>NC_060141.1:562169438-563419438 GCF_021461385.2 Schistocerca piceifrons
TCATCTCGAACGAGTGTGTTCGCACGCTCCGCCATTGCAGGAGTCACAGCTGTGCACGGCCGGCCCGCACGCGGGAGATCAGACAGTCTTGCTTGACCTTGCGGCGATGATGACACACGCTTTGCCCAACGACTCACCGTGCTTTTGTCCACTGCCAGATCACCGTAGACATTCTGCAAGCGCCTATGAATATCTGAGATGCCCTGGTTTTCCGCCAAAAGAAACTCGATCACTGCCCGTTGTTTGCAACGCACATCCGTTACAGACGCCATTTTAACAGCTCTGTACAGCGCTGCCACCTGTCGGAAGTCAATGAAACTATACGAGTCAAAGCGGGAATGTTTGAAAATATTCCACAAGAAAGTTCCGGTTTTTTCAACCAAAATTGGCCGAAAAAAAAAGTGTTGCATTACTTATTGATCTGCCCTCGTATACTGCATTGTATACAATAAGATCTTAAACAACGTCATTTTCTTGACTGATTTATATCTTAGAGACGCTACAATTGTGCATTAGAAACGAATTATGTAGTTTTTCTTCCTTAGTTGCAGTACCTTTTAGTCCATAGTATTCGTAAAAAACATCGTATAGAAGAGCTAAAAGTTTTCTGTTTCGTTTTGTGGAAGGCAACGTCCAAGTTAGTAGGAGATGAACACGGAGAATAATTCCGAGAGAAACTCAAATTGTAGCACTTAACACCTAACATACAGGATGAAGCTATTCCTGTCGTTACCTCCAGAGAAAAATGAATTATAGACTTCGTGACATAAAAACTAATCGAAATTGTAGTGAATCACACCATAAGTCACATCACTCAGTACCATACAAATCTAACATAGCACATTAATGAATCGAGATACTAAACTCAAAACAAACTCTTATTACCGGAAATGTTAACAGGAAAACCTTCATGTGGTAGACGTCCTTTATCTCAAAGAAGCTGCGTAGATGAAAAATCTATATGGCCGCGCAAGGTTACGTTTTCTGTGATTTTCTTAAATCGTCTCGAGTAAATGTCCATGTGGATCCCTTGGAAAGTTTCTTCTACGTTCGTGGCCTTTCCTTGTTCAATAAGAGATTACGCATCGTCCGTAATGACGTCTTCATCGACACAGCGTTGAACTTCGACCTTACTTCCCTATTTAAGTTTAACAGGTCTGAAAAAAAGCTTGTGAGCTAAAGAAAATAGTTTCCTTTCTGCGTTTATTACAGGTGTGGTGTCACCGCCAGACACCACACTTGCTAGGTGGTAGCCTTTAAATCGGCCGCTGTCCGTTAGTATACATCGGACCCGCGTGTCGCCACTATCAGTGATTGCAGACCGAGCGCCGCCACACGGCAGCTCTAGAGAGACTTCCTAGCACTCGCCCCAGTTGTACAGCCGACTTTGCTAGCGATGGTAAACTGACAAAATACGCTCTCATTTGCCGAGACGATAGTTAGCATAGCCTTCAGCTACGTCATTTGCTACGACCTAGCAAGGCGCCATTACCAGTTACTATTGATGCTGTAAAACATGTACCGTCAAGAGCGATGTTCACCATTTATGGATTAAAGTTAAGTATTCCACAGCTGCGTCCTTTTTGGCTAGTCTAATTTCCTTGACCTGTTCCAGACCTCACGCCAGCCTGCGTGAGCTAAAACGCTTGCCTTTCGGCTTCCTCTTAAAACCGGTGGGCTCTCCTGACAACCCACAACAACAGGAACGAAGTTAGTGGAGATCGCTCGACGCATCTGCGTAGTTTTGGTGGAGGATGGGAACAGGGTTGCTTTAATGTTAGACCCTCAAATTCTGATGAAGAGTTCAATAAATGACGATCAGTGTAATTAGCGGATATAATTTAGTGTGACCAATCAATCATCGTGTGTCATTTTAATTTTTGTTGCAGTTTTAGAATGTCTATTTCGTGCGTATGATAACTTCAAATATCATATACCCACCCATATCAGATCATGAATGACTATGGTTCTCTGTGACAAAATTTTGTGCTTTTACATTAGGACGACAGAAAAATAATGAAGTGGATGACTGCTATACGACAAAGTAGAAGTTTCTATCGATTTTTAGAAGTTGGTATCGCGCTTCCGGCGGTACGAAGAAGTCTTCGTGCTCTTAGAATTGCTTCCAAGAAACGTAGCCGCTCCTGCTAGCAGCTTTACTACATCAGATGCAGTGTGACTGTAATTGAAGAAAAATCGCCGGGACGCGCGCACCAAGTAAAATGGTAATAATTACGGCCTCTTAATTCAGCTATTAAGGAAAAAAAATGGTTCAAATGGCTCTGAGCACTATAGGATTAACTTCTGAGGTCATCAGTCCCCTAGAACTTAGAACTACGTAAACCTAACCCAAGGACATCACACACATCCATGCCCGAGGCAGGATTCCCACCTGCGACCGCTGTGGTCGCGCGGTTCCAGACTGTAGTGCCTGGAACCGCTCGGCCACTACTGCCGGCCTAGGAAGGAAAACCGAGAAGGCTGGACCAGAGGGGATGTTACACACTTCGTTAACTGGTAGAACAGAAGTTTATTTTACACAGTTTCAATCATATAGGAGCCAATTAAGCTTTTTTAAAGAAATAACAAGGCCAGGCGATGAGGATCTCATTTAAAATTCAATGTCAGTTTAAATAATTGCCGGCCTGTGTGGCCGTGCCGTTCTAGGCGCTTCAGTCTGGAACCACATGACCGCTACGGTCGCAGGTCCGAATCCTGCCTCGGGCATGGATGTGTGTGATGTCCTTAGGTTAGTTACGTTTAAGTAGTTCTAAGTTCTACGGGAGTGGTGACCTCAGAAGTTAAGTCCCATAGTGCTCAGGGCAATTTTTTAAAAATAATTTACATAAAATTTAAAGTTAGCTTTAAACCACAATGACCTAACATTCTTTAAGCAATACATGTCATATACAAAGCATAGAATGTAGTAAGGCTAAAGGCGTAATAAAGGCAGATATAAATCTAAACAACAGTACCAGAACAGGGCACGTGTGGGGTGCTGCCTGGGAGAAAGATGATGTAGTGCTATAGGTTTAACGTAACTGGAGAACAGAACTTATGTCCCCGAGAGCAGTCTGTGCACAAGGAATAACCCCTTGAACAAGATTCACCAAATTTTCTGTCAGTGCTTGGCAGAACATTGTAATACTATTATAAAGGATAACACTTCCCTATGTTCTGCAAAATTATATTCATTTGTTCACGTACCGGCTGTTAGCTTCCCGTTCAGTATTCACATGACTGTCGCAAACACAGAGAAACACGAAAAAAATTAAACGAGAGTGAGGCGACGCTGGCCGAGAGGCCCCGTGTGGGGAAGTTCGCCCTCCAGACGCAAGTATTATTTCGGGTGACGCCACATTGGTGGACTACCGCGTCGGTGATGATGAGATGATGATGAGGACAACACAACACCCAGTTCACGGGCGGAGAAAAGCCACAACCCGGCCAGGATTCGATCACGGGCCCGTTGCATGGTAGGCAAGCTCTTTGCCACTCAACTAAGCAGGCGGAAGGTATAAATGATTTGTGACTTAGACAGAT
The DNA here is from genome assembly GCF_021461385.2 of Schistocerca piceifrons. Lineage (NCBI taxonomy): Eukaryota > Metazoa > Arthropoda > Insecta > Orthoptera > Acrididae > Schistocerca > Schistocerca piceifrons. Next base: position 562,172,982 of record NC_060141.1, read on the forward strand.
ATTGTTTGCGCAGCAGATACAAAAATTGCAAAGAGTTTACGTAGGAATACACTATATCCTTTGTCATATAGAAACAATTACGTTAAATAAAAAAAGGGGAGCATGAAACAAAGTTTTTAGATGGAGATACATTTGAGAAATGATGAGAAATAAGATGAATTTACAGTTTGACTCTACTTCTTGTAACGAAAATGTAATGTAAAGGAGGGAAAATGGAAATATAGTGTGATCATTTAATATTAGGCTGGCATTTGGTGTCATACATTTATTGACTTCCAGTATCTCAAATACGATCATCTTTCACCTTTTCTTAGCACAATGTAAAACATCACATTATACATTATACGTAAGAACAGTTTTCTGCTAAAAGACAACCAACAAAGGTTGAACCTTGTAATGGTTCTTTATTTACGTGACCATTACGGCACTCCAACCCCAGTTCTCGATACAAGTAATATCGTACTACTTTTCTTCGAAGTAACAGACGTATTTTTGTGACAATATTCACATTTGGTTTTATTAATGTATAGGCACTCAGAGGTATCGATATATTTCTGTGAGACTGTCATAATCTTTGACTTACTTGTAACCGTTTTGGCGCGAATGCGCACAGAGCAGTCTTTGTTTCCCTTTGCAGACGTTAAGTTGTTATTTCGCTTTGTAAAAGAACAGTCAAGTCTTGTGTCTGGTTAAACTGGAAATTAAATATATGAACACTGATACAAAACTGTTTTCTTGATTATGTGGCAATTAAGAAGAAGTATATGAGAATTTACAAGAAGTTTAATAAAAATGTGGATCGTGAACACCAAGCCAAAAATTATTTCTGCCGTACCATTGTTCTGATCTGGGATTGTTTGATCATTAAGAATTTCCTGAAGAACGCATTTGTTAGGTCTTCAAATATTGCTAAAATACAGATCTGGACCTTCTAGCAGTCAAAGTGGAATCACCCTAGAATCAACAAGATGAGCCATAACAACTTCGACGAAATCTACGTGGGAATCCATTCAAGATAAGTGCCAAAATTAATGACTTTTTTAAAGTGACTTCATTATTTCCATTCTGACGATACCATCCACATCAATAACTTTGTTGTTGCCCGACACAGCGAACATGTGCTGCGCGAGCAACATTATTAACCTGATTTCTAACCTACTTTGCAAGTGGTGATATTGTTAGAACCTGTATACCTAACTGTCCAACCTCTCTCATGTTCACGTAGCCCAACTGCCACAGCTCTGCCTGAATTACCAATATACGCTTCTGTATACATCTTGCACGTGATTTTATGTACACCACTCTGTGTCAAGGTTGCAGGTTATCTTTGCTACTGATATCCTGTTGTTGTTGTGGTCTTCAGTCCGAAGACTGGTTTGATGCAGCTCTCTATGATACTCTATCTTGTGCAAGCCTCTTCATCCCCTAATAAGTACTGCAACCTACATCCTTATGAATCTGCTTACTGTATTCATTTCTTGGTCTCCTTCTTCGACTTTTACCCCCCACACTACCCTCCAATGTTAAACAGGTGGTCCCTTGATGCCTCAGAATGTGTCCTGTCAACCAATCCTTTCTTTTGGCCAAGTTGTGCCACAAATTTCTTGTCTCCCCAATTCTATTCAGTAGCTTCTCTTTAGTTACGTGATCGGCCACTTCGTTCCATTAACATTCTTCTGTAGCACCACATTTCGAATGCTTCTATTCTCTTTCTGTCTAAACTGTTTATCATCCAATTTTTACTTCCATACACGGCTACACTCCAGCAAATACCTTCAGAAGAGGCTTCCTTCTACTTAAATCTATATTCGACGTTAACAAATTTCTCTTTTTGCCATGCCAGTCTACTTTTTATATCCTGTCCACTTCGGCTATCATCAGTTATTTTTCTGCCCAATTATCAAAACTCATCTACTACTTTAAGAGTCTCGTTTTCTAATCTAATTTCCTTGGCATCACCTGATTTAATACGACTATATTCCATTATACTTGTTTTGATTTTATTGATGTTCATCATTTATCGTCCTTTCAAGACACTTTACACTCCGTTCAACTGCTCTTCCAAATACTTTACTGCCTCTGATAGAGTTACAGTGTCATCGGCAAACATTTAATTTTTTGTTTCTTCTCCCTGAACTTTAATTCCTAATCCAAATTTTGCTTTGGTTTCGTTTACAGCTTGTTTCATGTTCAGAATGCATAACATCGAGAATAGGCTACAACAGTGTCTCTCACTCCCTTCTCAACCATTGCTTCCCTTTCATGTCGCTCGACTCTTATAACTGCCGCCTGCTTTCTATATAAGTTTCAAGTTTTTTGGAGGGTTGTCCGAAATGTTGCTAATATGTGGAATTTTGTACCAGGCTTTGTGTGATTGTTGTTGGCTACCGTAAAGAAATGGTGTAATTTTATGCATTTTGATTCTTTGCATTATGTTATCAATCAGAGCAGAGCTATAGCCGTTGCTGGAAGCGATATGCTTCATAGTCTGTAGTTTTGTTTGAAAGGATGATTGAGATAATCGAATAGATATTAATATAAGAAGAGATTTATTTAGGATTTACAGATAAGACGAAGTTACTGATACGATAATCCATGGAAGCTATCGGCATCCACACAACCACAAACATGCATCTTTTCATTCGATAGTGCATCACCTGTTCTATTATATGACTCATCCTTACGAAGAGAACAACAGACCATCAACCATATCGCTTCCAGCAACTCCTATATCTCTGCTCTAATTGATAATACACTACGAAAAAAGAAAATGTGTAAAATTACACCACTTTTGTATGCTGGCCAACACCAATCACTCACTAGCTACAAAGCCTGGTGCAAAACCCCTTATGCTGGCAACATTTCGGACAACCTTCCAAAAACGTTAGTCTCGCAACTACAGACCTGCGTTTTATAATACCTACAGCATATCAAAAATTTTATTCAATAGCAACGAAAAATCGCAACTTTCGAGAAGAGTGGTGTATATAAAATCATTTGCGAGTAGTGTGAAAAATTGTACATTGGTCAGTCAAACAGAACTTTGGTAATTAAGCTACACGAACAGGAGAGAAGCTGGTGATTGAGGAAGAAATATTCAACCTTTGCTGATCATCTTTTAGCAGAAACCATTCGTATGATGTAAAATGCGAAGTTCCACAGTCTTTTAAGAAAAGCAGAAAGATGATACCATTGGAAATATTGAAAACTCAAGAAACGCGACACAAAGTACCCATCTAGTATTAAATAATCAGATTTAGTTTCCATTTTACTCTTCGATAAATTAAATTTTCGTTACAGATACTAGATTTAAACTGTAAATTCATCCTTTTATCTCATCAGATACATCTCCACATAAAAGCTTTGTTTCCCTCACCCTTTCTTAGCTAATGTAATTATTTGGTTCAAATGGCTCTGAGCACTATGGGACTTAACATCTGAGGTCATCAGTCTCCTAGAACTTAGAACTACTTAAACCTAACTAACCTAAGGACATCACACACGTCCATGCCCGAGGCAGGATTCGAACCTGCGACCGTAGCGGTCGCGCGGTTCCTGACTGAAGCGCCTAGAACCGCTCGGCCACACCGTCCGGCTAATGTAATTATTTCTTTGTTACAAAAAATGTAATGTTTTCTTATGTAAACACTCTGTCATTTTTGTATCTTCTGTACAAATAGTATCTGTGTAAGTCATGCATCATGTTTATCGGTGTTCGCGGCATTTAATTGTCACCTGAAGATGGACCGAGAAGCCAAAAGCCGGTACGTGACCAAATAGATATAGTTCTGGGTGAACATTAGTGTTTGCCTTTGTAATATTAAACCCTCAAATATTAGTAACTATAAGTAAGGCCCTTAACTCTATATTACGGTATAAATAATCATCAGCAAATTGAGTACTTACTTGTTTCGTTTTTCTATCTTTCTTCAGCAACACGAACCCAAAACTGTTCCAAACATTCATTAAAAGTGTTTATCATGTGGTGATCCCCTCCCCTGATAGCTGAGCGGTCAGCGCGACGGAATGTCATACCTAACGGCCAGGGTTCAATTCCCGGCTGGGTCGGAGATTTCCTCCGCTCAGGGACTGGGTGTTGTGTTGTCGTTATCATCATCATTTCATCCCCATCGCCGAAGTGGTGTCAACTCAAAAGACTTGCACCAGGCGAACGGTCTACCCGACGGGATGCCCTAGTCACACGACATTTCCATGAGCGGCTAGGCGATTCGAAACCAGACATGATCAATACAGATCGAAACATCACAAAAGGCGACTGGTAGCATCTATTTCTGGAACCCGTTGTTCATCGCAGTCGCAGTGTCCCACATCCATAATAGATAAAAGTTTCGAAACATTCTATCAAACCAGTAGACCGTTGTTACCAAGGTAAACTACTCGCAGACGACTGCTTATCGTGCCAAGGAATAAATTGCATCGTTAACTGCTGATGAACTAGAGCTTATCTTAACTTTGATGCGAAACTGAGTAGCTAATACTGCAATAATCACATACGCTTTTCATATAAATTACTGTTCAGAGTAAGCGTATGTTATCTTAAGACAGTGCAGAATTATGATTTCTTCCAGGCAATCACCGTGCCAGAAGCCAGGTGTGTTCTGAGCATGATATCTTGCTCATCAGGTGCTCCGTGGGTATGTAGATTAGACTTGACGGAGAATCTATCACCCCAGATCATATAAAATACAGCTAATAGGCTATTTGACAAAGGAACTGTCACGCTCATAGGAAAATAGTATGGGGGCTCCCCTATCGCTTATGCTTGGAAGGCGTTTCAGTAGAATAATTTACTTTCATCGTTGCTGAATGACAGAGTCTAATCTGGTGGAAATAATATATCATCAAAGATTTTGTACAATTTTTAACCATGGTTGCAAAACTATGAAATTATACAAAAAAGGTATGAATTTGAACAGAGCACACAGCAGATTAATGAACAGAGGAAGAACCGGAAAGAAACATCACTAGACTAGTGAGCCCCAATGAGTTAACTCGAGAAACGAAACAAAACAAGATTGGCAAAGTTTTGCAGAAGTTCGAATACAGCGCGTACTTCAATAATTTCCACAACGAAACTCTTTTTCGGAATCTGGCAGGAAACTCAAAGGGATTCTGACCATACATAAAACACACTAGTGGCAAGACGCAATCAGTTCCTTCACTGCCCTATAACAATGGTGAAGTCACTGACGACAATGCCATTAAAGCAGAGTTATTCAATACGGTTTTCCGAAACTCCTTCACCAATGAAGTACCTATTCCCGAATATCGATCAAGAACAACTGCCAATATGAGAAACATGGAAATAGATATCCTCTGTGTAGCAAAGCAGCTGAAATCACTTAATAAACGCAAGGCCTCCGGTCCAGGTTATATACCAGCCAGATCCCTTTGAGAATATGCTGATACAATAGCTCCATATTAAGCACTTATATACAACCGATCGCTCATAGAAAGATCCGTACCTGAAGACTGGAAAATTGCGCCAATAACACCAATACCCAAACAGGAGAATAGGGGCAACAGCTGAATTGCAGGCCCATATCACTAACGTCGATTTGCAGTAGGGTTTTGGAACATTATGAATTACCTCAAAGAAAACGATTTATTGACACACTATCAGCACGGATTCAGAAATTATCGTTCTTGTGAAACACAACTAGCTCTTTATACTCGTAAAGTAATGAGTGTTATCGACAGGGGATGTCAAATTAATTCCGTAGTTTTAGATGTTCAGTAGGCTTTCGATACTGTTACTCACAAGCGTCTCCTAACCAAACTGCGTGCCTACGGAATATCGCCTTAGTTTTGGGACTGGATTTGTGGTTTCCTGTCAGAAAGATCACAGTTCGTAACAATAGATGGAAAGTCATCACGTAAAACAGAAGTAATATCCGGCGTTCCCCAAGGTAGTGTTATAGGCCCTCTGTTGTTCCTGAGCTATATTAGTGACATAGGAGACAATCTGAGTAGCCCTCTTAGATTATTTGCAAATGATGCTGTCATTTACCACCGTGTAAAGTAATCAGTTTATCAAAACGAATTGCAAAAGATTTAGATAAGATACCTGTATGGTGCGAAAAGTAGCAATGGACCCTGAATAAAGAGAAGTGTGAAGTTATTCACATGAGTGCAAAAAGATATCTAGTAAATTTCGATTACGCAATAAGTCACACAAATCGGAAGTCCACAAATTCAACTGAATACTTAGGGATTATAATAAAAAATAATCTAAATTGGAACGATCACCTAGATAATGTTGTGGGTAGAACAAACCAAAGACTGCGACTCATTGGCGGAACACTTAGAAGGTGTAACAGGTCTACTAAAGAGACTGCTTACACCACGCTTGTCCACTCTGTCCTGGAGTACTGCTATGCGGTGTGGGATCCGCATCAGATGGGACTGACGGATAACATCGAAAAAGTTCAAAGGAGGGCAGATCGTTTTACATTACCGCGAAATGGGGGAGATACTGCCACAGACACGATACGTGAATTGGAGTGGCAATCATTGAAACAAAGGCGTTTTTCGTTGCGAAGGGATTTTCTCATGAAATTTCAATCACCAGTTTTCGCTTCCGATTGCGAAAACGTTCTGTTGGCACCCACCTACATAGGGAGAAATGATTATCATGATAAAATAACAGTAATCAGGGATTGCACCGAAAAATTGAAGTGCTTGTTTTTCTCGCGCGCCGTTCGAGAGTGGAACGGTAAAGAGACAGCTTAAAGTTGGTTCATTGAAACCTCTGCCTGGCACTTTATTGTGAATAGCAGAGTAATCACGTAGATGCTGACGTAAAAGTAAAACATGAGTGCTTACGAAAAAAGTTACCTCCGAAAGAAGAATTAGGTTGCAGGAAAAATTGCATACCAGTGCATGAAGCTCGTGGAGCAAGTTAGGAAGAATGAAAAATAGAAACCGTGAATTAACTCCTTTTTCCCCACTAAATCGTGATTTCCGAAGTCGAGAGTGTAGATCGGAAATGCGATCTACTGTGATCGTCATTCAGGAGGTTGTTGGCAAGTCACGCTGCGCCGAAATGCAGCCGCTGCTAACTTTGCTGGCTGGGTCGATGTGATGCAATTACGAATCGTGGATCATGTCATCCTGACTGAGTGGCGCGGTTGCACCTGAGTTCAAAAGGGAACTTCAGAGACCTGGCAAGAGACTGAAGTCAAGAAAAACACGTACGAGTGCGGAGTCCAGAGTGGAATCACCAAGTGGAAGTTCGATTCAAAATACGAATACGAAAATAAATACCACTCTCGATTTTGGTAGCCTTCCTTCAGACCTCGGAAAGGCATCCTGATATAATGTGTTCTAACCAGTTCCAGAAAGGGCCTAAGTGCTCTTCCAATCAGGGATCACGACGTCCGATCACTAGCTCCACCATTAAGTTGAAGTGTATCTGCCAGTGAGACATGTGTATACGCAAATGGGAAAAGCGCGTCTCTCCGGTTCCACTTTCAGACTTGCTTGTCGGAAATTCTGGAAATTTTGTTGAGCTACGCACACTGTTCGCAAGGGAAGGACGAAATTCGGAAATTTGCAGGCACATGAGTGACGACGTGTCTGTACACCACAGATAGCAACGTAAAAAGAAGTAGAGGGCTGGGGACTCCACCTGAAATTTGCTAACGAAAGAATACAGAATTCTCACCCCTTCCACCAGTGTTTTTCCTTTCTGCAGTTGAGGATACCAGTCTTCTGTTTCCTGTCCGCGGAAGCTTGTAGTGTTACAATTTAATATGAACACATTTATTAGTGAAATGACTGTTCGAGACTGTGCAATATATGTAGGAATAAAGGACGCTATAACATTGCAGAGAGATATGAACAATACTATCAGCTCTGATTTATATATAACTTTTGTTACTATCTGGAATGATAATTATTCTGACTATAGTTCTCGGACTATTGTTCTAGTTAAGATTATCTTAAAACTACTACTGCTCTCTATATATATATATTGTATTGTATCAGAGGAAATCGAAGAACTCATCTGAACTGGTTAACAAGTGAGACTCGAAAACAATTATTCTTCTACAACTAAATTCTCATAAATATCTTGAGAGTTTCAGATATCTACGTTGACGTGCATTTCGAGAGACGCTGGAGACGTGGCGAATGAACCTGCAATCACATGGTGATTCCTTAGAGACGCAAGAACACCAAATTACGCAAACGACGAGCGTAGTTAACAGTATATCACTTGAAAGCCAAACGTACAAACCAAAATCTCGTCAGAATATACTGAAGCGCCAAAGGAACTAGTATAGGCATACGTATTCAAGTACAGAGATATGTAAACAGATAGAATACGGCGCTGCGGTCGGCAACGCCTATATAAGACAACAAGTGTCTGGCGAATTTGTTAGATCAGACTGCTGCCACAATGACAGGTTATCAAGACTTAAATGAGTTTGAAAGTGGTTTTATAGTCGGCGAACGAGCGATGGACGCAGCATCTCTGAGGTGGCGATGAAATTGGATTTTCCCATACGACCATTCCACGAATGTACCGTGAATATCAGGGATCAGGGAAAACATCAAATCTCCCACATCGCTACGGCCGGAAAAAGATCCTGCAAGAACGGGACCAACGGTGACTGAAGAGAATCGTTCATAGTGACAGAAGTGCAGCTCTCCCGCAAATTGCACAGATTTCAATTCTGGGTCATTAACAAGTGTCAGCGTGCCAACTATTCAACGAAACATCATCGATGTGGGTTTTCGGAGCCGAAAGCTCACTCATATACCGTTGTTGAGTGCCCAGCATAGAGCCTTACACCTGTCCTGGGTCCGTCAACACCGACATAAAACTGTTGATGACTGGAAACATGTTATCTGGTCGGACGAGTCTCGTTTCAAATTGTACGGAGCGGATGGACGTGTACGGCTAGGGAGACAATCTCACGAATCCGTGGTCCCTGCATGTCAGCAGGGGACTGTTCAAGCTGATGGAGGCTCTGTAATGGTATGGGGCGTGTGCAGTTGGAGTGGTATGGGACGCCTGATACGTCTAGATACAGCTCTGACAGTGACACGTACGTAAGCATCCTGTCTGATCACCTGCATCCATTCGCGTCCACTGTGCATTCCGTCGGACTTGGGCAATTCTAGCAGGACAATGCGACACCCCACACGTCCAGAATTGCTACATAGTGGTTCCAGGAACACTCTTCTGAGTTGGATCACTTTCGCTGGCCCCCAAACCCTTAAACATGAACATTATTCAGCATATCTGGGACACCTTTCAATGTGCTGTTGTGAAGAGATCTCCACCCGCTCGTCCTCTTACGGATTTATGGGCAGCCCTTCAGGATACATGTTGTCAATCCCTGCAGCAATACTTCGGACATTAGTCGACTCCATACCATGTCGTGTTGTGCCACTTCTTTGTGCTCGTGGAAACCCTACACGATATTATGCTGGTGTACCAGTTTTTTGGCTCTTCAGTGTAATATTCCAACACAACATAACACACCGCAACAAATAAAATAATATAACGAGCTGAACCAGAACGTGCGAGCGTTCCTCCTGTTTCAGCCCCAGCGAAAGGGGTTCCTCTGGTCAAGACCAGATGCATTTCATGAAAAAAACTACTACAAGAGTGAAATGTTACACTCCTGGCAATTGAAATAAGAACACCGTGAATTCATTGTCCCAGGAAGGGGAAACTTTATTGACACATTCCTGGGGTCAGATACATCACATGATCACACTGACAGAACCACAGGCACATAGACACAGGCAACAGAGCATGCACAATGTCGGCACTGTTACAGTGTATATTTCGCAGCAATGCAGGCTGCTATTCTCCCATGGAGACGATCGTAGAGATGCTGGATGTAGTCCTGTGGAACGGCTTGCCATGCCATTTCCACCTGGCGCCTCAGTTGGACCAGCGTTCGTGCTGGACGTGCAGACCGCGTGAGACGACGCTTCATCCAGTCCCATACATGCTCAATGGGGGACAGATCCGGAGATCTTGCTGGCCAGGGTAGTTGACTTACACCTTCTAGAGCACGTTGGTTGGCACGGGATACATGCGGACGTGCATTGTCCTGTTGGAACAGCAAGTTCCCTTGCCGGTCTAGGAATGGTAGAACGATGGGTTCGATGACGGTTTGGATGTACCGTGCACTATTCAGTGTCCCCTCGACGATCACCAGTGGTGTACGGCCAGTGTAGGAGATCGCTCCCCACACCATGATGCCGGGTGTTGGCCCTGTGTGCCTCGGTCGTATGCAGTCCTGATTGTGGCGCTCACCTGCACGGCGCCAAACACGCATACGACCATCATTGGCACCAAGGCAGAAGCGACTCTCATCGCTGAAGACGACACGTCTCCATTCGTCCCTCCATTCACGCCTGTCGCGACACCACTGGAGGCGGGCTGCACGATGTTGGGGCGTGAGCGGAAGACGGCCTAACGGTGTGCGGGACCGTAGCCCAGCTTCATGGAGACGGTTGCGAATGGTCCTCGCCGATACCCCAGGAGCAACAGTGTCCCTAATTTGCTGGGAAGTGGCGGTGCGGTCCCCTACGGCACTGCGTAGGATCCTACGGTCTTGGCGTGCATCCGTGCGTCGCTGCGGTCCGGTCCCAGGTCGACGGGCACGTGCACCTTCCGCCGACCACTGGCGACAACATCGATGTACTGTGGAGACCTCACGCCCCACGTGTTGAGCAATTCGGCGGTACGTCCACCCGGCCTCCCGCATGCCCACTATACGCCCTCACTCAAAGTCCGTCAACTGCACATACGGTTCACGTCCACTCTGTCGCGGCATGCTACCAGTGTTAAAGACTGCGATGGAGCTCCGTATGCCACGGCAAACTGGCTGACACTGACGGCGGCGGTGCACAAATGCTGCGCAGCTAGCGCCATTCGACGGCCAACACCGCGGTTCCTGGTGTGTCCGCTGTGCCGTGCGTGTGATCATTGCTTGTACAGCCCTCTCGCAGTGTCCGGAGCAAGTATGGTGGGTCTGACACACCGGTGTCAATGTGTTCTTTTTTCCATTTCCAGGAGTGTAGATTAGGTACAGTGGTGTGTGTTACCTACACTGTTACACGCTATCCCCTAGCCACTCACGTAATTAACGCACAATGCAAGTGGAGAGTCGACATAAAAAAACTCGAAACGCAAACTAAACGAAAAAAAGAGCTTCATATGAAAAAGAATAAAATATGGAAGCTAGAGAGTTACAATACCAGTTTCCATGGGCACTTTTATCATGTTTTCCACCCACCAACTGGAGAAAAGGGCAATGACAGCAGTCCATGGTGCTCTCTACTAGACGTTAAAATTACAAATTAATAGTAGATACATTTTTATTAATTCTGTAAGGTGAGCAAACCTTCATGCACCTCAGAAGTCACCTCAATTATTTATGAACACACCATTTATTAATTTTATAATATGTGCATTAATATCTGAACTGGGCCCTTGGTCAGTGCCCCTTTGTTACAAAAGTACCGCGAAAAACGTATTTATTCAGAAAAGTGTTGTCTCGTCATATTATCGTATAAGAAACCCGTGTTTTGCTATTGTGAATGGAGTCAGTGTTATCTCCGTACGTTAACACTTGGTGCCGAGAATCGAATTGATTAATAGTAACTCACAACTCAAAAAGCAAGGGGTCTACAACTATGGGCATCTTATTTAACATAATCATCTTCAGAATGAGATTTTCACTCTGCAGCGAAGTGTGCGCTGATATGAAACTTTCATAATCATCTTCCCTTGAATATGACCTCAAAATTTAGAGTGGCGTTACAATGATGGGAATGACTCACTAAACCTGGATTCGCCGCCATGATTCCGGTTAAAGAAAGCACAATATTGGCGACTGATTGTAATTGTTTCTTGAAACCATTATTCATCACTGTCGCAGTGTTCCACATCCATAATGGTTGTATACAGCTGGACGTACAGGACATATCAAAACAAACTTTCAGCATGAAGACAGTGAGATTCATGAATATCCGCATTACGGAGATTGTTTTAGTAATTTTAGGCTGTGACGTAACGAAATAAGACAGTTGCACCACCAAGTGTTAAATGTCACTCACAAGGCTATCAACAGTAAGAAATATTGTTTTATACTATAGATTTCATATCCAGTAACACTACAGTTAATTTGTGCTTGGCTTTCAGCGCCAGAATAAAACAAAAATATTAGTTGAAAAGATTTTGTACATTGATTCCCGTGCCAACTCAGTGTTCAACAACTGCAGTCGGTGTGAAGGTAACACAAGCGATCCATGGTGCCCTCTGCTACATTTTCAACTCGCGGGTTGTTAATGGAGGCATTTCTGTCATTGTATCTAGAAAATTTTGCAAACTTTAGTAAGGAGCGTTTAATTAAATGGAAGTAGAACGTTCATTAGAACAATGTCACAGCTCTGAGATTCAGACGAGATTCACCACAAATCACTGTCACGTCGCAATGAATATCACACTCCGAAGGCCCCGTGCAAATGAATGAAGTAATTTTCGCTGAACACTCGGGTTTTAATCTCCTATTAATAATCGCTGCCATTCACAGGGCTGAGAACATAAGCCGATTTTCAGATAAATTGGTTCAGATTTTCTCTTACGTTCTGAGCCGCACTGGTGAAAGGAAATTTCTCTTACAATGAAAGTAGCTTCTAGGTTTCATATCGCCATGGAATGTAAAGTAACCACACGAGTAGCTTAGAGCATTAAACATATTAGCGTAATAGTATGTTTTGTCCAATTCATAGAGTCTTTACGTGATTTCGTTTGTGGGAGGCGATATTCCGTGTGATACTTGTTCCACGAAACAGTAAAAATTACCGTGTCTCTCGTTTCATCGTGAGAACAAATAAAGAATTGCTGGAGAAAGAACAATGTATTGTGAGTCCTTCCACATTCTTCCCGGTACTCTACATTCTCTTCGTCAAACTTTTGTAACGTACTGATGAACTCATCAATAGTATGTAAGTATCCAAAAACCATTGTGCAATCACTACCATTTGGAAGCTGCACTCTGTTTAACCAATTCTCATAATGCTCTTACAAGGTTAATGCAACGAACACGTTTCGTAATACAGAGGCATGATGCATTGATTATGTTAGTGGGGTACTAATATAAGGATTGAATTTCGCTTGAAAGCAACAGTGTATTTCAAAGCACGTGGTACCACCACGAGAAAAATTTGTCCATTTTACTGCCGTAACAGATCAGATTCTCTCTACGTTTATAGTAATCGCACAGGTAGAGAAAGCTTTTGATTGTGTTGATTTGAATACGTTCTCTGTAATTCTGAATGTATTAGGAATAAAATACAGGGAGCCGTAGGTTGTCTGCTACTTGTACAGAAGCCAGACTGCAATTGTAAGAGTTGAAATGGTAGCAATAATTGAGGAGGGAGTGAAACAGAGCAGTAGCCTGTTCCCGATGTTATTCCACCTGTACTTTGAACAAACAGTAAACGAAACCGAATATAAATTTGGGAAGGGAGGCTTCTGTGGAAGAATTCAAATCTTTGATGTTAACAGATGATATTATAATGCTTTGAGAGGACAACGGTCTTTGAAGATGTACTGAACGGAATTGATAGCGCATTGAAAAGAGGTTATAATATGAACATCACCAAAGGTAAATAAGAGGAATGTAGTTGAATTAAATCAGGAAAAGGTGACAGGATAAAATTAGGAAACGAGACACTAATAGTGATACACAAGCTTTGTTATTTGGGCAGAAAAATAACTGATGATGATCTATATAGTAAGGACATAAAATTCATCTGGCAATAGAAAGAAAACCATTTATGAAAAAGAGGAATTTGTTAATACAGAATATAAATTTAGGTGTTCACAAGTATTTTATGAAGGTATCTGGAGTGTAATTTTGTATAGAAGTGAAATATGAACGATAAACCGTTCAGAAGACAATACAAGTTTTCGAAATGTGGTGCTGCAAAAAATGTTAAAAATTAGATAGATCGAATAAGTAATGAGGAGATACTGAATAGAATTGGGAACAAAATTGTAGCCCAACTCGACTGCTTAATCGGTTAAAAGTACTAATGCTGACGTGTTAATGAGTCACCAGTTTGGTAGTGGGAGTAAATGTGTGCGCAGTATATGTTCTGCAAGGGGACTAAGGCTAGAATACAGTACGCACTTTCAGGTTGACACTGTTTGCATTAGTTATATGGAGATGAAGAGAGTAACAATGAGAGCTGCGCCAAACTAGTTTTCGCCGTGAAGACATCACTATCATCATCATCAACAACAACAACAACAACAACAACAACAAAGTAATTACAGTACAAGCGCCATCGTGCAACTGGAAACACCACTCAGATACTCGAAGAGTAGTTGTTTATAATAAAAAGAAAATGTAAGGAAAATCGCCAAATTAAATAACAAGAAGCCAATTTTACATTATTTCAAAATTTATGTCCACGACTATCATTTACTGCTTGTAAATATAGCTGTGTGCGGCACCGCTTCTCCAAAGTGCATCAACAGTTATTTAAAGTCTGCTCGGAAGTTATCTGTTGTGATAATATTTGAGATAAGAAACTCTTTGGTATGTTTTGACCTAGCTTGTCCTTAGCTCCTCATTTGGTAGGGGAACTTGGGGCGGAACAGGATACTTAATGTTTAACAATTTGTATAAAATAAGGGAACACAAGGAAACACTTCTTAAAGTTATAAAAAAACACCTTGTAGTGTAACCTAATGTACCTTATTTTAAAATCACTTAAAACAATACATTTTGCGTTTTTTACAATTTTTCAAATAAAGTCTTGCATATTTCCTGTTCCGCCCCACCCACGGGGCAGAATGGGATAAGGTTATTTTTTGTTAAATTATTGCATAAAAGTTGAATTTGAACTACAAATATCGTTTTAAACTATGACAAAATGTTGTATAAAAGGCAATTCAGACTCAGGAATGTGTAATTGAAACAATTAAAAAGTCATTCTTCAAAATAAGAAAATATTTTAATGTCATTCTGAAAAATGTACAATGCTTAATAACCACCAAACCACTAACTACTAGCCCTTTCGACAATAGCCAAAAATCAGTATTTCCTCTTCATCTTCACTGTCTATGCCAGCACATGAATTGTGTGCCCACTCTGGCATGCGACCCAGCCCTCATTAGAAACGGAGTAAAAGTCCCCACAGTAGAGACACTTAGCAGCCTCTCTCACTCTGATTCTCTCTTCTCCATCATCTTCTTCCTTCTACTTTTCTTAAGGTCTTTGATGTCCTCTGTTCTGGTTTTCTTGGGTGTACAGTTTGCTATTTTTGCCTTAAGTTGCATTGCACCTGACGTCTCTGTCCTGACATTGTTCATATTTGTGCACCCTCCTCCTTTCTGTAGGCCTACTTTACGTGGGACAGCATTCTGCAGTTCCTTCTTATAAGGAGAATCTGTTAATACGACGGTTTTTCCTTTTCATCTTGTAGTCCGCCGAGTATTTTGACAGATTAGTGGGATTGGAATGACAGCCTCGGGCGATATCTGCAAAGCTGAGTTGTTCGGCGAACATAGCTGGGCCTCTCCTCCAAGAGAGGAACAACCATAGTCGTACCTCACAGAGGTACAACATGGACACAATTCTCTTGGAGTCAGTGTGAAACGACAGGCTGTCTCAGTTCGCACATCAAGTTAGCCTGTCTCCTGGCCATGACGCTTAGAATCTGCTTAAGTAACTTGAGATTCGCTGCCTCAATGCCCAGAAAGACGCCATCGGGAAAGCCTTTGTGAACCGAATTTCTGTGTACAGAAACAAGAGTTGTTGTCACAAGAGCTACTGTGATCGGATCATACTTTAATAAATCACGCTCAAAATTCATTATAGCTATAGATCCAGCACACATAGCGTCTGTACGGGTCAGTGTTGGCACAGTAAAGAAGCGGGATATGCTACTTGTACACTTAAAGGAACAGCCTCAGTGAATGTTAGGGTTGCTGGTGGTTACTAAGGATCTTTGAAAACCAACTAGCAAGTGTTGTTTTCTGCCGGTCAGTGACTCATAGGCGGCTTGCGAGATTTCTGCAGCTCATTAACATACGAGTGTTGGAAGCCGAATTAACGGCGGATGATCGACAAATAGGTTGCTACGTCGACCACGAAAGAAAAGCAGGACAGAACTTACGTACACTATGTAATCAAAATTACATTGAGTGTTGCTTTTTTTCCACATAGACAGGCAACCGCGGATATCAGCAGACACTGTACACACAAAAATGGTTCAAATGGCTCTGAGCACTATGGGACTTAACATCTGAGGTCATCAGTCCCCTAGAACATAGAACTACTTAGACCTAACTAGCCTAAGGACATCACACACATCCATGCCCGAGGCAGGATTCGAACCTGCGACCGTAGCGGTCGCGCGGTTCCGGACTGAAGCGTTTAGAACCGCTAAGCCACAGCGGCCAGCTTGTACACAAAACTTTGTAACTTTTTCATTCACGTCAGCAACTGTTACAAACACATAGTCGAATGGTCCGCACCATTGCTCCTGTCGTACGACAACTCTGAAATACATTGTGAATAACAAGGAGCAACACAATGGCCAGTATTTAAGTTACGTTTCTTTTATTACGTTTAGTGAAAAGCTTTCTTTACACTTTCTGAGAGAACCTATCAGCATAATAGAGACCTGCGCACCAAATGCATCTGTGAACCCGCAGTTTAACAAGTAATTTGCAGGAAGTGAGTGAATATTTTAATCGGCAATCGTGATATTCTTTTCGGCACTACAACATTTGCACACCGAATTGAAACTTCTGAAACGGTCTTCCAAGCAAAATGATTATTTAGGAAAAGAATAAAATAGAATTCTACGGCCAAATGACACCAGGCCAAAGGACAAGGATAAAAACATTCATTCGCACACCAGAACAGCTGCACGCCGAATTAAAACATCTGAATCGGGATCTCGAAGAAAATGGTGGTTCAGGAAAAGAGGTAAAGAGAGTTCTGCGACCAAATAACTTTACGCCGAAGGTCAAGGATAAAGAACATACTTTTGTCTTCATTTTATTAAAAAAGTAACTGATAATGTTATACAAACATAACATCAGCTGGTTTTTAGAGCAACAAAGATAACATCTCAGGCTCTCAGATCTGTGAAGGATAAACGTCTTCCTCTGTCCCGTCAGGGATCTCTGACATTCCGTGTACGTGTGACAAGGTCTACATTGGAACAACAAAGATAAGCGTGAATACACCTCTGAAGGAACGTAGAAGTGTTTCACGACTAGAGGAGAAGAAAAATCAGCTGCAGTAGTGTAGGCACAATTGTCGAGAAATCATGAAGTTCTCAGAAATAAAAATTTTATCTGCATTGAGAAACTACAGGGTGATTCAAAAAGAGTACCACAACTTTAGGAATTTAAAACTCTGCAGCGACAAAAGGCAGAGCTAAGCACTATCTGTCGGCGAATTAAGGGAGCTATAAAGTTTCATTTAGTTGTACATTTGTTCGCTTGAGGCGCTGTTGACTAGGCGTCAGCGTCAGTTGATGCTAAGATGGCGACCGCTCAACAGAAAGCTTTTTGTGTTATTGAGTACAGCAGAAGTGAATCGAGTTGTTCAGCGTGCATTTCGAACGAAGTATGGTGTTAAACCTCCTGATAGGTGGTGTATTAAACGTTGGTATAAACAGTTTACAGAGAATGGGTGTTTGTGCAAAGGCCGCCAGGCAGCCCGTGACAGAGCACTTCATCACTGGCCTCCAAGAAGCCCTGATCTTACCCCCTGCGATTTTTTCTTATGGGGGTATGTTAAGGATATGGTGTTTCGGCCACCTCTCCCAGCCACCATTGATGATTTGAAACGAGAAATAACAGCAGCTATCCAAACTGTTACGCCTGATATGCTACAGAGAGTGTGGAACGAGTTGGAGTATCGGGTTGATATTGCTCGAGTGTCTGGAGGGGGCCATATTGAGCATCTCTGAACTTGTTTTTGAGTGAAAAAAACCTTTTTAAATACTCTTTGTAATGATGTATAACAGAAGGTTATATTATGTTTCTTTCATTAAATACACATTTTTAAAGTTGTGGTATTCTTTTTGAATCACCCTGTATTATTCACAGTTATACAGAGAAGCTTGGAAAGGAAAGTTTAAGAGAAAAGAAGAAGTCATAAAACTTAGTGATATATGTACAGTAGCTTTACAGGATCGCTAGATCAGTTTTGTCTTTGACAAACGACAGTTCCATAGTTAAGTTTTATCTCTGACAAGGGTTATCCCTGCCAATCACGTGTATACATCACTTATCAACAGTTTTTACGTCGCTCTCCGAGTCTGCAAGGCTCAGTAGAACCAGGGTCACCTGAGAACATGTGCAGTGCAGTTCTGGACGATGTGTCAGGTGAAATAAGTTCACCCTTGCATTAACGAAGGGGAGGACTAGTAACTCCCTTGTGCTCACCTTCTGAAAATATTGTAATCTAGTCAGGTACTTTATATTTAAAAATTTGGAAATAAACCATTTATCGTTTTAAATGAAGTCTTCTAAGAGTTTCTTAAATTTCTCAGTCAAACTTAGCCCAGAATTTTAAGTCTCAATGGTAGATGTGACATTTCACAATGAATGTCATTTCCTGTATTTTCAGTTTCAAGGCCTTACTTATACTTCAATACTTCTTTAAAAAATATGTTGTGAGAAAAGTCAATAATAATTAACGATATTTGAATTTCTACATTTTCTTTGGTGGTCACAAAGTACTCTGCATTACTGAAAGTGCTTTGGTATTTCTAAGAGTGTGCTGAAAGATGTTTACCAAATTCTGGAACCTACTTGCACGTCAAAACCTTCTTAAAAGTATGTTGTTAATTTAAGTCAACAACAGTTAACTTATTTTGTTTTTCAATTTCGGCATAGATTTCCCCTGTTCGCTTGGTAATACACGTTATTGTAAATATGTTGGTACTGGCAGGATTAATGTGTCACAACCATACAACACGAAAGTTTCATCAGCAGTTTAGAGAACCTGTCGTGAAAGTTTTCATTATATGATCAGACAAAAATTTATGCAGTCTATCAAGGTAATGCACTGCCATCGATGCTAGTCTCATTGAGCCGGCCGCGGTGGTCTAGCGGTTCTAGGCGCTCAGTCCGGAACCGGGGGACTGCTACGGTCGCAGGTTCGAATCCTGCCTCGGGCATGGATGTGTGTGATGTCCTTAGGTTAGTTAGGTTTAAGTAGTTCTAAGTTCTAGGGGACTGATGACCACACATGTTAAGTCCCATAGTGCTCAGAGCCATTTGAACCATTTTGAACTAGTCTCATTGAAAATGTATGTTGTTGTTGTGGTCTTCAGTCCTGAGACTGGTTTGATGCAGCTCTCCATGCTACTCTATCCTGTGTAAGCCTCTTCATCTCCCAGTACCTACTGCAGCCTACATCCTTCTGAATCTGCTTAGTGTATTCATCTCTTGGTCTCCCTCTACGATTTTTACCGTCCACGCTGCCCTCCAGTACTAAATGTATAGTGACACGAATAATTTCATTCGTCATCACAAAAGTATTGTCGATTCGGCGTGAGAATACCTCTTTACAATTGCAGTGTGCTGCGCTCGTCTGCTACGCGCTCTTACCTCAACTAGCCACGTAAGTTGATTTTGTAAACATCTCTAGGGATAATCGTCGGTATTGTGAAAGCTCTACGTATAGACGACTATTGTGACGTCAACAGCCGCTTGCGCTTCGCAGTTGGTAGCTGGAAACAGCATGGCCAGCTGTCCTTACTGTCCTGAGCAATTGAGATGACAGAGTAGCCGAATGGCGTACATTTGCCGACACATGGCATTTTGTTGCGTGTCGGAGGTATTTTGTACAACGACGACTACTTCGGACTGAAAATGAGATCGAGGCCTTATACGCAGACGCGGCATAGAGACAAAGATATTGTCAGAGTAAGGCCTCACTCAAGATCGGCATTACCAGGAAACTTCACAGAGTCAAATTCTTCTGTCTTTTCTGTGAGAGGAGCGTGCCTACGATGGGATGGAAACCTGTATGTAGCCACGCAGTAGGTATTCTGAAGCCAAAGAGAGGAACAATAGCTTACTTTTAGACGGTCAGTATTGGAGAGGAGACGTCTCTGTGAAGACGATCCTCTGCTGGTGACACCGGGTCCGTGTGCCACTGAGTCCACTGTAGCCTCAGTAAACAAGGCTGCAGAATGAAGGCAAACCATCCTTGTGTAGCAAAAACCTAGAACTATTCTTCGTCTGATTTATGCCACACTTAGCGGATTTTATTAAGTTTTTACCATTCTAGTTTGTGCACTGAAATACACTACTGACCATTAAAATTGCTACACCAAGAAGAAATGCAGATGATAAACGGGTATTCATTGGACATATATATTATACTAGAACTGACATGTGATTACATTTTCACTGAGAAATCAGTACCCAGAATAACCACCTCTGGCCGTAATAACGGCCTTGATACGCCTCGGCAATGAGTCAAACAGAGCGTGGATGGCGTGTACAGGTACAGCTGCCCAGGCAGCTTCAACACGATACCACAGTTCATCAAGAGTAGTGACTGGCGTATTGTGACGAGCCAGTTCCTTGGCCACCATTGACCAGACATTTTCAGTTGGTGAGAGATCTGGAGAATGTGCTAGCGAGGGCAGCAGTCGAATGTTTTCTGTATCCAGAAAGGCCCGTACATGACCTGCAACATGTGGTGGTGCATTATCCTGCTGAAATGTAGGGTTTCACAGAGATCGAATGAAGCGTAGAGCCGGCCGGAGTGGCCGAGCGGTTAAAGGCGCTACAGTCTGGAACCGCACGACAGCTATGGTCGCAGGTTCGAATCCTGCCTCGGGCATGGATGTGTGTAATGTCCTTAGGTTAGTTAGGTTTAAGTAGTTCTAAGTTCTAGGGGACTTATGACCACAGCAGTTGAGTCCCACAGTGCTCAGAGCCATTTGAACCATTTTTGAAGCGTAGAGCCACGGGTCGTAACACATCTGAAATGTAACGTTCACTCTTCAAAGGGCCGTCAATGCGAACAAGAGATGACCGAGACGTGAAGCCAATGCCACCCCATACCATCACGCTGGGTGATACGCCAGTATGGCGATGACGAATACACGCTTCCAATGTGCGTTCACCGCGATGTCGCCAAACACGGATGCGACCATCATTATGCTGTAAACAGAACCTGTATTCATCCGAAAAAATGACGTTTTGCCATTCGTGCACCCAGGTTCGTCGTTGAGTACACCATCGCAGGCGCTCCTGTCTGTGATGCAGCGTCAAGGGTAACCGGAGCCCTGATCTCCGAGCTGATAGTCCATGCTGCTGCAAACGTCGTCGAACTGTTCGTGCGGGTGGTTGTTGTCTTACAAACGTCCCCATCTGTTCACTCAGGGATCTAGACGAGGCTGTACGATCCGCTACAGCCATGCGGATAAGATGCGTGTCATCTCGACTACTAGTGATACGAGGCCTTTGGGATCCAGCACGGCGTTCCGTGTTACCCTCCTGAACCCACCGATTCCATATTCGGCTAACAGTCAATGTATCTCGACCAACGCGAGCAGCAATGTCGCTATACGATTAACCGCAATCGCAATTGGCTACAATCCGACCTTTATCAAAGTCGGAAACGTGAAGGTACGCATTTCTCCTCCTTACACGAGGCATCACAACTACGTTTCACCAGGCAACGTCGGTCAACTGTTGTTTGTGTATGAGAAATCTGTTGGAAACTTTCCTCATGTCAGCACGTTGTAGGTGTCGCCACCGGCGCCAACCTTGTGTGAATGCTCTGAAAAGGTAATCATTTGCATATCACAGCATCTTCTTCCTGTCGGTTAAATTTCACGTCTGTAGCACTTCATCTTCGTGGTGTAACAATTTTAATGGCCAGTAATGTACATTAAGGAAATATGCAGTTCTTACCAGGATTTCTGGGTTCGCGAATTGCGTGACTAGCCCAATGGTTCTGTGCTGCTATTCCTACCCTCCCAGCTGATCTTGAATCGATACGTGCTGACAACATTTCTGTCCAACCCTGGAAGTAGGATCAAACCGAAGCACACTGATCCACAGCATTTCTATTTCGATTAACGTGAGCTGTAGCTCTTGAGGCATTGTGGAGTAATATTAATCCGGTGAACGTATTTTATGTAATTATTTCAACTAGCCATGTCGTTCGTGCCATGAGTAATTAAGTGATCTCAGGCTGGTGCTGACAGAGGGATACTGCCACAAATGGAAAACTTCGCATTAGGTATCTGATACACTGAGGCCAGAATAAGTTGATAGATCCGATCTGTGGAAGCAGTAGAAGAAGACGAAGGTATTTCATTAACTAATCGCAGTTTTTGTGGATTTATGTTTATTTTGTTTCACAAAAATAGATCAAGTAACACTTTCCAACAAAAAACAGTTTCCTTTTTGGTAAATTGATAGTTATTGTCACGTGGCCTTTGTTTTGTGAACCTTTGATTTCATTCTATTCGGTTACAGACCATTACCGTAGGTATTTCATAAATCACAAAAACACGGAAAAAGTTTCAGTTCCTGTTGATGACGAGGTTGCTGAAGACAGAAGGGCAATGGATGGGGAAGTAGGCTAATTCGGCAGCTTCCGTTACCCCAGTGTTTATATTTCTCTCCGAGGTCGGAGTCCGGAGCTCGTGGTCTAGTGGCTAGCGTTCCTGCATCTGGATCACGAGATCCCGGGTTCGATTCGCGGACGGGTTAGGGATTTTCTCCGCCCAGGGTCTGGGTGTTTCTGTTGTCCTCATCATTCGTGGAACTTGCGAGATAGAACTATGTAAAGATTGCGATTTTTTACGAGCGCTGATAACCGCGCAATTCAGTGCCCCACAAACCAGACATCATCTGACGTCTGACCTGCCTGTCGACAAGACTCAGTGGAAGCAGAACCGCCTCTGGAGATGTCCATTGCAGCTCTAGACCAAAAGCCAGGAGCAAAAACGTTTTACTGACCGCGATTCTACAACCCAGAAATTTCTCCATCAGATTATTGCTATGAATTCTGAGAAGACTATACTGTTGCTTTAATGTTTTAAGAATATTTTCACAAACTAGATTATCACAAACTAGTTACATATGTAAACTTGGTTTCCGAAGTCGCAACCACATGAATTAACTGCAAATTATCTATAAAAGCAAATTACCTGAATGATTCTTGACACCTGAATGGTAAAACAACTCACCTACAGGCAGGGAGCTGGGGAGCTGACAGCAAGTGTGCTACGCATTAACTTGTCACATGTGTACGTCCAACAGTGTGGCGGTTACCAGGTGATGAAGTGTTGCGCACACATATTGAGCGAGATCGATTCAGAGTCGTACAACTTGAATATAACGCAAGGTCGCTCCTATAAGCGCTGCCCTTCGCAAAAGCTAATACAACTTAAGTGACGGAGCCCTTATCGAAAAGTCCTCCATAAGCTAAGATGGCTTTCGGAATAAGAGCGCAGCGGTATGCATGCATGACCATCCCTAAGGCCGGCCACGATCTAGACCAGAATAGCACCTTCCAAGTTAATTAGGCTCTGTATGAATCCATCAGAATTTCTAAAATCATTGGAGGAAGTGGCAACAACACGACTATTCACGTTGGTGTGTATGAATGCCATGCCATCTAACTTTCGGAAAAATATCTTCTACACAACTCTGAAGACTGCAGGAGCTGACAAGTGCGAGAATTAAGGCACAATCACCTTAACACCTCTTGCGCCCATGTTGCTGACAAGAATAAGGTACAGAAAAATGGAAAAGAAAATTGAAGATGTATTAGATGATGATCAGTTTGCTTTACGAAAGGTAGAGACACCAGAGAGGGAGTTCTGAAGTTGCGGTTGATAATGGAAGCAAGACAAAAGAAGAATCAAAACATGTTCATAGGATTTATCGACCTGACAAAAGCGTTCGACAATATAAAATGGTGCAAGATGTTCGAAATTCAGAGAAAAATAAGGAAAGATACAGGGAGATAAGGATAACATACAATATGTACAAGTTCAAAAATGGCTCTGAGCACTATGGGACTCAACTGCTGAGGTCATTAGTCCCCTAGAACTTAGAACTAGTTAAACCTAACTAACCTAAGGACATCACAAACATCCATGCCTGAGGCAGGATTCGAACCTGCGACCGTAGCGGTCTTGCGGTTCCAGATTGCAGCGCCTTTAACCGCACGGTCACTTCGGCCGGCTTATGTACAAGTGCCAAGAGAGAATAATAAGAGTGACAACCAAGAAGGAAGTGCTCGGATTAAAAAGGGCGTAAGACATGGATCTAGTCTTTCGCCCCTACAGTTCAATCTGTACACCGAGGAAGCAAAGATGGAAATAAAAGTATTGCTCATGAGTGGGATTAAAATTCCAGGTGGGAGGGTATCAATGATACGATTTCCTGATGACGTTGCTAGCCTGGGTGAAAGTGAAAAAGAATTAAATAATCTGTTGAACAGAATGAACAGCGTAATGAGTACAGAATATGGATTGAGATTAAATTGAAGAACTACGAAAGTAATAAGAAGTAGCAGAAATGAGAACAGCGAAAAACTTAACATCATGACTGATGGTCACGATGTAGATGAAGTTAAGGGATTCTGCTACCTAGCAGACCTAGCTTCTAACATATCCACAACATTCTTTTCCAGTCTTCTTTATATTATTCTTGTCAGCTGCTTGGATGCATGAACTGTTAAGCTGATTGTAAGATAATTGTCGCACTTGTCAGCTCCTGCAGTCTTTGGAGTTGTGTGGAAGATATTTTTGTGAAAGTCAGATGGCATGGTGCCAAATTCATACACACCAACGTGAATAGTCGTGTTGTCGCCACTTCCTCCAATGATTTTAGAAATTCTAATGGATTCATACGAGGCCTAATTAACATGCAAGGTACTATTCTGGTCTAAGTCTTGTGGCCGACCTTAGGGATGACCATACCATACCGTTGCACTCTTATTCTGAAAGCCATCGTAGCTTACGGAAGACTTTTCCATAAGGGCTCCCTCACTTAAGTTGTATTAGCTTTTGCGAAGGGCAGCGCTTATAGGAGCGACCTATCCAGTATGTTGGTAGAGAGGCGACAGAAACGGACGTGTTTGTTGTGTGAAAAGATTCAGTGCGGCGAGTGTTTGTGCTGGAAAATTATTACCCCTCATGTAAATTGATCGGTTGGTGGCTAGGTGCCCAAGGTACCAGTCCCTCTTGCCCCTGAGCGTTTGGTATTTCTGGTGTGACGATACCCGGAGATATGCTCACAACTACTGGACTGACCTGCATCGCTATGGCTCCTCGGCAATTAGCAGATAGCAGGCACTTCACAGTTGTGAGTGTGTTGGATTGGAGGGCCTTTTTAGCCAGATATGTTCAGTGTAAGGTGCAAATATTTTTGTGGAGAATTGCGCTTGTGTTCTGATATGTGAGTGTATACAAGAGATATGTTTAGCACTATGATCAACTTGTCGCAGAAATTTAATTATCTGATTTGCAAAATGTTTGCATGTGATTCTCAAATGATGAAAATTTGTTTTAGTACGAAGAAGAATTATCATAAGATGGTGGTGAGTGTTTCAAGTGTTCTTTTTGACTCCTGTAATTTGTTATGCAATGAATCAGATTGGTTAGCGCAAGTGGACTCTTTCCCACCATTTTTGATATAGCAATTGCGCCAGCTCTCCCTTTGTCCCCAGTATTAGCCAACATGGACAAAGTACTCTGAGGAGGGATGGAAACCCCCGTCTGTATGCTTGGGCTTGGTTCTTGCATGTGTTCACAGAAACATGAAGTAACCGCTTGAGAAGGACAGAGACAGGAAGTGAATCTCGAATTTTGTGATAAAAGGAATACCATCACCTGACGCTTTTTTCAGGGGCTGCAAGAACGAATAGAGGTTCCTAGGATGGGTAGGCAAATCACCTCGGTCTATGGGTTTGAGATGCAGGTGTTACAGCAGGAAGTAGGCACATGAGAGAGAATGGTTCAAATGATTGTAAATTATCACACCGGCCTTCACTTTTTTTTTAATTCTCGGAGGGAAAATATGTATATCTGTTGAAGCCCCTGGTTTTTCTGTTATCTTTGTAATGGTTTAGTGTATATTTATTTTTCACAAAACTGTATTATTAAAAAAAATGGCTCCAAGCACTATGGGACTTAACATCTGAGGTCATCAGTCCCCTAGAAATTAGAACTACTTAAACCTAACTAACCTAAGGACATCACATACATCCATGCCCGAAGCAGGATTCGAACCTGCGACCGTAGCAGTCGTGTGGTTCCGGACTGAAGCGCTCGGCCACCGCAGCCGGCCATGAGAGAGAGTGGAGGTGGTTTCCTGGATATCGAATATCAGTGGACGTCGACTTCTGGCTCGCACTACGTGGTATTTAGTATCATGATTGTAATTAGGACACTGGGCGATTTTCGAGCTCTACGGTAGTGTCCAGACGGCACACACATGTAAGGGCGACCCAAAACAGCGGGTAATATACCATACATTTTTCCATTCCTTGGTGCTTGCAGTTAATATGTCATGGAAGTTGAGACGGGGGGTGAGAAAGGATGTGGTTTGCAGACGTGAGCTTCATCCAAATGGGGAAAACCTGTCTCCCACAAATAAATTAAATAAAGAATATGCAAATTTGACAATATATTATTGATACTGATTTGACTTTTGTGTCCTGACAGGGTAAATTGGGAAACTTTTTTGCAAAACCAAATTGGCTTTCTCGGTAAACGACCGACCGCCTAACATCACGTAGTTGTCATCGGACAGAGTCACACACATTACTTACAAAGCGGCATAACTGAATGAACATACAAATCAATGTGGCAAGTTTAATGTTATGTAACAATATAAAATAAATTACTGGTATCGATCAATACCTCCCCCGCCCCTATCGCTTCCACTCTAGGGAAAGCCACTCACGCTTAAAACCTACAAGTTAAAGAACATAAGTGACAATGGATTCCATTCAGTACATAGGAACCTTGAAACAAATTACTGTGGCGGATGGATGGGTGCACGTAGTAAAAAGAAACTCTCGAGGTCCTAGAGCTACTATTGACGATGTTCTAAAAAATACTGAAATTATAACAGGGCTGGAAATATCCAAAGAATAGTAACTCAGTTAAAAGGAGAAAGCCAAATGTCAATAAGTGGTTGACGGTAACGAAACACTATGCGTAGAAAATGTGGGAGGCAAACCATTACTAAAAAAGAAAACGCGTACTAACACGTACTCGTATACATTTATACGGGTAGTTGATCCTATCGAGCACTGTTCAGGCAATCAAAATTAACGCAGAGGTGGTGATGTCTCAATTCTATTTGTCCACTGATTATATGTTTAGGGAATCACTTTATGGAACGCAGTATCTCCACTTCTTCCAGGATGTTAAGGGTATGCCCTTGTGCATTCAGCTTTTAGCTGTGTTGTTATCCTTTTCTTTCTCTGTTCCTATCATAAATTCAATATTTTTCACAAAATCGTCGACTATTCTGTTGCTGCCGCGCGGGATTAGCCGAGCGGTCTTAGGCGCTGCAGTCATGGACTGTGCGGCTGGTCCCGGCGGAAGTTCGAGTCCTCCCTTGGCCATGGGTCTGTGTGTTTGTCCTTAGGATAATTCAGGTTAAGTAGTGAGTATTCTTAGGGACAGATGACCTTAGCAGTTAAGTCCCATAAGTTTTCACACACATTTGAACATTTGATTTGATTCTGTTACGGAAATTTTTTATGTTCCATCAATACGGAGGATGTGGTTTTTGGGGTACATTCCGTGGCTTTAACATTCGATCTCACTATATTGTAGGTTCCGGCACGATTTTCGCGAATGTTGACAGCACCATTCAGTCTATTTACAATTAGACATTACGCTCACTCGGCACATTACTATTGTTTTGACAGCGAACGTTTGGCATTGTACCTATCCCCACATTTGGGTCTCATACGACGTAATTTATTTGAGTATTCATTTACTACTGCCGTGATTTGTGACTGGAGCACATTCAGTTTTTTTATACATATATCCCCCTTTTTTATTCAGTTATCATCTGAAGATGTAGCTTTAAGCTACGAAACTGGTTTTTATTCCAAATAAAAGATCTTACATACAACAGTTTGCGGTTTTCATTCCATAAGAGATAACTTTATGTAGTTATTCCACTTTACTTGTATGAGCTTCAGGCGGTTACCCGTAGGTATTTTAGTGATGTTACTGTTTCCTGTGAGTTTCTTCCATTACCTTAGCAGGCAATGATAGATTTCGTTGCCTATTTAAGCGCAGTATGTTATATTTACTTGTCACCGTAGTGGTCTAGCTGTTGGAGCACTGTATTCTGACTCTGGAAGTCCTGGGTTCAATCCTGGATAGGGGGGCGAATTTCCCCTCTTTCCAGTCTCTCCACGATGATCTCAGATCCACCCAGTGTGTCTTCAGGATGAGTATCGGTGTCTTCCCCGAAAGCAAGGAACGGTCAGGAAGAAAGGCTCGGTACCCATTCCGCTCCTAGTGCCACGACGAATAGAAACGCTGCACTCCACCTGCCAAAAGACGGACAAACTGGTCACGTGCTTGCACCACAGACTTTACCTTCACATTTATTACATTTATGTACATTGACAGTGAACTTAAAGTCCTTGCCCGCATAAGCGATCCCCTAAATGTCTTCCTGCAATTCTCTACGGTCTTCTGGCGTTGCAAACCATTCGTTGACAACAGAATTGTCTGAAAAAAAGCCTCATGGAGCTTCCGATGTTATCTGCTAGATCATTTATACATACTGGGTGCCTCTTCTAAGAGTCGTCAGGCGAATTTTCTCTGGTTTTTCGGGAGATGTTTGCAATTCCTATTTTAGCAAGTGTAGCTAGAGTCAGCTCAAATAAATGCAGCTCATGCGACGTCAGGGCCAACGGAAAGCGTCGGTTTGTTTGACTCATACTGTATTTGGTACGCATACCACTTATTGTCAGGAAAGAAATATCGTGTGGCTAAGGACCATCTATCCCCCATTAGGTTGGTTGGTTGTTTGAGGAAGGAGACCAGACAGGGAGGTCATCTGTCTCGTCGGATTAGGGAAGAACGGGAAAGGAAGTCGGCCATGCCGTTTCAAAGGAACCATCCCGGTACTTGCCTCGAGCGATTTAGGGAAATCACGGAAAACCTAAATCAGGATGGCCGGACGCAGGATTGAACCGTCGTCCTCCCGAATGCGCCCCCATTAGGATGGGACTGAAGGTGAAAAGGACTGGTGTGATATCTAAACTGCTCTCCAAAACTCATATGTTATACGAGTGGTATCAGAATACATTCCAGGGGATGTACGTGTGGAGGGGGCACAGCTGAACAGAGAGGGGGGGCGGAGGAGATGTATGGTGAGAGGGGTAGAGGGTGGCGTGGAGAGAGATAGGGCAGAGGAGCAAATGAAGTGACAGAGGACAGAGAAAGAGATGGGAGAAACAGATGGACAGACGGAGAGGGGGAAAGGAAGAGATAGAAAGAAATAGGGGGAGGAGGAAATTGATAAAGTGATGGTAGAAGATCGACGTAGACAGAGGGAGGGGGATAAGGAAAGGGACAGAGAAAGGAGGAGATAGATAGATGAGGAAAGAAGGCCGGAGAATGTAAGCGAGGAAGAGATGTACAGAAGGAGGTAGAGGAGGAAATGGACAAAGGGATGGCACAAGAAGTGGGTGGAAATAGAAAGGGAGCATGAGGGGACAGACAGAAAGAGGTGTGTGATACATGTGCTGAACACAGATGCATTGAAGCTCGTTGTAAAAAGCAATTATGTATTGCATATCTTAAATTGTTAGCGAGGTACTGTAATTTCGAAGAATCATACATGAGAACACAACAGGGCATAGAGAATTAAGAAACCGTATCTTGGAGAGTTTACTTTATTAGATCCTTCTACGTGTTCTCCACCATCTTCTTCTTTTTCTTCTTCTTCTTGTCCCTCCACATGACTCTGGAGTTATCTTTTCCTGTTGTTTTAGACGTTATATGGGCCAACATATTTTCCGCCTAGTACCTTAAGGTGGGTCTTGGAGTACAGATACATTTCTTTGTAGGTGTACGAACAATCCGAAATATGCAAAGTGGTCACTGTTTTCCACCAGCGTAAGATACGCGATACTGGTTCCCCGTGAGATCACCGAAGTTAAGAGCTGTCGTGCGTGGTCGGCACTTGGATGGGTGACCATCCAGGACGCCATGCGCTGTTGCCATTTTTCGGGGTGCACTCAGCCTCGTGATGCCAGTTGAGGAGCTACTCGACCGAATAGTAGCGGCTTCGGTCAAGAATACCATCGTAATGACCGGGAGTGCGGTATGCTGACCCCACGCGCCCCTATCCGCATCCTCCACCGAGGATGACTCGGCGGTCGGATGGTCCCGGTAGGCCACTTGTGGCCTGAAGACGGAGTAAGATAAGCGATCATCAGCGCTGAACCCTGACGCTCAAAGATCCGTCCTGCACTGGCCGCTGTGTCTGCGCTCACAGAGTCACGCCCACACACGTTGCACAACTGTTGTGACGGCGCTGTCCGTTACGCAACGCGGCAGAGATGAACAATTGTTGTCGGCGTCGCGTGACAGATCGAGAGAGTCGGGCGATCGCTGGAGGGCACCGCTTTGGTCGGCGGTCGTGTTGCGGCAGGCGCGCCGCACGGCATTTATCGCGCGGTGCTGTTACGAGAGGGGGCCAGTGCTGGTCTGGGCGCTTGTGCCAGCCGACGGGTAATGAGGCCGGCCGCCTCTCCTCTGCTCTCCTCTCTGGCGGCCTTCAGCGCGGTCGGTCTGCGCACCGAGAGCCCACACGGCTGCTCCTGCTGCCCAAATCCATCCGCCTGCCCAAATGTCAGGCGCGCCGGTGAAAGTGAAGTGAGAAATGCGGCGTTAGCGCGCCGGTCCGGCACCGTCAGCTCTCTCACTCACGTCCCCACTTGTCAGGGTCTTACGCGCGCTGCTTTTATCTTCACACACGCGCTGTCTGTTACGGAAGCTCGTGAAGCCAGAAATTGAAACAACAGAGAGAACAATTAAATTAAAAAAAGCTAAATTGGCAAGATGCAAGTAGGACTCTTGTGTTGAAGGTTACGCACAAACTTAATTGCCGGCCGCTGTGGCCGAGCCGTTCTAGGCGCTTCAGTCCGGAACCGCGCTGCTGCTGTTGTTGCAGGTTCGAATCCTGCTTCGGGCATGGAAGTGTGTGATGTCCTTAGCTTAGTTGGGTTTAAGTAGTTCTAAATCTTAGGGGGCCGATGACCTCAGAAGTTAAGTCCCATAGTGCTTATAAGGGAACCTCCCCATCGCACCCCCCTCATATTTAGTTACAAGTTGGCACAGTCAATATTCCTTGAAAAACTGAACACAGATCAATCGAGAAAACAGGAAGAAGTTGTGTGGAACTATGAAAAAAATAAGCAAAATATACAAACTGAGTAGTCTACGCGCAAGATACGCAACATCAAAGAGAGTGTGAGCTCAGGAGCGCCTTGGTCCCGTGGTTAGCGTGAGCAGCTGCGGAACGAGAAGTCCTTGGTTCAAGTTTTCCCTCGAGTGAAAAGTCTACTTTCTCTATTTTCGCAAAGTTAGGATCTGTTCATTGACGTCTCTGTTCACCGTAATAAGTTTAGTGTCTGTGTTTTGCGACCGCACCGCAAAACCGTGCGTTTAGTAGACGAAAGGATGTGCCTCTCCAATGGGAACCGAAAACATTTGATCGCAAGGTCAAAGGTCAACCGATTCCTCCACAGGAAAACACATCTGATATATTCTATACGACAATGGTGACGACATGTGCGTCACATGACAGGAATATGTTGTCGACCCACCTAACTTGTACACTTGGCGAATGGGTAAAAAGATTTTCTACCTTGCCCGATTTAGGTTTTCTTGTGGATGTGATAATCACTCCCAAAAAGTGATGAAAACATAGGACTTTGTCACATAAACTGCAACAAATGAATGCAACAGTTTCACAGTCGCACAGTTTTCCCTGTGCGATGTCAAAACATATGTTTTTAACGTTTTCAAATTTTTCCGTGTGTACACCTTCAAATCCTGAATATGTCCAAGCAAATCTGAACATTTCCCGGAATTTTGGAGAGCTAAGTTGATTATATAAAAAATCATACTTTTCACAAGAGGGAAGACTTGAACCAAGCACCTCTCGTTCCGCAACTGCTCACGCTAACCACGGGACCACGGCGCTCTTGAGCCCACACTTTCCTTGATGTTGCCTATGTTGCACGTGGACTGCTCAGTTTGTACATTTTGCTTATTTTTTTCATAGTTCCAGACAACTTCTTCCCGTTTTCTCGATTGATCTGTATTCAGTTTTTCAAGGCATGTCCACTGTGCCAACTTATAACTAAATCTGAGGGGGGTGCGATGGGGAGATTCCCTTGTTAGAGTCATTTCAACCATTTTGAACAAACTTAATTATGTAAATAGACAGATAATCCTTAGCGGGAATCGAGATTCGACCATTTTTGCCTGTTATCATCGTTGACACCACCAAGATATCGATCCCAGAAATTCTGAAAGTTCCGAGTAAGTTTTAATTTGAACAATATAAATGTAACATAATGTCATGCATGACGCACGTGACTGTTGATACAATAAGCAGCGGATCTCCATTCAGGCTGACTGCAGAGGTAAATGTCAAACATCAAGCAAGGGACGACTTTATTGTTGGCATGATTCATGTCGTAATTTATCCATCATCAGATATTTAGGAGAGATCAGTGCACATACATCAAGCGTTACAGGTTGTATGGGAACTACTGCAGAACTACTGTTAGTCTTTGTGGTATCGTGTATCGATACAACCCCAAGGGCCGGCCGATGTGGCCGAATGGTTCTAGGCGCTTCAGTCTGGAACCGCGCGACCGCTACGATTCAAATGGTTCAAATGGCTCTGAGCACTATGCGACTTAACTTCTGAGGTCATCAGTCGCCTAGAACTTAGAACTAATAAAACCTAACTAAGGACATCACACACATCCATGCCCGAGGCAGGATTCGAACCTGCGACCGGAACGGTCGCTCGGTTCCAGACTGTAGCGCCTAGAACCGCACGGCCACTTCGGCCGGCCGACCGCTACGGACGCAGGTTCGAATCCTACTCTGGGCATGTATGTGTGTGATATCCATAGGTTAGGTAAGTTTAAGTAGTTCTAAGTTCTAGGGGACTGATGGCCTCAGCTGTTGAGTCCCATAGTTCTCAGAGCCATTTGAACCAACCCCAAGGGCGTCAAAGCTGACAACAGAATTGCAGCTTTCCGTGAGACACTGATAGGAGTAGTGCAGGATCCCGTGAAGTCGCTGAGCCACACATCCAACGCCTCTGGACTACGAGTGCCCTTTGCGGCCGCAGTATAGAACCGCCGGTGGCACCCACTCAACCCACTCGCACTTGGAACCTCTTTGCTAAATCAACCTGTGCAGACGCTGCCTGCTCGCTGCTCTGAAACCATTCTTCGTGCTTAGTTCAGAGAGCCTCATCTTTGCTGCCAATGAGAGCTGGACTCATTTTTTGCTGCATTACTTGCTACCTGACGTCAAACTTGAAATTAAAACTTTTGTGTGCAAAGTCGTACACAACACTTTAATTACGAGTTTGATGTCGGATGGCAAGTGACAACAGAAATATTTTTTATGTGATGTAATTACAAATTATTTATTTTCGGATTTTTTTTCGTGTGTCTGTACTGTGAAACCTTGCGTCTTACCAAATTTAATGATTCTACGCCAACAGAAAGTACTCCATAGGTTTTGATGAGTGACTTCAATGACCATATCAGTGGTTCCATTCACTCAAAATCTTACATTTATTACACTTCCAAGGGTCTATAGACTTTAATTTGTGACATCAATTTGAATGTGATACTTCTATCTATTCCTGAGAAAAAGGCGGCTTAACAGCGAGACGGCCAGCCAGACAGTCAGATAACGAATGACAAAAAAAGATTTTCTTGTGACACAATTACAAATTTACAGTTTCCGGAATTTACAGTTTTCCTTTGGTTGTACTATGGAGACTTCCCTTTTTGACAAATTTCATGATTCTAGTCCAACGGAAAGTACTGCTTTGGCTCTGATCTGTAAGTTGGCGTGTATTAAAATACATGACATAAATGGCCGTATCTTTCCAATGCATTGACTTAGAAGCTTCAATGTTTTATACCACCAAGGGACTATGGACCTCAGTACGTGATACAAATTTCAAGTTGATATATCAACCCATTCATGAGAAAAATGGTTTTGAAGAGTCGGACAGACAGGTGGACATTAAAGCGATCCTACACTGAAGAGCAAAAGAAACTGGTACACCTGCGTAATATCGCGTACGGCCCCCGCGAGCACGTAAAAGTACCGCAAAACGACGTGGCGTGGACTCGACCTGTCTGAAGCAGTGCTGCAGGCAATTGACACCATGAGTCCTGCAGGCCTGACCATAAATCTGTAAGAGTACGAGGGGTGGAGATTTCTTCTGAACAGTACGTTGCAAGGCATCCCAGATATGCTCAATAATGTTCATGTCTGGGGAGTTTGGTGGCCAGCGGATGCGTTTAAATTCAGAAGAGCGTTTATGAAGCCACACTGTAGCAATTTTGAACGTGTGGGGCGTCGCATTGTTCTGCTGGAATTACCCAAGTCCGTCGGAATGCACAATGGACATGAATCGATGCAGGTGATCAGACAGAAAGCTTACGTACGTGTCACCTGTCAGAGCCGTATCTAGACGTATCAGGAATCCCATATTACTCCAACTGCACACGCCTCGCACCATTACAGAGCCTCCACCAGGTTGAACAGTCACCTGATGATGTGCAGAGTCTATGGATTCTCGATACAATGTGAAGCGAGACTCGTCCGACCAGGCGACATGTTTCCAACAATCAACAGTCCAATGTCGGTAGTGATGGGCCCAGGTGAAGCATAAAGTTTAGTGGCGTGCAGTCATCAAGCGTACATGAGTGAGCCTTTGACTCAGAAAGCCTGTATCGATGTTGTTTCGTTGAATGGTTCGCACACTAACACTTGTTGATGGCCCAGCATTAAAATCTGCAGCTATCTACGGTAGGGTTGGACTTCTGTCACGCTGAACGATTCTCTTCAGTCGTCGTTAGTCCCATTCTTGCGGATCTTTTCCCACCCGCAGCGATGTCGGAGATTTGATGTCTTCTCTGATTCCTGACATTCACGGTTCACTCGTGAAATGATCTTACGGGGAAAATCCCCACTTCATTCCTAACTCGGCGATGCTGTGTCCCATCGCTCGTGCGCCGGCTATAACACCACGTTCAAACTCACTTAAATCTTGATAACCTGCCATTGTACCTGATCTAACATCTCCGACAGACACTTTTTTTCTTGTAGAGGCGTTTCCGATGGCAGAGCCTTATTTTGTCTGTTTATATATATCTGTATTTGAATACACATGCTTATACCAGATTCTTAGGCGCTTCAGTGTATAACGGTCTTAGCGTGGGACAACATGGGTACCTTATTTACGGTTTCA
Source organism: Schistocerca piceifrons (assembly GCF_021461385.2). Lineage (NCBI taxonomy): Eukaryota > Metazoa > Arthropoda > Insecta > Orthoptera > Acrididae > Schistocerca > Schistocerca piceifrons. Next base: position 562,208,569 of record NC_060141.1, read on the forward strand.
GGGTTTCTCGGCGTATTTCAGCTGTGAAGTCTCCTCGAGTTATCAGGCCAGTGGCCTCATCGTCTTGTCGCAACGTTTCAATGGACTCCGTATCCATCATCTTCAGGCCTGAAGAAGATGGATATGGGATCCATTGAAACGTTGCGACAAGACGACGGTGTCACTCGCCTGATAACGCGAGAAGGTTTCAAAGAAGTGTAACTTACTTTCTGAAGTCTCTAAGTACTAAGAAGCGATTTGAAATGGAGCTATCATGTAAAATGAGATTAATATGGAAAGTATAACATTTATGGAAAGAGAATCACTTAAAACTTGTTAATGTGTACTATCGTAGAAGGCAAGACCGCACACGTAGAACGGATTCAGAGACGCTCTAGGATCGTAACAGGACGGCATAGCCTTCGCGGAACACCTGTGAATATTAATCTGATGATTTGCATGAATCCTTGATCAAATGAAAGGGTGCTCTATAAGGGTTGACATGGTCAAGAACGTGGAAAAGCGATGTTAATCATAGAACGCATGCTTTCCCGGCCGGTATTTGCGATATTGTTGATATTTATGGGCAGCATACTGAGGTCCGAGGTATAGTTCTCTGCCTAATGTTTCATCTTCCACTGCTGGAGAGGCTTTAACAGCTCAGAAAGCAGTTACAGACAGACTTACGCAAGCTTGGCAGTCCGAGCTGTTTATGTGTATCCACGCAGCCTTCTGTTCGTGACGTCATCAGACTGCTGCCTAAGATCGCGTAGCCCACAACTTATCTAATTTCATTACATGAATGGGTAATGCGTAATCCACAACTGTGATACACATTATGTAAGTTGACTGCGGAGGAGGATGAGGTGGAAGAAAAGGAAAGGAAAGGAAAGTAATTCATGGAGTCAGTTGCATCGGAACTTTTTGTGGAGTCAGCGGCCAAGAGTGAAAATATTGGCTGGATGGGGATTTGAATCCGGGATCTCCGGCATACCAGGCGGTTGCGTCAACAACTACGCCACTCTTTTTTCTTTAATTGATGTCATTTTGTTCGTTTTTGTTCGTTGTATCTGCTCGGGGCGGACGTCGCAAGAGACCCGTTTCAGTTCGTCGTTGATCCAGTAACTCAGTTTTTTTATTACAGAGGGCAGCTAACCCTCTGACCGAACACGCTGAGTTACCGTGCCGGCACACTCGGACAGAATGCACGCGGATTACGCAGCTGTGATACGTATAATGTGACTTGAATGTGGAAGGGGTGGGAGAGGGTGGGGAGAGAGAGAGGGAAGGGAAGGGAAGCAATTCAGCTGCATCATGAATTCCTTCCCTTCCGTTATTCCTTCCCTTACTAGAAAATATTATGTGACTTTAAGGTGGAAAGGGGTGGGGAATGGGAGAAAGGAAATGAAAGGTTAGGCGTTCATGGTGCAGCTGACATCATGATTTCCTTCCCTTATTAAATGGCTCTTAGCACTATGGGACTTTACATCTGAGGTCATCAGTCCCCTATATCTTAGAACTACTTAAACCTAACTAACCTAGGGACATCACACACATCCATGCCCGAGGCAGGATTCGAACCTGCGACCGTAGCAGTCGCGCGGTTCCAGACTGAAGCCCCCTTCTATCTTTACGTCAAATAATATTGTCTAATTTCAACCCTCCTTCTTATCTGTTGAAATAATTTTTGTGCTTTTGTATTTCCATGGTCTTTCTGTACGCCCTAAAGTAGTAATTATTCGATCTTGTTAGAAACAAAGCGTCAAAGCAACGAACTGGGTGGTATCCTGGTCCTACTGGTGATTTATCCGTTCTGCCTAGGCGACTATTGCTCTCATTTTCCTGAAGGCGGATGTTTCCTTTTTGTAGTTCCTATGTAAATTTGACCACGACTGCAAGGGTTTTTCATACTTTAGCAAGGGACCTACGCTCCTCGTTCGTCAGAGGAAGAGAAGGACTAGAAAAAGAGGCATTAACACCCTGAAACTTCCCCTTTGAATGCAAAGAAGGACTATGCTGGTAAACTACGTTATTTGATACAGAAACAGCTGAGTAAAACTGAACGTACTCAGAGAGTTTTCTCTTTACTTGTTCTGATCATTTCTAAACTGAACCACAATATTTTAGCGCAACGCAGTCTGACTTTTAATAATCTCTACCAAAGAACAGCCCTGACTAACAATAACCTATACCCTTCATGAATCACTTACCTCACAAAAATCTTCGCTACTCGAACTACTGCAGTACTGCCAGCTAAATAAAAGATTCTAACTACTGAAAGCACTAACTACTGATAGGCATATAGTTAGCAAATGAAAGATTTTGGTAGAAACGAACAATGTATCTACCTTAATAGTGTTCAAAAGTCATAACATATATATAAATTCTTGACATTTACTTTGACAAAATTCCTTTTTCTGATGGACACACGTCCAGATCGTCCGCTCATATTAACATCTCAAAACTCTGGCAGCTCTCTCCCCACATCCACCACTGCTGGAGGCTCACCTCCTACTGCATAACAGTACTTCCATCATTGCTGGCGACTAACTTCCAACTGCCCAACACTACTGGCGATTAAATTCCAACAACGAGTCCGACCAGCCTCGGAGTATCTTACAAACAAGGCGCAATCAGAGATCCAATGCAAAGCGCTACATAGCGCTGCCAACACTGAAGCAGGCCACTTGCAACCCGCCTTAAAGAACACAAGAACAGTTGTCGGGTCGACGAGGCGGATAAATCAGCAGTAGCAGATCATTCACTAGGATCGGGAAACCACCAAATTCGTTTCTCTGGCACCGTAGTTTAATCAAGATCTGGTAACTGCTAAGTAAGAGTGTGCACAAAGAGACCAGAAATAAAAAAATCGCAAAAACAATTTCAACAGAAAAGAAGAAGGACTGAAATTAAACAAGGTGTGGGCCTCAGTGCTAAATAAAAGAAACAGCGCAAGCTATTTCCCACAACAAACTGCATAGCATACGTCAACGCGACTCCGCGATCTTAGGCAGCAGTCTGGTGACGTCACAAACCGACCGCTGCTTGGATACGCATAAACAGTTCGACTGCCTAAGCTTCTTTGAGTCTGTAACAGCTTTCTGTGTCGTTAAAGCCTGTGATGATGTTTCCAACAATGGAAGACGAAATGTTAGGCAGAGAATTATGCATTGGACCACGGCCTCATGCCCGTAATTCTAATATCAGCTATAAAGCGATCTTAATTTTCAGTCTAACTTTTAATTGTCTATATCGCGTGTTTTTAAAAATATATGACCGGTTTCAATTGTCGTAGCATCGTTTTCAGATCATAAAATACAAGGCGTGTTTTTAAGTAAATTAAAAAAAGACGTTCTAAGATATCTCAATAAATTTTACATGAAAGCCTGTACCTTAATCTACTTTTCTACATAATGTCCGTCAATATTGAGGCACTTGTCATAACGTTGTACCAGTTTTTGAATAGCCTCCTCATAGAAGTCTGCCGCCTGACTTGTTAACCACTGCATCACCACTGTTTTGACTTCGTCATCGTCTTGAAGACGCTGACCGCCCAGGTGTTTCTTCAAGTGCAGGAACAGATGGTAGTCACTGGGCGCAAGATCGGGGCTGCACGGGGGATGATCTAGAGTTTCCCATCGAAAAGATGTGATGAGATCTTTGGTCTTGCAGCAAAACGATGCCCTTGCTCAACTTCCATGGACTGTTGCTTTGATTCTAGTGTGACGTAACAGTTTGGCTTAAGAAATCATCACCGTCGTTGTGGTACCGCTCATGGAAGTCAATGCACTGTCTAAACGTTTGGTTTTGTGCACATCCGTCAACATTTTCGGTACCCCTACGTGCGCACAGTTTTCGGTAATTCAAGTGCTCGGTCACAATGCCATACAGAATACTACGAGAAACATTAGGAAAATCATCCCGCAAGGAGGAAATCGTAAAGCGTCCGTTTTCTCTCACCTTATTGTCCACTTCCTGCACCAAATTTCCATTAACGACGGAAGGACGCCCACTCCCTTGTTCATTATGAACATTTGTGCTGCCATCTTTAAATGCTCTCACCAAATTTCTTAACATTCCATCACTCATAATGTTTTCTCCGTTAACTGCACAGATCTCACAATGAACATCGATAGCTTTTAGGCCTTTAGCACTAAGAAATCTTATAACAGTCCGTACTTCACAGTCGGTGGGATTCACGATTATCGGATGCACCTTAAACACTCAGTACGCAACGTAAACAAGGAAGAATCAGACTGTAATGACGTCAGTGTGTAGATTAAGGTTCAGGCTTTCATGTAAAAATTAAATTATTGAGATATCTTAGCACGTCTTTTTTTTAATTTCAAAACGGTACTTACTTAAAAAATACGCCTCGTATCTTTGCAAAGAGTGCAGCACGTAACATGTTGAACGATTAAGTACCGTGTCAGTTTTAATGACTCGGCACTTAATTGTACAACATGTGACGTGATACACTCTGTAAGGGAATTTTGCTGTCTGAAGATGAACGGCAGCACGATCTAAACCAGTTATACCATTTTATAAACTCTCTGTCTAGACAAAAAAGGTTGTACTGCTGACTCCGTCCACTCCCACTGGCCGCGTTGAAGAATACCCAGTCTCAGAGCTAAAGCGAAGGGCTTTGACTCAATCCACAGAATGTCCCTGTTTTCATCTTCCTTCCTCGAGCGCTCCGTGAGTGCTCGTGACGGCCACCTGGAGCAAGAAGTCGCGTCGCCCATAACTCACACGTTAGCGAGCCCCTGACTTATACGGCCTGAGGTGGACCGGCTACTCCGTCACCCGCCGACTTAGTGCCCTCTTCAGGTCTGGCCGTGTGGGTGAGTGGCACACCCACTCCCTCCCGTACAAATTCCCCAGCAGAACAGATTCTCAGCTGCTTAACCCTCACAACATCACACCATTACATCCACGCATACCAATGACGTTAATGTGCAGTAATGAGCCAATATGTAATGAACACTGCCCACACTGACATCGACACAACCTGTTGGCATTGCGGGCTCGTGATGCGGTAAGGGAAGTGGACAAGCAGCAGAGACGAATATTCATTCTAGCCACCATCCAGACCCCAAATGGGGGAATCCACTGGTGTAAGCAACTTCGACAAAGGGCGGATTATTATGGCCCGGCGCCGACGTCTCACTAAAGCCTGGTCTACAAGTAACGTCTTGTCGTCAGTTCTGTATGCTCATGCAAAACTGACGACAAGACCGACACAAATCGCGCAGCTACACTATCAAACTTCCGCTAAGTCTTGTGCTCAATCGCTCCGAAATGGTTAGGAAGGAGGAACTGCCAGTGACGACTGTTGCGGTATGTAATCTTAAAGTGAAGAAGGAAATAAAGTCTACACCTCGTTCATGACGCTCCTGAGATTCGTTATTCAAGAGAGGCACATTCTCCTTTGTGAATTTTCCGCAAGAACTGCAGCAAGGACCGGAAGACTGGCGCAACTACTTACGTACAGACATAGAAGAATACTGCAAACTGTTAACGCTTGTAACCTGAGAAATTCAAAAAGAAGATAGTGTCATGAGCCCCCACGAGACACTCGCCACGAGGTTAAGGCTTTTAGTAGCTGGCAGGAGCTACAAGGACCTAGAACTGCCTAATTTTCTAAGAGGGACGTAATGAAAAATGGTGATCGGCCGCGAAAATTTATATTTATTTTTATTACTTAAGTCCTTTTCGGAATGTTGTCTGTCTGACAGTGATCTTCGACATTCAAAAAGCAAAGTGAATCAAAGTACCACATACAAGATTTATAAGTTTCTTGCGATCCAGTTACAGATCTCATGGGCGCTTTTATTTTCGTATTCTTCTACATCTACATCCACATTTATACTCCGCAAGCCACCCAACGGTGTGTGGCGGAGAGCACTTTATGTGCCACTGTCATTACCTCCCTTTCCTGTTCCAGTCGTGTGTGGTTCGCGGGAAGAACGACTGCCGGAAAGCCTCCGTGCGCGCTCGAATCTCTCTAATTTTACATTCGTGATCTCCTCGGGAGATATAAGTAGGGGAAAGCAATATATTCGATACCTCATCCAGAAACGCACCATCTCGAAACCTGGACAGCAAGCTACACCGCGATGCAGAGTGCCTCTCTTGCAGAGTCTGCCACTTGAGTTTGCTAAACATCTCCGTAACGCTATCACGCTTACCAAATAACCCTGTGACGAAACGCGCCGCTCTTCTTTGGATATTCTCTATCTCCTCCGTCAACCACACCTGGTACGGATCCCACACTGATGAGCAATACTCAGGTATAGGTCGAACGAGTGTTTTGTAAGCCACCTCCTTTGATGATGGACTACATTTTCTAAGGACTCTCCCAATGAATCTCAACCTGGCTCCCGCCTTACCAACAAGTAATTTTATATGATCATTCCACTTCAAATCGTTCCGCACGCATACTCCCAGATATTTTACAGAAGTAACTGCTACCAGTGTTTGTTCCGCTATCATATAATCATACAATAAAGGATCCTTCTTTCTATGTATTCGCAATACATTACATTTGTCTATATTAAGGATCAGTTGCCACTCCCTGCACCAAGTGCCTATCCGCTGCAGATCTTCCTGCATTTCGCTGTAATTTTCTAATGCTGCAACTTCTCTGTATACTACAGTATCATCCGCGAAAATCCGCATGGAACTTCCGACACTATCTAGTAAGTCATTTATATACACTCCTGGAAATTGAAATAAGAACACCCTGAATTCATTGTCCCAGGAAGGGGAAACTTTATTGACACATTCCTGGGGTCAGATACATCACATGATCACACTGACAGAACCACAGGCACATAGACACAGGCAACAGAGCATACACAATGTCGGCACTAGTACAGTGTATATCCACCTTTCGCAGCAATGCAGGCTGCTATTCTCCCATGGAGACGATCGTAGAGATGCTGGATGTAGTCCTGTGGAACGGCTTGCTATGCCATTTCCACCTGTCGCCTCAGTTGGACCAGCGTTCGTGCTGGACGTGCAGACCGCGTGAGACGACGCTTCATCCAGTCCCAAACATGCTCAATGGGGGACAGATCCGGAGATCTTGCTGGCCAGGGTAGTTGACTTACACCTTCTAGAGCACGTTGGGTGGCACGGGATACATGCGGACGTGCATTGTCCTGTTGGAACAGCAAGTTCCCTTGCCGGTCTAGGAATGGTAGAACGATGGGTTCGATGACGGTTTGGATGTACCGTGCACTATTCAGTGTCCCCTCGACGATCACCAGTGGTGTACGGCCAGTGTAGGAGATCGCTCCCCACACCATGATGCCGGGTGTTGGCCCTGTGTGCCTCGGTCGTATGCAGTCCTGATTGTGGCGCTCACCTGCACGGCGCCAAACACGCATACCACCATCATTGGCACCAAGGCAGAAGCGACTCTCATCGCTGAAGACGACACGTCTCCATTCGTCCCTCCATTCACGCCTGTCGCGACACCACTGGAGGCGGGCTGCACGATGTTGGGGCGTGAGCGAAAGACGGCCTAACGGTGTGCGGGACCGTAGCCCAGCTTCATGGAGACGGTTGCGAATGGTCCTCGCCGATACCCCAGGAGCAACAGCGTCCCTAATTTGCTGGGAAGTGGCGGTGCGGTCCCCTACGGCACTGCGTAGGATCCTTCGGTCTTGGCGTGCATTCGTGCGTCGCTGCGGTCCGGTCCCAGGTCGACGGGCACGTACACCTTCCGCCGACCACTGGCGACAACATCGATGTACTGTGGAGACCTCACGCCCCACGTGTTGAGCAATTCGGCGGTACGTCCACCCGGCCTCCCGCATGCCCACTATACGCCCTCGCTCAAAGTCCGTCAACTGCACATACGGTTCACGTCCACGCTGTCGCGGCATGCTACCAGTGTTAAAGACTGCGATGGAGCTCCGTATGCCACGGCAAACTGGCTGACACTGACGGCGGCGGTGCACAAATGCTGCGCAGCTAGCGCCATTCGACGGTCAACACCGCGGTTCCTGGTGTGTCCGCTGTGTCGTGCGTGTGATCATTGCTTGTACAGCCCTCTCGCAGTGTCCGGAGCAAGTATGGTGGGTCTGACACACCGGTGTCAATGTGTTCTTTTTTCCATTTCCAGGAGTGTATATTGTGATAAGCAATGGTCCCATAACACTCCCCTGTGGCACGCCAGAGGTTACTTTAACGTCTGTAGACGTCTCTCCATTGAGAACAACATGCTATGTTCTGTTTGCTTAAAACTCTTCAATCCAGCCACACGGCTGGTCTGACATTCCGTAGGCTCTTACTTTGTTTATAAGGAGACAAGGCGGAACTATATCGAACGCCTTCCGGAAGTCAAGGAAAATGGCGTCTACCTGGGAGCCTGTATCTAATATTTTCTGGGTCTCATGAACAAATAAAGCAATTTGGGTGTCACACGATCGCTGTTTCCGGAATCCATGTTGATTCCTACAGATTAGTTTCAGGGTTACCAGAAATGACTCGATACGCAAGCAAAAAACATGTTCTAAAATTCTACAACAGATCGATGTCAAAGATAGAGGCCTATAGTTTTGTGCATCTGCTCGACGACCGTTCTTTAAAACTGGAACTACCTGTGCTGTTTTCCAATCATTTGGAACCTTCAGTTCCTCTAGAGACTTGGGTACAAGGCTGTTAGAAGGGGGCATGTTGTTTCAAGTAATCTGTGTAGAATCGAAATGGTATCCCGTCAGGTCCAGTGGACTTTCATATGTTGAGTGATTTCAGTTGCTTTTCTATTCCTTGGACACTTATTTCGATGTCAGCCATCTTTTCGTTCGTGCGAGGATTTAGAGAAGGAACTGCTGAATCAGCTTTGGAAAAAGGTGTTTAGTATTTCAGCTTTACGCGTGTCATCCTCTGTTTCAATTACATTATCATCCCAGAGTGTCTGGATATGCTGTTTCGATCCACTTACCGAACTAACGTAAGACCAGAGCTTCCTAGGATTTTCTGTCAAGTCGGTACATAGAATTTCACTTTAGAATTTTCTGAACGCTTCACGCATAGCCCTCCTTACGCTAACTTTGACATCGTTTAGCTTCTGTTTGTCTGAGAGGTTTTGGCTGCGTTTGGATTTGGAGTGAGGCTCTCTTTGCTTTCGCGGTAGTTTCCTAACTTTGTTGTTGAACCACGGTGGGTTTTCCTGTCCCTCACAGTTTTACTCGTCACCTACCTGTCTAAAACGCATTTTACGATTGCCTTGAACTTTTTCCATAAACACTCAACATTGTCAGTGTCGGAACAGAAATTTTCGTTTTGATCTGTTAGGTAGTCTGAAATCTGCCTCCTATTACTCTTGCTAAACAGATAAACCTTCCTCCCTTTTTTTATATTCCTATTTAGTTCCATATTCAGGGATGTTGTAACGGCTTTATGATCACGGATTTCCTGTTGTGAACAGTTCGAAATGAGTTGATCTTCTTGGTGTTTTGTTCCACGTACCACTTCGTGGTACTTATTAACGAGAGTGGCTTATGTCTGGTTTTCCTGATCTCAGTTCTGTATTCATTAAAGCACACTTGCCCGAGGCAAGGAAAACCTTCGAACAGCTCTGTGAACTCCTGAAAAATTCGTGAGTTGAGTCTACCTTCTTCATACAGCTGGAACCTCTAGCGTCACCGAGAGTAGCAGAACTAAGGTTGAGCGATTAAGACTGACGCGTGCGTCTGCATGCGTAGACTTGTCGCCAGTTTAGCATCTGCACAAAGCTCGAACCCATTAGTCTTTCGCGACTTCGTCGAACTTCATTCATTTCATACAAGACTGTCAAATTTCCGTCTACACTTGACGTTTTATTTGACAAAATCTGGCATGATCACGCAAGGCTGACGACAAAACGTTACGTGTAGACCAGGCTCAACGGCGAAGCTAGTCGTCTGTTCTCGAGCTAGTGTCGTGAGCGTCTATAGCTGTGGTAGTCAAACTTTTCTGCTCAAGAGCCATTACTGACAGTGTGGTTCGGGATTTATTATTGATTGGTAAACTACATAACTTTTCGAAAAAACATCATCCAGACAATTCCGGAGATTCCAACAAACGACAAGTGCGAAAACTATAGTACCATCACGTTAACAGCTCGTGCATCCAAATTGACGACAAAAATAATACGCAGAAGAATGGGAACGAAAATTTAGGATGTGATGGATGACGATCAGTTTGCCTTTGGAAATATAAAGGCAACAGAGAGGCGATTCTGACGTTGCGGTTGATAATAGAAGCAAGCCTAAAGAAAATCAATACACGTTTATAGGATTTGTCGTCCGGGAAAATCGTTAGACGATGTCAAATGGAGCAAGTTGTCGGAATTTCTGAGAAAAGGAGGGTAAGCTATAAGGAAAGAAGGATAATATACAATAAATACAAGAGCCAAGAGGGGACAATAAAACTGATAGACCAAAACCGAATTGCTCGGATTAAAAGAGGTGTAAGACAGGGATTTAGGCTGTCGCCCCTACTGTTCTGTCTGTACATCGAAGAAGCAATGACGGAAATAAAAGAACGGTTCAGGAGTGGAATTAAAAGTTAAGGTGAAAGTATATTAGTGATAAGATCCGCTGATAACATTGCCATCCTTAATGAATGTGCTGAAGACTAAAGCATCTGTTGAATGGAATGAACAGTGTAAAGAGTACAGGATATGGACTGAGAATAAATTGAAAAAGAAGAAAGTAATGAGAAGTAGCAGAAATAAAAACAGCGAGAAACTTAAGATCAGGATTGATGGTCACGAAGCAGATGAAGTTAAGCAATTCTGCTACCTAGGCAGCAAAATAACACACGTCTGCGACTATAAAACTGCATAGGATTTTTTAACATTTTCTTATAGATTTTGACCTTCCAAAAACAGGAAGAATATTCAAAAAATTCTATCACATGGGTGTTTATGTATATTGCAGTATTTATGTTCATTAGTAAGACTCCTATGTGTTTTTAATTTAATAATTATTAAAAATTATATCAATTACAACTGATAAAATAAACTTTAATTAAAAAAATTTTTCAGTGTTAACTATTCTTTGTTACCATTTGCAGGTTTTACCGTGAACTCATGGGTGCCAGAAGTAAATGCAAACGATCTTATTGTTCAGTTTTGTCGTGTTGCGACAAGTCAAATGATTTGTATCTCGCAACAAATGAAGAGAAACTCTCAGTAGACATATTGCTATTCAAGTGAACAATGCTGTTATTTCTGCCTAGTCATGGCTACAAGAGGTTGTGTTATTTCTACAAACAGTTTTTTATATCTGTGGTGAATACACTATTAAAAGTCAACTGAGAAACATAAGTGATTTTGTGAGAAAAGTTTATTTTACTTACTTTAAATTGAAAATTGGTGATCAAGATAAACCGTGGGCCCCGCATAGGGTGCCTAGAAGATGTGAAGAAGATCTTCGTCTGTGATTTAAGGGTAATAAAAAAGCATTTCGATTTGGAATTCCTATGATATGGCGTGAGCAGAAATACCATACCACTGATTGCCACTTCTGTTCAGTTGACGTAAAGGGATTCAATTCAAAAAACAAAAGAAGCGTAAGTTATCCTAACCTTGGCTCAGCTACACGTCCAATCCCCGTAACTCTGAAATACCTACCCCACAGCCACCTTCCAGTTTGGATGAATATCCGAGTGAGTTGGAGGACGAAGTTACATTACCTCCTCAGGGTGAATCAAACTCAGATTTTTCTTCAGACGAAGATGAAAGGCCTCAACTACTTTCTCAAAGTGAGCTCAATGATCTAATAAGAGATTTAAGTCTTCCAAAAGATGCAGCCGAACTGTTAGGTTCCAGATTAAAAAATAAAAACCTTTAATCATCTGGCACCTCGTTTTCACGGTACAGACACAGAGAAAAAGAATTTACCCAGTTTTTCTCAAAAGAAGGAAATTTAGTTTTTGCAATGACGTGGAAGGACTCATGCATTGCTTTGATATGCAGTATGACTCATCTGAAAGGCGCCTATTTATTGATTCATCCGAAACTAGTCTTAAAGTAGTATTATTGCACAATGGAAATAAATTTGCATCGCTTCCGATGGGACATTCTGTGCATATGGACGAAAAATATAACGATTTGGCCATTATCCTGGAAAAAATCAAATATCAGGACCATCAATGGATCGATTATAGACCGATCAAGACCCAGACATCCCAATACTGTGATGTGTGGAGGTCTAACACTTTATCGCCAACTCGTGGTCTACCGTCCTTTTTGCCAGTCTTTACAGATCAATGGTCGTCAAACTGCGGGCAGCGAGCCGCTTGCGGCCTCAATCAAGTATTGTGTGACGCGGTTCTCAGTTATAATACACGTCTAGCAACTAATAGCCGGACCCTAATGTCGAACTACCGTTAAGAGCTTCTTAAGAATGTGGTTTTCCTACTTACTAACAGATATAAATACTTCCAGAGACAGGAGTATTTAAAGATGTGTTTAATAATAATTAAATTTTGTGAATTCGGCAGTGAGCTAAGTAAATTTGGCCGCTTACCTCAGGGGTAGTGGGATAAGAACATGAGCACTTTGGGGTTAGGGTATGTGAGAGCGGGAATATTTAATTGTTGGTCTCCCAGCACTCACAACTCACAACCGTATGCGAAAGTACCGATCAGCTGCTGTAGTATAAAATTCAGATGGAAGTAACACGTATTCGTGAATGCGCATTACACTCTCATCTTCAATTGCGATACATATTTGTAGCAAGGAATACGAAATTTAATTAAGCCTGTTATCATACAACGCAATAGGTAGAAGAAAAATGACATTAAGATCGTATAGTAAACATTTGTGATTCTGTCTCATAGTGCATGACGCATTTAAATGTAAGAACAGGTACTGTTATCATCCGCTCACACGGACAACACAACAATACTTAGTCATGCAGCTACAGTGAACTTTGGGTCCCCTGAGGGTGGCAGCAATCTGAATCGTAGAACACTCGACACGACGTTTTTCGAATGATGTCATCTTTTGACGATCAGTAGTTGGGGGCCGGCGGCCAACTTACAGCTACACGTCGCCTGTTACGAGCTCGTAACATACCAACATAAGTAGTTTTCTTTTTTTGTTTGAGTCGTCAGCCTTCTGGCTGGTTTGTTCCAGCCCAGCACAAATTCCTCTCATCTTCAGAGCAGCGCTTGAAACCTACGTTCTCAGTTATTTGCTAGATGTATTCAGATCTCTGTTTTCCTCTACAGTTTTTACCCTCTACAGATCCCTCAATTACCATAGTTGTTATTTCCTGATGTCTCAACATATATCCTATCATCCTGCTCCTTATCTTTGTCACGATTCTGTGAAGAACCTCCTCATTACTTACTTGTCAGTCCACTTCATTTTCAACATTCGTCTGTAGTACCATATCTCAAACACTTTGTATCTCTTGTGTTCCGGTTTTCCCACTGTCCATGTTTCACTACCATACAATGCTGTGCACCAAATGTACATTCTTAGAAATTTCTTCGTCACATTAAAACGTACGTTTGATTCTAGTGGAATTCTCTTGGGCAGGAATGCCGTTTTTGCCAGTCCCAGTTTGCTTTTGATGTCCTCCTTGCTCCGTCCGTCACTGATTACACAGGTCTGCAAAATATTTTTTTGCCAGCTGCATGAGGTATTTTTACTGAATTATTTGTTTTAGAATGCTGTGATTTCAGAAGTGATGTCCATTTTTTTCTATCACATAAGGTTTTTTATTTATTTATTTATTTATTTATTTTGCAAATTCAAACACAAGAAACTGGTAAAAGCACTCGTTTATTCAAAATTATGAAACATAATATTTCTTTTACAACGAATGAAACATTATTTTGAGACGTATAGTAACACTATTACACTTATTCATGTTTTTTATGAAACCTTTTCTTCTTTTCCTTGATACTTCACCAAATCCTTTTCCGATTTCCATCTTTAGTTTCACGCTTAAGAATCCATCAGTAGTCAGGAAGCATAGTGACACCCCATCTTCCTTGGTACAGTTTCTCGATATCGCGGACATCCTGGTGAAACCGCTCGTCCTGTTCTTCACTGTAAGCTCCCAGGTTTTCTGGAAAACTGTCTATGTGTGAGTGCAAAAAATGGACCTTCGAGCTCATCTTGCAGCCTTGAGCTTCGTATGCTGATAGCATCCGTTGAACATTGGTTTTGTAGTCAGGATCTTTAGTATTTCCCAAAACCCTTCGCACTACATCCTTGAATGATACCCAAGCTTCTTTTTCCTTCCCATTTTCCACAAAGAGGGTGTCGGTTAAAAGTTATCTTTTGTCGGGACCAGTGAAAATTCCCTGTTTCAACTTTGCTTCTGACAGCTTCGAGGATTTTGTACATAGATATTTAAAACAGTCCCCACCCTTTTGCAGCGGTTTTACAAATGGTTTCATCAACCCCAATTTGATATGGATAGGGGGCAACAAAACGTTTTCTGGTGGTCCCAAAGTAGTATTGATAACATTTTTCTCTCCAGGTTTTAAAGTTTTTCGGTGTGGCCAATCACTTTTAGTCCAGTGGTGTTCTCCAGCTGTACTATCCCACAAGCATAAGAAGCATGGTTATTTAGTACAGCCTGTCTACTGACCCAAAAGCATCGTGAGTATTTTGAAGTCCCCACAGAACATGTGGCCTGATGAGATGAATCACAGTTCTGGTTACACCGCGTCGGTGGTCTTGTCAGGATACGCCGTCATCCAGGCGAACGGCTGCTCGAAACATATTCTGCGCTACGGACACAGGCTGGCGGGTGCACTATTGTTCTATGGAAGTTCAAATGGCTCTGAGCACTATGGGACTTAATATCTGAGGTCATCAGTCCCCTAGAACTTGGAACTAATTAAACATAACTAACCTAAAGACATCACACACATCCATGCCCGAGGCAGGATTCGAACCTACGACAGTAGCGATCGCGCGGTTCCAGACTGAAGTACCTAGAACCGCTCAGCCACACCGGCCGGCCCAGCTGGAACCCCAGCACATTCCAGTCATAATGTCCAAAATACATTAGATGATGGTGTCTAGCACGACAGACGGACAGCTAGGACAGGATTAGTTCCCTGGCTTAGGCTGAATCCTGGTATCTTTTGAGCCCCCTAAAATATTAAGAGACATTCTTGATCTCAAGACGCAACGTCAGCATGTAATGGAAGCATGCTGAATCTTCAACACTATCCAGAGGTGTATCAATGAGTATGACAGTACATGAAATGACGAGTCCACGCCGGTCTAGAGGCTTCGTTCAGAATCACATCATCACTGCTTGAGAAATGGCTACAAGGGGATCAGCCCATACTGATCGCCACCGGGCCTCAGAAAACTACATTGTGTTCTTAAATGCAAGTTCTGCTGGCTATAAAATCTATTTGACTAATCCTGAAGAATAAGAGGTCCGTCCTGCAGATGGGTTATGGGTCTTAGGATTTTAACTTGTAGTACCCACTTTGACAAAGATGACACCATATTCTTTTCTATTGAATTGAATTCAAAACCATTGCCACAAATGTTTCGGGTCCATGTTTTCTTAAAAGAGACAATATTCGCCTTGCGATTGTAGAAACTGTTTATTTCATTCTTTTTGCCTAAATGCCTTAAGGCCTTAAGGCTATAATCAAGTGGTAATTTTGTTTTAGAACATGTCAGACTTCAGAATCCGACATATGTACATATCATCGTCCGAACTAAACGTTTTAACTATAAGATGACCATGTGATGTATACATGTCAGAAGATTTAAAACTTTAACATGTTCTGAAGCAAAGTGAAATAAATAATTTCTACTGTCAATAGCGAATATGATGCCCTTCAAAAATTCTGAATGACTGTAAACCCCAACGATGAGAAGTATTAATCAGTTATGTTTTATTTCAACTCCTATAGATTATCAGAAACTTGCCAGTCAGAAGCTAAATCTGATAGTTCAGCCAAAGTGGTTGTTGTTGTTGTTGTTGGGTGGTACCCATTTATAAAGTATGAGCAACGAGGAAAGACATATAGTTATCTACAAACTGGTCGGTTACCAGAGTTCAGTTACGCGAATCATAGGGCAAGAATGAGAGGCAGTAGTAGAGAAGGGAATAGTACAGGGCTTCAGCCTATCCCCCGTGTTATCACTTATTGCGCTGGAGTAAACGAACGAGAAATATGGGAAAGGAATTAAAGGTCATGGAAAATAACTTAAATTTGAAGGTTTCCCGGTAACTTTACAATTCTGTCAGAGACCTCGAAGGACTTGGCAAATCAGTTCAATGGAATGGGTAGTGCCTTGGAAGCAGATTATAAGATGAATATCAATGAAAGCCGATTAAATTCATGTCATGCCGGGGGAGCGGGATGGATGAATGATACTCTATATCGTGCAGTAGCGTTCTCGCTTCCCACGCCCGGGTTCCCGGACTCGATTCCCGGCGGGGTCAGGGATTTTCTCTGCCTCGTGATGACTGGGTGTTGTGTGATGTCCTTAGGTTAGTTAGGTTTAAGTAGTTCTAAGTTCCAGGGGACTGATGACCGTAGATGTTAAGTCCCATAGTGCTAAGAGCCATTTGAACCGTTTGATACTCTAAATGTAGCAGACGACATTTACTATTTCGAACCGCAAAATAACTGACAAAACAGGGAATACATGCGATATTTAAAAAAAATAAAAAATAAATAAAAATAAAACGGGCATTGGCAACTGAATCTGAAAATGTGACGTATGTAATATTGATGAGCCGTGTGTGGCTCGTGTTCGTGCCATCTCTTATTTAACGCCCTGTTTTTACCGTACTGCCGCCTCGTTTTGTTAATTTTCAATTACTGTTGTCACTGAGTTGCTGCCTTGCGTGCCCGTGAGCGGCAGCAGCTGCGCTTATTGATACAGGCCCTGCCGTATTATGTTTGCTGGACTGCTATTACTTCCTGGTCGTCGTGTGTCGTCCATCGGGGTTGGAACGCGCCAGCATGGCAGTTCTGACCGGGCAATGAAGTGGGTTGGAACGCGCGAGCAGTGGGGTTCGGACCTGGCAGTCGGACAGTTGGGACGCGGCAGAAGTTCGGTCGGGTAGGAGCGGCACTGAGGTTCGGATAGGCATGGCTCGCCCGACCGTCGCCGGCACACATGGCTTGAGTGAGGACGGTCATCGTTGACCGTCGATTGGTCGTCTTACCGGACGTGGTGTATTTGCTCGCCGCTCGCTTATGGGTTGGCGGTGTGTGTCTCAACTCGTGGTTCGTCCTGGTGATTGCAGTCACTGCTGTTAGCATTGGTCGCGTTCTTCGTCCAAGTGTTTGTGAAATGCTGCGTAGCCTGTGATGTTCACTGCCCAGTTATTTGAGTGCTGTCTCCGTGCTGATGTGTAGCAGTTGGTCGTTTGGCGCAGTCGCGTTGTACCACCACTAGGGCATGCAGCGCCAGGGAGGCGCGGATAGCCATCACTCGCCGATGATTGCCGACACACGTGATTTGAGTGGGGACGACTTTGGTCGATCGTCGGTCGGATGTCTTGTCGGACGACGTATATTTGGCCGTCGATCGCTTATGGGTCGCTGTGTGTGCCAACTCGTGATTCGTCCTTGTTTTGCTCAGTCACTGCCGTTAGCATTGTCTACTTCTTCCTTCAAGTGTTCGTGAAACTGTTTGTAGTTTATGTGGTTTGACTGACAAGTTATTTAAAGATTGTCGGCGTACTGGCTCTGAATTGGTTGGTTGGCGTGGAGTAGCGAGGAAGGACAGGATAGCCATCACTCGCCCGACGATTGCTGACACACACGTTGAGTGGCAACGACCTTGTTTGGCCGTTTGGTCGGTCATATGATTAGACAACGTATATTGGATCGTCCACCACTTATGGGTTGTCTGTGATCCGTTCTGGCCGACTGCCTGTCTCACCTGAGCGAGCGTTAGTGTTTGAATTCCAGGCCGACCCTCGAACATCTGAGCGTCCTTGGGTGTACTGCCCTGTATATTTTTTTTAAATTTGTTCTTGTTGTTTGTGCTTGTATGGCTTATAGCTGATTTTGTTTTAAATTAGAGTTGTTTTGCTCTTAAGGCCTTCAGCCTAGATCAAAGTACTGTTTCACGTAAGCCCAGTGGCATTTTAAAAATTTTAATGTTGTTGAATTTTTAAGTCTTGGGCCTTCAGCCGATTTTGAGTTTGAGTTGTCTGCTCTGAAGGCCTTCAGCCTAAATTAAAAAACTATTTCACGTAAGGCTTTTGGTATTTTTTTAAAAAGTAATGTTATGGAATTTTAAGTGTTAGGCCTTCAGCCAGTTTGAATTTAACTTGTTTACTTCAGCCTAACTGAAGAACTGTATTAAGATAAGGCTTGCCTTTTAAATTTCTGATTATGCATGCGTTTTAAGCTATTGGCCTTCAGCCGTTTTTAAATTAAAATGGCTTTCAGCTGGTAATTAAGTCCCAAAGATTAAAGCTGAGTGTTTAAAACAAAAAAAATAATTTTGGGCTCTTGTAATGTTTGATCAGATAATACAGTTGTATGTTCGAGTGTAACGCACAGCCCCTTCTTTTGACCCCTTTGCGCAATTGAAACCACCTGTCCTGTCCTGTGGGTTAAGCTGGGCGTCTCTATCGAATTTAAGCATCTTTCTGAAAGCGTACTGAAGTGCGACTTGGACTATTACCAGAACAGACACAAATGAATACAAGTTTTGGGATTTGTTGTTACAGAAAAATGCTGAAGACTGCAGGGGTTGAACAAAAATGTGGAAACACTGCGAGAAGTTTATGCTTCAACATAAATGCAGACGCTAGCCAAGCCTACAGTTTGTGTGTGTGTGTGTGGGTGCTATTCTGTCATTCTGTGCAACGGATTAATCTGAGATGTACCCTTTGGCTCCTTCAAGATGCAATTTCCACCCCCACACTACTACAGAAATCAGACAGACGCTCCTAACGTTCAAAGAGAAATGTCTGAAAAACTTTCAGCAATAAATATCTTCTGGAGTCGTCCGCTGTAAGGAAATGACACTAAAATTCACAAAATTTCTTACGTAACTAATAGGATACTTGGGTACTGGAGTAGTGCTAGTTAGAAAAACATGAAACTAACGAAAATTATTATTTATTTGGCAAAAATTCTGAGAAATCACAATGGCACTTTTAGTTATGAACTGAACACGTTATTTCCGGGTTCTGTTCGGAATGTGAGGTTACCTCTCAAGGATAGGATTCGCTAATGAACTTTCTATACAAATTTTAAGATTGTTATTGACTTGGCAGAATGGCTGAGAGCTGCGCCTACTCAACTTGAATAATTATCCGTTAGAATGTTGCTAGGTACGGTTGAGGCTGTCGAGTGTGAAATGCAGTGAAGTGTACTGTTGTGGTGGAAATTTGGGGCTCACAAGACCTGTAGCACAAAATACCATAAGCTGTGATGACTGCTGTCTGTGCCACTCTCTGCTGACAAATAAGATAGTTCTCATTCTATCTGGATTGACCTTCGCCACCCAAACTCTCCCTACGCCTTGATGAAGTCAAGGACTCCTATTCGCCCCTAGTGTAACTATTGTCCTGGTACACTGGTCAGATAACCAGTCCACCGCGATGCCACTCTAAAATTCGCTCGGAGGCGTTTAACTATAACTCTGTCCATTCACACCGCACAACAAGTGTGGCGGCCAACACAGTGAACAATGCTTAATCGCATGCACTCAATGTAGAGTCGCACTCCGATTCGCTCTCGACAGAAGTGCTCTCCCAGTGAAGTACTGAGGAGAGACTTGTTTCTCGCTCTTTGAGTACACATACAAGCGCACACGCTCTCGTTACGTGTTCTCGCTCCAAGAGAGACAACGGAACGGCCCCTCTCCATGCCCGACGTGAAGGGGTATACCTACAGTCTCTTCCATTACTCCTTCAGCTCAAGACGTCAGAAATATCGTCTGCCAATCAGCATTGCTCTTCTAAAACGGGGGAATGACGTTTTGTTTAAGGCGACCAACCCGGAAATCTGTAGCATCAGCGTTTGGCGTTTGCTGTCTCCCTGTGAAAATCTCTGAAACTGTGTGCTCTGTTTTTAAAGAATGCGTAGGCTTGGCACTCCCACACAATGTAGCAGAATTAGCTTTTAAGCCGAACACGGGGTCGTTACTCCTTTCACTCGGGCAAACGCTGTCCGCTCCACGGGTGGTCACCGGCCGACGTAGATAGGTTGGGAGCGGCCACCTGGCATGCAGTTGCTCTCCCAAACTAAAAGCTTTTATGGCCGTCGTGTCTGGAATGTATGTGTGTACGCCAGCCTCGAGTATTTCAACCACAGTGCGCTTACTTGTTATTTGCATATCGTTTACATGAATTCATACAACACTGACTTTATCTCATCGAGCCTCTGTTCGAATGAAGCGTCTTGATGTGCGGAATATGATTGTGAGGGCGGAATATGCAAGCAACGAAGGTCAGGAGACCATGACGTCTTACAAGTTGCGCTGTTGTTTTTGACCACGAAAGTCACTTGTACAGTGTCCCAACACATTGCTAGTGTCAGTCGTCGTCAGAACATTCTTCTGTCTACTTTTGAGAGCATTATGTTGGAACTTAGTGATTCAAACGCGGGAAAATTGTTGGTGCCGAAGTGTTCGGTACTGCAAGAGGCACCGTATCGATGGTTTATACTGCATACATGGAAAGCGGAAGAACATCATCCGCTAAGTCACAACATGGAGTAAAATATGTGTTTACTGCTCGTGACGAACGGTTATTGAAGAGGACTGTGACGAAAAATAGGAGAACGGAGAGTGCAAAAGTCAGTGCAGAACCGAATGTCGCACTCGCTAACTCTGACGGCACCAAATCGAGACAGACGGAGGTCCGGTATGAGGGGATTACGGGGCGAACTGGAATTCCAGATCTTCTCATCAGTGATAAAAATGCTCGTAAAGCCTCGTGTAGTAGGAACCACAAGGCCTGGACAATGGAGCGATGGAAAAATGTCAGTTTGTCGGAAGAGCCACCAGTGGTTCCAACTTCCGCCCGAGTTTGCATTTCAAGAGTGAAATTTGGCGGAGCTTCGGTAATGATTTGCAAAGCCATATAATAGCATTCCGTGGGTCTCGTGGTTATTTTGCAAGGCCGCATTACTGAAAAGGATTGTTGTTGTTGTTGTGGTCTTCAGTCCTGAGACTGGTTTCATGCAGCTCTCCATACTACTCTATCCTGTGCAAGCTTCTTCATCTCCCAGTACCTACTGCAACCTACATCCTTCTGAATCTGCTTAGTGTATTCACCTCTTGGTCTCCCTCTACGATTTTTACCCTCCACGCTCCCCTCCAACACTAAATTTGTGATCCCTTGATGCCACAGAACATGTCCTACCAATCGATCTCTTCTTCTTGTCAAGTTGTTCCACAAACTCCTCTTCTCCCCAATCCTACTCAGTACCTCTTCGTAAGTTATGTGATCTACCCATCAAATCTTCAGCATTCTTTTGTAGCACCACATTTCTAAAGCTTCTGTTCTCTTCTTGTCTAAACTATTTATCGTCCATGTTTCACTTCCATACATGGCTACACTCCATACAAATACTTTCAGAAACGACTTCCTGACACTTAAATCTATACTCGATGTTAACAAATTTCTCTTCTTCAGAAATGCTTTCCTTGCCATTGCCAGTCTACAACTTATATCCTCTCTACTTCGACCACCATCAGTTATTTTGTTCCCCAAATAGCAAATCTCCTTTACTACTTTAAGTGTCTCATTTCCTAATCTAATTCCCTCAGCATCAGCCGACTTAATTCGACTACATTCCATTATCCTCGTTTTGCTTTTGTTGATGTTCATCTTATATCCTCCTATCAAGACACTGTCCATACCCTTCAACTGCTCTTCCATGTCCTTTGCTGTCTCTGACAGAATTACAATGTCATCGGCGAACCTCAAAGCGACTCCGAATTTTTCTTTTGTTTCCTTTACTGCTTGCTCAATATACAGATTGAACAACATCGGGGAGAGACTACAACCCTGTTTCACTCCCTTCCCAACCACTGCTTCCCTTTCATGTCCCTCGACTCTTATAGCTGCCATATGGTTTCTGAACGATTGACCACTTTGGTACGTCAGCTCGCATCGACCAAGACCGGTTTCGTGAGCGCGATAACGAACTGTCACATCTATTGCCCACCATAGTGACCACCTCTCAATGTTATTCAGCCTTTGAGGTGTGTTTTGGAGAGAATCGTGCGTGATCTCTATCGTCGTCAGCTGAACTTGCCTCTAAATCGCAGGAATAACGATATAAGATTCCGTTTAAAAGCATACAGGACCGGTGTTTATCCATTCCGAAACGACTGGAAGCTGTTTTGAACGCCAACGTTTTTCCTACATCTTATTCGGCGTGGTAATATGTTTTGTTCCATGTTTCCATACTTTTCTCCAGCCCTTGTAGGCGGGTAGATGAAATGAGTGGGGATGGAATACTACATCGAACAGGGGGAGAAAAAATTTTAAGGAAAGGCTAAAAGTTGATATTTCTCATTCTATGGCATCTACAAAGAGTACATGGAAGTGTGGCAAACAAAAAGTGCTGTGGCAGACCAAGTATTGAATAAAGTAAGCGGGCGCAGCTGTAGGTTACAGCAGTGTGTTCATGTGACTTCCACATAACAGCATATCACGCAGAGCTGTATCAAACCGGTCTTCGGACTGAAGACATTAATATTCATTGCCTTTCATTAGCTTCGGTAGCTAAGATTTAGCTGAAGATCTGCTGTTGCACGCAAGATACTTGACGCGGTTTCTTAAAGGAAATAAATTGTATTATCTCATCCTAAGCCGACGTGTTCGATACTGGCACGACTTTTTGGCCTTCACTTTGAAACCTTTCAGCTATTAGAATTGACTCATTTCGTAAGTAAGCAATTTGTCACTCCGCTGTTTCCCAAAGAGGCTCGTCCTTTTCAAAGCGCTGCCACACTCTGCCCGTGTCTGTCACCTGTGAACAATGAGCGCGTGTCATCTCGCTAGGAATTTTGGCTGACGTCAGCCAGTGTAATTACGGTTGTGCGGAAGTATTGTCAGACGGAAGCTGACACTGAATTCTGTTTCGTTCGGACCTTTCTGAGGCTGAATTCCGTAACATGAAGTGGTATGCTCCGTCATACTAATTAAATGAGATCGCAATGTTCTCTTAAATTAAGCTACGCTCTTCACACGTATCAAAGTACATTCATGTGGACGCGTTTCTTCATCGAGTCATGAGTAACCAGAGTGCATTCTCGTGTTGCGTGCTTGTTCAAATTAAAATGGAACTTAGCTTCCCTTTGTGATCAGTTCAGAATAGTATATCCAATTGCATATCGATATCCTCTCCTCCTTCATCGTCCGCCTACTTAGCTGGGTGGTAACGTGCGCGCCTCCCATGCAAGCGGGCCCGGGTTCGATTCCCGGTTGGGTTCACGATTTTCTCCGCTCGGGGACTGGGTGTTGTGTTGTCATCATCATTTCATCCTAATCACAGGCGCGCAAGTCGCCCAATGTGGCATGGACTGAAATAAGACTTGCTTTTGGCGGCCGAACTTCCCCGGATGGGGCCTCCCATCCAACGATGCCAGATTTTCATTTCATTTCATTTCCTACTTCATTTATCCATGACCATTCGTTGGATTCACTCAGTCCCCTCATTCAATTACACGTGAGCAAACTGCCTTGGTAAGTTTACTTCATGAATACTGTAAAAAGTTGGAATATTTTTCCCATCTGTGTGATATGCGAGGTTGCTTGTAGTCGCCTGCGTGAAGTTGTTTGTTACTTATCTCAATATTGAACAATAAATGGAGTTTGCAACAGTATCCGCATTCGTCTGCTTGCTATGTTCAAACCCCCTCTGTTTGTTCTTGGAAGTACGTAACTTTGCATGTTAACGAGCAGTACTGATCGTATTATGGCACTTTTTCTATGTAACAGTGCTCTTTCATCAGTTCATTGGTTTCTCAGCGCCACACATATTTCACTTGTTTCACTTAATACTTCAACTTTCCGGTACATATTTGTGTAACATTTCTGATAAGTACTTGTGTCTCTGTTGGCTGATGAATGCGGTTTCACGGGCAGCTCTATTTTCCGGATCAAATCTCACAATAAGTTGGTCAGCAATCACTAGAACTCAGAGGTTAATACTTTTGTAAGCGTAATCTTAGATTTTTTTGCCAGTTCACATGTCACAAATGGCACATACATAGGCACGCCACGAGTGTATATCAGTAAGACGAAATTCTTTAAGTATGTACTAGATTTACAGATCTCCTTTGCTAATATTAACTAATCTATTTCCCTCTGAAACACATGAACAATATTTACGTTTTGCTTGCGAAAGTGTAATCGTAGTCACTGAGTAATTGAGTCAGACACCGTTATCGCTTGGGTGTGCCTGAAAATGTGCTAGAAATTAGTTAAAGTATGTTTCAGAACTTCCGTTTAAACATTTGAGGGCGCTAGATGTCAGTTAGAGGTTACCGGAGATAATCCAGTAGTCCTGTATCTGCTACAAAGCGACTGTCAGTAGCAGTCATACAGTAGTTGCCACGTTTAACTTTGTCTCAAGACTTAGAACGCATGCCAAAAGTGATTTCATTAATATAGTAGTGCAGACAGCTGACTGCGGTCCGTCAATTGACAGTTCCTGGTCCGAAAAAGATGCAGTTACCTCACGTCGCGGAGTCGGATTTGTCTCAAAAATCTAGAGCACTTGTTTTGTAACCCTCGCTCATTTTCGCTATTTTGCATAACTCAAGAAGACCAGAAAGAAATTGTCGCATACTGAGCAGACCATAAGAATGCAAATTCATTTATCCGTAAGAGTACCTTACCACGAAATGCTCTCACAAAAACAACCTGTATGATAATCACACCGGACAAAAAATTAGCCACATAAGTGAACACGCACAGAAGAAAGTTTAAGTTTTTAAAGGTAGCGCAGCGACTGAGTCATACGCGCAAACGTGACGTGCACACACTGGCTCTGCGTAAGCATAAGGTAGTAGTGTTCAGTGAGACATTTTATATTTCTAGCGCCATTGAATGTAAACATGCATAAATGTAAGGACGTGGCAGAGTGACAAAAACGGGCAATCGTGTTTGGCCGTGGCCGAGGCCATGCTGTGTGTGAAGCTGTTGGTTTTGTTGGTGTTTCACGGCGCACTGTTCAATGTGTATGCAAGCGGTGATGTAAGACCTGTAGCCACGAAACGCGACGTCAGAAGTCTGGTCGGACAGACGTTTTGACTGAAAGGAACCAGAGGCTCGTTTCACGGCTTCTGAATAAATGTTGCTTCCAAGCACAACAGGAACTGCTACAGGCAGTGAATCAAGGTGCATCAGGAAAAACCTGTTGGCGACAGAACATTGCGACATTATCTACATGCCCAAAAGGCCATTGCACTCCCTGGTTTTTGAGAAAGGCAACAGCAAAGTTCATAGAGCGTGAAGAATATTGACTGATTTTCTGAATACTCCCCCAACCTATTACATCTCGATCGGCCTGCAGAATCACGTTATATGTTGGAACAGCAGGTGAAACGGCGACATCAGCATTTCCGCAATTTTGTGGAGTTGCACCTGAAATTTTACGGAGTTTCATGATGAAATCCTCAGTGAGTGGCTTAACGTGCATACGACGTATCTGCACAACTGGATTCGTTTACCGAATCCAGGTGATTATCAAGTCCAAGAGCGGGACTAAACTGTATTAAATGGTATTTGGTATCATTTTTCTCGGGGTGTCTCATTTCTTTCGGGTGAGATTATTTTGTGTGTTACGTACAAACATCATAAAATTATGTACAGTTAATGCGGATACTAAGTTCAAAGGAGCAGTTACACGAAAAATGGTAAGATGTTAACCCCTATAAAGAAAATAAAACTGTGAATATACACTGAAGAGCCAAACAAACTGGTACGCCTACCGAATATCATGTACGGCCTCCCTCGAGCACGCAGAAATGCCGCAAGACTAATGTCTGAAGTAGTGCTGGAGGGAATCGACACCATGAATATCCTGCAGGGCTCTCCAAAAATCCCTAAGAGCACGAGGGGTGGA
The DNA here is from genome assembly GCF_021461385.2 of Schistocerca piceifrons. NCBI lineage: Eukaryota > Metazoa > Arthropoda > Insecta > Orthoptera > Acrididae > Schistocerca > Schistocerca piceifrons. The sequence goes on from NC_060141.1 coordinate 562,234,609, forward strand.
GATCTCTTCTGAACAGCACGTTGCAAGGCTCAACGATGTACATGTCTGGAGAATTTGGTGGCCAGCGGAAATGATTAAACTCGGGAGAGTATTTCTGGAACACTCTGTAGCAATTCTGAACATGAGGGGTGTCGCATTGTCCTGCTGGAATGTCCAAGTTCGTCGGAATGCACAATGGGCGTGAATGGATGCAAGTGATCAGACAGGATGATTATGTACGTATCAGCTGTATGAGTCGTATCTAAAAGTATCAGGGGGTCACATATCACTCCAACTGCACACGCCCCACACCTTTATAGAGCCTCCACAATTTCAACTGTCCCTTGCTAACATGCAGGGCCCATGGATTCATGAGGTCATCTCTATACACGTGCACGTCCATCCACTCGATATAATTGGAAACGAGACTCGTCCGACCAGTGAAAATGTTTCCAGTCATCAACAGCCAAATGTCGGTGATGACGGGTCCATGTGAGGCGTAGGCCGGCCGGTGTGGCCGTGCGGTTCTGGCGCTTCAGTCTGGAACCGCGTGACCGCTACGGTCGCAGGTTCGAATCCTGCCTCGGGCATGGATGTGTGTGATGTCCTTAGGTTAGTTAGGTTTAAGTAGTTCTAAGTTCTAGGGGACTGATGACCATAGATGTTAAGTCCCATAGTGCTCAGAGCCATTCGAACCATGTGAGGCGTAAAACTTTGTGTCGTGCAATCATCAAGGGTACACGAATGGGTCTTCGACTCCGAAAGTTCATATCGATGATGTTTCATTGAATGCTTCTCACACTGACACTTGTTGATAGTCCAGCATTGAAATCTGCAGCAATATACGGAATGGTTGCACTTCTGTCACATTGAACGATTCTCTGCAGTCGTTATTGGTCTCGTTCTTGCAAGATCTTTTTCCGGACGCAGCGATGCCGGAGATTTGATGTTTTACCGGGTTCCTGATATTCACGGTACAATTGTGAAATGGTCGTACGCGAAAATTCACAATTCATCGTTACTTCGGAGATGCTGTATCCCATCGCTCGTGCTCCGACTGTAACATCACTCTTAAACTCACTGAAATCTTGATAACCTGCCATTGTAGCAGCAGTAACCGATCCAACAACGGCGCCAGACACTTGTTGACTAATATAGGCGTTGCCGTCCGCAGCGCCGTATTCTGCCTCTTTATGTATCTCTGTCTTGGATACGTATGCCTATACCAGTTTCTCTGGCGTTTCAGTGTATTTAAATAATAGAACTAAATGGAATTGCAAGTAAAATATTGACTTGGTGTGACAAATAAAAGATACTAGTTGCGTTGATGAATGACGTACATCAGAAAGCGAGGGAGTTGGAAATCGGCAAGCAAGATACAGGCAATAGAGGTATTTTAATGGCAACAATAGCGTTAAGTGTTGGATATATCTGGCGAGGAAACAGATGAAGAGTGTAATGGAACGAAACAGATAACCTAGGAGACAAGAGGTTGAATGTTAGGCGGTGTGGTTACGCTCACAATTTGGGTGAGTGCTGGTGCAAAACTGGAGAGTATTAGCAAGAGAGATGTATGAAAAATATTTGGAGAGCCAGAATAGCGTTTGTATGTGCACTGCTGCAAAGCTGGCGGCAGGCTGGCATCAAGTCGAACAGTTGACCGCCCTGGGGAGGCAGACAACTATCTAGCAGGCCTTGCGCAGCCAAACAGCACGAAACACCACCAAAAATTGACTCAGTCAACCAAAACCAAAACCCTGAAGTCAAACTTTGTATGTCCTGATACTTTCTGGTAGATTAAAACTGTGTGCTGGACCGAGACTCGAACTCAGAACCTTTGCCTTTCGCGGGCAAGTGCTCTACCATCTGAGCTACCCAAGCACGAAACACGCCCCGTCCTCACAGCTTTACTTCCGACAGTACCTCGTCTCCTTCTTTTCAAACTTCACAGAAGCTCTCCTGCGAACCTTGCAGAACTAGCACCCCTGGAGGAAAGGATATTGCGGAGACATGGCTTAGCCACAGCCTGGGGGATGTTTCCAGAATGAGATTTTATACTCTGCAACGGAGTGTGCCCCGATATGAAACTTCCTGGCAGATTAAAACTGTGTGCCGGACCGAGATTCGAACTCGGGTGGAGGTAAAGCTGTGAGGACGGGCCATGAGTTGTGCTTGGGTAGCTCAGATGGTTGAGCATTTGCCCACGCAAGGCAAAGTCCAGAGTGCACATACATTTTCCCTAAATTAAGGACAAACGAAGGGGTATCTGCATTCCAAAATTACAGATATTCTAAATTGAAGTGTCTGCTTGAACGTAAATGCTAAAGTTGTGAGTGTATTACCTTTTGGAGGATGCTTCCGTAACCAAGGTAACCGAAGTGTTTGGTGTTGCAAGAAGCACCATATCGATGATCTGTACAGCATCCAGGGAAAGAGGAATAACGGTACTCGCTTAGTTACAACGCGGACGTAAGTGTGTGTTAGTGTGATCGTCACAAAGATGGTCGAGACGGAATGTACAACGACGACTATTGCAAAAGTCACTGTAGAACTCAATGTCGGATACATGAACGCCGTCAGCACCAAAACAACACGAATGGAGCTCTATAAGTCTGAAATTTCAGAGAGAACTGGAATTACAGAACCACGCACCAATTACTCAAATGCCTGTAACTGGAAAACATGGTGCTTAAGGAATAAAACTTAGACTATGGAGCAAAGTAAGAAAGTTATTTGGTCATGTGAGCCTTGTTGCACACTGTTTTCAACTTCTGGTCAAGGTTACCTAACACGAGTGAAAAATAGCGGGGATTCGGTGGTCATCTGGCCAGCCATTCTGAGAATGTGCATTTGAAACACAGCATTGTATGATAGTGAAATATGGACTGTTGGAAAATCAGAATAGAAGCGAATAATGTTGAAAATTAGGTGGACCGATAAGGTAAGGAATGAGGAGGCTCCCTGGAGAATCATTGGAAGGAATATATGGAAAACACAGACAAGAAGAAGTGACAGGAATGTAGGACACCTGTTAAGACATTAGGATACGAGGTGCGACCATTAAGTAATGAGACTGATTTTCTTTGCAAGATGTGGCAACCCTGCAGGCTTTCATAGGCACAATATCTTTGCCCTTGGTCTATAAGCTGCTCCTAGCCCAAGCGGCACATCGATGCAACTACTCAGTCGTGAGTTGTGCTGTAATAAGTTAATACGTGTTTATGTGTCTCGTCACGGAAGAGGAACCGCATAATACTGCTGTAATGTCTCTTGCAGCGGTCTCTCCACTATATTTTCAGAAATTTTATAAATTATATAACTCAGTACATATCTCGAAATATCTCTTCTTATCTTACCGATTATCAATGCAAAGTAGTTTCAAGCCCAATTATTCCTTGGAGCGTCCATTTACTCCATGGAATAGCTTCTCTGCTATCTATGTTTTCTCTTATGAAAAGAATAGGAACTTCTTGCCGATGAGTCGTACAAGAAGGATCTATATGTACGTATTGTTGAGCGAGTCGCCATCTTGATGAGATTCTGTATGAGAAGGAATTTAATACATGAACTAAACTAAAGTAAGTGTGTTCGCGTATTATTTAACGGATTATTATTATTGACAGTGTCTGCTTACTACGCTGTGTTGCACGGTATCAGTGGGGAACGTCTGATTTACACTGGACGAACCTGCAGTTTTGAATGCTCAAGATATCCAGTTACTTCAAATAAATAGGCTAACACGGTCTTACCAGCAGATCTCCGGTCTTCCCCATGTGATCACCGAAAGTTAATAATTATTACAAATGTTTCCAGGAGATCGACTCACAATTTTCGTCGCACCGAGACTTCGAAATTGCTTCACTGCCTTATGGAATTTAAGTTAATCTTAATTTAATCAGGGGGAACAGTATTGAACTGTGTGAATGTGATAAGCCTGCTTTGTCAATGAAAATTCCCTTAATATACGCATGTTTTTACTATCCTGATCAGTGAAGCTAAATCAGGCCGGTGTGAGAGAGGTTCTTTAAATTTTAGAAATATTAAATTTGGCTTCACTGTGACATGCCTCATTTTTGAACATTACTTAAACATTGTGTGAACTTTATGTTGCATGTGCACGAGAGCAAAGAAGACGAGGCCTGTTCCAGAAGTCACAATTTCCCCACAACCTACGAGAACGTCGTTCAGGCCAGACAATATACAATTAAATTTTTGTAGATAGAATTTTATAATAACTATTTAAATGTCTATCGGGTTGAACTTTAGATAAGAAGTGTTTAATAGAAGTGAGTATTATGCAAAGTTTAGGTCAGTGACATTATTAACTCAGATGCGAGTGACTTTATATGTTTGTTGTTCTGTGTATTAATGGTTCTTACTAGGGCGGCTTATAAAATGGCAATGCAACAGCAGAGCGAATCACAACAGCCCTCAGCTGTTTCTGAGGTTAGTGAAACATTAGACGCTAGCTGAACTGAAGTAGTGCCTAGCGGCAGCATTAGTCAGGCCCCACAACAAAGCTTAAGTGTTTTGATGTCATCTGAGCAGGACGAAATAAACCCATTGACTGTAATCATGCAGCAGTTAACACTGTTAGCCAAAAATGTAACAGACTTAACTAAAGTGCAAATAGAGACAAAAAGGGAATTAACTAAAGCGCAAATAGGGACTAAAAGGGAATTAACTAAAGCGCAAATAGAGACTAAAAGGGAAATAAATGAACAATTAGCAGCCAATCAAGTGAAAGTCCAAGAGCAATTAGAAGCTAATCAAGCGGAATTAAATGATAAATTAGTAGAGAGTTTTCAGAAACTTGATGATAAATTAAATAAAACTGCGGAAGAATTGAAAATTCAGAATGAAAAGACAGAATTAAAATTAGCTGCTCAAATTGAGCAAGTCACTCAGCAGTGTAATGAAAATGCGAAGAAGTTACGCCTAGAGCTAACTGAGTATGTTGCTACTAAGCTTGATACTATTAAAGAGCAGGTCGAGTCAATCCCACAGATAGTTCAAGCACAAGAACAGATGCAATGTTCTATCGCGGTAACTCCGGTATTAGTTGAAGTTCAAGATGAGTTAAAGCAACAAGTAAACGAGATGTCAACAGATATGCAGGATTTGATACAATCACAAGACAAGATCCCGAAGGACATCCAAAATTTGGATAAATCCATAAATAACATAAAGGAGAGACAAGACGAGGTTGATCATAAGGTAAACATTCTCGCGGGAATATTTTCGCAGTTAAGTTTAGAAAGGAAAAGCATTTCTTCAGACAATATTGTATATATGGTCAGGGCAGCTATACAATCTATGACCGAGAGTTCTGAGGAAAATTTATTTGATAAAGGTTTTCGAGAAGCCAAAGAACAACTAGGCGAAGAACTTAAACAATGGAAAGAAAACATTGAGAGATCTTTAAATCTATCTCGAGAAGATTTGTGTTCCACGCAAGGAAATGAACCCATGACAAGATCTATCAATGAAGCTAAATTATTTACCCGATCAAGTACAGACAGGGACATTAATGCACACGCTCGTTTTTGCAATCAACATCAATCACAACACTATGAGGGTAGTCATAATGCCTGTAATTGTAAAAGCAATACTGAGGAGAAAATGCTGAAACAACGTCAATTCCAGATCTACAACCCAGACAAGAAAAATGTTCATCCCGTAGTGTTTATAAGAAGTTTTAGGGGAGTATTGCCAAAAATTTGGAGTGAGTGGCAAAAGGTTAGTTTCGTGACCGGTTATATTCAGGGGTCAGGAGCTATATGGGCATCTGATATGATATCAACTTGGGACACATATGAAGATTTTGAACCAGCGTTTTTATCCAAATACTGGTCCGAAGGTGTACAAGAACGTTTAAGGCAGGAGGTATTATACCCGGAACTTTTTTCTTTTTCACGTGGGTCTTTAAAGAAATACTTTGAGAAATATATAAACAAATCGCGGTATTGGGATAAGCCTATGCCTCTACAAGACGTATTGGCATATTAAAATCTCGACTTCCGGCCAGCATCAGAAATAGAATGCTGTATATTAATGAGCATGACCTTGACTCTTTCATGACTACGCTTGACACTATAGATATGATCGAGGAAGATGAACATCGGCCAAGACAACCGATTATGCAGAGGAGAGCGATTGAGGCGCCAAATGCAAACCGGAATGGAAACGGATTTATTAATTATTATACTAGGAATAGTCAGAGATTCAACGGAAACAATTGCAACGGAAATGGAAATTTCAATAACAGTGCTGCGAGGGGTAGATTCAGAGACAATCGAACAGGTCGCAGATACAACCCAATGTTTGGAAATGCAAGAGATTATCAGAACCAGCAGATTTCAAATAATAATAATGCGTACAGAAATTCTGACACTCGATTTGAAGCAAATAACACAACCAGTCATCAACAACAACCAGTCATAACAGAAGTAGTAGATGATTCAAGAGGAAATAATAATCGACATTTAAACTGAAGAGGGCCGCTTTATGCTCCGTAAAGTCGGCCGGGGAATACAAAAGGGGCAAACCTGTTTTAAACGAAATTAATTCCGTGGCAATGTTGAGATATAATGAAGGCGAATTAATGGCAGATGAATTGACAAGAGACTTAGAGGCCTGTGTAGTCGAAGATAAAAGGGTTCCTGTGTCTGAGATCATCACAGAAGTGGGAGGAATTTTAACCAATGTTGTATTGGACACAACTTCATCTACAGACGTAGTATCGGGAACTTTGTTTCTCAGAATTAGTAAAATTAAGAAAATCCCTGTCCTACCAGTACAAAATTCCCGAGTTGTAGGTGCAGTGGGAGCAAAATCCAGGAACGTCAAGATACAAGCGCTTATAGAGATAAAATTGGGAAATGTAGCTAAACAATGCACATTCCTTGTAGTGGAAAAGTTGTTAGTAGATTGTATTCTTGGCGTTGGAACTTTGCAAGCCTGCAATTGCAAGTTCGGCTTGGTAGAAGGAACGGTGCATTTTAAAATCGAAGATCAATGTGTGAGAAAGGAGGCAGTGTATGAGCGATATTTCCGTGGTGCTGCTGTGCAGTTGATTTGTGCTGAAAATAATAATATGTGCCGACTACCGATCAAGTGAATTCAAGAAGAGGAGTTCAGACAAACAGTCGAACAGAAGATTGCTGAGTCAGATTGCCTAACGGATAGTCAGAGGGAACAATTATTCAATATATTAACAGAATATGAGTCAGTTTTCGATGAAAGGCGCGGAATTATTAGAGGATATGTTTGTACATTACAGATTAAGCCCCATAAGACATTTTGCCGCACACACTATCCCATTCCCTGGCGATTAAAACAACCAGTTCAGGAAGAGATACAGAAAATGTTAAACTGGAATCTTATTGAACCGTCGAACAGCCCATATTGTTCTCCGTTGCTTGTTGTACCAAAGCCAGGAGGAAAAGTTCTATTGGTGTTAGATGCAAGGGAAATTAACAAAATTATAGTACCTGTGCGCACACATCCGGAGAACATCGATGAGTTAATACAGAAATTTCAAGATGTATCCTATTTAACCAGTATTGATTTGAGAAGTTCGTTCTGGCAAGTCCAGTTAGACAAGGACTCAAGAAAATATACTGCTTTTATACATGGAGGGAGAAGCTATCAGTTCAAGGTCGTTCCGTTTGGTCTCAATATCAGCTCTGGAGTTTTTATTTCTGCGTTGGACTATGCCCTAGGACCAGAACTACGTAGTCGAATAACGATTTTTGTGGACGATCTAATAATTGCCTCTAAATCTTGGGAGGAACATGTACAACTCATTAGGAGGATTTTTGCTGTATTCAAACAAACTGGTATAACTGCAAATCTAAAAAAAATCCCAATTTTCTCTACAGAGAATAAAAATTCTTAGGACATATGATTAATGCAAAAGGCATTCTTCCAACAGAAGCGAAGATTAGTGCGATAAAAAATTTTCCAACTCCAAGAAACAGAAGACAACTGAAAGGCTTTATAGACTTGGCTTCATTTTTTCGTCGATTTATTAAAACTCAAGCAATGAACTCTGAAGCACTAAACCGGCTCCTGAGGAAAGATGTTCCATGGCAATGGTCTAATGATTGTGAAAAGGCTTTTTGTGAAATTAAGGATCAACTGATAAATGCTCCGTTATTATACCACCCTGATATGAATGTCGGATTCTGTTTAGCCACTGATTCATCAGATGTCGGATTAGGATCTTGTTTATTTCAAATTAGGTACATCGATGGTGTAAAAACCTTTTGTCCAATTGCATTTGCTAGCAGAGTTTTATCCACCTGTGAAAGAGCATATACCACTACGGAATTAGAAGCTTTAGCAGTTATTTGGTCTTTGAAAAGGTTTAATTATTATGTACATGGCTCAAGGATAGCCGTTTATTGTGACCACCAATCACTAACCTTTTTACAAACTTGTAAGTTGCTGCATCCTCGCTTGTCAAGGTGGACGCTGGCGCTGCAAGAATATCAGTTTCAAATTATTCGTGTAGGCGGAAAAGAAAATATTATAGCTGACGCGTTGTCAAGATTTCCAGAAGGAATAACACCTGAACTGGATGTAAATAATAAGGCACAATTTCCAGTGCTTCTTCTTCAGGAAAATAATTACAAGTTATATTATATTCATTTATGTAAGACAATGGCTCAGCTTCAGAAGAAGGATGGACGATGGAATGCTATAATACGACAATTCAAGAGAAAATTGAATTGCGAAGGACAGTATGCCTCAGCTACTGTGATAGGTTAAATGACAGCATGCCAAGCATCTGTGATAGTTCAACGAACAGTAAGCGATTGCTTCTGTGATAGTATAGGAATATTTAGAAAAGTAAGTGGAACTGCTGCTGTGAAGACTTACGGTTTATCTGTCTACACGATGATCACAAAAGAAGCTTGTGCGTGTGAAATAATATACATTCAGGGAGTGTTAATCTCCAGTGAGAATAAGTTTACTGAAACTATATGATCGAATACGGTGCTTGCGTGTGAAGTTAGTTTTTGTAAACTGACAGTTCACAGGAGAACAAAAGAACCGCGTTAGGAAATTAGAATCGATTGCTACTGTCCACAGATATAAAGACTCGCTGTTTTTTTTTTTTTTTCTTTTTTTGGTGCGAGCTAAATTCTATTCAAGAGAATTTAATTAACCAGCTTAGTGTGTGTTTATAAAATTAGAGTTAATAAGAAAGTTCTTCATTGAATTTATAATAATGTGTCATTTTCCAGTTGGATTTGTTTATTGTTATATTGCATTCATATATGTTCATGAGAAAATGCGGCATTTGGAGTATAAAAGAGATAATTTAATTTCAGCTGGAGAGGTCATGCAGCAAGACTTAATCAATCGTTCTCTTTCAGCAACATTTCATTTTAATCATGTATGAGTAAGATATAATTTTTTTTTTTTGGAAATTGTCTCCAATAATAAAGTTTTTAACATTCTGACATGCTATCCACATTCGTACTTGAAACCAAATTAGGAAAGATTCAGATCTACTTCCACCTGGAAAAGCCAACGAAAATTAAATAAATAAATAAATAATAAAAACCAGGATTAGAACCTTTCGGCTTACTCAAGAAGATGGATGAAATTATCCATGTTTTCAAAATTGTTTTCCGATCTGGAGTTGTGATATTGTGCAACTACAGTATCAATTAAGACACCTAAGTGTGGAAAGTATAAGACGAATGGATTTTCCCATTCCTCAGATGGAAGATTGGATGGATCAGGCCCATATTTGAGTTCAAAAATGAATCTGGAAAATTTCGACTAACCATTCTCTTCCAGGAATCTTTAATAGTTGACCATTCCTTAGACGAATTTCGATTGTTTCATGCCACAATCCTGAGTACCTGTTCCTGAGGTTCCTTCTGGTCTCTCAAATCCGTTACGTCTCCTGTGCGGTACGCCAATGCGACGCCTGTCCTCCGTGCCGTGTCCCATGTTCCTGTTCGATCAGTTTCACCGCAGTTCAGCAAGACATCGATGAAGAAAATTTTTCAGAAGACTGTAAAAAAATTTGCATGTGTAAAGATTTTTTTTTTGGCTATGAGGCAGATTTTATCTTTCCTACGAATTCTAGAATATCTCTTAAATTTCTAAATTATTCTGTCTTTCCTATCATCTGTGATACCTAGTTGGGGTCTAAGCCTCCAGGTTTTCCGGGGTTTCCCTGTGAAGGCCAGTTCCTGAATAGGTAGACCTGATTAACAACTATATAAGTCCATCTTCCCTGGTTGTGTACGTGGGATGCGGGTATGCCCCATTACACGTGAAAGGAACAACTAGGTATGTAGGTAACGAAGATACCAAATCTCTTTCAATTCTTATAATCAAAAAAGAAAAATTCTTACTAACTTCTTAAAATTTATAGGAACGTATGTTCCACAAGATTCTAACGAGTTAGCTAAGCCAATAGTTAGCTCGCAAAGTGGATACATATCAACTTTGCTCGCTGCGAGGGGCGATGTAATGTCTCTTGCAGCGGTCTCTCCACGATATTTTCAGAAATTTTATAAATTATATAACTCAGTACATATCTCGAAATACCTCTTCTTATCTTACCGATTATCAGTGCAAAGTAGTTTCAAGCCGAATTATTGCTTGGAGCGTCCATTTACTCCATGGAATAGCTTCCCTGCTATCTATGTTTTCTCTTATGAAAAGAATAGGAACTTCTTGCCGATGAGTCGTAAAAGAAGGATCTATATGTACGTATTGTTGAGCGAGTCGCCATCTTGATGAGATTCTGTATGAGAAGGAATTTAATACATGAACTAAACTAAAGTAAGTGTGTTCGCGTATTATTTAACGGATTATTATTATTGACAGTGTCTGCTTACTACGCTGTGTTGCACGGGATCAGTGGGGAACGTCTGATTTACACTGGATGAACCTGCCGTTTTGAATGCTCAAGATATCCAGTTACTTCAAATAAATAGGCTAACACGGTCTTACCAGCAGATCTCCGGTCTTCCCCATGTGATCACCGAAAGTTAATAATTATTACAAATGTTTCCAGGAGATCGACTCACAATTTTCGTCGCACCGAGACTTCGAAATTGCTTCACTGCCTTATGGAATTTAAGTTAAGCTTAATTTAATCAAGACAGAACAGTATTGAACTGTGTGAATGTGATAAGCCTGCTTTGTCAATGAAAATTCCCTTAATATACGTATGTTTTTACTATCCTGATCAGTGAAGCTAAATCAGGCCGGTGTGAGAGAGGTTCTTTAAATTTTAGAAATATTAAACTGCGCAACGGTATGCCATTTCTTTTTGCATTTAATCGGGTGAAAACGAGACGACAACTTAATGTAAGGTTCAGAAGGCTTTCCGAGAGGAGGTTATGTCAAGAACTCAAATTTTTCGTTGGCATATAATGTTTAGTGAAGGCAGAACGAATGTTGAAGATGATGACCGCAGCGGACGACCATCAACTTCACGGACAGATGGCAACTTAGCCAGGGTGCGTGAACTCGTACGATCTGATCGAAGATTAGCCTAGAAAATGATTGCAGAACAACTGAACATCAGTCGAGAAACAGTTCGTCTAATAATAACTGAAGATCTTGGTATGAGAAATATTTGTGCAGAAATGGTGCCCAAAAATCTCACATCACGACAACGAGAAACACGAAAAAATGTGGCAGCCGATCTGTTAGAGCAGGGGCGGGCAGGAATCCTGCACGTGTGCAGTGCACTTGCACGCGTGCAGTTAACAGATGTTCCGCGTGCACACAGGGGCAAGCTGGCCACCCGCTTATCTCCCCTCCCCACCATACGTTCTGTCCGCTCCTTCCTCTGTAATGCATTTTGTTTCCTTGCTTGCTTTATTGAATGAAGGAATAAGGTAAGTGGGAGTGCTTGAAAGAAATCATGGTTTGAAAGACTACCTATTACCTACGATACGTTTTATTTAATTATCACAGGTGGAGTTTACAATACGTTTAATATCTGGAACAAAATTTCTACATACAGACAAACACAAACAGTTACGTAAATTTTCATCACGGATGTTTGCTCTTAATCGAGACTTATTAATTCAGCAAATGGTTTTCCAGCTCTCGCTATATTAAGCGCAGTCTTTTAACTTGCACATACCGCTGGACTATTATTGTTGTCGTCCTGAAAACTTGAAAACAGTGCTCCATAAAATTTTCAGTCAGTTAGATGACAGACATGACGAGAGAAAGTCGCAGATCTCTCGTGACAACAGCAACTACCACAAATTCAATTGGCTCTGAGCACTATGGGATTTAACTGTTGTGGTCATCAGTCCCCTAGAACTTAGAACTACTTAAACCTAACTAACCTAAGGACATCACACACATCCATGCCCGAGGCAGGATTCGAACCTGCGACCATAGCGGTCGCGCGGTTCCAGAGTGTAGTGCCTAGAACCGCTCGGCCACTCCGGCCGGCCAACTACGACAGATTCATCAAGTATCGTCAGATCGCTTTCATAAGCTCAGTCAATTTCCCCATCCGCTCAGAATCCGACAATAAATTGTACTCGTCCTTGTGAAATTTATTATAATGGCCTTCAATACTAAACTTCCGTTGACCAGCGAGAATGCTGCCACATATTAAACATTTCGAATTTTCACGTTTTTGCACAAAGAAAAAATGATTCTCCCATTACTTTTTAAAAGATAGCAAATCTCCACTTCTCCGTATCTTGAAATACAACGTTCACTACATAGTGCTCGCTTCGCATCAACGTCCGCAGCTTAGCCTGGCACTACACTGCCGCAACCTGCCGGCTGTCGCCACAGGCCCGGTCGACGCCTGCACGCGGGCAGCACACGTGCAGCGCTGTGCGCTCATGAGCCGCGTGCAACGTTTGCCCGACCCTGTGTTAGAGCAAACGGAAATGAATCCAGAATTGTTGAGTCGTGTTATCACTGGTGATGAAAGTTGGTTTTTTCAGTACGATCCAGAGATAAAACGTCAAACTTCGCAATGGTGCTCAAAGGGATCACCCTGACCAAAAAAAACTCGCATGTCAAAGTCAAAAGTGAAATGCATGCTTGTGTGCTTCTCTGATTGCAAGGGAATTGTTCATAAAGAGTGGGTGCCTCCCGGACAAAGAGTTAACCAATATTACTGCAAAGAAATTTTAGAAAGACTTCGTAGAAGAGTTCTTCGTGCCCTTGACAACATTGCTGATAATTGGATTCTGCATCACGATAATGCGCCATCCCATACTGCTCTGTCAGTACAGCAGTTTTTAACCTCAAAACAAATTTCAGTACTACCACAGCCACCTTAGTTACCAGACACCGCTCCGTGCGACTTTTTTCTATTTCCAAAAATCAAAACGGCGGTCGAGGGACACCATTTTCAAACAACACAAGATGTCCAAAAAGCTGTGACGAGGGTCTTGGAGGATATTACAGAAGATGAGTTCCAGAAATGTTACTATCAATGGCAGAAGGGCTGGAAAAAGTGTGTGCAATCAGAAGGGAACTACTTTGAAGGAGACAACACTAAACTTGACTAATACGGTAAGCAACGTTTTTTTTTCACATCAGTCTCATTACATTATTGTCGCACCTCGTATAACTTCCACGGTATTAGAGGGAGCTGTAGAGACATTTGTTACCATTGTATTAGAGGGAGCTGCAGAGAGTAAAAGCTGTAGAGGAAAACACAGAATTAAATATATCCAGCAAATAACTGCGGACATACGTTGCAAGTGCTGCTCTTGAGATGAAGAGATTTGGACACTGGAGAAAAGCGTAGCGGGATGCATTAAACCGGTCACAAGACTGATGACTCAAAGTAAGTCGTCGAAATTCGACCGGCCATAGGTACTCTGCATAGTCACATTTCTGTCAAAGATTGCGTGACTATTTGGCCTATGACGTCCCTCCCGTAGTCCAATAGTTGTTCCACAATTTGGAGGCTGTGTTCCACGATGACTGGGCCTCTTTTCACACAGCTCGCTTCGTGCAGGATTGGTTTTGCGAGCATGAGCAAGAAATTTCGCATCTCTCCTGGCCACCAGTCAAAAGATCATAATATTATTCAGTCTTTATGGCAAATTAAGATAGGGATAGTACCTCAGTTATGTTAACTGAGGAAATGTATTATAGATTAAAGGTAAAATCGTCGACGTTCTCAGGACGGGTATGGTTCCTCTTCGTGTTTCTTATTGACAATTTTTTTCATGAAAGAAGGTTGTATACCTGGAAGAATCCTGGAGATACTAAAAGGTATCAGATAGATTACATAATGGTAAGACAGAGATTTAGGAACCAGGTTTTAAATTGTAAGACATTTCCAGGGGCAGATGTGGATTCTGACCACAATCTATTGGTTATGAACTGCAGATTGAAACTGAAGAAACTGCAAAAAGGCGGGAATTTAAGGAGATGGGACCTGGATAAACTGAAAGAACCAGAGGTTGTACAGAGTTTCAGGGAGAGCATAAGGGAATAATTGACAGGAATGGGGGAAAGAAATACAGTAGAAGAAGAATGGGTAGCTCTGAGGGATCAAGTAGTGAAGGCAGCAGAGGATCAAGTGGGTAAAAAGACGGGGGCTAATAGAAATCCTTGGGTAACAGAAGAAATATTGAATTTAATTGGTGAAAGGAGAAAATATAAAAATGCAGTAAATGAAGCAGGCAAAAAGGAATACAAACGTCTCAAAAATGAGATCGTCAGGAAGTGCAAAATGGCTAAGCAGGGATGGCTAGAGGACAAATGTAAGGATGTAGAGGCTTGTCTCACTAGGGGTAAGATAGATACTGCCTACAGGAAAATTAAAGAGACCTTTGGAGAGAAGAGAACCACTTGCATCAATATCAAGAGCTCAGATGGCAACCCAGTTCTAAGCAAAGAAGGGAAGGCAGAAAGGTGGAAGGAGTATATAGAGGGTTTATACAAGGGCGATGTACTTGAGGACAATATTATGGAAATGGAAGAGGATGTAGATGAAGATGAAATGGGAGATAAGATACTGCGTGAAGAGTTTGACAGAGCACTGAAAGACCTGAGTCGAAACAAGGCCTCAGGAGTAGACAACATTCCATTAGAACTACTGATGGCCTTAGGAGAGCCAGTCATGACAAAACTCTACCATCTGGTGAGCAAGATGTATGAGACAGGCGAAATACCCACAGACTTCAAGAAGAATATAATAATTCCAATCCCAAAGAAAGCAGGTGTTGACAGATGTGAAAATTACCGAACTATCAGTTTAATAAGTCACAGCTGCAAAATACTAACGCGAATTCTTTACAGACGAATGGAAAAACTGGTAGAAGCCGACCTCGGGGAAGATCAGTTTGGATTCCGTAGATATGTTGGAACACGTGAGGCAATACTAACCTTACGACTTATCTTAGAAGAAAGATTAAGAAAAGGCAAACCTACGTTTCTAGCATTTGTAGACTTAGAGAAAGCTTTTGACAACGTTAACTGGACTACTCTCTTTCAAAATCTGAAGGTGGCAGGGGTAAAATACAGGGAGTGAAAGGCTATTTACAATTTGTACAGAAACCAGATGGCAGTTATACGAGTCGAGGGGCATGACAGGGAAGCAGTGGTTGGGAAAGGAGTGAGACAGGGTTGTAGCCTCTCCCCGATGTTATTCAATCTGTATATTGAGCAAGCAGTAAAGGAAACAAAAGAAAAATTCGGAGTAGGTATTAAAATTCATGGAGAAGAAGTAAAAACTTTGAGGTTCGCCGATGACATTGTAATTCTGTCAGGGACAGCAAAGGACTTGGAAGAGCAGTTGAACGGAATGGACAGTGTCTTGAAAGGAGGATATAAGATGAACATCAACAAAAGCAAAACGAGGATAATGGAATGTAGTCAAATTAAATCGGGTGATGCTGAGGGGATTAGATTAGGAAATGAGACACTTAAAGTAGTAAAGGAGTTTTGCTATTTGGGGAGCAAAATAACTGATGATGGTCGAAGTAGAGAGGATATAAAATGTAGACTGGCAATGGCAAGGAAATCGTTTCTGAAGAAGAGAAATTTGTTAACATCGAGTATAGATTTAAGTGTCAGGAAGTCGTTTCTGAAAGTATTTGTATGGAGTGTAGCCATGTATGGAAGTGAAACATGGAAGATAACCAGTTTGGACAAGAAGAGAATAGAAGCTTTCGAAATGTGGTGCTACAGAAGAATGCTGAAGATAAGTTGGGTAGATCACGTAACTAATGAGGAGGTATTGAATAGCATTGGGGAGAAGAGAAGTTTGTGGCACAACTTGACTAGAAGAAGGGATCGGTTGGTAGGACATGTTTTGAGGTATCAAGGGATCACAAATTTAGCATTTGAGGGTAGCGTGGAGGGTAAAAATCGTAGAGGGAGACCAAGAGATCAATACACTAAGCAGATTCAGAAGGATGTAGGTTGCAGTAGGTACTGGGAGATGAAAAAGCTTGCACAGGATAGAGTAGCATGGAGAGCTGCATCAAGCCAGTCTCAGGACTGAAGACCACAACAACAACAACAACAATTTTTTTCCTTGTTGTTCTTGGTGGGCCACCGACATTACATAGGCAGCGATAATAGGCAGAAAAATAAAGAGAATATGTTTACCAAATATTATTTTCGGGCCGCACACGTGGCCTACATTGGAGAGAAGGGGGCGCGATCGCTATTCACCTCCGTCATTGTTATCTGCGCTTCCCACTATTTAGCTGGAATAATGGTATGAGATTCGCTTCAAGATCATGCAGGACCTGCATTTATCCATTCCGAGACGAGTGGAAGATGTTTAGAATGCCAATGGTTTTCCTATACGTATTCGACGTGGTACTGTGTCGTCAATTTGGTGCTTCCATATTTTATCCATCAACTGTATTTTGGATAAGAGACCATCAGGAGAGACCTTCTCTTTCCATTCGCAGCCAGTGGGTGCATTCTTGTAGGATGTATGGGCGACACACGATATATGTGTTTGATTTTGATACTTCACAACCTTGTTAAGAAATTTTATACAGGTTACCTTGCTCCATTGGCATTGATTTTCCCAATTAAGAAACAGCTCTTGGCCTAAACGTTTTAAGAAAAATAATGGCAAACTAAAACTGGAATGGTGCTTCAAATAATGGTTCAAATGGCTCTGAGCACTATGGGACTTAACTTCTGAGGTCATTAGTCCCCTAGAACTTAATACTACTTAAACCTAACGAACCTAAGGAGATCACACACATCCATGCCCGAGGCAGGATTCGAACCTGCAACCGTAGCGGTCGCGCGTTTCCAGACTGTAGCGCCTAGAACCGCTCGGCCACACAGGCCGGCAATGGTGCCTCACTTACGTTAGTTCTGGAAATGTATTACAGATTAAAGGTAAAATTCTGTACATCTACATGGATACTCTGCGGATCACAGTTAAGTGCCTGTCAGAGGCTTCGTTGAACCACCTTCACAATTCTCTATTATGACAATCTCGTACAGCGCGCGGAAAGCGCAATCTCATATATCTTTCCACACGAGCTCTGATTTCCCTTATTTTATCGTGGTGATCGATTCTCCCTATGTAGGTCGGTGTCAACAAAATATTTTCGCATTCTGAGGAGAAAGATAGTGAATGGAATTTCGTGAGAAGATTCCGTCGCAACGAAAAACGCCTTTCTTTTAATGATGTCCAGCCCACATCCTGTATTATTTCTGTGACACTCTCTCCCATATTTCTTGATAATACAAAACGTGCTGCGCATCTTTGAACGTTCTCAATGTTCTCCGTCAGTCCTATCCGGTAAGGAGCCCACACCGCCCAGCAGTATTCTAAAAGAGGACGGAAAAGCGTAGTGTAGGCAGTCTCCTCAGTAGATCTGTTACATTTTCTAAGTGTTCTGCCAATAAAACGCAGTCTTTGGTTAGCCTTCCCCACAGCATTTTCTATGTGTTCCTTCCAATTTAAGTTGTTCGTCATTGTAATACCCAGGTATTTAGTTGAATTTACGGCTTTTAGATTAGACTGATTTATCGTGTAACCGAAGTTTAACGAGTTCCTTTTAGCACTTATGTGGATGACCTCACACATTTCGTTATTTAAGGTCAACTGCCACTTTTCGCACCATTCAGATGTCTTTTCTAAATCGTTTTGCAGTTTGTTTTGATCTTCTGATGACTTTATTAGTCGATAAACGACAGCGTCATCTGCAAACAGCCTAAGACGGCTTTTCAGATTGTCTCACAAGTCGTTTAAATAGATAAGGAACAGCAAAGGGCCTATAACACCACCTTAGCGATCGCCAGAAATCAATTCTGTTTTACTCGATGACTTCCCGTTAATTACTACGATCTGTGACCTCTCTGACAGGAATCACAAATCCAAACTGAGACGGTATTCCATAAGCACGCAATTTCGCTACAAGCCGCTTGTGTGGTACAGCGTCAAAAGCCTTCCGGAAATCCAGAAATACGGAATTGATCTGAAATCCCTTGTCAATAGCACTCAACACTTCATGTGAATAAAGAGCTAGTTGTGTTTCACAGGAACGATGTTTTCTAAACCCATGTCGACTGTGTGTAAATAAACAGTTTTCTTCAAGGTAATTCATAATGTTTGAACACAATATATGTTCCAAAATCCTTCTGCATATCGACGTTAACGATATGAGCATGAAATGTAGTGGATTACTCCTACTACCTCTCTCGAATATTGGTGTGACCTGTTCAACTTTCCAGTATTTGGGTACGGATCATTCGTCGAGCGAACTGTTGTATATGACTGTTATGTATGGAGCTAATGCAGCAGCATACTCCGAATGGAACGTAACTGGTATACATTCTGGACCAGAAGACCTGCTTTTATTAAGTGATTTAAGTTGCTCCATTACTAAGAGGATATTTACTTCTACGTTACACATGTTGGCAGCTGTTCTCGATTCGAATTCTGGAATATTTACTTCATCTTCTTTTGTGATGCCATTTCGGAAGGCTGTGTATTGTAACTCTGCTTTGGCAGCACTGTCTTCGATAGTATCTCCATTGCTATCGTGCAGAGAAGGCATTGATTGTTTCTTGCCGCAAACGTACTTCACATACGACCAGAATCTCTTTGGATTTTCTGAAAGGTTTCGAAACAAAGTTTCGTTGTGTAAGCATCTCGCCCTGAAGTCCGCGCTAAGTTTCGAGCTTCTGTTGAAGGTCTACAATCTTGGGGATTTTGCGTCTGTTTAAATTTGGCATGTTTGTTTCGTTGTGTACCAAGGAGGTTGAAATGGCTCTGAGCACTATGGGACTTAACTTCTGAGGTCATCAGTCCCCTAGAACTTAGAACTACTTAAACCTAACTAACCTAAGAACATCACACACATCCATGCCCGAGGCAGGATTCGAACCTGCAATCGTAGCGGTCGCGCGGTTCCAGACTGTAGCGCCTAGAACCAAGGAGGATCAACTCCGTCGTTTGTTAATTTATTGGTTGTAAATCTCTCAATTGCTGCCGATACAATTTCTTTGAATTCAAGCCACATCTGGTCTACACTTATATTATTAATTTGGAATGAGTGGGGATTGTCTCTCAGGAAGACGTCAAGTGAATTTTTATCTGCTTTCTTGAATAGGTATAATTTTCGTTTATTTTTGGAGGATTTGGGGATTACAATATTCAGTCTCGCTACGACAACCCTGTGTTCACTAATCCCTGTATAGGTTTTGTTGTTCGTCATTAACTCAGGATTATTTGTTGCTACGATGTCAAGTGTGTTTTCACAACCGTTTACTATTCGCGTGGACTCATGAACTAACTTCTCGAAATAATTTTCAGAGAATGCGTTTAGCATAATTTAGGATGATATTTTGTGCGTACCTCCGGAATTAAACATATCAGGCGTAAATTAAAGTCACCGCCAACTATTATCGTATGAGTCGGGTACGTGTTTGAAATCAAACTCGTTTTCTTTGAACCTTTCAGCAACTGTATCATCTGAATTGGGAGGTCGAATCCTATTATTATTTTATTCCGGTTGCCAACGATGATCTCTGCCCATACTAACTCACAGGAAGTATCTACCTCAATTTCGCGACAAGTTAATCTACTTCTAACAGCAACAAAAGCGCCACTGCCAACCGTGTTTAGCCTATCCTTTCTGAATACCGTTGGGCTCTTCGCAAAATTTTCGGCTGAGCTTATATCCAGCTTTAGCCAGCTTCCAGTGCCTATAAAGATTTGAGTATCAGTGCTTCCTACTAGCGCTTGGAGCTCTGGTACTTGCCCAACACAGCTACGATAATTTACAACTGTTATACCAATGGTTCCTGTATCTACGTTATTCCTGTGTTCGTCCTGCACCTTTTGTGACTGAAGCCCTTCTTGTATTTTCACGAGACCCTCTAACCTAAACCTAAAAAACCGCCCATTCCACGCCACACAGCCCCTGCTACCCGTGTAGCCGCCTCCTGTGTATAGTGGACACCTGACCTATTCAGCGGAACGCGAAACCCGACCACCCTTTGGCGCAAGTCGAGGAATCTGCAGCCTACACGATCGCAGAACCGTCTGAGCCTCTGATTCTGACCCCCACTTGGCTTTGTACCAGAGGTCCGCAATCGGCCCTGTCGACTATGCTGCAAATGGTCAGCTCTGCTTTCTTCTTGCAAACAAGACTGGCAGCCTTTACCACTTCTGTTAGCCGCTCGATACCAGAGAGAATCTCTTCTGATCCAAAGTGACGCACATCATTGGTGCCGACGTGAGCAACCATCTACAGTTGGCTGCACCCTGTGTTCTTCATGGCATCCGGGAGGACCCGTTCTGTATCTGGAATGACTCCACCCGATATGCACACGGAGTGAACATTGGTTTTCTTTCCCTTCTTGTCAGCCGAGTCCCTAAGGGACCGCATAAAGCGCCTAGTGTTGGAGCTTCCAACTACCAATAATCCCACCCTTTGTGATTGCCCGGATCTTGCTGGCTGAGTAGTTTCCTCCGAAACAGCACAGGCGACAACATCTGACAGTGTCAGCCACAGACAACACCTGGAACCTGTTTGTCAGACACACTTGGGAGACCTTAGGTGCGACCTCCTGCGAAGTCTTTCACCACCTGCTTCACACTGGGGCGACCTCCCACTCGACCACAGGTGAGGGGTCAACCTCAGTGCGAGCAGTAACTGGGTTGGCCACCAGCGAGGACCGATCGGAGGACTCTGACGTTCTGGACATCCGTTGGATCCCCACGGCCGGCCCACAACATCCACTGCAGCCTCAAGCTGAGTAACTGAAGCCATCACAGCCTGAAGCTGAGAGTGAAGTGTCACCAACTCGGCTCGCATCCACACACAACAATCGCAGTCCCTGTCCATACTAAAGGTAGTAGTGGAAAACTAAACTATGCAGAGTAAACGAACTATCGGCACGTGCTTCGCAACTCTACTGTAGACCTTGAAGAAATCGCTGGAACTGTGTCTGTTAATATGCAGATATTCAAAAACCTAACTACCGAAGCACTCAGGTGAAAATAAGTAATTCGCCCCTGATTAGGAACTTGCAATATGTCACAAAATCGGTTTACTTTCCGATGCAAACGAAAACGCGAATGCTGCGGCTACTGGATTTTACACTCAGAAACACAAGAAACTGTACTATTAAAGCACACAGATGATATAATAAACTCCGCTCCTGGTGATGAACACGTAAATGTCACAAAAGCTGTTACTTCCCTGTTGCTGCGTCTGTCTCGGTCGGCTACTGCTGTCTGACTGGTTGTTACGATCGGTCATGTTCCTCTTCATATTTCTTGTTCACAATTTTTTTTCCTGTTGCTCTTGGTGGACCATCGTCTTTTAATAGGCAGCGCTAATAAGCAGAAAAATTAAGAGAACATGTTTACCAAAATGTCATTTTCCGTGCCGCACACTTGACTTACTGGTGGTTGTCTGTATTCCTCGCTCATAAGGTTATCAGGTGCGTTCTTTTTCTGTTGGAAGAAGTCTTTTTTTGTATTTAATGAAAAGTGTGGTATTTATAACATTTTTACGGATAATTTTACTTTTGCGGTTAGGAAGTTTAGAAACGAGCGGCAACTTTTCAGAGTGAGAAGAGGGTTTCTTGTACTTCTTATTAACATAGTTAATACTACTTAGGTTGAAGGCTCTGTCTACTGACACGCACCGGCCGCTGTGGCCGAGCGGTTCTAGGTGCTTCAGTCCGGAACCACGCTGCTGATACGGTCGCAGGTTCGAATGCTGCCTCGGGCATGGATGTGTGTAATGTCCTTAGGTTAGTTAGGTTTAAGTAGTTCTAAGTCTAGGGGACTGATGACCTCATATGTTAAGTCCCATAGTGCTTAGAGCCATTTGAACCTTTCCTACGGACACGCCATCATAGCCGTTGGCCTTCAGTGTCATCTTTAAGAAATTAAGCTTCAATTCCCAGCTGTTATTATCATCATTGCGGAGGACAGGCGAAGACTATTAAGCACTGCTTGCTTTTGGGCTGAGGGGTGGAATGTAGTGGCATCAAAATACCATAACGGACTGGAAGATTTTATGCATATTCTGTGTCATAAAGTAAAGTCAGATCTTCTGTAGATGAACATATCAGGGAGCAGGAGACCCATATCACCCCTGTCTTTAAGTAATTGTGGGACCCATGTAACTCTTCTTTACTGCCTGGTTGTATAATAAGTGTGTCATGGGTGTGGGAGGCTTTAGAGGCGCATTACTTGACACAACTTGTTCAAAAACCTCCAAAAGGTGTCAGCGCTTCTGGCGGCAATGGCGAAACACTAGGAGTATTGTTAGCCTGTTCATAAAATTCACCTGAATATTTAAAATACTTCGATACAGACAATTCCATTAGGTCACACACATATGGTGGAATTTTCTCCTCTGTGATCTTTATAGTAACTGGTGTTGGATCTTTTCTATATAAAGATTTCCGTAGAAGCTTACAAGATCGTAAATTGTTTGCGACATCCGTAATTTAAAAAAAAAAAAATAAAAGAATGCTCACGTAACGAATGTTTTACCGAGTTGGAAGCCGGTGGTGACTTTAGCATTTTATTTGTCTATGCTGATATTTCACATGCTGTGTGGTGGGTGCGTTCATTTATTACATGGTGAGAGGTAAAGGTATTGGTGATCGCCAGTTGAGTTTGAGCTGCCCATAGCAGATCCCGGTCCGCCGGTTTTCGCACATCGCGGAAGATGCAAGCGCAAGCATGATATGACCCGGCCAATACTTTAGACTTTATGCCATTTTAACAGGAAGCATTTTCTCGGAAGAAGATCGAGAAAGTGTGAGACAGATAGCTACGTAATAATGCCGAATGAGAAAAGCTCATAAAAACTGAAGACAACGTGTGATGGTGGAGCATGGGCTGCTGTTGTTGTAGTGTGTGAAATGTTGACGGACACCAACGCTAGATCTACGGGTCGCCGTTCAAAGAAGCGATATTTTAGCAGCGTCAGGGCTCTTGTAATTGCAGTACTGCTTAATGTCTATACAACAAACTATTAAGAATTCGACAGATTCGATTTGCGGCTCTAGTCACCGAGAACTGGAGACAACGCTAGTGCTTCATTCCACCATGTTATGAGTGACCCTGGTCGACCCGGTGGAGACGGCTTACTACTCACTTCAGACAGTCTACGCGCTACGTGTCACGTGGGCACCGTCACACTGTAGAGCGTAATGGCCTTGCTTATCTCGTAGCGAGATGGCTGAGTATGTAAACGAGGGGAAGGGGGAAAGTGAAACCCAGCTCCGGCGCATGACCTACTCCTCCCGAAAAGCAACGAGAAGGCCGTCGAGCTTAACATTCACGTTCCATTCCGAGATAATGATCAAGTCTCTCGCCCCCAATCTACAGGGTGCTCCGTCATTCATGTTACAATATTTCTGAAAGTTGTAGAAGGGACTTAGTAGCCAATATTGCAAATAAAACAAAAGGGACTCGGGTTTTTAACTTCTGCTCTAACATTAATGTTACGTAGTTAATTAGTAACCATCGTGGGGTAGTGGATGGAAGAGTATCCACATCAGCCAGCTTACATCAGATGTTAAAACAGAATGGTATGAAGTCGTTAATGAAACGATACCAGTGTGCACAAAGTTACACTCACTCCATATTGCGGATTGACCCAGTTGTGATAAGTCTAATAAAGAGGATACAGTTATCACCGTTTGTAACAACAGATCAAAAGCGATACCCAGCAAGAAAAATAATATGTTAGTCTGACCCTTTATGTTACTTGCTTTATAGATGCAACTTTCCCACTCGAAGTAGGATAGTTCTACGTAAGTTACTTATTTATTTTTCCTTAATAAGGAAAATAATTTAAGATTCTGTAGATGACCAGGTGATTAGATTTAGACAATTGCATTCACAAAGACGCATGAAGTTCGGTTAAAAGGAGAGAGACATAAAGGGTTTTGGGTGCAGGAAAAATTAGTTTAAATTTTAACAGTGAAGGTACATATATATAATCATCAAACGGGACATTATTGCATTATTATATTTTTTCAGTTCCACGGAAAGAAAAACTTTCCTTATTATTAACTTATAATTTAGAAGAAATTGATTTGAAATAAATAATAAAAAAGAAGTTGCAACATCAAACAAAATAATAAAGTTAGTTGATTTCTTCGATCTTCCGGGAGAATTACTATGTTTTAACAAACAAAATAAAAGACACAGAAAATGATAGAGAATGAAACCACGGGTGGGCGAATGGAAGGGCTATAATGGGAGGATGGAAGGTAATGCCCTCCAACATAAAACAAACAAAACAAAACAAAAACCGGGTAGAGAGCTAGACTTCGGCCTTGTAAATCCCAGGTTCAATTCCGGTTAGAAGCGAAGAGTGTTCCTAGTTACAGTGTGTCCTGGGCGGGCTCAGGTCCACTGTTATCCAATTAAGTTCCGGGAATCCTTCCCGAAAAGTGGCCAGGCCGATGGGCTCACCATCCTCCCGATCCTAGTGTCCTGGCGAGCAAAAGGTTGCAGTCTATCTGCAGGCAGTCCAGATGCCCTTTCACGGATTGAGCCCCACAGACCTCTCTTCTACGTATTTATCTACAAAATATTCTCGACATGCACGCCACCATGTTCATTGAAAAACTGTATTTTCACAAAACCTTCGGACCTAGTCGGTGAAATACGTTTAATGTATGGTGAGTCATTTCTGTCACACCAGTATTCCACGCAACCACGTTCTCTTCCAGGTCGATTAGGGTTTCGTAAGTCAGAATCCTTCTGCTCATCCAAGAGTAAGTCCAAACAGTCAGATCATGGACTCATGGCGCCGAAGTGTTTGGTCCATAATGATTTACACACATTTCCCCGAAGGTCGCAAGGATATAGTCTCGGACGAGAACTGCAAAATGTCCTTGATCCAAATCGCATGTCTTCAGTAAAGACACGGTTCTGGGCTCGAGTTCCGTCCAGCACACAAGTTTAGTCAGGAACTTAATGGTGTGCTTCCGGATGTACTGCCGAGTCATTCTTTTTCCATTTTAGGCAGAATACTTCAACGACCGACCCAGCCGTTTGGAGTCCTCGAAGCGAAAACAAGTAACAGCAAAACTAGCAAATGGTTCAAATGGCTCTGAGCACTATGGGACTCAACTGCTGAGGTCATTAGTCCCCTAGAACTTAGAACTAGGTAAACCTAACTAACCTAAGGACATCACAAACATCCATGCCCGAGGCAGGATTCGAACCTGCGACCATAGCGGTCTTGCGGTTCCAGACTGCAGCGCCTTTAACCGCACGGCCACTTTGGCCGGCGCAAAACTAGCAGCACGTGCGAAGACGGCTAGGGTAGTCGTTCAAATATTTTGCATAAAATAGAAACGATAACTCGGCAGAGCACTCAGAAGCTCACTATTAATCAGCCATTCCTAGGAAACGTGATAGATCTTATCAGGGAGTGTCTTCAGCAACATTTAGTGGGGTCATCGTATTTAGAATGTGCGTGCATAGGCTTACTGTGAAACGCTTAATCACCTCCTCTAGTGACTGAATGGCTGGCGCTGATCGAATTGATGGGCTAGCTTGTAATCAGAGATCACGAGCTGACATTAGGGGATCGTACCGACCAAGCGATCGCCGACTGAGAAGAGGGTTCCTTATGCTTCTTACTAACAAACTCAATACTACTTTGTTTGAAGGCCCTATCTACAGACAGGACATCACAGCTGCTGGCCTTCAGTGTCTCCTTTACGAAATTGAGACGCGATTACCAGCTGTTATTATCATCAACACGGAAGACAGGCGAAGACTATTAAGCAGTACTTGCTTCTGGACTGAGTAGTTGTGCGAAGTATGCAACCTGTATGCGTTGGAACATTTTCTGCGCATTCTATGACAGAAAACTACGAGACTAGTATCATTACTTGCGCAAGAGATGGAAATATCAAACGACTATATTTTCCTGGTAATATGTAACTATAAAATGCTTATATCTTCTCAATATTCCTAGAGGTGAGTAATAGGAAGTTGTGGAATACCCCGTAAAAGACGGCTTTCACAAGATTTCTGTTTTAACAGATATTTAGCTAAAACCTACGTCAACTTGAACATTATCAAGGAAGCATTTGCAAATTTTCATCCTACCCCAAAGCACTTTACATCAGCCACCGTGTCTATGGTCCTAAACTCTCTGTACAATGTATGCCAAAGGATATAACGCAGTACCCTGGTATTACTGTCTCTTGCAGCTCTACTTGTGAATGGGGTATGACAAGAACCATTGTTAAAGTGTCCTATATAAGACTCTACTGTCTGGGATGTCCCATCCACGCAACTACCTATATGAGATCGTTGCAGTTGAATGATTTGATTGACTGATCTGCTGGTGTAATCAAAAAATACAGTCCTTTTCCAGATATTTACGAGGCGTAGACCGTCTGCCTGACTTCCTGCTGTAAGCAACACTTTTCAAATGAGTCTTTTCTTTGGCAATACGTGTTCAGTTCAGTATCATACCACTTTTAATTAGTTAATAATCAGTTCGACTACAGTGTCAATGACACAAGCTCACTGAATATGTAAAAAAATTAAGATCGTTTCAACAGAGAAAACCCATACCCCGTTTCCAGACAGAATATTATTCTTTCTCTGGCGTATTTCAGCCGTTGAATCTGCCTCAGTTTGTTACGTAGCAATAAATTAACACCGATGATCCAAAACACTATGACACCCTCGAGCTGGGGTGCGGCATGGTGGCTTCGTAAATAAGCTACACTGTAACGAAAGTACGAGAACATAGTGAGATGACAAAAGTCATAGGATACCTACCACTATCGTGTCGGACCTCCTTTTGCCCAGCGTAGCCCAAGAACTCGACGTGGTATGGACTCCACAAGTCGTTGGAAGTACCCTGCAGTAATATTGAGCCATCCTACCTCTATAGCCGTCTATAATTGTGAAAGACTTGCCGGTGCAGGATTTGTTGCATGATCTGACCTCACGCTCACGTTCCACAAATGTTCGATGTGATTCATGTCGAACGATCTGAATCACAACATCATCAGCCCGAATTTTCCAGAATGTTCTTCAACAAGTCGCAAAGAATTGTGGCCTGTGAATAGCCGAACATTACCATTTCCAATCAATGATAGGTACAGCTGGACTAGAAGACCCAGTCCATTCCATATAAACATAGTCCACCACTTTACACAACGTCTTGTTGATAACTTGAGTCCATGGCTTCGTGGGATCCCCTCACACTCGGACCTTACCATCAGCGCTGACCAGATGAAGACGGGGCTCATCTGACCAGCCCACGGTTTTCCAGATGTCTACGGTCCAATCAGTCGATATGGTCACTAGCTCAGGAAAGGTGGTGCAGGCGGTGTCGTGATGTTAGGAAAGGCACTTGTGTCCGCCGTCAGCTGGCGTAGCCCATTAACGCCAAACTTCGCTACAGTGTCCTAACCGATACATTCGTCGCACGTCACACATTTGTTTCTGCGGTTATTTCTAGCAGTGTTTCTTGTACGTTATAACTGACAACTATACGCAAACGTCGCTGTTCTCGGTCATTAAGTGAAGGCAATCGGCCACTGAATTGTCCGTGGCGATATATAGTGCCTGAAATTATGTATTCGCGGCACAAATCCGCGATCAAAGTCTGCTAATACTCGTCGTCGGAAACATTCTCGTGTGAGTCACCTGAGTACAAATGGCAGCCTTGCAAATGCACTGGCCTATTATATCTTGCGTAAGCGATACTAACGCCATCTGTACATGTGAGTTTCATGTACACCTCAGTGTATAAACGAAGCAGAGGCGAATGGGGAACCATTCTAGCGACCATACGGGGAGAAAAACAGGGAAATCTACTGACATAAGAAAGATAGACCCGGGTCTGGGAATGGGCATAAAGGAAACAGCGAAGATGATCGACTGTTCGCCTGCTTCTGTCTTGAATATTTAAGGGGCTCCGGAACCCCTATACTTGCAATGTTAAAATAACGCTTATAAATTACATCTTTCCTCACAAAGTATTTGAGGTAGGAAGTTGAACTTTTTACAGATTATTTATTGGAATATGGGCTACAACTTAACACAGGGATTTTGCAAAATTTTAGTTCAGTTATTAAAGATGATTTTTTTTCAATTGTAATGAAAACTCACAACTTTTTTTGCAATTTTTCATTTATATATTCAAAAATATACAGTTTTTTGGAAAAAGGCTGTGTTACATTATGCAGAAGGTACTGTGTAACATTTATTGAAAGTTTGAAACAAATATGTTTGGAAGATCCTTAGAAAACATGTAATTAGTATGAGAAAATAAAAGTTTTGGGAATCGAGCGACAAAGATTGGATTAACTTTTTAGTGCATTCCAGGTCCATAGGATGGATTATCTTCGTCCTCTGAAAACTCCTCCTCCAGCTTCCTCTTGTTCCTCCTCCTGTTTACTCTTGCTTGTATTTCTAGACTCTTTATAGCCCTGTCTGCAGCCCGAAGGCGTTCCTTGTCTAAAGCAAGCATCGCTCGTTGTTGTGTTCGTAGATTTTGCTACCATTTTCTTCAGTTGCAGTTACTGCAACACTGTTCCAAAAGGTGGTCATGTATGAACACTTATCACATTTCAATTATATTTCACTAGCAAGTCCTACGTGCTTTATTATGGAGAGTTCCAGACCAACTTCACTACAATGAATACATCTTACACAGTTTGAAAAAATTCCTTTGAGAACCGACATATCAAATATTTCATTCACATCCGATTCGCCCATAAAACATTCATAGTTTTCAGTCATTGAACCAAGCTTCTTCTGTAAGTATTTTCTTTCCCACTTTGACTGCTATGGGCAGGTGTACTTGAGAGGTTAGGTTCACTCACTTGGTTATCATCTTTATTGTTTACAGTAATAACACATACTTTTGGCTTTCCAACATTTCTCCTTTTCTTAAAAGCCTTCAGAGGATTTCTAATAACTTTACTTTTACTCATTATTATACTTCAACAAAACAGAGACTCAAGAAACAGAATTAATTACGAATATTTTCGAGATAACAACAGAGTAAATAAACATGAAACAATCGACAATCACACCAGCGATATATATTGAACCATCACAGGTTAGCGACAACACATACTTTATCTCACATCACTAAAATGTACCTGATGAACACGGACGTTAATAATAACACCATTTGACAGCAGTTTAACAGCGCCACAGTGGGTCACGCCCATGTAGAACACATTTCAAAAAAAATTTAAAAATAGTTGTAGTCTTCGGAATTGAATAAATTATATATCTATTAAAAGGTAATAGTCTGCAGATTCAGAAAACGCAAAAAAGTAAAAATTGAACTTTTCATGATTTTGAGCCTTTCCGGAGCCCCTTAAGGGAAACGGTTAAGACAGTGGAATAATGAGTAGGCAGCAACGTATTGGACTTCCAAGCCTCATTAATAAACGTGGAGATTTGAGGCTTTCCCGTTCTGTAAAACAGGATAGTTGGCCTTAAGGGGCAAATATAAGGGCAGAGTTCAGTGCTAGTGCAGACATAAGTATTTCGGAGCGCAATGTTCAGTATACATTGTTGAACATGTGGTTCCCCGCATGTTGACACGTTGACCGAACGACACTTGGCGCAGGATCATCGAAACTGGTACCCTGGATGGAAAGAAACGTGTCGCCTGGGTCGGGCGAATCACGCTTTTTGGTAAACCAGTTATATGGTTGTATCAGGATACTCCATCATGCAGGCGAACACCTGATTAAAACATGCATGGCACTATCGACGCAGGTCGGTGAGGACGTTATTACGCTTCAGAGAAGTTCACTTACTTCAGTGGTTTGATTTCTTGCTCACCAAATTTGTCTGGTCTGAAACCGGTTGATTTCATTTGGCATACTACACATCGCCAGCTTGGCACCCTCAAACCATCGGCCCCTTAAGTTACTAGAATTCCGTAACCTAGACATAGACGTCTAATGCCTCATACCTTTGGAACCTGCCACAGACTTACGTATCGAGCCCATGGGCACTGTATCGGTGTATTGCGTACCAAAGGTGGGCCAACGAGCTAATAAGTATGTGGTCATAATGTTTCATTTTATGTATGAGACTAACGGTTCAACACTCGCTGATCATCTCCGTAACCATAAGAAACAAGACAATAGATATGTCTGTTCTCAGCTTGAACGGGAACCAGAAAATGATAACACAGCAAGGAAACTTCCACATATATAGGGTGCAAATTTTAAGTTGACAAACCAGAATAACTCGAAAAATAAGCTTCACGCGAAAAAATATGCAGAATCCGAAGTTGATTACTTTGGAGGGGGACATCTTCTGGTGCTAAAATTAGCCCGCCACCCCAGTCCCCTCGGGTGGGGCGGGAGGCAACTTCAAAATTTGAAATGGGAACCCCCATTTTTTATTACAGAATCAGATTCTACATAAAAAACTACGTACATTTTGTCTTATACATTTGTTTAATCCTCAGTAGTTGGCGCTGTAATACAAGAAAATCCATGTTCTCATTTTTTGCGTGGAAAATGGTTACGGATGAGTAAAAAATACGTACTTACTTCGTAGAATGTTTGGTTAGTTAGTTAGCTAGTCAAATAACTTGTTTGATAATTAAAAGTTGTGTGGCCTCATGAGCACGAAACAAACAAAACTTATCCGAATCTGCGGAAAAAATTAATATTTGTTTCAAAATTTGTAAAACTCTAATTCCTCTCTCTCAAACCCCACCCTGTGGGGAGAGAGGGAAAGTTTTAGTTTTAGCGAATCAAAATTTACGAAGTAAATAAGTATGTTTTATTTATCCGTAACCATTTTCCACGCAAAAATGAGAACAACTACCAAGAATCAAAACAAATGTTTAGGACAAAATGTACGTAGTTTTTTATGTAGAATCAGATTCTGCAATAAAAAATGGGGGCTCCAATTTCAAATTTTAAAGTTGCCTCCCGCTCCATCCCCAGGGGGCTAATTTTAAAACCGCAGATGTCCCCCTCGAAAATAATTAACTTTGGATTCTACACATTTTTTCGTGTGAAGCTTATTTTTCGAGTTATTCGCGTTTGTCAACTTAAAATTTCCACCCTGTATTACGTAATGCATGGAAAAAACTTACTGATCAGACACACATCTACAGTCCTACCCTGTTTTAATGAAACAAGGGTGTAGCAGACAAGCAATGCCCAAAAAGATTCTTCAACCAGTCCGATGCAAAACAAAATGAAACATAGCACGTTAAACTCCTTTTACAGAAGCACATAAGACTCATGAAAACTAAAAATACACGTAGATAAAGATACATCAGTTCATGAAAGCAAAAGGAGTATTGAAACTGGAAAACTGACACTTCAAATCACTGTAATTGCGTGATGCAAATGTTTACATGTGCTACATACAGGGTATGAGGGGCATAAGTGCAAATATTTCTAATGACGACTGAGAAGAGTGTACTGAACAACACGGCATCAGAATTTAGTTCATCTGCAGACTAATAATTATAGATATTAGGAGTAGTATGTTTGTAGGTTGGTCAGAACTTCAAATTACGTGTCGCACAAGCAAGCCATTAATGTCTGTTTTCTCCTAGGCAGCATATCAATTGTTGAAGTGTGCAAAACAGATTGTCTATACTGACAGGCATAGTCCACTTCACGGCGAGTTACGACCGTGCAGAAAACACACGTTGTAAATAATGCTATGTATTTGCAAGAAGACTATTATATTCAGAGAAAATAAAAGCACCTAACACACTGAAGTTGGTACATATTGAGGTGCCAATCATCACAATGTCTCATGACAGCAGAGAGCACGTTATACATAATCCAACAATTATCCTCCACGAATCTAGGACTGTAAGTTAAACATTGAACTTCAAATCCTCTAAATGCCCTGAATTTAGTATTTGATTCGAAGGAAGCCAATTTGACAGTTAAATATAACACAAACGAAAAATTTTGTACGTGAGGCATCTAGGCCTTGAAGACATGAACTTTTTAACACTTCATTTACATAGTCAGGTCTTCGTGAAATATCTCAATTTTTCCTCAAATCACTAATTAAGCTTTTTTAATCACCCTGGTAACTTTCAAATAATTAAACCCTTTTATGTTAAACTAAACCTCAAGTAGTTTAATGTGATTCCCCATTTGTAAATTTTTTTTATGTTTGGCTACGAAGATTCGGAAAAGAATGCATCAAACATTTGACTAAAAACGTCAACGTCCGTAGCTTCAACATTGTGGTACCTTGCACGTGTAGTCTGGGTGGTGCTAGTAAAGCAACCGTGAACAGATGCTGCCGTGCTGGTCCTCTGGACCTCGCGAAAACGATAGTTCCAGTTATTCACGTAGTTCTTATCAAGACTCCCAATTTCCTTCTCGTACGTTTGGCTAACAACTAAGTGAATGGAGTAAATAGCTACGACTGTTAAACCTGTGTGGATATGAATCACGAGTTATGGGAAACCCCGTTAAGAAATTAATCAGAGCGTTCGATATGTGGTGTTCCAGATGTATCTGTGCAAATTCTACGGATATTTATTACTTGCATACAGTGAACACATGTTTATATGCTTTTACTTTGCTATGTTGATTAATATTCTCCTAAACACAAAAGACATTAGCGTCTGAGGGCGTCTTATTTCAGTTTCTTTGTAGTCCCAAGTGGCAAACCAGGGAGTTTTATACCCAAAATAATTTATGTTTCTTGATAGCAAACCTTTCTTTTTCATGCCAACTGAAACTACATACAGTTAAAGAAAAATGTTGAAACTAAGTGGAAATATAAGGTGAGATATAAGGAGGCTCTCCATAGGATCAGGGACAGATGAAAATGATCATTAGAAGGAGAGGCCACGTGTTAAGCCATCAGAGAATAACATTCATGGTACTAGAGGGAGTTGTAAAGATCAAAAATCGTACGAGAAGAAAGAGACCAGAATAAATACAAAAATAGTTTACGACTTTAGTCTGAGGTGAAGAGATGGGTATAAGAGAGAGAATTAAATCAGCCAGAGAACTGATGACCCGAAAAAAAATTATAGCTGAAAGTGCCAAGACGTGAAGTGAGACGGAATTTTTAAAAGAGAAGGGGATTGGAGGAATAAGACATCTGTTCTGTATCAGCTACAAGGGGATTTGTCTCCGTCATTAAATACTAGACGGCCGCTCTCTTTACATTAGCGATTTCACGTAAGGTAATAACTAGCAACCGAGGAAATGTAAACTGGCGCTTACAGCTGATCCGATATGGGCAGATGGTCTAATAACTGGCTAGCTGCCGACACGGCCGGGTCAAAGTTCACGTACGCGAGAGAGCGCTACAACTCGGTCGCCGTGCATCCGTACACCAGGCGCTAACGGCCGGGGGGGGGGGGGGGGGGCAAGAAATTTAATTAAGAAGCCTCGTAAACAACCGTGTTATGTAAACGCACGGCTAGCGAAATAAATCAAAAAGCAGTAAATGAAGTTGGTTCTGCAGCTAACTTTTGTTTTAGAAATATTATGTCGTCAATGTTCCTGACTCTGCAAAATGCGTATATATCGCGGTGGCGCAACAGGTAACTACAGGGTGCTTGAAAAAGAAAGAACAGTTTTCATTTGTGCGTTACGAACTATGAAAGATAGAAACACATTGCCCATGTCACTCGGTAGGGGAAGGTTCGAAGATTTATGTTCGCAGTATACATTCAATATCAGCACAACGCGTTGCTCGAGAAACATCGAAACGATAGTCTGTTTCATTACGCAGACGAATCAAGAGGTTCCTGTTTATTGAATCGAGAGATTCAACAATTTGATTTCTCAGCTCTTGAAAATTAGCGGCCATAGGTGGGACAAAGGCTCTGTCTTTTATGTGCGCCCCCCCCCCCCCACACACACACACACATATACAGAAAAAAATTGCATGGTGTGAGTTATGATGATACTGGAGCCCAAAAGCAATGAAGAAGCACACTTTCTTCCAATCCGAAGTTGTTTGATAGTGTTGTTAAGATAACGCCGCACCTCAAGGCGAAAATGAGGAGGATGGCCCCATGGATCAAAATCAAATCATTTTAATCTTCCGCAAGAAAACAATGACCCCTGAAAACTTTGTGGAAGAAAACGGCACAAAACACATTCAGTTTCGGTGAGTCTCTTTCATGTTCGACGACAACACTAGGATTTTCTGACCCACAAATTATTACAATGTAGCTGTTTACTTTAACCCATAGATGAAACGTCGATTCATTCGCAAAGATGAGTCGTTTGGAAAAAGTGTTCTCTGCCACGTCCTGGAGAAATGAGATGAAAAATTTGTGCCTTCTGTTATGGTCTCCGGGACGCAATTGCTGCGGTAGTTGCAACTTGTATGGCTTCATACGCAGAACACTCCGAAACGTTGTTTCTGTCCTCCCCGTCTTGTGGAGGGCTCCGTGTGAACGCTTCTCTGATACGCTCGAGATTTTTATCAGACGCACGTCGTCGACCATGATCTTCCCTTCCCACATGCAACCAACTTCCAAGAATTTTGTATGTCAGTCAAACATCTGTTTGTGCAAAGACGGCTTCTTCCTGAATCGAAGCCGAAATGCACGCTGAGCTGGAACAACGCAGAAAATGATTTCTCTTCTGGTGTTGTCGCCATGTTGCTAGAAGCAACAACGCAGCTGTGTCAAAACTTTGAACCTCCCTCTATCCAGTGATATGCGCAATGTGTTTCTATCTTTTACAGCTTATCTGTAATAAACAACCGAAAGCTGTTCTTATTTTTTTAATCACCCGGTGCTTAAATGAGCCAATTACAACTTTATCATCTCTATTTCGTGGTGAATTTTGGACGTCTGCTATCACTCGATGTAGAGAACTGCGCAACGGTGGTAGTGATTTATTCCGCCTCCCTCTCCGAATGTGTGCTGTTAATATATAGTAACTTCTGCAGCAATTGTTTATTTTAAATTCATTTAAATCTGAGACATTGTTTTCAGCGATACTACAGATCCGAAATATATGGCCGAATAGCCTTGGAACTGTAAATACCGCACAGCAGTACGTGGTTCTCGAACAAACGTTTATTTTCAGCGATGCTACAGATCCGAAATATATGGCTAAATACCCTTGGAACAGTAAATACCGTACAGCAGTACGTGGTTCTCGAACAAACGAGTTCCACTGACGGACTTTATAACGTCACTTCGCGTATCAGCAAAATGAGGAGCTATCTGTTATGTGCGACTCTCTCTCTTCTTCTTCTTCTTCTTCTTCTTATTTCTCCTCCTCCTCCTCCTCCTCCTCCTCCTCCTCTGCTTCACATCAAGGATTTGAGCCCTACTCTCAATCTCAGTCTAACCATTTCTTCTGCTGTCTTTCTGCTACGTTGGTCTCCTTTCTGGCATCTTATCAATATCTTCTAACGATATCACACCCTTTTGTTGTATTAATTCAATAACTGAATAAATCCTCAACTCAGATCTGACGTCTTTATTTCTTGTTTCATCTGACAGATTGAAGCCTTTAATGCGTCTTTTACATTTGATGTTAGTGGCCTGTATATGTGTTTTTGTTCTTGCTTTTCTATTGTCCACAGCACTGCGCTGCATTTCAAAGCCTCGCAGAGTGGCCACTTGGTTGTAGCCGCCATGTCACGGATTGCGCGGCCGCCCCCGCCGGAGGTTCGAGTCCTCCCTGGGGCATGGATGTGTGTGTTGTTCTTAGCATAAGTTAGTTTAAGTAGTGTGTAAGTGTAGGGACCGATGATCCCAGCAGTTTGGTACCTTATTAATTTACACACATTTGAACATTTCTTGCAATTCAAAACAGTTGTAACAACGAATTTATAAAATTTTTATTTCTGTTGATCTCCGTACTACTTTTCCAACTGATCTGTGCATTGCACCACAAATCTTTTGATATATTTTCAAATCTTTTTGGATATCATTTTCAACTGGTAGCTTACGTCGCAACCTAAGAAGTTAAAATAAAAACTAAAATGTGGCCCTATTCTAGAAGGTAGTGGATATTTCCTTTCAAGAATCACTTTGTTAGTCTTTAAAATGAAAACTGTAGGTGTGTTATCATCAGCCCTAGAAATTCACGTTTCTTCTATACTATTGACTGGAAGTACATATTACTTTGTGATTCCAGAAAGTCAGTTACATTTTCGTCCTACGAGACGACATTACACAGTAAAAGTGACGGATTGCCAAAAGAGACTAACGTTCCGCGTGTTACGAAGACAGAGTTTTGCTGTGGTACGGATAACAATTCAAATGGCTCTGACCACTATGGGACTCAACTGCTGTGGTCATCAGTCCCCTAGAACTTAGAACTACTTAAACATAACTAACCTAAGGACATCACACACACCCATGCCCGAGGCAGGATTCGAACCTGCGACGTAGCAGCAGCGCGGCTCCGGACTGGAGCCCCTAGAACCGCACGGCCACCGCGGCCGGCTTACGGATAACAGGTGCGCCACGGGGTGTGGGTGAAGTGGCGTGGCAGCTGGAAAAGAACTGCAAAGTTGTAATACGCGGTATAGTAAGAAACTTGTGCGTAGAAGACAACAGATTCACCGTGAGGTTCTGGAAGTATATGGATCATATGCAATGTCGCCTCCAGCCATAGTGAAAAAGTGTCCACAATCTGACCAATGCCACAAAGAAGTGCGTGATGGCGACCCGCCGTACAGTGCAGATATTGCACAATGCGATTTCCGTCTATTCGGTAAGGTAAATGAATACTTGGCCGGAAAGACATCGTCCAGCGATGATAACGTTCACACAACAGTTCTCAATGGCTCCATGGCCAAGAACCGGATTTCTGTCTTCGAGGGGTAAAACGACTCATAGAACGTACCGAGCTTTGTTTACGGCAACTTGGCGACTGTGTGGAAACGTAGTCCTCTTATCTGTGTCACTTCGTAAGCGTAGTGCAGTGTTCAATAAAAGGCGGTTGGCCTGCCACGACAATGTGCGACTTACTTTTTGCAGTCCCCTCATATATGCAGAATGATCCAGCCATCAAACAATGGACGGTCCTACGTTCATTGGGCTTGTAATTATACGTTGAAGAGCCAAAGAAACTGGTACATTTGTCCAATATAGTGTAGGCCCCCCACGAGCGTGCAGAGGTGAAGACACGACGTGGCATGAACTCGTATTGTGTCTGAACTAGTGCTGGAGTCAATTGACACCATGAATCCTGCAGGGCAGCCCATAAATCCCTAAGATTACGAGGGGATGGAGGTCCCTTCTGAACAGCACGTTACAAGACATCCCAGATATGCTCAGTAATGTTCATGTCTGGGGAAATTGGTGGGCAGAGGAAGTGTTCAAACTCAGAAGAGTGTCCCTGACGCCACTCTGTAGCAATTCTGGACGTGTGGGGCTCCCATTGTCCTGCTGAAATTGCCAAAAGTGCCAGAATGCCAGAATGCCAGAATGCAATGAATGGATGCAGGTGATCAGATAGGATGGTTACGTACATGTCACCTGTCAGAGTCGTATCTAGATATATCAGGGGTCCCATGTCACTCCAACTGCTCATGAACCACACCATTACAAAACCTCCACCAGCTTGAACAGTCCCCTGCTGACATGCTGGGTGCATGGATTAATGAAGTCGTCTCCATACCCGTACATGTCCTTCTGCTTGATACAATTTGAAACGAGAGTCGACCGACAAGGCAACATGTTTCTAGTGATCAACAAACCAAAGTCGGTGTTAACGGGACCAAGTGAGGCATAAGGCTTTGTGTCGTGTAATCATCAAGTGGGCCTTCGCCACCGAAAGCCGATATCGATAATGTTTCGTTGGATGATTCGCACGCTGACACTCGTTATAGGCCAGTATTGAAATCTGTAGTAATTTGAGGAAGGGTTGTACTTCTGTCACGTTGAACGATTCTCTTCAATCGTCGTTGGTCCCATTCTTGCAGGTTGTTTCCTGGCTGCAGCAATGTCGGAGATTTACTGCTTTACATGAATTCCTAATGTACAAAACTGCTGAGGTTATCGGTCCCTAGACTTACACCTTACTTAAACTAACATGTCCAAGGGAGGACTTGAACTTCCCTACGAGAGGGGCCGTGCAGTCCATGACATGACCCCTCTAACTGCACGGTCACTCCACGCAATTTACATGATTCCTGATATTCACAGTTCACTTGCGAAATGGTCATATGGGAAAATTCCCACTTCTTCATTACCTTGGAGATGCTGTGTCCCATCGCTCTTGCGCTGACTGTAACATCATATTCAGACTCACTCAAATCTTGATAACCTGCCATTGTAGCAACAGTAACTGATCTACCAACTCTGTCATTTTTTTCTTTATTGTAATTTCAGGGCTGGCAGTGGCACAGTCCACCACTCTTCCGACAAATGGCTTTAACAAAAATGCTAGAGGAACTCTTACATAAAAAACGGGGGTAAGAAAGGAGGACATAAAATGCAGTAAAAGGAGGTGATGAGAGTTAAAGTATACACTAAAACAGGGACACTGGGGGACAATTAAAAAGTATACATAAAGTTAAAAGAACACAGCTGGCAATTCACTGGAGTCAAAAATGAGGTAAAAGTCGGCAACAGTATAAAATTCACACAGAGCGAAACACTTAATAAACAAAGCCACTGGAAATGACAAAACACTCACAAAGAATAAAAAACCACCTGGTAGGGATCTGCCGAAGGACTGGATGTCGGAGAGGAGGGAAAAAGCGGGGAGGAAGGATGGGGGGCGGAGGAATAAGAAAAAGGGGGGCAGGGGATGCACCAACAGGCAGGAGATGGGCAGGGTGGGAGAAGAAGAGGGAAGACAAGGCAGGAAAGAGTGCAGAAACACTGAAGGGGAGCATGGGAGAGGGGGGTGTAGGAGCAGGAAAGCCACTCAAGAGGATGGAGGGGGAGGAGAGGGAGCCCTGAGGAGGAGGCAGGAGGAAGATGGAGTTAGAGTTGGTAAGAGGGGTAGACGTCATGGCGAAGTTGATCATCTGGGAGGGGTAGGTGCTGGAAGTTGTGTTGGGAAAGGAGGTGGAGGGTGTGGAAATGGAGAGAGGGTGGGACACAATGATAAAGGTGTGGCAATTGGCTTGGGCTGAAGAGGAAGGGGGGCACCAGGGGGTGGGTGGGGATCGAGTTGGTGGGCAATATACAGGGTGCAGATGTGTTCAAGAAAAAGGAGAAGGTGGGGAAAGGGGATGAGGTCGTAGAGGATGCACATAGGGGATGGAAGGCGGATACAGAAGGTGCATGGTGCTCGAAAATTTGGAGAGTTTCATGGAACGTGAGAGGGATGGAAATCCGAGCAACACTGGCATAACAAAGGATGGGGCAGATCAAGGATTTGTAGGTGTGCACGATGGTGGAAGGACGCAGTCCCTGTGTCTGGGCAGACAGGGGTTTCAGGAGTCAGTGTCTGTTATGGGCTTTGCGTTGGATTGTAAGGAGATAGGGAGTCCACGTGAGGTGGCGGTCGAAGGTGAGGCCAAGGTATTTGAGGGTAGGAGTGAGATGGATAGCACGGCCATAAATGGTTAGGTGGAAATCATGGAGATGGTAGGAGTTGGTGGTGCAGCGTGTGATGATTGCCTGGATCTTTGAGGGGTTGATACGAAGGAACAACTGTGCCAGACACTTGTCTTATACAGACGTTGCCGACTGCAGCGATGTCTTCTGTCTGTTTACATAACTCTGCATTTGAATACACATGCCTATAACAGCTTCTTTGGCGCTTCAGCGTACATACCGTAACAACATGCCCACTCAGTATTAGAACTACAGTGATGCTAAAGAGGCGAATGTCATTTCTGAGCGTATACTGGCCATAATCATCGACGACTATCACTACTCGACAGAGCAGCTTAAAGAGATATTCTTTGTCCATTGTATTCATGAACCTGTCTTCCAATAGGAGAATGTGTGCCCACATGTGGAAACGAGTCTTCTAGACTAGTTATCTCCGTGATACACAACCCGTCGTTCCCAAAACACCCAACGGAAGTGAACCGCTACTGACATTGTTGGTGCTGTGTAAACCATCAAGCCCCAGAGATGACACACACTGCACTCGATTTTGGGAGAATGACGGTTCAGATCCGCGTCCTGCAGTCGAGATTTGTGTTTCTTGCGGATTCCCAAAACACTTTGAGGTGAATACCAGGCTGATTTACATGAAATGGTATGTTTTTTTGCCTCTTTCATCCACAATCAGAGCTTCTGCACCATCACAAATGACCTCGTCATCGA
The DNA here is from genome assembly GCF_021461385.2 of Schistocerca piceifrons. Lineage (NCBI taxonomy): Eukaryota > Metazoa > Arthropoda > Insecta > Orthoptera > Acrididae > Schistocerca > Schistocerca piceifrons. Next base: position 562,275,270 of record NC_060141.1, read on the forward strand.
CAGGACCTTACACCCTAATCTTCTTCCGAAAATCATCATACTGAAAGCCTATGAAGTCCGATGCCACGAAATTGAGAGATGCTTTCTAGTCATCAATTATGAATTTTTGGGGTTATATCGATATATTTCTCTGAATCTCGGAATCATATACTAATGTATATACAGACAAAAATTCGTTTATTCTTGACGATTCCGTCTTTGCGTAGCAATTTTCACGAATAGTACTTCCTGCTGAATTCGAAAGGGTCCCTGGTGACTGGCGACTGTCCTACCAGCAGCACCAGAGAGAAACGACGTGCGGCTGCGATGACTAGCGGCTTGTGCAGGGAAAAGTCGGATTTTCCCGCTGCGGCGCTTCTGACGACACAAGCGTCTGGGAATAATTGGCGTGTGGTCCATGCTTGTACAATTTTGAGGCCGCCATATAGTTCACAGTTCACCAGTCTAGCTGCGATGTATGAAGAAAATACCTAAGTTAAAAAGACCACAGGAGTTGAAGTAGGAATCGCGCTTTGAGGGTTACGTGAAAATTTGATTATGTGTATAGATAACAACAATAATATTTTCGTGCGCCTCGATGGCCTCGAGCAAGTCTTTCTATTGGACGCCACTTTGGCGACCTGCGTGTCCCTAATCTACCCCAGTCATCTAACCGGGGAAGCGCTACATAGAGCTTAACGATGATGCGAAAAAAACGTTTTGTTTCTAGCGATTCCTCACATCGTTGAGAGGTGAAAGCTAGGTTAAACGAAGACTGAAAAAATCTGTGGTACGAACGAGATTCGAGGCACGCGTCTAACTGCTACACCACCGGGACCAACACGTACATGTATTGTTCATTTATAGGTTTTGGTGGATGGGGGTGAGTATCAAAATGTCTGACATACGTGCCAGTATCTTTTGAATGCATTAACTTAGAATCTTAAATTTTGTATACCACCAAGGGACCATACACCTTAGCATTTCATATAGTTCAACTTGATACTCTACCTGTTACTGAGAAATAGGTGACTTAACATTCGGACAAACAGATTGACAACAAACGGCAAAAAATATTTTTCGTGTCGTGTAGTTGCAAACTAACAATTTTCGGATTTTTTTTCTGTACTTGTTCTGTGAAATCTTGCTTCTTGCCAAATTTTATGATTCTAGGTGAACGGGAGGTACCCTGAAAGTTTCGATGAGGGACTTCGCAAGTATAGAAATTTATAATATAAATGGCCGTATCTTTTCATTGTTTTCATACCGCCAAGGGCCGTAGACTTTAGTACCTGACGTAAATTTCACCTGGTCACCTCTACCTGTTGCTGGGAAAAAAAGGGTCTTAACAGACGGACAACAATGTGACCCTATAAGGATTCCGTTTTCACCGACTAAATTACTGAACCCTATATAGGAAGATAAAGATATAGCGATGAGGTCTTGAGATAACCTCCTACTGGCATTGTCTTGAGGAACCCCAGAGAACTCAGATCTGAATAGCTGAACGTGGATTTGAAATACTTTCGTTCTATCTTCTGCAGCAGCTAGGTCGTCGGTGATCGGCTAGCCACTAGGAAAAATTTTATATCTGCGGTAAACCCCGATACACACTCACATACTAATTTATCACGTCAATATTGTCTAATAATTATAGTTTCACATCGACAGTAGATGTGATTTTCCACTAACAGCTTCGTCACAATACATAGAAAATGAAATTATGCGCCCTGAACATCGTGAAGTGGTTTAAAATTTGTCAGTGAACTATACATCATGTCGTCACATAATAGAATAGACTGAAATTGAAATAGTGCCGTGTGCCGTTTTTATATGGCTAATGGAAAAGAGGGATACGAGAAATTAAAGGAGTGAGCAAAAACTAAGACCATGGGCTAAGCAGAGTGGATAACAGCGCACTCTATATCCACGTATGTTTGCCATACGCAGCTTTTAAAGGCAGCATAGACGTGAGTAAAAATAATGAAAGCTATAAGATTTTATAAAACATTTTAATTAAAAAAACAAGTAACATAAAAGTACGTAAACACCAATGGCTGTCGTATCCTAAGACCACGATAGATATAGACTTTTTTTGTCTAATTACACCTTGAAAACAAAAATCTATAGAAACGGAGTGGACAAAACAATGGATATATAAATGATCATATTAAAAACGGTTTTGTGTATATAAGTAATAAGCGATTAAGAGAATCATAATCAAGAACATTTTTTAAAAGCATGTGTTGGTTCAAATGGCTCTGAGCACTATGGGACTTAACATCTGTGGTCATCAGTCCCCTAGAACTTAGAACTAATTAAACCTAAGTAACCTAAGGACATCACACACACCCAAGCCCGAGGCAGGATTCGAACCTGCGGCCGTAGCAGTCACGCGGTTCCGGACTGCGCGCCTAGAACCGCTAGACCACCGCGGCCGGCCTAAAAGCATGTGTCATTGGTAAAATACGCACAGCAGAAAACAGTCATCATCGAAAAGCAGTTGTAAAAGCCAAAGTTACAATGAAATGAAAGCAAAAATAAAAGCAACCAACTATTATAAAAATCCTTAGCTTCTTTAGTACCTAAATATTTTCTGTAGCTTATATATCGACAACTGCCATTCCACTTTAGGATTCCAGGCAGCAAAATTCCTTCACGTAAGCATTTCTTCGCCAACATTTAGTTAACACACTACCGAAAGACACTTATAAGGTAGGCGTGCTTCTCTCACATGTAGCTCCTATCTTTTTCTTTTTCTTTCCTTTTTTGTTGTATATAAGAAACAGAACCTATTGCTGCTTAAATCATCACTACAGTCTCTACAACGCTTGCCGCTATTTCTGGAATTGGTGTGGCATCGCAAGACATTACTACTGCCTGCTGGCGAAAGGTATTGTATTCTTATCCTTACTAAATGTATTACTTTACATTTATCTTCCTTCGGAGACAACTGCCAATCCCTTCAAATAAAAATGTTTTATAACGAAGCGTTGGAATGACTACTGGCTTTTTTTATCGTTTAGAGTGTTAGAGAGCACCTGAATATCTTACATACGCTCCATGTCTTCAGCGCCGACAGAGCTTCCATAGTAAATGGCTCTGAGCACTATGGGTCTTAACTTCTGAGGTCATCAGTCCCCTAGAACTTACAACTACTTAAACCTAACTAATCTAAGGACATCACACACATCCATGCCCGAGGCAGGATTCGAACCTGCGACCGTAGCGGTCGCGCGGTTCCAGACTGTAGCGCCTAGAAACGCTCGGCCACTCCGGCCGGCTCCATAGTAAAATACGAAAGCAAAATACTACAGTTGTTAAGCACAATTGTCCCTAAAATCCTTGGAGAAAATAAGTGTTGTGACTTCAGTGATCTATGTTATTAACAATTCCGTTTTGTCATCGAAAGTCGTCTGCTAGCAGGCCCGTAGTCAATCGTCCCCTATCATATCAGTTTATCAGTAGAATGAACAACAATGGCACAGGATTCAGCGGCAACCTGTTTGACGAGGTAGCCCGTCTCGTAATTGGTCTCCAGTCACAATAAAGTCAGAAGTGAAGCATTGTTTTGGCAGTTCAAATGTCATGGGAAAATCTTCACATAAATGCGAAGCTGCCAGACTAACACCTAATGGCACTGAATCTGTTAGTCGTTAGCTTTGAACGTCAGCGTTTCCTCCGAGAATGTTCCTGGCAACCTCTCTCTCAGCTACGTGGATGGCATATTATGACTCATTTTCATGTTTGTCCGTAGAGCGTACTTTTCTTTTCTTTTAGCATAGTCTATTTTTATGTTTACATCCCTTGGGACCCAATATAACTCGACTGACTTTAACCATCTTGTGAGTAACCAGACAGAAACAGTTGCTGGCCGTTGTGGCCATGCGGTTCTAGGAGCTTCAGTCTGGAACCGCGCGACAGCTACTGTCGCAGGTTCGAATCCTGCCTCGGGCATGTATGAGTGTGATGTCCTTAGGTTAGTTAGGTTTACGTAGTTCTAAGTTCTAGGGGACAGATGACCTCAGATGTTAAGTCCCGTAGTGCTCAGAGTCATTTGAACCATTTGACAGAAACAGTCACTCTGGTTAGAACTTCAAAACACTGAGCACCGCTTCAATCGATTTTCTTCACTTGACAGATATTCTGTTTTCCAATAATTCCACGTCAGAACGTGATGATTGACGTGAGTCTGAGGGGACACCATAAAAATATCAAAAAGTTTGCGCTTTCCAGTTTTCAGCAAAATACGTAAAGGAGATTAATCTTTTTCTCTAATTTTGTGCATCTAAATGTATCTGAGTTTCGAGAATGATATTTTCACACTACAATAGAGTGTACGCTGGTATGAAACTTCCTGGTAGGTTAAAACTGTGTGCTGGACCAATACTTTTTTTTTTTCAATATAGTTCGTTGCGTTTGGTCTGGGCGGACGTCACAAGACATCCGTTCAAGTTGATCGTTCACTCCTTGACTCAGGTTTTCTTTTTTTTATTACAGACAGCACGCAGCCCTCTGACCGAACACGCTGAGCTACGGTGCCGGTGAGACTTGATCTCGGGACCTCTGCCTTTCGCGGGCCAGTGCTCTACCAACTGAGCTACCCAAGCACGAATGACGACCCGTCCTCACAGTTTCAATTCTGCCAGTACTTCCCCGCAAAAGGCAAGGGTCCCGAGTTCGAGTATCGGTCCGGCACACAGTTTCAATCTGCCAGGAAGTTTCATACCAGAGCACACTCCGCTGCAGAGAGAAAATCTCATTCTGGAAACATCCCCCAGGCTGTGGCTAAGCCATGTCTCCGCAATATCCTTTCTTCCAGGAGTGCTACTTCTGCAAGTTTCGCAGAAGAGCTTCTGTGAAGTTTGGAAGGTAGGACACGAGGTACTGGCAGAATTGAAGGTGTGAGGACGGCTCGTGAGTCGTGCTTGGGTCGCTCAGTTGGTAGAGCACTCGCCCGTGAAAGGCAAAGGTCCCGAGTTCGAGTCTCGGTCCAGCACATAGTTTTAATCTGCCAGGAAGTCTCAGTATCTGAGTTGTTTTTATGTGGATCCTCGATGGAAATTAAGCACCAACAATTATTATTTTACAGTGAATACATATTCATATGCCTGTACCTTGTTATGGTGATTAAACTTGCCCTACACACGAAAAAGGACGGTATTACCGGCCACGCTACTCCAGTCCCTGCAGCAAAGCCAGGGAGATCTATATATACAACTAAATTATATGCTCGTGTGGCTTTCTGTCACAGAGGATATATCTCAGCTACAATTACAAAGGTTTCTTCGTGTCAACTGAAACAGCTTTCTGTTTCCTTACTTTCCGATTTAAATGGTGATATGCTTCGTTCTTATTCAACATTAAGTTGTATGCCTTCCTTTAATTGCGTGTGTAAATGAGTTCATACGTTGACGAGAGCATTTCACATCCTGCAGGACTATGCTTAGTAAAACATCATGGCGATCGAAACACTCTTGGGACAGACGATCAGTTCCCTTGTATTTCTTTTACCTACAATATCATAGTGGTTCTCGTTGACTGTAGCCTCGTTTTTACTACATTGTAATAGCAAAGTCTTCACGAAAGCATTAGTTGGCATTAACCCATCGTCCCTGTAAGCCTCGCACATAATTCCAAAATTTTTACGGAGCTTGTTCCACGCTTACAGCGTTCGTTTTAAAGATACGTAAAAATGCAATAGGCGTATACACAAAAGCGTTAGGCGAATATACAAAGACGGAATGTTAAACTTAATTACAATGCACGAATTTTAGTGTTCTTCGTTAAGTCCTCACACAGACTCAAAGCACAGTGGTTTAAATAACTTCCTTTCCCATACAAGTACTGTCGACCTGTACTCCCAGCTAACAGACTCTCATGTTTTGCAGCGAATGTCCGGTTAGTTTAATATCATTCACAAACTTTTCAGATGCAGCCATTTTTATTAACGGTAGTGTACAACAACAGATGTCAGTATTCAGTGACACAAGCATTAAAGGCCGTTGCACTTTTCGTCGTGAAAGTCACTTCCTCAATGTCGCCAGACTGTTGTAGAGGAAATACTAGATCTCTCCGGATAGTATTTGGCATTAGTTCGAAGTAACAAATAGTTGCGGTTGCACTAAACGCTCCGCATTATTTTCGCAGTAGTTTTGGAAGTCTGATTCTGAACTATTGACTGTTACTCATGAACAGGAAAATTACATGCGTTCAGGAATTATCGAGTGTGTTTACGATCTCCGAATAGTTTTCAGGGAGACTTGAGCGTCATTAAATTTGAAGCAACCAGCGCTGGCTTGGACTTGTGATGTTTGATCTGTGTACTATACCTACATCTTCGTCTACATCGGCATGATTACTTTGCAATTCAGAACTGAATACCTGACAGAGTGTTCTTCGAACTATCTTCAAGCTACATCTTTACAGCTACAAACTCGAATGTGCGCGAGGTAAACGAACACTTAAATCTTTTTGCGCCCGCTCTGGTTTCTTATTACGATAATCTTTTGACGCTATGTAGGTGGAAGCCAACAAAATGTTTTCACACTCTGAGGGGAAAGTTGGTGACTGAAATTTTATGAGAAGGTCCGGCCGAAGAGAAAAACGACTTTGTTTTAATGACTATCATCCTAATAAGTATATCATGTCCGTGGCACTCTCTCCCCTATTTCACGAGAATGCAAACAAACTGCCTTTCTCTGAATTTTTTCGATTTCCTCCGCCAATCCTTTCTGATACGGATCCCACACTGCACAGTAATACACAAGAAGAGGGCGAACAAGCGGAGTGTACGCGATCTCTTAAGTAGACACATTTTCTTATTCTGCCAATAAATTGCATTCTTTGGTTTGCTTTCCCACGTTGTCTGTGTGATCGCTCCATTTTAAATTGCTCGTAACCCCTTAGTATTTAGTTGGACTTACAACTTTTAGATTTGTGTGATTTGTCGTGTAACCGAAATTTAGCGGATTCCTTTTAGTACTGATGTGGATGACTTCACACTTTTCATTATTTAGAGTCAACTGCCACTCTTTGAACCGTACATATATTTTGTATAAATCATTTTGCAATTACTTTTGATCTTCTCATAACTTTATGAGACGGTAAATGACGCCATCATCTGCAAACAATCTAACAGAGCTGCTCAGATTGTCTCCTAAATCGTTTATATAGACTAGGAACGGCACAGGGCCTATAACACTTCCTTGGCGAACTCCAGATTTATTTGTGTTTTACTCGATGACTTTCTGTTAGTTATTACTAACTGCCACCTTTTCGACAGGAGATCATGAAGCCAGTCCCACAACTGAGGCGATACTCCTTAGGCGCGTAAATCTGAATAGAAGTCGCTTGTGACGAACGCTGTCCAAAGCCTTCTGGAAATCAAAAATATGGAATCAATTTGACGTCCCCTGTTGATAGTACTAATTACTACGTGAGAATGAAAAGCTAGTTGTGTTACACAAAACTATATTTTCTGAATCCGTTTTCGCTATTTTTTGATAAATTGTTTTCTTCGTGGTATTTGACAGTGTTCGAACACGGTATAAATCTACTGGAAATCAGCGTTAGTGATACAGGTGTGTAGGTCATGGGATTACTTCTATTTCCTTTCTTGAGTATTGGTGAGACTTGTGCAAATTTCCTAGTGAGCGGTTGTATATGATTGCTAAGTATGGAGCTGTTATATCAGCGTACTCTGAAAGGAGCCTGACTGGTATGCAATCTGGACTCGGAAGCCTTCCCTTTGTTATTTTAAACTGTTTCGTTTCTCCAAGGATATCTACTTCTAAGTTAATTTTGTCCTCTTTTGTAAAGAAATTTCGGAAAATCTTGTTTAGTAACGCTGCTTTAGTGGCACTTTCATCAACAGCATCAGCATTGTTATCGTGGAGTGAAAGAATTGAATGCGTCTTCCCACTACGACCAGAATCTCTTTAGGTTTTCCGTCAGATTTCGAAAGAGAGTTTCATTGTGTAAATTATTAAAAGTATCTCACATTGAAGTTCGTGCTAAATTTCGAGATTCTGAAAAACTTCGCCAATCTTGGGGAATTTGTGTTCTTTTAAATTTGGCATGCTTTTTTGGATGCTTATGCATCAGTGTTATGACCTGCTTTTTGTATCATGGGGGATCAGTACCATGCCTTTCTAATTTATTTGGTATACATCTCTCAATATTTTTCGATACTATTTTTTTAAATTTAAACCACATCCGGTCTACGCTTACATATTGAAATTGGATGGAGTGGACACTGTCCCTTAGGAAGGTGTTAAGCAAATTTTTATCCGCTTTTCTAAATAAATGTATTTTTCCTTTATTTTTGGTGAGCGTGGACGATAGAATATTCAGTCTCGCTACAACAACCTTGTGTTCACTAATCCTTCTATTTGTTATGATGCTCCCTATTTGGTAAGGATTATTTGTTGCTAAGAGATCAAATATGATTTCGTAACCATTTACACATCAAAAATGGTTCAAACGGCTCTGAGCACTATGGGACTCAACTGCTGTGGTCATTAGTCCCCTAGAACTTAGAACTACTTAAACCTAACTAACCTAAGGACATCACACACACCCATGCCCGAGGCAGGATTCGAACCTGCGACCGTAGCAGCAGCGCGGCTCCGGACTGCGCGCCTAGAACCGCACGGCCACTGCGGCCGGCATTTACACATCGAGTGGTCTCCTGAACTAATTGTTAATTTTCTGAGTAAGCATTCTGTACGATTTCAGATGACACCCGACGTGAAACATGTATTTTCGCCAGCATACCGTGGATAGATTGAAGTTACCACCAACTATAATTACCTGAAATAAAACTCAAATTTTCTGTGAACAATTAGGCAACTGTATCATTTATGTCATGGGGTCCAGGGATGCACTCATACATTACAAGGTAAACTACTTCTGGCACCAATAAACACTCCACCACCAACTGTATTTAATCTGTCATTTCGGAACACGGTTAGGTCCTTTTAAATTAAGAATTGCCACAACTTCGCTTTATTTTACATACTAACGCAAGTTTAATTTGAGTGTTAAAGTGTTTTAACCAGAAACACGTCAGAATACGTCGTCATACTACCAGATTTTAAAGGCTCGCGGAACAAGCCACTTTATTTAGTAAATTATAAGAACACTGGGTCAAGGATCGTTAATTTTCTTCATGTTAGAAAAGATAGCTGTGGTGCGTAGACACTTGCCGATACAGAAAGAAGCACTTGTTTTATTTAGGAGCGAGGAGAGGAAGGTAGTTGACAGGATTAATAGAAATTTACGTTGAGTGGTTTGTGTGATTATTCTTGGGTCCGTGACGTAGTGCAACGTCCAGTGACGCGAATGTGACCATCTGTCAAAAGTCTGATTATCGACCTTCTGCAGTGTGGAACAATACGAGACGTACAGGAGGAGAGTCCCCTGGCATTCTGTGAGGTATCGGCAGGGATGTGGAGCCACGATTACTCCAGTACCGTGGGTAGTTGCTACCTCTCTCGGCTGGCGGGCACAGGCCGGACTAGGATTCCCACAGGTTCTTGAGTTGATTGGAGGTCAGGGGAGTACGGCAAACTCATCTTGGTGCTCTTCAATCCACGCACGTACAATGCGAGCTGTGTGACATTGCAAGGTCGTGCGGGTAGATGTCTTTGTGTCGAGGAAAAAGAAATCTGCAAGTAGGAATGGATATGGTCCGCAAAGATAAATGCATACTTAGGCTGAAGCACTGCGCCTTTCAGAACGACGGGACACCCAGGGAATGCCACGAAAACGTTCCCCAGACGATAATGCTCCTTGCCCCGGGCTGCACTCTTCCGACGATTGTTGCACGCTTAGTTTCAGATGTTTCACTCCGTACACATCAACGTCCATCTGCCCGATGGAGCATAAAACGCGATTCAACTGAGAATGTCACCTTTCTTGATGCAATAATTTACCAACAGTCGTATGTATTGTAGAAATTTATTTTATGAACTTCTTATATGTTACCACTTTCGGCATTACATTGATGCCATCTTCAGGGCCCACACGTCATAGTCGTAAAATCGCTATGCGCGAAAGGATCCATATAACTGGATCCGTGAATCAAATCGCTATGCAAAGCTCTTGGTGGCCAGGCATAGCCACCAAGAGCTGTTGCATGCGAGATGCTTATAATAGCTTCCATAACGAAATCTTGTCTCCCAGAAAATCCGAAGAGATTTTGGTAGTATGTAAAGTATGCTAGCGGCAAGACACAAACAATACCTTCTCCGCGCGATAGCATTGGAAATGCTATCGACGGAAATGCTACCAAAGCAGAGTTACTAAACACAGCCTTCCGAAGTACCTTCACGAAAGAAGGAGTAAATATTCCAGAATTGAAATCAAGAACAGCTGCCAACATTAGTAACTTAGAAGCGTATATCATCAGAGTAGTAAAGCAGCTTAAACCAGCTCTTTCACACACGAAGTGTTGAGTGCTATTGATAAAGGATTTAAAATTGATTCCATATTTCTATGTTTCCAAAAGGCTTTTGACACAGTACCACAGAAGCGGCTTGTAGCGAAACTACGAGCTTATGGAAAATCGTCTCAGCTACGTGACTGGATTCGTAATTTCCTGTCAGAGAGGGCACAGTCCGTAGTAATAGACGAAAAGCCATAGAGTAAAGTAGAAGTGATTTCTGGAGTTCCCCAAGGTAGTGACATAAGCCCTCTGCTGTTCCTTATCTATATAAACGATTTAGGAGACAATCTGAGGAAAGTTCTGTTGCTAGGTAGCAGCCATGGAAGAGGTGAGGGCAAGATTTTGCAGGAAAAATTAGGTGGCAGGTACCAGGTCACAAACTTTTTCGAGCCAAGTGCATGTCTTAGCCAGGTGGTAGAGGATATAGGTTCCTTGTGCAAGGATTTCTCAAAGCAGGAACATGTGATGATAGTGGGTGGATTGGGAAACAGTACTGATAGGGATCAGGGCTACAGTATTGAGTGTGACCTGGTGAAAATACCCTCTGCAACTACCCATACCAATGTTGGGCTGGTGCTGCTTTCGTGCGGCATGATCATCCTCAGTTGAACCGCTCTGTCAGGAGGGTAATTATGGAGTCGGATCAGTTGCATAGGGCGGCCACTCTGTCAGACATTGATTTGGTTCCTGTCGAGGCTATTGATAAGGGGATTTCACAAGGCATGGCCTACACCTCAATAGGAAAGGGAAGGGTATACTGGCAGGGTTGTTAGCGAAATTCATAAGGAGGGACACCCGTACACATGGATGTACCTCTTTTTTGGACTAATGTCTGTGTCCAATGAGAAGTTCAGCCAAGCAGGTGCTAAAGAGGTCCAAAACTCACAAGATTATCACAACAGTGCAGTAAATAATAATGTTACCATATTTAACCAAAATATTGTGGATTAAAGAAAAAAGTAGATTCACACAAAAGTAAAGTAAAAAATAATGTTACCATTTTTCACCAAAATATTTCGGGATTGAAGAATTAGATGAGCTCCTGGTTTGTTTAGATGACACTGAATCTGATAATGTAATAGATGTACTATGCCTGTCTGACCATCACATTGTGTCTGATATGGAAAAAGTAAATATCAGTGGTTATAAACTAGCTGCACATATGAGTAGAGAGAATAAAGAGAGAGGAGGAGCTGCCATATATGACAAAAGATATCACTATGTAAAAAGCTTAGATACAAAGAAGTTTTGTCTAGAGCAACATATAGAAGTATGTGCCTGTAAACTAAAACTGAAGGAGAGCTCTTTTATAATTGTAACAGTATGTAGGTCCTCTTCAGGAAACTTTCATTTATTCCTGGAAAACTTGGATGCCTTGTTGTGCTATCTGTCACATAGAGGAAAGCAAATTATTATTCTGGGGACTTCAGTGTTGATTCACTGAAAGAGTGTAATGGGATTAATGACCTGGAAGTCTTGCTCGGTTCTTTCAAATTGACATCTGTAATTAATTTTCCTACTCAGGTAGTAAAGGACAGCAGCACATTGATAGATAACACTTTTATAGACCAAGATAAGTTTAAAAACATAAATTCTTGTCCCGTTGAAAATGGCCTTTCTGATCATGGTGCTCAGCTAGTTACAGTATATGACATAGCTCCATTCAGTAATTCAAAACTACCCTCCAAAGTTGTGCATTCAATTAATGACTCAACAATTAGAAATTTCAGGGAAAATCTTCAGCAGTTAGACTGGGATTAGGTGTACAAGGACCCTGATGCTAATTTAAAATATAACTTATTTCATGATACACTTGTAAGAGAATTTGAACACTGTTTTCCCAAGAAAGTAGTTAAATCTACTTATAAGAAACCATGCAAAAAACCTTGGCTTACTAAAGGAATAAAAATATCTTGTAACCACAAAAGGGAACTGTATCTAACAACAAGAAAGAATAATGACTCAGAAACAGCCAAATATTATAAAAACTACTGTGCTACATTAAGAAAGGTTATTTAAAAGTCCAGAAGCATGTGCATCATGACTGAGATTAATACCTCTGATAACAAAATCAAAACAATTTGGAATATTATTACAAGGGAGACAGGGCAACCAAGAGTACAGGATGACGGCATTACCATCAAAGCGAATGGAAACTTGTCAAACAACAAGCTGGAAGTCGAAAACATTTTGAATAATCATTTTTTAAATGTTGTAGAAAAAATAGGATATAAATGTTCAGTAGAAGAAGCAAGGAAGTTAATGGCAGAGGCCTTCCCACACAATTTGATACAATTGAAATTGCCACCCCCCACCCACCTCTCCTTCTGAAATTAGGAAGATAATAAACTCTCTCAAGAATAAAAACTCACATGGAATTGATGGCATTTCCAGCAGGATAATAAAAGCTTGTTAAGTGGGATTCTTAGCCACATATGTAATAGCTCTCTGAAGCAGGGTATTTTCCCAGATAGACTGAAGTATGCAATTGTTAAACCGCTGCATAAAAAAGGGGATACGTCTAATGTCAACAACTACCGCCCAATCTCTCTACTGACTGCCTTATCCAAAATTCTAGAAAAAGAAATGTATTGTACAGTAGCTTCACACCTTTGTAAAAATAAAGTTTTAACAAAATGTCAGTTTGGTTTCCAGAAAGGTTTTTCAACGGAAAATGCTATATATACTTTCACTAATGAAATATTAAATGCTCTGAGTAACCGGAAGTAATCCATTGGGATTCTTTGTGATCTCTCGAAGGCTTTTGACTGTGTAAATCATGGAATACTTCTAGATAAGCTCAAGTACTACGGTTTGAATGGGACAGTGCTCAAATGGTTTAAATCATACCTAACTGGAAGAGTGCAGAAAGTTGAAATGAGCAGTTCACATAATATGCAAAAAACTGTTGATTTCTCAAACTGGGGAACAATCATGAATGGGGTGCTGCAACGTTTGGTCTTGGGTCCTCTGCTGTTCTTAATATATATTAATGACTTTCAATTCTATATTCACGAAGATGCAAAGCTGGTACTTTTTGCCGATGATACAAGTACAGCTATCACACCCAACAACAAGAATTAACTGATGAATTTGTAAACGATGTTTTCCAGGAAATCATTAAGTGGTTCTCTACAAATGGGCTCTCATTAAACTTTGACAAAACAGAGTATATACAGTTCCACACAGTAAATGGAATGCCACCATTAATAAATATAGACTTCGATCAGAAATCGGTAGCTAAGGTAGAATATTCAACATTTCTAGGTGTATGCATTGATGAGGGGTTGAACTGAAAAAAAGATCTGCTGAAACGTTAGAGTTCAGCTACTTATGCTATTAGGGTCATTGCAAATTTTAGCGATATACATCTCAGTAAATTAGCTTACCACGCCTATTTTCATTACCTGCTTTCGTATGGCATCATATTCTGGGGTAGCTCATCATTGAGTAAAAGAGTGTTCATTGCACAAAAGCGTGTAATCAGAATAATTGCTGTAGCTCATCCAAGATCATTATGCAGACACTTATTTAAAGAGCTAGGGACTTCACAATATACAGGGTGAAAAGTATTTAAACCGACAAACTCTGAGAGGTTGTAGGGGACATCAACACATATATTTTTCCCTAATATCATTCTATCCTATGAGGAGTATTTAAACCGGTAGAGGAAGATTTCTCTGGCGGCAAATTAATTGAACCAACAAACACTTTTCCATTTTTTGTGACTAAGAAACAACACATTAACACAACCCAATTTCAGTTATAGTACATTTTCAAAAATGACTCCATTGACACGTAAACAAAGGTTACGCCGTCAGATCATGTTCTGTCTGACACGGGCAAAAACCCCAGGAGTATCTTGAATTGTTCCTGCTGCTGCTACTATCCGGGCAACCAGATCCTATTCTGATGCAACAGGAGTCGCGTAAACAAGGTTGCGCATCTCTCCCCACACAAAAAATGTCCAGAGGGGACATATCTGTGGATCGAGCAGGCCATGGTACAGGACCACCTCTGCCAATCCACATTTCTGGGAACCGTCGGTCCAGGAATCGACGCACACGACGACTGAAATGTGCCGTCATGTTGGAACAACATTCGTTGTCTTGTAGGGAGTGGGACGTCTTTCAGCAATTCTAGCAATGCTCTGGCGAGAAAATTGTAATAGTGCCTGCCATTTAATGGCCTAGAAAGCAGATACGGCCCAATTAAACAGTCCCCAACAACACCGACCCACGCATTAACGAAGAACCGCACTTGATGAGCGCTAGTAACTGTGGCATATGGGTTATCCTCAGTCCAAACATGCGAATTGTGCATGTTGAAGACTCCATCACGCCCGAATGTTGTTTCATCGGTGAACAACACAGAGGATGGAAATGAAGGATGCATTTCACACTGTTCCAGATACCACTGCGAAAACTGTGCTCTGGGTGGATAATCAACTGGTTCCAGGTTGTGGTCACGCTGTAAGTGAAATGGACGTAACAATTGCTCCCGAAGGACTGTTCTTACATTCGTCTGATTCGTCCCCATGTTACGTGCAATTGCACGAGTGCTGATTGAAGAATCCCGCTCCACATGCTGCAAGACAGCTTCCTCTAATTGCAGCGTTCTTACCGTGCGACGGCGTCCCTGTCCAGGTAATCTGCTAAATGACCCGGTCTCACGCAGACGTTGATACACAGCAGCAAAGGTCATATGATGTGGGATACGGCGATTAGGATATTGTTGTTGATAAATCCGCTGTGCAGCTCGTCCGTTATGGTGCGCTAAGTAGTAAGCACCAACCATATCAGTGTACTCACTCCAGGTGTATCGCTGCGTTAGTTAACAGATTCGATGCACAACTACACTGGTGGACAGCAGTTGCCTACAACTGAAGAGCGTAATACGCCTTCTAGCAACGGAAGATCGTAATATGGCCTCTAACATCTGAAGAGCGTAATACGGCCTCCACCGGTTTAAATAATCCTCATAAGAAAAAATGACATTAGGGAAAAATATTTGTTTCTATGTCCCCTACAACCTCCCAGAGTTTGTCGGTTTAAATACTTTTCACCCTGTATACATTCAATTATGAAATTTGTTATAAACAATCCGAAAGAATTCAAAAGTAATAGCAGTGTACATGGCTACAACACTAGGAAAAGGGATGATCTACACTACTCAAGGTTAAATCTAACTTTGGCTCAGTAGGGGGTAAATTACGCTGCCACAAAAGTCTTTGCTCACTTACCTAATAGCATATAGCGTTTAAAAGGAAATTAAACGAATTTCTGAATGGCAACTTCTTCTACTCATTAGATGAGATTTTAGATATAGTAAGTGGGTAATTTTCCCCAACCCCCACCAAAATAAAAGAATGTTATGTGTCATGTAATATTTTGTGTAATGTAATATCTTGTATAGACACCTTTTATTAACCTGACACGTTCCACATCATTACGAAGTGACGTATTCATGATCTATGGAACAAGTACTAATCTAACCTAATCTGAGCAGCAGTCATAGGTTGACTAAAGATGATACTGTCGTTTATCGTCTAGTAAAGTCATCAGAAGATCAAAACAAATCGCTAAACGATTTAGAAACTATGTCTGTTTGGTGCGAATATTGGCAGTTGACCCTAAATAATGAAAGGGGTGAGATCATCCAGATGAGTGCTAAAAGAAATCCGTTAAACTCCGTTTACACGATAAATCGGTCTGATCCAAAGGCCATAAATTCAACTAAATACGTAGGAATTAAATTACGAACAACTTAAGTTGGAAAGAACACTTACAAAATGCTGTGGGGAAGACTAACCAAGGACTGCGTTTTATTGGCAGTACACTTAGAAAATGTAACAGGTCTGCTAATAAGGCTGTCTACAATACGGTTGTCCGTTCTCTTCTAGCGTACTGCTGCGTGGTCTGCAATCCTTACCGGACGGGATTGACGGAGTACATCGAGAAAGTTCATAGAAGGGCAGCACGTTTTGTGTTATCGCGAAATACGGGAGAGAGTGTCACTGACATGATACAGGATTTGGGGTGGACATGATTAAAACAAAGGCGTTTTTCGTTGGGTAGGTATCTTCTCACGAAATTTCAATCACTAACTTTCTTCTGAGAATTCGAAAATTGATTGCCGACCTACATAGGGAGAAGCGATCATCATAATAAAATAACGGAAATCCGAACTCACACGGAAATGCTTTTTCCGCGCGCTGTTAGAGACTGGAATAATAGAGAATTATTGTGAAGGTGGTTCTCCGCGCGGAGTGGCCGCGCGGTCACAGGCGTCATGTCACGGACTGCGCGGCCGCTCCCGCCTGAGATTCGAGTCCTCCCTCGGGCATGGGTGTGTGCGTTGCTCTTAGCATAAGTTAGTTTAAGTAGTGTGTAAGTCTAGGGACCGATGACCTCAGCAGTTTGGTCCCGTAGGAATTCACACACATTTAAACATTTTTGAAGGTGGTTCGATGAACCCTCCGCCAGGCACTTAAGTGTAATTTGCGGAATATCCATGTAGATGTAGAATGTCGAGAACGCGCGTTTGAGGAAGACTGAAGCTACATACTTCTTCCCTCTCCCCACATCTCGCAAAATGGCGGCAAATTCTGAGAAACTTTGGCTACCAGCAGTCGTTCTTCTGCCGCGTCGTTTGTGACAGAAAAGGAAAGAGAGCGATATGGCGGTGGTGCCTGAGGTACTCACCACCACCAACTGCAATGTAGTTTATGGAGCGCTGATTTTGATTTAAATGAAGGTGCAGAGCGGTAAACCAAAGTGCGACAAATTTAACGGTTTACGTAAGTGTCACCAAAAGGCTTTCATCGATAACCTTAGGTTCATTACTTTTCGCCCATATGCATGTCTAAGCTTCGAGTGGCCTCCGGAACCTTGCGGCAGACAAATGTCAACTCAGCAGCATATTCTCTCTGGGCTGAAGGTCGCGTCGCCTCATCCGGTCCCAGAGGCTGTCCACCGTTGCAAATGCTGCCCCCCAGTCCTCTCTGTCCTTCGGATACATTTCACAGCCTCCAGTGGTATTCCGCTATTTGGCATCTTTCACTGTTAATCTGAAATTTCTTTTTATATTCGTTTACCCGTTTGAATACTAATTTTATCCACAGTTCCTAAAACTTTTTAACTGCAAGATATGATTTACATAAGATTGCAGGTGGTACTATTCAGTGGCCAAAAATTGTTCAAATTCGTAGTGAAAACTTCAGCTGTCATTTATTTTGCATAATTCGCCATTATTTTCGATCAGTGGCCATTATCAAATTTAGCTGGCGCAAACTGGAGGAAAGTTATACCATAAATGAACAAAAGTAATTTGCTCTTTTAAGCCCACCATGGTACGTAAAACATTTCTCACAACAAAGTGTGAGCAAGTCCAGCTAACTGTCGATGTGAACTCCTACAATGAAAAGAAAATCCTGTCATTAGTTGGAACTGAATCCGTGTCCTCCATCTACAATGACCACTCGGCTGCGGAGGCGGATTGTCCCGAATTGTAGAGTTTATTATTTGGTCGACAAGAACACAATAGCCTTTACGTACGGGAGTAACCTCGAGACATCCAGCCCTTACTTTGTGTTCTAGTCGACCAAATATTCGTTGAAAAGCTATTTTTACAAACACCTTATACTGTTACCAAAAATCGCATTCGGGAGGACGACGGTTCAATTCCGTCTCCGGCCACCCTGATTTAGGTCTTCCGTGATTTCCCTAAATCGCTCCAGGCAAATGCCGGAATGGTTCCATCGAAAGGGCACGGCAGACTTCCTTTCCTAATCCGATGAGCTCGATGATCTCGCTATCTGGTCTCCTCCTCCAAAAACAACCCAACTGTTACCAAAAAGATACTCTTTCAGTTTCCGAAAGCTGTACAGCAATATTTGCACATGGTATTTTATGTATCCGATGCCTTCGCTGTGCTCCCAGACTACCGCAACCATATAAGAAATATTTAGAAAGCACAGCATAATGATTACCAGGAGGGCTGTGGCACCTTGCTGTTACTCCTCTTGAAATCGCCTTCCCTAGCAGAGGGGAAACATTACTGACAAGCATAACTTCCATGTGTTAATATGTGTTAGTATAACCGAAATCGGTGTGTGAAGTGTACTGGCAGGGTATGCCATTCCGTTATTCAATATTGAAACTCTTCCACCAACTCCTTTTTCGGAAAATGGATATGAGGTTTGTCCAGAAAGAAAGTTCCGGTCGGTCGCGATATGGAAAACCACTGGGAAAATCCGGTGTGTTGGGCAGTGACTCTAGTATGCCCGTCGATCGTGTCGCATCGCTCTTTTCAGTTTTGAGTGAACAGTGAGCACGTAAAAATGCGTAGGGAATAGCGTTTCCCGCCAAGTATGAAGGCCTGGTTAGAGATTTCGCCTGTCTCATGCAGCCCACGTAACACAACTATCGAGCAGTTCCTTCTTCATGCCAATTCTGAGCTGCATACTGCAGGGGCTATGAAGACGCTCCTGTAGCGTTTCCGATGATAAGTGTTTCATCCCCACAATACAGTCCGTAATTGGCGCCCCCTGAATCTCTTCTCTGCTCACAAGAACCGCTGGTTATGATGACAAAATTTTTCCACAGACAACGAGCTGCAGACCAGTGCAGATAAATGGCTGAAAGCACAGGCGGCTACTTTCTATGACGAGTCTAACATTCTGCGTGGTGTCTGTTTGTTCTATATCGTGTCTCCCTACCACTTTCGCGCAACGATGCTCTGAGCGTGTTTTTTAGGGAATTGACTAGTTTGAACCTGGGACCTGTTACTGGTAAGGAGACGCCAGACCACACATGACATGTAGAATTTAGAAGAGTTCAGTGAGACTAGCGATGATATAACCAAATACTTAATGATTTCAGCGTCAGCTCCACTGCACTCCCTGTAAAAGAATCTTAATACTAACTAAATTTAGTGGAAGGGGTTCAAGGCTTTCCTATTTTTAGTTAGCTGGTAAAATAACGTCGAAAAAGCAGTTAAGTTTACCATTGGAAATTTTATTCTACTCACAAAACATTGTTTATAAATTGCACTATTGATAAAAGGAAATGTTTTAAGACAGGATGGTAAAAACCAACTGCGTTCAACAAAAATATGAACGAATATTCCCTGAGTGGGTTTCCAAGTTCTACAATGGATCGAAGGATGACCTATGCCATAACACAGCTATAATCTAGGTTTAAATTAAGTTTCACAAGAGATAAAACTATCAAAATGATCTACAGTGACCCTCAATTATCTTTAATTACTTATCTAACTTGTCGTAAATTACAGTGACTGATGTGGCTTCTCAATAACTATATAACAGAAAAATCATCGCGTTTCAGATTTTTACTTCAAGTGGCAAATGTGAACACCATGAGGTTTAATTGACGATCGACACTAGTATTACGTAAAAAGGGGATGTAACAGATGAGACTTCTGCAGTTCTGAGTGAAGCCTTATGCGCTCAAAATGCGGCATCGCGTGCATTCATTACCTTGTCGGTGTTCGTCAGGGGGCGGCGGACAGCGCAGCTCCGCTCACCTCGCCGTCTCGGAAGCAACTCACCTCCTAACTTCTCCTTACTACAATTTACCGAAGTTGGTTTAAAAAAACTATCTGGCTGTGTTTTCATCTGACCAATCAGGGTCTCAATGTTAACCTTAAGCTCCGCCTACAAAAATTCTATCTATCCAATGAGAAACGTTATACTTTTCGTGGTGGGACAATGTTTTTAAAGTTTGCAATGTAACAGAGACGCGAAAAAGTCTCACGCTAAATCATGGAGCTGGTGTGGTCCTTTTAGCGTTATCGTAAGATCTATACTGTTCTTCTGGAGGGCTCTAGCTTTTAACATGGGCTGTGGGGGGGGGGGGGGGGTCCTGACATAACAGAGACGCGAAAAAGTCTCACGCTAAGGCTCTAGCTTTTAACATGGGCTGAGGGGTGGTCCTAACGGTTAGCTGGTCCCTTATGTAGGGCCTTCTAACTTAACACGGTTCTGCTCTCGGCTTCTGTTCTCGTTTCTCCCCTCGGGACTGCGTCTGTCTCATGGTGGGAAGGTAGGACATGCATTTAGGCATTCTTGTGTTAGTCTGTGGTATTCCATTTGCTCACTAGTTACTCGTATTACTTTGGTTAATTTAATGTCACGATTTATTCGGAGCTATGTGACATATTACTGGATTTGCTTATCATGTCAGGGTTTTCATGGAAGGTGTTGGATTTGCCTGACACCTTACACGAGAATATTGGAAAGTTGATACAACACTACGACAACACTCGAAGTTGAAGCGGCGACTATGCAGTGAAGTAGGTGGAAGGTGTACCTAATTGTTCCAAATAAACCGTTTCTGATTTTCACTGTGGTTTACATTTCGCGACCGATCGGAACTTACTTTCTGGACAACCCTCGTGCTACAAGCGGTACAGTTTTTGCATGCATGTAATACCTAATTCGGCTGACTTCGATATCTTTACGTCTCAGCCGTTATGTGTCGGTCAACATTGATGGAATGAGTCATGCATCTTTCATGAGAAAAAGAAAAATGGTTCAAATGGCTCCGAGCACTATGCGACTTATCTGAGGTCATCAGTCCCCTAGACTTAGAACTACGTAAACCTAACTAACCTAAGGACATCACACACATCCATGCCCGAGGCAGAATTCGAACCTGCGACCGTAGCAGCAGCGCGGGTCCGGACTCAATCACCTACAACCGCTCGGCCACAGCAGCCGCCGAGAAAACGAATACAAAAATGAGCCAGGCGGAGTGAGGTGTGACACAGTATGACACACGTACGGTATTAATTCCATAACTAAGAACCCATCAAATGCAAAATTTTAAATTTTGTTTCCCTATCATTAAAATTTTTGTACATTTTCTTAGAATGATGGAATTACTGAAATACAGAACTACTCAAAAACATCAATAATACAAACATAACAAAGAAATATTTATTTGATTCCTTATCGTCTGGCCAAAGATCTTCCAAATACGCATTTGACTCCATAATACCTCATCTCACCAGTTAACTTTTGCGTGATACTTCACTGCCGAGTAGCATAGCTTGATAGAACTTGGATCTTGTGTAGAAAGAACTACTACAGTACAGAAAGTAACTGAAATTAATAAGGAATGATACAGACAGAAATTACACATTCATTCAAAGGGAATAATAACAGTGAAGTCACCGCGATTTATTATGGCCTTTTGGAAATTGCAAAAGGTGGGACATGCTTCTTAACAGGGTGTGTGATAACCAAGGATGGCACTGCATGCTCTCCAACGTGTTTCCACAAGGTTTGTAAGGAGTCCTTGTGGCAGGGCGATCCGTTCCTCCACCATCGTGGTTAAAATCTACTTGATGATCCTTGGTGAACGCGAATGTTCTGGAATACGTCTATCCAATATATCCCACGCGAATTCGATTGGACTTAAGTAGGGGGAACGGGGAAGTCAGTCCATTCGCCCCGAATATCTAATTGTAAGGGCTCCTCCATCTGGGCTGTTTGATGCAATGGCGCATTCTCATCCATAAAATGAACTCAGAGCCAAATACACCACTGAATAGACACAAATCACAAGGAGTATAGAGTCAAAAAACGGTGAGCTGTGAGAGTAGCGTTTTCAGAGGCTTGGAGGGAAGTACACACAAACTACATAATGTCTCCCCACCCCGTAACACCTGGACTACAAAAACGATCGTGTTCCAAAGTGCACCTGTGTTCACCCGTTTTCCCATCAATCGGCATACGAGGGTACGTCCAGAATCACCACGCAGACTGAATCTGCTCTCATCCGAGAAGAGCACTCACTTACCTACTCGTTGGTCCACTGCCTATACCGTTGCCACTATCGCAAATATGTGAACAAGGTACAGTCACCGGTCAACGTTATTCTGACAATGTCTCCTTCCCCATGCCCGTATTTCAGGGGCGCAATCGGCTGTGACTAATCGGCTCTGACTTCATTTTTATACACTGAAGCGCCAAAGACTCTGGCATAGGCATGCGTATTCAAATACAGGGATATGTAAACAGGCAGAATACAGCACTGCGGTCGGCAGTGCCTATATAAGAGAACGAGTGTCTGGCGCAGTTATTAGCCGGTTACTGCTGCTACAATAGCAAGTTATCAAAATTTAAGTGAGTCTGAACGTGGTGTTATAGTTGGCGCACAAGCGATAGGACACAGCATCTCCGACGTAATTCTCCCGTACGACGATTTCACGAGTGTGCCGTCAATATCAGGAATTCGGTAAAACATGAAATCCCCGACATCACTGCTGCCGGGAAAAGATCTTGCAAGAACGGGACCAATGACGACAGAAGAGAATCGCCCAATGAGACAGAAGTGCAACCCTTCCGCATATTGCTGCAAATTTCAATGCTGGGCCATCAACAAGTGTCAGCATTCGTATCACTCGACGAAACATCAGCGATATGGCCTTTCGGAGCTGAAGGCCCACTCACGTACCCTAGATGACTGCACAATACTAAGCTTTACGCCTGAAACATGGTTCAAATGGCTCTAAGCACTATGGGACTTAACATTTGAGGTCATCAGACCCCTAAATTTAGAACTACTTAAGCCTAACTAACCTAAGGACATCACACACCTCCATGCCCGAGGCAGGATTCGAACGTGCGACCATAGCAGCAGCGCGGTTCCCGACTGAAGCGCCTAGAACCGCTCGGCAACAACGGCCAGCTTTACGCCTCGCCTGGGCCCTTGAAGACGGACATTGGACTGTTGATGACTGGAAACATGTTGCGCGGTCGGACGAGTCTCGTTTCTGATTGTAACGAGCGGATGAACGTGTTCAGTTATGGAGACAACCACATGAACTATGGACTGTGCATATCAGCAGGGGACTGTTCAAACTGTTGGTGGCTCGGTAACGGTGTGGAGCGCGTGCAGTTTGAGTGATATTGGACCCCTGACACGCCTTGATACGACTCTGCCAGGTGACACGCACGTAAACATCCTGTCTGAAAAAAAATGTTCAAATGTGTGTGAAATCGTATGGGACTTAACTGCTAAGGTCATCAGTCCCTAAGCTTACACACTACTTAATCTAAATTATCCTAACAAGTGAACCTCCCCATCGCACCCCCCTCAGAATTAGTTATAAGTTGGCACAGTGGATAGGCCTTGAAAAACTGAAGACAGATCAATCGAGAAAACAGGAAGAAGTTGTGTGGAACTTTAAAAAAATAAGCAAAATATACAAACTGAGTAGTCCACGCGAAGATATGCAACATCAAGGATAATCTGAGCTCAGGAGTGCCGTGGTCCCGTGGTTAGAGTGAGCAGCTGCGGAACGAGAGGTCCTTGGTTCAAGTTTCCCCTCGAGCGAAAGATTTTTCTTTATTTTCGCAAAGTTATGATCTGTCCATTCGTTCGGTGACGTCTCTGTTCACTGTAATAAGTTTAGTGTCTGTGTTTTGCGACCGCACCTCAAAACCGTGCGATTAGTAGACGAAATGACGTGCATCTCAAATGGGAACCGAAAACATTTGATCGCAAGGTCATAGGTCAACCGATTCCTCCACAGGAAAACACGTCTGATGTATTATATACGACACTGGTGACGGCATGTGCTTCACATGACAGGAATATGTTGTCGACCCACCTAACTTGTACACTTGGCGAATGGGTAAAAAAATTCTTCTACGTTGCCCGATTTAGGTTTTCTTGTGGATGTGATAATTACTCCCAAAAAAGTGATGAAAACATAAGAGTTTCTCACATAAACTGCAACAAATGAATCCAAAAGTCTCACAGTCGCACACTTTTCCCTGTGCTCTGTCAAAACATATGCTTTTAACGTTCTCAAATTTTTCCGTGTATAGACCGTCAAATCCTGCATATGTTCAAGCAAATCTGAACATGTCCTGGAATTTTGGAGAGCGAAGTTGATTATGTGTGAGTGCCTGAACTTTGATAATTGTCTGAAAATAAGAAGTTAAACTCTTCGCTCGAAGCAAGATTTGAACCAAGGACCTCTCCTTCCGCAACTGCCCACGCTAACCACGGGACCACGGCGCTCCTGAGTTCTGTGTATCCTTTATGTTGCCTATCTTGCGCATGGACTACTCAGTTTGTATATTTTGCTTATTTTTTCATAGTTCCACACAACTTCTTCCTGTTTTCTCGACTGATCTGTGTTCTGTTTTTCAAGGTCTATCCACTGTGGCAACTTATAACTAAATCTGAGGGGGCTGCGATGGGGAGGTTCCCTTGTAAGGACAAACACACACACCCATGCCCGAGGGAGGACTCGAACCTCCGCCGGAACCAGCCCTACAGTCCATGACTGCAGCGCTTTAGACCGCATCCTATCTGATAACTTGCGTCCAATCATGTCCATTGTGAATTCCGATGGACTTGGTCAATCCAGCAGTACATTGCGACACCCCATACGCCCAAAACTGCTACAGAGTAGCTCCAGGAACACTCCACCACTGCCCACCAAACTCCCCAGACATGAACATTACTGAGCATGTTTGGGATTCATTGCAACGTGCTGTTCAGAAGAGATCTCCACCCCTTCGTACTCTTATCGATTTATGGACAGCCTTTCAACATTCATGCTGTCAATTCCCTCCTGCACTGCTTCAGACATTAGTCCTCACGGAAGTTCTACACGATATTAGGCACGTGTACCAGTTCCTTTGGCTCTTGAGTGTAGATGACAATGAGTGAGCGCATCAAACAGCGCACGTAGAGAAGCTCTTTGAACGAGAAGATATTCGGGGAATGGACCGCCCTGCCAACTTAATCCAATCGACCACGTGCCGAATGCGTTGGGAAGAAATACCGCAGCACGTCCGCAAGAACCAACAACCATCCAATAGTTGTCAGTCGTGCTCGTGGAGCAATGGAACGCCCTACCACAAAATAACTCCTTCCCAGGCTTATCGCCAGCGTGGGAGCACGTTGCAGAGTACGCACTGTCGTCCGTGTTGATCACACACCCTATTAATAACCACGTCCTGCCTTCTACAATGCCCAGCGGACGATCATAAATCTCAGTGACTTCAGTGCAATTGTTGTCTTTGAATAATAGTGTCATTTTGTACTGGCCACTTCCCGCTCCTCCTCATTGACGGCGACAAATAGCCAATTCTTAAAGGTTATTCGATGTCACGCACGCTGCCTCTGCTTGGCGTTGTAATATCAGTTGCGTCTAGTTACGAGTAAAAGTATTCGTAGCAATGGACAGTTAGCAAAAACCAAGAATAACAATCATCCGTTACGTAGGCAAAGAAAATTCTTTAAAGTTGTTAATACAGTATGTGCGACACTATTTTCAAGTAAGTCGCGTGTCTCAACTCTATTAGTGGCAGCGCGTAATAAGCACTATGCTTTGCCGGGCGTAAACTTCCGCTCTACGGCAGAAGCCACCAGAACCACCCACCTACGTAACTAACTAAATTTATAGGGAACATACGCTGACTTTCATTGAAAATATTACTTCGTGCCTTCAGATGGGTCATTAATGCATCAGTTTCTCATATAGGTTCGTTCAGATATTATTTTACAAATGTATTTCGTAGCAGTACTAATAAGATCGGAGTATTACGTATTCTCATCAAAACAACTATTTCAGTCAATGTGGCCTACTTTGACAGAAAACGATTATGGCTTTCTCTCTTAAGTAATGTAAACAGTGTTTCTTTGTGTATTGGGTGAAACCCGTAATATTTGAAACTACGTTGTTCGGGTGTAAAGGTGGCTGATGGCCGCTAACCAACAGTGCTTTAAGGCAGAGCTTTACAAAGCTAGAAAAATTCTTATTATTCAGTTCCTTATCACAGGAGGGAAGTGAAGTTAAAGGAAATCATGAAAAATGGAAATTAACAGTTGATATATTATTCAGACACACTTAAATTATACGTACAGTTTCAACAAGACTTTAATTCCATCACTTAATCAGATACGCTAGCACAGTAATGCTCGATCTCTATCTCTCTCTCTCTCTCTCTCTCTCTATCGAGCGCGCGAATCAGAATGAACGAAAGTTAACACATACAAGAGAAGGGTTATAATAATCTCTGGCATTACTTTTGACGTTCTCCGACGCTACTATTACTATCACACACTCTCTTTTTTAGCACAACGCTTTACAATGTATTTCATTCAATATCTATCGAATTACCTGGTGACGGCACAATTTCTTTTCATGTCGTTACGTATTTCTCCCAATTACCTCTGTACTACACTGTAGTAGTTCTTTCTATGTGTGGTCCAACTTTCATCGAGCTACGTTACTTCGCAGTAACACATCACGCGAAAGATACATTCACCACGCCAGTGTATTTTTGCATCACTGCTCTACAGTTGTCACGAACATTAACACAATGTTTTGGCAACTAATATAATTTCTTCATAAGATAATAATTTCCTACTATGTGAGTAAGAAGTAACAAAGCCTTCGCATCTGTATTAGTTTAGGTTCATTTCTTGTCGTTTAACAACAATGGTATACATCTGTTTTCAGAAGTGGTTATTTTTGTCCTGTCCATACTATCCGCATTCAGTTTCTGACGTAAGAAATACTCAGAACCTAAAAGTTAACTGTAGTCTTTCGAATTCTTCCGAAAGCTGTAAATACAATTCCCGCAATACGATTAGATGAGAGAGACCGAAACAAACGGTAATATCAGTATTTAAGCCTTTATACATCGTCATTGAAGTGAAATGATTCGTCTGCTGTAAGACCCGCTAAACTGCTAACGTGTATTTAAGATGAGTGTTATGAAAGTTATCGTCAGAATTTCTCCTGTAGCTCGAGATACGAACGGCGGGCTATACACCTTTCCTCGCCATTTAAGACGCTGTATAAAACCCGTTACTGTGTGACCTTCAGATATTGTCACTTGTTTACGGTACTGCGTCTGGTTTACTCAGGGTCGTCGAGTGTCACCTCCAAACCTTGTATCTTCTTCTTTTTCTGTGTCCTCACAGATTATTTGCCAGTAATTCACAGACTCAGTATAATACGTTAACAATAATTGTATTTTATTTTTTGGAACATTTAATTTTCATAAAATCAATTCTCTTTGGAAATTCATATTGCATATACTTAACGCCATCTAAGTTCGTAACCTACAAAGTATCACATTAATTTATAGCTGGTTTTCGCGCTGTAGCAGTTTTGAAAATTTCGTACGGGACAGTCGGAAACAGAGCAGTATAAATATTTTGGGCTTATGAAATGAAAGTTCTCATACGTTAATGTCAGAACAGACGCACCATACCCTGTGCAGTCCAACAAACGTGTGAACTATGTCCTTAATACACAAGCATCTCTATCACTACAGTCTACGGTACGTTTCACACTGATGATAACTGTTTTTTGGATCTTTTTTATTCCATCACTGAAGGAGATGGGGCTGTAGGAGAGCCTAGCCCTTTTTAGCCAGTAATTGTAGATTGTGGTGTTGTGACACCATTTATGTAGGAAATTTGCCTGATTATTTAACTTTGTAGGATTTTTAATATCATATGGATGGATAGTTGAGAGGAAGATGTTCATTAAGTTTCCTTCATTCCAAATTCCGGCATTTGCCTTGCGACTGAGGAAAAAACCCCAGCTGGTATTTGTTGCCTGTTGTTCGCCTTATATACATATTATTTCAGTCGTCTTGCTAATGTTGTTTAGTGATCTCGGAATTTTGGTGATATAGAAAATTTCCGTTTAATTCTGTAGAAAACGAAAAGCTTGAAAATCTAGTTTATATAGAGAATATAATCTTCTGCTATAGAAGGTGAAATACTTTATCTCAATATGTTGTTCTTTTTATATTAGACTGCTACATCATCCTAAATCCTTGTAGATGCGTTTGGTCTGTAGACGTTCTTAATCTGGCATAGGCTGTCTCACCTATTGATGTTTTTTTTCAATAGTGGATGATCGTTTAGTGTAGTATATCTGTATAGAACTGACTGAAGTTCGTGCCCCGTGATGTGGCCATCGATCTGTAGAGCCGGCTGTTTGGTAACTGTTATGCTCATGATGCTCTTGAGTTTATTCCAAAAGACAGTGGGGTTACATGGGTCAAGTCCTTCAGACTCACGTTGTCATTCATTTGCTCTGAATTGTTGAATCTCTGATCTAACTTGATTGTTAAGACGATACCATACCTTTCAGCTTTTTCATTAGTTGGCGTTCAATTTGACTATGTAATTTTGTTTTTTCTTTGATTAAGTTAAGAATATGTAGAGGAAGTCTGTCCTTATGTTCTATCGTGGTTTTCTTTGGTGTACTGTTAGTGATTGCAGATTGTATCGCTTGGACTACTAGTTGGTTATAATTGTCAAGGTCTTCTGGAGTATTAATGGTTGTCGTGTTGGACGTTTTGCTTAAAAATTCTGTTCTGAAGTTTTTTATATTAAGATTTTCGTAGTCGATGTAAGTTTTCGTATTGTGTTTGTCATTTTTTGCAATGGTAATAAGCCTTTGTTTCTTTATGAATATGGGAAAGTGGTCGCTGGAGATGCTATCACCTATTTCCACTTCACTTTAGTGACTAATAATTAGCAATGTGTAGATATTGTGATAAGCTACGGAGATTTCAGTGTGATTAATAACAGTGGGTGAATTGATGAGAGTAGGTGAGTACCATTGCAATTGCTGCATTTAGGTGTTTCCTTTTTAGAATCTAGTTTGCAGCTGAAAATCAGTTGAAGTCCGCTACATTTCTTACATTTCAGCTTTGCACTCACCACATTTGGTCTTGCACAACAAAAATCGGCCAGACAAAGAAGAGGTCGTATTACTTTCCCCAAGTCATAGTGTTTCGTCACTGTGAACTGACTGATATCGCAATTATAACATAAAAATAGGAGCTGAAAAGAGGAAAATGCTACAAAGAAGGTAAGTGACACTAGGAAACTATAAGTTGGACAAAAAGTTTTAGTTCGAGCACACCCATTCTCTTGTAAAGAAGTGTCAGAAATTTGCGTTACTTTATAGCGGACATTTTCGGATCCGCTGAATTCCATAGCCCAACGTAGTACATCTTGAAAGTCTCAGAACGAAAGCTTCGAGTGTTCTTCATCACATCACCAGTATAAAGTCGTTCATTGAATAATTATTTGATTTCCTTTTTTCCTATTGATGACAACAACCCACCGATATACAAGGTGACTTTTACCACCGAGTACAAACTCTAAGAACTGATCGCTGAAAGGATACGGAACAAAAGAGGTCTAACGAACTTAGGACTGGAACGCATGGTTTCCATGCTAGGGACCATTTATTCAATATACTTTGTTACAGAGACTGCTGTCTAATGCGTGATGTACCATGCAGCCAGAGCTTCAGTATGCATGGTTTTCCCCACAGAGGGTAATACTGTTCCTCATACGTCATGTTCTAGCGCCATCTCCTGCCATAGTAACTGGTAATGTTGTGTCTGGTTCACTTCTTTTCCTGACCCACCTTGTAGTATATGTGACACAGCGCTGTACACAATGGTTCCGTATTCGAATCGAGAGCCTGCCGACATGATGTTTACTTATGGAAAGGCAAATGACAAGGCATTTGTCAAAGGCAAGGCGGGCAGCAAGGTTGTATCAAGAGACCTATCCCCGCCGACAACAACCACAGCATTCAATGGTTGCAACAGTGTTTCACCGTTTGTCTGAGTCAGTGTTATTTTAGGAAGCAGGAAAACATGAAGCAAGTACCCAAAATGTTGGGACACCAGAGTTGGAGGTATACATGCTCAACACTGTGGAAGGCGACCGCCATGTCAGTACCAGGCAGTCGGCCCGCCAGTACAGGGTAGGCCAGACGACCGTGTGGAACAATTTCCATGACAATGGTTACTACTGTTATCACTTACAGCGTGTGCTGGGCTTATTAGCGACAGACTTTCCACATCGGGAGCAGTTTTGCCACTGGTTTCTTCACCTGGCAACAACGATTCCGGGATTTGTGTCTTCCATCCTATTCGCAAATGAGGCCACTTTTACGTGCAGCGGTATCTTCAAATTTCATAATAGTCATGAGTATGGAGAACCCACATGGTACGATGACAGCGAATCATCAGCATCAAGAATATGTGGGCGGGGGTAGCTGGGGACCGTAATTTCTGGCCAGTCTTCCTTCCACGTTTCATTGCAGGCCGGCACTAACCGCATTTCATGCGGGTGACTTTGGTTTCCCTGCCATTGTTGATTCGAAGGGTTGTGTGGCTGCTATGTTATGGTGCTACAGACGACTTCGCCGTCAACGTCCGGACGCGTCCAGTCGTGTCTTCCCTGGTCGACGGATTGGGAGAGGTGGTCCAGTTGCATGGTCTGCCCCTTACCGGATCTCAACTCGTGCGATTTCTGGTTATGTGGGGCCATCTCGAAAGTATCGTGTATGTAGAGCCCATTCTAGATGTGCAGAAGCTGGAACAGCGTATTCATGCTGCCTTTGACACTTTTCGGATACAGCCTGGTCGAAGGCTGCGGCGCGTACACGCATGAGCTGAGGTACGTGGAAACCACTTCCAACACATACGGTAATTGTGGCTGCATAGTACAGTGTGTATTAGACCATAGTCTCTGTAACAAAGCATGATTGAATAAATCAGTAAGAAAATCATCCATTTCCGGACAAAAATTAATTAGACCTTTTTTATTCCGTATCCTCTCATCGATCATTCCCTAGAGTTCGTAGACGGCGGAAAAATTCACCCTGTATAACAGTCACGTTGTGACACTAAGTACATGATTTCATTTTCACATATACAGTTTGACCATAGCTCGAAGTTAATCTTTTTCTACACATTTTCTTTCATTTTCATGTGTCTGAGTGTTTGTTTTTTTTCTTTTTTTGCCTCATATTGTACAACAAGTATAACCCATTTCTTATGTAATGACTTTTACGTACGTTAAAGACCGAAAACAACTGGTACACATGCCTAATCTAGTGTTGGACCACCGCGAGCCCGCAAAATTGCCGCAACACGACCTTGCATGAACTCGACCAACGTCTGAAGTAGAGCTGGAGGGAACTTACACCAGAATACTGCAGGGGTGTCCATAAATGCTAATAATACGAGGGGAAGGAGATCTCTTCTAAACAGCACGTTGGAAAGCTTCACAGATATGGTCAATGATGCTCATGTCTGAGGAGTTTGGTGGTCAGCGGAAGTATTTAAACTCAGAATAGTGTTCCTGGATCCACTCTGTAACAAATTTGTACATGTGGGATGTCGCATTGTCCTGGTGGAATTGCCCAAGTCCGTCGGGATGCAGGTAATAGACAGGATGCTTACTTGCTTGTCGCCTGCGAGAAACGTATCTAGACGTAAAACGGTCCCATATCACTCCAACTGCACTCTCCCCACTCTATTACAGAGCATCCACCAGCTTGAACAGTCCCCTGCTGACATGCAGGGTCCTTGGATTCTTGAGGTTGCCCGTCCGCTCGATACATTTTATGAAACGAGATAGTCCGACAAGGCAATGTATTTCCAGTCGTCAACAGTCCAACGCCGGTGTTGACGGGCCCAGACATGGCGTAAAAATTTGTGTCGTGCAGTCATCAAGGGTAGATGAGTGGGCCTTCGGCTCCGAAAGCGCATATCGATGATGCTTCGTTGAATGGTTCGCTCGCTGACACTTGTTGATGACCCAGCATTGAAATCTGTAGGAGTTTGCGGAAGGGTTGTACTTCTTTCACGATGAACGATTCTCTTTAGTCGTCGTTGGTCCCGTTCTTGCAGGATCTCTTACGGCCGCAGCGATGTCGGAGATTTGGTGTTTTAACGGATTCCTGATATTCACGGTACATTCGTGAACTGGTCGTACGGGAAAATCCCCACTTCATCGCTACCTTGGAGATGCTGTGTCCCATCGCTCGTGCGCCGACGATAATACCACGTTCAAACTCACTTATTTGTTGAGTCCGCAGTTCCTGGTTGTGCGGTAGCGTTCTCGCTCCCCACGCCCGGGTTCCCGAGTTCGATTCCCAGCGGGGTCAGGGATTTTCTCTGCCTCGTGATGACTGGGTGTTGTGTGATGTCCTTAGGTTAGTTAGGTTTAAGTAGTTCTAAGTTCTAAGGGACTGATGATAAAGATGTTAAGTCCCATAGTGCTCAGAGCCATTTGAACCATTTGAACTTATTTGTTGATAACCTGCCATTGTAGCAGCAGTAACCGATCTGACAACTGTGCCAGACACTTGTCTTCTATAGGCGTTGCCGTTCCGCAGCGCTGTATTCTGTCTGTTTACATATCTTTGTATTTGAATATGCATGCCTATACCAGTTTCTTTGGCGCTTCAGTGTAATAGGTTCAATGATTGTTACAGAGCATATACAACGTCATGTTCTAAGATAACTGACCCAAATCTTTACCACCCATCATTTTGCAAGCAAAGGTTATGTGTAAGAAGACAGCAATAATTTTTTTGGTTAAGGACAAAGACAGCACAGAAGATAAAAGCAACATGAGAAACGATAACAAAGAATTTTTCGCATCATAATGCTTTATCTCTTTAAGGCTCACGTACAGATGTACACAAAAGTGTAATCCAGATACTAATGATAAAACAGGTAGCGTGTATATATATTTGCACAGGTATAACATGTACTGTCAATAATCCGAAAAGATGTTTAATTTCAGCGCCTTGCACTGAGATACTCTTAACAATGAGCTGTGACCAGCGTTTCTTAATTGAATGTTAAAATTTTGCAGTAGGTCTCGCATATGTCGACTTTAGAATTTATTATAGATGTGCTATGTGAAGCGATGATTTGTACATTTTTATAATGAGGATATGATGAGATAATAGGAAGTGAGGACAGCGAATTTTTTTTATTGTTATGCAGACATTTATGATTTATGACATTATGTATTGAAAATTGATGTCAGAGATTATTGGGGATTATTTGATGATTTTAGCCTTCGTGCATGTTTTGTTGATTGTGTTTTGATGTGTTTCTATAATGAGTAGTATTTCAAATGCTTTGCGATAAGCTGTTATAAAACGATAGTACATGTCCATGAATTTACAGGAAGATAAACTCTTTTTTTAAACAATATGCATTTTTTCTCTGTGAATAGCAACGTGAAGGATATAAGACGCTTATTGCCGTCTACTTGCTTTGATGAATTTTTGACTTTTCTTGTGTTAATGGATTTTTTCTCATTCACAGGATAATACCATTTCTAATTCTTTTTCTGTTATAGCTGGCCGATTTCATCGGGAAGACATAATTTCTTAATTGTTTGCATTGTTCGTGGATATTAAGTACTCTTCTTGACACTACTTAAAGTTTGCATTTGGGATGATTATGAGAAATTGGCACTTGCATAGCATTTGCTTTATGTTTTGTGACTGACAGAAGACAGACAAATGTAATAATTTCTTTTTTTCTGCAGCAGCAGAATATTGTGCACATTTCTTTCTTTTCCTTTCCTGTATCCTGTATCATTATGCGCATTTACTCGAGCACACACACACACACACACACACACACACACACACACACACACATATGCACAAAAATACAATCTGCAGAAATTACGACTGAACTCTCGCATAACAACACAATTAGTCCACTCATACTCATGTAAAATTTAAGAAGACTGATAACTATGTTTGTCTATTGATATTTTCACAATGGGTTGTACATGTAGTGATTATTAGATTTTCATGTTTCTTTCCTCTTGCAGTATAAAATAGATTTCGATTAAGATTAGTTTCTTTGAGATGTCACTACCGACATATCTGTTTAAAATGTAATTTCGATGTTCGTAAGAAATGTTTGCTAGTCTTTGTCATATAATTTGAGAGTTTACCATACGTAATTTTAGATAACTGTCTTTATTTTACTTCACAGAATTGTAACAGAATATGCCAACTTTGTAAAAGCAGCACATTCATGGACTCGCTTACAGTTACTCTCTGCACTGCGAGGAAGTTCAACGTATTACAAACGTTTTCTTCACCACATCGATTATTATGATTTTAGATGACTTCACAGACATTACGTTAAAATGATTTCGCAGTACCTTTTGTGAGTGGTCAGGCCCTGAAATGCACCGGATTTATTATGGACAACTACTGCATCCACTGAGTCTGTTCTTAGCCGCCTCACAAACAATCGTGATACAGCGCCTTCACTTTATGAGTTATTACAACGTTATAAGTGCTACAAGACACTCCAACGTGTTCTAGATAGTCTACTGTGTACATTCATGTCAACAGCTTAATGTACAACATGAAGAAACATGGCTTCGATACATATTTGCTACGACAGACAATGTAATCACAGTCAATCTTATCAGCTTTTGCGCAAAATAACGACAAAAATAACAACGCCATGAATGTCAGTTTTTCCCACAACTGATGACTTCATACCTGGTGCACGCTAATGTAATGAATAATTTTCTGTAACTTGTGAACACTTCTTCCATTCCGAGTGCACCTGAGTGCAAATATAAGCAACATTTGTAACTTTACTTGGAGTGCACATGAGCAAGCAATGTACTCGTACAAGGTTTTTCGCAAATTAATTATTATGCAACTGAATACCACTATTTACAAAATAAAAAAGATTTTCATGACTTCTTCGCAGTGCATAAATGCGAAACATACACGATGTGATCAAAAGTATCCGGACACCAGGCTGAAAATGACTTACATGTTCGTTGTGCTCTCCAACGGTAACTCTGGAATTCAGTATGGTTTGGCCCACCCTTAGCCTTGATGACGGATTCTACTGTATCAGGCATACGTTCAATCAGGTGCTGGAAGGTTTCAGGGGGAATGGCAGCCCATTCTTCATAGAGTACTGCACTTAGGAGAGGTATCGATATCGGTCGATCGATGAAGCCTGGCACGAAGTCGGCGTTCCAAAACATCCCAAAGGTTTTCTATAGGATTCAGGTCAGGACTCTGTGCAGACCAGTCAATTACAGGTATGTTATTGCCGTGTAATCACTCCGCCAAAGCCGGCCGAAGTGGCCGTGCGGTTAAAGGCGCTGCAGTCTGGAACCGCAAGACCGCTACGGTCGCAGGTTCGAATCCTGCCTCGGGCATGGATGTTTGTGATGTCCTTAGGTTAGTTAGGTTTAACTAGTTCTAAGTTCTAGGGGACTAATGACCTCGGCAGTTGAGTCCCATAGTGCTCAGAGCCATTTGAACCATTTTTCACTCCACCAAAGGCCGTGCATTATGGACAGGTGATCGATCGTGTTGAAAGATGCAATCCCGATCCTCGAATTGCTCTTCAGCAGTGGGAAGGAAGAAGCTGCTTAAAACTTCAATGTAGGCCCATGCTGTGATGGTGCCACGCAAAACAACAAGGGATCCAAACGCCCTCCATGAAGAACACAGCCAAACCATAACACCACCGCCTCCGAATTCTGCTGTTGGCACTACACACGCTGGCAGATGACATTCACTGGGCATTCACCATATCCACACCCTGCCATCGGATCGCCACACTGTGTACCGTGATTCGTCACTCCACACAGTGTTTTTCCACTGTTCAATCGTCCAGTGTTTACGCTTCTTACACCAAGAGAAGCGTCGTTTGGTATTTACCGGCGTGATGTGTGGCTTATGAAGAGCCGCTCGACCATGAAATCCAAGTTTTCTCACCTCTCGCCTAGCTGTCATAGTGGATCCTGACGCAGTTTGGAGTTTCTGTGTCATCGTCTGGATATATGTCTGCCTATTACACATTACGACGCTGTTCAACTGTCGGCGGTCTCTGTCAGTCACAGCCGGGATCGGCCTGCACGCTTTTGTGCTATAAGTGTCTCTTCACGTTTCCACTTCACTATCACATCGGAAACAGTGAACCTAGGGATGTATGGGGTGTGAAAATCTCGCGTACAGACGTATGGCGCAAGTGGTACCCAATCACCTGGCCACGTTCGAAGTCCGTGAGTTCCCCGGAGTGCTCCATTCTGCTCTCTCACGATGTCTAATGACTACTGAGGTCGCTGATATGGAGTAGCTGGCAGTAGGTGGCAGCACAGTGCACCTAATATTGAAAATGTATGTTTTGCTGCTGTCCGGATACTTTTGATCACACAATCTTTTTATATTCACAATCTTACTGTATTCTACTGATTCCTGTGTTGTTACTATTTTTTTGTCATATTGTGCAGACGAGTTTTTCAGTACAATTTTCGCCACATGCAAAAATCATCCTTGTGGCCAGAGAGGCCATGGCATACTGACATAGGTCTATTGGGAGTTTGTTATTTTTGCATTTCTGGAATTTGTAAGTACTATGGATGTCCCAAACCTGCGATAATTCTGAATTGCTTATTATTCGTGCGCAGTCTTTGGTCAGAGTAGCTGTGTCGCTGGAGTATGGGCTTGTTTCATCATCGTAGCTTGGCTGTGAGGAGCGCCTTAGTTCCGTCGTCAGAGTGGGGTAGTGAGACAGACGCCGAGCACAGGACTCGTGGGAATGTAGACGTAAAGTTAAGTGCATCTGCGTTTATGTAAAATGATCTGTGTTTGAGTATTGTGAAACAGATGAGAAAGATACGATTACTGGTTCAGAATGAAATGAGATACAATGAGATTGAAGAAGTATGTGAAGAGGAATGAAGAAAATATTTGTTGTTTAGTTGCATTACAGTCGCACGTAGTTTGTGGTCACTGTTGAATGAGACATGCGTATCAGGGAACTTTAGATTTTTCATTAAAGTTGGAGTAAATTTCACTGTAAGGTATTTGTCATGTATATTAATTATTTGTCCAGTATTTGTGAAACTAAGAGCTTGATATCAATGTTGGCCTTTGTCAAAGTTAATGTGTATCGTATCGTGAATGTCATGTAAGTATTAATATATCTGATAATTTAAAAACAGTTTGTTTAAGAATATTTCGTGTAAGAGAATTGCCTACATCTTCGATCCAAAACATTTTTATTTAAAGAGTGCCTCACACAATGATTTGTATTAAATAGTCTACTTGTTATGTGGAGCACTGCGCTAAGCTCTCAGCAACCGTAGTTAGAAATTTGCAGCTGGCACACAGAGAGCATCAAATACTCCGTTTCCAAGCCATTATGTAACAAGGCAAGATATTTTCATTTCAGGATCAGTCTGCTACGAAAATTATCAAAACACAAAGACCATTCCGTGAACTGCACTATTAGGCAGAGCAGTAATGCACAGGGACCACTTTGTTTAGTTAAAGAGATTAACAGTATTATTTAGTATTATTCAGGATTTAATCAGTTTCCACATTTGTCGAGAGATTATAAAAGAGGGACATATTAATGTTGTATTCTCGCAGTTGGATATGCACAGTCCCCCCCTCCAAAGATAAACAACTGCAAAGCTATAACTGGCTGTGTGTTGGTTAGAAGGAAGCCAGTTGAGATCCCGGAACGAACCTTTTTGAGTACTGCACCCAATTCACCTTGTAAATGGGCTGCTCCTGTGCTGGCAGCGCTGTGTAGCGCCTTACATTGGATCCCTCATTGCACTTTCTTTGTAAGAGGCTCTGTGGCTGGTCGGACTCGTTGTTGGGAGTTAATCGCCAGTAGTGTTGGGCAGCTGGAAGTTGGTCGCCAGCAGTGATGGAAGTTGGGCAGTTGGAGGTGAACAGCCAGCAGTGATGGATGTTAAATGTGAGAAGTTAGCACTGATGGAGGCTAGAGGTCTGAAGTGTTAGCATAGGCTAACGACCTGTACATGTTCGACTTGGAGACTGAATATTATTCATGATCATGTACCTTTGCACTAGATGTCAATGACGATTTATATTCGTGTTTGAACTGGATGCCACATAATCAAGGTAAAAAAATACTTTATTTGGTTTGCAACAAAATCTTTCCTTTGCCAACCACATGCCTTTGAGTAGTTAGTGGCTTTTGTAGTTAGAATCTTTTATTTAGCTGGCAGTGTTAACACTCGCTGTGTTGCAGTAGATCGCGTAATGAAGATATTTGTGAGGTAAGTGCTTAATGAAATGTATAGGTTATTGTTAAGATTTCCTTTTAGTCAGCGCCATTCTTCTGAATTAATTATTTTAAGTCAGGTTGTATTTGTTTATTTGTTTATTTATTTATTTATTTTTGAGCAGTCAGATTGCGTTGCGCTAGAATATCGTGGGTCAGTGTTGACATGATAAGAAAAAATGGTTCAAATGGCTCTGAGCACTATGGGACTCAACTGCTGTGGTCATCAGTCCCCTAGAACTTAGAACTACTTAAACCTAACTAACCTAAGGACATCACACACATCCATGCCCGAGGCAGGATTCGAACCTGCGACCGTAGCAGTCGCACGGTTCCGGACTGCGTGCCTAGAACCGCGAGACCACCGCGGCCGGCGATAAGAAAAAGTAAAGTGGAAGTAGACTCAGTACGTTCAGTTTTACTCAACTGTTTCAGACTCAAATAACGTAGAAGTTTCAACCTACAACTGGAATTATGGTCTGTGGTGCGATTTCTTACGACAGCAAGAGCACTCTCGTGGTTACCCCACGCATCGTGACTGCAAATGTGAACGTCCGTCAGATGATTCGACATGCTGTGCTGCCATTCACGAACAGCCTTCTAAAGTGTCTTTTTCCAACACGATAACGCTCACTCACATACAGCTGTTGTAGCCCAGCATGTTCTACAGAGCGCCGACACGTTTCCTTCTCCAGCTCGACCACCAGATTTGACTCCAGTCGAGCACATACGGGACATCATCGGTCGACAACTCTGGCGTCATCCAAAAGAGGCATTAACCGTTCTAGGGGACTGGTGACCTCAGCAGTTAAGTCCCATAGTGCTCAGAGCCATTTGAACCATTTTGTTAATCACTTAAATATGTTACCCAGACAAATGTATTCCCGAAATTTCATTACTCTACATTAATTATATTTTTGTGTTTCGATTTTTTTTCGTCAGTGTATGTCTTGACATCAGCACTGCTCGGCAATCTGAGGATGTTCAAATAAACGAAACCGGTCGTATAAAAGTACAGCTGAAGTGGTTTTCATTAATCATTAACAAGTAACTTTTATTGAAAGCTGCATTATACTTCAAAGTGGCGCAAATACATCACGCTA
Source organism: Schistocerca piceifrons (assembly GCF_021461385.2). Taxonomy (NCBI): domain Eukaryota; kingdom Metazoa; phylum Arthropoda; class Insecta; order Orthoptera; family Acrididae; genus Schistocerca; species Schistocerca piceifrons. The sequence goes on from NC_060141.1 coordinate 562,314,754, forward strand.
TTTTTCAACACAGTCTGTAAACAAAGGTGGGAACATTCTATCAATCGCTCAGTTCATCGAGGACAGAAATCCTCATTGAATGAGATTTTCACTCTGCAGCGGAGTGTGCGCTGATATGAAACTGATACCAGTGCACACTCCGTTGCAGAGTGAAAATCTCATCCTGGAAACATCCCCCAGGCTGTGGCTAAGCCATGTCTCCGCAATATCCTTTCTTTCAGGAGTGCTAGTTCTGCAAGGTTCGCAGGAGAGCTTCTGTAAAGTTTGGAAGGTAGGAGACGAGGTACTGGCAGAAGTAAGGCTGTGGGTATCAGGCGGGAGTCGTGCTTGGGTAGCTCAGTTGGTAGAGCACTTGCCCGCGAAAGGCAACGGTCCCGAGTGCGAGTCTCGGTCGGGCACACAGTTTTAATTTGCCAGGAAGTTTCAGAACTCCTCATTGTCGGAAAATCTGCGACTGCTGCAAAACATATCCTCAATAGCCATGACAGTGTTGTCTGCGGATGGCCTTCCTTCCCAATCTTCATCACCCATACCTGTGAGGCGTTCGTCACATTGTTGCACTATTCCACACTGCCTGGTGCATATACCACGTGAATTACGATGAATCTATGTGCAGTTTATACGTTTTGCCCGCAAGAATCGTACCGTCCCACGTACTTCAACTTTGGGGTACATTTTTGGTTGCTACGTTATTTCATGCGCAAGCTGTGATGCGCCCATTATCCCTACCCCGTCTGAACTGTCTCTGCTGGAAACCTGGAACATGTACTCCGTTTGACAACTCACCACTCTTGTTGCGCAATGCTCTTAGCAAAGGACGGCGAGTGTAGCTTACTTTTTGAAGTCCTCTCGTAATTCCCTCAGCATCATTTGACTTTAATTCGACTACACTGTTTCATACTTGTTTTACTTTATTCAGTATCCACCCATAATTTTTTTCAGCAGATCTTCCAAATCTTTGCCGTCTCTGGCATAATTAAAATGTCGTCGTCGAGCCGTGAGGTTGATACTTCTTCTACCTGAAACATGATTCCCCTTCCAATTTGTGAATTGTATAGCAAGCATTTCTTTATAAAAAGGAATTACACAACGTAATTTTGTGGTCAATGCACCTTCCTTCTTATTGATTTAGAGAGGATGCAGGAGCTAATTATCGTCTCCCATGCCTAACAGTCGTTTTACCCATTGTAGCTGTCCTTCGTTGGATTCAGGAAATGGTATGTGCCCACGCATCGCAGCTCACTATGAAGAGCAGCTGATCTATTGGTAAAGTTGCCAACGAATGTAGCGCCAACTCTTTCCTTAACTCATCAGTGGGCCAACTTTTGTTGGAGGTGAAGACGCGTGCGTCACCCTTCTCCAGTCTCCAGAGTACATACCGGAGATCTTCCTAGAAGTTTCTCGGTAATTCATCCGTTTTAGCTGATGATCTAGCATTTATAAGTACCTAGCCAGACTATCCAACCCGAAGTCACAGTATGTCTCCATCAGTAAGGATCGTGGAAAAACCACCACACACTACGCACGAGTTGGTCTTTAAATCTGTTCCGACTGGCCGACTACAGCCTACAAAGCAGTACAAGGAGCGATTTTTGATCGTGGGACACGTGATCAATATGTGGTCAATCCATCCGGCCGTTGTTGCCAGTAGATGAATCCAGATGTTGCTTCTGCATTTTTATTCAGGAAACTCATTATTTGGCCTCTCGAGGTTGTGTCAGAGCTTCCAAAATCAGGAAATCTCACGAAGTGTCAGGAATCGGACAACGTCCTTCCGCACCGAAGGCAGTGGGCTCATGAGGCTGTGCCAGACCTTCCAACATCAGATTTCGGGAACTACCAGGAATCGAACCTGGTCCTTTCCACACCGAAGGCACTGACACTAACTATTCGTCTACGAAGGCGATGAAGTAGCAGGTGTCCCCTTTACCATAATCGTAGGAAAGAACGTTTAAGTAAGTCGCTCTCATTTCTAGTGCGGCCCACTGGTTCTTACGATCCGGGAGCTTGCTATAACCTATACTTGCAGCTTGCGTAAGGAGTCAGATATTTTATTTTTCATGGTTTTTAATAATGAAAGTTCAGACCTCCTCTTGCTTGCAGTCAACTTTATTTTAAAAGTAAAATCTAACTTATGTTTTAGCAACAGAGACTGGATAAAACTAGGTCTTCAATCTGGAACTTAAATACTCGCTAATCCTGTGCATCTTACAGGCACTACCGGCGACATAAAATGGTCAAAGCGTTAAATCCCTACAGTTATTTTAAAGCGAACCGTAGCTTTAAGCTATTGGCTCAGTATTTCACTCTGTTCCATGAAAAAATTCTGTTCATCTGATGATTTGTTGTGAAATATCGTGGTACAATAAAAAAAAAAAGAAAATGTCGTGTGACTAGGGTCTCCCGTCGGGTAGACCGTTCGCCGGGTGCAAGTCTTTCGATTTGACGCCACTTCGGCGACTTGCGCGTCGATTGGGATGAAATGATGAAACAAATCCCAATTAGAGAAATTTCTTCTCTTGACGTAAATTCCGTATATGAGAATCAGTGGATGGCCAAAGCAATTTTGAAAGAAATTTAGTAGACCGTTTACTTGGTTTCACGCATTCTTCCTGAAATAACTGAATATTAAAGGGTAGATATCATTCAAGTACTTGCGGTAATTATTTTAGTTAAAAGAAAGAAAAGAAAACTTCCTGACTCTTCTGATTAGAACGTTTGTTTGGAAACATCGGTATTTTTTATCCTGTCACGTGAACACTGTATAACGACTTCAGTTTGAGAGTTATTACATAATGCAACATATCAATTTCAGTTAATGGCGGCTGATAGCTCTCTCAACTATGTGACAAAAAATTACTATTGGACAAATAAGAGATTAATTGCTGTCATATATGAATAACACTTGGTATCAAAACAGAATGTTAACTAGTTAAATTTAGCTCCCCACCTACCAACAAGAAATATTTACTCACAGTTGCGTGACGTGCAGCAAACGTTAATCAACGTAATTGTATTTAGGGGAATTACACAAATGAAATATTAACAATATTCCTTACAAGAGATAAAAAATTAAACACTGTGAGCTCCAGCACATATAAAGATTACATTTCACGAGCTACACATTATCTTGATCATTTACGGGACAAGAAAAGGGAATAGCCATATAATGCACTCTTCTTCAGAATTTAAATACTTAGATTTACTACAGACAATGGAGTCTGTCACTCTAAAACAAAAGCTAATGAGTGTGGAATTTGTATTACTCTTAGCTGTTAAACTTTGATGACATTGTGTAAAAGCTTTGCTTTGAATACTGTGCAGCTGTCCCATCTAATGGAAAAAATGGTACAGCTTGTTCGATATTTATCCGCTTTGTGTCATTCAGGGCAGCGCATCTCCTTCCGCAATATGCAATATCGAAACATGATAGAATGAAAATTGTTCGTATTGTCTTATTAGCTTAAATATCAGGTATATTTGAATTGATATTATTAAATCATATGATAACAATATTGATGCATTGTCTAGCAGATGTATTCGTCGGAATACAAAAAAAGAATGTTTGGTAATGTGGGGAACAGACACGAGCTACTCTGAGCGGAAATTACAGATTGTCGTTAAATGGCTAGGGAACGTCTGCCCGCACTACAGGGTGATTCAAAAAGAATACCACAACTTTAGGAATTTAAAACTCTGCAACGACAAAAGGCAGAGCTAAGCACTATCTGTCGGCGAATTAAGGGAGCTATAAAGTTTCATTTAGTTGTACATTTGTTCGCTTGAGGCGCTGTTGACTAGGCGTCAGCGTCAGTTGATGCTAAGATGGCGACCGCTCAACGGAAAGCTTTTTGTGTTATTGAGTACGGCAGAAGTGAATCGACGACAGTTGTTCCGCGTGCATTTCGAACGAAGTATGGTGTTAAACCTCCTGATAGGTGGTGTATTAAACGTTGGTATAAACAGTTTACAGAGAATGGGTGTTTGTTCAAAGGGAAAAGTTCTGGACGGCCGAGAACGAGTGATGAAAATGTAGCACGCATCCAGCAAGCATTTGTTCGCAGCCCAGGAAAATCGACTCGCAGAGCTAGCAGAGAGCTGCAAATTCCACAATCAACTGTATGGAGAGTCCTACGAAAAAGGTTAGTTATGAAACCTTATCCGTAACTACCTGAACGTCAACTACCCGAGGCGATGGATCGGCCGCCAGGCAGCCCGTGACAGAGCACTTCATCACTGGCCTCCAAGAAGCCCTGATCTTACCCCCTGCGATTTTTTCTTATGGGGGTATGTTAAGGATATGGTGTTTCGGCCACCTCTTCCAGCCACCATTGATGATTTGAAACGAGAAATAACAGCAGCTATCCAAACTGTTACGCCTGATATGCTACAGAGAGTGTGGAACAAGTTGGAGTATCGGGTTGATATTGCTCGTGTGTCTGTAGGGGGCCATATTGAACATCTCTGAACTTTTTTTGAGTGAAAGAAAACCTTTTTAAATACTCTTTGTAATGATGTATAACAGAAGGTTATATTATGTTTGTTTCATTAAATACACATTTTTAAAGTTGTGGTATTCTTTTTGAATCACCCTGTATTTCTCTCTTGTATACTGGTTCGTTGTTGTTACAAGCTTTGGAGTATAGCCGCGCAGTCTTCTACGAATTGAGTGCTTATGTATAGGAAAACACTGAGAAATCTTTAGTTCTGTACGCCAAATCAAGCGCTGACAGTGCCTTCATGAGTCCCTTCGACACTCAACGTGATTTCGTCTACATCCCTCCGACACGGCATTGCGGTTATCGGCGTTAGCACTACGGTATTAATTTGCGATTGCGGTCTGTCTGCTCACGCGAATCAGCGTAATGGTTACAGTCGGCCGCCGCCCACTGTGTGAGCCGACCGGGCCGTATCTGCGAATTATTTAGTAGTCCTGTGTAATACAGAGCAGTTGCCAGGCCACACCGGCCTGCCCCAGACAATAATGGGAGAAATCGGATGCAAATGAAACTATTTTGCATAGCTGGTGGCTCGAAAATCATTCTCTGCGAAAATACAATAATTTAAAGCGGTTCCTATGCTTTCCTGGCGTAATGAATGTTAAAATCAACTTTACAATATGCAGGGCCATGTCCAGATCGTATGATGTTTCTGAAACTAATGACAAAGCCAAATTAAGCAGTCGAAGAAAGTCGCCGTCTTCTTTGCCAAGAGCTGACGAATAAGATGGTGAGTTTTATGTTAACGCATCTTGGACACTGATATAATTTTGCACATGAATACTGCAGTGAAAAATACCGGGTTCAGAACAATAATAACAAGACAATTCCATCCGTGAGTGTACGCTGGGTTTTAGTTATTACTTTGCGGTGAAAGGAACATAATGCATTTCATTACCCATGTTGAATGATGAGCGACTTGCTTGTCATGCCGCTTGCATGGCATGGAAGGCAGCCGCTGTTAATGTGTATCTCAACTCCGGTAGTATTGGGCAAGGTGGGCAGCAGCATTGTGTCCGACCATCATCCATTGTCTTCCATTGTCTTCTGAAGAATCTTGAGTGACATTCCAGCAGCCGTTGACATTTCTTACATCGGGTGTAGCAGCAGAATGTCCCCTATTAGGAACACAGATCTGTCTTCGTGTCATCCTTAGTAGTCTGCATAATCCATACTGCGTACGGCACTATTTTAAATTGGCTATCCCGGATTCCTCAGCTCTCCAATATAATTATTTATTAACAACATTCGCTGCTCTTACGTAAAACAATCTTCTCGAAAGCTGAAAATCACACACATGACAAAAAATGTTGTATGAAAATAGCTTCACAGTAATGCTAATACCTACACAAGAATCTACGACCTCCTAAGTAAGGCTGTCATCAACACAAAAGTTGCTTTGGCCACTACGGTGGCCGTGCGGTTCTAGGCGCTTCAGTCTGGAACCGTGTGACCGCTACAGTCGCAGGTTCGAATCCTGCCTCGGGCATGGATGTGTGTGATGTCCTTAGGTTAGTTAGGTTTAAGTAGTTCTAAGTTCTAGGGGACTGAAGATCTCATATATTAAGTCCCATAGTGCTCAGAGCCATTTGAACCATTTTTTAGAAAAGCCCTAAGTTTTGGTATTTTTCACAGACATTTGGAGATCTGTAAAAATCTGGCAAAAGAAGATATCAATATTTTTTTCACAGGTATTTGTAATTGTGGTGTATCAAACTTTATGCAAAAACACATTAAGTTCCTTCTGACAGATTTTTCAAAAAAGGAGCATTTGTACTCACCTTGTTGAAAAAATTTCAGCTCTTTATAACTGAAAACGCATAACTTCAATTATCAGGAAAACGTATGTGTGTATCGTTATAACAACTGTTGTCCTGAAAACTTTGAACTTTACAAGATTTTTTCTAATTATTGCAATTTCATATTGCAATTTCATATATTGCTGACCTGTTGCCTAGGGGAAAATAAACCTCAGTGGCTTGCTTGTCCATTCATACGAGGGGCGTTTAAAAAGTCTGTGCAAAAATAGAAACTACTTACATGTTCGGGGTAAACATTTTTTATTTTTCGACATAATCCCCTTTTAGACTTACACACTTCGTCCAACGCTGTTCTAATTTGTTGATCCCTTACGAATAACAGGATATGTCCAAGTGTGTAAAATAGACATTAGGTGCTGCAATGACCTCCTCGTTTGAATAAAATCTTTGTCCCGACAGCCATTTCTTCAAATTGGGGAACATGTTGTAGTCCGAGGGAGCCAAGTCTGGAAAATAGGTGGGATGTGCAACGAATTAATTTTGCGACCACAACTGCTGAGGTATGTGCTGGTGCATTGTCGTGATGGAAAAGGATTTTTTGCTGTCCAATCGCCAGCGTTTTTCTTGCAGCTCGGTTTTCAAATGGTCCAATAACGATGAATAATATGCACCTGTAATGTTTTTACCCTTTTCCAGATAGTCGATCCGGATTATCCCTTGCGAATCCCAAAAGACAGTCACCATAACCTTTCCGGTCGAAGGAATAGTCTTCGCCTTTTTTTGGTGCAGATTCTCCCTTGGTAACCCATTGTTTAGATTGTTGTTTGGTCTCAGGAGTATAGTAATGAATCCATGATTCATCCACAGTGACGAAACGAATAGTAATGAATCCATGATTCATCCACAGTGACGAAACGACGCTTAAAGTCCTGCGGATTCTACCTGAACAGCTGCAAACAATCCTTGCAACACTTCACGCGATTCCGTTTTTGGTCAAGCATGAGCAATCGCGGAACCCATCTTGCGGATAGCTTTCTCATGTCCAAATGTTTATGTGAAATATTATGTACCTCTTCATTTGAGATGCCCACAGCACTAGCAATCTCACACACATGAACTCTTCTGTCATTCATCACCAAATCATGGATTTAATCAATGATTTCTAGAGTCGTAACCTCCACAGGGCGCCCAGGTCGTTCAGTATCACTTGTGCCCATATGGCCACTCCGAAAATTTTGAAACCACTTATAAACTGTTCTAATCGAAGTTGCAGAGTCACCATAATGTTTATCAAGCTTCTCTTTAGTCTTCTGAGGCGTCTTGCCTTTCTTAAACTAATGTTTAATCACCACACGAAATTCTGTTTTGTCCATTTTTTGACAATCAGTCGACTTCCTTGATTCACACGAATGCTAAACACAAGAAAATATACCAATAAGGCTGAAACTTGGTGTGCGTTCTTTTCAAAGATGCTACTTACTAAACATGACCTTGATACGCGCCGGTGGTGCCATCTCTCGGACTTTGCATGGACTTTTCAAACGCCCCTCGTATGTGGGGATACTACCCAATTCAAGAACATATACATAATGTATGTTGTAACTGACCTAAATATTGATGTAATGTTGTGCAGTACACCGTCCTCAGTCAACAATAGGAACATTTCCACTTATACTTGCTGCACCCTCTATAATGTTGATACTAAAATTTACTTGTGTGTTTGGTGTTCACTGGCCTATAAGCCAAGCATAGCTGTTGTTCTTTGCTTCAGGAAAAATATGTCAGGTTGGCTGGAGTACATTTTTAAGCATTACTGTAGTCCCTGTAGTGCTAATAAGTTTCTCAAATTGTTTTCTAATCCTTTCCTCTGCAGATTTGGGTATATGCCAGAGTATGGATGAAACGTAATGATCGCAGTACGAACCGTACTTCAATTTAATCTTGCACAGTTTTGCAACCGTGGGGTTGTTTTCCTTTACAATGTCGTGATTTTTCCCGTCCTTGTTATAGGGCTTTTTGCAGTCTTAGTGACAGTCGGTGGCCGTTTACCCTTCACCGAGCGAGGTGGCGCAGTGGTTAGCACACTGGACTCGCATTAGGGAGGACGACGGTTCAATCCCGTCTCCAGCCATCCTGATTTCGGTTTTCCGTGATTTCCCTAAATCGTTTCAGGCAAATGCCGGGATGGTTCCTTTGAAAGGGCACGGCCGACTTCCTTCCCAATCCCTCCCTAACCCGAGCTTGCGCTCCGTCTCTAATGACCTCGTTGTCGACGGGACGTTAAACACTAACCACCACCATCGTTTACCCTTCCTGGCGTCACCTTTCCCTCTGGGACGGAATCTGTGTACCCCGTTCGTCTGTATCTAGAATAAATCTCATGGTCAGCTGTGAGATCGATTGCTAAATGTTTGCTTATTGTGTATCCGAGGCTGGACGTGGGTATCTGCCCGGTATTTAGCTAGCTGTATGTGGGGAACCACCTAAACCCCACATCCAGGCTGGCCGACTTTCCAAACCCCCCCCCCCCCCCCCCCGTTAGTTCGCGAGTCGAAGTCGATGTGATGCAAGCTGTCCCCACAGGATATAGAAGTAAGTAGAGGGGCCTTTCTCGTGACTTCGACCCCATGGGTACCCGCCACGCCTAGCACAGCACTAATCGCGTTGGTCTTTTCTCTCTGCGAGCCGGCCGCTATGGCCGAGCGGTTCTTGGCGCTTCGGTCTGGAACCGCGCGATCGCTACGGTCGCAGGTTCGAATCCTGCCTCGGGCATGAATGTGTGTGATGTCCTTAGGTTAGATAGGTTTAAGTAGTTCTAAGTTGTAGGGGACTGATGACCTCAAATGTTAAGTCCCATACTGCTCAGAGCCATTCGAACGACTTTTTTTTTTCCTCTGTGTTTGTTTGTTTACTTACTGTCTCGCCTTGCCTTTCTATCGACTTTGCTTTAGCTTTTTTACTTTTCATCTTAAGTACAGCCTGTCATTTTGCAATTACCGACGGCAGAAAGCGGAACTAAACTTAGCATATATACAGACGGGATAGAAGGCGTCCAGCAATATTTGACAGTATCCGATTTATGCACGTGACTCGGCGTTGTGCAGGCACGCAACAGTAATAGTGCGTCACTACTTCTGCATATTCTTAGCATCGCTCAAATATACGTTATCAAAGAGTATGTTCCGATCGAAAAATGTTGATAAATAACAGAGTTCAGTGCTGCCGAGAAGAAAAACGGAAAAGTTTGCTTCGTTTCAAAAAATGTAGAAATAGGACGTTTCTGATTGAGAGCGAGGATATTGTAGCATGACGTGCACACTTTCTTAGAACAATGAGAAAAAAGGGCGAAGAAACCTACAACAGTGATCTGAAGGCCAGTTACTAGATCGTAAAACAACAGATTTATTTTCATTTTGTACTCTTCTCTCTAGACGAATGTATTAATGGAAAATGTATACACGTCCGCTTCGGTTATTAGACGGTAACGCCAGTTCTATTTTTATTTTTATTTCTTTATTTCCTACGCTGTGCTGTAGAAGAATATATTAAAAGTAAAAGTACATTGTCTGCTACGCGCACAGCTGCATCTTTCGATCGTAAAACAAGTTTTATTTTTATGTTTTTCTGTAGACGTGTGTTGACAGAATGTATGTGTATTTGATGTTCCGCACTTATACCAAGTACGTTCAGGAACACGTTACATTTTGAGTGGAGCACAGCTGTATCACTCGTATGTCATTCAAAACAACCAGTAGAACACGTCAACAGTTTACAGCACATTTAGCTAAAACGGAAACTCTAAAGTGAACAGCATATGCATAAATGACTGAATAAAGTCAGTAATATAGGTAACGTTGTGAACAAAATAACTTGGGTAACATTGTTTCCTGAAACCTCGACAGCATAGGCTGAAGAAACTCCAGTCTGTGTTATGAGCTGATGACTCCCGGTGTCTATTCATTTCATTAAGTTTTTCTTTCATTTCCGACTTAGGTTCGTATATGCAGCGTACAAAGTAGAGAAACACGAGGGAGCTCTGCCCTTCGCATAACAGGCGGCAATAATCACGCATGTGGCGCGTAGGTGCCAAACTCATCACGGACGATCTCCACTATATCTCACGTGTTTCCTCGAGAATGGGAAGTGATATCGTATTCCTTCCATCGTTAAAAACAATTTGGATATGTTAGCTACATTTCGTACGCGGTAATGGTTGACATGAAACGTACTAAACGTAAACTAGCCAGCGAGTACATCTTTTACTGGAAACTTTTCAAAATATGCGCGCTGCTGAACTTTACTTAGAAGTTTCACAGTAACTATAGGCTGTAACAGAAAGTACATTGCCAAGCTGCAATGTGTGGCTATAAAATGTGGAGAAATAGTACTTTCTTGCCGAATAAATTCCTCAAAATCGAATGATAAAGTCTTCATAGCGAAAAGCATGCGCAATCCCCAAAAGAGTGGTTTTTATTTTTTTTTTTTTACACGAAAGTAAAGGTTTTGTTGAGAAACGAACTACAGAAACAAATGTAGCTATGTTTTATCTACATAAAATAGTTCTTTTTCGGCAAATTGGATGAAATTTCATTCCCCTTTGTGTGTATTGCGATACATGTTGCGCGGAACAACCAGCATCTCAGTGGTTGTGGGTACCCAGTGGAAGGCGCAAGCTTGACATAACCCACGCAGCCCCAAGGACAATCTCTTGTTTTTTTGTGCTCTGTGGCTGCTCCCCTCCCTCCAGCCCTCTCAAATCTTGGAAGTGGTTCGTTAACTCGCTCCTCTCTCCGGACCGGTCTCGTTTACAACGTCATACCATGGGAAAATTATGAAAATTATTTTTAATTAGCGTATGGGGTTGTTAACATTTTTCCAGACTTTTGCCGGTTTACCGCTGGATACTTTTCCATCAATGAATTTTGCCTTTGTCTTCTTCTGAGGTGACGGTTTATATGGCTGGTGTTAAGTTGCCGTGGAATATCTTGAAATTAGCTTATTTTCATGTAGTAAATTCCGACGTATTCGAGGTGAGCCTAGACGCGGCCAATGTCGACTATAGCCGTCTTGATCGTGAGGCCACACTTCTGCATATAGTTTTCGTAATCGTTCTGTGGGATGACTGCAGTACTTTACGGATATTGTCCAAAGATACTGCAGTGCATTGTTGCTGGCCATCTTTGACACCTAGCACTGAGCCCCTCTTCCACAATGCTTCGATCCCCACTAAGTCACGAAACGTCTGATCCTCTAGTTCATCTATTGTCTGCTACCTAATTCTGCTGACCAAACAAATTTAGTCGCTACAGAAACTACATTAACACTAGGGAGGGCCCAGCAGGAGAACAATTTTGCGCGATATGCTTTTTTCTGTCCTGTCTTCAGTTCAGCTCATCTATCGACACTCAACGACAAGGTACCCTACATTAACTTGTACTCAAAACACGATGCACTTTGGCGTGATTAACAGTACATTTAGATGGCGGTTTTATATGATAATAATGGTGTTCTTGCCATTTGTGACCACATGGTGATATTGAGAATACATGGTGGATTAGGGGAAACACAGTTTATTGAATCAAAGTCTCATTTGAAATTTTTCGAGGTAAAATAACAATTGGAACAATAAACATTTGTGCACCATATTGCAGTTTAAAATTACGGCCTTCGTAACCAGCTCCTTAAAGAAGTCTCAAATCGAAACCGACATACATCAATTAATTAACCACATTTATTCACCATTCAATGGGGGAAGAGTAATAGAGGAACGAAGTTAAATAAGAGTAACAAACCAACATCAATAATATTTACACAGTCATTCACGTGGGACGTAGACTAATGGAGATAACCCTCTTAGATGTCACATGAATATATGCAAAAGGCAATACGGAAATGCGACAAGTGCAGAAATGTACAGAACGATTTGCAGACAGAAGTCTCCTCACTCTCTTTACCTAATCCTCCTTTTCATGGTAATAATGATGTTGTGACAGTCACAGACAATAAGACGTACCAATTCAAAGCATTCACTGTACAGTAGTGGAAGAAATATTACCTAAAAGAGAGAAGCAACAAACGAAAATTTGTACCAAGTCTGGGATTCGAACTCGTGTCTCATGCTTACTAGGCATATGCGCTACAGCTGCAGCTTACTGCCACATGGGCTTTGTACAGTCCAGTGGACTGAAGAGGGAGGCGTTCTAGGGTAGTCCATGAAGTGGTGCATAGTCACTGTCCCAGGGTGGCTTGGTTCTTAGCACATCTGTCTAGTGACCAGAACACCCAGGTTCGAATCCCAGCACTGATATAAATTTACGTTCGTCGAGTGAGCCTGCATATATACATCATAGATGTTTGAAATTTGAGAAGGTCTCTGGAACCATATAGTTTCATTTCATTAAAGGAGGGGGAGAATGGAAAACAAAGTTCGACTCGTTTCAGACAACTGTGTGCAGACTGGCCGGAGCATATTTTGAAGGGATGGTCTCCCTCCAGTTAGCCATTTGTGTTCCTCTAGACATCTGAGTTGTGAAGAGCTGGGAGCGGGTATCGTTGTATGGAAAGGAGACACTTTCTGCCGGACATCTGTGCGGTAAAACAGAAACGGCAGTACGTGAAAGCGCACAGAATTCAGTTTCATAGGACTTCACAACATCGCCCCCACTTTCTTATATAACTATGACTGTCGGTATGTAATGCCAATGTTCTTGTAGTTTCTTCCTAAGTGCGCCGCGCCCCTTTCTGACTTCATAATTGACTCCTAACTGTCGAACATCTAATCCTGCATACTTTAACATCAGTAAAGAAAGTACTGTAACTTGCTGGTACTTTGTATGTGTTGGAATGTAACTCCGTGACCACTTGAATTGCATCATTACTATAAAACGTAACTTTTCTCGTCCAAATTTTACTTGTTATTTGTTGGGTGTTTGTCTAAACTTGTGCTATCTTCTAATTTCAAAAAGGCCTTTGAACAAACCCGAAAATTTTCTCACGTTTTTCTCTTCTTAGTTTTCAACTTCTTGTTGCAGCCTTTTTTTCGTTTAACTCTGTTGCAAATGGATGATGTGGTGGTAAAAGACAACTTTTGGCGAACTTCTGTCCCTTTTTGTCTTCATATAGTACTAACATACTGTCACCGTATGTAGGAACAGTTTTTGCGACTGTCTGAATATGGTCGAGGGCTGCAATCAGCAACGAGATAACAGATGGCCGGCCGGTGTGACCGAGCGGTTCTAGGCGCTTCAGTCTGGAACAGCGCGACCGCCACGGCCGCAGGTTCGAGTCCTGCCTCGGGCATGGATGTCCTTAGGTTAGACAGGTTTAAGTAATTCTAATTTATAGGGGACTAGTAACCTAAGATGTTAAGTCCAATAGTGCTCAGAGCCATTTGAACCATTTGATATCAGATGGTAAGAAATGTGATTTGTAATTGTGTCTTATTTAGTGCTTCACCAGTAAACCACGGATTCTATAAAATATCGATCTCCCATGTACAAAACAGCTTTAAAATTACGACTATTTTGCTAAATGAGTTAATATGACAAATATTTGACGTTAAGCATGTGAGCGGTATGTAGTGTAGAAATGGTAGAAATTTTGTTTAAAGTTTGTTGGATGTCGCTAATAGCTCTCATTTCAAACACTGGATGAATATTATCAGGGTAATTTGTGCTCAGTTTTAAGCAAAAAACATGTCTTCCACACATCTCAATGTTTATGATATCACATCTCCTGAACTATGAGTCTTAAAGTGATATAACTTTTCAGATATATTCGGTGGTATATGTGGTTGCTGTCCGAAAAATGTGTTGCGAATAGGTTTACCAGTGAAGAAATAATAAACTAAAACGTCGTGCCCGATACTGCAGCATTATTGCGTGGACAGCGAAAATGTAATAAGCGATATACTTTTTCCCTTTTATCATTTTGTGGAGTGTTCCAGCGAGAAAAAGTTTAGTAAAGGTTTTAAATTATGTGTAACATTCGATCCAAGAATCAGTCTCAAATATTTTATAAATATTGTCTGGCTAATATGCGCGGCTCGAGTTAACCTTTAACATGAGATATTACACATCTTGACGAGTCGATATTATGACATATTTTTAAATTCGTGAATGATTATGTAAAATCAAGGTTTCGTTGCCACTGGAAGTTGTTAGGTAGGCAACATACGACTGTGGCAATGCAATACAAACAATGGTCCAGGATAGCCCTTACATAATACACTTTTAACCGTGAGTCTCTCTTTACAACAGCGACTGTTGTATCAGCAGATAACAAGGCTCAGGTTATAACAAAACAAAGATATGGTTCAAATGGCTCTGAGCACTATGGGACTTAACATCTTAGGTCATCAGTCCCCTAGAACTTAGAACTACTTAAACCTAATTAACCTAAGGACATCACACACGTCCATGCCCGAGGCAGGATTCGAACCTGCGACCGTAGCAGTCCCGCGGTTCCGGACTGCAGTGCCTAGAACCGCACGGCCACCGCGGCCGGCGAACAAAGATATGATGGAAGAAAATTATAGTATTTATCCTGTCTACGTTTAACGTTTCAGTCAATTTTTTTAATTGTTCAAGTAGTTGAAAAGAAGAAACCATTGTACACACGTCTGTATGGAAACAAATGTATCGACGGAATCCCACACCATAAAATACGCAGCAGATACAAGTCGGAGCACCGAATCTAGTTGCTGGTGCTGCGCAGTTTGAAGGTGAGTGTGGAGGTTTTAGTCTTCGGCGGTGGCGCAGCTAACCCTAGCAGTCTAAAAGACGTATTTTTCTGGAATGGACCCTTAGTCAGCAGTTATTCACGTGAGTGCTTTCCGTTGGCCCTGCTCACTTGGCCTTCAGCTCTGGATCACTCCCCTTCTAATAACCAAGGACTTAAAAACCTTTGAGCACCATTACAGGATAGTAGCGGAACCTCCTTTCTCCTGCAGTGAGCTGTTATTGAACTTTGAGGTGTAATGGACATTGTCTAAGTAGGAAACGATTGCCCCTACGTTTGCGAGTGACGACTCTCGCCCTTTGTGATATTCAGATTATCTAGTGCGTATTCTGGCAATGAAATACTCGTTAACGTTGCAAACGATCGAGTGAGGTGGCGAAGTGATAAAACACTGGAATCATTCGAGAGGACGCTGATACAGACCCCGGTCATCCAGGTTAAGTTTTCCGTGGCCTGCCTAAATCGTCTAAGACAAATGACTGTGCGGTCCTTTCTGAAAAGCATAAGACCCATTTCGTAGCTTTATTCGATCTTGTACTCCAATGACCTGATCATTGACGGGACGCTAACCAGTAAATTTTCTTCTCCTTCCCGTGTAATGGACTAAGCTTTTTCCTTTTCACGTTCTGCTCGGTGTACTTAGTTTAACACTCCTATGGTCACTTAAGTAACTTCAACAACAGGATAACAACGTTTCACGGAATATGATTCGGTTTCGGCGAAACCAAGTTGGAGTGGATTGTCAGATAGATTCCAAGAAATGGTATTTCTTGTTATTACGTAAAAGTTCGTCAGAGCCACTGAATGTGAAGAAAACTTCTTTTTTAGTTTATGTGCGTGAAATCTAAAAATAAGAGCAAAGGAAGAAAACGGACTTAGAAATAATGATTGAAGTATTATTAATGATTTTACCGGACCCATTAATAAATGTATCCGTAAGTTTCTGTCTCGCATACAGATTTCGATATGCAGATAATGAACACCTGCTGCATATTAGTGGGGCAAAGAACAATCGCTATTAACCCCATATACATTATAAATGCACAAGCTAGTGTCTGAGTATTGTGTTACGCCTTCGCGCTGAATCGACTGGACGGATGTGGAAGAAATTTGGAGTGGGATTAGCTTATACCTTGAATTAACACATGAGCCACTTTTAATAGTGTGCGGTACGAGATATGTATTGATTCGAAGAATACAATGCGAAATGTGAAACAATAATTACTTTTTCAAAAAACTATTTGCTCTTTGACTTTCGAACTATGTAGTATTTGTGAAAATGCTTTTACTGTTTAATATGTCCTACATAATACGGTTCAACGTAATGAACATTCTACAAAGTGTTTAATCAATACTTCCATATAAGCTCATTGCATTTTAGTCGCTGAGCATCAGGAGTATCTTACGGCCCTGAGACGCTTGAAGACTTGCTACAACGATGTTATTTAAAAACTGTACGACAAGATATGTCATGCCTTTGCATGTAGAACATGCTAGTCTTTTAGTGAGACTGGATTTGATTATAAATTACTAGCGTATCCACTCGCAATGGGCACACACGTGAGTCAGATGACGTGGTTCAGTGTACAAATATTACAAAATTTGCGCTGCACCAAACTAGAAATTGTTTGTATTCTATCTTCGTCAAGTTAGCATGTTTATTACTCCTTTACGCTGAAGTGGTTGGACGGATTTGGATGAACTGCGGACTGGAGATACCCTATACCTGAATTAGTACATAGGCCACCTCTTAATCTGAAAAACATCACTGTTTCCGTGAGATCGTCAACATGACTACTGTTCTCGTGGGGTAGGTAACGTAACTAAAAGTTAACTATCAAACGTGTGCAGTAAGTTTAGGTTAGGGGTTAGCTTCTAACTCTTTTTACAAATGAAATAACTACGAACATAAAGCTAGGAAAGCAGAAACATTCTTATGGGATAAAATTATCACTAAAGTACGTAAAAATATAATTAATGCGCATGAAAATATTTCGCAGCACGCAGAATGTTTTGCAAGTTCACTTATGGAAAAAAAGTCGCAACACCAAAATTTAATTTACGTTGTTGTTGTTGTAGTAGTCTTCAGTCCATAGACTGGTTTGATGCAGTTCTCGATGCTACTCTATCCTGTGCAAGCTTCTTCATGTCCCAGTACCTACTGCAACCTACATCCTTCTGAATTTGTTTAGTGTATTCATCTGTTGGTCTCCCTCTACGATTTTTGTTCTCCACGCTGCCCTCCAGTGCTAAATTTGTGATCCCTTGATGCCTCAGAACATGTCCTACCAACCGATCCCTTCTTCTAGTCAAGTTGTGCCACAAACTCCTCTTCTCCCCAATTCTATTCAATACCTCCTCATTAGTTACGTGATCTACCCATCTAATCTTCAGCTTTCTTCTGTAGCACCACATTTCGAAAGATTCTATTCTCTTCTTGTCCAAACTATTTATCGTCCACGTTTCACTTCCATACATGGCTACACTCTACACACATACTTTAAGAAACCACTTCCTGACACTAAATCTATACTCGATGTTAACAAATTTCTCTTATTCAGAAATTATTTGCTTGCCATTGCCAGTCTACATTTTATAACCTCTCTACTTCGACCATCCTCAGTTATTTTGCTCTCCAAACAGCAAAACTCCTTTACTACTTTAAGTATCTCATTCCTAATCTAATTCCCTCAGCATCGCCAGACTTAATTCTACTAAATTCCATTATCCTCGTTTTGCTTTTGGTGATGTTCATCTTATATCCTTCTTCCAAGACACTGTCCAATCCGTTCAACTACTCTTCCAAGTTTTTTGCTGCCTCTGACAGAATTACCAAGTCATCGGCGAACCTCAAATTTTTTATTTCTTCTCCATGGATTTTAATATCTACTCCGAGTTTTTCTTTTGTTTCCTTTACTGCTTGCTCAATATACAGATTGAATAACATCGGGGATACCTACAACCCTGTCTCACTCCCTTCCCAACCACTGCTTCCCTTTCATGTCCCTCGATTCTTATAATTGCCTTCTGGTAATTGTACAAATTGTAAATTGCCTTTCGCTCCCTGTATTTTACCCCTGCCAGCTTCAGAATTTGAAAGAGAGCATTCCAGTCAACACTGTCAAAAGCTTCAAGTCTACAAATGCTAGAAACGTAGATTTGCCTTTCCTTAATCTAAGACGAGTAGTAGGGTCAGTGTTACCTCACGTGTTCCAAAATTTCTACGGAATTCATACTGATCTTCCCCGAGGTCGGCTTTTACCAGTTTTTCTGTTCGTCTTAAAGAGTTCTTGTTAGTATTTTGCAACTGTGAGTTATTAAACTGATTTTCGCATTAACGTAGAGTAATGAAATTTCGAGAATACATTTGTCTAGGTAATATATTTAAGTGATTAAGACTGCAAGATCACAGGTAAGTGTGAGATATGCCGTTGCAAATTTACATTAATATCCGCTATAACCGCCAGAATGTTGAATGCAAGCATGCAAATGTGCATGCATTGTGTTGTGCAGGTGCCGGGTGTTATTTGTGTTACGGAATTCCGTGCTTTTTGCACTTCATCTGTCAATACACGGACGGTTAATGCTGTTTGTGGATGACGCTGGAGTTGTTGTCCGATGATGTTCCATATGCGCTCAGTTTGAGGCAGATATGGGAACTGGGCGGGACGAGACAACATGTCGACACTCTACAGAGCACGTTGAGTTAGAACAGCAGTACGTGGGAGACCGTTATCCTGTTATAAAACACCCCTTGGGTTACTGTTCGTGAATGGCAGCGCATCAGTGTATTCACCAGACTGACGTACAACTATGCAGTCAGGATGCGTGAGATAACGACGAGAGTTGTCCTGCTGTCATACGAAATCCCACCCCAAGCCACAGCTACAGGTGTAGGTCCAGAGTGTCTAGCATGCAGAAAGGTTTGTTGCAAACCTGGAACTGGAATCCTTCTAACCAACACACTGGCGCCGAAACAGAACCAGCTTTCAATAGAAAACACAATAGACGTCCTCCCTGCCCTCCAATGGGCTCTCGCTTGACACCACCGAAGTTGCAGACGGCGGTGGTTTGCAGACAGTGGAATGCACGCTACATTTGTAAGTAGGCTGTTTAGGTTTTTTTATTGGTAACGCCACCTCTGTATGAAAATCACTGGCTGTGCTGTGTGCAGTCTGTGGCTGCTTTGCATTGTTGTAATACTCGCCATTGTAGTGTTGGGCAGCGGCAGCTGGATGTGAACAGCGCGTAGCGTTGCGCAGTTGGAGGTGAGCTGCCAGCAGTGGTGGATGTGGGGAGAGAGATGGCGGAGTTTTGAAATTTGTCATGAACTGCTATATTTATATATGATGATATCAAGGTAAATACATTATTGTTTGTACTCTATTAATATCTTTCATTTGCTAACTATCCCTGTCAGTAGTTAGTGCCTTCCATAGTTTGAATCTTTTATTTAACTGGCAGTAGTGGCGCTCGCTGTATTGCAGTAGCTTGAGCAGCGAAGATTTTTGTGAGGTAAGTGATTTGTGAAAGGTATAGTTTAATGTTAGGCAGGGCCATTCTTTTGTAGGGAATTTTGAAAGTCAGATTGCGTTGCGCTAACAAAATATTGTGTGTCAGTTTAAGCACAGTCGTGTATAATTGTTCAAAAGGGGACGTTTCATATGGCGACCCTGATTTTTGTGAGGTAAGTGATTTGTGAAAGGTATAGTTTAATGTTAGGCAGGGCCATTCTTTTGTAGGGAATTTTGAAAGTCAGATTGCGTTGCGCTAACAAAATATTGTGTGTCAGTTTAAGTACAGTCGTGTATAATTGTTCAAAAGGGGACGTTTCACATTCCGTCTGGCTCGGAGCTATCCCTGAAGTAACCGATTTGTAACACAGAAATTTGAAATGCGGAGAGCCACAGCGACTTCAAAATGAATGAAAGTAAAATGAACCGCGAGACAGCTGCAATTGGTGACTCCGTTTTGTTACAAGCAGTTTCGCTGGATTAAAACAGCATCCTCAGGTGAACTACATAGGAAAGAAAGAATCAAATGTAGTACATATAATCAAAATACTATAAGAATCTTCTTAAATTTTTGAAAAAATTTTAGTTTTTTCGAGTCTTTTTCAAATATTTTTATAGACCCGAAGTGAAACATTTAAATAGGCAGAAAAAATCATAATTAAAACGTACTTACAACAGTGTCACATTAACGCAGCTGCCCCCAACGTTGGCAATAAAAAATCATACGCTTGTAGAAGAAAAGTTGTCAAAATAAGTAAAACAGGACGTTGGGGTGAACAATGTGGTGGCTCACTACGAGGAAAAAATGTTCAATAGTGTGTGAAATCTTATGGGACTTAACTGCTAAGGTCATCAGTCCCTAAGCTTGCACACTCCTTTGCCTAAATTATCCTAAGGACGAACACACACACCCATGCCCGAGGGAGGACTCGAACCTCCGCCGGGACCAGCCGCACAGTCCATGACTGCAGCGCCTAAGACCGCTCGGCTAATCACGCACGGCGCACTACGAGGAAAAACCACGCGTAACTACAATGAGTGGTTCATTCATTAGGATAGAACCTGCTCAAAGGCGCCAGCTTGAGAAATTATTAACATTTGAAAATTTTACAGGTAGTTTTTACTGAAGCGTAGGTAAGACATTTGTAAAACCAATGGTGTACTGGATGTATATTAACGTTAGTTTTTATTGACAATTAATAGTTCTACATACATAGAATTATTTAATGTAGGTACACCCTTATCTTCTCCTCTACGAACATACGTTGCTTTTTGCGATTATGTTTATTCACGCGAACCTCTAGATTATTGCTGGTGGAACTACTTCTAGACTACGTCGTAACAGCCATGGTGACGTCACCGGTACATACAGTTACTTGCAGCAACAACTGAACAAAACAGAACGGATCAAAACATTCGCTCGTTGACTGGGAGCAAAGTTCAACCTGAGTAAACAAATCATTATTCACAGACTTTGTTCCAGGCACAGCAAGCAGTTGACCAACTTTGCTGGAGTGCGCCGTCTCATTACCCAATTCTCAACGCTGCCGGCAGTTTCACTGTAATTGCCCAGTAAGTAGTTAAACGGATATTTTGCGGTAATTCGGTGTAAATGAGAGTCTTGAGAAGGAAGCTCGAAATGCCACTTGGAGCAGAGACGAATCGGAATAGAGGAGCGTGCGGAAGATTTTCCTCTCTTGATCGAGGGACTGTCACCAAACAAGTTAGTTAGTTTTATGCTGCATGGATCATTTCTACGATTAATCGTGATGATGCCGAATGAGTTATTTTACATTCATATTAACAGACTCGTATGTAAATCTGTCCACGCGCAAATCATTTACAAGGTGTTCTTTCTTTTATTTACTATACACTTTAGTAGTTACCATGCATTACCTTTCACCTAGTACAGGAGCAGAAACTCTTCCAGTAGGAGCTGTCGAGGACAAAGTTTTACAGTGTAATTTCAAATTTAATTTTGTTATATGTAAATCATTTAATTTCGTTGGGTAAGTGATCAAAAATATCCGTGGCAGCGTTGTTCTTCTCTTCTTGTGCTTCAGGCAACCTTAATTTGGAATAAGGAATGACATTTTTGCTATGTACATCACAATTCATTTTGAGGGGTAGTGAGCTGTTTACAACAACCTCCATGAGGGAGTAAATATACAGGGTGTTTCAAAATGAATATACGGACTCAAAGGCTCTGTAGAATTTGTTACTTTCAACTTACAATTATAAATAATACACCAAATGAAAGATCAACTCAAACAGTTTTGTTTATGCACCTGTACGGAAGGGGAATAGAACAGAATGAGCCAAGAGTGACTGAAGAACCTGTTGAATGAGTGAGAGCCTTCCACGCGTACCCCCAAGAAATCAGATTAGAAGGCTAGTCATGAATTAGCAGTTCCAGTGACGTCTGTACGGAGGTTTTTAAGGAGACGCTTACAGCTACGTCCTTATCGTTTTCAGTTTTTACAAGCTCTAAAGCCAACTGGCTAAGTACAGTTTTAGTACCAACTTTGCAAACGAAACGTTGCTGCATGACAATGAAGATTTGTGAGGAACTCCCACACCGACTCGATGTCAGACGAATGGTGGTCACATTGAACACTAGTAATAAAAACTATTTCACCTGCTCTTTCATTTGAGGTATTATTTACAACTTTAAGTTGAATGTAATAAATTCTAAAGAGCCATAGAATCCGTACATTCATTTTGACACTCCCTGCATTATGAAGCAGTAGTCAAAATGACCAACTCCTTAAACAACTTCTTATAAGATGATCGTAGGTCAGCATCAGATATCATTCTTACTGCATGACTTTTAGCAATCAAAATGTTATTTCTTAAATCTGAGTGACCCCGGAGCATCAATCCATACGACATTACTGAATGAAAATACCCAAATACGTTAAATTACGGTATTTCTCTCTCCATGACTTACAATGATTCGAAGGGCAAATGTAGCTCAACCGAGTTGACTTGGGAGTGCAAAAATGTGTTTTTCTATTTTAAATTCTCTTCAGTATGGACAACTACAATTTTTGAAGTTTACACACTAGTTATTATTTCCTCATCTTCTGTTACAATCATTTATCATGGGCGTAGTACCTCCTGATCCGCCAAACTGAAAATTTTGTGTCTCTTTCAAAATGAGAGTGGGACTATCTGTAGAAAATCACTCAAAAGTACTTTTAGAAACGTTAATTAATATTCCTTGTGTTCTTGTATGCACTTTTGGGTTGATTACAATCTGCATCTGCAAAAAAGAACTAACTCTGTTTGTGGTATAAATACACTGTGAAGCAGTTGTCAAACTGTATTAGTTCTTGAGTAGATGTTCACAAGATGACCATGGTTGAGACCACATATTATTCATCTTGTCAAGACAGTTATCAGATTGTAAATAAATATTTCATTAAATGCATGACACAGAAATGTTGACTTCATTTATATTTCATTTCGACCGGTTGCGGTCATAAACCATCTTCATAGAAGGTCACAAGATTATTTTGAATGTAACAGAAAACTACTTATGTCGAAAAATTAATCTGCAACCAATATTACACATCAGAGCTAAAAGTATAATTTTGAACAAGTATATCAGTGTGAAGAGCAACTAACTGAAGAGAACCCGCAAGAGACGTACATTTGCATTAAAGGGCCAGAATTGATATCAAATGAAGATAATATCAATATTGTTGCCCAGCTAGGATGCTATTCTAGAGTAGATTTTGAAAAGAGGTATTAGGAATGGAACGGGTTGGTAGATATTGACATCTCTGCTACCACCTTTCTTATAAAGGTGTTTAAGAACGGCTTATTTTAATGTCTTTGAAAAAATTCCACGATTTAACGACGTATTACGTATTTCGGATAAGATATGCGAGCAAGTCTTCAGTACTATGTTGGAAACACCATCAAATCATGATGAATTTATATTTTTAAAAGAATGTTAATTTTAACTTTCTAATATTTAGAAAAAGAAGTGGCTGAGACACCCCTGTAACTGAATACATTGTTAGTTGCTCTTTCAACATACGGCTTTAATTTATGTCTTGAGCTGCTTGTCCTACTAGAATTAAGAAATGATAGGCGTACTAGCTACCTATGACTGATCATTTATAGCCCTTCCATTTTAATTAATAGTTACGTTGTCCTATTCTGTGGCCTACTGCCTTGTTTCTCGTTTCACTACGTTCCACATACACTTCAGTTGACGTGGGAATTATTGATTTGTAACACAATGTCCACATTCTTTGACTTCTTATCAATTTTTGTAAGTAATTTATAATGGTTTTTGTAGTGTGCTACTACTGCAGAATGTTTATTTGTTCTTGACAGCAGAAGCCGCGCGAGGTAGCCGTGTGGTCGCAGGCGCCTTACCACGGCTTGCGCAGCTCCCCCCGTCGGCGGTTCGAGTCCTCCCTAGGGCGTGGGTGTGTGTGTTGTCCTTAGCGTAAGTTAGTTTGAGTTAGATTAAATAGTGTGTAGGCCCAGGGATCGATGACCTTAGCAGTTTGGTTCTATAGGAGCTTACCACAAATTTCGAAAATTTCCTTGGCAGCAGATAAATTTCCCTTTGCCTTTCACAAGGTACTTGAGTGATCCGTGACTTTTTTAAAAAAAAGTCCTTTCTGACTGGTTTAGAGAAGAAGTTATTTTCAAGCAATAATGAGAGTTTACCGTTGAAAAGATGAATTATTTTGTCAGCGTTTAGTTCGCTATAAGATTCATCCCAGGTCATATCTTGCTAACTAAAATTAAACTATATTGCGTCCGAACAGCCGTCGGAAGTCCCAACGGTAATTACAGACCGCCGTATCGTCCTCAGCCTGCTGGCATCACTGGATATAGATTTGGAGAGACATCTGGTCAGCACATTGCTCTCCCGGCCGTTGTCAGTTTTCTCTCCCGGCCGTTGTCAGTTTTCGTGACCGGAACCGCTACTTCTCAGTCAAGTAGCTCCTCAATTTGCCTCGCAAGGGTTGAGTGCACCCACTCCCCCCCCCCCCCCCCCCCAACTATTTGCCAACAGCACTCGGCAGATCGGACGGTCACCCGTCCAAGTGCTATCAAGCCCAACAGCGCTTAACGTCAGTCAGTCATCTGACGGAAACCGTTGTAATCACTGCGGCAAAGCTGCTGGCCATCTCTGGTAAATTATCGTTAAAAATGTTTGTCCTGGAATTGTTAATTATTGTTCCGTTGTCCACTTAGAGCAATCTATACTATAAGGTAACGTCTCATTTATCCTAATTAGTCGTGCATCGTGATGACAGAGATAATTATTACTTGCTACACAGATATTTTCGGGCTTTGATCTTCATCAAAGAAAAAGAGTTCTACAGTCTTTATCTATTTGTGCTGAAGAGAGATTTCGCGATAAACTTTTGAGACTCCTCATAGTTATTGCTGATGTAGATCATTCATATATTGAAGGAAATGTATGCTGCAGCAAACTTATATTTTTAAAAACTGAGATAAGATTTCACATTTAACGTATCAACTGTCCAGCAGTATCATTCTCAACACCAATTACAAGTTACGTAGAGATTTATAATATATGAAGTCTCAACCCAAGTGTATTTTTCCATTCTTTTATGATCAGAGCTTAGCGATCATTCGATATAAATGAATGGATTCAATATGGATGAAATCTATTAAAAAATCAACAGTAACATTTCGTATTTCCTCTCTCTGTCAGATTACGTTGCGATGTGAATCGAATAGTTCCGTTCGTGTACAACGGAAGAATATTACATCGACCGACTCTGAGAGATTATGGAATGACAAAATGTCCTTGACAACATGCTGTCGGACATAACTCACTGTTACAGTAGGCGGCATTTTACAGAGGTGCGTGGCACTATATTGGTACTGACCTACCTGTCGTTACTGCGTCCTTGTCGACCATCCCCGCTGCTTCAACCTGTTAAACTCACCTGATCTTATTACCTCTAGTTATCTGCACGTTTCACTCCGACATGTGAATTCTGCCTAATGAATCATTCAATCAAACCACACTTGCGAAATTTGAATACAACTAACAAAAACGGAAAACTAACTCTGGTAGAACTAAAATCATACTACGCCCAATGTCCTCACTTTAAGTAGATCTACATTCGTACATCTACATTTACGCGATTACTCTGATATTCACAATAAAGTGCGTGGCAGAGGGTGCTGTGAACAACCTTCAAGCGTCTCTACCATCCCACTCTCGAACGGCGCCCGGGAAAAACGAGCACTTAAATTTTTTTGTGCGAGCCCTGATTTCTCTAAGTTTATCGTGATCATCATTTCTCCCTATTTAGGTGCGGGCAACATAATGTTTTCGCAATAGGAGGAGAAAACTAGTGACTGAAATTTCATGAGATGATCCCGTCGCAACGAAAATTGCCTTTGTTTTAATGATTACCACTCCAATTCATGTATCATGCCTGTGGCCTATCTCCCCTATTTTACGATAATAAAAAACTTTTTGATGTCATCTGTCAGTCCCACCTGATGCGGCTCTCACATTGCACAGGAACACTCCAGAACAGGGCGGACAAGCGTGGTGTAAGACCTGTTGCACCTTCTAAATGTTCTGCCAATGAATCCCAGCCTTTATTTTGCTCTACCCACTACATTATCTATGTGATCGTTCCATTTTATGTTATTTGTAATTGTAATCCCTAAGTATTTCGCTGAATTTACAGCCTTCAGATTTGTGTGACTTTTCGCGTAATCGAAATTTGGCGGATTTCTTTTAGTGCTCATGTGAATAACTTCACATTTTTCTTTATACAGATCAATTGCCACTTTTTTGCACCATACAGATATCTTATCTAAATAATTTTGCAATTCGTTTTGGTCATCGGATGACTTTACA
Organism: Schistocerca piceifrons; assembly: GCF_021461385.2. Taxonomy (NCBI): domain Eukaryota; kingdom Metazoa; phylum Arthropoda; class Insecta; order Orthoptera; family Acrididae; genus Schistocerca; species Schistocerca piceifrons. Next base: position 562,341,149 of record NC_060141.1, read on the forward strand.
AGACGGTAAATGACAGCATCATCTGCAAACTATCTAAGAGGGCTACTCAGATTGTCTCCTAAGTCGTTAATATAGATCAGAAATAATAGAGATCATATAACAGTCCCTTGGGGAACGCCGGATATTACTTCTGTTTTACTCGATGAGTTTTTGTCTTTTGCTACGAACTGTCATCTATCTTACAGGAAACCACGAATCCAGTCGCACAACTGAGACGATTTCCCACTGGCACGCAGTTTGGTTAGAAGACGCTTGTGAGGAAGGGTGTCGAAAGCCTTCAGGAAATCTAAAAACATGGAATCAGTTTGACATCCCCTGTCTATAGCATTCATTACCTCGTGAGCAGAAAGAGCTAGTTGTGTTTCACAAGTACGATATTTTCTGAATCCGTGCTGTCTACGTGTCAATAAATCGTTTTCTTTGAGGTACTTCATTATGTTCGAATCCTACTACGAATGGACGTTAGTGACATGGGCCTGTAATTCAGAGGATTATTCCTACTTCCCTTTTTGGGTATTGGTGTGACTTGAGCAATTTTCCAGTTTTCAGGTACGGATCTTTCTGTGAGCGAGCGGTTGTATATAATTGTTAAATATGGAGCTATTGCTTTTATTAAGTGATTTAAGCCGCTTTGCTACACCGAGGATATCTGCTCCTATGTTTCTCATCTTGGCAGTTGTTCTTGATTGGAATTCAGGAACATTTACTTCGTCTTCTTTGGTGAAGGAGTTTCGGTAAACCGTGTTTAATAACTTTGCTTTGGTGGCATTGTCATCAATGACTTCACCGTTGTTATCGCACAGTGAAGGTATTGACTGCGTCTTGCCACTGGTGTGCTTTATGTGTGACCAGAATCTCTTTGGGTTTTCTGTCAGATTTCGAGACAGAGTTTCGTTGTGGAAATTATTAAAAGAATCTCGCACTGATGTACGCGCTGTTCTCCGAACTTCTGCAAAACTTTGCCAATCTTCGGGATTTTGCGCTCTTTTAAATTTATCATGCTTTTTTTCGTTGCTTCTGAAACAGCGATCTGACCCATTTTGTGTATCATGAGGGATCAGTACCATCACTTATTAATTTATGTGGTTTATATCTCTCAATTGCCGTCGATACTATCTCTTTGAAATCATTCCACATCTTTTCTATGCTTACGTGATCAGATCGGAAGGAGTGGAGACTGTATCTTAAAAAGGCGTTAAGAGCATTTTTACTAGCTTTTTTAAATAGATGTACTCTGCGTTTCTTTTTGATGGTTGTTGGTATTAACGATATTCAGCCTAGCTGCAACTGCCCTGTGGTCGCTAATCGATGTATTCGTCAAGATACTACCTATATGTCTAGGATTATTTGTTGCTAAGAGGTCGAGTATGCTTTCGCAACCATTCGGGTGGACTCATGAACTAATTGTTCAAAATAATTTACTGCCAAAGCATTCAGTGCAATTTCGGATGACGTTTTATACCTGCCGTTGGCTTTAAACGTATAATTTTTCCAGCATATAGAGGGTGGATTGAAGTCACCACCGACTATAATTGTATGAGTGAGGTACCTATATGAAATGAGACTACTTTTTTTTGTGGAATGTTGAGGAACTATATCTTCTGAGTCGGGGTTCGGTAAAATGATCCAATCAATAGTTTAGTCCGATTGACAAGTATAAACTCTACCCATATTATTTCGAAGGAACTATCTACTTCTATTTCACTGCAAGGTAAACTGCTTCTGATGGCAATAAATACCCCACCACCATCTGTATTTAATCTATTCCTTCTGAACACTGTTAGGTTGTTTGAAAAAAATTCGGCTAAACTTATTTCCGGCTTTAGCCAGCTTTCTGTACCTATAACTATTAGAGCTTCAGTGCTTTCTATTAGGGCTTGGAGCTATGGTTCTTTCCCAACACAGCTACGACAATTTACAACTGCAATACCGACCGTTTCTACAACTATCTCACTGTGTTTCACCTGCCTCCTTTTAGAATGATGCCCTTTCTGTAGTTTTCTGCGACCCTATAACCTAAGAAAAAACGCCCAGTCCCTTCCGCACAGCGCCCGCTACCCGTGTAGCCGCTTCCTGTGTGTTGTGGACTCCTGACCTACACTACTGGCCATTAAAATTGCTACACCACGAAGATGATGTGCTACGGACGCGAAATTTAACCGACAGGAAGAAGATGCTGTGATACGCAAATGATTAGCTTTTCAGAGCATTCACACAAGGTTGGCGCCGGTGGCGACACCTACAACGTGCTGACACGAGGAAAGTTTCCAACCGATTTCTCATACACAAACAGCAGTTGACCGGCGTTGCTTGGTGAAACGTTGATGTGATGCCTCGTGTAAGGAGAAGAAATGCGTACCATCACGTTTCCGACTTTGATAAAGGTCAGATTGTAGCGTATCACTATTGCGGTTTATCGTATCGCGACATTGCCGCTCGCTTTGGTCGAGATCCAATGACTGTTAGCAAAATATGGAATCGGTGGGTTCAGGAGGGTAATGCAGAACGCTGTGCTGGATCCCAACGGCCTCATACCACTAGCAGTAGAGATGACAGGCATCTTATCCGAATGGCTGTAACGGATCGTGCAGCCACATCTCGATCCCTGAGTCAACAGATGGGCTCGTTTGCAAGACAACAACCATCTTCACGAACTGTTCGACGACGTTTGCAGCAGCATGGACTATCAGCTCGGAGACGATGGCTGCGGTTACCCTTGACGCTGCATCACAGGCAGGACTGCCTGCGATGGTGTACTCCAAGACGGACCTGAATGCACGAATGGCAAAACGTCATTTTTTCGGATGAATCCAGGTTCTGTTTACAGCATCACGATGGTCGCATCCGTGTTTGGCAACATCGCGGTGAAGGCACGTTGGAATCGAGTATTCGTCATAGCCATACTGGCGTATCACGCAGCGTGATGGTATGGGGTGCCATTGGTTACACGTCTCGGTCACCTTTTGTTAGCATTGACAGCACTTTGAACAGTGGCGTTACATTTCAGATGTGTTACGACCTGCGGCTCTACCTTTCATTCGATCCCTACGAAACCCTACATTTCAGCAGGGTAATGCACGACCACGTGTTGCAGGTCCTGTACGGACCTTTCTGAATACAGGAAATGTTCTACTGCTGCTCCGGCCAGCACATTCTCCAGATCTCTCATCAATCGAAAACATCTGGTCAATGGTGGCCGAGCAACTGGCTCGTCACAATACGCCAGTCACTACTCTTGGTGAACTGTTGTATCGTGTTGAAGCTGCATGGCCAGCTGTACCTGTACACGCCATCAAAGCTCTGTTTGACTCAATGCCCAGGCATATCAAGGCCATTATTAGGGCCAGAGGTGGTTGTTCTGGGTACCGATTTCTCAGGATCTCTGCATCCTAATTGGGTGAAAATGTAATCACATGTCAGTTCTAGTATAATATATTTGTCCAATGAATACCCGTTTATCATCTGCATTTCTTCTTGGTGTTGCAATTTTAATGGCCAGTAGTGTATTAAGCGGAATCCGGAGACCCACCACCTGATGGCGCACCCCACTCAGCCTCTGATTTAGACCTTCCACTTGGCTCTGCACCAAAGGACCACAGTCGGTCCTGTCGATGATGATGCAGATTGTGGGCTCCGCCTTAATCTCGCAAGCAAGACTGGCAGTCTCTATCATTTCCGATAACCGCCCTAATGCAGAGAGAATATCCTGCGATCCAAAGCGACACACGTCATTGGCACCGAATGGGCCACCACCTACAGTTGGTTGCATCCTGCGCTCTTCATGGCGTCCGAAAGAGCCCTTTCCACATCCGGAATGACTCCCCCCAGTATGCACATGGATTGCACACTGGCTTCCTTCCACTCCTTGCCAGGCATGTTCCTAAGGGAACCCATATCGCGCCTAACAAAAAAATGGCTCTGAGCACTATGGGACTTAACTACTGTGGTCATCAGTCCCCTAGAACTTAGAACTACTTAAACCTAACTAACCTAAGGACATCACACACATCCATGCCCGAGGCAGGATTCGAACCTGCGACCGCAGCAGTCGCGCGGTTCCGGACTGCGCGCCTAGAACCGCTATACCACCGCGGCCGGCTCGCGCCTAACGTTGGAGCTCCCATCTACCAGCAAAACCACCCTCTATGAATGTCCAGACCTTGTGGTCCGAGAAGCTTCTTCTGGAAGACGGGTGACGACTGCATCGAGCTCAGATACTTCGTCAGCCACAGATAACACACGAAACCTGTTCGTCAAACGAACTGGGGAGGCTGTACGATCGGCACCTCGGAAAGACTTTCACTTCCTGCCAGCCTTTGGAATGATTTCCACTCGACAACTGGTGAGGGACCAACCTCAATGCAAGAAGCACCCAGGACGGCCACAGCAGTGAACCGATGGGGGGACACGTGGGACGTGCTCGACGTCCCTTGCATCCCCGCGTCCGACCCCCTACAGTGACGCCCCTTGGCAGCAGCCTCAAGCTGTGTGATGGAAGCCAAGACAGCCTGGAGCTGTGAGCGAAGGGTCAACAACTCAACTCACATCGGTACGCAGAAATCACAGTTCTGATTCATCACCGAAGTCGCTCTTGTTTGAAATTCGTAAAAATGTGTAACAAACGAACGGTGTAGTCGCCTTATTAGCAGCAGGAACTCGCAGTGCACTCTCACTGATGGTCTAATTGACACTGAGCTCTTTTAACGAGAACAAACAAAAGCCTGTACGGTACGAGGTCGATAAAAGCGTCGATAGCGACGACAGTACTGTACGCTATACTGTTGTTAAATAAAAGTTTGTGCCTAGTAAGCACTCATACACGCAAGAAATTACAAAAATAAACTAGTAAATACACAGATAACTGAAAATAAGTCGCTCCTGTTTGAAGCTCAAAAATATGTAATAAAGGAATTGTGAACTCGCCTTAATAGCAGCAGGAACTCGCAGTGACTCTCACTGACGGTCTAACCGATTAGATTTGACGGTCTAATCATTAGATTTGATCTGTTAAATTAGAAACATAATCACAATCAAGAGTGAGAATAGAACAAATTACTTATATGTTGAATCATGACATTAAACTTGTTTCACGGAGGGAATCGAACATTCCTTGTCTTTGAATAAATGCCGCAAAAAGATGATCGTCACATAAGATGAAAACATGTGGCCTTGGTTCCGCAAGCGTAAATCGTCAAGAAATATTCGCCCAACCTAATGCGGTGTAAGACCAATAGCGTGCTGGAGCATCCTACTCAAAAGATAAAAAGAACTTCCATGATTCTGGAATGGACGATAGTATGCTGAACAAAACCGGTTAACCATCAGAGTGAGAGTCAAAATCCATAAAGAGTGCTTAGATATTAATAAGAAATGTGGGAAGTATGGACAAGAACCCCCTTAGAAATGGAATCAGTACAAAGACGATAACAAACGGGGAAATTTGTACGTTGATGAAAATGACATAGTGTAAACACAGTATACCGCGATGCATTATACGAACAACCTTTCCTCGTGAAACACTCTACCTGTTGGCGAAAACCATATCAGTAATTCCTAAGATTAACCATCACATGAAAAAACGCAGCAGGGGGACTTTACATACAGGGTATTACAAAAAGGTACGGCCAAACTTTTAGAAACATTCCTCACACACAAAGAAAGAAAATATGTTATGTGGACATGTGTCCGGAAATGCTTACTTTCCATGTTAGAGCTCATTTTATCACTTCTCTTCAAATCACATTAATCATGGAATGGGAACACACAGCAACAGCGTGACTTCAAACACTTTGTTACAGGAAATGTTCAAAATGTCCTCCGTTAGCGAGGATACATGCATCCACCCTCCGTCGCATGGAATCCCTGATGCGCTGATGCAGCCCTGGAGAATGGCGTATTGTATCACAACCGTCCACAATACGAGCACGAAGAGTCTCTACATTTGGTACCGGGGTTGCGTAGACAAGAGCTTTCAAATGCCCTCATAAATGAAAGTCAAGAGGGTTGAGGTCAGGAGAGCGTGGAGGCCATGGAATTGGTCCGCCTCTACCAATTCATCGGTCACCGAATCTGTTGTTGAGAAGCGTACGATACTTCAACTGAAATGTGCAGGAGCTCCATCGTACATGAACCACATGTTGTGTCGTACTTGTAAAGGCACATGTTCTAGCAGCGCAGGTAGAATATCCCGTATGAAATCATGATAACGTGCTCCATTGAGCGTAGGTGGAAGAACATGGGGCCCAATCAAGACATCACCAACAATGCCTGCCCAAACGTTCACAGAAAATCTGTGTTGACGACGTGATTGCACAATTGCGTGCGGATTCTCGTCAGCCCACACATGTTGATTGTGAAAATTTACAATTTGATCACGTTGGAATGAAGCCTCATCCGTAAAGAGAACATTTGCACTGAAATGAGGATTGACACATTGTTGGATGAACCATTCGCAGAAGTATACCCGTGGGGGCCAACCAGCTGCCGATAGTGCCTGCACACGCTGTACATGGTACGGAAACAACTGGTTCTCCCGTAGCACTCTCCATACAGTACCTTGTACAGCAGCAACTTCTCTGACGCTGACATTAGGGTTATCGTCAACTGCACGAAGAATTGCCTCGTTCATTGCAGGTGTCCTCGTCGTTCTAGGTCTTCCCCAGTCGCGAGCCATAGGCTGGAATGTTCCGTGCTCCCTAAGACGCCGATCAATTGCTTCGAACGTCTTCCTGTCGGGGCACCTTCGTTCTGGAAATCTGTCTTGATACAAACGTACCGCGCCACGGCTATTGTCCCGTGCTAATCCATACATCAAATGGGCATCTGCCAACTCCGCGTTTGTAAACATTGCACTGACTGCAAAACCACGTTCGTGATGAACACTAACCTGTTGATGCTACGTACTGATGTGCTTGATGCTAGTACTGTAGAGCAATGAGTCGCATATCAACACAAGCACAAAAGTCAACATTACCTTCCTAAAATTGTGCAGACTGGCGGTGAATCGAGGAAGTAAAATACATACTGACGAAACTAAAATGAGCTCTAACACGGAAATTAAGCGTTTCCGGACACATGTCCACATAACATCTTTTCTTTATTTGTGTGTGAGGAATGTTTCCTGAAAGTTTGGCCGTACCTTTTTGTAACACCCTGTATATGGTGTGTCTCCCAAGAGCGGCCAAACTCATTCTTTGGTGTCCGGCGGTACTGCTCCTCAAGCAAGTCATGTGACATGCAATGCCAACGGTAAACGCCAGTTTGTTCTTGTTGGAAATAAAGTATTCTTTAAAGTGGTATGATGAAACAGTATGAAGGTAACAGCACCGCAGACTACTGTCTCCCTGTTAGGAAAAGAGATTCCACAAACGCTTGCCCTTTTATATTAAATGTAAACAAACACATATCTGAGATAGTGTTCGGTTGTTTATTATCATGGCTGTCACACCAAGTTTTCAAAATGTTGGTCTTGACAATTGCTAGACACTATGAAGTGATTCTGGGGAAACAACACCGCACGTTGAATTTCATCTAAATTTAAAGGCAGCAATGGCCCTTGTTATAAGCATTTCGTGTCTTCTAGGGTAATTAGTGTTTTCTAATAGTCCTCTTGTGTTAATTTTCGCCGCAGATAAAAGTATAGAAGTGATAAATTTGGTAAGTGTGCAGACCATTTGATTTTTCTCAACGACAATTCCAACGCCTTCCAAACGTTTTCCAAGCGACCGTTCCAATGACTTCCAAATGTTATCTTAAGCGGGTCTGTGCGGAATGGAAGGTAAATCCGTCATGTTGGTATCACACATCCAGGGGAATGTCTTACAGTAATTGCGGCAGCAGCATATGTTGGGAAAACGAGATACTTGAGTGTATTTAGGGATCAGTGACGCGGATCTTGAAAAACACACGCCAAACGTTGATAAACCAAGAGCTTTGTTTTTATCCTTTTCTTTGAGTCAGTGAGGATTTTCAAATCACGATTAGTGCATATTACGAAGGTTAATTTGTCCGTGGTTTGTAAACGATTCTTCTTCCTTAAACAAGTTTTGCATAGCTATGTCGCATCACTTTGTACTTTTTGTAAATAGCTTTAGGAGAAATGTAAACAGTTTCGGAAGTCACTGTCATGAATCTGTAGATGCAGCGAAATGCAGAGAGTGTTAAATGAGATCGATTGTTTTTTTCGCAGAACACTCCTTTGTTTCATCCTTCTCATACTTCTGAGATGCCTCTTAGTGACATTGTCATTGTGTGTTACTGCTGGTAAAATTTTGGTTTCATATCTTTCCCGCGCGGTCTGAGGCACCTTGTCACGGTCCGTGCGCCTCCTCTCTCGGGCACGGGTGTGTGTGTTGTCCATGGCGTAAGTTAGTTTAACTTAGATTAAGTAGTGTGTAGGCTTAGGGACCGATGACCTCAGAAGTTTGCTCCCATAAGACCTAACCACAAATCTCTATTTCTTTTTCATATCTTTCGTCAGTTGCTCTTCTTTTTTCTTGCCGTATTTTATTCTTCACACTTCCAGTTTCTGGATCTTCTTTTATAATGCTTCCAAAACCATAGTCGTAAGTGCTTGGCACCATCTGGTTACTCATCAGCATACAACAGCACTGCTGCTCTAATAATTTGACGACATTCGTCATATACCACATTCACTTTTTCGACAGTCGTGTACATTGCGAATGTCCCAGTAGTTTTACGAGCAACTTACAACTGCTGAACACATACCTATGGGCTTCTAGTGCTCAGGTGAACACAAGAACCATATCTGAATTACGAGTTTCCCTACATCTGATATAATTTGGGCAGACGTTTGCGGAACCTCATTTCCTAAATGTGGGGCAGTGGTTTGTGGCCCTGTTATCTTGATGCCATTTGACCAGCTGCCATATACGTTATGTCTATGGTGTACTTTAAGAAGCTTCTTTGAAATCATACAAAATAAAGTATATTGTCCCATCAGAAAAAAACCAAAGTCTGTATCGTAATTCGGCGACCATACAGGACAAAAATTAGTCAGGAAATTGGCCATGTTGTTCACTATAACTTGACGCAAATCGCACCTCGATATGTTTATTTATTTTGGATATATTCTGAGTTACTGAGGTCGTTGTACTGAACAACGTTACGTCAGTAGTTACGTTATTTGCTGACTAATAAGTAGAGACTAATAAGTAGCTATTACAAGTCATATGTCCAAGAACATGTGGCAAGAGCAAGTCATTTCTCCAGGCAGCAGGTCGGGAGTCGAAAAGTGGACGCATGGACGCAAAACGATGCCACGTATAGTCAATCTAATGGTGCAGTTGCGACTGTGTAGAAACCATCAGATAGTAAAGTGTGGGTCGTGTTTGTGGGAAGACAGATGCAGGGAAAAAATCGCCAGCCATTACTATTACCAAGTTCCACATTTGCGTTGTATGAGAGTTGTAAGAATGGGCCGGCAATACAATCACCGAGTCGAGGGGGACGCGAGGCTATTTAAGTTTCATCACGGTTTATTTGCACACTTTTAACGTTCGCAGCCATGGGGTTGCTCCCATCACGCATTTTGGCGATTCTACTGGTATTCGTGCTAATTTTTCTCTGTTCTTTCTTTAAACCACTAACCGTTAGGGCAGTCATTGGCCGTACCCCCGATTCAGTTTCATTATTGTGTTTCTGTTCTACACAGTCACCCGGGCCTACGCTGGATTTCATTATTACGCTCCCTTGTCCATTTATTAAATGTTGGCGTACTTACCTCGGTGGGTACTTCGTATGCTAATGCTTCGTGGTAGTAAGCCAAATTGGTGCAGTGACCGCTTGCTTCTGTTGTAGATGGATGAGCTCCTTTATCAATATTATACATGTGTGCTGTGGTTACCCGTATCCTCATGCCTCATTGTTCACTCGAATAGTTTCCCTTCAATAAGACATTTTCGTTATGAGACGTTGTATGTTTCTTAAGTCTGAACTGTCTTTAACACAGTGACAAATGTAATGCAACAGCCATATGCACACAATAGATGGTGATAGCATCGCGCGTACAAGGTACAAAAGGACAATGTATTGGCGGAGCTGTCATTTGTACTCAGGTTATTCATGTGAAAAGATTTCTGACGTGATTATTTCCGCACGCAGGGGAATTAACAGCCTTTGGACGTGGAATGGCAGTAGGACCTATACGCATGGGACATTCGGTTTTGGAAATCATTAAGGAATTCAGTGTTCCTAGATCCACAGTGCCAGCAAAGAGCTGAGAATACCAAATTTCAGTCATTGCCTCTCACCGCGGATAACGCAGTGGCAGACGGCTTCCATTTAACGACCGAGAAAGCTGTCAGTGCTAATAGGCAAACAGCACTGCAATGAGGGACGTACGACGAACGTATCCGTTAGGAAATTGCGGCGAAATTTTGCGTTAATGGGCTATGCAAGCAGTCGACCGATGCTAATGCCTTTGGTAACAGCACAACATCGCCTGCGGCGCCTCTCTTGGGCTCGTGACCACATCAGTAGGACACTAGACTATTGGAAAACTATGGCCTGGTCAGATGAGTCCCAATTTCATTCGGTAAGAGCTGACGGTAAGGTTCGACTGGGTCGCACACCCGAAGAAGCAGTGTACTCAAGTTGTCATCAAGGCACCGTTCAAGTTAGTGGTGGGTCCTTGATGGTGTGGGTTGTGTTGTTTACATGGAATGGCCTGGGTTCTCTGGTCCAATTGAACTTGGTCCGGTTGAACCGAATATTGACTGGAAATGGTTATGTTCGGCTACCGGGAGACCATTTGCAGCCATTCATGGATATCATGTTTCTACCAATGATGGAATTTTCGTGGATGACAATGCAACATGTCGTCGCTTCATGAATATTCGCGACTGGTTTGAAGAACATTCGAGACAATTCGAGCGAATAATTTGGCCACCCATTGAACTTTTATAGGACATAATCGTGCACAAAAATCCTGCACCGGTAACACTTTCGTAATCATGGACGGGTATGGGAGCAGCTAGCCTCAGTATGTCTGCAGGGAACTTCCAACGACTTGTGGAGTCCATGTGCTGCACTAGGCCGGGTAAATGGATGTCTGACGCGATGTTATAAGGTATCTCATAACTTTTTCACTTCAGTGTATTATACGTGTGTCCGTGTTTAATTATGACGCGATATTTTCTCCTCCTTTTGCAAGCTTCACAGAAGTTGTTTTGCTTAACCTGGGGAACTAGCATTCCTGTAGAAAATGGAGACATGTCTCACCAAAGGTCTCGTGTTCGAGTCACGGTCCAGCACGCAGTTTTATTTCTGCTAGGAGGTACAATATCAGGGAACACTCTGCTACAGAGCGAAAATGCGATATCATAAGTTGGATCGGCGGTGGTCCTACCATCATTGTCAATGCCGGCGAGAGTAAGCAGCAGCATGTGTTTTCAGCAACTGCTTGTGGATCCCTTTTCAACTGTCTCTCAGTTTGTGTCCATACCATTCGCAATGTCCTGTTGATATGACTTGATTATACACGATGTAAGTGGTTTGACGTCCCCAGAGTGCCTGCGTCGTGTGTTGAGCCTTTTTATCACCCTTTCCATTTCTGCGCCTCACTCCTTCTACATCTGTGATTCTGTTTTCTAGTGAGGTGGCTGTAATCCGTGGTACAGCTCTGATGGAATAATATGTAAACCATTATTGCAACAGTGTCTTGTGATTCAGGGTATTTTGTCTTCTCATTGTGCAATGTTGACTCCAAACAGCATAGTAAGACGCTACGGCACCACGGATGCGAGATGGGCCACTGGCCATGACGTCATCACTACACTGTTGCTGGTCCCTTGAATTTCCGTCGCACGTGACAGCGGAGAATCAACCTAGGGTAATTGTCAGACCCAGTGTAAAAACTAATGGGAGGCATTATATAACACAATTTAAAGTTTAAGGGACATGTGACGAGGAGAAAATTGAAACGTACGGGGGGTTTATTGTATAATTATCGATATGTTGAAAAATATCTATTGGTAGTCTTAGTCGACCTTCAGTTGATATCTGACTTAAGTTGGCTCTGTTTAAACGCGCGGTTATGCCCCCAGTATCATTTGCATCGAAATTATCATTATACTCCATTTATTAAACAAAAATATGGTGATTGCTAGCTGCGAAATCAAGAATGCGGTGATTAGCATATGATACAAAATTAAGATTTATTCAGAACAGGATGAGCAATATTTCTAGCCTAACATGACAATACAATACACTCGCTAACCTAACTAGCCTATCATTGGCACAATGTATCCTCTTTTCCTAACTACTTAAGTCAACACTGAATCCGCAAGTGACTTTATTGAAGTTCTGCCTGAACGGACAGACTCAGAGAGCGCCAGTCAAAGAGCTAGCGGAAGAAGAACTCATTTAGAATTACAGTGCCCTTCTTTGGCTGATGATTGCTAATATCACCGTAATTCTCGGTGATGATTACGACGGTCGGCCCAGCCAACGTCGTGATGCCGTCTTTCCCGTGAGCGAGCTTGGCTTTAATCTCCAACGTGGACGTGGTTTGCTTCGCTAAACTCCTGTACGTAAGTGTTCAATTGCGGAGTCCGTCACTAATCAATACTCAAGCTACTTGCACATATGCCAAGAGTAAGTGCGTCTTTCTCTCTTTCGCATATAGCTCCTTCTCGCTTCCTGTTGTGCTGGCCCAGCCTCTCCGAACGTCTTTGGTGGTCACAAGTGCCAGCCTACAAAGGGGTCCGGCAGCGGCCACCCCGTTAGTTTGACGGCCGTGTTCCAGCCTCTGGGCCCATCTCGTTAGTCTGACATGACACACACAACTTCCTTTTCTGTGTCCATTCTCTCCTACCGGTGGGCCAATTATCAATTATTATTCGGTGTAGTACTACTGATTTAGCATCATGTAAGGTGCAAAATCAGCTACCTTAAAAAATGTTATTAGATATTAGGAGTTGAATTAGTGGGCATATGTCGTAGGGGATAGAGCGCTTGTGAGAAAGTAAATACGAGTACGTCAGTGGTACTGCAGAGCTTACGGAGAACGATACTCTGAACTTCTTTCTCGGATATGTAAGGATCAGGTTTAGTATTTTAGCAACAGATCTTCAGACGTTTTAGGCATGGATGTGTGTGATGTCCTTAGGTTAGTTAGGTTTAAGTAGTTCTAAGTTCTAGGGGACTGATGACCTCAGAAGGTAAGTCGCATAGTGCTCAGAGCCATTCTTCAGACTTTATGAATCAATAACTTTATCACAGCTTTTCTTGTATATAATTCATGTCATATATATTTTATTCTGAACTATAGTTCTTGTTTCACAGCTTAGTGATAAGATGAAATAGGCTGTTAGGACATTGTGTGTAACATTAGAAACAGGATGACTGTGTTAATGAAGTTGAGTGCTGATGAAGTTAGGTATAGATTTGAGAGAGATAGTTCGTGGGGAAAAAAGGGTACGTAATTCTGAATGTTAGACAAGTTAAGTGTACTGTTGTAGGATGCCTACTGAATCCCAAAATACTATCCTTCGGAGATGGTTTTACACTGCTGCCGAATGGACGTCATAGACTGTAGGTATGTTATGGACTCCTCAGTGATATAGCCTCGAGAGTGCTGTATAAATACATAACAGTGGACCTAAGACTGTATGGTGGAGACAAAAGTCAAAGAGTAATCACAGTTATTCGCAACGCTTCTGATGTTTGTAGGATCAGCGTTACTTTCCAAAGCCAGCAGGAACTATACAAACTGTGGAAAAATTCTAAATTTATCTAAGTATTTGGTTTAGCTAGCCGTCGTTGGATCAGTAGTAAAGGTCGAATTCTTCCAAGAGGGAGAGAGTGTAAAGACGCAAGAAGGGTCGTTACTATAATATGCCAGTAACTGCACCATACTACCGGCCTGGCAGTTAGCGAATAGCTGGTTACCAAAACCAGGGGCACTTTTACAAACACTGTGCATGGCTTCCGCGGCAGCCACAACACAATAAATCCGCTATGACATGTATAAATACTGGCCGTCCGGTCGGGCTGATCGTTGGATCTAATTGTCTGGTCATTGAGTGGTCCTCCACCGTAGTGTGGGCTTCCGCCATGAGGCGCTACCAGTCTACTGTTATCATCCTGCCAGGGCATCCATCCATGAGGCTTCTGCCATGAGGAGCTACCACCTCTACTGTCATCCTGAAAGGACCGCCTGCCAGGGGATGCAGCCGCAGCACAGACAGGCCGAGGGTCGAAACGAGGTCCTTCCAGACACCGAGCGACTGGGTGTCTGTCAGTGCCAGTTGGCCAGTTGTCACTAGACAGTCGACGTTCCGGGGTTCCTAACCGGATGTCTGCTTCGCCTCACATCGAAATGATCGCTAGCCAGCGAAATCCGTGATGGCGCATATTACTAAGCCAGTACCAACAGGGGCTAGTGTATGCAGGTGTCTCAGGGTCCCTGCACTACCGTACAGAGGTAAATGTAGCACAAGTCTGGCGACGTCCTCGCTGCACTTCATACACCGAAACCTGTTACTCAGCATTAGCCTCGCATGGGAGCAAGGCTGCTGTAAACACTGCTGTGAAATAAATAAAGGCTGGTACTGACAACGAGCGACTGATATCAGTCATCATCGGTGCTTTTTTCTAACCTATACATCCCACAAGTAGAAGTACTGCCCGTGACAGATTTCTGTCAAGAAGTGAAGCGCTTCATGATAGAAATCTGCCAAGGACAGTACTTCTACTTATGGCATGTATAGGTTAGAAAAAAGCACCGATGATGACTGATATCAGTCGAAATCGATTTGCAACAAGATAAATAAATTATGTTTCCGCGACTGGTCGCTATATTCTTTATAACTCACTATAGTCTTATTTCTCCACAAACTTTCTTTAATGTTGTCAGCACTTACGGCAAGCGAAGGACAGGATTCTAATAATCGTCCAGCACATATTTATAACCTGCCACGAAGAATCCGAACGAAGCAAATTACGTTGCAGAATGAAAGACTCCTTCTGGAAGCTACCATTAAAATGCCGTTAGGCCTTTCGCCGTGGTACCCCATGACTTGCAATTAGAGTACTTGTGCATGCAGAAGAGCTACAGACATTTAAACTGGGAGAGAGGCACTGCCCGGTTACAGGAGCTCCACTGAAAGGGATAGCTTATTTGGTAAAAGCATTACCCGCAAAAGACAAGTTCCAGATTCGTGTCCTCTTTGTTGTTGTTCTTCTTCTTCTTCTTCTTCTTCTTCTTGGAGCCTTCCCGTTAGAATGGGATCTGCTTTCTGGGTCATTGCACGCTATTTCTTAAGATCTAGCACTTTCTGTGAATTTAGGGTTCTTGATCTAAGATGTGAATTTATACTGCCCAGCCACTGTAATTTACAGGACGGTAACAAAACTCAACAGATAGCGATATCCACATGGACAGATAGCGGTAGTATCGCGTGCGCAAGGTATAAAGTGGCAGTGCATTAGCGGAACTGCCACTTCTACTCAGGTGATTCCTGTTGTAATGTTTCCGAAGCAATTATGGACGCACGACAGGAATTAACAAATTTCGAATGCTGGTTGGTAGTTGGAGCTAGACGCGTGGGACATTCCATTTCGGAAATCGTTAGGGAATTCAATATTTAGAGAAGCAGAGCGTCAAGAGTGTGCCGACGATACATCTCAGGCATTACCTGTCGGCAAAGACAACGCAGTGCCCGACGGCCTTCACTTAACGACTGACAGCAGCGGCGCTGGCGTAGAGTTGCCATTCCTAAAATACAAGCAACTCAGTGTGAAATAACACCATAAATCAATGCAGGAGGTACAATGGGCGTACCCGCTAGGACAGTGCGGCAAACTTTGGCGTTCATGGGCTATGGCAGCAGACGAAAGACGCGAGTGCATTTGCTAATAACAAGACATTGCCCGCGGCGCCTCTCCTTACCTCGTAACGGTATCGGTTGGACCCACATTGTCGACAAGGCACTGCGCAAGCTGACTGTGGCTCCATAATGGTTGGGCTGTGTTGGCATGTAAAGGACTGGATCCTTTGGTTCAGCTGCTACTCAGGGACCATTTGGAGCCATTCGTACACTTCATGTTCCCAAACGACGGAATTTTTATGAATGCTAATATGCCGTGTTACCTGGCCATAGGTGTTCACGAGTGTTTTGAAGAACATTCTGGACAGTTCGAGCGAGTGCTTTGGCCACCCAGACAGCCCGATGTGAATCCCATCGAACACGTATGGGACAGAATCAAGAGGTCAGTTCTTGCACATAATCCTGCGAGGAGAACACTTTCACAATCATGAGCAGCTGTGTAGGCATCATGGCTCAATATTTCTGCAGGGAGCTTTCAACGACTTGTTGAGTCCATACCGCGTCTATTTACTGCGCTACGACAGGCAAAAGAAGGTCGGACACGATATTAGGAGGTATCCCATGACTTTTGTCACCTCATGGGCTGAGCTGCTCACTGAGGTATGGGGCGCCTGTTCGATGTGCGCAGACTAACCATTCCTGAATCTTCTTATTGACTGTAGCCACCCCAGCTGCTTTTGTCGAATCGCGCGTTGATGATAAGACTGAGCAGATGGTTCAAATGGCGCTGAGCACTATGCGACTTAACGTCTGAGGTCATCAGTCGCCTAGAACTAATTAAACCTAACTCAGGACATCACACATATCCATGCTCGAGGCAGGATTCGAACCTGCGACCGTAGCGGTCGCTCGGTTCCAGACTGTAGCGCCTAGAACCGCACGGCCACTCCGGCCGGCTAAGACTGAGCAGAGAAATGCCTAATGATCACATCAGTAAGACGACATGCATTGTGTATTCAGCGCTTTTAGGTGCCGGCCAACACTCGGCACAATATAATGCAGCTGACCTCACCGATTTGCGGTATTTGATTTTAGGACTATGGGCATCTTTTTATCACAAAAAAGCCATTGGCATCTCTGAATCGTATTTTGATTCTGGCTCGCACACCCTCAATCACTCATCCATCGCTGCGTAGTCGACTCCTGATTCGGCAAAATAAATAAATAAATATACTTCATTATACATTTCCGTTGCTTGCGTTGCATCCAGCGGGAATAGCATACCCACAGCTTAGGTAAAGAATGAGCAAAATAATTTGGGTGGCACAAAAAAGATAGGACAATGAAATCAGTACTGTTCACAAAAAAATCAGGTTTTCGTCTTTTACACGATTAGTTTATTGTACGTAAATGAAACTAGGGTAATATACTGAGATAATAAAACCAGCAAAAAAACACAGCGTCGAATGACGAAGCTAATATCTGTGCATATAGGCTAACTTGATATTACGTAGACCAGAAGCGTGGTTTCTTCTATACATTGTCCGTCACTATTGGAGTGGGTACGTATTGTAATAACCCAACGTAATTGCTGACTTTTAGATCAACAAACACCTACTTAAATTTAGTGTCTTTCATTGCTCGGTAATGGGTTAATTAAACCACACTAGACGTTGAAGTTAAGTAACGTATACCGTCCGTCCGAAAAATTCTGAGACTGATTTTATTCTTGGTGTATAAGCGACACCAGAGCAGTAACTATGGTGGTAGCTTGAACTAACAACCGTAAACAACAGATGTGCATTCGACCAGTCAGCGGTTGCGGGTAGGCAGTGTTAAGCAGCAGACGTGCTACCTTATTGTGGTTCAAATGGCTCTGAGCACTATGCGACTTAACTTCTGAGGTCATCAGTCGCCTAGAACTTAGAACTAATTAAACCTAACTAACCTAAGGACATCACACACATCCATGCCCGAGGCAGGATTCGAACCTGCGACCGTAGCGGTCTCGCGGTTCCAGACTGACGCGCCTAGAACTGCACGGCCACACCGGCCGGCTACCTTATTGTGTCAATGTTGTTGTGCCTCACACTGCAGTGGGCCAAATTTTCTAAATCATGTGTTCTAGACATTCACCAGAATGTGGTAAGGAAGACAAACATTTGCGCGAAGTGTATCCCGCACACTTTGACTCCCAAACAGCAACTATTATGCGTGGACGCCTGCCTCGACTTGATTGAAATGCAAAATGCGGGCAATTCTTTCCCGGAAAATATTATCACAGGTGACGAGACAAACCTAGCACAAAGCAACAAAGTGCATAAGTTCACACACACAATCTTAACTTTTCTTCATTTTTTTATTAATCAAGTCTCGAAACATACTGGACTTGCTGGGCACATCACTTAATAAAGAGGAGACAGTCATTCCCTCGTTCAGTCATGTAAAAGACAGTTGTGTAAGAGATTCTGTTCTGTTGCTGTTTCCCTTTATTACACTTCAATTAATAAATACCTCTGAAATAATTTCACGGAACTTACGTACTTCGGCAGATTAAGTAGCAGATTAAGTACTGCAGAATTCGGATACACCAGGATACCTCAACGAATCGTGCCCAGTACGCCCTTATGCGGAATCCCAATACGAAAATGAGCTCCAATTACCTTTTTTCCAGGCGTTACATCGAATACTCTCGCCGATTGCCAGGATAGTGCAAAAACTACTACTGCTGTTTCATTCTCCTATGCTTATAAAAACGAGACCCATTCCTACTCTCAAATAATTTACCTATCATTTAAACTGTAAGCCAATAATTTGTAATCGTCTGGGCCTGCTTCATAAATGTCTTTCAAGGACATAATATACAGGGTATACATAATGTGGTGTCACCGCCAGACACCACACTTGCTAGGTGGTAGCTTTTAAATCGGCCGCGGTCCAAAAGTACATGTCGGACCCGTGTGTCGCCACTGTCAGTGATCGCAGACCGAGCGCCACCACACGGCAGGTCTCGAGAGACTTACTAGCACTCGCCCCAGTTGTACGGACGACTTAGCTAGCGATGCAACACTGACGAAGCCTCGTTTATTTGCAGAGAAGATAGTTAGAATAGCCTTCAGCTAAGTCAATGGCTACGACCTAGCAAGGCGCCATAGCAATTGATAGTTATCGTATGACGCATGTCTCATCAAGAACGATGTATACAAATGATGGATTAAAGTTAAGTATTCCAGAAGCTACGTACTTTTCTTTATAGCATTCATCACGTATCCTGTTTCAGACCTCACGCCATCCTGCGTGAGCTTATAGCGTGCATTTCGGCCTTCTCTAGCAATATAACACATAAAGTCCAGGAACACTTTCAATTATTTATTGCACAAGAACCAAACATTCTACAGATATCATACATATTTCATTTCCAAGAGAAACCCTGAAAGTTTTTTTTGTTTTTTTTTTTGTGTACACCGCCAACTAGTTTGTTAATTTGCCAATAGTCATCGCTAGTCGCAAACATGGCGAGTTCAGTTGCCGAGCGAGCTTTCTGTGTGTTGGAGTTCGACAAAAACAAGTGTGCTACAGCTCTTCAGTGGATGTTTAGAACCAAGTACGGTAAGAAGCCACCAACAAGGAAGGCCATTTACCACTGGCACTACAAATTCGTTACGACGGGTTGCTTGTGCCGCGCAAAGAGAAACGGACGTCCCAGTGTGAGTGAAGTGAATCTGGAGCGCGTACGAGACACAGTCATGAGTCCAAAGAAATCGGTGCGTCGTGCATCCCGGACTCTCTGTTCATCTTTTAGCAGTATGTGGTCCACCCCTTCTTCATCGTGAATTTCGTGGGTACCTGAACACGGAGCTGCCGCATCGATGGATCGGCCGTGCTACAGAAGGTTCAAATGGTTCAAATGGCTCTAAGCACTATGGGACTTAACATCTGAGGTCATCAGTCCCCTAGAACTTAGAACTGCTTAAACCTAACTATCCTAAGGACATCAGACACATCCACGCCCGCGGCAGGATCCGAACCTGCGACCGTAACAGTAGCGCGGTTTCGGACTGAAGCGCCTAGAACCGCTCGGTCACAACGGCCGGCGCTACAGAAGGGGACAGCTGTTTCATGAAATGACCTCCCCGATCAACAGATCTCACTCTGTGTGACTTTTTCCTGTGGGGACACATTAAACATGTGGTCTATGTATCGCGTGTACCACGCGATGTAGCAGAGCTCCGGGAAAGAATACGGGAAGCGACTGTCACAGTCGATGATGCCATGCTGGGACGCGTATGAAAAGAATTCGATAACCGTATTGACGTCTGCCGGGTCACTCATGGTTCGCATATTGAAGTTTGTAAAAAAAAAAATTACTTTCAGAGTTTCTCTTCAAAATGTAATATGTGTGACAACTTGACCACGTTCAGTTCTTGTGCAATAAATAACTGGAAGTGTTCTCGGACTTTATGTACACCCTGTATTTATATAACGATACGCCGCTATGAATATTATTTTCATTTGAACTATAGGGCTATTTCAGCTACACAGCCATCATCAGGTTATCTTTAACAGAACATCTTATAAATTTTGGTACGTTTGTTGTATTACATGTAAGTTCCTTATGAACAGAATGATTTTATATATGTATTCCAGTACTGACTTCCATGCAATAGCGTCTTTGTCTGTTTGTTACTGAGCATATTTTATGTTAATGTAGCAATAATAATCAGTTTTTTACTATGTTCTGACTTTTCTTTTAGTAGTGATCTTAAATAAATCGTAACCTATATCTGCCGGGCTGACAGAGGCTGTGACAGATTATCAGCGATTTTGTAATTTCTGTTGCTCTCTATTTGTTTACTAAATTATATTC
Source organism: Schistocerca piceifrons (assembly GCF_021461385.2). Taxonomy (NCBI): domain Eukaryota; kingdom Metazoa; phylum Arthropoda; class Insecta; order Orthoptera; family Acrididae; genus Schistocerca; species Schistocerca piceifrons. The sequence continues at coordinate 562,361,807 of NC_060141.1, forward strand.
TAGCAGTAAAAAGTTGTGAGTGATGTGCTGATATTTCACTAATAATAGTCAGATATAAACTAAATTATCAGCTGAAATTTCGTGACAGAAATTATGTCAGATGATTAGGGATATTGTATGGTTAAATCCTCTTGTGAAAAATTCTACCAGTGGTGTTACGGGGCTATATTGAATGGATATTTGTGGTGTTCTGTTGTTCAAGTTAAATTCGGTGTCAGTTTGTATTATGGTTTATCCGAGGTCATGGTGAACAATGTCAATAAAGTTTTCGCTAAAGCGTTTGTATTTCAGGTCAGTTCGTTCGCTCAGGATTAAATGTGGATAATTGCTTGTGTATAACTATATTTCAATTTCCTGCAATACATTCATTATCGGTACTTTTGGCGTTACATGTGAAATATAGACAGTATTTTCCAGTCGGTGTATTGTGTGTTATTCATTTTTAATGTGGTGGAAAAAGGTGGTTGTTGTCACTTAGTCTAATATGTTTTTGGCGTCTTCTAGTGGGGTAGCTTCTGAGTATCTATCCTATGTAGAATTTTTCACAGATTTTGCAGTGAATTTTATGTATACCTGGGTTTGAGTATACTGGTGGTTTACAGTTGCATGACTATATTTTTTATATATTATGGATTCTTTGGTATATTCATAGAAGCGTAAATGGTTATATAGATATATATTATGTAGAACAATATGTGGCAGTAGTACTGTTGAGATATTTTTTAGGGTCCACATTACTGCAGTAGAAGGTTATAAATAAAACTTGGATGAAGATCGTCCTACTATCGAAAACATTTTAAACACTTTTCTATCTCTCACAGTAGCTACTGTGCCGGTAAATCTGACAGAAAACAAGTATTTTTACCTTAGTAGTTGACAAGCATAATACTATTCAGTCACAAGAGACGAAAAAGATTCTATCGTTTCGAGAGACGAGGAAAATCGCAGAAATAATATCGCACAGTAGAGAACCAGTTCAGTGCAACACGTACGGCAGCAAGTGTGAATTTTTCATTTCTTTTCTAATGTGGAAAGTAGCAGTTGAGGAGACGTCATTACAAGCGTTATCCGATCCTAGCTGCACAAGAGAGGATAGAATTTATTCCTACCCACGTCCTACGAGCTCGATGATACATCGTTGTAAACCACAGAAAATCAAAATCATGTACGTCGAAGTGCTCTTTGAAAGTGGTTATCTTATAATACTATCCCATTGGCGTCAAAAAAAAGGTGTTACGGCATATCATAGGCGTGTTACAGCGCATTGTCCATCTGGAGCTAACAATACAGCAAAACAAGGAACAAAAAATTTGAATTCTGCCAGCGGATGCAGAAATCAGGATCAACAGTCTAAGTGGTTGACGATGTGGGAATCCTCTTACCGCGTCCGCATCCGCTCAGATTTTAGCGAATAAAACATAAATGACGACACCGAAGACAAACTTATTACCAACTGCTTATCGGCTGAAGCGGTATTCCGCATGAAACATAAGAAAGAGCTGCATTCGATGAAGAGGTAGATTAAACGAAATGCTGTTGTTTAGAGAGTCTGTTTGCATTCTCTTATTTACTTATATTTTGGTAAAATCATCGAGTTAAATGCGGATGAGTTTAGGTTGAGACCGTGGATTGTTAATAATAAAATTATTACAATTAAGTAACAGTCCGTGAAGTCTCAAGTAACATTTAGCAGTACAATGGAGCTCTTTGAACAAGAATAATTTATTTTCATTGAAATTCAGTTGTGTGTTGCAAAACAGTCAGCTAAGAACCAGTGATAAAATAATAACAAGCTTCTAGTCTAGGACACGAAGGCGCGAAAGTCATGTCGACCGGCTGCAGTGCCATCTTCTGCTCTGCGGCGTCATGCGGTTGCTGTATGGAAGATCATGTGGTCAACATACCGCTCTCCCGACCGTTTTGCCGACTTTCCAAACCTTGTCGCCGCTACTTCCAATTCTAGTCGCTCCTCCGTTGGCATGACGAGGGTGAGTGCACCCCGCACCTATTCCCCAACCAAGGGAAAATCCCTGGCAGTACCGGAAGTCGAACCTGGGTCCTCAACAATGCGGCCATCTACGCTGACCACTCAGCTACATTGGCGGACCGGTAAAAATCAGGCTTAGTAAATAAGGAAAGGAAAACAAAAGATTACTATTTCGTCGACAGTATGAATACAGAGGGATCCAAAAAAATGTATCCACTGTTTAAAAGTGGCAAACTAATTGACGGAGTTGTTTCATCTTTGGTAGTGTAATAGTTTGTAGTTCCGGCAATCGCCACACAAGCGCTGTATTGCGTTGTTTTGTTTTGTCAAATGACAGTCGCCAGATAGTCAGTGTTTTGTTCTTAGTTGCATCTAATTACTCGAGTAAACATGGCTGGCGCAAAGCTTACATTCGATGAAAGGAAGTCAGTTTTGAAGTGGTATTTTAAGTACGAAAACATTAATGAGGTTCAACGGCAATGACAAAATGAGTATCAAACAGAGCCACCGACACGTTTAACGATGCGTCGCATTCGAGACAAATTTGAAGCCGAAGGCTGTGTTAAAGATGTACACAAACAACGATCTGGACGACCTGTAACAGTAACAAGTTCAGCTAACTCCCGTCATGTGTTACAACAATTCACTCGCTCACCACAGACGTCTATGAGACAGTGTGCCCATGAAACTGGAGTGAGTTGCTCAAGTGTTCGGCGAATTTTGAATACAGAAAAGAGGAAGTGCTACATCCCACGATTGCTACACGCAATGAACGAGGACGACCCAGATCGTAGAATGGAGTACTGCGAGTGCTTTACTAACATGGTGCGCAACGATGAAGAGTTTGCAGAAACGATTGTGTTTTCTGAGGAGGCACAGTTCAAAGTCAGTGGTACAGTAAATCGCCACAATTGCATCTACTGGGCCGCCGAAAATCCGAACGTTCATGTAGACAAAGCTGTGAATTTGCCAGGAGTAAATGTGTGGTGTTGGTTGTCTTACCGGGGCTTGATTGAGCCATTCTTGTTTGACGGCACAGTTACCGGTGAGGTTTACCTTCAGAAGCTTGAGACATCCATTTTACCTGCCATCCGTGACTTGTATGGAGACGGAAGAGGTTGCTTTCAACAAGATGGTGCCCCAGCCCAATACCAAAATCGTGTTGGGGCGTATCTCGACGAAAATCTACCAAGAAGATGGATAGGCCGTACAGGTGCTGTGGAGTATCCACCACGTTCCCCAGACCTAACTCCTCTGGGCTTTTACCTGTGGGGAACACTAAAGGACGTCGTTTATCGACTAAAGCCACGCACATTGGATAAACTTCGAGAATCCATCGTACAAATGGTTCAAATGGCTTTGAGCACAATGGGACTTAACATCTATGGTCATCAGTCCCCTAGAACTTAGAACTACTTCAACCTAACTAACCTGAGGACATCACACACATCCATGCCCGCGGCAGGATTCGAGCCTCCGACCGTAGCGGTCACGCGGTTCCAGACTGACGCACCTAGAACCGCATGGCCACACCGGCCGGCCTCCATCGTACATTCATGTCCAAATATCCAAACGAAAATGTTGCAATCAGTAGTTCGTGCTGCAGCTCGGCGGCATCGTTTGTGTGTGGATGTTAATGGTGACCATTTCGAACACCCACAGTGATAGCTTTAAGTTGGACTTTAAGCTACACTTTCACCAAAAATGAGACGACTCCGTCAATTAGTTGGCAAGTTATGGACTTTTAAACAGTGGATACATTTTTTGGACCCCTCTGTATAAAGTATCAGTACAAATATCAATAAGGAGCTGATCTATTCTAGACTCACACTGTTTAGCTGTATTTTAGAGAGGCATCTCTCATAATTCTACGAAGATACAGACTGTTTCATTATCGTGATAATTCCCTCTGTGGTTTCCGTTCACGATTATGTCAAAAAAAAAATACTGTCTCTATTTGACGTCCCTAGATGTTACCAGGCCATTGCCAGCGGGATACTTGAGTACAGCGATAAACGCTGTCTCATATTTTACAATCCTGTCATCGCAGCTTAATTTTTTGTTGGTCTGTCCTGCCGCCCGACGTTTTTCATCTCCCGTTCAGCGACCAGCACTCTCGATCCAGTCCAGTCGTCGTGACTAACGTGCAAGCTGCCTCTTATAAGTGACTAACTAACCAGAGGCTCTTTATGACACTCCGGTATCTGGGTTAAGCGATTCCGTAATTAAAGCAAACGCTTGACACTGCAATCCGCTACGGCCGGCCTTCTACGGTGACGGTAAGATATGCAGATCGTGCCGTTTGGATTTAGAAGTGAGGCACGCTTAAATGTCTGCGCTGAAGGCGAGGACCAGTTCTCGTGACCTCCACATTATGTATTCGGAATATATAATACCTCCATAGTCACGGGACTTTCTTCAGTTTAACAAAAATGAAAGTATAATGACTGTCATTACACTATTAGGGTAATATGAAACGCAGTGAGCGAAAATCACAAACAACAGCTGCATGCTGGACCGTGACATCATTCATCGCTTTGCTTACAGGACTAACAGGCAGTTTTGCGTCTCTCGCCAATGCTTAACATTCGGTCGACATAGCGTCGGCGACTTGTTATTTAAATACACTAAAGAAAAAAAAAAATCGCAACACCAAGAAATTTCGGGAATATATTTGTCTAGGTAACACATTTAAATGATTAACTTTGCAAGATAACAGGTTAATGTAAGCACGAGATAATCCATTGCAAACATTAAATGCTTGTACATTAATAACCGGTGAAACCGACAGAATGTTGAATACAATCATGCAAACGTACATTCATCGTGTTGCATAGGTGCCGTATGTCAATTTGTGGCATGGAGTTCCATGCCTGTTGCACTTGGTCAGTCAATACAGGGACGGTTAATGCTTTTTGTTTATGATGCTGTCCGATAAAGACCCCTATGTGCTCGATTAGAGACATATCTGATGATCGAGCAGGCCAAGGCAACTTGTCGGCACTCTGTAGAGCATGTTCGGTTACAACAGTAGTATGTGACCGAGCATCAACATATTGGAAAACAACTCCTGGAGTGCTGTTCTTGAATGGCAGCACAACAGGTCGTATTAGAAATTTGCAGTCAGCTTGTGTGGAATAGTCACCAGAGTGCCCTTGCTGTCATACCAAATCGCACCCTAGACCATAACTCCAGATGTAGGTCCAGTGTGTCTAAGACGCAGACAGGTTGTTGCAGGCCCTCAACTGGCCTTCTTCTAATGAACACACGGCCATCGATGGCACCGAGACAAACCCAGCTTTCATCAGAAAACACAACAGGACTCCACCCTGCCCTCACTAGACACCACTGAACTCCCAAAGGGTTGTGGTTTGGGGTCAGTGGGATGCACGCTACAGGGCTTCTGATGCGGAACTGTCCTTGAAGTAATAGAGATGTAGCAGTTCGTTGTGTCACTGTGATGCCAACTGCTGCTCAAACTGCTGCTGATGGAGCACGATGCGTCAGAGCCCGAACATCTTCCCTGTCGGTAGTTCCACATGACCGTCCGGAGCGCAGTGTTGTTGAGACCGTACATCCCCGTGACCACCGCTGCCAGCAATCATGTACAGTGGCTGCGTTTCTTTCCGCAGTATCGCAAAAGAAACATCCAGCTTCTCGTAGCCCTGTCACATGAGCTCCTGCAAACTTAGAGAGGTGTTGATAATGGCGTATTTGTCATCTTAAAGGCAATCTTGACTAATATTAACTCACCATGTCCAATACTCCGAGCGAGGTGGCGCAGTGGTTAGCACACTGGATTCGCATTCGGGAGGACGACGGTTCAAACCAACATCTGGCAATCCTTATTTAGGTTTTCCGTGAATTCCGCTTCAGGCAGATGCTCGGACGGTTCCTTCGAAAGGGCACAGTTGACTTCGTTCCCCGTCCTTCCCTGATCCGATGTTACACGAAATCGCATCCACACCATAACTCCAGGTGTACGCCTGCATCCGGCAGTCCTGATTTAGGTTTTACGTGAGTTCCCTCGCTGTTTACTACCCCTCCCGAATCAACCAACCAACCAACATCCACGCTTACCACTGGTACACCGTGTATTTAAAGCAAAGCTGATTTATATCCTTTCTTATGCTACTGGCGCGGCATTTGAATAGACATCATCTTTTAGATGTGGAAACACGCCTACCAACTTGGCGGAAATCAGTCTCAGAGTATTCAGAAGGAGATGGACGCTGCGAGAGTGAGAGTGAAAGATCACAAGCTGATGACTTCGCCGGCCGGAGTGGCCGAGCGGTTCTAGGCGCTTCAGTCTGGAACCGCGCAACCGCTACGTTCGCAGGTTCGAATCCTGCCTCGGGCATGGATGTGTGTGATGTCCTTAGGTTGGTTAGGTTTAAGTAGTTCTAAGTTCTAGGGGACTGATGACCTCAGATGTTAAGTCCCATGGTGCTCAGAACCATTTGATGACTTCCTTACAGCGTCACTAGTGGGTGGTATCTATTTTTCACCCTAAAGCAACCTTAAAATTAAGGATGTAGTTATTATCCCTAGTTTATAGCATGTTAATAAATTTACCGGTACATCAGCCAAATTTATCTTCTCTTCCTGGGAACATGTCCGAGGATGACAGTCAGGAACTACTGTATACATCAGATGTAGGAAAGTCTGCGCAACCAGGCATACCGTGTAACAGGCCACTCCACATGGCAACAGTCACATTATTGTCTACACCGATTGTTATGTCATATGTTTGTTTCTCGTTTTGGCGTTGTTATTAAAACAGCACTGATCGCTTTTCCCGTTTTCTGTAATAACGCAATGTTGCAAAGCAGTGGACATTTAGGAATAAACATACTAGTTTAACAAAATGTTTTATTTACAAACCAAAAAATTCATCATTGCTGCTGCAGAAAATTGATATTCCGTTTTTTTACGTAGTTATTAGTAAAAAATGAGAAAAGTGCTATAACCTAGACCAAAGAAACAACGAAACCTACCAGTTGTTCAGATATACCGGTATCGGTTTAACCAGCAGGTTTTTCTCACTCCTAACACATATGCCACGTAGTGGTATGGGTCAGTGTAATCAGCCCCTGACAAAGTTTGAAAGGGGCCTTATTGTCTGTCTCCGTTTCTTTGACTGGTCGAATAGTGCGAGGTCCAAGTTTATGAGGCAATCAGAAGCCAAAGTGGCCCGTTGTTGGACGGTACGGGAATGTGGGGAGAGGCATATTCGGCTTCAAGGTTTTGATCGGCCTCATCTGACAACCACAATGGACCTACGCAGTACTGAGGACCCCTTACAAGCTGTGGCTGCCACCGAGAGCAAACAATGGACTCCCCGCAACATTCCGCGTCATCCCGCAGTTTTGGTGGTAGACTAGAAGCAGCTGGAACAGAGATTTTCCGTTCCCTGCATCACAGCTCACGGCTACGTTTGGAGATATGCCATGCTGATGAAAGGCATCGCATTGTTTTCAGCGATGAATCGCTGCTCCACACTTCCTAGGACGACCACCGTCGGCGAGCATGGCAGGGACTTGGGGACAGGTCGTATTGTTCCGATGTCTTATAGAGAGACAACGACGCTACTTCTGGGGTCATGGTGTGGGGAGACATTGCGTATGGCTTCAGGTCACGACAGGTAGTTCCTCGGGGAAAGCGCTCGGAACAAAGGAACATTACGGACGTCCTGTGTCCTCATGTATTACATCTCACCCAGCAATGTCGTGATGCCATTTTCAAGAGGACAATGCTTGTCCACACATGGCAGGAGTCCTGTCACGCTGAGGTAGTCCCGTGACCAGCATGATCCCCAGACCTGTCACCGACAGGACATGGACGTCTAGTCCATTGCCACAATACGCGACATCAAAAGTTATGGGCCAGCTTGTCTCAGGAGAGGCTAAATAGCTTATGACACTTCTTCCAACCGAATCAGTGCTTACATTCGGGCCCGAGAAGGTGAAGCGTCACACTGACAAGGTTCTAAGGACTCCGATTTTTTTTCTCCGGACTGGAAAGAGATAGAAACATGCGCATTGTTTTAAAATGAGGCCACGTTCATTGTCAATACGTCCCAGAGATAGCAACACCGTACGGCAGATGGATTTTTACCGCCAGTGGCGAGAATGAGAACTGTTTTAAATACTTAAAATGGCGACGTTTTCCTTACTTGAACAGCGTGCAATCATTCGTTTTCTGAATTTGCGTGGTGTGAAACCAATTGCAATTCATTGACAGTTGAAGGAGACATGTGGTGATGGAGTTATGGATGTGTCGAAAGTGCGTTCGTGGGCGCGACAGTTTAATGAAGGCAGAACATTGTGTGACAACAAACCAAAACAATCTCGGGCTCACACAAGCCGGTCTGACGACATGCTCGAGAAAGTGGAGAGAACTGTTTTGGGGGATCGCCGAATGACTGTTGAACAGATAGCCTCCAGAGTTGGCATTTCTGTGGGTTCTGTGCACACAATCCTGCATGACGACCTGAAAATGCGAAAAGTGTCATCCAGGTGGGTGCCACGAATGCTGACGGACGACCACATGGCTGCCTGTGTGGCATGTTGCCAAGCAATGTTGACACGCAACGACAGCATGAATGGGACTTTCTTTTCGTTGGTTGTGACAATGGATGAGACGTGGATGGCATTTTTTCAATCCAGAAACAAAGCGCCAGTCAGCTCAATGGAAGCACACAGATTCACCGCCACCAAAAAAATTTTGGGTAACCGCCAGTGCTGAAAAAATGATGGTGTCCATGTTCTGGGACAGCGAGGGCGTAATCCTTACCCATTGCGTTCCAAAGGACACTACGATAACAGGTGCATCCTAGGAAAGTGTTTTGAAGAACAAATTCCTTCCTGCACTGCAACAAAAACGTCCCGGAAGGGCTGCACGTGTGCTGTTTCACCAATACAACGCACCCGCACATCGAGCTAACGTTACGCAACAGTTTCTTTGTGATAACAACTTTGAAGTGATTCCTCATGCTCCCTACTCACCTGACCTGGCTCCTAGTGACTTTTGGCTTTTTCCAACAATGAAAGACACTCTCCGTGGCCGCACATTCACCAGCCGTGCTGCTATTGCCTCAGCGATTTTCCAGTGGTCAAAACAGACTCCTAAAGAAGCCTTCGCCGCTGCCATGGAATCATGGCGTCAGCGTTGTAAAAAATGTGTACGTCTGCAGGGCGACTACGTCGAGAAGTGCCAGTTTCATCGATTTCGGGTGAGTAGTTAATTAGAAAAAAAATCGGAGGCCTTAGAACTTGAGTGCACCTCGTACTACCAAACTAGACTCTATTTTGTAATCACTACAGAAACGTCACATATCCTCACAACACGTGCAGATTTCGTTCACTCCTACTCTTCTGGGCGCTCCACTTTCTTTATCAGACAGTGTACTCACCCTTCATGCGATAGATTTTTCTCAACAATAGTACTCCCAAAAACACTCAGCATCAACTTGCCCAATTATGGTTGAGACTTCGCCTTTTTAGTGGTGGTGAATCCTTACGTTTCCGCTGCTTGCTTTGCTCCTTTGGTTCGGGGTCATTGTGATAGCCCATCACTAGTCCATGCTGATTAGGCGGCTAAAGTAGTCTCCTGAATTGGCCTGAAACAGATGCGACATTTCTGCTGCTGCATCAGTTTTGCGGGTTTTTGAATGTATGTGAACAATGGTTGTAACTCTGTCATGTGAAAAATCTGCAAGCTGTTGGAAACTGATTGCCATATTGTTGTAGCTCACCTACCGATGTCTTCAGCACTGGCGCGGAAATTTTGGTGTGAATCAGGACTGCAGTCATAAACCTGCAAATAAATAAAAAAAATAATTATTAAATAAGTTTATTTTTTCGAGCCTATAAGTAAAACTTTATGACTATGTATCGTACAATGCTATTTACTAGTACTTAGATTTCCATTTTGCTTATAATTAAGTAACTGACTTTTCTGGCGTCGCTGTCAACCTACGTCTTTGTATCTGAACTTGAATATGTTACCTGTCTCACAGTGTGTCGATCCATATACAACAAAGTAAGAAGTTTCAAACTATAAGTGGAATGCGCTTGCTCAGAATACGCTTGCTCACTTTATCAATTTCTTTCAGTCATTCGTATGCCGCCGGCCGGGGTGGCCGAGCGGCTCTAGGCGCTTCAGTCTAGAACCGAGCGACCGCTACGGTCGCAGGATTCGAATCCTGCCTCGGGCATGGATGTGTGTGATGCCCTTAGGTTAGTTAGGTTTAAGTAGTTCTAAGTTCTAGGGGACTGATGACCTCAGATGTTAAGTCCCATAGTGCTCAGAGCCATTTGAACCATTTGAATTTGTATGCACCGTGGATCACAGTAGAAATACTCACTATCATGTAGAGTGTATCAATATGGCGGCTAATAATATCAGTTTTCTCAGTGAAATTATGGCTGCTCCATAATGATCATTTGCATAATATGAGCTCTAATTTCGTTTTAATCTGCAAAAAATTTAATAAGTGTAACCTAGCCTTACACGGATATTACCTGTTCAGAAATTCGTCTCAAGAGTAGAATAAGCTGTTGAGCAGAAATTATTTCATTTTATTTTTAAAACTGTTTCCATTGTGATCCACCATCTATACCTCACAAGGGACGTGGCCAAATATTTTTGTGCCTGCACGCTTGTCCGAGAGCACTTTTACGTTGTGTCTAGCGAAACACATTAACTCCCAGTCCAATATTTATGAATGCTACTTTTATTTTCAGAGTGCTGTATTTTTTTCACATCAAACGTCGTAGAAGAGTAAATGTACTACGTGACAGTTCCAAGCATGCCTCAATTGTTTGAAAATCTGCGTTCTTGAAGTTCGAGGATGGACAGCAGTGTTTACATCACATTTCCGTCCAATGAATACTTCATTTATAAGTGAGGAACAGTTCCAGAAAACTATTCTATATGACGGTAATGAATGGACGTATGAAAAGTAACCCATTTTCCCGGTACTTTCTTAATCAAAATTAGCAATTTCACATAGACCAAATGTTGTTGACCTAAAACGTTTGAGAGGATCTGTGCTATGTGGTTTCCAATTTAAGTGCTGATCCACTGTAGGTATGAGTTATAAAACGCCTTCAGTAACAACTTTTCGTGTTTTGTGAAATACACGATGCATTTCGGCCCCTGTGGGTCCATCATCAGGCATACTTTGTCTTAATACATGGTTTATTTTTTATCTTGAATGAGGTGAAATGCATACTCCACGTAAACCAAGAAAAGCGTTTTCAACGTTTTAGCACCAGCAAACATTCTTTTCTCGTCGTTTTCGTACATGTCACTTCATTCAAGATACACTTTTGTATACACGTGTTTGCAAACACTTCACAGATGTTTTTGTACAAAAATTAAGTACCGATCAGTAAGCACACCCAGCAGTGGCGAAGATTCAGTTTCAAACTGAGAGCGACTGTATTTCTTCTATTCAATAAACCCAAATCCTACTGACACAAGACGAGAGGGTGCAATGGTCCTTGCTGTCACAAAATTGTACACGTGTTATATTTTCTCTGAATGTTTCATGAAATTAACAATAAAATGACGAAAGCAAAGTTATCTGAATATTCAATTAAAGTGGCCAAGGACGTGGCTAACACAGTGGGAGGTACCAAAATTTGTTTGAAAGATTGCATAGAGAATAAAACACCAAGATCCTTATCTTTACAGCTCTCAGATTCAAAGTTAAACAATCCAAAATTAACGTTCACAATAAATGAAATCGCCAACCTAAGTTGAGTGTTAGAAACACACAAAAAGAGCGCTGCTTGGAAAATGGATATCATTACCGGAGATTGTGAACTTATATTTCCTCAGGGACAGCAAAGTGTGTCAAACAGCGCAAGACAGCTGGTAGGGCGCGATCCCGCAGAATTATCGGCCAAGGCAGGAGACCGATTGCAAAATTACCTCTCCGCCCAGCAGCGGTGCACTGATTAACATCTTTGCTACTCTCCATTTCAAGAAACTCTACCTGCAGTGAACGACTCCATCCTGTTGCCAATGTAACAGGCGAGAATAGTTACAGAATTCGTCACTAGGGGAAATCCCATGTGACTTCCCTCCTTAGGTACAGCAGACGCACTTTTCTAAAAACGTAGTTGGTACTGTGCAGTGTCTTCACCACTGGTCAGCCTTCTACAAGGAAAACACTGTCCAGAGCGACAGTACACTGTCAGCTGAAAGATATTTTTATAGTGAATGCAACTGGTTTCCCGCTGTGGTCTAGTTGTAGCGTCTGGCTCTTTGAAGTACACACACACACACACACACACACACACACACACACAGCTATTCTCTGGAGGCGGTGGTCAAATGCGCCAGCTATAGCCTGCCTCGTGTTTCATTCCCCTTTTTACTCAGCACACTTAGTCCATCGGTAAGATACGCCTAATTAATCAATAAATTCCGATGTGTACGGCAAAAGAGCGGTATTATCCGTGAGACATGATTGTAGAGGATTTCCTATAAATTCTCTTAATTCTAAAGTGCATGCTGAATACATTCTAGTAGTTAGCAGGTGATGAAAGTATCGCCCACAGTGTCCTCTACTCTTGGCCCAGCTTCAGCGGACAAGGCGGTTGACTGGACGTTCGTAGGGGGGGGGGGGGGGGAGACGGACGGGGGGGGGGGGAGTTACTGCCGGCCACCTGTGAGCGGCCACCCGCTGTCGTATTCTTCGTGGCCGAGGGCGGTGTGCATCTTCGACAGTATTAGTCATGCTCGGGGAAGAATACATTTCTGGGTTGTGTGCTGAGTTCCACGAACTCGTTCTGTCCTTCCCAGTTGGCGAATATGAATGCAGAGATTTCTCCGAACAACAGACCACCCATGGGAGAATGGCGTGTCCCGTGTTCTAAAAGTGCAATATTGTGCAGTAGCCACGGGGCGCCTCCACAAGCAAGTGCTTTGTCCGGTGCCGACGGGCCGCCAACCCCTTGAGCGAAAACATTAAGAAGACAAAGTAACGGAAAATTTTTGGCGGAACGCATTTTGATAGGGCGGAACTCGGAATCTTTAGGAACGGCGGTGTGTCATAGCGCGGCACTGACAGTTTTCTGGAAAGAGGGTGCGTCGGCGTTCGGAATTTTCCAAAAGAATCGACGTCAAATATTCCAGATCAAAATTGTTAGAAGGCTTCGGATTGGCGAAATAAAGTAGGCTGTCTCAGATTGGCCAAAATGGTAGTTTGGAGGGCTAACACAGAGAAGGAGCAGGAGAGTACATAATCAAACACTTTTTCGCAGAACTCATTGGGGAACGCCATGCTAGGGTCCGACCCTCCCTAACACCTCACAGTGCATCGTCTCACGCAAACGAGGCCGTTGTATGAGATTCGTACGGGATGATAGGCACTTTGTCTCAGATTGATCAATCAGTCACAGTATGGTGACCCTTCGGCCATGGTCCAATGATGATGAAATGATGAGGACAACACCAACACCCAGTCCCGGGCGGAGAGAATCAACGACCTGGCCGGGAATCGAATCCGGGACCCCGTGATCCAGAGGCCAACTCTGAAAATAAAAGTAGCGTTCCTAAATATTGGACTAGGAATTAATGTTCTTTCTTGGACACAACGTAAAACTGTTCCTGGATAAAGAGGTGAAAAGCATGCGGCCACAAAAGTATTTGGCCACGTCCCTTGCGAAGAACAGGCCCTGGTCGAGAATGGAAACAGCTTTAAAAACAAATCGAAAGAATTTCTTCTCAAGAACTTGTTCTACTCCCGAGACGAATTTCTGAACAGATAATGTCAGTATTAGGCTGGGTTACACTCATTAAATTTTGATGCAGATTAAAGTAAAAGTAAAGCTCGTATTATGAAAATGATCAACGTGGAGCCATACGTTTACTCTTTGGGGGCTCTATTTCTCTTCACTCTCTAACGTTCCGATGCAATCATTACCAACAGTTCAATTGTGCGATTAACATTCGGTTAACATATCTTCAGTCTATTTTATGAGAACTTTTTCAGTCCTTTCCCTCTGAAGACCCACCATAACGACAGGCTCGTATGTGTATATGCATTCTACCGCGATGAGTATTTGATCGTTGTTTGTTCTGAGCAATCATTGAGGTCATAACAGTAAATGTACGTAATCTGTAACCCTAGTTTCAGTACAGTAGCTGATAGTCTCCATCGCTACTTAATAATTAATCATGTTTAATCAGGGCACTAAAAGACAGTCAACATGTTAGAGCCAATCCTTTCCTTCCGCTTCCGTGCGCAAAATTCCTGTACATATATGTGGATCATAGTGGAGGACTTGCACCTTGAGAGGGGATACTCAGCGAATGTCAGTAGCAGAACAGATTAACTGGAGCCTTACCCAGTTGCGTCTTGCAGTAGTACTGTGGGGTGCCCGCAGCATTCAGTGAACACAAGGTTTGCAGGTGCTTGTTCGGAATTGAAATGCCACGAATCGAGTCTGTACCAGAGTTCCACAAAACCGCTCGTATCTCCAAAAGAGAACCTTTGGACCAAGAAAAATCACAGGCTGCCTTTCCGGCCGCTATGACCGAGAGGTTCTAGGCGCTTCAGTCCGGAACCGCGCTGCTGCTACGCCCACAGGTTTGAATACTGCCTCGGGCATGGATGTGTGTGATGTCCTTAGGTTAGTTGGGTTTAAGTAGTTCTAAGTCTAGGGGACCGATGACCTCAGATGTTAGGTCCCATAGTGCTTAGAGCCATTGAACCCTTTTTGAACAAGCTGCCTTCTGGCGACAAAAGAGGCTATAGTGATTTTTCCAGTGGCGCACTGACCCAGTGTGGCGCGTGCAAAGCTGCCTTTTCTATCACACTGTTCCAGTATCCTCACTGAAATAATTGTGAAAAAGCTGCAACATGAATTAATATCGCAAAGCGATATTTAACAGTAATTTCGCATCGAAATAGTAATGTAGAAAAATATTTACTCTCCTCTGTTGATGTCAAGAATGATATATCCTGACTTTACCAGAACTGAGTAAACTGTTTTTAAAGTAATGTGACTATTAACTGAGAAGCAGTGAGGTTTAGTTTTGAATATTTTATTTATATTTACTTCTGCTATTCCCGCAGTACTGGGCCGGAGTCTCATACTTGCATCGTCAGCGCCGGCTGGTTTGGCCGTGCGGTTCTAGGCGCTTCAGTCTGGAACCGCCTGACCGCTACGGTCGCAGGTTCGAATCCTGCCTCGGGCATGGGTGTGCGTAATTTCCTTAGGTTAGTTAGGTTTAAGTAGTTCTAAGTTCTAGGCGACTGATGACCTCAGAAGGTAAGTCGCACAGTGCTCAGAGCCATTTGAACCATTTTTTGCATCGTCAGCAAAGAACATGGTTTGTGATTTATAAGATGAACATTCATTTTCACATAATAATAAGAAGTCACAATATGGAACCTTATGGAACGCTAGTTCTAAATGCTAGTAGTAATTCGTCTTCAGTCAGAAGAAGAGTTCAGTTTAAGATGCATCAGTCGTGTAACACCCCATGAACCATAAAGTGTGCTATGGTGGGGTGATTTGCATGCCTCAACGAAACAGACAGCCATATCTTAGGTTCAACTCCAATGGAAACGTATCCGTTAACAGGGCAGACAAATCTGTGGTTCCCAAGAGGGCAGCAGCCTTTCCATAGTTGCGGTGGCAGCACTGTAGATCATTGACAGGTCTGCACTTGCAACATCAGCCAACATGGCGTTGTTGTGCTGGTACTGCAAACATTTGAAAGCAAGGGAAAACTGCAGCCGTTAATTTTCCTGAGGACAAGCATCTCTCCTGTATGGTTAAGTGATGATGGTATCCTCGTGGGTAAAATATCCTGGAGATGAAACAGCCCTCTTGAGGAAACCCGAGGGTCCGGGGTAAGGGGGGGGGGGAGGGAGGGGGGACACGACTTCCCAGAAGAATGTCGTGATCAGAAAAAAACAAAGCTGGTTATCTATGAGTCGGAATCCGGAAAGCGGACTCTTAATTAGGAATAGGTTAGAATATTTAAAAAAACAAATCGACAGGTTGAAGTAACGATTAGGGAAATTTGACAGCAGGATGAATTTGACTTCTAGTCAGATGAGTGCAATACTATAAATACAAAATCAAATAGGGGGAAAATAGGCGTGTGGGTAAGCTACAATGAACATCATAGTGAATGTATTATCGTAGCCAAGACAGACATAAAGCCAACACCCACCACGGGACTACAAGATTACATGCCAAATAGCTCCAAAGACGACGAAGAGATTGAAAAACCGAATGACGAGACGAAAGAAAATATTTACATAATTAATGGACAGGAAAGTTTAGTTGTGATAGAGGACTGGAATTCGACAGTAGGAAAAAGGAAGGGCTTGAAAAATAATACGAGTAGGTGAATATTGACTGGGGTAAAAAAAAAAAAAAAAAAAAAAAAAAAAAAAAAAAAAAAAAAAAGGAGAAGCCACCTGATAGAATTTTGCACACAGCACAATTTAATGATCCCTAACATTTGGTTTAAGAATGTTGAAAGAAGGCTGTTTACGTGGAAGAGGCACTGAGACACCGGGAGGTTTCAGATTGATAATGTAATGGTAAGACAGACATTGCGGAACCAGATTTTAAACCGTAAGACTTTTCAGGGACCCGTGTGGATTCTGACAACAATTTATTGATTTTGAACTGTGGATTAAAACTGAAGAAATTGGAAAAAGGTAGGAGATTAAGGAGATGAGACCTGGATAAGCTGGAAATACCAGAGGTTGTTGAGAATAAGAGAGGGAGCATTACGCAGCAAAAGACCAGAACAAGGGTAGGAATACACTGGAAGATGAATGGATAGCTTTGAGTGACGAAATAATGAAGGCAGTAAAAGATTAAATAGGCAAAATAAGACCTACTAGAAATCCTGGGATATCACGGGACATATTGAATTCAATTAATGAAAAGAGAAAACCAAGTGCAGAAAATGAAACAGAAGAAAGGTAATTTGAACATCTAAGAGATTAGATTTAGAGGAAATGCCAATTCTCCAACAAAGAATGACTAAAGGTTAAAGTACAGATACATAGAAGCATAATAACTAGGGGGAAAGAGAGATACGGCGTACGGGAAACTTAAAGAGACGTTTGGTAATATCAGCTGTAAGAAAATCAAGAGCTCAGGTGGGAAACCAGTATTAAGCAAAGAAGGGAAAGCTCAAAGGTGGAAGGTATATACAAAAAGGCTATACAAGGGAAATATATTTGAAGGGAATATAATGCAAAGAGAAGAGGACGTATATAAAGATGAATTAGCAGATATGATACTGTGAGAAGCATTTGATCCAGTATTAAAAGAGAAGAACCCCGGAGTAGACGACATTCCGTCGGAGTTACTGATATCCTTGGGAGAGCCAGCCATAATAACACTATTCCATTGGTCTGAAAAATGTAGGAGACAAGAGAAATACTGTCAGACTACAAGAATAATGTAATAATTCCATTTTCAAGAAGAACATGTATCTACAAGTGTGAATATTACCGAACCATCAGTTTAAGAAATCATGATTGCAGAATACTGATACGAATTATTTACAGAAGAATGGAAAAACTGGTAGAAACTGACCCTGGAGAAAATCAGTTTGGATTCCGGAGAAATGTAGCAACACGCGACGCGAAATTGGCCCTACGATTTAACTTCAATGATATATTAAGGAAGATAAACCAATCTTTAAAGCTTTTGTAGATTTAGAGAAAGCTTTTGATATTATCGATTGGAATATAATCTTGGAAAGCAGAGGTAAAATAAAGGGAGCCAAAGGTTATACACAACGTGTGCAGAAACCAGACGGAAGCTGCAGGAGTAGAAGGCTATCGATGGGGAACAGTGGCTGAGAAGGCAATGAGACAGGTTGTAACTCACCCCCAGCGTTATTTATTCAGTACGTTGAACACCCGACAAAGGAAACCACAGAAAAATCTGGAGAGGAAGTAAATGCTTTGAGGTTTACCGATGATACTGTAATTCTGTGAGACACAACAAAGGGCGTGGAAGAGAAGTTGAACTGAATCAACAGCGTCTTGAAAGTGAGATATAGGATGAACAACAGCGAAAGCAAAACAAGAGTAATGAATGCAATCAAATTAAATCAGGCGATGCTTAGAAAATTACATTAGGAAAATGTAGTAGACGAGTTTTGCTACTTGGACAATAAAATAACTGTTGATGGCCGAAGTAGAGCAGATATAAAAGTGCAGTCTGACAATCGCAAGAAAATAGTTTATGAAGAAGAGAAATTTGTAAACATCGAATGTAGATTCAAGTGTTAGGAAGTCTTTTCTGGTGGTATTTGGAGTACAGTCATATATGGAAGTGAAACAAAGGCGATATACTGTTCAGACAAGAAGAGAGTACAACATTTGCCACGTGGTTCTACGGAAGGATTCTGAAGGTTAGATGGGTAGATCACACAACAAATGAGGAGGTACTGAACAGAACTTGGGAGAAAAGAAATTCATGGCATAGCTTGGCTAAAAGAAGGTATCGGTTCACAGGGCGCGCTCTGAGGCATCAAGGGCTCAGTAGTTTAGTGCGGGAAGGAAACGTGGAGGGTAAAAACTGTAGGGGGAGGCCAAGAGATGAATATAGTAAGCAGGTTCAAAGATTCAAAAGGATGCAGGTTCCAGTAGTAATCCAGAGATGAAGAGAATTCTACAGGATAGAGTAGCATGAAGAACTGCATCAAACCAATCTTTGCACTGAAGATCACAACATCTAACACGACCTCTTTTTCCTATCAAATAAATGTGAATCCAATCACTTACTCATGGCAACTTTGTAACTAATGAGCTTAAGCATTTACAAATGACTAGGAAAGTGTTTCAAAATTATCTTGAATCCTTTTAATGACATAGAAAAGACTGAAACTAAAATGAACTATAACACTTTTTTCTACTCTCTCATACAACATAAAACATTGATTTTATACCATATATCAGTGGAAGGGGAAAGCTAATTAAAATTTCTGAACACATGACTGATACCAACACGTACAGACACAATTACATCTCTGCACTACAATACTTTGCGATTAGTACTTGCAGCGGATAATGTATGTTACCTTCTTCCGAAAGTGTCAGTTCTCTATTACATCGTGTCAGATAATCCTCTACTCCCTATCACATATAAATTATCGCTGCGGAACGTCTGCCACCCAAGCTCCTCACTTTTCCGTGACACAATGCTCTCTCTCTCTCTGCCGACAACTGCTTCCGACTCCTTATGTCGCCAAAGCTCTGCTCAGTAATACCACGACCCAGGGGTAGCCAAAGAATACGTATCAATCATGTGTTCACCCATGCAAAGATCCTCATAGTGATAAATCTCTCAAATAAACTGTCAAACGTACCACACAAACTATCATTTCTCATGAGATAAATATATATCTTCTATAAATATGTACACATTTCACCTTTACTTCTATCGAAACGAATATACTAAGATATCGCAGTACCATTCAAACAGATACGTATAATACGAAAACGCCGATGTCCGAGAAGGAAGTACAATCTGAAGAAATTGTGCCGTCTTAGCCAGAAGTGAAAATGGAATACGCAAAATTACCGAAAAAGTACTCGTGGATTGAAGGTTAGGCACTCTTGGTTATGGACAAGAAAGAATGTAGTAGTAATTCAAACAACACTAATTTCAGGAAACAATTCAATTTCACAACCTCTCCATGCTCTAAATTTTTAACTTATAAATTTTATTAGCTGTCTGTCGCTACTAGCCTTAGTATTGTGTGTGTATGAGGTCTGTTTCTTGTTCTTTGCCATAGTTTCAAGTTTAGGCTAGAAATATTTATTTCTCTTATCATATCACTGTTTTCTGTTTGTCCGATCTAATACATTCTTCAATTGCTTTAAGACATCTTATTTTAGAACAAAAACAGCCCCTGTTGTAAAATTATTTAATGTCAATGACGCGTTTCGATCTTTTCGGGGCATCGTCAGATGTCTACAAAAAGAAGAAACCAAACAGTTGGATACAAATGGAAGAAAGGGGCATGGTCCTATCTTGGACGGCTACGCAGACAACGTGAACTAAAAGTAACAAAAAATTGCCTAAAAATACCTGGATACGTGACCCATGACTCATAAGACCACATAAACGTAAAATGTAAAAGCAGCTGGTTACGTGACCCATCAGTCATCAAACTCCATATAATTTAAAATAGACACCAAGGTAACCGGCTACATAATCCACAAGTTGTTTAGACGTTTCATGACGGATGGATTTTGTGTCCGGTTACTCTGGAGTCTATTTTACATTATTTGTGTTTTTATGACTGATGGGTCACGTATCCTGCCACTTTTACGTACGTTTTTATTATTTTTAGCCACGTTGTCTGCGGAGCCGTGCAAGATAGAGGACAATGCCCTTTTCATCAATTTGTACGTAATTATTTGGTTTCTTCTTTTTATAGACAATCAGATGATGCCTCAAAGGAGCGAAACGAGTCATTGACATTAAACAGTTTTGCAACCGAGACTGTTTTTGTTCAGAAACACTTTTAAACCGGTTGCCGTAACAGCCTGCCACGATGGAATGGGTAAATTTTTAGATAGCGTATTCCTCATGCATCTATGTCGTTTCTCTTCGCATTTATGTAACAAACAATTCGACTTAGAATGGATACATATTCATAAAACCCTCCTGGATATCCGAGTGCTTTTACGCACCGCTTTGCGGATTCAGGGAGGTGAGTTTACCCTTATCGAATCCGCCTCGCTAATTAATTACGAGGGTTGGTGGGTCGACAAGCCAGGACGTGGATTTTAGGCTGTTTGCTAGATCCAACTAGATTAATATAGGCTCGTACCCAAGTCCCAGCTCAGGTACGGGATACGCTATCATGTATAAACCGTTCTTAAACTCGCACATCAGATTTACTCTAGACGCAGATGGATGGGGTACACATATTCCGTTCCCAGGGAGGTGTGGGGAGTGGTGACATTCTTAAAGGCATTCCACAGAACATCTAAATCTCAGAGATGAAAGTCCCGTTTCTTTTTTTCTTTGTTTAGAGTAGCACTTGCAACCTCGCCCTCAATTATCTGCTGGATATATTCTCATATCTGTCTTCCTCTACAGTTTTGCCCTCTGCAACTCCCTCTTGTACCATGGAAGTCATTCCATATTTCCTTAACAGATGTCCTATGATTCTGTCCCTTCTCCCTGTCAGTTTTTTCCATATAGTCCTTTCCTCTCCGATTCTGCGCAGTACCTTCCTTACCTTATCAGTCCACCTAATTTTCAACATTCGCCTGTAGCACCACATTTCAAATGCTTCGATCTCTTCTGTTCCAGTTTTCCCACAGTCCATGTATCACTACCATGCAATGCTGTGCTCCAGACGAACATTCTCAGAAATTTCTTCCCTAAATTAAGGCCAGTGTTTGATGCTAGTATACCTCTCTTGCCCAGAACGCTCTTTTTGCCGGGGCTAGTCTGCTTTTGATGTCCTTTTTCTCCGTCCGTCATTGGTTATATTGCTATCCAGGTAGCGAAATTCCTTAACTTCATCTACTTCGTGACCATCAGTTCTGAATTTAAGTTTCTCGCTGTTCTAATTTCTACATTTAAACGCATTGTAAGTATATTGCTCGTATTCTACGTTAAATTTATCTTCTGTTTATCGTACTGTTGCGTTTGATGGAGGCCATCGAAATTTTCATTGACTTCTGCTAAATTATACTGCTTGTAGTACCTGTGAATAACATGTGAAAACATTTGCCTAACTTCTGTCGCTTTCCTAGCATTTTCAAGGAAGAATGCTATAGTCACCAAGACTACAAAGCATAGGGCACATTCATTTACATCTACATCCATACCTCTGCAAGACACTGTGAAATGCATGGCACTCAGTGGCATGACGCATCCGAATTCAAAGCAGAATAACATACGCATTCCGTGGCAAGATATAACAAAGCTGAATACTAATGATGTCAAAACCTGCTATCTTGTAGTTCTCCATTAAATGCGTGAAAGTACAGAAATCGGATGCCCAAGCACTAACAGATACAAGTAAGTCCGCAGAACACTTTTACCGCATCCAATATTAAGCATGCGAGAACAACAGTCAGAATGTAACATATTTAATACACAATACAAGGAGTTCAATACACACGGGAAGTCGTAACTGAAAGCATGTTGTGACGAAATCGACTACTGTTAACTATGAAACGAAACAAACTTGGAATACTCTAAATCGCCCGATAGAACACAAAATGAAGGACTGATAAACTTGCACTGCTCGAACTGACGTGGCAGCGAATTAAGGGCGTGTTAACAGAAGTCCTTATCTGAGTTTCACCTTCGTTGGGCATCCGGCCACCAATTGTCACTAACACGTACAACGATGATGATCCGTACAGAAATGCGAGAAGACAAAGAAGACTGATTTACAAAATGGATTTCTAAAAATCTGGAGCATTTAGAACGATAAAAAGTAATTTAAGAAACAAAATAAAAATAGATCAGGATAATATTTTACGCAACAGTATAAGGCACTGCACTACGCACATTGTAAGAAAAAGTAATGGGAGATTAGCTCTCAAAATCAAAAACTATATAACAGAAACGATAGAATTAAATTGACTTCTTATGAATTTTGAATGTAAAATTTTTATCATATAGTCATACAGAATACAGTAATCGATCTTACTTCGTGGTAAGAGTTTAGTAAGGCGTCTTCCTAACAAGAGCTTTCGCAGTTAGTTCCCGCAATTTTTGCACTTGTACTCAAAACAAGAACAAACACTGAGGAGGCAACGGCAAAAGTGGTGTACCGCGTGATAAACTTTAAAATTTTGTAACTCATCGTAATTGCCTATAGACACCCGTTACGGTGTATGATTTGTTTCTGAAAATTAATTGCGGAAAAGTTCTTGCTCATTGATTACTTTTTAATTTTTAGCTCTGTATCACTGAAACACAGCAGAATGCGAAACAAAATAAAATATTGTGCTACTGAAGTTACTTTAATGTTCAGAAACGCGTTGCATCAAATTTATTACTGGTTATTCATTCAAACAGCGAACCACGCATAAAATATTTTAAGTGAGCGCTATTTTTTGTCGGTTTGGGGAGGCGCCAGAGAGCAATGAAATAAAAAAATAAACACGTTCACTGCCCCGCAGAAGTATCTCTGGCAACGTTCCAGGCTATTACGCACTGTAAACCGCTGACAGGGATATTCCCATGCATTCTAAAGTGCTTCCTCCGTCACCGAAGCTACTTCGATATATATATCGTAGTTCTATGATTGCGTCGTTATCTGTGTTCCCCCTTTATCGTTACAACAGCAAGGAGAAATAAAATAGCTACTCGGTATTTATACATACAAAGAGCTCACATTTCATCGTTTCTCCACTAAAGAGTCTTCACGGTCTCACAGGAATAATTAAAATCCCTGACGACTTTTCAGACATTTGAAGACAGTAAGGTAAATATTTGATAGAGTGCCCTGTTAGAATGCGATGGAAGAAAAACTGTCCTTGACATGGTTGTAAATGACTGAAGGGATACTGATTAGTGTACAGCTGTTGACAGAGATGGAGCAATTGTTAGGACACTGGATTCGTATTTATAGGAGAAGGACTTAAATCTCAGCCCGGTTAACCACATACACATATACTGTGATTTCCCAAACTTGTTTCAGGCGAATGCAAGAATGGTTCCTTTTAAAAATCCGAGAATGTTTCCTCCCCTGCACACCTCCAGTCGATGTGATTGGTCACTAATGACTTCGACATCAACATTAGTCGATTTCCTTATTGTCTTTCAAAACACTCGCACGAATCGTTCTCAACAGATTTCTATCTTGAAAGCCTTGCCCCCTATATTCGCGAAGTTCCTCTCCAGTAAAGTGTGCTCAGCCTCTTGTGAAATGAGAACAACCTTTGTCAGTCGCGTTTCACGTAATTCAGAGGTACATGTATGCGAGTAATGACTACCCTTAAAAATATTCGTTTTAATCCTGTCTTCCAGGCTACACAGTTACAGTTAATGTTATCTGCGTTTTATTGGGAACGACATCGTCAATCCACTTTACGCTGCAATGCACAATAGGAAAGAGTGACATAGCTGGCCAAATCTTTTGATTGAATTGGCGTAGTAGCTCATATGTTTTGCACCGCCAAGGCATCATAGTCTTTAGCGTGTGACGTATATTTGAACTTGATACGCCAGAGCGATCAAGAGAGGAAGGGTCGTAACGGACGAATAGACAAACAGACAGACGCACGATAAAAGAGAACAAATATTTTTTTATGTTATATAATTACAAATTAACAAGTTTTCATGGTGTTTCCTTTATTTCTACTATGAAAACTTGCTTCTTGCCAAATTTCATGATTCTAGGTTAACGGGAAGTAACCTACATGTTTTGATGAATGAGTTTTCGAGTATCAAAACACATGACATAAATGGCCGTATATTTTGATTGCATTTACTTAGAGGGGTAAAATTTTTACACAGCTAAGGGACGATAGACCTTAGTAAGTGAGATTACTTTTTCTTGATGAATCCACTCGCTTCTGTGTAAAAGGGTTCTTAACGCTGACTGAGGCACGGAATACTAAAAATAGAAAACATGAATAGTTTTACGGTAATTTGGTTTCCGTTGTGGTCTTCATTTTGAAGACTGGTATGAAGAAGCTCGTCACACTAGCGTGTCCTGTACAAGCATCTTCATTTATGAATAACTGCTGTAAACTACACCAACATGAATATGACTCCCTCTATAGTTTTAACCCCTATCTTATCTCCATTACCAAACTGACTACTTACGAGTATTTACGGCTCAAGATGTGTCCAGCCAACCTATTACTTCTTTTAATCCGGTTGTGCCACAAATTAATTTTTTTCCCAATTCGATTCAGTGCCTCCTCATTTGCTATTTGATCTACGTATATAATCTTCGGCATTCATCTAAAGCACCACGTTTCAGAAACTTCTTTTGTCTTCTTGTCTGAGTTGCTTATCGTCCACATTTCACTTCCTTGCAAAGCAACACCCCAGACAAATACTTTCAAAAAATACTTCCTAACACTTATATTTATGTTAGATGATAACAAATCCTCCATTCCAGAAATTCTTTTCTTGTTATTACCACTCTGAATTTTGTATTCACTCTACTTTCGCCGTCATCACTTGTTTCGCTGTCCAAATAGCAAGGCTCATCTACCACGTCAAGTCTCATTTTTTAATCTAATTTCCTAAGCATTGCCTGATTTAATTCGACTACGTTCCCTTAACCTAATTTTATTTCTCTTGATTTTAATCTTATATCCTCTTTTCAAGGCACTAAACATTCCATTCAGCTGTTGTCCCAGGCCTCTGCCGTGCTTGGAGGAATTGCAATGTCATCGGCAAACTTCATAGTTTTTATTTCTTCTGCCTCAACTGTAATTCCAGTTCCAAATTTCTCAATGGTTTTCTTTACTTCTTGCTCAAAGTACAGACTGAATATCATCGAGGATAGCCTGTAGCCCTATCACATTCCATTATCAATCACTTCTTCTGTTTCATGTTCAAAAATGGCTCTGAGCACTATGGGACTCAACTGCTGAGGTCATTAGTCCCCTAGAACTAAGAACTAGTTAAACCTAACTAACCTAAGGACATCACAAACATCCATGCCCGAGGCAGGATTCGAACCTGCGACCGTAGCGGTCTTGCGGTTCCAGACTGCAGCGCCTTTAACCGCACGGCCACTTCGGCCGGCTGTTTCGTGTCCTTCCACTTTTCAAACTGGTGTCTGGTTTGTGTACAAATTGTAAATAACTTTTCCCTCCTTTTATTTTATCCCTGGTACCACAAAAACTTTAAGAGAGTGTGTTCTAGTCAACGTTATCAAAAGCTCTCTCTATACCTTAAGGATCCTTAGAATTGAAAAGACGATATTCAGATCAAAATGGTCATACTTGTTTTCAGTATCTACAAATAATATAGACGTAGGATTGACTTTCTTAAACCTATCTTCCAGGACAAGTTTTAGGGTGAGTACTGTTTCCTGTGTCGATACATTTCTCCAGAACCCAAATCTATCTTCCCTGATGTCGGCCTATACCATCTTTTCCATTGTTCTGGAAATAACTGACGTCAATAATTTCCAATCGCAACTTATTAAACTACTGGTTCGACAATGTTCACACTTGTCAGCTCCTGGATTCTTTGGAATGGGAATTATGATGTTCTTCCTGAAGCCTGAGAGTATTTCTCGTGTGTCACACGTCTTGCACACCAGAGAGAATAGTTTTGTCGTGCGTGCCTCTCCCAAGGAACTCAATAATTCTGACAGAAGGTCGTTTCCCTCAGTGGCCTTAATTCCACATGAGTTTTTCAGTGCTCTGTCAAATTTGGCTTGCAGTATCATGTCCCCCAATCTCATCTTCATCTACTTCATTTCCCGTTTTATAACAATGGCTTCAGTTTCAGTTGCTTTTTATGTATTCCTTCCAACTTTCAGCTTTCTCTCTTTGCTTAGTACCGGATTACCACATGAGATCTTGATATCCTTTCAGCTTCTTCTATTTTCTCCAAAGGTCTCTTTAACTTTGCTGTGGTCGGTGTCTGACATCCCCTAGAAAATTTTTCCGAATTTATAATATGTTATAAAATGGTAATATGTCGTAACCTGTTTCCATACTCCTAAATTTCTATCTTCTGCTCATAAAATGATAATTTGAAGATTTTAATTTCTTACTTACTTTTAAGTCTATAAATATTTAAAGCTGCAATATTATTAATCCTTTTTACAAAAAAGAAATGTCAAATAAGTTTCACATTTTGTACATGTACAATCTCACACTGCGGAAATGCGACCTGTCTTACTAACTAGGTGGCAGGCCATTTGTAAATGGCAGCAGCAAGTAAATAAATAGATAAACTTCCGCTAGCCATGCATGTTTCTACAGTCTTTCATTTGTCCTCCATCCGTTTCTATATAGCTGTTTTGCACTTTCTCTCAATCTCATGTTAAGCATCTGTATTCTCACTCTCCTGCATCATTTGCTGCAGTTTTATGTGGCCTCTTTACGTCAATGAAACTCATTACCTCCTGTGTTACGCAAGGATTTCTCATAGGCCTTGCCTTTTTACCTATCTGATCCTCTGCTGTTTTCAATATTTCATTTCAGAAAAGCTACGTATTTGTCTTCTATTGTATTCGTGTCCTCTGTTTGGGTCCTTCAGTTTATGGGGGACACACCTCCTTAATTTCCTATCTTTCTGCAATTTTGCAAATGAAAGACAATTTCTGTTACAATTTTTGTTGATTAATAACGCGTTTCACGATCATAATGCATCATCATACTAAAAAGTTAGAGGAGGACTCGTCCTCCACGCCTCAACACAAATTTCATTGATGGCAATATTTGTTTGTTAACGAGACACATGCCTGCGAACGCAGGCCTACCTACACCCTTTGCTACTGATGCTTACACTTTTCTCTTCAGTTTGACGATTGCGATCCCGCTTAAATCGTTTTTCCGCAGTTTTAATACTGACGAATCCGACTAATGTGGCGCCGCTGCCTTTGAAAGTTAATCCGATGATAAGCTAAGAACGCGAAATGCGTTATTAATCAGTAAACATTGCAACAGAGACTGCCTTTTACTTGGAACATGAAATGACTTTGACTGCACCAGAACAGAGCAGAATGGAGCAATTTCTGCAATTTCTTCAGTTCTAATCTCCAATTCGTAATGAATAAATTGTAGACTGTACCGAAAACAACTAAAAATAAATCTAGATTTTTTCTACATCAGTTGTACTTTTTTCTGTAAATAGTAACACACCAATGCCATCATCGTCTACGGTCGCTACAAAACAGCTCTCGACGTTTACATTCAACTAGATTAACGCCCTCTACTTCGTTCACGTAGACTGTATGGCCTAGGCAGACATTTTTTTTGTTTTTCTTTAATCAAATTATTATGTTGTTCACATATTACGACACCTTCTAAACTTTCCACGCTAGTTAAGGACTTAGAAGCATGGTCTTCCCCTATTGCGCTTCTGACCAAAAAGTGATTCTGGTAGCTGGAGTCGAAAGTTTTTATTCATCATGCTTTTACCGAGTGAGGTGACACAGTGGTTAGCACACTGGACTCGCGTTCGGGAGGACGACGGTTCAATCCCGCGTCCGACCACCCTGATTTAGGTTTTTCGTAATTTTCCTAAATCGCTTCAGGCAAATGCCGGTATGGTTCCTCTGAAAGGGCACAGCCGATTTTCTTCTTTATTCTTTCCTAATCCGAGCTCTTGCTCACTCTCTAATGACCTCGTTGTCGACGGGGCGTTAACGCTAATCTCCTCCACCTCATCATCATGCTTTTTATGCTATTCTGGAGATATTTCCAGAGAAACGTTCATCCCCCAACGCATATTTATTTGTATCTAACCAAGAAGAAACACCATTTTTCATATATTTAGCTTTAAATTTTTTTTCATATAAATGAATATTTTCTTAAAAATTTTCGTCCCCTGTTTCACCTGCTTGGAGGTTAAATTTTCAAAATCAGTGAAACATGTATTGTTTTAATTTGTGACTGCGAAGCCAAATAGAAATGTTCATAGATTTAGCTTCGAAAGTGCTTTCATAATGAAACAATTTAGTAAACGTTTCGTCACGTTTGGTGGGGGGGGGGGGTTAATTTCCAAAAACGCTGAAACGCGTATTTTTTGTTTCTAACCGGTAAGTTAAATACCAATTTCTATAGATACAGCTTTAAAAATCCTTTAGTAGTTTCTTGAATAATGATTTATTTTCAAAATGAAACTTCACTCACGTTTTAGGCCCTTAGTGGTTATATTTCCAAATTTGCTGAAACACGTATTTTTTCCTGACTAAGGAACCAAATACTAGTTTTCTTACTTATAGCTTCAAAATTGTCTTAAATGTGACGTAGCTTCAAAAAGCCTTTCATCCCCTATTTCACTCCTTTAGTAGTAGAATTTCGAACACTCTCTTCTTAAAAAATCCTACAGTACACGATCCACACCGCTTTCAAATTCAAGTTTCTACCCTTAGAGTTTTGGGCTGGGCGATGATGAATCAATGAATCAGTCTGGCCCAATCTCGCTCAGTTATTAGTTGAATTTCCAAAAATAGAGAAACACGCATTTTCTTTTCTTTTAGAACCGAGAAGCCAGACACTAATTTTCAAAGATTTAGCTTTAAAAATGCTTTCACAATGAAATATTTTCATAGAAAGTTTCAAAACTATTTCATCCCCTTATGGGCTTAAGTTCCAAAACCAGTGAAATGTGTATTTTTTTTATTTCTAACGGAGAAGTCAAATACAAATTATCATAGATTTAGCTTCAAAAATGATTGCGTAATGAAATACTTCCATAAAAAATTTTATCCCCTATTTTACTCCCTTATGGGTTGGATTTCCAAAAACAGTATAACGGGTTTTCTTTTTATTTCTAGCTAAGAAGCCTGTACATTTTCATAAAGCATTTTACTCCTTATTTCACCCCATTAGGGGTTGAATCTTCAAAACCACTGAAGAATTCATTTTTTTATCTCTAACTGAGAATTATCAGTTTTCATAGATGTATCTTTAAAAATATTTTAGTAGTTCTTTAATAAAGATTTATTTTCAAAAATATTCAGCCCGCTATTTTACCGCCATTGCGGTTAAATTTCCAAAAATGATGATACACATACATCTTTACTGCTAACTGAGAAGCCATATAACAATTTTTATAGGTCTAGCTTGAAAATTGCATTAATAACGACATGTTTTCAAACAAAACTTTTGTCGGCTATTTCATCCCCTTAAGGGTGAAATTTCTTCTGAAACAACGCCTACAGTAGACGATCAACACTCTCTCTAAATTTCAAGTTACCTTTCTTCGCGATTTGGGCTGGGCGATGATGAATCAGTCACTCGGGGCATTGCCTTTTATAGAGGGTGATTTTTGCCACCAGGTATGAACTCTTAAGGATTAATCGATGAGAGGATACGGAACAAAAAAGCTCTAATGAACTTACGTCCAGAAATGCATGGTTTCTATGCTAGAGGCCATTTATTCAATCATACATTGGTACAGGGACTATGGTCTAATACACAGCCACAGTTACAGTATGTGTTGAAAGTGGTTTCCATGTGCCTCAAAGCATGCGTGTAAGTGCCGTAACATGTTCTGCCTCACACGTTCACATCGGCCAGAATACATCGAAACAGTGTCAAAGGCAGCGTGAATGCGCTGCTCCAGTGTCTCCATATCTGGAATGGGCTGTGCATATACGATACTTTTGAGAAGGAATGCGTGATTTACTGCGAAGGAAGAGTACGGGATGTCAGGTTGCGTAGTGACACACGGAGCACTGGCTGTATTGCCTGCTACGTGAAAGACGAGGGGAATGAGAGGTCAAACTGGCCCATTGTCAAAAGCTATTGACTTACGGACGTATTATAGGAATTTTGAGTTTGGACCAAAAACCTGTGGGATGATGCGGAGATTTCTTTCAAATACCAACTATTTCTTCACCATCCCGTTAAAAACCCGTGAGACAACTGTAATAGATTTTCCGTTAGGAATGTCGGTTATCGCAGAAGCAACCCCTCTTCGGTTATACCACTTCTATTCGTCTCCATTTCAACCTAACTGTTAAAACCACTAAAAATAAGCGGTTTCTGAAATAAATGTTTGTTTTGCTGACAAAAGAACGAAGCAGGCTTCCATTTCCATGAAAACTGTCCAGCTACCAGATGACCTTCGCCCTTAATAGTGAGACAAAAAAGGAGCTAGAGATCACAGCGCGAGAGAAAAACACAAATGTTTCCTCCTATCAATTGTGCACAGTACACACTAAACATACAGTCCACCTGTAAAAAGTCTGAATAACCCACTTTTATCACCATGGAGCGCTGTGGAACGTGCAGGAAGAGTGTAAGTGAGGTTCTGGAACATACCTATAGGAATGTGGAGCCGTCCTGACTCCATTACAATGGCCAGATGCACAAGGTTTCACCATTGAGGATCGATGGGTACGTACAGCCCACTAGAAGCGTTGACCTACAAATTTCCGATTCGGTTTAAATATGGGTAGTTGTAGAGGTGGACATGGTCCCTGAGGACAGATGCTTTCTTCTGTTGATGCATTGTGCCTTTCAAAACGACGAGATCGTCCAGGGAATACCACGAAAACATTCCCCATACCATAATGCCCCTCCTTCAGCATCCATTCTCACGACGATTGTTGCATGACGTTTGCTTTCAGATGTTTCACACCGTAAACGCCGACAGCAATCTGTCTGTTGGAGCATAAAACGTGATTCGTCTGAAAATGGATAACCGTCGCCAGCCAGTGGACGTCCACTTGCGATTTTGGCGTGAAATTTCCAGGCTTCCACGCCGCTGAACAGCGGTCAGCATAGGTGCGTGAACCAGGAGTCTGCCATACGCAGCAACTTCTGCTGAACGGAAGTTGAGAACACACTGTTGGCAGCCTCTTGGACCATGTCTGCGGCCGGTTGCTCAACGATTGCACGACTATTCATCTCCACAGCCGTCGTTCAATCCTGTCATCTCTGGCCCGTGATACACCACGTTTGCCTCGGCGCCGGTTTTTGATAGCGCCATTTTGTCATACACAGTATACTTTACTCGTGGCGGCACGCGAACTGTTTACGAACTTAGCCATCTCGGTAATGCTTCCACCTTTGACCCAAAAGCCAATGATCATGCCCTTTCGGACGTCAGATAAATGGCTCCATTTCCGCATTACGACGACTGCAATGTTTCCACGTCACTCCGAAGACTTTATCCACCCTCCAGTGCTACAACCTACCGTCTATGACTGGTTATTCCACGTTGGGTCCAGCAAAGGCGGTGTCACGTTGAAGTCACTGGACCGTGTACAATTAACCACGAAATGGTGGCAAAACTAATTCAGTGCGGCGTAGAAGTATGTGACAGTAACGTCACAGAACAATGGAATACAAAATTTGAAAAAAATTCAAAAATTATCTCACACTTAAACATGTGACTGCTCTCTCCCGAGAAATGTACGAGGCTTGTTCAGAAAGTAAGCTCCGATTGATTGCCAAATTGAAACCACAGTGAACATCAGAAATGTTTTACTTGTAACAATTAGCTACACCTTTCAGCTACTTCTCTACGTAGTCGCCGTTCTGACTTAGACTTTTGTCATAGCGTTGTACCAACTTTTCAATAGCCTCATCATAGAAGGCAGCCGCCAGTGCTTTCCGCCAATTCTCCACGCTGGCCTACACCTCGTTGTCTGTGTCAAAATGTTGTCTTCAAAGACAGCGGTTCATGTGACCAGAGATGAAACTCAGGGGGAGACAATTGCGGACTGTATTGTGGGTAATCTAACATTTCCATTTGAAAACGATGCAGGAGCATCTTCATTGCCCCTGCAGAATGCGGCTGAGAATTGTCGTGAAGACGAAACAGCACGACAGTTATGTAAAGTTAGCTGCATAGCTTCAGGTGAAATTTCTCACCAGGCCCTCGTACTTGGCGGCAGACACTATTTTCTAGACATCTTTACGCACTCACTGCGAGCTCAGAAATGAGAAGAGCGACGTGATGCTAACTGGGGTTATACTAAAGACACTACCCAACACATCTGTGCAAAGTTTTATCGGATTTTCATAGTCGTTTCCATTTCGCGACCGATCGGAGCTTACTTTCTGAAGGCCCCTCGTATTTGCTCGTATTACCCAGGAGCTACAATACTCAGGACCTACAATAAACCCCTGTAAATCGTAACCTTCCAATTTATGCAGGATTATTTGAATACAGACGAGGAAAGTCCACTTTATCCGAAATGTTAGAACTGACACAGGACTACATTCCATGAGAGGTTGTATCTAAAAATCACACACGCAATATGTATGAAAAATACATACAAATTCTTACGAGATCTCTTAACACGTCTTGAATCAACCATCGTAAATGTTTGGCTGTACTGATTTACGGGAAACTTTCCACTTTTTCACAATCTCTCTCTGTGTTGTAAATAAACAAGTTGGATATGGTACATGACATATAGGATAATATATGACAGCTTCATTGAGCATCAATGATACAATGTTTATGATCCTATAGGAGCCCGTGAAGATCATTACTACCACTGCAGAGTGTTATGGCGCCTCTAGTGGCGTTACTGTTTCGCGACAGGGTATAGAAAGTGAGCATAAAGTTGCATCACGTCCACAGTCAGATTGTGGTTTAAAGAATTCACTGAGATGTAACAGTAATAACTCTCTTGTGGAAAGTTATACTTGGACATTCATGGAGTCAGGAACATATAAAGTATGAAATTTAATAGGGAAGGTGATAACTGATACGGAAAACAACACGTTCAAGGAGACTGGAAGTTAGAAACGGCATAAAACTTGCACTTAATAAAAGTTACAGCTTAATAAAACTTAAAAAGTCGATCATCAAAAAGATCCCGAATGCACCAAAGTCAGTACCCTTTTAATAAGGAATATAGCAGAATTAAATGGTATAATCATCATCACTGGCCACATAGTAATTTTTTTAGTATAAGTGCAAAGTTTTATCCCTTACTTAGAGCCGGTAAACATGTGCATTATTTGGCCTTTGTGTTTTTCTGACAAATATACCGTCTGTACAGTATGTAGATTAAATTAAGGTTCACTGGCGAAAATAACTTCTCCTGAGATTTCTCGTGCAGCCCAAATTTCTGTTTGAAATTAGTTACAAACGATTTTATTTACACCATACAACCCTATATCAAATACACTTTCACTCTACATTTCGCCTCAATTGATATTATGGAGCCGGCCGGAATGGCCGAGCGGTTCTAGGCGCTACAGTCTGGAACCGCGCGACCGCTACGGTCGCAGGTTCGAATCCTGCCTCGGGCATGGATGTGTGTGATGTCCTTAGGTTAGTTAGATTTAAGTAGTTCTAAGTTCTAGGGGACTGATGACCTCAGAAGTTAAGTTCCATAGTGCTCAGAGCCATTTGAACCATTTTTTTATATATATATTATGGTAGTGCGCACCAAAATAATGAAATATTAGTAAGTGACAATTTCGTTATGGGCATGTTGGAATTGCCATGGTTTATCTACGAACCATGTGCTGTCTTTAGCCCTTTTCATGTCCATTGCACCCTCAGCAGAGTCATACTTAAATGTTGCGCTCCAGTCCGTTAACTGAGCGCTGTCTTAATTTTCGTACTTGACTTCAAATCACCACATGAATCTCTGCGTTGTTAGCTAAGCCATCATTAGGTTTTGATTGGTTTTTGCAGTACGAGAGCATGTATTGTCGTTGTAAGTCAGAATTCATAATGTTCGTAGACTGTTTTTCCCACATACACACAGAAATACTCGCTCTAAAACTGAGTTTTCCTAAGTAACTTCTTTGTCTTCTATTTCTTTATGTTAACCGTCCATTGAGAGAGCAACTTCAATAGCGCTAAGTTGACAAACTCTATGAATTCACTGTTAATCTGTAATATTTTCTTTTAATTTCTTGATTATACGTAAAATTCTTACTTTAAGTCATCCTCGGTCCTTTTCTACACTATGAACTAATTGTGTTGTGTCATCAGCGAAACGAAGATGATACAGATCAATTAGTTCGGGTGTCTCTCTTGAGAGTCTTCATTCACTGTTTTTTTTCTTTTTTGGGGGGGGGGGGTACATGCAGTTCCAATTTCGCAAAGTGTAGCTGGAGTCAGACCAAAAAAATACTGCTCATCACGTCTTTCACGCAAAGCCCAGTGTCAACGGAATGTGTAGTTTTATTTGCCGTTAAAAACAAAATTAATTTTAAAAGCGAAGTTTAAATGGTCACTCGACAGAGCAGTCCCTAATTAGCGTAGTGCGATATTCGGGCTAGACATATGTATTAACAGGTACAGTAAAACACAGGAAAACTTCGTAGTACCTAGTAATCAGAAGTGAGAAGGAGCGATTTGTATGTAGTTCAAAGAAATTTTTTATAGCCAACATCGCGTTCAAGACAATTTTCTTATTTACCGTTGTCGACTGGTACAACTGTCGTCTTCAGATCTTCCAAAACGTTTTTGATTGTACTTCATGTTCCATCATGAGACCGTTATTCATGTTTTGTTAACATTTTAGTGCTGAGTACATTTTATATGTCACACAGGTTTCTCAAAAATGAAATTACAGACGGGTTTTTACAGGTAAAAATAAAGCAGTTAACCTGCACCGACTTCCACAAGATGCATTTTAGTTGTGTCTATTTTTACTTGTGACAAATCTGCGCGGAATATGAAATATACTGTCCACTACAATGTTAACATGGAATGAGTACCGCGCGACTGCTACGGTCGCAGGTTCGACTCCTGCCTCAGGTATGGATGTGTGTGATGTCCTTAGGTTAGTTAGGTTTAAGTAGTTCTAAGTTCTAGGGGAATGATGACCATAGATGTTAAGTCCCATAGTGCTCAGAGCCATTTGAACCATTTGGAATGAGTAATGAACGCACAATGGAGCATGATGCATAAACAAAGAAGTCTTTGAAGTTCTGAAGATGACAGTTGTTCCTGTCTAAAGTGGTTAATTAAAAATACACTCCTGGAAATGGAAAAAAGAACACATTGACACCGGTGTGTCAGACCCACCATACTTGCTCCGGACACTGCGAGAGGGCTGTACAAGCAATGATCACACGCACGGCACAGCGGACACACCAGGAACCGCGGTGTTGGCCGTCGAATGGCGCTAGCTGCGCAGCATTTGTGCACCGCCGCCGTCAGTGTCGGCCAGTTTGCCGTGGCATACGGAGCTCCATCGCAGTCTTTAACACTGGTAGCATGCCGCGACAGCGTGGACGTGAACCGTATGTGCAGTTGACGGACTTTGAGCGAGGGCGTATAGTGGGCATGCGGGAGGCCGGGTGGACGTACCGCCGAATTACTCAACACGTGGGGCGTGAGGTCTCCACAGTACATCGATGTTGTCGCCAGTGGTCGGCGGAAGGTGCACGTGCCCGTCGACCTGGGACCGGACCGCAGCGACGCACGGATGCACGCCAAGACCGTAGGATCCTACGCAGTGCCGTAGGGGACCGCACCGCCACTTCCCAGCAAATTAGGGACACTGTTGCTCCTGGGGTATCGGCGAGGACCATTCGCAACCGTCTCCATGAAGCTGGGCTACGGTCCCGCACACCGTTAGGCCATCTTCCGCTCACGCCGCAACATCGTGCAGCGCGCCTCCAGTGGTGTCGCGACAGGCGTGAATGGAGGGACGAATGGAGACGTGTCGTCTTCAGCGATGAGAGTCGCTTCTGCTTTGGTGCCAATGATGGTCGTATGCGTGTTTGGCGCCGTACAGGTGAGCGCCACAATCAGGACTGCATACGACCGAGGCACACAGGGCCAACACCCGGCATCATGGTGTGGGGAGCGATCTCCTACACTGGCCGTACACCACTGGTGATCGTCGAGGGGACACTGAATAGTGCACGGTACATCCAAACCGTCATCGAACCCATCGTTCTACCATTCCTAGACCGGCAAGGGAACTTGCTGTTCCAACAGGACAATGCACGTCCGCATGTATCCCGTGCCACCCAACGTGCTCTAGAAGGTGTAAGTCAACTACCCTGGCCAGCAAGATCTCCGGATCTGTCCCCCATTGAGCATGTTTGGGACTGGATGAAGCGTCGTCTCACGCGGTCTGCACATCCAGCACGAACGCTGGTCCAACTGAGGCGCCAGGTCGAAATGGCATGGCAAGCCGTTCCACAGGACTACATCCAGCATCTCTACGATCGTCTCCATGGGAGAATAGCAGCCTGCATTGCTGCGAAAGGTGGATATACACTGTACTAGTGCCGACATTGTGCATGTTCTGTTGCCTGTGTCTATGTGCCTGTGGTTCTGTCAGTGTGATCATGTGATGTATCTGACCCCAGGAATGTGTCAATGAAGTTTCCCCTTCCTGGGACAATGAATTCACGGTGTTCTTATTTCAATTTCCGCGAGTGTAGTTTCGAACGCGATCTTGGCAATAAAAACTTTCTTTAGAAATAGGAAAAGCTTTGTTCGTCACTCCTTCGTGGCCATAAAATCAGTCTTGTGTGAAACCTGGCCAGTGTGATGATACACTTCAATGCAACAGCGGAGCCGGCCGGAGTGGCCGAGAGGTTCTACGCGCCACAGTCTGGAACCACGCGACCGCTACGGTCGCAGGTTCGAATCCTGCGTCGGGCATGGATGTGTGAGATGTCCTTAGGTTAGTTAGGTTTAAGTAGTTCTAAGTTCTAGGGGACTGATGACCTTAGCAGTTAAGTCCTATAGTGCTCAGAGCCATTTGAACCATTTTTGCAACAGCACCACTCCGTAGCTGCTGGAATACTGATTCAACTTCGTGTTTTACAGTCCCTGTTACTACATATCGCTAAAATGAATATCGCATTATACAAATCTAGGACTTTTCTATCGAATGAACAAATAAATTCCGCTTTAAAAGTCGTTTTGTTTGTAACTGAAACCAAACCGAGGTCGTCATGGGTGTCGAATGGAAAATATGGTGAGCGGTATCTGTTTGGCCGCCTGCGTCTACGCACCTCAAAAACGAAACTGCCGAAGCACCAGAGAAAATGCGACTGACGACTCTTAACGGAGACGTTCTACTACACTGAAGAGCCAAAGAAAATGGTACACCTGTCTAATATCGTGTAGGGCCCGTGATCACGCAGTAGTGCCGCAACGCGACGTGGCATGGACTCGACTAATGCCTAAAATAGTGCTGGAGGGAATACACACCGTAAATCCAGCAGGGCCGTCCATAAATCCGTAAGAGTACGAGGGGGTGGAGATCTCTTCTGAACAGCACGTTGAAAGACATCCAAGATATACACAATAATATTCATGTCTGGGGAATTTGGTGGCCAGCGGAAGTGTTTACACTCAGAAGCGTGTTCCTGGAGCCACTCTCTAGCTATTCTGGACGTATGGGGTGTCGTATTCTGCTGCTGGAATTGCCGAACTCCGTCTGAATGCACAATGGACATGAATGTATGCAAGTGATCAGACATGATGCTTAAGTACTTGTCAACTGTCACAGTCGTATCTAGACGTATCAGGGGTTCGATACCACTCCAATCGCGCACGCCCCACACCATTACAGAGCCTCCACCTGTTTCAACAGCCCCTGCAGACATGCAGGGTCCAGGGAGTCACCAGGTTGTCTCCATACCCGAACGCGTCCATCCGCTCGCCGCATTTGAAACGAGACTCTTCTTACCAGGCATCATGTTTCCAGTCATCAACAGCCCAATTCAGTGTTGACGGGCCCAGGCCAGGAGTAAAGCTTTGTGTCGTGCAGTCATCAAGGCTCCGAAAACCAATATCGATGATATTTCGTTGAATGGATCGCTCGCTGAGCCTTGTTGATGCCTCAACATTGAAACCTGCGGCAATTTGCGGAAGTGTTGCACTTCTGTCACGTTGAATGATTCTCTTCAGTCGTCGTTGGTCCCGTTACTGCAGAATCTTTTTCCGGCTGCAGCTATGTCGGAGATTTGATGTTTTATCGGATTCCTGATATTCACGGTACAGTCGTGAAATGGTCGTGCGGGAAAATCCCCACTTCATCGCTACATTGGAGATGTTGTGTCCCATCGCTAGTGCGCCGACTGTAATACCATGTTCAAAGTCACTTATATCTTGATAACCTCCCATAGTAGCAGCAGTAAGCGATTCAACATCTGCACCTGACATTTGTTGTCTTATATAGACGTTGCCGATCGCAGCACCGTATTATGCCTGTTTACATATCTCTGTATTTTAGTACACAAGCTTATACCAGTTTCTTTGGCACTTCGGTGTATATCAACCGTCACGATCAGCAGCCAAGCAGTTTGATATAAGTATATGGGAACGTGGAAAGAATGCACTTTGATGAAACTATGTGACCAGAAGTCTACAGAAATATCAGAAATTGCTTGGATACCAATCACAGCAACCAAGCGGCTGAAGAAAGTCAGTCAATAATAACTTCATTGGCCAATTGATCTTCCCATGACCTCCGTTCCTTAGAGCCGTATGGATTGTAATACTGAGACAGAAATTCAGAGTGTTCAGCGAACCTCACATACTGTAAGTTTTCCCTGTTGTCGGATCACTGAATGAACCGTTCATTAGGACTATTACACGAAAACTCTTCCACCTGGCCTATGTCCAGCGCTGCAAAGGAGAGCAAAATTCAAAAAGGAAATGCCGAAATTAAGAGATTGCGCTCAAATTGCTATAGGGACGATCCCTAGCTTTAAAATGATCGCAGTGGTGCTTATCGGAACCCACGCCCGCCTTCCGAGAGTGGCGAGCCTTCGGTGGAGAGCGCGCAGCCACACTAAGTGGGACAGTGAGTCTGCGGCCGGTCCCTCCGTGTCGCCCGGAGCCCCACAACCTGTTCCGCGACTGGGCCTGGCCGGCCGACCGCTCTTCCCTGTTCCATCCAGCCGTCTCCTCTCACTTTCGTGGCTCGCCAGCCTGCAGATCCAGTAGCAGCCGATGCAGTCGCGGCACGCCCTCTGGCCGCGCTTACGTAATACCAGGCACTGGATCAAGACAGTAGCTGACCTGCATATTGGGGCACTCCTGGAAACGCCAAACAACCGTCACTTTCTTAAAAGGGTCTACGTTTTTAAACCGGAGCGCCAAAGAAACTGGTATAGGCATGCGTATTCAAATACAGAGATACGTAAACAGAATACGGCGAAGCTGTCGACAACTCCTATATAAGACAGTTGTTCTCATATACATGGATACTCTGCAAATCACATTTAAGTGCCTGGCAGAGGGTTCATCGAGCCACTTTCACAATTCTCTATTTTTCCAATCTCTTATAGCGCGCGGGATAAATGAACGCCTATATCTTTCCGTACGAGCTCTGATTTCCCTTATTTTATCGCGGTGATCGTTCCTCCCCATATAAATCGATGTCAACAAAATACTTTCGCATTCGGAGGAAAAAGTTGGAATTTCGTGAGAAGATACCGTCGCAAAGAAAAATGCCTTTCTTTTAATGATGTCCATCCCAATTCCTGTATCATTTCTGTGACACTCTCTCCCATATTTCGCGATAATACAAAACGTGCTGCCTTTCTTTGAACTTTTTCGATGTACTCTGTCAGTCCTATCTGGTAAGGATCCCACACTGCGCAGCAGTATTCTAAAAGTAGTGTAGGCAGTCTCCTTAGTAGGTCTGTTACATTTTCTAAGTGTCCTGCAAATGAAACGCAGTCTTTGGTTAGCCTTCCCCACAACATTTTCTATGTGTTCCTTCCAATTTAAATTGTTCGTAATTGTAATACCTAGGTATTTAGCTGAATTTACGGCTCTTAGATTAGACTGATTTATCGTGTAACCGAAGTTTAACGGGTTCCTTTTAGCACTCATGTGGGTGACCTCACACTTTTCGTTATTTAAGGTCAACTGCCACTTTTCGCACCATTCCGATATTTCTTCTAAATCGTTTTGCAGTTTGTTTTGATCTTCTGATGACGTTATTAGTCGATAAACGACAGCGTCATCTGCAAACAACCGAAGACGGCTGCTCAAATTGTCTCCCAAATCGTTTATATAGAAGGAACAGCAAAGGGCCTGTAACACTACCTTGGGGAACGCCAGAAATCACTTCTGTTTTACAAAATGACTTTCCGTCAGTTACAACGAACTGTGACCTCTCTGGCAGGAAATCTAGATCCAATCACATAACTGAGACGATATTCCATAAGCACCCAATTTCACTACGAGCCGCTCATGTGGTACAGTGTCAGAAGCCTTCCGGAAATCCAGAAATACGGAATCGATGTGAAATCCCTTGTCTACAGCACTCAGCACTTCATGTGAATAAAGAGCTAGTTGTGTTTCACAAGAACGATGTTTTCTAAACCCATGTTGACTGTGTGTCAATATACCGTTTTCTTCGAGGTGATTCATTACGTTCGAACACAATATATGTTCTAAAATCCTGCTGCATATCGACGTTAACGATATGGGCCTGTAATTTAGTGGATTACTCCTACTACCTTTCTTCAATATTGGTGTGACCTGTGCAACTTTCCAGTCTTTGGGTACGGATCTTTCGTCGAGCGAACACTTGT
Source organism: Schistocerca piceifrons (assembly GCF_021461385.2). Classification (NCBI taxonomy): domain Eukaryota; kingdom Metazoa; phylum Arthropoda; class Insecta; order Orthoptera; family Acrididae; genus Schistocerca; species Schistocerca piceifrons. Next base: position 562,402,939 of record NC_060141.1, read on the forward strand.
ATATGATTGTTAAGTATGGAGCTAATGCATCAGCATACTCCGAAAGGAACCTAACTGGTATACAGTCTGGACCAGAAGACTAACTTTTATTAAGTGATTTGAGTTACTTCACTATTCAGAGGATATTTACTTCTACGTTACTTATGTTGGCAACTGTTCTCGATTCGAATTATGGAATAGTTACTTCGTCTTCTTTTGTGAAGGCATTTCGGAAGACTTTGTTTAGTAACTCTGCTTTAGCATCACTGTCTTCGATAGTATCTCCATTCCTATCGCGCAGAGAAGGCATTGATTGTTTCTTGCCGCTAACATACTTCACATACGACCAGAATCGCTTTGGATTTTCTGCCAGGTTTCGAGACGAAGTTTCGTTGTGGAAACTGTTATAAGCATCGGCTACTGACTATAACGGCAGGTTATCAGCATTTTAGTGAGTTTGAACACCGTGTTATAGTCAACACATGAGTGATGGGACGCAGCATCTCCGAGGTAGTGATGAAGTGCGGATTTTCCCGTGCCATCATTTCATGAGTGTACCGTGAATGTCAGGAATTCGGTGAAACATGAAATCTCCGACATGGCTGCAGCCGGGAAAATATCCTTCAAGAACGGGACCAACGACGAATGAAGAGAATACTTCAACGTGACAGAAGTGCAATCCTTCCGCAAATTGCTGCAGATTTCAATGCTGGGCCATCAACAAGTGTCAGCGTGCGAATCATTCAAGGAAACATCATCGATATGGGATTTTTGAGCCGTTGGCCCACTCGTATACCCTTGATTACTGCACGAAACAAGCTTTAGGCCTCGGCTGAGCCCGTCAGCACCGAAATCGGACTGCTGATATGTTGCCTGGGTGGATGAGTCCGTTTCAAATTGTATAGAGCGGATGGACGTGTACTTGTATGGAGACAACCACATGAATCCATGGAACCTGCATGTCAGCAGGGGAGTCTTCAAGTTGGTGGAGTCTCTGAAATGGATCCCCTGCTACGTCTACATAGGACTTTGACAGGTGACACGTACGTAAGCATCCTGTCTACGGCTACATAGGCCTTTCACAGGTGACACGTTCGTAAGCATCCTCTCTCGTCAGCTGCATCCATTCATGTCCATTGTGCATGCGACGGACTCGGGCAATTCCAGCAGGAAAACGTGAGACCCTACACGTCGAGAATTGCTGCAGAATGGCTCCAGAAAGACTTTTACGAGTTTAAACGCTTCCACTGGCCACCAGATTAGCAAGACCTTAACATTGTTGAGCATTTCTGGGATGCCTTGCAACGTGCCGTTCAGCAGAGATCTCCACCCCCTCGTACTTACGGATTTATGGATGGGCCAGCAGGATTCATTGTGTCAATTCCATTCAGCACTACTTCAGACAGTAGTCGAGATCATATCAAGTCGTGTTGCGGTACTTCTACGTGCTCTCGGGGGCCCTACATGATATTAGGCTGGTCCGCAGCTCGTGGTCGTCGTGCGGTAGCGTTCTCGCTTCCCCCCCCCCCCCCCCCCCCCCCCGGGTTCCCGGGTTCGATTCCCGGCGGGGTCAGGGATTTTCTCTGCCTCGTGATGACTGGGTGTTGTGTGATGTCCTTAGATTAGTAAGGTTTAAGTAGTTCTAAGTTCTAGGGGACTGATGACCATAGATGTTAAGTCCCATAGTGCTCAGAGCCATTTGAACCATTTGATATTAGGCTGGTGTACCGGTTTCTTTGGCTCTTCGGTGTAAATCAGATGACATTAAATTGCGGAAGTATCCTTATCTATATGAGCAGCCGCAGTACAGGTAACTAAGAAACCAGGAAACGCTAGACCACATAGACTGGTGTTCACACTTAGCCTTGAAGGGGGTGGGTGGGGAAGGTGGTGACGCCGACTATTTAGATCCGTAGCGGTGCAGAACCTTTTAAGGCAGCACAACAGTCACCAATTCTCCGGAACTGCACTACTCACTGTACTGGCACGTGAACACGGCGGCGGCTCCAGGCGGTGCTCGCCTCCTCGCGCCTGCTCTGCGCATGCGCTCCCGTGTCCCGACTGCGCGCGGAGGTCGTCGGCTGCGCAACCGCGGGTAACGGTGCAGAGCCTAGCCCGGCGTGTGACGGAATATCGCGCAAGGCGGCCCGCCGGCCTTGGTCGCCCACGTCGCCGCTGGCAGCTGCTCAGCCCGGCCGGCCCGGCTCGGCGATCGCTGGCCGGCGGTCGGGGATGGACAAGGACGCCGATGAAAGGCGGAAAGAAAGGGAGCGCCGCCGAGGCACGTAGCCACCCGCGCTCCGGCCGCCACGTGCTGCCGTCTGGCTGCCGCTCTTCCTCAAAGGCGACGGACTGTCGTGTGCGGCTATAAGGCGTTCCGCCCGTAAAGGTTCGGACTGGTGAATTACACTGAAGAGCCAAAGAAACTGGTACACCTGCCTAATTAAAAAAATAGGGCCTCCGCGAGCACGCAAAAGTGCCGCAACACGACGTCCCATGGACTCGAATAATGTCCGAAGTAGTGCTGGAGGGAAATGAGACCATGAATCCCGCAGGGCTATCCATAAATCCGTATGAGTACGAGGGGTAGAGATCTCTTGTGAACAGCACGTTGCAAGGCGTGCCAGGCATGCTCAATAACTTTCGTGTCTGGAGAGTTTGGCGGCCCGCGGAAGTGTTCAAACTCAGAAGAGTGAGCAATTCTGGACGTTTGGGGTGGCGCATTATCCTGCTGGAATTGTCCATAAAATGGTTCAAACGGCTCTGAGCACTATGCGACTTAACTTAGTTGCATAGAACTTAGTCTCCTAGAACTTAGAATTAATTAAACCTAACTAACCTAAGAACATCACACATATCCATGCCCGCGGCAGGATTCGAACCTGCGACCGTAGCGGTCGCTCGGCTCCAGAATGTAGCGCCTGGAACCGCACGGCCACTCCGGCCGGCGGAATTGCCCAAGTCCGACGGAATGCACTGTGGACATGAATGGATGTAGGAGATCAGACAGGATTCTTAAGTACGTGTCACCTGTCATAGTCGTGTGTAGACGTGTCAGGGGTCCCTTATCACTCCAATTGCACACACTCCACACCATTACAGACCCCCCACGAGCTGGAAAAGTCCCCTGCTGACATGCAGGGTCCATGAATTCACGTGGTTGTCTCTATATTCGTGCACGACCATTCGCTCGATACAATTTGAAACGAGACTCGTCTGACTGGGCAACATTTTTCAGTCATCAACAGCCCAATGTCAGTGTCGCCGAGCCCAGGCGTAGACGAATGATCCTCCGGCTCCGGAAGTTCATATCGATGACGTTTCGTTGAATAGTTCGCACGCTGACACATGTTGGCCCAGCGTAGAAATCAGCAGCAATTTGCGGAAGAGTTGCACTTCTGTAAGTTGAACGACCCTCTTCAGCAGTTGTTGGTCCCGTTCTTGCGGGATCCTTTCCCTGCCGCAGTGATGTCGGAGATTTGGTGTTTTATCGTATTCTTGATATTCACGGTGCACTCCTGAAATGGTCATAACGAAAAATCGCTACTTCGGAGATGCTGCGTCCCATCGCACGTGATCCGATTGTAACACAACGTTCAAACTCACTTAAATCTTGGTAACCTGCCATTGTAACAGCAGTAACCGATCTAACAATGACGACAGACACTTGTCTTATATAGGCGTTGCCGAATGCAGCGCCGTATTCTGCCTCTTTACATATCTCTGCATTTGAAAACGTATGCTTACACCAGTTTCTTTGGCACTTCAGTGTCGGTACGAAGGCTCACTTAACGATACTGACACCTAAACGAACTGCCGGCCGTGGCGGCCGAGCTGTTCTAGGCGCTTAGACCGGAACCGCGCGACTTCGGGTATTGATGTGTGTGATGTCCTTAGGTTAGTTGGGTTTAAGTAGTTCTAAGTTCTAGGGGACTGATGACCTCAGATGTTTAGTCCCATAGTGCTCACAGCCATTTGAAGCATTTGAACCTAAATCCACTGGGTGACAAAAATCTTGGGATAGTGAGATGAACTCATAAAGATGGCAGTAGTATCGTGTAGGAAAGGCTTTATAGGTCAGTGGTCTAGCAGAGCTGCCCTTAGATGATTCATGTGAAAAGGTTTCCGACGTGATTGCTGCCGCAAGATGGGAACTAAAAGACTTCTAACGCGGAATGGTAGGTGGAGCTAGAAGCATGAGACATTCCATTCCCGTAAACGTTACATGATCCACAGTGTGCCGCGAATTTCAGGCATTACCTCTCACCCCAGACGACGCAGTGGCAGACGGCCTTCGCCTAACGACCGAGAGCAGTGGCGTTTGCATGGAGTTGTCAGTGCTAACAGACAAGCAACACTGCGAGAAATAACCATGAGCCTCGATTTCATTTGGTATGAGGTGATAGGATTTGAGTGTGGCGCAGACCTCACTAAACCGTAGATGCAAGTTGTCAACAAGGCATTGCGCAACCTGCTGGTGGCTCCACGATAGTGTGTGCTGTGTGTACATGGATCGGACTTATTCCTCTGGCCCAAGTGAGCCGATCACTGACTGGAAGTGGTTATGTTCGGCTACTTGGAGGTCATTTGGAGCCAGTTTTTACGAATGGCAGTGCGCCATGTTGCAGGTCACAACTGTTCGCTATTGGTTTTGAAGAACATTCTGGACGATTCGAGTGAATGATTTGGCCATCCAGATCACCCGACGCGAATCCCATCGTCCATTTAAGACGTCAGTTCGTGCACAAAATCCTGCACTGGCAACACTTCCGTAATTATCGACGGCTATACAGGCAACATGGCTCGGTATTTCCGCAGTGGACTTCCAGTTATTTGTTGGGTCCACGCCACGTCGATTTACTTCACTACGTTGGGCAAAAGGACGTCGGACACGATATTAGGAGGTATCCCATGACTTTTGTTACCTCAGTGAATAAACGGAACAGAGGCGAATGTGGAATCATTTAGTTCAGTGTAAGTGAAAAGACTTATTGTTAGAATAAGTTATCAGTAATAGATATCTAGAGCTAATTTAGTGTTTGAGGATATCCAGTGTGATTTAGGGGTAACGACCGCGAGTTTCTCCTTCTAGAAAAGATAGACATTAGAAAGACTGTGTCATACAAGGAACATGTCGCTCGATAAACTGATAAACTATCGTCTGTGCGATTCATTAGTTTTTTTCGTTAGCCCAGGACGGTGATAAAATTAGCCTGAAAGTCATAGTGTAAATAGTGCAATAGGATCACTTTCTCAAAATACCGTTTGAAACGTGGGACTTAGGGAAAGCAGGAAAAGGTGTGGACGGGGCCTAATAAAAAAAAAAATGGTTCAAATGGCTCTGAGCACTATGGGACTTAACAGCTATGGTCATCAGTCCCCTAGAACTTAGAACTACTTAAACCTAACTAACCTAAGGACATCACACATATCCATGCCCGAGGCAGGATTCGAACCTGCGACCGTATCAGTCGCACGGTTCCAGACTGCGCGCCTAGAACCACGAGACCACCGCGGCCGGCGGGGCCTAATCAGTTACCGTTGGTTGCACAGTAAACACATATACTTCATTTAAGGAAATAATTTTTTTAAAACAATCATTTAAAAAAAAAATGACTGTAACACAAGATACGCCGACGGCTGAAGACCTTATTAAGAGAATTCAATTATTTGTCGGCTCAAGGCCACAAGCAATAGGAATCATTTAAACAAATATTATTTTTAAACAACTGACACAATCAGACCAAATAAAGTAGGGAGTGATCCACAGACAGTGCAACGATGGATTATTTCACGCGAGGGTGAAGTGACAGACAGCACTACGTCTTCAGAATCCGGTGTTTGAAACACCGAAAGGCAGAAGGAATCCTCCACCAAGGCAGTACGTAGACAGCGTTAAAATAACTGCGCATTCAAACACATTAGATACACACAGAGCCGCGAAAATAATTCCACCAACAACTCAAACAACACTAAGACGAGCCACTGTGGAACAAGCACGAACCACAAGTCGACACAAACGCAGAGGGCCTAGAAGCGGTCGGAAGACCAAATATACGTCGTGCGACGAGACGACCGACCGAATAACTAACCAAAGGCCGTCCCCGCTCACGTCAGGCAAGGGGAAGGTGCCAGCATGAATCGCCGACTGACAGCTTATCGCCATGAGGTCACTTACACGGATAGACACACACGCACACACACACACACACACACAAGTGAACCAAATTTACAGTTCCAAGTCACAATGGTAGACAATTACGGTATTCGATAAAAATTATCCTCCAATTGTACTGCGCAGTGTAATTTGTCGTGCTTAAGGCATGGGTATGTCTTCGCTTTAACTCCAAGGAACGCTGTTGGGATACCATCCAGCACCATTACATCTCAACCCCCGCCCACAACGTTCGCAATTACACTCTCTGTTTCGTCCCAGATATGCTTAATAGGAGTGAGGGCAAGAGTCGCGAGGAGATGCCAGAGATGGTACGTCCTCGAAGTATTTCCTAAAGGACTCACAAAGATGGGGGGGGGGGGTGGGGGGGGGGGTGAATTACTCGATAAACAAATTGTGAAAGGTTTGTGCTCCAGCCGATGACGTATTATACTAACTGCCCATCCAACTTTGCACGGTGTGGTGTCGGCCATTCTCTGTTGTCCTCCTCCTCCCTGCTGAATAAGCTGATAATACTTTCCCTCTCATGGGTTAGGCCAGGCTATTTCATGGTGGAACACTGTGGCGTAACCGCTGTTTAGCGACCTCGGCCACAAATGATTCAGAGCTCGTAAGTGCCCAGCGGAAGATAACCGTGGTTGCGTAACTCCAGATCCCTTCGTAACGCGCTTAAATCATACGAAATCTACACAGGAAAATAGAAACTTCTTACTACACATGAAATACGCGTACACACATTCTCTGCTTCCCTTAGTAAAGATATTGTGGTAAGAGTGACTGAAGTAGAGCAGTTCACAATTAGGACATTTTCGGTATTTCTGTGAAATACCGAAAGCTTCGGGCAATTTTGACTATTGTAGAAGCTGGTGCTGAGCATAAAGTTGACGACGACCTCATTGACTTTCGGATGCGTCGTAAACTATCTGTGTTTCCCTGAACTGTAAGACTGAACGTATTTTCAATTATCAGACAGAAATAAGTTTTAAGTGCAGTTCTAATGGAACCTAGGTCGTCAGAAACGCGCTCTGTTACACTAACATCCATCGAATTATAACTGGCACTCTTTGACACGCACAGTGTAACATGATTGAAATCCAGATAATAGTATGTCTGTATTTCTAATGATGCACGTGTTCCAATACGTTACTCAATGAGATATGCAGCTGATTCGAAGGTTACTGTTATACACTAAACCATTTGTGAGGATTATGCACTCATATGCTGTCTGTTTTTTAATTCGTCTTTCTAGTATTCGTTTTCAAGGGAATATCACCATCTATTAAATCGTTTGAGTACGTATAGATTCCTGCCGCGCGGAGGGGCAACGCGGTCTGGGGCACCATGTCACTAATTGCGTGGCCCCTCCCCCGGAGTTTCGAGTTCTCCCTCGGGCGTGGGTGTGTGTGTTAGTTTAATTAGTTTAAGTAGTGTGTAAGTCTATGGACCGATCACCTCACCAGTTTGATCCCTTAGGAATTCACGCACACACACGCAGATAGAATCCCATGGTGCACTTTAGGGACTGCGAAACAATTCATGTTATCCCGAAAATAAGTGAGAAAACGAAGCAAGGAGATTCCTATCGACGTCTAGGCCATTATGAATGAAAAACGCGGACGGGAACTGTGGGAGGATAGACGGCAATGGAAATAAGCCGTTAACTTCATGTGGAATTATTACGTTCCAAGCAAGTGCCTGCAGCCCATGCGCTTCATGCATAAGTATTACCCGTCTCCCGCACAGTGACAAACGGATGTCGTGAGTAATGTTCCATACAGCACGCAAAAGATTCTATACTGAATACTCTTTACACGCTCCGATTTCTATGCTTGTATTATGTGCTTTCTTGAGACGCTCCCATCCGTTCCCAGATTATCGCATGATGAACACGTAACGGAATTCCCTCATAAGAGTAGCCAAGCTAGGAGCGTATTAGTTAACGTTTCAGCAGATATTTGCAATTTCGTTCTTGCAGTATACAGGGTATAAATTTTGAGTCGACAAACCAGAATAACTCGAAAAATAAGCTTCACACGAAAAAAATATGTAGAATCCAAAGTTGATTATTTCCGAGAAGGACGTCTGTTAGTGCTAAAATTAGCCCGCCACCCCAGCCCACTGGGGTTGGGGCGGGAGGCAACTCTAAAATTTCAAATTGGGAACCACCATTTTTTATTGCAGAATCAGATTCTACATAAAAAAACTACGTACATTTTGTCTTAAGCATTTGCTTAGATTGTTGGTAGTTGGCGCTGTAATACAAGAAAATCTATGTTCCCATTTTTGCATGGAAAATGGTTACGGATAAACAAAAAATACTTATTTACTTCGTAAATTTTGATTCGGTAAAACTAACTCTCTCTCTCCCCCGATAGGGTGGGGTGTGAGAGAGAGGAATTAGAGTTTTACAAATGTTGGACCAAATATTAATTTTTTCCGCAGATTCGGATAAGTTTTGTTTGTTTCGTAGCCACGAGGCCATACAACTTTTAATTACCAAACAAACTATCTGACTAGCTAACGAACTAACTAAATATCCTACTAAGTAAGTACGTAATTTTTATTTATCCCTATCCATTTTCCAAGCAAAAATGAGAACATGGATTTTCTTGAATTACAGCACTAACTACCAAGAATCAAAACAACTGTTTAAGACGTAGGTTTTTTTTATGTAGAATCTTATTCTGCAATAAAATATGGGGGTTCTCATTTGAAATTTTAAAAATGCCTCCCGCCCCACCCCCATGGGGATGGAGTGGCGGGCTAATTTTAGCACCAGTAGATGTCCCCCTCGAAAATAATCAACTTTGCATTCGACACATTTTTTCGTGTGAAGCTTATTTTTCGAGTTATTCCGGTTTGTCAACTTAAAATTTACACTCTGTATAGCTGAAGCCAGCGCAAACAAATACTGATCACCATGCCTTTCATGCGACGCCCACTTTCTATGGAAAGCGTCGATTTGTTTCTCGTTACGAAGCAAATGATTTTTAAACGGGAATTTTACGCGTCCAATAGATAGAGTGGTCCCAAAGTATCCCGGCGCGATTTTCGTTTTACCGATATGCATTAAGATTGACACTAAACGGCGAAGAACTAGAAATACTCCAGTAGCGACTGAGCAGCGCAACTGCATTGCGGGAGCAGACACCACGGATCAGAACGGTGTTGTGGCTAATTCCGGTGCCTGTCAATTATTCGATACATTTTTCCACGTTTTAGTGTCTGTGAAAAACAGTAATCGTTTAAGTAAAGAAAAATTTACAGAAAGGTATCGATAATTTGAAATTTTTATATTGTCTCTGTTGACTGCTTCCTGAAACCTCTCAGAACTGAAAGTTTCCAACAGTATATGTGTATGTGGTTTAATACACTCACGCTCATAAATTAAGAATAATGCTGATACATGGTGTAACAACGCTCTTGTGGGCGGTTTGCTGGTTTAAATCAGCTGCGGGTATGACCATGCGATGCATTTGACCCGCGGTCGTCGCACGATGGCGCTGGCAGCAGTCCGCATATGCAGAGGTGTGTTGGTGCGTGTCAGAGTACGGTGCAGCGAGTAAGTGTGCAGACGTTTACAGACGTGCTGACGGTGACTGTGTGTTAAAAATGGCTCAAAGAACACATATTGATGACGTTATGAGGGGTAGAATACCAGGGCGGCTGGATGCTGGTGAAACACAGCAGGTCGTAGCACGGACACTCCGTGTGCCACGAAGTATGAACTCAAGATTATGGCAACGATTCCAACAGACAGGAAACGTGTCCAGGCGCAACTGTACGAGACGTTCATAGTGCACAACACCACAAGAAGACCGATATCTTACCATCAGTGCCCGCAGACGGCCACGGAGTACTGCAGGTAGCCTTGCTAGGGACCTCACTGCAGCCACTGGATCAGTTGTCTCCAGACACACAGTCTACAGACGACTGAGCAGACATGATTTATTCGCCTGGAGACCTGAAAAGTGCATTCCACTGACCCCTGGTCACAGGAGAGCCCGTAAAGCCTGGTGTCAAGAACACAGTACATGGTCATTGGGACAATGGTCCCAGGTTATGTTCACGGACGAGTACAGGTACAGTCTGAACACCGGTTCTCGCCGGGTTTTCATCTGGCATGAACCAGGAACCAGATACCAACCCCTTAATGTCCTTGAAAGGGACCTGTATGGAGGTTGTGGTTTCATGGTGTGAGGTGGGATTATGATTGGTGCACGTACTCTCCAGCATGTCTTTCACAGAGGAACTGTAACAGGTCACATTTATCGGGACGTCATTTTGCACTCCATGTCCGCATTTTCAGGGGATCAGTGAGTCCCACCTTCCTCCTGATGGTTGATAACGCACGGCCCCACCGAGGTGCCATCGTGAAGGAGTAGCTTGAAACAGATGGTATCAGGCGAACGGAGTGGCCTGCCTGTTCTCCAGACCTAAACCCCACAGAGCACGTCTGGGATGTTCTCTGTCGATGTATCGCTGCACGTCTTCAAGCCCCTATGACACTTTAGGAGCTCCGATAGGCGCTGGTGCAAGAATGGGAGGCTATACCCCAGCAGCTGCTCGACCACCGTAGAGTATGCCAACCCGTTGTGCGGCCTGTGTACGTGTGCATGGTGATCATATCCCATATCGATGTCGGGGTACATGGGCAGGAAGCAGTAGCGTTTTATAGCACATGCGTTTGGGGACGGTTTTCTCAACTTATTACCAATACCATGGACTTACAAATCTGTATCGTGTGTGTTATCTATGTGCCTATGATATTAGCGCCAGTTTTGTGTAGTGCCACGTTGAGAGGCACCACATTCTGCAATTAACCTTAATTTATGAGCATGAGTGTATATACCTACTTTTAATAGCCGAGCTCGTTGCTACACAAGAATAATATTGGTATTGATAATATTCTGTAATTTTTATTGGGAGGCTATGAATTCTTGAGAATTTTCCTTTTTTTATATATATTATCTACTTACCTGAAAACGGTACTCTTTGAATGAGCACATCTTCAAGGAACTCATATATGCCTGAACAATGCCGCTGAATTATTCTGCACAATGAGCGCCTTCCAGTCCATATGCGGATTCAGTTGCATTTTTTTGAAACATTGAACATTTCGTCACTAAAGAAGTCTTTTCAGACAACGTTCATGTGGATACGTACGTTGAAAGAAATTGGCCACCATTTTTTTAGGAAACCATCTCGGCGCTTTCAGTGATCTACGAGAACCATGGAAACGCTTGCTAATTTTGCCGACAATGCGAGTCCGGTATTTTATACTGGGGATAGCTCGTTCAGTCCAGCTTATAGGTTGTAGACTCAAACAGTCACATATTTGTGATATTTCCTTTCCGATGACAGCCTTCAGTCAACCAGCAACAGTCGTAACGCATTTTAAATAACGTCGACGTCGTGAAGAAGTCCGCCACAGCTCCGTACCTTTGGCCCTGCCGGCCGGTGTGGCCGAGCGGTTCTAGGCGCTTCAGTCTGGTCGCGTTTTCGAATCCTGCCTTGGGCATGGATGTGTGTGATGTCTTTAGGTTAGTTAGGTTTAAGTAGTTGTAAGTTCTAGGGGACTGATGACCTCAGATGTTAAGTCCCATAGTGCTCAGAGCTATTTGAACCATTTTGAGCCTTTTGCCCTGTTCCCTTTCGTTAATTACTGCGCAGCCTCTATGAAACACAATGAGAACTCCATATGTGTTTGCATGGGCCAGTGTTAGAGAATCACACAATTACTTTGTATGAATAATTTATTGTTTCCTCTGATGAGAAATCTTGCCATGGTTGTACAGCATCTGAAAATAAAAATTAAAACACATAAATGATGAGCGAAAAACATAAAAAGAAATTTCAATAAATTCAACAGTCTCTTTCGGTTACAGAAACAACTCAGCATGCATAAATAAGTCAAGTGATAACTGTTGCTACTCAAAAGAACCAGCGTTTTGTTGGATGATTATCTCCTTATTTATAAAATAATATTTATACAGGGTGTTCGTAAATTCCCGTTACAAGCTTCTAGAACTTGTAGAGTGGAGTAAGTACATAATATTTTGAATAGAAACCCATGTCCGGAAACGTACCGTTTCCATTCTACCTCGGTTTCAGTTCAGATGTGTAACGCGTCGACGAATTCTGGCCGCTGCGCTAGATCACCATGTGGAATGGAGAGTGAGTACCAGAACATGCTTCTCAGGTAAAATGCCTGTAACAACGTTGGTGGTCGCCACATCAAGACACTGTTGAAATGCATCAAGACGATTCTACACATAAAGGTTTTTTTTTTTTTTGGAATAATGTTAACTCATAATGTTTAAATTTAATACAAACAGATGTGCTTAGATAGTAAATGGATATTTCGTTATGTATTCTTTCGAACTGTTACCTAATAATGGTCACGCCTAATTCAATTGCTCAAGCACAAGCGGATGAACTAAACATCTGAATTGAAATCGCTGTAGAACGAAAACAGTAAGTTTCCGGAGGTGGGTTCCTATTCAAAACATTATGTAATCCCTGTTCCATACGAGACTTCGAAGTTCGTAAAGGGAATTTCCGAGACCTGTAGGTGTAACCTGTTTGCGATGAACACATCCTTCAAGTGTAGTTCTGCGTCGTACTCAATTTATGACATTTCCACCAGTAATAAGGTTTTAGGTTGAATAAAAAAATAATTCTCATTGTTTTAGATAACTATTTTTCCATATCTTAACATCTTCATCAAAAGCAGTAATAAAACTTTCGACCGCCTAACAAGTATGTTGCCCATGTATGAGATGCGTCTCACTTTTACTTTCACAAACTGAAGCTCGGTGGAACCGTACCCACTTGCACTTCTGCAGCCCATACTGCCTGCAAAAGGACGGCTGCTCGGGAACATATTCGGCTCAGTCCTTTAATGTGCTACTAGGATTGAATACCAAATGCCTTAAAAATATAAATGTGTATTTAATAAAATTGTAACCAGAATTAGTCTATTATGAAATTATCCACCCCATTTTGCCAGCTACAGTGACTTTAAAACAACGTTACTTATGACGTTTGAATTATCTTCCTCTCGTCTGATCATGACATGATCAGAAATAGTAGTAACAGTTTAAATATGTGTAAAATACAATGCTAACCGTTATGCTGCAAATTTTACCAATGAAAAACATCGAGATTGTCGTAAATTGAGAAGGATAAATAACAAATATGGTCACACCACAATGGGTACCAAAATGAAATGAAACTGAATTTTTATCGAAAACATTTAATTCCTATTCAAGTCAGGTCACTCCACACTCGGCGCAAATGTAGTGAATTCGAATTTATTGATGAAATTAGTACACTTTATCCAAATCTGGTCTCAATGGAAACTAATTGATTGAAAGATTAATACACGGAAATATTTTCGTTTTATTCGATCCGCACCATAAACTCAGTGCCGATTTGAAAGGGGAATAGACATGACTCGATAACTGTAAAAGTAGGGTGGGGCTGGAGGGATGGACTGTTACATCTGGCCTCTCGACTGAGTCAGCTTTACACGCAAGTATGTGTGGCAGATGCGATGTCGGCACGACACGTAGATCACCCATCGTCAGGTATGTGGATGCATGTTGACAGCAGGAACTTTCATCTTCCATGTAATGCAGCTTACAGGTGACACCATGTGTGGTTACTCCTTCCATTTCCTTCTGCGTTCACGGCCGAATCAAGTGTTGCACGGCTAGATAGCCGACACAGTGTTCTCGCCCCGGTGCTCGACAACTGTTGTCTGCTGTGAGTATCTCGCAATAGCATCTTTGGCATTATATTTACAAAGGGCGTTCAAAAAGTTTTGCACAGTCGTCTCTAACTTTTTTATTTTTGCTGGAGGAGAATGAAATTTTTTGTGAACATGTTTGGAACATTCAGCTATACATTGAGCTTACCCAATGTAGCCTCCATCAGCAGTCACGCATCTGGCCCAACGTTCTGTAAATGTTGTAAATACACTTTGTTAAAATTCTGGGGATTGACTTTTACACCATCGCTTGGCACAGGAAATAAGGTCTTTCTCACTATCAAATGTTTTACCGTGCAGGTGGGCCTTCAGACGACCAAAGAGGTAAAAATCTGACGGAGCCAAGTCCGGGCTGTAGGGAGGATGAGGAACAATTTTTCAGCCGGCCGCAGTGGCCGAGTCGTTCTAGGCGCTTCAGTCTGGAACCGCGAGATCACTACGGTCGCAGGTTCGAATCCTGCCTCGGCCATGGATGTGTGTGATGTCCTTAGGTTAGTTAGGTTTAAGTAGTTCTAAGTTCTAGGGGACTGATGACCTCAGATGTTAAGTCCCATAGTGCTCAGAGCCATTCGAACAATTTTCCAACCCATTTTCCTGATTTTCTCCTGCGTCATAAGGGCTGTATGGCTTTTGGCATGGTCATGGTGTAGTCTGATGAACTGACCCTGAAGCTGTGGTCTGTGGGTCTTGATGGCATGTCGCAGCTTGTTCAATGACAAACAGTAACGGTCCCGGCTAATTGTGTAGCCAGGTTCCAAAAAGTCAGTGAAAATGACACCACAGTGATCCTAGAAGAAGGAGGCTATCACCTTTCAGCCTACTGTTGGTGAAAGTTTTGGTTTCTTCTTCGGAGGAGAACCCGGATGACGTCGCTCCATGGACTGGGTTTTGCTCTCAGGTTCGGACAAAAACAGCCTTCTTTCATCCTGGGCAAAGACGCCGCCAAAACACTGTTTCCACTCTTCAGTAAAGGTCTTCATGAGATCCTCGCACACATTCTTCCTCATCGTTTTCATTTCTCTTGTCAGTAATCTAGGCACCCAACTTGTACAGATTTTTCTGTACCCTAGTGACTGTACCAGTCGTACCACGCAACCCAATGACAAACGAGTCATCTCAGCAAGCTGTCGTGTCGTCACACATTTGTCATTCTGTATGATTTGATCAATGGTCTCTTTACTCACATCACTCACTGCCGTCGATGGTCTACCGCATCGTGGATTGTCCAGTACAGAGAAATCTGCTTCTTTAAACGTCTGCAACCACTACTGGATGCTGCTGCGATCCACTGTGTCCTCCTCACAAACAGCAAACAGGGAGCAACTTCCTGTGAACCGATGTGGTAGAGTCATCGTCGGTCTTGAAGTGGAAACCCATCACCGACCGTTATCGCAACCTGACATCTACTTCACGGTCCATTATGGCTCACCTGAAAATGAAAGAAAATCCTTTTATATACCAACTTATAGCTTAATGTTCCAAGTTTGTTCATACAAAATGTCATTCTCCTCCTGCAAAAAATAAAAAAAAATAGAGATGAGAGCGCAAAACTTTTTAAACGCCCTTTGTACAAGCCGTGGTCAGAAAACAGTGCAGGCAGAAGTTTAACGATTCGAGCATCGGACCGCTAGGAAGGCCTGATCGATATGAAATGGAAAACAAGTATGTCATAAAGTGGTGATAGACACCGGAATGAATGCAGAGGTCTGATTCGCGGTCTGAAGACTGTGTAGACAATAGGTTAGCATGCCTGCAAAAGACGAACTTACTGTCTCTCTCCTCCTGTTCGATTCCTCTTAGACTGATAGCTGACTGCTTTACCCACATGAGTGATTGGTTATTCGGTGACTCTGAGTCCCACTGATCACTCACTGATTGTCTTGTGTCTCCCCTTGCTTGGAAATATTGTTACCCCACTCTGTGCTCGAGGATCCATAATTTCTCATATCGACCATAATTTCTCATATCGTCCATAATTTGTCGTATCTCACTGGTGGACTCAGCTTGCTGTATCACCCGATGAATGATATCCTGTGGCAGCATTTGCAATCTACTTTCATAGTCATTTGTTGGATGTATTCCAATCTCTGTCTTCCTCTACAGTTTTTACCCTCTACTGCTCCCTGTAGTACCATGGACCTTATTCTGCGACATATGTCATATCATCATGTTCCTTCTTCTTGTCAGCGTTTTTCGTTTATTCCTTTCCTCTCCGATTCTGCGGAGAACCTCCTCATTCCTCCCTTACCTTACGCTTCACCCAATCCACTTTCGTCTCCGTTTTCCCACAGCCTCTGTCTCACTACCATACAATGCTGTGCACCAAACCTACATCTAAGGAAGTTCTTCTTCAAATTATGATCTATGTCTGATACTAGCAGACTTCTATTGGCCAGAAATGACGTTTTTTTTGCAGTGCTAGTCTGCTTTTAATGTCTTCCTTACTCCGTCCGTCATGGTTTATTTTGCTGTCCAGGTAGCAGAATGTGTAACTTCGTCAACTTCGTGATCCCCAATAATCATGTTAAATCTCTCGCTGTTCTCATTTCTGCGACTTCTCATTACTTTCGTCTTTCCTTCATTTACTCTCAGTCCACATTTTGCACTCATTAGACTGTTCATACCACTCAGCAGAACATGTAATGCTTCTTCACTTTCATTAAGGACAGCAATGTCATCAGCGAACCTTATTATTGATGTCCTTTCACCCTGAATTTTAATCTCACTCTTGAACCATTCTTTTATTTCCGTCATTGCTTCTTCGACGTACATATTACACTCCTGCCTTACACCCTTTTTAATCCGAGCATTTTTTCCTTCGTGTTCCAGTCCTGTTGCTCCCTCTTTGTTTCTTTAGACATTGAACGTGTATTACCTGTCTTTCCCTACATCTTACTCCTATTTTTCTCAGAATTTTGAACATTTTGTATCACTTTTTCCAGGTCACCAAACCCAGTGTACATGTATTTATTTTTGTTTCGTCTTGCTTTCATTATCAACCGCGACGTCGTAATGGCCTCTCTGGTGTCTTTACTTTTCCTAAAGCCAATATGATCGTAATCTAACATGCATGTGTGAACCTCTAGTTTTTTATAATCCAGTCTCGAAACTTTTTGGAATGACTGGACGGATTAAAAAAAAAAACCTCCCGAGTGTTTTTTCTCAGTCTGTGACCCTTACGAGATAGGGCTGATGGACGAAATAGAGAAGAACTAAAGAAGGACAGCGCGTTTCGTCACAGACGCATTTAGAAATCGTTAAAATGTTACGGAGATGCCCGCCCACTGGCAATGGCAAACGCTAGAAGAGATCCGTTGTGAATCACATGTAGTTCACTATGAAACCTCATTGTGTATGTTCCTTGAAGAGTCAGCTAATGCATTGTTTCCTTCTAGATGTATCTCGCAAAAAGAGCGTGAAGGTAAGATAATAGAGATGAACTCAGAAGCTGACCAGCAGTCAGCGTTCTCGCACACCATTCGTAACTGGAACAAAGAAATGGGAAAGTGATAATAACATCCTCCAACATGCACGAAAGGTACAGTGTAAAGTATAAAATTAGAAATCGACAGATGTACCGAATCTTGTATTGTCATAGTCGATACACCAAGCACCTCAGCTGTGTGCTCCATGCATGACAAAACAATTTGAAAGTGACTTTTTGTTCTATTATAACGGAGTGGTGTTTGGTAAAAGTGTGTAAGTAGATTCTTTAAGCGTTGAGTGCACACAAAAAGGTGCTTTAACGAGGAAGAGCATAGACTGATCAGCCAGAACATTATGACCACATATCCAATATCTTGTATGACCACCTTTGGCACGGGTAACAACGAGGACACGTCCTGGCATGGTGGCAATGTGGCCTTGGTAGGTCACTGGCACCATATCTACTCACACAGGTCATCCAAGTCCCAAAATTCGACGGGGGTGGAAGGACAATCTCTGATGTGTTCGATCGGGTTCAGATCCAACGAGTTGAGGGCCCAGCGCATGACTGGGACACGCCACTGTGTTCCCCGAACCACTCCATGATACTCTTGGCTTTGTTACAATGCTAAAGAATGCCACTGCGGGCAGGAAACATGATCGTCATGAAAGGGTGTAGGTGGTCTGCAAGCAGTGAACTATACTCCTTGTTCGTCATAGTGTCTTGCACAAGCTCCACTGGACACATGGAAGCTGACTTAAATGTTCCCCAGAACATAACGGAACCGCTGCCAGCTTGTCTCCATCCCACAATACAGGTGTCGAGGAGCTGTTCGCCTTCCCAAAGGCATGATGACGAAGGTATCGGGATTCAACAGAGCATGAAACGTTCTGACACTGCGTCAACGTCCAGTGCCGATAGACATGTGCCCATTTAAGTCGTAGCTGCCGACGTCGTAGTGTTAACATTGGCAGATATAGGGGTCGTCAGCTGCGGAGGCCCATCATTAGGGGTGTTCGGTGCACTGTGTGTTCAGACACTCTGCTCATCATTAAAGTCTGATGTTAGTCTGTCCTGTTTTATCAGTCTGTCCAACCTACGGCGTCCGACATCTGTAATGAGAGGTGGCCGCCCAACAGCACGACGTCTGGACTTGGTTTCACCTTGGTTTCGCTTCGCGTTGAAGACACTCGCCACAGAACTTCTCGAACAGCCGACAAGTTCCGATCCTCTGGACCATCACCATGTGGCCTCGGTGGGACTCTGACAGATCGCGCGCCTTCCCCCACCCTACACACGGACAGCACGCTCACTGATACTGCATGCACTGTGGGTGTGTCTGACTAGCAGTTACTCCTCGCCAGTGACGCTGCTATCGCCTGGATGCTAAAGTTTTGACTGATCAGTGTTGTGAACCACCTGCCATAAGCCACTCGATTTTCAAGAGCTCCGCATATACAGGGTGTTACAAAAAGGTATGGCCAAACTTTCAGGAAACATTCCTCACACACAAATAAAGAAAAGATGTTAAGTGGACATGTGTCCGGAAACGCTTAATTTCCATGTTAGAACTCATTGTAGATTCGTCCGCCTACACTCAATGGAGCACGTTATCTACATCTACATTAATACTCCGCAAGCCACCCAACGGTGTTTGGCGGAGGGCACTTTACGTGCCACTGTCATTACCTCCCAATTCTGTTCCAGTCACGTATGGTTCGCGGGAAGAACGACTGTCTGAAAGCCTCCGAGCGCGCTCGAATCTCTCTAATTTTACATTCGTGATCTCCTCGGGAGGTATAAGTAGGGGGAAGCAACATATTCGATACCTCATCCAGAAATGCACCCTCTCGAAACCTGGCGAGCAAGCCACACCGCGATGCAGAGCGCCTCTCATGCAGAGTCTGCCACTTGAGTTTGCTAAACATCTCCGTAACGGTATCACGGTTACCAAATAACCCTGTGACGAAACGCGCCGCTCGTCTTTGAATCTTCTCCATCTCCTCTGTCAACCCGATCTGGGACGGATCCCACACTGATGAGCAATACTCAAGTATAGGTCGAACGAGTGTTTTGTAAGCTACCTCCTTTGTTGATGGACTACATTTTCTAAGGACTCTCCCAATGAATCTCAACCTGGTACCCGCCTTACCAACAATTAATTTTATGTGATCATTCCACTTCAAATCGTTCCGCACGCATACTCCCAGATATTTTACAGAAGGAACTGCTACCAGTGTTTGTTCCGCTATCATATAATCATACAATAAAGGATCCTTCTTTCTATGTATTCGCAATACATTACATTTATCTACGTTAAGGGTCAGTTGCCACTCCCTGCACCAAGTGCCTATCCGCTGCAGATCTTCCTGCATTTCGCTACAATTTTCTAATGCTGCAACTTCTCTGTATAGTACAGTATCATCCGCGAAAAGCCGCATGGAACTTCCGACACTATCTAGACTGTTCATACCACTCAGCAGAACATGTAATGCTTCTTCACTTTCATTAAGGACAGCAATGTCATCAGCGAACCTTATTATTGATGTCCTTTCAGCCTGAATTTTAATCATGATTTCATACAGGATATTCTACCTGTGGTGCTAGAACATGTGCCTTTACAAGTACGACACAACATGTGGTTCATGCACGATGGAGCTCCTGCACATTTCAGTCGAAGTGTTCGTACGCTTCTCAACAACAGATTCGGTGACCGATGGATTGGTAGAGGCGAACCAATTCCATGGCCTCCACGCTCTCCTGACCTCAACCCTCTTGACTTTCACTTATGGGGGCATTTGAAAGCTCTTGTCTACGCAACCCCGGTACCAAATGTAGAGACTCTTCGTGCTCGTATTGTGGACGGCTGTGATACAATACACCATTCTCCAGGGCTGCATCAGCGCATCAGGGATTCCATGCGAAGGAGGGTGGATGCATGTGTCCTCGCTAACGGAGGACATTTTGAACATTTCCTGTAACAAAGTGTTTGAAGTCACGCTGGTACGTTCTGTTGCCGTGTGTTTCCATTCCATGATTAATGTGATTTGAAGAGAAGTAATAAAATGATCTCTAAGACGGAAAGTAAGCGTTTCCGGACACATGTCCACATAACATATTTTCTATCTTTGTGTGTGAGGAATGTTTCCTGAAAGTTTGGCCGTACCTTTTTTTAACACCCTGTATACCTCTGTCTCGGTGGCAGGTGGCCGTATAAGTAACAACTACTCGACGATTTCGCTGTTAGCAGCTGCCGTTGCGAAAGCCTACCCAGGCTAACGCACTTCCGAGCTAGAGGAGAACAGTGGTTTGCTTGTTTGCAACGCTAATGAACCTGTCGCCCACACACGTAACACAATAACGAACTGGGTCTATAGATTGTGGAACATGTGACCAGCAAAAATGTAGCTTGCGACACCGAGTTGACCCAAACGTAGGTGAGGAAAGTGTTCCTGCGGTGTCGGATTAGGGCGAAGCCATATCTACAACTAAAAAAAACAATTGCTTCTTCTCTCAAACTACAGAGGCCGCCAGAAAAATGTATACACTCTTTGTCAGGCTCTATTGAACTATCGATATTGTCGTTCGATTTCAGTTACGAGTGCGTTGTATTGTGGTCTTTGGCTCGACAGATGTTAGTACTTTCATCTCGGTATTGAGAAAACAAGATGGCAGGAGCACCCTTGACATTCGACCAACGAAAAAGTACGGTGAAGTGGTTTTTCAAGTTTGATAATGACGTTGAAGTGCAACGTCACTGGAGGCGGGAGTTTTAAACAGAACCGCCAACCCGCTTAACAATTAAACACATCGTTGATAAGTTTGAATTGCATGGAACGATTTGTGGTATTCACAAAGGGAGATCAGGAAGCCAGCGCAGAGCTACAAGTCCTGCTTCGTCAGCTTTCGTGTTGGAAACGTTTCTTAATTGTCCACAGAACTGTGCTACGGATCTAGGGGACTAATGACCTTAGAAGTTAAGTCCCATAGTGCTCAGAGCCATTTTTGTGCTACGGAATATGCACGTGAAGTGTACGAAGAATTCTGAAAGCTGTAAAGTGGAAAGTTTACATTCCACGATTACTGCACACGGTTAATGATAACGATCCTGATCGCCGAATGTAATTTTGTGAATGGTATCAGCAAATGGTAACTGATGACGAACAATTTGCGACGAAGGTTAGTGTGGAGTGACGAGGCACAATTTAAACTTAATGGAACCGTGAATCGACATAGCAGTGTGTACTGAGTACCGGAAAATCCATATATTTATGAGGATAAAGCGGTCAATCTACCAGGGGTTCACGTGTTGTGTGGACTACCATCTAGGGGCTTAGTAGGACCCTTTCTCTTTGATGCTACTGTCACTGGAAAATGTACCTGGAAATGTTAAGCACATCAATTTTGCCAGGTATATGTGCGCTATATGGAGCTGATGAGGAGGTCTTCTGCCAACAGGACGGGGCACCACCATACTACCACCTATACACTTGTTGTAGCTGGGACTCACAGTAGTAAAAAAACAACGACATGAAAGTATTTAACAGGACTGGCAACGACATACAAATGTGTCAGCTTACATTACGTTGACATGGCTTAAAGCCGTAATATCAGCACTTGATAATGACCTAAGGTCGAAATTGCAATAGTGTGTAATAAAAACTTATACCAGTCACTGGCACAAAGATGATGTCCTTCAAAAAATACTACCACCTTGCCGTACCAACTTTCCTGGATGACAATTTTCCGGGGCATTGGATTGGACGAAGATGGCCCATTACGTTCCCTCCACCGTCGCCAGATCTATCATCTATGGACTTTTACTTGTGGGGAACAGTGAAAAATAACGTCTATCGACATAAGCGACGCACGCTGGACGAACTTCGACAGGAGATTACAGCGACATGTGCAGTGATCTCCACTGTAAATGACGAAGTTGCGGCGACCGTTCGTCTTTCTTTTATGTGTACAGCCACCAACGGTGAACTTTTTGATCATTTGAAGTTATCATGTGCTAAACTGAATGTTGTGATCAATATTAAATGTAAAACAAACACATGAGTATTGCTTTTCGTTCCTTAAAGTGTGTGTACATTTCTCTGGCGGACTCTGTATGTTTATCTTAGCTACACTTATCTTTCTGTAGTTCTCAATTAGAGATTGGTTGGCTGCAGTGTGGTTGGCAAGAGCGTTGATAGAAACACATCTCCAGATTTCACGTCTTTCTTTCTTCTCCATTTCTGTCTGTGTAAGAGTTACAGCCATTATATTTTAAAATTTGATAGATATCATTCAGTAGGGGCTTTCCTTTAGCTCTTTATCAATTGATGTCCCTTTATTATTGTTTTACGCTGGATCTCGTGTGTCAATAGATAACTAATAATTTACGATAATAGTCCTCAAGCTCACCTTTTGTCCCACACTCTCTATGAATTCGTCATTCGTGATCTTATCTGCCCAACTGACTTTCAGTGTGTTGCTACAACACCGCATCTCAAAAGCTATGTCTTCAGAATCGGCACTACTTTGCAGTGTATTAAGACATCTACATCTCAGGGTTCTCTGAATTTTTAAGGGCCTCCAGTACGTATAGATTAAAAATAACTGTTTATAGTACATGTCCCTACAGGACTTCTTTCCGATTCTATGCAGCAATAACAGCCGTCTCTTTATTGTGAATGTTCCACAGTAATTGTCATTCTCTGTAATCTATTCCCACTTCCTTTTCCTTTCCGCATTATCAGGCGCTACCTGTACGTGTACAAAATCTATGTGGGTGCTTAAGCTGTTTTCCATCTCTTTTCTGCAAACGAATTTTAAGACAAATATTCCTTCTCTGGTTCCTAAATTTTTTCCGGAAGATCTATCAGTTCTCTGGAAGCACGGCTTCGAAATATTGTTACATTAGGTTGAAGACCATATTTCATGCATGTATATCTAGGCTAAATATTTGGTAACTTTCACATTTTAAGGTATTTTTCTTTTCAAGCATGGGTTATAGGGGGTTTCTCAAAGTGCGTGGGAAGTCTTCTCTGTTCAATTTCATTTCCATTCCTTCCTTTTGGAGAAGTACAACAGCAATATTGTCAGTACCTGGAGCTGTGCAATTTTTCACCTTTTTCAGTGCTAATACGGATACGTCTTCCGACATAAATTACCCAATATCGTCTGCGTCTACTTATGTTATTTTCTCTTTTTGCACACTGTACAGTTTCTCTATGTATTGTTTACACTGTCATGCAACTCGTCAACAACTTCCAATAAAATACCATTTTCATCGATAAGTGCTGTCTGTTTCTTTTGCCTCTAAAAATGATTTTACAAGACTGTATGCCCCACCTAACTTTACGTTTTCCACATTTTCTTCCGCTTTCATGAATACATGTTTATTTTTCTCTGGTTTGTCTTGTCTGTCCGTTGATCCGATTTTTATGAGTTTTTACATTTACATTTCTGTTGAGCTTCCTCTTCTTTTGGTATCTTTAGCTGCCTTCTTTGTTCCACCTCATACAAAAGTTGTCAAAAAGCGAAGTCGTGTGATAGTACTGACTGGGAGAGTGACAGAAAAAGGTCAGGCTCGCTAGGTGGAAAGCTATCTTTTCGCACGCAATAGTGCCTGTACTCTTTTAAGGTTGTTTCATCATCGTAAACATTCATTGTAGGTTGGTCTACAGTCAATGAACTAAAAGAAACTTATGCCGTAATGTAAAGGAGAAGATTTTACAAGGAAATATTTACCTCAAACTCAACGAATTAGCTTATTGGGGGAAATTTGGTAAAATTTTATCTGTCTCAGCTGTTGCAGTGGTTGGCGGTTTCGGGCTGCCTCGCCCGTTCTCAAACCACACATCTTATACTTCAGCGTAACTAGTAACATAACAGTGTGCCAAAAGGCGCGATCAGCCTTGTACAAGAAAGCAAAACTGTGAGCAAAAAATACTGTCTGTTAGACAACCTATGTAACTACTGTTGCACCTGAACGACACAACCAAATGTAACAGTAGACACAAAGGCTGTCTTAACGAGAGTGTTTGTTGCTGACAGTTTGACTTTCTTGTACAAAGCTATTCGTGCCTTTCGGCACAAAGTCGTATTACTAATTGTTCAAATGGTTCAAATGGCTCTGAGCACTATGGGACTTAACTGCTGTGGTCATCAGTCCCCTAAAACTTAGAACTACTTAAACCTAACTAACCTAAGGACATCACACACATCCATGCCCGAGGCAGGATTCGAACCTGCGACCGTAGCTGTCGCGCGGTTCCAGACTGTAGCGCCTAGAACCGCTCGGCCACTTCGGGCGGCCTTACTAATTGTGGTTAAGCACAAGCTGTGTGGTTTGGGAATAGGTGAGTCAGCCCGAGACCCGTAATCACAGCAGGAATAAGTTGTATGTTCATTCAAATTAGATGGACAACTGAAAAATTTATCAAAGTTTCCTTAATACTACACGACTGCACACCTACCAGCACGAAGCAGAATACCTCGAATAAGAATTAGAAGCGGAAAGGCAGAAAACAGTTATTTCGCACTTCGCATCAAGTACTTTTAGATGAAACGGAGGTACAGTGAGGCCAGTATTTCTTCTGATCGACTGCCGAAGACCTCAGAGCTGCTGGTGTTCGCTATGCATTTCACAGGAAGAAAAGCGGACCGTGCCCGAAAGACGCGGCGTGATAGCTTGCAACACTGGCGCAACATCCTTATTAACATAAAAGTGCTCCCCAGGTGAAAGTCACTTGCGCTCCTTACGAAATAGCTGGCAACGTCATACGCCCGAGTAAAACTGAGTGATATTCGCACTGTATATTAAGTCTGGTGAGTTCTCACGTAAGTTGACGACTTCGTGCTGGTAATTTTTCACTCTGGGATGACCTAGAATGAGCAGTGGTTAACACACAGAGCGTGGCTCTCTCCGTCGGAGGTTCGAGTCCTCCCTCGGGCGTGGGTGTGTGTGTCGTCCTTAGCGTAAGTTAGTTTAAGTTAGATTAAGTAGTGTGTAAGCTTAGGGACCGTTGACCTCAGCAGTTTGGCCCCATAAGTACTTACCACAAATTTCCAAACACACAGAGCTCGTAATCATGGAGTGCGTTGTTCCACACGGTACCCAACTTTTCTAATTACATTTTTACGTGGTTTCCTTACATGCAGTCTAGCAAATTCTTGGGTGACTCCCAATGCCACACGTTGCCAGTGCCCAAGGGAAGTGGTATTTGTCTGTAATGTCTCTGATGTCGAAGAGATATTAATCTCTAATCGCTCATTGACTTTTTTCCAACGCTAACGATCCATGCAGTCATATAATGTGTGATGCGACGATTCTATCCTATACGTATAGTCTAGAAATATCTATGCCTAATTACACTTGCTCTAGTAAAAGAATGTCGTTTGATTAGGTTCTCCTGTCAGGTAGACCGTTCGCCGGGTACAAGTCTTTCGATTTGACGCCACTTCGCCGACTTGCTCGTCGATGGGGATGAAATGATGATGATTAGGACAACACAACACCCAGTCCCTGAGTGGAGAATAATCTCCGACCCAGCCGGGAATCGAACCCGGGCTTTTTTTTTTTAACCTCATTTTGCTCGTTTTAGTTCGTTGCATCTGCTCGGAGCGGACGTCGCAAGACACCCGTTTCAGTTCGTTGTTGATCCATTAACTCAGTGTTTTTTAATTACAGAGGGCAGCTAACCCTCTGACGGAACACGTTGAGCTACCGTGCCGGCGACCCTTAGGATTGACATTCTGTCGCGCTGACCACTCAGCTACCAGGGGCGGGCACTTGCTCTAGTAGAAGCTATGCATTTTTAAACACATACACGCAGCAAATCCGGTCCACCTAGGGTCACCGCTGTATTGGAATATCACTTAATTGCCAGAAATCGTATTAATTTCATCTAAGGTGGTCTGACTGAATGTAGAGAAGAAAGACATATAAAACTGTAGCAATATTTCCATGAAACGTCTAAAATCACAATGAAATCGATGATGATGACGAACTCTTCGGGCACACGATATCGAATTCCTTAGCGCCCATATTGAAAGTCTGATGAGACAAATGTCGTTGACACGAGTAACAATACTGAAGCAGTATTCCAGAATGAAAAAATTATTTTTGTGTAAATTCTCGCGTAGAACGTAGACATACACACACACACACACACACACACACACACACACACACACACACACACACACACTGTAAGGTAACGCTTTTTTGCGTATATTTTTTTCACACGTTTTTCGTTCGCAAGTTGGTGTCTTTTTCGTCTCCATGGAAATTCGGATAATTTCTTGTAGCACACAAATGAAATATAATGTATGTAAATAGTTTTCAAACTCCGTTGGTGAAGTGGAAGTGGTAGTCAAAATGGGTTTTGTATCCTTTTCTATGCCGTTGACAATGAAGACACAGAGACGATCAGTGGAACGCAAGAGGATTGCCATCTATTTGGATTAAGGAGGACTCAATAAAGAAATCATGGAACGAAGTAAAATCAGTGAGAGTGTGTATTACAATAAATTAGAAATGCGGCGGAGAAGTTTCATTAAAATGAGCCGCATAGGTGTAATTAAATAAAAATAAAACATTTTTATAGTTGAAACAAGGTAGTCGAGGGAAGACAGGATTTGGTTACGATTGTGGATGGGGCTGTAATCAGTTACTATTGATTGCCTTTACGTTACACACAAGTTATTTTAAACCAATAATTCCAGACTCAACAATAAATAAAAATACCATATGTTATTAATGAAGGAATAAACAACTGTGTAAATAATAGTGTTTTCAGTGAGTTAGAATTTAGCAGTTCACCATTAAACACAGATGCAACAAATAATGTTTTAAAAGCAAGCCACTGTAATCTGGGCAGAAGGCCTTACACGCAATGGCAATAAATTAAGAATTGTTTAAAACTCGCAGAACCTTACAAATTACAGGTATTGAAATATTTGAGGCAAGTCGCCACAAACACAGCAGACGGCATCAGACGCCAGGAATGGCAGTAAATAAGGTTTAAAGGCTTATTGCTAAAATACAAATACCAAATTAGGATTTTAAGGCAAATGACCACAATAACTGTTGAATGCCTTACACGCCAGGAACGGATATAATACTTAAAAATTCAAACCTTCTGTAAAATAGCAAATACAATAGCAAAAGTTAATAAAAAAACAAGCAACTGATCCACATGTGCTCCAGGAATCGACCTCTGAGAAGGTCCGACAACAAATACTTTCGCGAGC
Source organism: Schistocerca piceifrons (assembly GCF_021461385.2). Classification (NCBI taxonomy): domain Eukaryota; kingdom Metazoa; phylum Arthropoda; class Insecta; order Orthoptera; family Acrididae; genus Schistocerca; species Schistocerca piceifrons. Next base: position 562,430,539 of record NC_060141.1, read on the forward strand.
GATGAGATAGGCAGCCAAGAGTTGCATTCACTTCACAGGATGGTAAATCAGACTAGTGGCAGTCTAACGAATGGCTAATAAAAATCTTGCTGAAGCTACCTGACATCAACTAAACCAAATGCAACGATGGAACAATACGCCAAAGCCCTAACCGGTGGTCTGCACTACGTCCAGAGTACTGTGTTTAGAGCGCCCAGAAGGAGAAAGGAATCATTACCACCCAAGTAGAAGAATCACCAAGCGGCCGACAATCAAGAGAGCTGTCAAAACTACACGCCTTACCGGACATCCGCGGCAAGGCGAGGAAATGTACACTTCCGTTACATACACTAAAGCCCGTCTCACACGGAGCAAGGTTCGCCGCAAGTTTGCGAGATGGCGTGCATGCCTGCCGGCTTGCAGGGAAAGGAGCCGGCTATCTTCCATGCCGAAGCTCTCCCACGGTGCAAGATCGGCAGCTAGTTGTGTTGTGATCGCCTGCATGTTGTATCGAACAAAGATGGCTGCTTCAGGTACAGATGTTCAGAGCAAACTGGCGTTATTAGCTGTTTTGGTGCTAAACGATGCAGAAATGCATGCTCAAGAGAGAAGAAGAAAAAAAGAATGGACGAAAAACTGGATTAAGAGGAGAAACGCTGGAAAAGGTGTGCTCTCCATGCCTCATAAAGAGTTGAGGTTAGTTCGCAAAACACTCACTTTTGTTTGAAAAGTATCACCATTTCATTTCTGTTCATTGAAGTGCACTCAGAGCTTGCTGGATCCGGTTTACGACGAAGCCGTGCAACCTCGTGACCACAGCCCTTCCATCCGGCAGTCCATGCGTGCCGCCAGCAGTCCTGGCGTGTTCTCACACTATGCGCACCTGGCTTCTCCTGAGTCCCAAACCGAACTCGCACACTCAGCGACCCGGCTAAACAACGGCGTCGCCCCAAAGATAGGGCAACAGTTACTACATAGCGATAACAGCCGCTGTTGCCACTAGCAGAGAGGCAACGCTTGTGAAACCGAGTGGCGCCAGTCAACACGAGAAGACAATCAACCGCAACCATGCCAAGTAAACTATACTGTCTGGCCTCCAACAGAGGGCGTAAACCTACAAACAGCACTAACGTGAGCCGCAGCACGGCTACATTCTTTGATGTTGCTATGTCACAAAATTTGCTACTAATTAATATTTTGAGATTACAAATTGCTGTTCTGTATTTTCTAAAATAAGGAGAGATTAGTGTGTTAGCTTACAGGTACGAAAAAGGATTGTGTTCTGAAACTGCAAGAGGAAATATCAGTGAGAAATAACGAAAGATTCCAAGATATTGTAACCAAAACTGTATTTCAGTCTAACGGGAAATATAATGTATGCCATTTGTAAAAAGAGAGAGAGAGAGACACGATGAGAATATTATCTGAATTTAACGTACATGTACAGAAAAGTAAATGATTACAATTCCAGGAAAATTGCACCTCTGGCCCTTATTCAAGCAGCTGTTCGGCTTTGTATTGATTGCTAGAGTCGATAATGTCCTGTCTGACATCGTGCGAAGTTCTGTCCAACAGGCGCATTAGATTGTCAAAAAGCCCATAATGCTCCCAAAATTGGGAGAGATCCACAATTTTTGCTGGGCAAGCAGTAGAAACTATGTTGCTGAAATGTACCAGGTGTAGAAGTATGGAACCGGTATTTCCCTATAGATGGTGCTAGCCGTCGTTGTAGGACCTGTGAAACCGCGTCTGCAGCGCCATCTGCTTTCTGTAGCAATTGAAAACGAAAGCCAACACACAGTAACCCCAGTTCCATACATCGGTATCTCTTCAAACCCGTAAACATGTCGAGTTTTGTGCCTACGAACTACGATTCGCGGGCAGCATTGGTTTTCTGTTATCATTTGAAGAAAACTAGTGCAGAATCCCATCGAATGCTTGTCGAGTGGTTCAAAAAATTCAAAAGTGGTGATTTTGACGTGAGAAACGAAGAGAGCGGGAAACCGCCGAAGAAGTTCGAAGTGCAACGAATTGCAGTCCTAATTGGATGAAGATGATACTCAAACTCAACAGGAATTCGCGTAACAATCGAGTGCGACGCAGAAAGCCGTTTCTCTTCGGTTGAAATCTATGGCAAAGGTGCAGAAAGTGGGAAAATGGGTTCCGCATGAACTAAATGGAAGCAAATCGCAAGACCACTTGTGAAATGCTCCATCGAATAGTGGCAGGTGATGAAAAATGGACATATTTCGAGAATCGTAAGCGTCGTAAATCATGGGTGAATTCAGGCAAATCATCGACATCCACTGCAAGACCAATCGCTTTCGAAAGAAGGCAATGTTCTGTGTTTGGTGGGATCAGAAGGACGTTATCTGAGCAGCTAAAACCTCGTGGAACCGTTAACATTGATCGCTACCAACAGCAAATGATCGATTAGATCAAGCATTACGCGAAAAACGATCGGAATATGGAAAAAGACAACACAGAACCATATTACTCCATGATAACGCTCCATCACACACAGAAAAACGGGTCAGGAAACCGAACGAGGCATTCAGTTGGCAAAAACTAGGGCATGCAGCTTATTCTCCAGACTTGGCTCCCACCGATTGTCCTCTATTTGCATCACTGGGCCACGCTCTCGCCGAACAAAGCTTCAATTTGTATGAAATTGTACGAAAATTGTTCGCTGACTCGTTCGCTTCAAAAGGTTTTTTTTTTCTTTTTTTTTTTACGTGGCTGTTATAGTCTGCAGGAGAGGTGGGAGAAATGTATAAATAGTAATGGAGATGAATAAAATTGTTTATTAGTTTCAAACAACAGACGTGTAATTATTGCAACCAAATTTCGATTTCATACTTCCACACCTGGGAAACCCAGGGCAGCTTGCCATGGAAGAAAACAAAATGGGATGTCGAATGTCTTCGACGTATCGCTATGCTGTTAGGTTGCTAGGGATAACATACAAAGAGGCCTTGCTGCGAAAAGAAAGAAATGGCTCTCCGGACTATCACTCTCCATATGGCGGGCGACAGGCAGAATGGTATCCGATAGTTGTCCGCGCGGGGCCTACGAAGAACAGTCGTCAGCTCTCTCCCGATCTCTGTGCCACACACGCAAAAAAAAAAAAAAATATATATTTTCAATTGTTACTGTCATAAAAATCATTAACATTGATACATAAGACATTGTGTAGGGTGATTCCGTGATGATGTTACGAACTTTCAAGGACAATGGAGAAGGGTAAGCCGGCCACTGTGGACGAGCGGTTCTAGGCACTTCAGTCTGGAACCGCGCGACAGCTACGGTCGCAGGTTCGAATCCTGCCTCGGGCATTAATGCGTGTGATGTCCTTAAGTTAGTTAGGTTTAAGTAGTTCTAAGTTCTAGGGGCTGATGACCTCAGATGTTAAGTCCCTTAGTGCTCAGAGCCATTTGAACCATTTTTGAGAAGGGTAAGAGAAAGTGATTCTGCTACTTCTGACAGTTGACTGCTTCTGCTGCCGGCTCTTTGATTTCCATATTTTGAGGGGAGGTAATATGCCCCCCCCCCCCAAAAAAAAATACACTCCTGGAAATGGAAAAAAGAACACATTGACACCGGTGTGTCAGACCCACCATACTTGCTCCGGACACTGCGAGAGGGCTGTACAAGCAATGATCACACGCACGACACAGCGGACACACCAGGAATCGCGGTGTTGGCCGTCGAATGGCGCTAGCTGCGCAGCATTTGTGCACCGCCGCCGTCAGTGTCAGCCAGTTTGCCGTGGCATACGGAGCTCCATCGCAGTCTTTAACACTGGTAGCATGCCGCGACAGCGTGGACGTGAACCGTATGTGCAGTTGACGGACTTTGAGCGAGGGCGTATAGTGGGCATGCGGGAGGCCGGGTGGACGTACCGCCGAATTGCTCAACACGTGGGGCGTGAGGTCTCCACAGTACATCGATGTTGTCGCCAGTGGTCGGCGGAAGGTGCACGTGCCCGTCGACCTGGGACCGGACCGCAGCGACGCACGGATGCACGCCAAGACCGTAGGATCCTACGCAGTGCCGTAGGGGACCGCACCGCCACTTCCCAGCAAATTAGGGACACTGTTGCTCCTGGGGTATCGGCGAGGACCATTCGCAACCGTCTCCATGAAGCAGGGCTACGGTCCCGCACACCGTTAGGCCGTCTTCCGCTCACGCCCCAACATCGTGCAGCCCGCCTCCAGTGGTGTCGCGACAGGCGTGAATGGAGGGACGAATGGAGACGTGTCGTCTTCAGCGATGAGAGTCGCTTCTGCCTTGGTGCCAATGATGGTCGTATGCGTGTTTGGCGCCGTGCAGGTGAGCGCCACAATCAGGACTGCATACGACCGAGGCACACAGGGCCAACACCCGGCATCATGGTGTGGGGAGCGATCTCCTACACTGGCCGTACACCACTGGTGATCGTCGAGGGGACACTGAATAGTGCACGGTACATCCACACCGTCATCGAACCCATCGTTCTACCATTCCTAGACCGGCAAGGGAACTTGCTGTTCCAACAGGACAATGCACGTCCGCATGTATCCCGTGCCACCCAACGTGCTCTAGAAGGTGTAAGTCAACTACGCTGGCCAGCAAGATCTCCGGATCTGTCCCCCACCGAGCATGTTTGGGACTGGATGAAGCGTCGTCTCACGCGGTCTGCACGTCCAGCACCAACGCTGGTCCAACTGAGGCGCCAGGTGGAAATGGCATGGCAAGCCGTTCCACAGCACTACATCCAGCATCTCTACGATCGTCTCCATGGGAGAATAGCAGCCTGCATTGCTGCTAAAGGTGGATATACACTGTACTAGTGCCGACATTGTGCATGCTCTGTTGCCTGTGTCTATGTGCCTGTGGTTCTGTCAGTGTGATCATGTGATGTATCTGACCCCAGGAATGTGTCAATAAAGTTTCCCCTTCCTGGGACAATGAATTCACGGTGTTCTTATTTCAATTTCCAGGAGTATATATTGTCCAGTGAACATGGGCTCTCAAATGCATACCATAAAGCTATGAGCACTTATTCAGACCAGATGTCTGTTTCAATGGCAAAGATAAACAAATCCTTTCCCATCATATCTCAAAGTCTGTAACATCATCATATTATCACCCTGTATATCATATTTTACAGTACATCGTGAAATCGGAAAAATCCGCAGTGGTGCATCCTATAAATTTTCATAGCTACACAACACGCCTGGTACTTAAGATCTTTCTTCTATCATGCGCTGTTAGGTTATTATTGAAGCAGCTGGTTGATTTGTCAGTTTAGAATCTTCCATGAGGTCATCGAAGCCTACCGAGCTTCTGGTCTTACAACAGGTAATGACTTTGTTTGGCTCCTACAGTCGTCATCTCCTTATTATAGGATATTTTAGCTGGAACGAACGCTCTAATTTCCATGGAATACAACCTGATGATTTAGGCTGAAATCCTTATTATTTAAAAAATTTTAAAACGTATCCCATTCGTTTCTTCACTGGCTAAATTAGAATGCAATTTCCTACATAAATTTATAGCTTTCCTCTCGTCAGAAAGTAAAACACATAAAACGTGGTGTATTGAAATATATACTGCACAAGCAATACAAAAAGGTGTGTCCTCTCGCCGGAGTAGAAATCCGTGAGCAAGAGCAGAATGACCTACACAGAAACTAGTTAATGCTATTTCATTCCAACTCCGTGTCCGCAAGGAGCATCTGTATGGATGAACGTTTGGTTTGACTGGGCGGAACTTATTTTCCAACGTTTAATTTATGACTTTATGATTCAACACGGAAGAAACGGCTCTCATTCTTCCGTAGCGTATCCATACAATAAAACCACTTCAGCAACCATGCAAGTTACGAAGAGACAGAGCATACCACTGTAAACACAACTCTATTTTACGCAGTGCTCAATTTAATAATCCAGCTGAATCAAGTCTTAATGAGATCTGTACTAACGAAAAACAGAATCACTAGAGATATGTCAACATATGCACACTGGATTTATACGTAAAACATATGAAGTTATACTAAAAGAGGGTTAATCGTGAAAACGTCATTGGTTTAGAACCAGCCACTACTATGCAACGTTGTGAGTACTTTTCAATTACACGAAAAGGAAACGAGTAAAATGGCTGCTTCGTTGTAACTCAGTAATTCTTTGGTGCTGCCTCATGACGCCTATTAACCTGCATTTTTCAGCAGTTCTAGTCAATGTGGCAATATCGGGGATGTTTATTCATTCATGGAGACTCTGAGACTGTAAAACTCTTCTCTAACTAGGTACACGTTATCCTTCTCTCTTTCCTTCCAATAAGAGTTGCATGAAGCTGTACACGTTGCTTTTCCTGCGTTTAATGGTGGCTATAGCTTCAAGATGTTTATCAACTCAGTTAAAGATCTCTTAGTGGTTACAAAGTTTACTCATGAAATCTTTAACAGGCGTCGGCTCACTCATATTTCAAATGCCTTCAGCCTACTTTTAATACCCTCATCATGATTTCATGTTAGCTACGACACTAGATATTTACCTTCGACGGCGGTTCAAGTATATTCTTGTCCGAGCTTGTCCAATCTCTTCTTGTTAAAGACTATATACTTTTGTAAGTTGATTTAAAGTTGAATCTCTTTGCTAGTCGTGTTAGTTCTGTTTAGAAGGCGATGGAGGTGTTACATTTTATCATCAAGTATTGCAGTGTCATCTGCGAAACCGAAGTTGGGTAAACGTGCACCATTGATTTTGATTCCTTTGTCGACGTCATCCAATGCTTCTCGTAAGAAATCTTCAGAATGCAAACTGAAGAGTGTCACAGATTATGGACACGCTTGTCTGTCTTCGTTCAGTATTTTTCTGCAACCTGAAACGTGGTGTCCAACCCTGACGTGGGTCTTCGATTCGACTATAGTTGCCCAATTATGTTGATGGGCATGTGAATTTAAGGTGATCAGTGAGGATGTTGAGTTTAAGATTCTAAATATTTTTTCATATTCTATAAATCAGGCAAACACACCTACTCTGATACAGACATTTTTGTACCAAAACCTGGATAAATTTGTTTTGTTATCACTTCTAAAAACAAACTGTCCATCGTTGATGATTACTCTTACCTCTCTCCATATCCCGTGGTACTGTATTCACAGGAACACTTGCAGAATGTGATCAATGTGTAGTTATTGCAGTAATATATTAACTTCTACATTTTAACATATGTTTTTAAGTTGTAAGTGGCCTGTTTCGACCGCTTTCATGTAATTGATATTTAGAATACGTAATTCACGTTTAAACAATCGAGCTGATTACTTTTCTACTGTTTGTTTTATACAAATCATAACTGGGAAAAGAAACGCACAGGAAATCATAGTTTATTGCTTCTATTTTTCTGCATTTCACACGCAACCTGTGCTATCCACTCCCTATAAACTCTAACGTGGGTATATATAATGTATGGATGAGTGAGTAATTGTGTGTGCACTTGTGGCTTTTTCTTTTTTGAAGAGACAGGGTAATTTTCTCTTGCATTTTGTTTTCATATTTGGATTGTGGCTTGAGGTAACCATCAACAAGTGTGTCCTGCTCACGCTAAAAGTACCGCTTGTGATTGTTCAAGTACAATCCAGAGGTTGAAGGACTGTAAATTTCCGTAGGCTTCTCTGTTCAAACATTGTCCGGTAAGCTTCAGAGCGAATGAAGCAAAACCTTTTTATGGGTTTGGTAGCTTCCACTAGAATGGGTGAGCGGCTAGTGTCTCCTGAGCATTTTTCCGACTGACTAGCTAATGGCTCCACTCTGTCAAAATGAGCTCTTCACACAGGGGTTGACGCAGTTCTCTAACAACTTGGAATCCAGCCCTGTGGCTGTGTCGGCATTGTAAGACATGATCTTAAAAGCTCATCTAATATAAATTCGTTTATGGACAGAATCTGATAATTAATTCACAGTTCAGTCTAGATGATCATTCCACTACCTAAATTCTACCGTCAATAAACGCTCTACGGTGACACATGAAGTTATGATTTTTCTAAGATCTGTTGCTTTTGTGTTTGTAAAGTATGAGTGTGACCTCACCCAACATATCCTCCTCATGAAGATTAGTCAGAGCAATCACAGCTGAGTAGAACGAATTCATGGATGGATATCCAAATTAGCGTGGGCCGATTTCCACCAATTTTGCTAAGTTGTTTGCCAGATCGAATTTAGTGACAGACCACCATGTCTTCTACATACGTTATTTAGCACTAGAAATACCTGAAAGTCAAGGAAGATTTTGGTAGTTTTCAACTTGTCAGAGTTACTGTAATTATAGTCATCATGAAGAAATCAGATCCTGCCCTCCCCCTCCCCGCTTGATGCACCTGTAATAATGTCCCTTATTAATGTACGAATTATTAATGTACGAATCCTATCTATTTTCCTTCTGTAGATTCCTGTTAGTTGGTGTAAATGCTTGGATATTACGAATTTCAGCGCTTATTAAATTTCAAAGTGCAGCGACGAATTATCTGCTCTGGGTAACGATCCCTCGCTGATGACGGTATTTCCTGGAACCCCCCCCCCCCCCCCCCTGTAAGGGTCTATATATATGGTGAACAAGTTGAGAAAGCAAATAAATGTTTATTTCACGGACTATAATTCAATTTTGGTCCCCCCCCCCCCATGTGCACTCCCCCATCTTCATACATCCCTTATGAGATCACTGTTAGTAGTAATCCCTGCTTGACAAATGGCTTTTGAAGATTTGATGTATTCCATTCCCTGTATTGATATACATTTCCGTTGTGCACCTGATATAATTGAAAGGGCCACATTATTTTAATGATTTCACACAACAATTTTAAATGGCGTAAGGCAAATGCTGGGATGGTTCCTTCGAAAGGGCACGGTCGGTTTCCTTCTCTATCCCTCCCTAATCCGAGCTTGTGCTCCGTCCCTAATTACCTCGATGTGGACGGGGCGTTAAACACTAATTTCCTCCTCCTGCTCTTCCTCCTACAACAATACACTCAGTGTAATCAGGATACGGAGAGGTTTTCCCTACTCTTAACGTTTCAGAACAAACGAAGCAGACACTTTTTAATGTAACTGGTTCAGACTTGTTCTACCTAATATATGGCTTTATTAGTAATAGAAACAAACTCGGCTTTCCACTGGCGTGGATATATTGCAGATATTGCAGAGAGCGTCTGCCTTTCTGACGTGACAAATGCAACTGTGGTTCCATTGGTAGCTGTAAGATCATTTTATTCGCCACCAACTTCTTCTCAAATAACTGAGCGCAGACGTTGCTACTTCCCTTCCAGACCAGATATGTGCAGCTGGGAGATTGGCAGAACAGTCTCTCAGAACCAGCGATCGACAGTTCTAACACTGCGTCAACGTTGTATTTGATTGCAGTCAGACATGCTACTCGCTTTAAACAGATATTTATACAGATTCCTTACCAACGGTGTATCTTTTCACTTTGTTGTGTTAGTGTAAGCAATTTCGATGTCTAGATTCGACAGGTAATCATACAATTATTGCAATTATTATATCAAATAATATATGTTTCGTAGCTCAAAACATTTACTGCTGGAGGTACTGGTGTTACATCGCACGGCGTTACATAATGGCTACTTAATAACTAATTTGATGAGAGTATCCCAGAGCCAAAGATACGATAGGAAAAATGCTTCCTGTAAATTTAAGGTTTCATTAGAAAATGAGAGACTGTAAACGGATGGAAATTTTAGCAATCCAATGTTGCATGTGTCTAATTATACTGAATCAGATGAGAAAACAAAACTATAAAGATAGATAACGCTGTGTGTTACATCCAGCGTGGTAGCTCTCTCTCTCTCTGTCTCTCTGTCTGTCTGTCTGTCTGTCTCTCTCTCTCTCTCTCTCTCTCTCTCTGTCTCTCTCTTCCTCCCTCCCTCTCCCTCTCTCTCTCTTTGTTTGTCTCTCTCTCTCTCTCTCTCTCTCTCTCTCTCTCTATTTCTCTGTAACGCACACACACACACACACACACACACACACACACACACACACACACACACACATATATACACACAAGCGTGCGCGCGAGAGAGAGAGAGAGAGAGAGAGAGAAAGATAGAAACAGCATGGCGGAGAAACATTCATTGATCGGTTGTTATTATACGGAAATGGCTGATTCTCTAGCAGAATGATCTTTAACTTTCAAAGTATTTCTTAATGCTACGTCGTGGAATATAGCAATATTGTACATGCATGCCTCACATTACGTCACCTAGTGAGGAGCTGCTATCGAGAGGACGGGAGTTCAGATCTCTGCCACACCAGCCCCATTCCCGTGTTTTCCTGCATGGATAAAGGCAAATAGCTCCTCCGAAAAGGGAGCGACCTATTTGCTTCCCCATACTTGCCCCTGTGCTTTATGCTGCACCTCTAATGACCTCTTCCGCAAATGCCCGTGAAACCCTGATCTCTCCTTTTCATATTATCGTAAAGTGAAAGTGATTTTTGAAATCCCCGTGTTATGTCATTTCTTAATCAAATCAAAGGCACTGCAGCCAGTGAATCACGAAAATGAAGAGAACATTAGGTGATTCAACGACAGATACACTTAATTCTCTTCTTTTTTTACTATAATTGGGTTAAACTGATTTCCCTTATTTTATTATGCTGGTCGTTTCTCCCTATGTAGGTCAGCGTCAACAAAATATTTTCGCATTCGGAGAAGGAAGTTGGTGTCTGAAATTTCGTGATAAGACTGTGCCACAACGAGAAAACGCCTTTGTTCTAATGATGTCCACCCCAAATCCTGTATCATATCAGTGACACTCTCTCGCCTATTTCTCGATAGTACAAAGCGTGCTGCTCCTCTTTGAACTATCTCGATATACTCGATTAATCCTAACTGGTAAGTATTCCACACCACGCAGGAGTACTCGAAAAGAGGATGGACAAGCATAGGGTAGGCAGTCTCTTGAGTAGATCTGCCAATAAAACGCAGTCTGGTTCATCTACCCCACAACATTTTATATGCTTTTTTCTTGCAGTTTAATTCGTAACTGTAATTCCTAGGTATTTAGCAGAATTTACGGACTTTAGATTTGATTGATTTGCCGCACGGAGTGGTCGCGCGGTCTCAGGCGCCATGTCACGAGACTGCGTAGCTTCTTCCGACGAAGGTTCGAGTCCTCCCTCGGGCATGTGTGTTGTTCTTAGCACTTAAGTTGGTTTAAGTAGTGTGTAAGTCTAGGCACCGACGACCGCAGCAGTTTGGCACCTTAGAAATTCACACATTTCTTTTTTACTTTATTTTTTTATTTATCGTGTAACCGAAGTTTATTGGATTCTTTTCAGTGATCTTGTGGATGACCTCACACTTTTCATTATTTAGGGTCAATTGCAAATTTTCACACCATACAGACATATTTTCTAAATTGTGTTGCAATTTGTTTTGATCTTCTGATGACTTTACTGGAGGATAAATGACAGTATCACCTGCAAACAACCTAACACGGCTGCTCAGATTTTCTCCTAAATCGTTTATACGGGTAATGAACAGCTGAGGCCGTGTAACACTACCTTGGGGAACTCCAGAAATCACTTCTGTTTTACTCGATGACTGTCATAGTAAACAATGCATTGGTCAGACCAGTAATATAAATCAAGAAATGTGCGTAGGTTGTTGCTTACTATTCTTCCAGCAAGCATCATACACACAGACACACACACAACACACACACACACACACACACACACACACACACACAGAGTCAAAAATAAAAAATTAAGAAACTGAACTGATGTTGGTAAAAAAGGAATGTGAAATATGTATCACTCACGTGCTACGGCATATTCCATGAGAAAATTGCAAGTGTGTTTAAAAAGGCCAACGTTCAGGTACGTCTCCGCACTAGGAAACAATTGTTTCATGACACCGTCACAGCCCGACAAGAAAGGCTAATAAACATAATACACTTGACGTTTACAAGTTGGAATGCGGGTCTTGCAAAGCCTATTACATTGGGCAAAAAGGGCGGGATTTTGAAAGGAGGCTGTCCTATTTGTTGTGACGATAACAATATCGTGATAATATCGTAATGTCAAATCAGAGGCTTAATGCCAATAGAAGATTTCAGTGAAGTGCTGCCTTGTGAATTTTGAAGCAGCTTTTTAGAAAGTCTGATGCGCTAATTTTTGTGCTCATTTGCTGCGTAATTACAATAACTTTTCTGCTACAGTGATTGTCTGCAAGACTAAATATAAAAATCACCAATATTCCGAGAAAACATTTTAATCTGAGTAGTTTCGTTTTTTCAGTCAGACGTCACATTTAAATTTCATTGAAAACTGTTTCCTTTCTTGCAGACGAATTGTTTGATTACAGCTAATGTTGATTTCGCATCGTGTAATTTGGGTCCCTGACATTTCCGTTCAAAATTAAATTTTCACATAGATCCGCTGTCCTGCAACGAGATTTACATATTTCGATATCAAAGAAATCTTTACGCTTTTCAGCTTGATACTTGCGAACACAAGTTTAAGTAAATAAGAAACTTGCGATCCAGGGAGCATACGCATGATAGTAATTCGACTATGATACTGTGCCATCGTACAGACAATAACCACGTATTACAATTTGTTGATGACAATATGGAAATCTTACATTTGGAACTAAAGGACACTGCATTTGATGTCCTCAGAGAGTTCCTTCACCCTTCCAAAATGAACAGATCAGGCTATAAATGAAAAATGTGGCTCCTGTAAAATTTGGTTTTCTTCCCTGTTTGACGACCGTTTGGAATACCTCTGGTTCGCTATTGGTTAATTAAACAGCACTGCATTGGATTATTTCCTTGCAAAAACACTAACCACCAACTGCCATTTTACTTACCTTTTCAAGTCTTTTTTACGCTAGAAGCAGTACCTGTATTACAAACATTTTATTTCAATTTATAGGTTCAAAGTGTGTGTCTCATTTCATATTGTAAAAAAGTATTTGTAATTTTCTTAGAAACTATTTAAACATTTATACATTTCATTAAGCATTCGGCGTTGTGCTCCGTAATTTACAGTTTCCGTGGTGTCACAGATATGGCTCTGCTGTATATTTCGTTTGGGGGCGAGATGCAGCATACGGCAGGTGTCGTTAACGAAATTGCAATGATTGATGGATGTTTTGTGGAGTGGTACAATGATTGATGACCATGATATTACAAGTGTTACTTCGTACTAAGCTATAATTATCAGTTGTGCCTTCTAATCATCTCAAATGTCCCTGCTCCCTTCTTTTAAAGTTTTATTTTTGGCCTTTTATTATTTTGACCGTCATGTAGTATTATTTTAAATAGATTGGTTGTAACTTGCGTACTGAATACTCCAATATGAGATGTATTCAAATGTTTAATTTCAGCTTCTTGAAGCTCTACAACTATGGTCTTATTGGTAAAAATTTGTGACTGCAGTGACTGATGATTTTTTGTAGTGTAACTCTAATGACTGAACTTGATGTTACAATAATTACTTGCTACTAGACCATAAATGACAGTGGTTCTTTGCATCGTAAAACGTGTCGCTGTTCCCTTCCTTTCATGTTTTTAAATTTTGTATTAATTGATCTATTTGTAATTTTGATTTCGCTATGTAATACTGCATTTGTTATTTTGATTGTAGATTATGATTTATTTCAATTTGTGTCACTTTCTATGTTCAGTTTCCAGAAGCATTGAAATGTTACAGTTACGCCCTTGATGGTACACTTTGAATGCATTTTCTTATATATAAAAGTTAAATTATAATGTACTTTTTTAATAAGCGTTGTTATATAACAGCTGCGTATGACTTCATAGGCATTACTGTAACCAACTGGCATAGTTGTTTACACCACGTCTAACTGCCGAAGCCAGCTGGGAACCGATGGTGTTACGGAATGGATTAGGAAGCGACAAGGCACTCTATGTTGATTTTAATAAGTTTCTGAGGTTTACTGCGTTGTAGCGATATCCTCATTTTAATATCTTGTCTTGCGATGTTTCTTTCACGCTAAAGACCTGACGAAGGATTTCTACTAATTTACGTCATGAGATGATAAATAAAATTATTTAGCTGATCAAGGGAAGTATTTCGCCTTTTGTATTCTTCTTACTTCGGTCATCGTGTTATTTCGCGAAACCAAATAGTAAACCTAAATTTCAGTATCTTATTTCCTGATTTACTTCCACAGCGTCGAATGGTTTAATTCGGCCACATTCCATTACCTTGTCTTACTTTCGTTAATGCTATTCACATAATCTGTTTCCAATACACTACCCATTGCGTTAACTGCTGTTTGAAGACCTTGCCCTCTTTGCCTCCTTCCTGAACTTTAATTCTCTCTCCAAAATTCTTCTGCAAAGTTATTCTCAGTAATTGCAGTACAGAAAATGGCCATTCCTACAGACGAAGATATATGCGAGTACACTACAACTACTGGATGTGTCTAAAGTTTAACCATTACCCGTATTTGATGAAAAACTCCACAGTTTAGTACACGGCGGACAGGTGCTTCTTGGTTTAAAACTTTCCATTTCCACAGCGTACCAGTTGTGTTGCGTGGAATCACATCAGCATTGTTCCCAAACTAGGCTTAATACGAGGACAAGTCAAAGAATGGAGGTAATTTTTTAAAATTAACTTTCTTATGAGGAAACAACATATCAAAAAAACCATGCCTTCCCTCATCCTGTGTGCATTTGAGCGATCTTTTGAGCAGATTCCTAATTTCTTCCGGGAAGTAGCTTTTTGGCGTTGTGCGCATACATTCCTGCACCACTTCCATAACATCGTCATCCGCCGATAGCTTGGATTCATGCAGGTCCTCGAACATTGTACCAAAAAGGTAAGCGTGTACGGTGGGTGCTCCAGCAGTCCAAAACCAAGGTATTGATCCACTGAATTGCTTTCTCAGCTGTGAGGGGTCGGACATTGTCCTGAACCAAAATCACAACGTTTGAAAGTTCCCATTTCTTCTTCGATTTGATTTTGGGTTTCAAATCTCATGGTAGATTCACAATCTGCCCTTTGGGAGAGTCATCAGCAGTGAACATATATTTCAAAAAGCGTTATTTCCAACTTTCCCGCAGCAGCTTAGATTTTTTTTCTTTTTTTTATACTTTAGGCTCTGCCTCTTATTTGGTAGATTGTAGTGATTAACCTTCATATCATTAGGGGTTACTGCACAACTGAGAGAGCTTTTTCCTTCTGAATACATTATGGGAGTGACAGTGATCGATATGTTACAAATATTTACTATTAAAAACTATTAAAAACAGTACTAAATAAATTGTGATCAAGACTGTTTTTATTAGTAAATATTTGTAACATATCGATCTCTGTCACTCCCATAATGTATTCAAAAGTAATTAATTTATTGCCAAGTCAGGTATTGGGAGATTACAAGAAGTTTAGAGGGTTACGCACTAAAATTATGAAACTTAATTTCAAAATATCTTTTAACAAACAATGCCTAATGAACCATGTGATTCCTAATTACGTAAAAATTAGTTTTAATACCAGATCAAATATAGAAAAAATTTTACGACAGAAGAGTAGCATACTATGGATTAGATCTGAAATTAAAGATATATATAAAGAAAAAGATGCATTAAATCTTGAAATGTAGAATTTACATTTAAAAATTAGCAATCAGTTGTCACCATTAATGTTTTCACAGTTACTTAACTTTACAGACGACAAAATTAATGCAGTACGAGAAACTATTCTTAATAAGCATAATAAGAAAAATGTAGCCCTTGTTAGTCACCAAAATGTGTGTTCACAAGATGTTTCACCAAATGTACATAACTTTTATCCAAGAGTAACCAATCTAACCAAAATTATTTTTACTCCTGCTGAGACAACACTTTTAAACCAAGGCCTAAAATATAATTTAGCCCCAGAATTGAGCAATGCAAATATTAAACGTGTGATTGCTGCAAAACATGCACAATTTAGTAAAAAAAAAAAAATGGTTCAAATGGCTCTGAGCACTATGGGACGCAACTGCTGAGGTCATTAGTCCCCTAGAACTTAGAACTAGTTAAACCTAACTAACCTAAGGACATCACACACATCCATGCCCGAGGCAGGATTCGAACCTGCGACCGTAGCGGTCTCGCGGTTCCAGACTGCAGCGCCAGAACCGCGCGGCCACTTCGGCCGGCACGATTTAGTAGGTCTGAAATATGTGACATTGCACGTAAAACTAAAAATGTCATTAGTAATGAAAACTGTACTAAATAAATTGTGTTCAAGACTGTTTTTAATAGTAAATACTTTTTCCTTCTCTTTAAAGCGCCTTAAGAGTCATATAAAAACGTTCCTGTTTGTATACATCTCTCAATTGACGTGGTTGCGAACTTTGGGATAGTTTAGAGATATTTGGACGTTTGAAAATGTGAGCACTGCTTAATGTTCACCTCTTGCGAATTATCATCCGCTCTGTCACGACGATCACTGATTATTCTCTCAACTATTTCGATGTTCCTGTCAGTTTCGGAGTGGATGCCTGCCCGAAAGCACATTGTCACAGTTAGAAAGACGTCCACCTCTAAAATAATTTGTTCAGACGAAAATTGCTCATTCGCTTAGACAGCTATCTCCATGCTGAAGCTGCATTCTGCGAATAACCTCAGCAGCTTTAGTCTCTTCTAGTACAGGAAACGAATCGCTCCCATACATTGAAGTAAAAAAAGCCACGGATAACCTCCTTTCGCCCGGAGTAGTGCATTAGCTCGAAGTGGCATGGACTCAACAAGTCGTTGGATGCCCCTGCAGAAATATTAAGCCATGTTGCCTCTATAGCCGTCCATAGCCGCGAAGATGCCGGTGCAGGAGTTTGGCCCAGTGACATGGCGCGTTTTTCGCCCATAAAACATCCACCGTTGTTTGGGAACATGGAGTCCATAAATATCTGCGAATGGTCTCCAGATAGCTGAACATAACTATTTCCAGTCACTGACCAGTCCGACTGGACCAGAGGACTCAGCCCATTCAATTAGAGCCGCCACCACTAGCTTGCACAGTGCCTTGTTGACACCTTGGGCCTACGCCACACTCAGACCTTACCATTAGCTCTTACCAATTGCAATCGGGTCTCATCCAACCAGACCTCGATGTCAAAGTTAGCGTAAGGAGGGCTATGCGTGAAGCGTTCAGTGAATTCGAAAGTAAAATTCTATGTACCGACTTGACAGAAAATCCTAGGAAGTACTGGTCTTACGTTAAATCAGTAAGTGGATCGACACATCATATCCAGACACTCTGGGATGATGATGGCAGTGAAACAGAGAATGACACGCGTAAAGCTGAAATACTAAACACCTTTTGCCAAAGCTGGTTCAGCAGTTCCTTCTCTAAATCATCGCACGAACGAAAAAATGGCTGACATCGAAATAAGTGTTCAAGGAATAGAAAAGAAACTGAAATCACTCAACAGGGGAAAGTCCACTGGACCTGACGGGATACCAGAGTACGCGAAAGAACTTGCCCCCATCTAACAGCCGTGTACCGCAAGTCCCTAGAGGAACGGAAGGTTCCAAATGATTGGAAAAGAGCACAGGTAGTCCCAGTTTTCAAGATGGGTCGTCGAGCAGATGCGCAAAACTATAGGCGTATATCTCTGACATCGATCTGTTGTAGAATTTTAGAACTTTTTTTTTCGCGTATCATGTCATTTCTGGAAACCCAGAATCAACATGGATTCCAGAAACAGCGATCGTGTGAGACCCAACTCGCTTTATTTGTTCGTGAGACCCAGAAAATATTAGATACAGGCTCCCAGGTAGATGCCATTTTCCTTGACTTCCGGAAGGCGTTCGATACAGTTCCGCACTGTCGCCTGATAAACAAAGTAAGAGCCTACGGAATATCAGACCAGCTGTGTGGCTGGATTGAAGAGTTTTTAGCAAAGAGAACACAACATGTTGTTCTCAATGGAGAGACGTCTACAGACGTTAAAGTAACCTCTGACGTGCCACATGGGAGTGTTATGGGACCATTGCTTTTCACAATATATATAAATGACCTAGTAGATAGTGTCGGAAGTTCCATGCGGCTTTTATCGGATGATGCTGTAGTATACAGGGAAGTTGCAGCATTAGAAAATTACAGCGAAATGCAGGAAGATATGCAGGGAGTGGCAACTGACTCTTAACGTAGACAAATGTAATGTCCCAAGCATATTGCAACGAACGGTGTACACTCCTGGAAATGGAAAAAAGAACACATTGACACTGTTGTGTCAGACCCACCATACTTGCTTCGGACACTGCGAGAGGGCTGTACAAGCAATGATCACACGCACGGCACAGCAGACACACCAGGAACCGCGGTGTTGGCCGTCGAATGGCGCTAGCTGCGCAGCATTTGTGCACCGCCGCCGTCAGTGTCAGCCAGTTTGCCGTGGCATACGGAGCTCCATCGCAGTCTTTAACACTGGTAGCATGCCGCGACAGCGTGGACGTGAACCGTATGTGCAGTTGACGGACTTTGAGCGAGGGCGTATAGTGGGCATGCGGGAGGCCGGGTGGACGTACCGCCGAATTGCTCAACACGTGGGGCGTGAGGTCTCCACAGTACATCGATGTTGTCGCCAGTGGTCGGCGGAAGGTGCACGTGCCCGTCGACCTGGGACCGGACCGCAGCGACGCACGGATGCACGCCAAGACCGTAGGATCCTACGCAGTGCCGTAGGCGACCGCTCCGCCACTTCCCAGCAAATTAGGGACACTGTTGCTCCTGGGGTATCGGCGAGGACCATTCGCAACCGTCTCCATGAAGCTGGGCTACGGTCCCGCACACCGTTAGGCCGTCTTCCGCTCACGCCCCAACATCGTTCAGCCCGCCTCCAGTGGTGTCGCGACAGGTGCGAATGGAGGGACGAATGGAGACGTGTCATCTTCAGCGATCAAAGTCGCTTCTGCCTTGGTGCCAATGATGGTCGTATGCGTGTTTGGCACCGTGCAGGTGAGCGCCACAATCAGGACTGCATACGACAGAGGCACACAGGGCCAACACTCGGCATCATGGTGTGGGGAGCGATCTCCTACACTGGCCGTACACCACTGGTGATCGTCGAGGGGACACTGAATAGTGCACGGTACATCCAAACCGTCATCGAACCCATCGTTCTACCATTCCTAGACCGGCAAGGGAACTTGCTGTTCCAACAGGACAATGCGCGTCCGCATGTATCCCGTGCCACCCAACGTGCTCTAGAAGGTGTAAGTCAACTACCCTGGCCAGCAAGATCTCCGGATCTGTCCCCCATTGAGCATGTTTGGGACTGGATGAAGCGTCGTCTCACGCGGTCTCCACGTCCAGCACGAACGCTGGTCCAACTGAGGCGCCAGGTGGAAATGGCATGGCAAGCCGTTCCACAGGACTACATCCAGCATCTCTACGATCGTCTCCATGGGAGAATAGCAGCCTGCATTGCTGCGAAAGGTGGATATACACTGTACTAGTGCCGACATTGTGCATGCTCTGTTGCCTGTGTCTATGTGCCTGTGGTTCTGTCAGTGTGATCATGTGATGTATCTGACCCCAGGAATGTGTCAATAAAGTTTCCCCTTCCTGGGACAATGAATTCACGGAGTTCTTATTTCAATTTCCAGGAGTGTATTTCTATCGCTGCTCGTTTAGTTTTTATTGCCGTTTCAAATATACCGGTCATTTTTGAAACACCCTGTAGCTTGCTGTCCAGGTTTCGACAGGATGCGTTTCTGGATGAGGTATCGAATATATTGCTTCCCCCTACTTATACGTCCAGAGGAGATCACGAATGTAAAATTAGAGAGATTCGAGCGTGCACGGAAGCTTTCCGGCAATCGTTCTTCCCGCGAACCATACGCCACTGGAACAGGAAAGGGAGGTAATGACAGTGGCCACCTTTGAGTGGCTTGCGGAGTATAAATGTAGATGTAGACCACGGTTTTCCCGTAGTCTAGAGCCCAATCGATATGGTCACGAGCCCAGGAGAGGTGCTGCTTGCGATATCGTGCCGTTCGCAAAGGTACTTGCATCGGTCGTCTGCTGCCGTAACCCACCAACGACAAATTTCGTCGCAGTGTCGTACGTCCCTCATTGATTTCTGCGTTGCTTTACACAGTGTTACTTCTCTGGTAGCACTGATATTTCTACGCAGACGCCGTTGCTCTCGGTCGTTACAGGTCATTTTACACGATCGACTTCCTTGTCTCAGCTGACTACTCGAGACAAGAGCACCTACTGCAGCGCCCCTGGCGTTTTATTCCCGTACTGAATTTCGCCTGTTTTGAGTAGGCATTTTCGTTTACACGTCAGCAACAAAACTGGCGGTGTTTTGAGACATGTCTGCTGCGCAGTTTATCATCCGAACGATGAAACTGTGGTTATGTGGGACTATGCTTTTTATGGGAAAATGGAAATATAGTAACGAAATGTAGTAACAAGCAGTGCCAATAGAGTTTATTAATGACCAAACCAGAATTCATAGTGAAAGTTCTTGTCAGAGGTCATGTGGCTAATTGTTCACACTCCTGAGAATTGAGGGAATAGTTGAAGTACCATTCAAACGTTTCAGCACATACGTGCTCATTGTTTCAAGAAAGCACATCAGAGAATATGTAGAAGGTCGTCAATAGCGCGTTTTTGCTTTATCTTTGTGTTTTGTTGCTAACTGGTAAATATAGAAGAGAATTTTCTCCTTCGGTTACCCTGACTTTCTCATTGCTGAAATACCGATACACTATTGGCCATTAAAATTGCTACACTATCAAGATGACGTGCTACGGACGCGAAATTTAACCGACAAGAAAAAGATGCTGTGATTTGCAAATGATTAGCTTTTCAGAGCACTCACACAAGGTTGGCGCCGGTGGCGACACCTACAACGTGCTGACATGAGGAAAGTTTCCAACCGATTTCTCATACACAAACAGCAGTTGACCGGCGTTGCCTGGTGAAACGTCGTTGTGATGCCTCGTGTAAGGAGGCGAAATGCGTACCATCACGTTTCCGACTTTGATAAAGGTCGGATTGTCACATATCGCGATTGCGGTTTATCGTATCGCGACACTGCTGCTCGCGTTGGTCGAGATCCAATGACTGTTAGCAGAATATTGAAGCGGTGGGTTCACCAGGGTAGTACGGAATGCCGTGCTGGATCCCAACGGCCTCGTATCACCAGCAGTCGATATGACAGGCGTCTTATCCGCATGGCTGTAACGGATCGTGCAGCCACATCTTGATCCCTGAGTCAACAGATGGGGACGTTTGCAAGACAACAACCATCTGCACGAACAGTTCGACGACGTTTGCAGCAGCATGGACTATCAGCTCGGAGACCATGGCTGCGGTTACTCTTGACACTGCCTCACAGATAGGAGAGCCTGCGATGGTGTACTCAACGACGAACCTGGGTGCACGAATGGCAAAACGTCATTTTTTCGGAGGAATCCAGGTTCTGTTTACAACATCATGGTGGTCGCATCCGTGTTTGGCGACATCGCGGTGAACGCACATTGGAAGCGTGTATTCGTCATCTCCATACTGGCGTATCACCCGGCATGATGATATGGGGTGCCACTAGTTACACGTCTCGGTCACCTCTTGTTCGCATTGACGGCACTTTGAACAGTGGACGTTATATTTCAGATGTGTTACGACCCGTGGCTCTACCCTTCATTCGAGAACTTCGATACCCTACATTTCAGCAGGATAATGTATGACCGCATGTTGCACGTCCTGTACGGGCCTTTCTGGATACAGAAAATGTTCGTCTGCTGCCCTGGCCAGCACATTCTCCCGATCTCTCTCCAACTGAAAACTTCTGGTCAATGGTGGCCGAGCAACTGGCTCGTCATCATACGCGAGTCACTACTCTTGATGAACTGTGGTATCGTGTTGAAGCTGCATGGGCAGCTGTACCTGTTCACGCCATCCAAGCTCTGTTTGACTCAATGTCCAGGCGTATCAAGGCCGTTATTACGGCCAGAGGTGGTTGTTCTGGGTACTGATTTCTCAGGATCTATGCACCCTAATTGCGTGAAAGTGTAATCACATGTCAGTTCTAGTATAATGTATTTGTCCAATGAATACCCGTTTATCATCTGCATTTCTTCTTAGTGTAGTAATTTTAGTGGCCAGTAGTGTAATTTCATTAAACACATTTATGTATGTACGTTCTGGTTTATGCACAGTGTGGGGTTTTTCTGTGTAATATGTAACTACTTTTTCTGCATCTACTTCACTTCTCTTGTAGGATAATGCTGGTAGGAGAAAATACCAGGTCCTTGTGTAACTTTTCAGTGTGGCACGAGAACCATAAACAGCACAATAAAGATTAAGAAGTTACGAAAGCACAAAATCCGTTCCTATAAAAGGAGTGAGTTCGACGAGAATATGTTACAACTTCCGATGTTAGCAGACTCCGATAGTACCTTGTTTCTGTGCATGCGCAGCGCGCACCATACTCGGAGAGTATGAAATGTTCAAATGTGTGTGAATTCCTAAGGGTCCAAACTGCCGAGGTCATCGTTCCTTAAACTTACACACTACTTAAATTAACTTAAGCTAAAAACGACACACACACCCGTGCCCGAGAGAGTTCGAACCTCCAGTGGGCGGGGCCGCGCAGTTTGTGACAACGCGCCTCAAACCGCGCGGCCACTCCGCGTGGCTGGAAACTTAGAACTCCATACTCGGACTCGGCACTATCTGTAGATCGTTGACGTCATAGACACCCTCGTGTCGTGACTAGTTGCTGATTTACCCGCAGGCAAGAAGGGCACACGCACTCCGAGTGATTGAATTTGAGCAGAAAGTCACTCGTAGTAAATGGGATTAAGTGGCTGCCGCTACCCCATGACTTTATTCACTTCAGTGTACTTCCTACCTTGCATCTTTTTATAGCAACAAAATGCTCTTAAATCAATACGATGGAGCTGTTGACTGAACCAAAAGATAATAGAAGAACAAGAGGTTCATGCTCGTTGCTGTTGAGAAAGTGCTGTCAAACCACCTAGCAGAAAAAATATTGTTTACTTATTGAAATCTCATCTCATATCACAACTTCCAAGTTAATGTTCAATTTTATAAAATTTTCAACGAAATAATGCTACAAGTGAGTCGCTGAAACATTTATAAATCTGAAGTAGCTACACACAACTCAATTCTAAGTCACGAAGACAGAAATATATACGTTCAACTCTTGAGAGAGAGCGTCCAAAAATAGTGCAAAGCCTTTACACCAAACAGCAAACTCTAAGAGATAACTCGCGTCAAATTTTATCTCACTGCAGAAGTCACTCTTGGCTAAAACATCTTACTCCTTTACGAGGTGCATTCAAGTTCTAAGGCCTCCGATTTTTTCTAATTAACTACTCACCCGAAATCGATGAAACTGGCGTTACTTCTCGACGTAATCGCCCTGCAGACGTACACATTTTTCACAACGCTGACGCCATGATTCAATGGCAGCGGCGAAGGCTTCTTTAGGAGTCTGTTTTGACCACTGGAAAATCGCTGAGGCAATAGCAGCACGGCTGGTGAATGTGCGACCACGGAGAGTGTCTTTCATTGTTGGAAAAAGCCAAAAGTCACTAGGAGCCAGGTCAGGTGAGTACGGAGCATGAGGAATCACTTCAAAGTTGTTATCACAAAGAAACTGTTGCGTAACGTTAGCTCGATGTGCGGGTGCGTTGTCTTGGTGAAACAGCACACGCGCAGCCCTTCCTGGACGTTTTTGTTGCAGTGCAGGAAGGAATTTGTTCTTCAAAACATTTTCGTAGGATGCACCTGTTACCGTAGTGCCCTTTGGAACGCAATGGGCAAGGATTACGCCCTCGCTGTCCCAGAACATGGACACCATCATTTTTCCAGCACTGGCGGTTACCCAAAATTTTTTTGGTGGCGGTGAATCTGTGTGCTTCCATTGAGCTGACTGGCGCTTGGTTTCGGGATTGAAAAATGGCATCCACATCTCATCCATTGTCACAACCGACGAAAAGAAAGCCCCATTCATGCTGTCGTTGCGCGTCAACATTGTTTGGCAACATGCCGCACGGGCAGCCATGTGGTCGTCCGTTAGCATTCGTGGCACCCACCTGGATGACACTTTTCGCATTTTCAGGTCGTCATGCAGGATTGTGTGCACAGAACCCACAGAAATGCCAACTCTGGAGGCGATCTGTTCAACAGTCATTCGGCGATCCCCCAAAACAATTCTCTCCACTTTCTCGATCATGTCATCAGACCGGCTTGTGTGAGCCTGAGGTTGTTTCGGTTTGTTGTCACACGATGTTCTGCCTTCATTCAACTGTCACACCCACGAACGCACTTTCAACACATCCATAACTCCATCACCACATGTCTCCTTCAACTGTCGATGAATTGCAATTGGTTTCACACCACGCAAATTCAGAAAACGAATGACTGCACGCTGTTCAAGTAAGGAAAACGTCGCCAGTTTAAGTATTTAAAACAGTTCTCATTTTCGCCACTGGCGGTAAAATTCCATCTGCCATACGGTGCTGCCATCTCTGGGACGTATTGACAATGAACACGGCCTCATTTTAAAACAGTGCGCATGTTTCTATCTCTTTCCAGTCCGGAGAAAAAAATTCGGAGGCCTTAGAACTTGAATGCACCTCATAAATTTCACAATCTCGAGTCATACTTTTGCTGCTCTTTCACCGAGCACACTGACGCAATTCTGTCCTCAATCTGCACTGCCCCGTGTGTCTTTCGGATCTTGTGGCCGAAACTTCTTGACTCACTTTATTAAGGCTTAGGCCTCTAGACTGTTCTTTCAGTAGTTCACGATGATACCAGTACCAGTACTATGATGAACGCCAGGCAACGGCAGTACTGTTTTCACCGTTCCTCCGAGACGCTTTATATACTCTCCACTTCTAGCGCTGCCAACTGCCGTCTGTGAGTGGCTATTGCAGGTTGCTGGCGAACAGACGCGTTGGTCTCATTAATTAATGTGACTGGACTATATACTAACAAGGGAAACTCCCCATCGGATCCCCCTCGTATTAAGTGGTAAGATGGTCCAGTGCATAGCTCATCAAAAACTGAACACAGAACACGCATGAAAACAGAAAGAAGGTGTACTGAACTGTGAAATAAAGCAAAATAGACAGAGAAAGGTCC
Organism: Schistocerca piceifrons; assembly: GCF_021461385.2. Classification (NCBI taxonomy): domain Eukaryota; kingdom Metazoa; phylum Arthropoda; class Insecta; order Orthoptera; family Acrididae; genus Schistocerca; species Schistocerca piceifrons. The sequence goes on from NC_060141.1 coordinate 562,455,672, forward strand.
AAGAGCAGGAAGGCAATAAACAGCCACAGCAAACACCCATGGTGTCGTGGGTCATAGGTCATGGTGTTGGACTGCCCACAGGGCGGGTTGTGTTGAAAACCCCTCGCACCAATTTTTTTCTTCTTTCACAACAATATGAGCTGTCCATCCGGTCACTGAAATGTTTATTCTCTTTCTGTAGTCTTGGCAATTGCCACACTATACACTGATTATAGAATGTGTCATGTGATACGAATACGTTACTATCGGAAATAAATGTGATGAATGGTGAGAGGAGGCAAGATACCATACAGACGTCTCACAAAAAAGGAATCAGCAAATAAACGGCTGTGAACTATGTTATAACAAAGGAATTCAAGAGTGAGGACTTCTAAAACGGAACACAACTTCAAAAGCGTTAAAAACATATGTTTTGACAGAGCACGGAGAAACTGTGCTATTGTGAAATCGTTGCTTTCATTTGTTGCAGCTTTTGTGACAAACTATTATGTTTTCATCATTTCCTTGAGAGTGATCACATTCACATAAATAAGAACACCTAAATCGTGCAAGGAGACATATCTCACTCACTCACCAGGAGTACAAATTAGGTTCGTCGATAGGAGATTCGTATCATATGAGAGAGGTGCTGTCACTAATGCCGTGTATGATACACCAGACTTGTTTTCCAAAGGAAGATTCATTTGACTTGTCGCCTTGTCGCGCTTTCATCAAACGTTTGTGGTTTCCATTCGAAAGTCAGTTCCTTTTGGGGTGCTAATAGGGTAGTTGTGCAGAAACAAGTAGTTGTGCAGAAACAACTGTCACTCTATACCCTATCTTACACCTCGCTCTTGCAAACGGACGTTACACCACGACACAGACGCAAATTTGAATAACGCTAACAGCGGATAAAGAAGAAAAAAAGTTGGCATCACCGCGGTTTCAAAACGGGTGACCTCCTTCGCAGCCCAACACCATAACCACTCATCCACGGCATCATTTTTCTATCGTTCTGCTCTACATTACACTTCTTGTTCTTGGACCCTTTACTGTTTCTGTTTTGCTTTTTTTCAGAGTTTTTTCTGTTCTCATGACTGCTCTGTATTTAGTTTTTAACAGGCTGTCCACTGGGCCCTCTTAACAGTAAATGTGAAGAGGGCAGGGGGGCGGGAGGGAGCAGTGCGATAGGGAGTTACCCTTGTAACGAGACTGCCTACACCACGCTTGTCCATCCCCTTCTGGTGTATTGCTGCGTGGTATGACGTGACCCTTACCAGATAGGATTGATGGAAGACAATGAAAAAATGCAGGGAAGGGCAACTCATTTTATATTACTACGAAACAGAGGAGAGGTTGACACTAAGTCTTTAATTATTTTTATTATTAAGCACTAACAGAATTTTCCGTGACAAACACAACTCAAACTTAACCTATTCATTTATTGCAAGCCCAATGCAATCTGACTGCTATGCATTGACAACATGACTTTCAATAAATAACACAAAATAATGGCCCTGAATTGCAAGAAGTCCTAACAAGAATAAAAATCCAAAGAATATGAAATTAAAGAAATATGAAACTACCTCCAACTCTGTTAATTGCCTTAACTCATTTCAATCATTAATCCCATTTTTTTATAACTTACCTCATTGAAAATCTTCTTAACACTAACTACAGCAACTACGGCAAGTAGCAACAACGGGCAGCTAAATAAAAAGATTCTAACTACCAGGAGGCATATGGTTAGCAAAAGAAAAATTTTGTTGTAGAGCAAACAATGTATTTATAATCTTTTACCATACTCATGTGACATCCAGATCCATAAATTATATAGTTGTCAATAATTCCACTACTCAAACACTATCAACCATACATCCATTGTCATACCTTTTCTTGTATCTTTTCTTATAAGAAATTTCATCTCACTTTACATAGCGTGTCGTACCAACACAGAGTCTCCACTAAGAGAAACATGTCCATACAGTTCTCTATGCACTCGCTGACTGCTAGTCCGTCCAACCACAGAATCTCATGCCGAGGGTGCGGGGATCTGTTAGTGATGTTAACACAGTCTATAGCGATGCCAACATACAAACAGGCTACTTACAAGGTAGACACGGGTACGATACACAAGTTGGGGTGGCAATCATTAAAATAAGAGCTTTTACGATGCTGTGAGACCTTTCCACAAAATTTCAGTCACCAACGTCTTCGTCTGAATGTGAAACTATTTTTCTCAGTACGACCTACATATGGAGAAACAAGAGCTCGCACGGAAAAACTTCAGTGTTCGATTGGGGGTGGAAAGGCAGAGGAGTAGTCTTAAAATGGTTCAGTGAATCCTCTGCCAAGCACTTATATGTGAATTGTACATTATACATACCAACTCATCCGCATTCTGGACGATCAGTTACTCTCTGCTAGAAGCTTTAGTTGCGCCTTTCCAGAAACGTCAGGTGGCTTTGACGTAACAGTGCTGGCAATGACCTAGCACTCTGAACTTGACCGTTGCGAGCTGTCGCACGCGGAGGACGGACTCACACGTAGTATTTTTTTCCTGGAAGCGCTGATAAAACAAAAGCCAGTACTGCAGTCTTTTGTTCGCCGTCCGATAAGCCTGCACAGGTCGGCGCTACATTAACATTCCAGAGAACTCGTACCTGCCGGAGCGACCAGGGGCCGGACGTCAGCGTGCCCACTCACAATTAGCGGCCATTACCTTATCGTTCGGAAAGTCGTCGCAGTACACGGAAACGATTAAATTCACCGCGGGAACGACATTTTGTGCAAAACAGTTTCGTCCACTGCCAATCGCAAACCTTACTGAAACTAATAGGAATAGAAAATTATTGTTTCAAGAACATTTTTTCCACTACACAGAGAAATGTTTCACGTCCTCATCGTACCTTCATCGTATTTCTAAAGGTAATTCAAATTATGTATATTTATTGAAAGAAATGGATAGTGACTATACTATGCTTCTCCTCCTTAGTATGGTAATCTGCAATGTAAAAGTTTACCCTAGACAAGTGAAAATGAAACCGGGGTATTTTCTGTGGTAGATGTTTCAATACAAAATTTCTGCGCAATTTGTAAATCTCCTATCTTTCATTTATTTATTTCGTTCTACTGCCATAGTTCGTTACATGGTTTCCACTGAACATACCTCGTAACGATAAATTTGATCTTTGCAGTTATACACTGAAGAGAAAAAGAAACTGGTACACCTGCCTAATGTCGTGTAGGGCCCCCGTGAGCACGGAGAAGTGCCGCAACACGACGTGGCATGTCCATGTAGTGCTGGAGGGAACAGACACCACCAGCTTGATCAGTCCCCTGCTGACATGCAAGGTCCATGGATTCATGCGGTTGCTGCCTATAAATCCGTAAGAGTACAAGGGGGCGGAGATCTCTTCTGAACAGCACGTTGCAAGGCATCCCAGACATGCTTAATAACGATTGTATCTGGGGAGCCTTTAAACTCATAATAGTGTTACTGGAGCCAATCTGTAGCAATCTGGACGTGTGGGGTGTCGTATTCTCCTGCTGGAATTGACCAAGTCCGTCGGAAAGCATAATGGACATGAATGGATGCAGGTGATCACACAGGACACTTACCTACGTGTCACCTGTCAGAGTCGTATCTAGACGTATCAGGGGTTCCATATCACTCCAACTGCACAAGCCCCACACCATTACAGAGCCTCCAGCAGCTTGAACAGTGCCCTTCTGACATGCAAGGTCCACGGATTCACGAGGTTGTCTCCATACCCGTACACGTCCATCCGCTCGATACAATATGAAACGAGACTCGTCCGACCAGGCAACATGTTTCCAGTCATCAACAGTCCAATGTCGATGTTGACGAGCCCAGACGAGGTGTAAAGCTTTTTGTAGTGCAGTCATGAAGCTTCGTCTCCGAAAGCTCATACAGACGATGTTTCGTTGAATGGTTCTCATGCTGACACTTATTGATGACCCAGCCTTGAAATCTGCAGCATTTGCCGAAGGGTTGCACTTCTGTATAGTTGAATGGTTCTTTTCAGTCATCGTTGGTCCCGTTCTTGCAGGATGTTTTTCCGGCCACACTGATGTCGGAGATTTGATGTTTTACCGGATCCCCGGTACTTACGGTACACTCGTGAAATGGTCGTACGGGAAAATTCCCATTTCATCGCTACCTCGGAGATGCTGTGTCGCATCACTCGTGCACCGACTACAACACTACGTTCAAACTCACTTAAATCTTGATAACCTGCGATTATAGCAGCAGTAACCGATCTAACAACTGCGCCAGACACTTGTTGTCTTACAAAGGCGTTGCTTACCGCAGCGCCGTATTCTGCCTGTTTACATACCCTTGTATTTGAATACGCATATCTATACCAGATTCTGTGGCGCTTCAGTGTATTTTGATCTCATGACACTCTTTATAGCAATCTGTATTTCCAATATATTTACGATCACTTCCAGATGATTAAGGGAGTTTTCTGTTTCGGAAATCTATCGTCGAGGTCATTCCTTCATAAGATTCTTCAAAAATCTAAATTTTCAATGAATTGACCTACATTTCTTCTCCAAGGTACTACAATACACGTGTTTAGAGCACTCGATACGCAGAAAAATGAAGACTCTAAAATGCATTAACATTCTTTTAACATTATGCAAGTAAGGACGAGGAAGAGAATGGTTTATCGTTTTGTCACTTGCCTCAGAAAAGGTACATAAGCTCGGACAGGGTAGGCATGGGGAAGAAGATTAGTTGTTTTAATTTCGAAAAACCATTCCAGCATTTGCCATCGGCGATTTACCGAACTCGCGGAACTACTAGCTCTGGATGGCCAGACGTGGATTTGAACCGCCATCTTGGTTTTGCTCTGGCTTGGTCGTATCAATAAGGGAGCAAAATACTGGGCAAAACGTTTATAGATGAAACAAAAGGTTCACAGCTCACAGCCACAGACTCAAGTCAATCACGTGGAAAACAAAGGGCGAGAACTGACTATGATGGAAGCCATACAGACCACACGTCTGGCACGTAGTACTCATTCAATTTTTATTCCTCTTCTCTCTCAATCTTCGCTTGAACTCCATATTCCTCCATTTCTTTCCTCAGTGTCTATTCCATTCTATTAATCTATTTTGCCTTCTCTTTACTTATTTTATCGTGTTTGTCAACGTATTCCAAATTGGTATGCAGGCCGCTGTGTTCTAGGCGCTACAGTCCCAAACCGCGCTGCTGCTACGGTCGCAGGTTCGAATCCTGCCTGGGGCATGGATGTGTGTGATGTCCTTAGGTTAGTTAGGTTTAAGTAGTTCTAAGTCTAGGGGACTGATGACCTCAGATGTTACGTCCCGTAGTGCTTAGAGCCATTTGAACCATTTGGACCAAATTGCTATACACAGAACAACCAGACCACCAAACCACTGCCCTCCGCGACGATGGATGCCACGTGGTGGCGTTGCGGGCACGTGATGCGGCAACGAAAGTATGGAAGCGTAGCGTACATGACCAGGAATCATTCTTGCGAAGATACAGGCTACAAATATGGAAACCCATTGAGATAAGCGAGCCTGTGAACCAGTATCTCGAAATCACGAAGATGGTCGAATGTTCAAGTGCCACTCTTGTTAGCATCTACGGAAAGAGGTAGCACTGCGAAAGTAATACTAGGGGCTAAGTGGCTGGACGTCCACGATTCTTCACAGCACACAAGGTACGGAGAACTGTTTGCTCTGTAAAGTAGGATAGATGGTGATGTGCGGCATCTGTGCCGAAAGAGCAAAATGTTGGTGCACACACAGGTGTATTGGAGAACATCGTTCATTGTACACTGTTGAACCTGGACCTCCGCAGTAGAGAACCCCTACCTGTTCACGTGTTCAAGCAACGACGTCGTCAATTACGATTGCAGTGGGCATGGGGCCACCGGGATTCGACCGTCGGTCGTTGGAACCGTGTGGCTCTTCGGGTGAATCACATTTTTGCTACACTATAACGATGGTCACCTCCAAAAACTCAGTCACTGAGGTGAACGGCGGCAACACTATGCTATGGGAAACATTCACCTGCGCCTGCGTGGAACCTGTGGTAGTAATCGGACCACCTGCAGCACTTCATATTTGATCTCTTTCCTGACGGAGATGTCATCTTTCAGCAGTATAACTGTTCGTGTCTCGGAGACAGAACCGTGCTACAGTGGTTTGAGGAGCATTATAGTGGACACGTTGATGTCTCGGCGACCTAATTCATCTGGCGTAAATCCTACAGAACACATCTGGATCGCTATCGGGCGCCATCACACCGCACGCAGAATAGCGTCGCGTTATTTACGCGAATTACATGACCTGTGCGTGGACGTGTAATGTCACATAACTCCACAAACCTACTAACAGACTATCGAATCCGTAACACGCAAGATATTTCGTTCCAAAGACGAACAATCAATCTTTTAAGCAGGCTGTCATAATGGTTTGGCTCACCAGTGTCAGTAATTTTGTTTTAGCAGATATACATCTTCCCTGCAGTAAAGTGGGTTCTTTCGTGCTTACTTATACACATTGTAGCTCATGTGTTTCCAAAGATGTTACAGTTGTCAAAGATACTTTCAACTTCGATTTTTCATCATCTTCCACATCTAATACCTTCTCAGATAATACTCCAATGCTCTACAACACATGACATTTATTTATTTATTATATTGTGGCAATTAATTTAATTCAGACTATTATGTATGATGTTGTTTAGCGATGTGTACATAGAAAAGCTGTTGAGTACCATTCTTCATAATTATACTTGTAGGGAAGCAGCCTACTCACGCCGTAGTAAATTCACAGCAGTCTTTCCATTGTGTGCCAGTCAGTCCGTTGTAACTAGCTCTGACGTCATAAATGTTGCGCAATACTTTAAAAATCAAATAAATAACCTGAAATGTTTCTAGCATGTCAGGAGTAATACTAAATTAATATGTGTTGAATATCAGTTCGATAACTTTAGCCATTTTCGAAATTTGGACGTTTTTCTGTAAAAATCATTGACGCAACAGAAAAGAGCTAGACAGTTAAAAATTTATAATCAGATTCATTTATCATAATTATTTAATAAAAACAGTCTTCTGGATCTCACAAATTACGATTTCAGTGGAAATTCATGATTTTCTGGTTTTCGTCTCAAAACTTAAGGAAGCAAGATAGATTAAGTAGGCTAATAAATAAGGCTAGGATGTTTATATTTAAGTAGAATGGAGACCCGCTATCACCATAAGGATGTGAGAAGTTTCATTTGAATACCTATAAAACTATAACGATAGCGTATCTCCAAAGGGCCAGTTCAGAGCTCGTCTACTGCGTGCAGTGTAATTAAATTAATTCTCTCGCCCAAAATATTTAACTTAGCCACATCAAAATTTTATTATGATTACTTACCTGTGTGCTGAATGTACATTTAAATTGAGAGCTTCATCGGCCATCAGCAAAAGATGCTATGATTTATTCGGTAACTTAAAGTGGTGCATTACTAGCCCAGCGGCTAGTCAGGAGAGCCGATTTGATCAGGCGTTCCCTTAGCCGTCCGCACCGCGGCTTTATATACACTCCTGGAAATTGAAATAAGAACACCGTGAATTCATTGTCCCAGGAAGGGGAAACTTTATTGACACATTCCTGGGGTCAGATACATCACATGATCACACTGACAGAACCACAGGCACATAGACACAGGCAACAGAGCATGCACAATGTCGGCACTAGTACAGTGTATATCCACCTTTCGCAGCATTGCAGGCTGCTATTCTCCCATGGAGACGATCGTAGAGATGCTGGATGTAGTCCTGTGGAACGGCTTGCCATGCCATTTCCACCTGGCGCCTCAGTTGGACCAGCGTTCGTGCTGGACGTGCAGACCGCGTGAGACGACGCTTCATCCAGTCCCAAACATGCTCAATGGGGGACAGATCCGGAGATCTTGCTGGCCAGGGTAGTTGACTTACACCTTCTAGAGCACGTTGGGTGGCACGGGATACATGCGGACGTGCATTGTCCTGTTGGAACAGCAAGTTCCCTTGCCAGTCTAGGAATGGTAGAACAATGGGTTCGATGACGGTTTGAATGTACCGTGCACTATTCAGTGTCCCCTCGACGATCACCAGTGGTGTACGGCCAGTGTAGGAGATCGCTCCCCACACCATGATGCCGGGTGTTGGCCCTGTGTGCCTCTGTCGTATGCAGTCCTGATTGTGGCGCTCACCTGCACGGCGCCAAACACGCATACGACCATCATTGGCACCAAGGCAGAAGCGACTCTCATCGCTGAAGACGACACGTCTCCATTCGTCCCTCCATTCGCGCCTGTCGCGACACCACTGGAGGCGGGCTGCACGATGTTGGGGCGTGAGCGGAAGACGGCCTAACGGTGTGCGGGACCGTAGCCCAGCTTCATGGAGACGGTTGCGAATGGTCCTCGCCGATACCCCAGGAGCAACAGTGTCCCTAATTTGCTGGGAAGTGGCGGTGCGGTCCCCTACGGCACTGCATAGGATCCTACGGTCTTGGCGTGCATCCGAGCGTCGCTGCGGTCCGGTCCCAGGTCGACGGGCACGTGCACCTTGAAACACGTATGTAACATAGCAGCGATGGCGAGGCATTGTGGCATCTGTGACCAGAGATTATGCGCTTGACCGCGCGAGTGTTGCGAGCGGCTCTCAGTCAGTAGCAGTCAGTCTGTCGTTGCGAGTCTGTCAGTTCAGTCGTTGCGAGTCTGTAGCTCTGTCTAGTTGAGAGCAGTTCTCAGTCTGTAGTCGTCATGCAGAGCGGTCGGTCAGTAGTAGCAGCCCAGTGCGGTTGTGTGGTGTAGGCGGTCGGCAACACTGGTCAAGATGAGGAATAAGGTATACTGTTAATTAATATAATAATTAGATAATGAAAAATTTTATTTATTCTAATTATTCTCCAACAAGTCTCCCAATAATAATTTTTTATTTCAAAAGCATTTTCTCAAAAATTTAATTTTTTATTGAACTCAAGATTTCGTTGCACTTCCCATTTCATTCCACTTCTTTTGAAGAAAAATTCCACTAAAATTACAAAAAAAGAGAATATTCTTATTTGCAATGCAGTTCCTCCAAGCGGTGCGCAACAACAAGAGCAGATATGTGACATCCATTTATTCTGAGGTAAGACTTTAATTCTGATTGTTTTACACAGGGCCAAAGACCGATATTTCGGTTTAATTGAATTTTCTTGTCACTGAATGGACTTTAATTTTTTGTGAGGAATTTATATTTGAGTCAGATTGCGAATTTCACATTTTTGTTGCCATTGTCAGTACATTTCATTGTGGGCAGGTTACGCTTAGAGCAGTGTCCATCAGCATTTCTAATTAGCATCGTCCTTTCTTTAAAAATTTTGTGGGGAGGTTACACTTGGCTCCCCATTTCTATTAAGTATTGCTTTATTTTCTTTAAAATTACGGTGGGGAGGTTACACTTGGCGACACCCAGGCCAGGATCGAATTTCGTTGAGAGTCTTTTGAGCGACAGTCAGATATCTGCTCTTATTTGCTTAGATAATTAGGATTTGGCGCAACGCTTTTAATAATATTGTGACTTTCTTTCTACAGGTCAACGGCAATTTGCTGCTTTGTTGTATTTGTGTGTTGCTTTTGCATTGTGCTTATTTGTTTTGTGAATAATTGTGACTATTGCAAAAATGCCGCGAAAGACTGTGAATAGTGTATCGCGAAGTATTGTGAATGAAATTACCGACTTAAACAACGTGACCGATAGTAATTGTGATACGCAGCGTAATGATGACAATCCTGCGTTCACTAACAATCAGTGCATTCCGACCACTAATGATGACTTTCATCTTAATGATGAACAAACGAACTCAATTGTCTCGTCTGTTAACTTGACGACGATTGATGACGCAGAACGCTCTATTGTAATGAGCGCTGCAGAGCTTAACACACCCGATTCTGAAAACTCAAGTAATGTACAGACAAATCTGTCTAATGAAAATGAACAGATCACACAAAGTAGGGCGGATTTATTTAATTCCGGAACAGTGTCTGACAATGTACATCCGACTGACAAACCTTTTTCTAAATTACAGAATGACCAAATGGTCACGGAAAGCGAGAGAGTTCTAGATCCACCACTAAACAGCACAGAGAATATAAACGCTAATTTTGACTTGGTACGAATTATGACAAGATTGCTACAACAACAGAGTGAAGATATCAAACAACAATTTAGTGAACAGGACAAAAAATTTAATAAAAATGATGAAAATTTCAGACAACTTAGGGAAGATAACAAACAACAGAATGAAAACCTCAAGCAACTTAGTGAACAGGTCAGACAACAAAATGAAAAATTTGACGACAATTCGAGGCAGCTTAGTGAACAAATTAAAGCTGTTGCCGCGCAGTGTCATGACACTAAGGAACAGTTGCGCGCGGAAATTGAGGCGTGTTCACAAAAAAATAGCGAAGAAATTAAATCTGTTGCGCAAGAATTAAGAGAAATGCAAACAGTCGCAACAGAAACACTCAGAGACGAAATTAGCGGAGTCGCTAAACAATGCACTGAAAAAGCTGCACAATTACGGGACGAGTTTAAAGCAATGACGGTAGAACTTTCGCGCACTATGGACGCAAAGATAGACGCGAAATTCGAACAGCAGAACACTCAGATTAACGAGCGCTTTAGTCAGCACATACAGAACAGTAATACGCGTTTCCGCAGATTTATTCAAGATCAAAACAAAGTAAAACGACAAGTCATGGAAACAATCACTGCACAAAGACAAGAGGACAAACGTAAAATATTCGCGAAAGCGAAGACGTATGTAGACAATAATATTACTACAGTGTCCGACAAAATTAATACCATAGAACAATTGAACGCGGAATTACGGAATGAAATTTCTGACCTTAAATCAAAAACAGATACACACACAGTAAATATTCAAACAGTGACAGATAGATTCGAACAATTAGATCTAACACAGGATTGTGATGTTATCAAAGCTGATGTTAAAAAACTGAGCGAAACTACGCGCAAGTTGCAAAAACAGATTAATGCGTCTGATTCTAAAACCGATGATCAGGTTAAGATATTGACTGAAAAATGTGATGAATTGGCCAGTCGTATTGATGTTATCGAAAATGCTAATGACAATAAATCAGACGATACTGCACCGGTTTCATTTATCCAAACGCCTGAATTTCAAAATTTACAGCAGACAATTAATGAGATCGATTCATCTAACAACACGTTACGTAGGAAGTTATCAAATTTACAACAAGAAGTAACAGAAATGAAAAACACTTCTGTTAATAATACACAACAGACGCCACGTTATGAGCATTTGTCAGAGTCACGCAGCGTGTATAATGTGAACAATTCACAGAGACTACGCGACTTAAAATCCGAAAGGCCACGCGACTTAAAATCCGAAAAGCTACGCAACTTGAAATCCGAAATGACACAGACGAACAGATTCACACACAAACCTGAACGTGTTATCAAACTGAGGGACGAGAACGTAGATTTCGAGCAATTTGCATTTGTAAGAAAATGTAAGGAATTTAATAATGACAGCGTACAGGTACACGATTTGCACTGTATACGACAATTTATCTTTGTACATTCACCGCTATTATCTGTAATGGAGAAACTAGCTTTGAACCTGAGGCGACAATTTATTATTGCACTTTCAACAGCATTGCCTGTAATGAAGAAACTAGAATTAGCATGCAGACAGCAATTTATTTCTGAATTTCTACCGCCGTTGCCTATAACACAAAAGCTAAAAATTGTTCTCAGTGCGTGATAGACCTCAGGGGATTCATTACGCTTTAATGAATATGTGCCGTAGCGAGCATAGGGCCCCGAGCTGTGGTAGTGCTGTTTCATCTTTAGTTTTCTGCACTGCTGCCTTCTCTTCTACTATCCTTTATATCCATCCAAACTGCTCTTTAACTATTGCTCTACCTAGTATTAAGAAACGAGTAATGAAAACCGGATATGACAAATTTTTACCGAATGTGACAATTTTCATTAGGCACTCCATAATCACGAGAACTTAAATAACAGATAAAAGTCGTAATCATCAGTATGTATAAAATTTTGAGCAATCGGAACCACAGTTTTGTAACAATAGATGTTTTTCACCACAACAGCATGAAAATCAGCCGCTTAGCATACCTAACCAACAATGCAGTCTACAAGGTCAACCAAACTTTAATGTTTCGCCGCGTGCACGTATAGTCCCAGCTCCAACAAATAGTAACGCATGGCAGCAAAGAAATAACTACGTACAGACAACACACTATTTCAACTCGTATCGCACTGCGCCGTATAGAAATTACTATCAGGACAGACGTAAAAAGAATGATGAGCACAATTTTCAGTGTACATTTAATAACAGTCGATCTTATGAGCAGCAACAACAACAGCAACAACAAATAATCATGAATGAAACAGACAATAGGTGTCATCCATAGCGTAACACGTCAGTATGAAATAACAGAACAGTTCATATAGTGGATATGCCACAGCATCCTCCCTTAAATAATAGCACGTACGACAGAATTTGACCAGACACAGTACAGGTTTCATATTCCAATAACGTAAGCAATAATTTTGACACGCAGAATCTTCTTCACGAAAATGTTATTAATTTTGACGTCATCCGACACACGTTTGCATTAAATACAGAATTACGACGTATGTAGACGATATTCTTATTGCAGAAGCTAACTGGTCTGAACACAATGTGATTTTAGAACAACTGTTGCAAACTTTTCGTGCACAAGGACTTCCAGTTAATCTCAGTAAATCGCACTTTGGCAAAACTTCCATAAATTTCTTGGACACGTAATCTCAGCAGAAGGCATTGCACCTGATCCGGAAAAACTTCAAGCTCTACGTGACATTAGTGTTCCTACGACGAAGAAGCAATTACGCAATTTTTTGGGCTTCATTAACTTTTTTCGTAAATTTATTCATCACTCCGCTTTAGACACACCCAGATTATGTCAATTAACAGGTAAAAACAGTATTTGGTCTTGGGATAAGCAAGCACATTCTGAATTCATGAACCTGAAACATGCTTTGTTGAATGCACCACTATTATCGCACCCAGATCTTACTAGAAATTTTTCCATTGCTACCGACAGTTCCAACACCGCTTTAGGCGTACATATTTTCCAGGAAATAGAAGAAGATGGTTCAACAGTTATTAAAAACATCGCATTTGCAAGCCGCATTTTGTCACCTGCTGAGCGAAATTATTCTGTTACAGAACTTGAAACATTATGTGTTGTATGGGCTTTCACGAGATTTAGGCATTTTCTTTATGGCAGACACACCACCGTTTACACTGACCATAGAGCCATACAATTTTTACTTTCGGCTAAATTCACTCACGATAGATTAAGTAGATGGAAGCTGTATTTACAGGAATTTAATTTTACGATTGTTCATATTCCCGGCACACAAAATGTTATAGCAGACGCACTATCGCGTTCTCTCGGCAACAATCAGCAAGACATCGCAACCAACTTCTGCAAAGCAAATTTCAGCGTCATGTACATTCAACAAGTTGCATTTGAAAATTTCATTTCGTCGTCATTACGAGACATAGTATTCTTTTTTTTTCTTTCACATGCTTTGGTCAGCTGCGCGAGCTAATGCTTCTGTCCGTCAGCTGTGTTGTCTTCTGCTGTCACTATCAATTTACGACACTCACAAAACACAAACAAATGTTTTTCAGCAAATGATTAATTTTGACACGTGCAAACTATTACGGATAGTAACAAAGTAGAATCGGAACACAAAAGAACATGTCCGACCTCACTACCATGTTTTTGCTACATTTTTGTCGCTGTTGAGCTCACTTCAAAATTTGTTACTTTCACTCCGTTACGCAAAGCTACTGCCAAAACTGTTTCAAATGCATTTGTAAAACATTTTCTATTTCATGTAGGGCATGTAATGAAAGTAATTTCTGACAATGGATCTCAATTTCGTAGTAGCGTATGGACACGCATGTTACGAGCCAGAAACATTTCTCCGATCTATATATCCAAGTACCACGCTTCTTCGAACCCTTGTGAAAGATTAATGAAAGAAATTGGTAAGCTGTGCCGAATATACTGCCACAAAAGACATATTGATTGGGATACACACATACTCTCATTCCAAGATGTAATTAATTCCATTCCAAATGAATCCACTATGCTATCTCCGACTGTTATACTGAAAAACGTTGAACCACCGAACAAAATTAAAGAATTAATAGAATTTCCCAAAAGCCGTCGCCTACGACACCACGAAATAATTGACATTGCGCTGAACAACATCAAACGTGCCGCAGAGCGCCGGAGAAGACAGCAAAAACAGGTTTGTACACGCCGCGACTTTCACGTTGGACAGAAGATATTAGTACGTACACACTATTTATCCAGCAAATTAAAAGGTAAGTGCAGTAAATTTGAACTTCTATACGCAGGTCCATATCGGATTCGCAGCATCCCTCACCCCAATGTTGTACACGTCGAAACTTTGAGAACCAGAAAATCGAAAGGCAATCACCATATATCAAACATTAAACCGTTTATTGAGTGAAACCACTGTATGATTCAACACACTATGATGCCATTTACTAATGCAATTATTTCACGTGACTAATTATTGATGATTATCGTATTTTTTCTTGGCAAGTGCCCGGCAAGGTAAGGTTAGCAGGTCGCTCTTCTTGTCGTTACACATCAGACCGTGCATATTTTTCCAGATGAATTTACACATTTATGACTATTTTTGCAATTATATTTATGTGACTACTTATTGATGATTATCGTGTTTTTTCTTGGCAAGTGCCCGGCAAGGTAAGGTTAGCAGGTCGCTTTTCTTGTCGTTACACATCAGACCGTGCACATTTTCCATTTTTTTTGTGTATGTGATTGTACTCCAGTTTTGTTTGTATGCACTATGAAATAGTTAAGATATAACACACACCAGTCGACTTTGACATTTTTTTGCCTTATGACATCTCAACATCGTGACTGTTTCACATTTTTTTGCTGCTGCATTGTATTATTCTGTGTACATTTTTGCATCTGAACACTGTCAACGTCTTTAACATATTACGTTTTCTGTCATGTTATGCTGTATGGTTAATTGTGTCACCATAAACCAGTCATTATTTAGTGGGTATATGATTTAAATGCAAGACATTAATCTCTGTTCATCAATTTCAGAAAGAAATGATGTATGTAAGAAATAAATTCAACAGAAATGGGAATTTCACCTACGGAATAAACGAAAGGAGATGCAATAACTTTATGAGGAAGAGTAAATGGATCAGGATTAACAAACATTAACAAGAATATACTATACTCATCGAAGAATAGCAGTCTTAACTAATTTTTTCTTTCAGAATACAAGGTGATTGATGCAGGCTGTCAGAGAGAACTACACATCTTAGTTTTAGTGATGAAATATGCTAGAGATAAGGAATAGTTATGTAATGAGTAATGAAGTGATTTTTTTGCAGATGATAGTGAATACTGATGAATAATGATGAAGGAAATGGTATTATGAATAATGAAGTTTTTCTTTACAGGTGATGATAATGGTGAAGTTATGATAATGTGGATAATGAATAATGAAGTTTTTTTTTTTCTTTACAGATGAGGATAATGTTGAAGTAATGTATTTATGCTACGTAGTTATTTAAGTATTTGTTGCAGTTTGCTTTGACAGCAGGTGTTACATTGCATAGTAGGATGACGGAAAGTTTTGGAAAGGACAGCTATGGAACACATTTTATACACATTTCACTACTTGTTAATTCGAAGTTCACTTCTTCTCAGCATAGTGTGCGTTTCTTCTTTCAGGTCAATAATCCGTTTTTGTATTTTTTTCCAGGAGAAGTTTTTCATGACACTTACTAAACCTGTTATTTATTATACCTGTTCTAGTACTTGCATTTTTATATTTTTTACCCATTTGTGTTTATCATTTATAAATGTGATCACATGTACTGCCTTGTTACATAATCTTGCTACAGCTGACTCATGACGAATGACGTTACCTATCCTCATTTGCAGCAATAGGTCAAAAGCAAAAAGTATTATGCCTCAGCAATTAATTATCGATCCCAACGCAATGCATTGCTAACAAAAAACATGTATTACCAGTCCCACATAATGTCACTAGTTTATGATAATTCTGAATAATACTGATCAACTCTGAATAGCATGTCACTTGATTAATGACCTCTTAATGAGACTATATTCAAAATGATGCTTTGTCACTAGCTAATAACTGCCACTGTTTATTGTAATGATACCACTTATACTGCCTGTGATTATTAATGATTTGACTGTAATTAACTGATTTTTAATAATGACTTCGTAATAACCTGAATAATACTGAATGATGATTCTATTCAATACTTGCTGGCCACTGAGTGCCAATAATTGTTACTTGAAGAATTGTGATTAATTATGCCATTGATTAGCTCTTGTTTCCAATGTTGATACTTTGTAACCAGAAAAGAATGTGACTGTTTAATAATGCTTTGTAATTAATTAAGGCTAATAATTCTTACTATATTGAAATGACAAATGATCAATTAATTAACTGTAATTAGGCAAATGATTAATTAACGACAAATGATTAATTAACTGTAATTAGACAAATGATTAATTAACGACAAATGATTAATTAACTGTAATTAGGCAAAGGCTAATGATTATTGGAATGACAAATGATTAATTAACTGTAATTAGGAGAAGGTTAATGATTCTTGATTATACTCTGTAACTGAAAAGAATGCGATTATTTCATAATGCTTTGTAACCAGGAAAAGAAGGCTACTGATTCTATGTACAACAATTAAGGAACATTTTTCTGTAATACTACATACTTGGTACAGAAATGTTCAATAACTGGGCTATGAATGCCACAAACTACTAATTAAGTCTGTAATTGTCAATATTATGTGACATAATGTCCTTCTCCTCATAAGCTAACTACCCTGAATTACTGCAATGTCCATTTGTCCTGTTTATCCTAGTGATCATGGAGCACTATCTTTGGTTTTGCACTAATTCTACGTTGGTGTGCCTTGTAAGAGTGTGGTGTTGACACGACATGCTGTCCACCACCGTGAGCAATGAAGACGTTATTATGGTCCCACTGTTTGGTGTACCTAATGTACTGCCAAAATGAAAACATGGAACATTACTACGACAGTTCAGTGTCTTGGCTACACTGATAAATTCTGATGGGAAAAGAACTTCAAGTTGTGTCACTTGGTGTTGTACTTCTGTGGAAAGATATGGACTTTCAGAGCAGCTGTGTGCAATCTAAAGTGCTACAACCATGATGCAATCCTTCCCTTTCCTATCCTGATTCTTGTCACATAAAGAAAAATTTTTTGGTAACATCATTTATGTTCATAGGTTATACATTTTTCGATTCGCTGAACTCCAATGCGAGTACACTTATGTCACTTGTCAACATAATATTTTTTGCCAGTCTGTTTATTTGTTCTGAATATGCTAAAGAATTTTTTCAGTGCCTGTGCACTTTATCTGTCAAATAATTTGTATATACTTTTCTGATTTGCTACTATGTTTTGTACTCACATTTTGTCTTTGTCTGATATATTTTGTACTTAGTGCATGTGCACAACATATACTTTATGTACTACATCTAATTATTCTTGCCAGTCTGTTTATTTGTTCTGAATATGCTAAAGAATTTTTTCAGTGCCTGTGCACTTTATCTGTCAAATAATTTGTATATACTTTTCTGATTTGCTACTATGTTTTGTACTCACATTTTGTCTTTGTCTGATATATTTTGTACTTAGTGCGTGTGCACAACATTTAAATACTCTGTAAGTTGTAGAATTTTGTTAATTAAAGAAAAATTTTGCCGCGCTTGGCAAGTCCAAATGACTCACCATCGCTGCCAAAATTTTGCCCCCCCAGTGGAGGGTTATGAAACACGTATGTAACATAGCAGCGATGGCGAGGCATTGTGGCATCTGTGACCAGAGAGTATGCGCTTGACCGCGCGAGTGTTGCGAGCGGCTCTCAGTCAGTAGCAGTCAGTCTGTCGTTGCGAGTCTGTCAGTTCAGTCGTTGCGAGTCTGTAGCTCTGTCTAGTTGAGAGCAGTTCTCAGTCTGTAGTCGTCATGCAGAGCGGTCGGTCAGTAGTAGCAGCCCAGTGCGGTTGTGTGGTGTAGGCGGTCGGCAACACTGGTCAAGATGAGGAATAAGGTATACTGTTAATTAATATAATCATTAGATAATGAAAAATTTTATTTATTCTAATTATTCTCCAACAAGTCTCCCAATAATAATTTTTTATTTCAAAAGCATTTTCTCAAAAATTTAATTTTTTATTGAACTCAAGATTTCGTTGCACTTCCCATTTCATTCCACTTCTTTTGAAGAAAAATTCCACTAAAATTACAAAAAAAGAGAATATTCTTATTTGCAATGCAGTTCCTCCAAGCGGTGCGCAACAACAAGAGCAGATATGTGACATCCATTTATTCTGAGGTAAGACTTTAATTCTGATTGTTTTACACAGGGCCAAAGACCGATATTTCGGTTTAATTGAATTTTCTTGTCACTGAATGGACTTTAATTTTTTGTGAGGAATTTATATTTGAGTCAGATTGCGAATTTCACATTTTTGTTGCCATTGTCAGTACATTTCATTGTGGGCAGGTTACGCTTAGAGCAGTGTCCATCAGCATTTCTAATTAGCATCGTCCTTTCTTTAAAAATTTTGTGGGGAGGTTACACTTGGCTCCCCATTTCTATTAAGTATTGCTTTATTTTCTTTAAAATTACGGTGGGGAGGTTACAACCTTCCGCCGACCACTGGCGACAACATCGATGTACTGTGGAGACCTCACGCCCCACGTGTTGAGCAATTCGGCGGTACGTCCACCCGGCCTCCCGCATGCCCACTATACGCCCTCGCTCAAAGTCCGTCAACTGCACATACGGTTCACGTCCACGCTGTCGCGGCATGCTACCAGTGTTAAAGACTGCGATGGAGCTCCGTATGCCACGGCAAACTGGCTGACACTGACGGCGGCGGTGCACAAATGCTGCGCAGCTAGCGCCATTCGACGGCCAACACCGCGGTTCCTGGTGTGTCCGCTGTGCCGTGCGTGTGATCATTGCTTGTACAGCCCTCTCGCAGTGTCCGGAGCAAGTATGGTGGGTCTGACACACCGGTGTCAATGTGTTCTTTTTTCCATTTCCAGGAGTGTATAAGAACGCTGCGCGAGGAAGCAAGGCCCCAGTTCTCTCCAGACGCTGAATAGCACGCCGTCTGTGTCGGGAGTCGCGTCGCGTCGCGTCGGTATCATTGCTACAAACAGCCTCGGATGCCGTATTAAGTTACTCGAGATACGCGTAACCATGAAATCATTGTCGATTGAAGTGTTAATTCTGGGATGACTATAATTATCGATTTTCAGTTTGCGTATTGTCGTATTTTCACGTGCCGCCGCGGGACAAACATTCTACCATTATTTAGCGTGGCGTTTGATGAACCTTATCATCAAATTATGGCGAGCATTCATTTAAATATTCAATTTGGACAATTATAGTTGCATCAGCGCATTAGACTCTGAACTGCTCTGTTACTTTGGTTGTGTGGATTCTTTTGTTTTTCATCTGTGACTTTCAGAATATACTCAACTATTTTAGAAAATCGTTTTGATTATAAATCCCGGACAATCTCCTAATTCCTCAGAGCTATAAACTGTAACTATAAGTGTATTCTCAGATGAAGTGGGCACTAGGAATTCTAATTACAGGCTTCACGTTTTACTAATCACTTTCTGGTTGCCAATATTGTAGTTAGAGAGCCAGTGTTGAGAACGGCAAACAACAGCATAAATAGTAGGAACACTTATATAACAATTAATTCTACCCGCCGCCCCACATATGGTTAATCGTCTGGGAAGTGTTTCAACATTCAAATTATATAACAGCAACATATTTTCCAACATGCCGCCCCACATACTCATAAACCTGTCGTAGAAGTAGTACTTATAAAAGATAGAAACTTATCACCAGGTTCAGCACGATTTCTTCTTGTTCGTACTATACCCATTCGCTTTCGGCTCTTCCTCGCCCTCGCGCACACACACACACACACACACACACACACACACACACACACACACACACTATTCCAGCCTAACGGATACGTTCGTCGTACGTCCCACATTAATTTATGCGCTTTTTCACGCACTGACAACTTGAAGCAGTCGCTGCTGCTCTCGGTCGTTAAGTGAAGGCCACCACCCACTGCGTTGTCCGTGGTGAGAGGTAATGCCTGACATTTGGTGTTCTCGGCACACTGTTGACGCTGTGGATATCGGAATACTGAATTCCCTAACGATATCCGAAATGGTATGTTCGATGCGTCTAGTTCCATTCCACGTTAAAAGTGTGTTAATTCCAGTCGTGCGGCCATAATCACATCGTAAATATCTTCATACGAATCATCTTAATATAAATGGCTGCTCCGCCAATTCACTGACTTTTGTACCTTGTGTACCCGATACTACCGCCATCTTTATGTGTGCGTATCGCAATCCCATGACTTATATCACTTCAGTCTGTTCTGATTTTGTGTGTCGTTTCCCATGTATTGGATCTTTGACAAAGCTGTTTGTCAGCACTACACCCTTCTTTTGTTGATTTCAAACACGGTTTCAATATGGCTTTTTAAGACGAAAACCAGTTCACTGAATAAATTAATATTGCACAACACCCACAATAAATGTTTGTCATGTACAAACATAAAGTTATTTTACGAGGCAGCGAGCGAAGAATCATTTAAGATGACAGAGAGTTATTTGCTGTCAGGGTTGCCTGCTTGATGGTGTCTTCTATTTACATAACATTACAGGATGCGAACGTAAGCCGTATATTGTTCGCAAAGCAGCTATAACTGGTTACACGGGAACCGTTGTTAATCATCAGAACCAATTTTCCACTATGGAGCAATGTGTGCGCTATTCTGAAACATACTGACCGGATACAGTGGTATCTAGCACTGAAGTAAGAAACGTTTTTGTCTGCCCATCCTACTGATCCATAGTTTGTGTACGTAATAAAATGAAACACTAGTAGCTCTTGCTTTGTTGTTGTCTAGTATTTTGCAACCATTTTCAGCGATTCGGTACACGATCTTCACGCCTGTGTGTACATACAGTAATGATAGAATCGTCATCTTGCTGTCCATGCAAATACAGAAACAGATTGAAAACACAGTAACAGTCAGGTGCAATACTATACAAGTGAATTTACAGTAATAATTTGATAAAAACTAACAGATACATTCCTACTCACGTAACTATCATAAAATCATATATATGGTATTCTATAAAGAATCTCCACTCTATACATTGTACAAAGGTACTGTTTATTAGTAAAACCATTAATTAAATATTCCATGATTAAAACTGGTCGGTTGGATGATACAATAAATTGTAAATTTCTGTAGTAACATTCTAACAAATTACTGTAAAAATGATAGACGGATGAAAGAAAATGCAACATCAGCAATAAGTAAATCAAAGAAATGTGCTTCTATGTGCAAGTCATTCTTGCACAAAAACAGCAGAAACAGTCTCTAAGTGTCAATAGAAGTAAGGCTATCAAAATGGCACTATAAAAATATCTATATGTCACATCGAAGTTATAAAATGCTAAGCTAAAACCGTACATGGGGATGTTTACGTCATATGCATAAAATGAATTTCCAACAATGTGTCAAAAGACCAAATGTAGAAAACTACCTATGTCATACCGTACACAGAATACACTAAACCTAAGGTAATGTTCAGAATGAACGTCATACACGTATTTATGTCCAAGTAGCCCTTGCAAAAGGATAGCCTCAACATAATTGCTACGGAAATGACGATGTAAATGCACTCATACATCATGAGAAAGTTACAAAATGCTGTGGTGCAAACTGTAGTAGGTATACTTTCATCATATGCATAAAAAGAGTATCCAAAGCGTGTCAAAAGACCAAATATAGGAAACCACTATCATATCATCATAGCATATGCAGAATATATGACAAAACTCCGTAAGATATTATTCAGTGTGAATAACATTCGTGTGTGAATGTATCCATATATCATATGACACGTTATCAGTAATAACAAAGTTTATAAAACTTCATATCTACCCATTTTGTAGCAAAGAATTAGATACCGATGAAAGACCGTGTTATAACTAATAATATGTCTGTAATATACTAATCATGTCCAGACAAACGGTCAAAAAATATACTGGGTATCGAATTCAGCCAAATGTGACCAGAATATGTGAAGATAACACATATGGCGTAAAACAAATCAACAGACACTACTGGGTAATGTTGCAAAAACGTATGACGGTGTAAGACTACCACTTATACCAACCTCTATACGACTTGTACAATGAGGTAAGAAACCGGTCAATAATATTTCCCAAGAAACTGGTACACACGCCCAATATCGTATAGGGCTCCAGTGAGCACGCAGAAGTGCCGCAACACGAAGTGGCATGGACTCAACTAACGTGTGAAGTAGTGGAGGGAATTGACACCATGAATGTTGCAGGGCTGTCCATAAATCCGTAGGAGTACAATGGGGATGCAGATCTCTTCTGAACAGCACGTTGCAAGGAGTCCTAGACATGCTCCAAAATGTTCATGTCTGTGAGTTCGATGGCCAGAGGAAGTATTTAAAATCAGAAGAGCATTCCTGGAGCCGCTCTGTAGCAATTCTGGAAGTGTGGAGTGTTGCATTGTCCTGCAGGAATTGTCCAAGTCCGTCGGACTGCATAATGGACATGAATGGATGCAGGTGACCAGACGGAATGCTTAAGTACGTGTCAACTTTCAGAGTCGTATCTAGAAGTATCACGGCTCCATATCACTCCAACTGCGCACGCCCCAACCATTACAGAGCATCTACCACTTTGAACAGTAAACTGCTGACATGCATTGTCTATGAATTCATGAAGTACACGTCCATCAGCTCGATACAATTTGAAATGAGACTCGTCCGACCCGACAACATGTTTCCAGTTATCAACAGTCCAATGTCCGCGTTGATGGGTCCAGGAGAGACGTAAAACTTTGTGTCGTGTAGTCATCAAGGGTACACGAGTGGGTCTTCGACTCCGAAAGCCCATATCGGTGATGTTTCGTTCATTAGTTCGCAGTTGTTGATGGCCCAGCATTGAAATCTGCAGCAATTTGCGGAAGGGTTGCAGTTCTGTCAAGTTGAACGATTCTTTGCAGGCGTCATTGGTCCCGTTCTTGCAGGATCTTTTTCCGGCCGCACCGATGTCGGAGGATCAATGTTTTACTGGATTCCTGATATTCACGATACACTCGTGAAATGGTCTGTAACAACAACAACGCTGTACTATTGTACAAATAAGTAAATTTTTTTTCTTCTGTTTTTTCGATAAACTTGAGTAATTGATGTTCTGATTTCATTTCTTTTTTGTTTCATGTCATTGTGTTAAGAAAACTGTAAACGAGTTTCAATGTGAAAATTAATGTTTATGTCAAATGTCAAGCAATATTGTAATAGAACAGAAATGTAACAAATGTTGAAACTGTTGTAAGATGTTTAAAATTGTAACCGTGCGTCTGGTCCATACGTAGGCAATGTGTTAGGATAAGTAGAATGCAAAACCTCAGGTGAATACCCTGTCTGTAAGGGAGCGGTAAAAGGTGGATGGCAGGCGAGCGCGGGAAAATGAGCACGGGCGCTGCACGGCACAACGGGCTCAGCAGTGGTAGTTGGAGTTTGGCATTGGTTTGAGCAACATCTTCTGGAGCGAGGAGGCTCTCCTGGAAGACGTAGTTTCATTGAGCCTCGGGCATGCCGTTCCAACGCCCATACAGCATGGCAAAATTCCATAGGCACTAAACGGAAAAGTATTGCGACGCTAAGAAGAATTAAAGTGCCGATACGTCAAGAGCCATAGCTGTGGTTGTATGTGTACTCTGTGCCTCGCCATCTCGCCGCCCGCCAACCGCCGCATCGATACAAGCGGGTTGAAACTGTTAGTACTGTATTCGCATGGACCAGAGAATGACTTATGCAATAATAACTTAAATTTTACCAGAACTTTCCTATCATTTAATTATCCTCACAACTAACCTAGATAGGGTCCTTTCCAAATGTTGTGCAATCCGAGTGTCCCGAGATGAAAAATTAGAGTTTGTGTTAATAATAATTACATGCAGACCTAGCTATGTTAGAAAGGTGTTTAAAGAACTGTTTTGTTAATGAACCAGTAAATGAATAACGAAGGTCTGACAAACTTGGAAGATAACTTTAATATTGATTTAGTAATGAAGTTTAATTATTTCGACACTGATATAAAGGTATTTAAATAAGCAGGAAATAAGATAAAAAGAGTAGTAACTCATATACTGGAAATCTTGAGCGCATAATAATTTCAGTAATCAATTTTTTTAATACAGTGATCACAACAGATTCAGGGTCCCCCTCCCCCCCCCCCCTTTTTATTCATTTGAATTCTGAAGTGTTCTAAATTGTTTTGACCAGCAAAAGTTAAAGTCAACATAAAAGCCAAAATTTATCAGTGTTTTATCTTTATCAAAATTGACATTGTGTGTGTGACCTGAAAGTGTTATTTCTAGGGTAACCTATGCCCGATTTTAATCAGATCAATAGACAGTACGAAGTTTTGTAGTATACATTATAGTGTAGTCTGCCTGTTTACATATCTCTGTATTTGAATACGCATATCTATACCAGTTTCTTTGGCGCTTCAGTGTATAATATCAGCAAACGTCACAGGCATTAAGGTAGCAAATATTAAGGTGGCTAACCCTGTTCTTCATATACTAACTAGAGGGCACACAAAGACCGTCTACGTTGTACCACGCCAAAAAGAATGGTAGCAGTCTGCTAGAATGCAGTACAACATAATGGATATCTCAGCAATATTAACCCATGAAGTAACAGAAATATTTCTGAACAGTAAACCACGTGAAAAAAAAAAAAAATATATATATATATATATATATATCACAAATAAATTGTCGCATTGCCCCCGACAATATATATCCAAGTTACTGACAAATTCAGTCTAGAATAGTCAATAACAGAAACAAAATAAATGAAATGACCTATACATATACTCTGTACCAAATACGGCCAGAAATACTCTGGGCAAGTGAAGAAAATACTTGTCATAAAACGAAAACAAAACCAGGAGTGTATTATGGAACCCGCTTACATGACTGAACAATGTTGCAAGTGGTGTAACGGTGTACGACAACCGCTTATGCTAGACTTAGTACAATCTGGGTAATCAGTTGAAGAACCAGATACTAATATACTATAAAGTCAGCAGATGTCCCAGGCGTTAAGGTTACATATTAACAGACAAGTCAAAATAGAGGACAGTCAGAAGAATGTTAAGGTGGCTACTCAGCAATAAGTGGATTACAGACGAATGTCACTAGACACTGTAAAATTGTACACAAATGTTCCTGTAAATGCAGTAATATCTCTTGTTAAGAAGTAATTTTATTATGTATAGACACATGTCCATTCGTGAGATAGATGGTTTTTATGTAATTACTTTCCTTTGAATTGGAGTTTGTTTAAACAGTATGACAGGTTAGGATGGAATGTTGTTTGTCGGGAACACTAGCTAAAATTTTTATCTATGATTTGTAAGAAAAGCTTTTACACAATTGGAATTAACTGGTTCAAATATGCACTACTATCGATATCCTGTTATTATGTAATGAAGAGAATGGAGGGGGGGTTACAGAGCTCTCTGATGCAGGGTATTTTCTCAGATAGACTGAAGTATGCCATTGTTAAACCACTGCATAAAAAAGGGGATACGTCTGATGTCAACAACTACCGCCCAATCTCTCTTCTGACTGCCTTATCCAAAATTCTTGAAAAAGTAATGTATTGATCAGTAGTTTCACACCTTTGTAAAAATGAAGTTTTAATAAAATGTCAGTTTGGTTTCCAGAAAGATTTTTCAACGGAAAATGATATATAACTTTCACTAATGAAATATTAAATGCTCTGAGTAGCCGGAAGTCACCCGTTGGGATTTTTGTGATCTCTCAAAGGCTTTTGATTGTGTAAATCATGGAATACTCCTAGATAAGCTCAAGTACTGTGGAATGAATGGGACAGCGCTCAAATGGTTTAAATCATACCTAACTGGAAGAGTGCAGAAAGTTGAAATAAGCAGTTCACATAATATGCAAAAAACTGGTGATTTCTCAAACTGGGGAACAATCAAGAATGGGGTGCCACAAGGTTCGGTCTTGGGTCCTCTGCTGTTCTTAATATGTATTAATGACTTGCCATTCTACATTCACGAAGGGGCAAAGCTGGTATGGGGGACTGATGACCTTCGCTGTTTAGTCCCCCTTAATCATCCCAAGAACCACCACCAAAGCTGGTACTTTTTGCCAATGATACAAGTATAGCTATCACACCCAAGAGACAAGAATTGACTGATGAAATTGTAAACGATGTTTTTCAGATAATCAAGGTTCTCTGCAAATGGGCTCTCATTAAGCTTTGACAAAACACAGTATATACAGTTCCACACAGTAAATAGAATGACACCATTAATAAATATAGACTTCGACCACAAATCGGTAGCTAAGGTAGAATATTCAAAATTTCTAGGTGTATGTATCGATGAGGGGTTGAACTGGAAAAAACACACTGAAGATCTGCTGAAACGTTTGAGTTCAGATACTTATGCTATTTGGGTCATTGCAAATTTTGGCGATGTACATCTCAGTTAATTAGCTTACCACACCTATTTTCCTTCTATGCTTTCATATGGCATCATATTCTGGGGTAACTCATCATTGAGTAAAAGAGAGTTCATTGCACAAAAGCGTGTAATGAGAATAACTCCTGGAGCTCATCACTTATTTAAAGAGCTAGGGATCTTCACTGTAGCCTCACAATATACATATTCACTTAAGAAATTTGTTATTAACAATCCAAACGAATTCAAAAGTAATAGCAGTGTACATGTCTACAACACAAGGAGAAAGGATGATCTTCACTACTCAAGGTTAAATCTAGCTTTGGCTCAGAAGGGGGTAAATTATGCTGACACAAGTCTTTCGTCACTTACCTAAATAGCATCAAAAGTCTGACAGATAGGCATATAGCATTTAAAAGGAAATTAATTCCTGAATGGCAACTCATTCTACTCATTAGATGAATTTTTGGATATAGTAAGTAGGTAATTTCCCTTCCCCCCCCCCCCCCAAAAAAAAAGTGTCATGTAATATTTTGTGTAATGTAATACCTTGAATACACACCTTTTATTAAACTGACATGTTCCACATCATTACGAAGTATCGTATTCATGATCTGTGGAACAAGTACTAATCTAATCTAATCTTTTCATGCATTCGGTACTCTATATCCCAAGATACAATTTATGTATGAAAGTGAACTTCTCCACACAATTAATTTCCTGGATATTACATTAAAGAACAGTAGTAGAACTCACAGATTTGCAATCTGAGGAATCCAACAGCTACTGATGCGATTATCCCATTTTAATCTGCTCATCTCGGCAGATATAAATCTTCTTTCTTTTACAGTTCGGTCAGCATACAGGTGAAGATTCCATTAGAAGCTGATGAAAGAGAATGGTAAAAATATGTTTTAGGGGATACAGCGTTCAGTAATAGGTTTTAGCCTGGATTAACTAATTGTTTGTACTCAAAGATCATTAAGAAGAATTCTAATTTACTACATGAGATTTCTTTAGATCAGTATAAAAATAGACAAAAAATGTTTCTAGTTGAGTTACATTAGCCACTGTCAAATGATGTGATGCATGTTTTTCACTTAATTAATGTTAATTTAGGAGGCTGAAATAACAACACATTTTCAAAGTTGTTGACACATTTGGTGGAACAGTTCGATCCATTACAGAAATAAGACGTATACAGGATAACATGTAGTGATGGTGAATCCATACGTATCGGCCAAACTGGGAGAACTTCCAGATAATAGTACAGAGACTATGCTTTCATGCATGCTACAGATTGGGAGGGGGGGGGGGCAAACGGATACCATTTGTGATAGCATTAACACGCGAGGAAAATACCTACAGTTATTTCTAACAGGATGGAACAGCTGCCCATACAGCCGACCCAACCTTTGAGCACATTTACACAATCTTCACGCCTGACAAGAGTTGTTAGCCGAGGTCAGTCTGGTCGAGGCCCTAGCTGGTCACCCAGGTCACCAGATGCGCTTACTTAGTGTGGGACGCCCTCAAGTTTAATTTTTCGCGACAACCCTGATAGTTTTCAAGAACTGCAGCAGAACATTTAGGATGAGACTGCAGCAATTCCAGCAGTTCAGCTTCGATCCGCCTTCAGCAACTTGCTGACCAGGGTCCAAAAGCGCCAAGAGGTTAATGATGGTCACTTTCAACATCTGCGATAGTTAGGTTTATGTTGTATTTCCTTATGTTTCTTTTTACCCTGGAACTCCGTTCTCCGGGCCACTTTTATTGCCCCATCTTGAATTCAGCGTTCAACGTTCGAACAACATTTAGAGACAATGAAACATACTGTCGCAGGTGTAAACTAGAATCTAAACGTTTTACACTTCATCGATAAAGGAGGTACAATGAACATCTTCGACGATTAGATAATTTGTATCCATTCCGACAAAGAACCTAGTTGTTCGCTGAACGAAGTAACAGAGTCAAAGAGCAAACTGTTCTTTGACTGTTTTCTAAATTTTTTATGCATATAGACTGTCGTATGTGTCTTGAATCTTTGTAATTATTATAATCGGTACATATAATTATTAATAATTTTGCAGACATACTGTAATCTCGATATATTGACACGTGTGGTACCGATGTAGACAGTTACTTCCAGTTATTTATCTGACTTTTCCCTTTTGGGTTCCATCTCGATAATACATACATTTGGCTCCCTGTCCCCCCCCCCCCCCCTCCTATTGTGATACCTCCCTACGGGACAGCATAAAAACGCTATTACTGAAATGTGGGTGTTCTAACCCTGCTTTTAACCTCAGTTTCTTTATATCTCTTACTCCCAGTATTACGAACGTGATGATACTCTTATCCAACACACTTCAGTTACGACATTCCTTGCACATATTAATGTTTTCGATTAGTGGCATCGATATCCACTTAAACTTTTACCTTTGATCTGAACAACTTCTTTGAATATTCTCTGACTCATATCTTTGGACGTTCTATTTCGAATGTTTCTCCAGTCAGTTGGTAGTTGGTAGTTGCAGACCCAATATCACTGTTACAGTTAACCGTGGCGTTTTCAGTTAATGGTGGTCATATGAGTTGCGCCTTCTGGTATTTACTCTTTTTTATGTCGTTTTGAGTACTATTTTATGGAAGCCAGTTCATAGATGTCGGCCACTGATGGGATCGTGTATACGATTGGAGTTCACACCCTCAGCGCCAGTTAAGGTGACTTCCTCATTGTTTTCTGTGTTTTCCGTGCATTTTGCATATTGCTGTAAGGCTCATGTCCTGTAACTGTAGGGGAGGGTTTTCCTGAATTGACGTACGTCTTCTTGATAAATTGTAGAATATGTCAGGATTTCTGCGTTGTTATCACATTAGGGATGCGTAATTTATAGTTGTGGGTAATTGTGTTGTCTATCACATTCTGTCTTATGACTTTGTGGTTGCTGTAACCTTCCCTTTCCTCCCCGCCGCCCCTTTCTGCCCATTTCTTTTTATTTATACGCAACACATCACGTTACCTTTTGCAATTGTTATAGCATGGACTGTGCACATGACTCTAATGCTCTCTCATTGGCAGTTGGGTGTTTCACGATATTATTGTACTTATTATCGGTTATCATATCATGCTGCGTTTCATACATGGCATATGGACTGCAATATGTTTAGGATTTTTCGGGGGAGGATCTATGCCGACACGTGTATTGCTATCATTGGCCTTTCGTTGCGTGCTTGGTGGTAGAACTACACCTGCTAGCACAATAAATTTCGATAGATATCGTTTTATGTCTCCCTGTTTATGGCGTGCAATTATTTTAATCAAATACGACGCATTTACTATTTCTGCACCTATTTCCACTTCTGCGTGTTTGTTTTATGGTACAGTAATTTTTGCACTTACTCTTGGTTATTCGAACATGCTCGGTTTCATTGACTGTATATGCACCGTAGCATATTTTGGAAGGTGAGTGTCTTTGCTGATGAGTATGTGGTTGTCATTGGCCTTTCGTTACATACTTTGTGGTAGAACTGCGTGTGCTATCCTAAGAATTATCACTAGGTGTCGTTGAATATCTTCCTCTTTCCGACAAGCAGTTATTTTAGTCGTTTTTACTTATTTATTCACAAGTACACGAATTTTAAATTTTATCCTAATTTGCTCGTTCACAATGTTTCAATACATGTGAGTAACTTTTTACGTGGTTTGATAGTCAAGCAACTTTTCTGACACCTCGTCAATTTATGGTGCACTACATCTTCTCAGCCTAGTACTAATCATTTTCGTAGGGTATAAAACAGTTGTTTATGGTGTGCCTTCTGGTAAGTACAGTGTCTAGCTTAAAATTCTGCTGACTGTCCTCTAGTATGACTTGTCTATTGATGTGTAAAATTAATGCCGACGACATTTGCTGCCTTTGCAGTATACTAGCGCCTGGTTCTTTTCGTGATTACCCAGGTTGTACTGAGTTTGGTTTAAGTGGTTGTCTTACACCGTTACACAACTCGCGACATTGCTCAGTTGTGTATGTGGGTTCCATACATACAATCCACCTTTAGTTTTCGTTTGATGATAAATATTTTCTTCACATGTCCAGACTATTTCTGAGCATATTCGGTACAGGGTATATGGATAGGTCACATTTATATATTTTATTTCTGTTGTTCACACTTCTACATTGAACTGTTAGTAAGTTACATATATACTGTGGGAAATATTGCAGTACTTTTTGTATCCAGTGTATATACGATTAACTTTTCATTTGCTTTACTCTTCAAATATTTTTCTGTTACCTGATGGTTTAATACTGTTGAGATATCCTTTATGTTGTCTAGCAGACAGCTGTCTTTCTTTTTTTTTTTTTGCTTGGTATGACGTAGATGGTCTGGGTGTGCCATCAAAGTGGGTATATCTAGTACAGGGTAGCCATCTTAATATGTGTCTGTCCATCCCCTAGTTAATCTTGCAACCTTAATGCTTGTGACATTTGCTGATAATGTATTACTGACTGGTTTTTTACCTGTTTACACATATTGTACGTAGGTTGGTGTGATTGTCTTACACCATCATATATTTTTGCGACATTATCCAGTGATGTTTGTTGATTCCATCCAGGTATTCCATGTTTTGTCTTATGACGTATGTATTATCTTCACACATGCTGGCCACATTTGACTGCATTCGATACAGATCGTGTTTGTCGACCGTTTGTCTGGATAGAATTAGTGGATGAAATACACATTATTACTTATAGCACGGTCTTTTATCGGTATCTAACTCTTTGCTACAAAATGGTCAGATACGAAGTTCTTTCACCTTCGGTATTACTGCTGACGTATCATATGATATATGGATGCGTTCACACATGAATGTTATTCACCCTGAATAGCATCTTGTGGGGCTGCTCATATTCTGCATACGTTATGATGATATGATAGGTTGTTTCCTACATTTCGTCTTTTGACACATTTTGGACACTCCTTTTATGCATATGACGTAAGTACGTCCCTCTACAGTTTGCACCTCTGCGTTTTATAACTTTCACCTGACATGTAGGTGTATTTATATTGTCATTTTGATAGCGTTACCTGTACTGAGACTTAGATTTTGTTGAGGCTGTCCTTTTGCTAGGGCCAGCTGCACATAGATGCGTATATGATGTTCATGCTGAAAATTATTTTGGGTTTTGTATGTTCTGTGTATGGTATTATAGGTGGTTTCTGCATTTGTTCTTTAGAACGTTCTTGGACATTACTTTTATGGATACGACATAAATATGACCATGTACGGTTTTACATTAGCATTTTATAACTCTGATGCCACATGTAGATATTCTTATGGTGTCATTTTGATAGCTTTTCTTCTACTGACACTTAGATTCTCTTCATGGTGCCCTTCTGCAAGGATTACTTGCACATAGATGCACATTCCCTTGGCTGACTTGCTTCTGAGGTTGCGTTTTCTTTCATACATCTATCATATTATACAGTAATTTTTGTGATTTAGTAGATTACCTCAGAGTTTTGCAGTTCAGTGTATCATCCCACTGACCAGTTTTACTCATAGAATATTTAATTAATCCTTTTATTAATCAATAGTACATTTGTACAACGTATAGAGCGGAAAGACGTTGCAATATACTATACATAATTGTATGCTAGGTAGTTGCAGTGGATGTATCTACTTGTTTTTATCAGGTTGTTACCGTAAATTCACTTGTATAGTATTGTCCCTGATTTTTATTATGTTTTTATCTGTCTCTGTATTTGCATGATTCTATCATTACTGTGTATGCATACAGGCTGAATATGGGGCAATGAAATTGATTACAATGTAATAAACAACATGAAAACGGTAGCTGCAGATTCTTCATTTTATTACAGAACTGACACTCTCCTTTCGTTAGCAGCTTTTTATGTTTTCCGAATGAAATATCTTAGCATGGCTCACACGCCTCTACCCTACAGAATTACGTGCTTGGATTATGGATTAGTTATTTGTCGCAATATGTTTTTCTCAGGTATGCTACATCTACAATATGTGGGGACAAGTGCCAGTGGAGTTTGGATAGTAGGAAGCATGTTCCTACACAATGGGAGCAGTGGAGGCTGGTCACGACTCGTTCATGGAAATGTTAAGTTATGGAGAGCGTTGTCAATCAACTGAAACGCTCGTCGTTCTAGTCTCCACACGATTCATGATTTTATTCTGCGAGGAAGCCTCTTAGCCAAAGTGTTTGTTACGCAAATGTGCGTAGCTTTACCTTACCGGTTCAGAAATCCAGTACAACTGTAGCATTCGCCCTTGTCTGTTCCCAAACTTAGTGCGCCACTGAAGAAGTTTGGTACGAAGTGATACATTGTCTAGCCCCTACACGCGTAAACATTGAAAGCTATATTTTTTCTAAAGGATAATTATTCCTTTCAATTAAATCTGCACTGTTTCTGTCATTAAGACCATTCTGGAGCATGAAAATCTCATCTCCAGAAGGGAAAGCGCGATCTCGTTAACCTCAGCTCAATCGGTTGCTCCGTGAGGACCAGAGGGTGTCAAGTTGATTTCCGGAAGGCGTTCGTTTAGTGCGTCACCACAATTTGCTTAGTGAATAAAATACTAGCTTAGTTTAATAGTACTGGACCAGCTTTTTGATTGAACTTACATAAAATCATCTCGGCTTACGTGCTGAATCACTTCGTATAAAACATTCTAACTTTCGATAGCTGTCCCCACCATCGTCATCACAAGTCGAAAACGACTGATTACCGGAACTGGCGCGGTGTTTCGCTTATATAGGTGCGGTAGCAGCGTCTAGAACCTGCCAGAGAGAGGCGAAGTGACGCGTTCGCGGGCAGAAGATCCAAAGTGTCTTGTGCCAGCACCCTCACTTCGTCCAGGCTAGCTATTACGATTCTCTTGGCTTAACAGTATCCTTCATGGATCGTCAAGTTCATCCGCCATGCCATAACGACAGCGTGCTTTCCGTACCGTGGTGAACATTATGAGATGACAGATGGCACAGCGATCGGATCCCTATTGTCTTCGGCTGCCATGAACTTTTTCATGAAGCACTTAGAGAAGAAAGCTATGAACTCAGCAATGTACCGGCCGTTTTGCTTCCTCATAATTCCTCATGGCGAAAATGCGCTGCAGCGTTTCGTCGATCACATGAATGGTGTATATCCCATCATTAAATTTACAGTCGAGATGTTTTAGCTGATCAGACGGCAGGCGGCCGTGGTCATTCAGTGTACAGGAAGCCATTGCTAAACGGTTCCTGTTCGTCAGTACATAGGTTTCCCTGGTTTTGGTTTAGCTATGGGTGTTTACTTCATGTTTACATTTCACCATCACATCACCAACAGTCGACTTTGTCAGCTTGAGAAGGGCTGGTAAGTCCCTGATTGATTTGTTACTCATTTGACGTCCATCGACTAGTCGACGTTTGAAGTCACTGACCTCTCCTAACCCATTCTGCTGTTACTGCTTCTATACCGATAACACAGCTCCCCGGCAGAGAAATCCGTTTGCATACCTTGCGAGACTGGCATTCCTGGATGAAAGGATATAGAGTCAACGTGGCTAAGTCACAGCCTGGCGGATTCTTCCAGAACGCATTTTTACTGTGCAACGGGGTGTACGCTGGTCTGTACCATCCTGGCAGATTAAAACTGTGTCCCAGATGGAGACTCAAACCTGGGACATCTGCTGTTCGCTGGGAGAGGCTTTATTGACCAAGCTATCCAGGCCCAACTCTCGACCCACCCTCACAGCTGTGTTCCATCCTTGCAAACGTCAGAGGCCTGAATTCCGGTCAGGTATATACTTATAATCTACCGGGAAGTTTCAAATAAACGTATTTCAGAGTGAAAATTCGTCTTAGGAACGCTCCCCTGTGCTGTGATGAAGCTATTTCTCTGTTAAATCGTTTCTGCCAAGAGTGTTAGTCCCACGAGGTATGCAAAAGAACTTTTGTGTCATTTGAAATGTAGGAGATGAGGTACAGGTGGAAGTAAAGCTGTCCTGGCGAGTCGTGAGTCGTGCTTGGATAGCTTTGTGGTTACACTTTCGAGTCTGCTTCGTCTCACATTTCTAATCTTTCAGCAGATTTCAAAGCGTTGTTGTTACTGAATTACGCATTTAGTGACCAATTGCTACATAAAGTATCAGTCCACTGACGCAAGTGACTTTGACAACGTGCCGATTGTAATGGTATGGCGCTCGGAAAGTAGCACGTCGGAAACGGCGACGCTGGTCAGCTGTTCGCGTGGTACTGTTGTGAGGGTCGAGAGAAAGTCGCCAAAGAACGTTGTAACCACGATAGGCGACAAAATGTTGGGCGTCGAAGCCTCAACACAGCACGAGGACTTCGGAGGTTAGTCCAATCTGAAAAGCAGGATAGGCGGCGATCTGCAGCAAATCTAACGACCAAACAATGTGCTAGTACAGGCACACACTGTTCAGCATACATTGTTCAGTAAGGGGCTCTGAAGCAAATCATCTCCGTATGTTTCCATGTTGATGGAAAAACACAGTCAGCTCCGATTGCAACAGAGAAGAAATCATTGTGGTTGGACCACGGATCAATGAAAACTGATGAATCACATTCATCGTGTCCAGATACGCCTTCATCCAAGCAAAAGTCTACTCGATACATGTAGCGCACCACGCACGCAGACCGGAGGGCAAGTGTTATGCTATGGGGGCATTCATCTAGGCTTCAGTGGAACTTGTGGTACTAAAAGAAGGCACTATGACAGTTGTTACCTGCATCCCTTCATGCTTGACGTCTTCCCCCGACGGCGATGGCATCTTCCATAAGGATAACTGTTTTCACAACAAGGCCTGAATCTAGCAACAATGGTATGAGCTACATGATAGTGAACTCACACTGGTGTCTTGCTCACCAACTGGTCTGAACCCTTGATTCACATGTGGAAAGCTACTGGCTGCCAACTCTGTGCCCACAGACCACTGGGTCATAATTTACAGTGCGTAGACGTCTGGTACCACACATCTCTGGAAACATACCAATGACTTGTCGAATCCACGGAACTGCAAATCGCTGGGTACTGCGTTCTAAAGGCGGCCTAACACATTATTAAAATGGCGTCTATAACGTTTCAACTAACGAGTGTATGTCTTCTTCTTTCACTTCATGTATTAGGCAAATTGCCTGTAACGGTTCTCGATCACGTGTGTGATCTTCCTACATTTCTACTTCCAGTCTTCACCGGAAGTCTTTCTCCACCCATATGAAGTTCCTTCCGTTTCCTACTTTTCTCCTTCATTTTTTCGGTTAAGTTATATATTCCTAAATCTTTCCTTACTTCCTCATTTATTTTTCCATCTTCTCTTGTACACCCTTCCAGTCTTCTTAGAATTCTCATTTCTTGAGCCTGTGTTCTACTTTCTGGTCTTGTTGCCGCACTTCAATTCCACTTCAGCTAGGTTCCTTACTGGCTTTATTACGCAAACTTTTTTACGAAGGTTCGACGTATGAAAGTAAAGATATTCTATTCTGACCCAGGTCATGAGTCTATTCGTAAAAGATGTCGCATCCTAGATACTAAAAATGTTTCACTTGCTCCAAGGTCTTATTATTCCAGACTATTTTCGACATCTGGGGAATTGCTCTGTGTCTTGTACCAAATAGTCTGGAGTCGTGCGACCGCTACGGTCGCAGGTTCGAATCCTGCCTCGGACATGGATGTGTGTGATGTGCTTAGGTTAGTTAGGTTTACGTAGTTCTAAGTTCTAGGGGACTGATGAACTCAGAAGTCCCATAGTGCTTAGAGCCATTTGAACCATTAATTAATAACTGTTCATCCACATTATTCCAAGACAAACATTCTTATCGTTACCACCTTTTTCACAGAAATGTGTTCCGTTCCTTTTCACCTTCTACAATGGAAGTTTAGTCAGCAAATGCAGTGTACACTGGCATAATGGATACTAGAAATTAGTGAGAAACACGGTTTTCCTGTCTTGTTAACTGGCTTCTAAATTTAATTACCACTTTCTTAAATCTTATTCTGCGTCCTGTGACACTTATTTCAATAATAGGAACCACTCGCTTATTGTGAAAAATATAGAGCAAAATCTTTCTTTATAACCTAGTCCTGCAGCAGACTTCTACAGTCATGGAAGCTGCCATAGTTTTAGAGTGTGCAATCTAAAACCGAGGAATGTACTTCGAGGCTACAAAGTGCAATGCTTACGGCGACAGTGACGCAGAAATAAAATAATTACTAACTGATAGTTCTTTCTAATCTTAGGTTTCCGTTTACAAGCGTGGCTTTTATAGCAGAAAATCGAAGCACTTTGTGCCTAAACCCTTGCTCGGTGTTTTCGTTTACGTGGAAGGACTGGAAGAGGGTGCACTAAACGTCGTAAGAGTGCCGAAGTGTTACTTCATGAAGATTTTTTAGTGGCTGTTGTTTCGAATGCCATCGTCGACTCCCAGGTGGATGGTATTTTAGTGACTCACTCCTGTCCAATACCGTCTCCTCACGACTTCTTTTGGTAGAATATGAAACAACAGTCGCTCAACATCCCGCAGTCCCCTAGGGCATCGTTTTAAACTAGTTGAGGCGCTCGAGAAATCTCTCTTTTACGAACATCATGGTCAATAGCTTCGTGGTTGTAATCAGTAACAAAAGTAAGGTAAGATGTAATACAAGCTTTTGGGTTTGAAAATGTCATGTCCTTCACTACCCTGTAAAATAAAAATTACTACATTATCCAGCATAAAGTGTAAATTCGTGGGGTCACAACTGCATATTTGTGTTCAAGTTACCGTATTCATTAAATCACTTCTGCAACTTTTTTACAATGTTCTTTAGGCCACAACCTCACTTAAAATCTTGTTCCAGGGAGCTAGATAGCTGCCGCTAAGAAATTGACTTGGGACGACAAATTTTTCCTGCTGCTTGCTCGACACTTGAGTGATATAACGGGAGTAAAGAGCTTTCTGTAGCATTCATTACTGTTAGCAATGAAAGCAGAATTAAATAGCGTGCAAAACTTGTAGATATGGCTTTGACTTCATTAGTTATTTCATATAGGACAATCCCTCAGTCCTTGAAAGTGACATTAACTTACAGTTAGCCAGAAGTTAAAGTAGCTCGTATATCTTACAATGCGGTGAAAATGCTCTTCGAGTGAATGAGTTACAGCATATACTTGCTGCCCAGCGCGATCTGTAAATAAACCAGAAATGGCGGGGCTTGGTTTCAGTCGGCTGTTTCTGGATTAGGTCTGCGTCTTCTAATTATATAACTAATTACGGAGCCTCAAATACTTCCTGTTCGACGTGTGAAATGAACAGGTTTTCTGCTCGCCGGTAGTGAAAGTGAAAGGATAAAGTTGCAGTGACCCGAGCTGCATCGGTTTATTTTTTAATTAACCATGATATTAATACACGAACTGCATATCCCTGCAGTTTATGTGGTGCAATGATGGGTTACGTGAGATGAAAATGGAAGGTTGTATCAAACTTGTAAAATACGTAACGGAATGGAGAGCAGAGGCCTGCATCGTGTCAAGAATGCTAATAAAATACACACGGAGGAGAAGCAAGGTTAAACGACCCCTCGACGACCAGACCAGTGCTCAGTTTTGACAAGGATGGAGAAGAAAATCGATAGTGGTCTTTTTTTTTAAATAAATTGCAACGACATTCACCTTAGTCGAGTTTGGAAGACATCGTAATACCTAATGTGAATGTCTCGACAGGGATTTGATCCCACCTCCTCCCGAATGCGAATGCTCTATGTTAACTACCACTCCACGTGGCACGGTCAAGAGCCATTGTCGGTGTGAGGTGGCCTGAAACTGAAGCACCCAGAAGGGAAAGAGGAAACCAAATGAAACTTCACAGGTTCAAGGGGAATGTGATGTTACTGTAGTCATAACAAAATCGAGTCAAATTTACAAAAAAAATAAAAATAAAAATAAATGGCAGAGTGAGACCATTAATCAGCATGAAGTTGCTCCGCCTTCTGGACTGGTTCGGTTGGAAAGTAAGTCATAATACCGTTGTATCCTCTCCTAAGGGAAGGTGGCCCACAACTATTGTAACTGGGCCCATATATCCTGGGTACTGACACTGCAATAGTGTTGACGTCTGACCTGGAACTACACATCCTCTACTGGGTACAGACTGAGATATCTTGCTGGCCACAGGAGTACCTCAACGTTACACAGACAGTATATAAAGACGTGTGTCAAATATGAATGAGCGTTATCCTGTTGAAAAATGGTACAACGGTACTGTCACATGACACGAAACACTTGAGGACACATAGTGTCTGTGATTTACGGGTGTTGCACTTTTCAACAGGATAATGTTAGTTCTTACTTGGCAGGTAGTCCGAATTCTGCTGATCCATGGTGTGTGGTCAAGCAGAATGCTGTAGGAGCGCATTATTTGTTCTTGGGTGTTAGGCGCAGATGTGAAGGGGTTACGATGTGCTTTGTCCACAAGATGCCTATCCTTTCTTAAGGTGGTCAGACGTGGTGGACTGATATCGGAATCAGTAATGATCAACGACGGGAGGATGCAGAAGGCAATGGTTACCACTGCATTAAGGGCACATGACATGTATCCACAGGACATGTGGCCTGTAAACTGAAAAAGAGTCATAATGCTCTTTCCACTGGCAAAAAATTCCCGACTATTCCCCACACTATTTCCGGGAAGGGACTGCCAACGGGCACGTAACCATCAGAAAAAGACTGAATAACCAATGAAAGGATAATGTTCCAAGAGTCGGAGCGTGGAATGTCAAGAAGTTTGAACGTGGTAGGGAAGCGAAAAAATCAGAGAAGGGAAATGCTAAGGCTCAACCTAAACACATTGGGGATCAGCGAGGTGAAGTGGAACGAACACAAGGATTACTGGACAAGCGAGTACAGGGCAGTATCAAGAGCAGCAGAAATCGTATAAAGAGAATTGTATTCATTAGGAATAAGAAGAAAGGGCAGTGAGTGAGTTGCTATGAATAGTTCAGTGATAGGGTTTTTCTCATCAGAATCGACAACAAACCAATACCGGGAAGGCCGTTTAGCTATACATGCCAACGTCGCAAACAGAAGACGAAGGGATAGAGAAAGTCTATCAGGATATTGAACGGCAAATTCAGTGCGTAAAGGGAGGTGAAAGTATAATGGTCACGGCAGATAGGAATCCGTTTGTAGGGGAAGATGGAAGCCTTACGGGAGAAAGAGAGAGGGGAAAGATTAAATGTGTCCTGCAATAAATTTCAGTTAGGAATAGCAAGTACTCAGTTACAGAATCACAACACGAGAAGCTCCGTGCCGCCGTTGGATAAGCAGCTGCAGCAGCAAGTCGTATACTCCTAGCTCACTCATTTGTTACATAGTTTAATTCTTAATTTCTTTGCGTGTTTTTGGTACTTGCATTGTTTAATTCATAAATTTCGGGCGTATTATAGTATTTCAGAGTTGTAGCATCGCGTTTTAGTACCTGAATAGTGTAAAATCGCGTAGTCTCCTTCCGCCGCCGAGCAGTGTGTCAGCAGTGGGCAAGTAGCAGCATTACTGCATTTACTAGGCAATCTTGTATTTTAATAACCGTTTAAATTTTGTGTCGATTTGTTTGCGCTGTCTGTGGATTAGTTCAGACGTTCTTTGCACAACAGTTTTTAGCATGGATAGGGACTGCAACTGCTGTGTTCGGATGCAGGCTGAGTTGGCATCCCTTCGCTCCCAGCTTCAGGCAGTGTTGGCTTCGGTCACACAGCTTGAGGCATCACTGTGGGGTTCCCGATGGGGGTTTGTCGGGGACGGCCAGCTCGTCCCACGCATCCCCCGATCGGACTACGACTGTGGTTGCCCGGGATACTGCCCGCATTGAGGCTGATCCCTCACCTGTGGTAGAGTGGGAGGTCGTCTCAAGGTGTGGCAGGGGGCGAAAGACATTCCGGAGGGCTGAACGGAAGGCCTCTCCAGTTTGTCTGACGAACCGGTTTCAGGCTCTGTCTCAGGCTGATACTGATATTCGACCTGACATGGCTGCTTGTCCTGTTCCAGAGGTTGCCCCTCAGTCTGCAAAATCCGGGCGGTCGCAGAGGGTGGGCTTACTGGTAGTTGGAAGCTCCAACGTCAGGCGCGTAATGGGGCCCCTTAGGGATATGGCGGCAAGAGAGGGGAAGAAAACCAATGTGCACTCCGTGTGCATACCGGGGGGAGTCATTCCAGATGTGGAAAGGGTCCTTCCGGATGCCATGAAGGGTACAGGGTGCGCCCATGTGCAGGTGGTCGCTCATGTCGGCACCAATGATGTGTGTCGCTATGGATCCGAGGAAATCCTCTCTGGCTTCCGGCGGCTATCTGATTTGGTGAAGACTGCCAGTCTCGCTAGCGGGATGAAAGCAAAGCTCACCATCTGCAGCATCGTCGACAGGACTGACTGCGGACCTTTGGTACAGAGCCGAGTGGAGGGTCTGAATCAGAGGCTGAGACGGTTCTGCGACCGTGTTGGCTGCAGATTCCTCGACTTGCGCCATAGGGTGGTGGGGTTTCGGGTTCCGGTGGATAGGTCAGGAGTCCACTACACGCAACAAGCGGCTACACGGGTAGCAGGGGTTGTGTGGCGTGGGCTGGGCGGTTTTTTAGGTTAGATGTTCTTGGGCAAGTACAGAAAGGGCAACAGCCTCAACGAGTGCAGGGCAAAGTCAGGACATGCGGGGAACAAGCAGCAATCGGTATTGTAATTGTCAACTGTCGAAGCTGCGTTGGTTAAGTACCGGAACTTCAAGCGCTGATAGAAAGCACCGAAGCCGAAATCGTTATAGGTACAGAAAGCTGGTTGAAGCCAGAGATAAATTCTGCCGAAATTTTTACAAAGGTACTGACGGTGTTTAGAAAGGATAGATTGCATGCAACCGGTGGTGGAGTGCTCGTCGCTGTTAGTAGTAGTTTATCCTGTAGTGAAATAGAGGTGCATAGTTCCTGTGAATTATTATGGGTGGAGGTTACACTCAACAACCGAGCTAGGTTAATAATTGGCTCCTTTTACCGACCTCCCGACTCAGCAGCATTAGTGGCAGAACAACTGAGAGAAAATTTGGAATACATTTCACATAAATTTTCTCAGCATGTTATAGTCTTAGGTGGAGACTTCAATTTACCAGATATAGACTGGGACACTCAGATGTTTAGGACGGGTGGTAGGGACAGAGCATCGAGTGACATTATACTGAGTGCACTATCCGAAAATTACCTCGAGCAATTAAACAGAGAACCGACTTGTGGAGACAACATCTTGGACCTACTGATAACTTTTCGACTCTGTATGTACACAACAGGGAATCAGTGATCATAAGGCCATTGCAGCATCCCTGAATATGGAAGTTAGTAGGAATATAAAAAAAGGGAGGAAGGTTTATCTGTTTAGCAAGAGTAATAGAAGGCAGATTTCAGACTACCTAACAGATCAAAACGAAAATTTCTGTTCCGACACTGACAATGTTGAGTGTTTATGGAAAAAGTTCAAGGCAATCGTAAAATGCGTTTTAGACAGATATGTGCCGAGTAAAACTGTGAGGGACGGGAAAAACCCACCGTGGTACAACAACAAAGTTAGGAAACTACTGCGAAAGCAAAGAGAGCTTCACTCTAAGTTTAAACGCAGCCAAAACCTCTCAGACAAACAGAAGCTAAACGATGTCAAAGTTAGCGTAAGGAGGGCTATGCGTGAAGCGTTCAATGAATTCTAAAGTAAAATTCTATGTACCGACTTGACAGAAAATCCTAGGAAGTTCTGGTCTTACGTTAAATCAGTAAGTGGCTCGAAACAGCATATCTTGACACTCCGGGATGATGATGGCATTGAAACAGAGGATGACACGCGTAAAGGTGAAATACTAAACACCTTTTTCCAAAGATGTTTCACAGAGGAAGACCGCACTGCATTTCCTTCTCTAAATCCTCGCACAAACGAAAAAATGGCTGACATCGAAATAAGTGTCCAAGGAATAGAAAAGCAACTGGAATCACTCAACAGAGGAAAGTCCACTGGACCTGACTGGATACCAATTCGATTCTACACAGAGTACGCGAAAGAACTTGCCCCCTTCTAACAGCCATGTACCGCAATTCTGTAGAGGAGCGGAAGGTTCCAAATGATTGGAAAAGAGCACAGGTAGTCCCAGTCTTCAAGAAGGGTCGTCGAGCAGATGCGCAAAACTATAGACCTATATCTCTGACGTCGATCTGTTGTAGAATTTTAGAACATGTTTTTTGCTCTAGTATCATGTCGTTTTTGGAAACCCAGAATCTACTATGTAGGAATCAACATGGATTCCGGAAACAGCGATCGTGTGAGACCCAACTCGCTTTATTTGTTCATGAGACCCAGAAAATATTAGATACAGACTCCCAGGTAGATGCTATTTTTCTTGACTTCCGGAAGGCGTTCGATACAGTTCCGCACTGTCGCCTGAAAAACAAAGTAAGAGCCTACGGAATATCAGACCAGCTGTGTGGCTGGATTGAAGAGTTTTTAGCAAACAGAACACAGCATGTTGTTATCAATGGAGAGACGTCTACAGACGTTAAAGTAACCTCTGGCGTGCCACAGGGGAGTGTTATGGGACCATTGCTTTTCGCAATGTATATAAATGACCTAGTAGATAGTGTCGGAAGTCCCATGCGGCTTTTCGCGGATGATGCTGTAGGATACAGAGAAGTTGCAGCATTAGAAAATTGTAGCGAAATGCAGGAAGATCTGCAGCGAATAGGCACTTGGTGCAGGGAGTGGCAGCTGACCCTTAACATAGACAAATGTAATGTATTGCGAATACATAGAAAGATGGATCCTTTATTGTTTGATTATATGATAGCGGAACAAACACTGGTAGCAGTTACTTCTGTAAAATATTTGGGAGTATGCGTGCGGAACGATTTGAAGTGGAATGATCATATAAAATTAATTGTTGGTAAGGCGGGCACCTGGTTGAGATTCATTGGGAGAGTCCTTAGAAAATGTAGTCCATCAACAAAGGAGGTGGCTTACAAAACACTCGTTCGACCTATACTTGAGTATTGCTCATCAGTGTGGGATCCGTACCAGATCGGGTTGACGGAGGAGATAGAGAAGATCCAAAGAAGAGCGGCGCGTTTCGTCACAGGGTTATTTGGTAACCGTGATAGCGTTACGGAGATGTTTAACAAACTCAAGTGGCAGACTCTGCAAGAGAGGCGCTCTGCATCGCGGTGTAGCTTGCTCGCCAGGTTTCGAGAGGGTGCGTTTCTGGGTGAGGTATCGAATATATTGCTTCCCCCTACTTATACCTCCCGAGGAGATCACGAATGTAAAATTAGAGAGAGGCTTTCAGACAGTCGTTCTTCCCGCGAACCATACGCGACTGGAACAGGAAAGGGAGGTAATGACAATGGCACGTAAAGTGTCCTCCGCCACACACCGTTGGGTGGCTTGCAGAGTATAAATGTAGATGTAGATGTAGATGTAGAAGCTATGCTTGAGAATGGCCTGGAGATGCAGGAAAATTCCAGTTAGATTACATCATCGTTAGGGAGAGTTTGCAAAATCAGATATTGGGTTGTAAGGCGTACGCAGGAGCAGATATAGACTCCCACCACAATTTAGCAATGATGAAGAGTGGGCTGAAGTTTAAGAGACTAGTCAGGAAGAATCAATGAGCAAAGAAGTGAGATACGGAAGAAAAAAGGAATTAAGAAATACTCTTGTAGTTCTTTACGCTATCGATAATGCAATAATGAATATAGCTAGTAGGAAGCTCATTTGAAGGTGAATGAACATCTCTAGAAAACGGCAGTCACAGAATTTGGAAGAAAAACGTAGGTACAAGGAAGGTAACTACGAGGAAACCGTGGCTATCAGAAGAATTATTTTAGTTAATCGACAATAGAAGGAAGTACAAAGATGTTCACGGAAATTCAGGAATTGATACACACAAGTCGTTTAGGAACGAAATAAATGGGAAGAGGGAACAATAAGAGTGGAAGAGCGAGATAGGAGTGCTCGGAATAAAGAGGTTGTAGGGTATCTGG
This sequence comes from Schistocerca piceifrons, assembly GCF_021461385.2. Classification (NCBI taxonomy): domain Eukaryota; kingdom Metazoa; phylum Arthropoda; class Insecta; order Orthoptera; family Acrididae; genus Schistocerca; species Schistocerca piceifrons. Next base: position 562,500,575 of record NC_060141.1, read on the forward strand.
TCTTTCACCCCTACTGTTCAGTCCATACATCGAAGAAGCAATAATGTAAATAAAACAAAGGTTGAAGAGGGGACTAAAACTCAAGGCGAAAAGACATCAGTTCACTGATGAGATTGCTGTCGTCACTGAAAGTGAAAATAAATTACAGGAGCTGTTGAACGAAATGAACAGTCTAGTGAGTACAGAATATGGACTGAGAGAGAATCGCAGAAAGACAAAAATAATAAGTAGTAGCAGAAACTAAATTAGTGATAAACATAGAATCAAACATCAGCACCACGAAGTAGACGAAGTGAATGAATTCTGCAACCTTGGAAGCAAAGTAGCCATGACGAAGGAAGACATAAAAAGTAGACTAGCACAGATAAAGAGGGTATTCTTGGCCACAATAAGTCTACTAGTATACATCAGCCTTAAAATGAATAAATTTCTAAAATTGTATATTTGGAGCGCAATATTACATGGTAGTGAAATGTAGAGTGTGGCAAAATGAGAAAACAACAGAGTCGTAGCGACTGAGTTGTGGTACTGTGAAAGGAAGCAGAAAATAATGAGGATTGAGGATGTACGCCACAAATCTGGCAAAGAAGGAATATATGAAAAACACAGACACGAAGAAGGCACAGGATAATATGATATGTATGAAAACATAAAGAAATAACTTCCATAGTCCAAGAAGGAGCTGTAGAGTAAAGATATTGGAATACATCTAACAAATGATTGTAAACTTAGAGTGCAACTACTACTCTGAGCTGAAGAGGTTAGGACAAGAGAAGAATTCGTTGCGGGTGGCATCTAACCTGTCAGAAAACTGATGACTCAAAAAATAATAGAAATGTATTAAATTTCAACGTAAGTTTCGTTGGAGAATGAGGTCACCAGCTGCAGTGCAGGTCCACAGACTTTCGCGACACACATTCGTGAGGAGACTAGTTGTGTTCATTCATTTCAGTGACATTATCAATAGGAAAGTATGCTGAAGCATATTAGTTATGGGTTTCACACACTGATAGAGGTAGTACGTTCCGTATTGGACTCGGAGAAAATGACTGTCCACATTCTTCTGTCTTCTTATGAACTATGGACCATGACTCAACGATGCAGCTAGTCCTACCGAAGTTGCAGACTATTCCGTGGTTCCTCAAGAGAGGTAGCAGCCTTTTAAGCAGTCGCCGGGGGAAGTGTTTCCATTATGGACTGATCTGGTGCTGTATCATCGGCCAACATGGTCTTGCTGTACTCGTACTGCCTACAGGTGAAATCAAAGGAAAACTACAACAGTGACTTTTTTCTCCCAGGGGGTCTGCAGCTCTGCTGTATCCTCTTGGGTAAAACATTCCAAAAATAATATAATCCCTCATTCGGATCTCCAGGCGGAGACCAGTCACAAGGAGATCGCTTTCAGGATAGCTTGCATTTATTGCGGATCTATCGCCCAACACAGAGCCCCAAGCAGTCTGAAAGAAGCACAGTTTGCTAAGGTTGCAGGTTCGAATCCTGCCCCGGGCATGGATGTGTGTGAGGTCCTTAGGTTAGTTAGGTTTAAGTAGTTCTAAATTATAGCGGACTGATGACTTCAGATGTTAAGTCCCATAGTGCACAGAGCCATTTGAAGCACAGTTGATACCTGTATGTAAGAACGGTCAGCAAAATTACAGACCAATAACCTTAACATCAGTTTGCTGCAGAATTCTTGAACATATTCTGAGATAGAATATCATATATTTTTGCTAGAGACCTAAAAGCTTATGTCCACGAATCAGCACTTTTTAGAAATCCTAGCTCGTGCGAAACTCAGCTTGCCCTTTTCTCACATGATATACTGCGAACTATGGATGAAGGGAAACAGACAGATTACGTACCTGTATTTCTAGGCATCTGAAAACCATTTATCGCGGTTCCCCACTGCAGATTGTTAATGATGGTACGAGCATATGGAATAGGTTCCCCGATACGTGAATGGCTCGAAGACTTCTTAAGTAACAGAACACAGAATGTTGTCCTCCATGGCGAATGTTCATCAGGGACAAGAGTATCGTCAGGAGCGCTCCAGCGAAGTAAGATAGGGCCGCTGTTATTTTCTATGTATATAAATCACCTGGCTGGCAGTGTGAGCAGCAATCTACGGTTGTTTACTGATCATGCTGTGGTGCGCGGGAAGGTGCCGTCATTGAGTGATTGTAAGAGGATACAAAATGACTTAGAAAAAATTTCTAGCTGGTGTGATGAATGGCGGCTACTTCTAAATGCAGAAAAATGTAAGATAATGTGGGTGAGTAGAAAAAACAAACCCTTAATTTTCGGATACAGTGTTAATAGCATCCTGCTTGACACAGTCATATCGTTTAAATGTCTGCGCGTTACGCTGCAAAGCGATATGAACCGCACGAGGAGGTGAGGACAGTCGTAGGGATGATAAATGGTCTACATCGGTTTACTAGGAGAATTCTGGGAAAGTGTGATTCATCTGTAAAGGGGACCACGTATAGGACACTAGTGCGACCTATTCTTGAGTACTGATCGAGTGTTTGGGATCCGCACCATAACGGATTGAAGGAAGACTTCTAGCCAATTCAGAGGTGGGCTGCCAGATTCGTTACCGGTGAGTTCGAACAACAAGCAAATATGACAGACATGGTACGGGAATTGAAATGGGAATCCCTGGAAGGAGGGTGATGATCCTTTCGAGGAAAACTATTGAGAAAATTTAGAGAACTGGCATTTGAATCTGAATGCACAACAATTCTACTGCCGCCAACATATATTCCGCGTAAGGACTACGAAGATAAGATATGAGAAATTAGGGCTCATACGGAGGCACATACACTGTCGCCTTTCCCTAGCTCTGTTTGCGAGTGGAACAGGAAAGAAAATGAATAGTAGTGGTTCCGGGGACTCTCCACCGCGCACCGTCCGATAGCTTGCAGAGTACGTATGCAGATGCAAATGTAGATGAAAACAGAACTGGAATTCTACGGGCCACAGCGTGGAATGCTAAATCCCTTAATTGCACAGATAAGGTAGACAATTGAAAAAGGGAAATGGATACGTACAGAAATATCTCCACCTCCTCTGGTACTTCCAATCTGTGCGGGTCCCATGTCCTTAATTTCCTGTCATTTTGCAACCTACGCAAGTTTAATCTGTAGTTCAATATATTACGCTCAGGGCCCACATCTGCTCCTAGAAATGTTTTACATCTCCTTTCGGAATTGTTATCTTACCATTATATGATCAGTCCGAAACTTTCCACTGTTCCACTTCTCAAGTCACTTCTCTGTATCTTCCACGGCTCTTAAATCAAGCATTATCGACAGTTAAATTATACTATCAGACGGCCCCCTCTTTCATTTATTTCCCCTACCATTTTTCCTTCCCTTCGTTTTCCTTTGATCGAATTCCAGTTGGCAGTCACAGTTGTAGTTTTTATATTAACCCATATTCCTGTTGTGGATGATTGATACGTGTTTGTCTTTTCTACGATAATTCCTGCACAATGTTGTTCATAGTAGTTCAAAAATGGTTCAAATGGCTCTGAGCACTATGGGACTTAACATCTGTGGTCATCAGTCCCCTAGAACTTAGAACTACTTAAACCTAACTAACCTAAGGACATCACACACATCCATGCCCGAGGCGACCGTAGCGGTCACGCGGATCCAGACTGAAGTGCCTAGAACCGCACGGCCACACCGGCCGGCGTGTTCATAGTAGTACCTGATCCATTATTCTGTGTAACCCTCGTTTGGTAGATTACATCGTAGTCAGGAAGAAATTCCAAAATCAGATATTGGACTGTAAGGTGTAGAAAGTTTCAGATACAGACTAAGATCACAATTTAGTAATGATGAAGAGTAGGTTAAACTCTAAGAGATTTTTCAAGAAGAATCCGTGAACAAAGAAGTGAGATGCAGAACTACTGAAGAAAGGAGAGATACGCTTGATTGTAGAGACTGCGGTAACCAAGAGCTCAGTAAACAATTCAGCTGAAGACGAATGGACGTTTCTAATAAAGTCAATTACAGAAGCTGGAAAGGGGAATTTAGTTAGAATGAAGGTAACTACGAAGAAATATTGGGTAACGCAAGAAAGACTTCAGTTGATCAACGAAAGAAGGGAGGACAAAAATGTTCAGTGAAACTCAGGAATACAGCAATGCAGGTCACTGAAGAATGGAAAAAGAAGAAGCGCAGGGAAGCTAAGACGAAATGGCTGCATAAGAACAAGAGGAAACCGAAAAAGAAATGATTGTTTGAAGGACTGACTCAGCTTACAGAAAAGTTAACACAATCTTTGTTGAAGTTAAAAGCAAGGGCGGTAACATTATGAGTGCAATGGAAATTCCACTGTTAAATGCAGAAAGAAGAGCATGTAGGTGGAAAGAATTCATTGAAGGTCTCTAGTGGGGGTGGATGACTTATCTGATGACGTCAAAGAAGAAGAAACATGTGACGATCGGGAAGGTACTGGGAATCCGATATTAGAATCAGAATTTAAAAGAGCTTTGGAAAAGTTATGATCAAGTAAGGCAGAAGAGACAGATAACATTACTCCAGAATATCTAAAACCAATGGGGGAAGTGGCAACAAAACGACGATTCACGTTGGTGTGCAGTATGAGTCTGGCGATATATCATCATAATTACGGAAAAACATCATCCACACTATTCCGAAGATTGCAAAAGCCGACAAGTGCGATAATTATCACACCATCAGCTCACTAACTCATGCATCCAAGTTGCTGTCAAGAATAAAATAAACAGCAATGGAGCAGAAGACTGAGGATGTGTTATATGACAATCAGTCTGGCTTTGGGAAAGGCAGAGGCGCCAGAGAGGCAGTCCTGGCGTTGCGGTTGAAAATGGAAGCAAGACTAAAGAAAACTCTGATATCTCAATCTGTAGAAAGCAGTGTCAAATGGTGCAAGATTTTCGAAATCGTAAGAAAAATAGAGCTGTAGGGAAAGAAGGGTAATACGCTACATGTACAAGAATCAAGAGGGCACAATAAGATTGGAAGACCAAGAACGAAGTACAACGTATTGAAAACGGCTATTCAGTCTACACATCGAAGAAGCAGTCACGAAAATCCAAAAAGTAGTGGCATTAAAATTCAAGGTGAAACTCTATCAAGATTCGCTGATGACATTGCTGTCGTCAGTGAAGGGGGAAACCACAGGAGCTGCTGAATGGAATGAACAGTCCAATGAGTACAGAACACGGGCCGAAATTAAACCAAAGACAGACGAAAGTAATGAGAAGTGATAGAAATGAGAATAGTGAGAAATTTAACATCATAATGGAGGATCACGAAGAAGATGAAGGAATTCTGCTACCTAGGCATCAAAATAAGCCATGAAGGACGGAGCAAGGAGGACATAAAAAGCAGGCTAGCACATTGCATGCCTGGCCAAGTCTACTAGTATCAAACGTAGTCATTAATTTGAGGGAGAAATTTCTGACAATTTACATTTGGAGCACTGCATTCTATGTAGTGAAACATGGAGAGTGGGAAAATCTTAACAGAAAAGAATCGAAGAAGGTAAATGAGTGTCGATACTCATGCAGCAACAGCTGGTTAAGTGGTATGCTGCAGTGAAAACGTTCTCTGCCTGCTGGCTAAGTTTTGTGAATTATTGTCGTTGTCGTATCACAAACCTGAGTCAGTCCTGTTGGTCGGCAGCGTTCTTGATATACAGATGCGTTTACAAGCGCGTATTGAGACGTAACCGGGATCGGATTCATTTATCTCAGGAAAATGTTTAGTGTGTAATTATTCGCACCATGTTTCCATTACGTCCGAAGTTTCAGCACGGCTTACGGAGTTTTACAAATCATAGTGTACTTTGAACTGATTTCTAAAGAAGAACAATTCCCACAATAAATAGCAACATTTTTCATCGTCATTAATTGATATCAGTTATATTCTTGGTAATTCGTTTCATAATAGGCTATTGAAAGAAATCATATGATTGGCTCAATGATTGGATGTGAAAAGTAGTCATCTAACACGATTGTTAATATCTTTGTGGCAGTGTTACATGATATGGTGATGATACTCTGAGGTCATGGATTATGAAAGAAATTAGTGGAGGCGTGTTTCGATCGCGATAGGAAGAAACGGTAAATGTAAATTAAAATGTATAGTGGTACTGCGTAAAGTCATCTTTTGCAACATTGGAAAGAAGGAAAAAGCAGGTTGGTTCAAATGGCTCTGAGCACTATGCGACTTAACTTCTGAGGTCATCAGTCGCCTAGAACTTAGAACTAATTAAACCTAACTAACCTAAGGACATCACACACATCCATGCCCGAGGCAGGATTCGAACCTTCGACCGTAGCGGTCGCTCGGCTCCAGACTGCAGCGCCTAGAATCGCACGGCCACTACGGCCGGCGAAAAAAAAGCAGGAACTATAGGTTTTGGTTTATGAACTGCAAATATTTTTAACATTTCTGCAGTTTCGTGCATTTTCTTGCGTGAAGTAACTGTCTCTAAAATGGCTGATAGGTGCGTTAACGGTGACCTAACTGTTGAAAGCGACGGCAACAGTCTAACTGGACGCTTAGTGAGTGAAATCAGTAACAATATGAATCTCTTAAATTCAGTTCCGAAGTAGACTACAAATTCAGATTCTAGACCCTATAAGGTACGAATCTATCGGCGAGAAGACAGATTAAGATTATTTAATTCCGTGGTATTTTAAATAAAGTAACAACAAATTACATGCGAACAACTGCGAACTAATCCACAAATCAGGCGCGTTATTTTGCGAAAGGAACACTAAAATAGGCGAAAACACGCGTGTGGTAAAAAGATAAAGTATAAGTTAAAAGAATACAAGTAAGTGTTGTTAAAATATTTGAAAATCGAGCTTATAGGACTGGCAAATATCGAACATCCTGTATTCACCACTCAAGACAATAAGCAACACGATGAAGAGAAGAAATTTAGTCTCAGTTAATCTTACAGGGACTAGAAGTTCATCGTATTAATGAACCGAGTTCAGTAATTCTTGGTTCCACTGCTGGCACCCGAAAGTTATATGACGACAGTAATCCTGACGTTAAGATGGTTTGTAATGTACGACAATGCTCTTGAAATTAATGTTAATGAAATAGATACGTTGATGAAGGGCGAGGAAAACTTCAAGGCTGCCGTTACTCAAAGTTTGATACTAGAGGTTATTGATTTGTTAATGTAAGAGAGCTATAGTGACAACTCTTACTCCAAAGCAATGATCCACAATTTCACTACCAACGAACGGTTTAATGTTGCATTTTCCTAGGTTCCTAATGAGGCAGATTAGCTTTGTATTTGTGCAGCGAATACATGTATGTTGGTGACTACATATGGAAAAATGTGGCGTGGGAAATTTTACATCTACAGGGTTTGGAAAACAATCCCATCTGACTATTTTGTGAAAGGATCACGACTGGAACTCAACAGTGTAATAGTAAAAGATCGGCGGCCGGGTTGCAACTTCTTTCAGCTGACGCCTCTTTGGGTCCCTCGTGTGTCTATGAGTTGATAAAGATAACACACACTCAGGCCCAGAGAGGAGAAAATCTCTGGCCCGGCTGGGAATCAAACCCAGGTCCGTTGAATGGCAGTCAGACGCATTGCCCCTCAGCTAAGGGGGTGAACACCGTTTGAATTATACACTACTGGCCATTAAAATTGCTACACCACGAAGATGACGTGCTACAGACGCGAAATTTAACCGCCAGGAAGAAGATGCAGTGATATGCAAATGATTAGCTTTTCAGAGCATTCACACAGGGTTGGCGCCGGTGGCGACACCTGTAACGTACAGACATGAGGAAAGTTTCCAACCGATTTCTCATAAACAAACACCAGCTGACCGGCGTTGCCTGGTGAAACGTTTTTGTGATGCCTCGTGTAAGGAGGAGAAATGCGTACCATCACGTTTCAGACTTTGATAAAGGTCGGATTGTAGCCTATCGCGATTGCGGTTTATCGTATCGCGACACTGCGGCTCGCGTTGGTCGAGATCCAATGACTGTTAGCAGAATATGTAATCGGTGGGGTCAGGGAGGTTATACGGAACGTCGTGTTGGATCCCAACGGCCTCTTATCTCTGGCAGTCGAGATGACAGGCATCTTATACGCATGGCTGTAACGGATCGTGCAGCCACGTCTCGATCGCTGAATCAACAGATGGGGACGTTTGCAAGACAACAACCATCTGCACGAACAGTACGACAATGTTTGCAGAAGCATGGACTATCAGCTCGGAGACCATGGCTGCGGTTACCCTTGACGCTGCATCACAGACAAGAGTGCCTGCGATGATGTACTCAACGACAACGTGGGTGCACGAATGGCAAAACGTCATTTTTCCGGATGAATCCAGGTTCTGTTTACAGCATCATGATGGTCGCATCCGTGATTGGTGATTTTGTGGCGGTGTTCGTAGCGACAAACAATTCGCTGTAGAAACGGCTTACGAAGTCACCGCCACACTTTTAATAGCGGGCCGACCGGTCCGCTGGAACAGTGAACAGAAAGATGAAAACCCAAACACTCTGATTAAATAAAAGTCGGTACTTATCTTTATTACGAAGATACAGAAATACAGTAGTGAACTCCGTGTCTACAGAAATCTGTCTAGTTCGAGTCGGAGCGGATAGGTCAGCGTCGGCTGACTACAAACAACAACTCTGCTGCGATGAACACACAACTGACTAGCAAGTACACAATTCGGTGGCGAGTGTACATCTGAGCGGCGAATCCAGAACTGTCCTAGCGCTCGCGACTCCAGCGCTTAAGAACCCAGAAGCCAGCGGTGGCGCGCGCAGACTTGCGGCGATTTGCTGTCTCGCTGGCGCTGCTTATGCGGACGGCGTCCGGACTTTGATGCTGCCAACCTTTTGGCAGCGGGTTCGGGTGGCATTACTGGCTAGGATATAACAGGTGACATCGCGGTGAACGCACATTGGAAGCGTGTATTCGTCATCGCCATACTGGCGTATCACCTGGCGTGATGGTATGAGGTGCCACTGGTTACACGTTTCGGTCACCTCTTGTTCGCATTGACGGCACTTTGAATAATGGACGTTACATTTCAGATGTGTTACGACCCGGTGCTCTACCCATCATTCGACCCTGCGAAACCCAGCAGGATAATGCACGACCGAATATCACGTATTTGTGCTGTGTGTGGTTGTGTGTGTGTGTGTGTGAAAGAGGGAGAGAGAGAGAGACTTCCACTACACAACTACGCAAGTCGCGCGGAATCGTGTAACTTTGGCAGTGTTTTTGAAACCATAATACCGGACTGATAGAATTGTTTTGCTTGTGAGCGGTCCAAGTATCGTTTCTATGTGAAACTGCTCTCTGTTCTTTCGGTTTATTTACGAGGTGTTGACACACTCTTTGCTACGTGGCGCTGCCAAATTACCATCCCATGATGCACTGTATACGATCTGCCCATGACAATGGGCGTGGAACGCGTTGTGTGCTTGTGTGCCGGGCCATCCATGATACAACGCGATGCAGAGTGTCAATAAACGCGTCCCTGGAGTCTGTGTGCTTGTAAACACTCCCACCTGGAGTTCGTGCCGCCGCGCGATCTCTGATGCATGCTATTAGTTAAGTGCTTGCTACTATCTCAATAAAGCAGAGCACCCGAGAGTGAAATGAGTATAAAACGAAAAAGAGCGACGAAAAGAGTGTTCACGCCCGGACTCTAAAACATTCCAAGGTATTATATACAAGTTGCTTTTTTCTTCGTGTGTGTGTGTGTGTGTGTGTGTGTGTGTGTGCGTGTGTGTGTGTCGCAAACTTGGTTCCCTTCTGTTTTCCTCATTTCGGATCTTACTAATCTTTAAAATTTATTTGAATCATTTTGAAATGTAATGCATCTTACATGTACAGTTTATACATTCCTAATTAATCTTCCTAAGTGGGTATTTAATTATTTGATATTTTGCTTACAATGATAGTTCTTATTAAACAGTATTCCCTCTAAGTAGAAACTATTAAAATCATAATGAGTTCGCTTAATAAAGACTATACTTTGCTGATCTGCAATCTGAGTTTCTTTTGTTACAGAGTCATTGAAAGAATCGTTTGAAACAACGTTTTATGTCACATTGCAATAACAAGATAATTCATAAGTCTTACCGTGGGTCTTTAACTATTATTAATCACATTACATTGCCATGTGATTTTCAGCTGTTCTTTATATTTTTTTTTATTTTACTCTGAAACTTTAAATTTCCCAGTACATACAGGCGATTTCTTTAAACCCAGGCACGTATGACGATCCCATATCTTCACACGTGATACTACTTTCTATTTCCTGGAATTTTCTAAACTCATTCTTTAATTTGGCCGCATACTGACTATCGATAGTATACAGCAGAGGTGGCTACGCCGTTTCCAGCAGTAAAAAATAACCGTGTATTCATGACATCATCAATGTGGGGGCGGTCTGAAATATATGACGGCTGAAGAAAGCTTCATAAGCTAAGATCGCTAAAAAGGTATTTTATTGGATGACCGGTTTCGACAGAGCTATGCAATGTGAAACGACTTGTAAACCTAATGGATAATATGTTATAAAATTCCAAAGCATAATATCTGATGATGACGGTATAGTTCTGTTGAAACCTTTCATCCAACAAAGTGCTTTTTTAGCGATCTTGGTTCGTGAAGATTTCTTAAAAAAAAGTGGTTCAAATGGCTCTGAGCTCTATGGGACTTAACATCTGAGGTCATCAGTCCCCTAGAACTTAGAACTACTTAAACCTAACTAACCTAAGGACATCACACACATCCATGCACGAGACAGGATTCGAACCTGCGACCGTAGCAGTCGCGCGATTCCGGACTGAGGCGCCTAGAACCACACGGCCACCCCGGCCGGCAATATTTCTTCAGTTACCATAAAAAATAATCTTTGCCTGCCGATAGTAGTTTGTGATTTATTATTGCTGTCCTGTCGCCTGCTCGCTGGGCGTAATATTTGAGTCAGCACAGTTGAACAGCAGCGTTCTTGTGGTACAGATGCGCTTAGACGTGCTGGTTTCGATATCATCAGGATATATTTGCATTGATCTCGGAACATGTTCAGTCTAATTATTTGCGACAAGTTTCTGTTATGTCTGAAGTATCAGTGATAAGGAGTTAGTTAAATCAAAGTGTAGTTCGGTTTCTGGAGAAGTAACTGTTGCAAAAAAAAAATACTTTGTTATCAATTAACTCCTTTATGGTTCTTTTCATGTTTACTGAAGGAATACCAAGATGGAGATGTGCAGCTTAAGCGAAAGCTGGTAGGCGTGTTTGTACATGCTGTAAGAGGTCCATGACTAAGGAATTTATTGCTAGCGCACACGAGCAGATGTAACTTCGATGGATTGCTCACGCGCTGCCTGCGATATGTAGGCTACAGTGGAATCACACACCAGAGGGCAGTGTCGGCAGCAGCAGTAGTAGTAGTAGTAGCTCGCAGTCGGACGGTTGGGTCAGACCACCCGTAGAGAGCAGTTGTCTGGTTGTATAGCTCACAGAGAGCACTTGGGTCCTGTTTGAAATGAATAAGGCCGGTCGTGGAGAACGATGGCGGTGCCTGAGCGATGTACTATAAGGTAAAAGCAAAAATTATTACTATTTATAGCTGCGCGCATAAGTAACTTGTAACAACTGATTTTGTACTATTGTTATATGAAGTCCCATGTAAATGTTTTTAAAAATCTTTTCTAAATAATCTTTCTTATAAAGACAACTTTTGACAATCATTCATCTGAATTTAAAGATTTTACTAATTTCTCCTATCCATGGTCATCCCGATTATCGTAAAGAAAAATCAGTTGTTTCTTTTTATACATAACAAATCTAGTGGCCAGCATTGCACTGGGCTGTGCCGGAAACATTTCTTACAGGAGCAGATATTTACACGTTATCCGGCGACATAACTGAGGTAAGAATTTTCAGTTCATTCAGAATGAGTTTTCAGGGCCATGACGCAGCATTGCTCACGTCCAGATTTACAGTTTGGTTCACAATCAGTTAATTATTGAAAGGTTATATATGAGTCACAATTTTATTGAGAGGTTAGTCACCCATTTTCATTGGGAGGTTACGGAAATAAACTGTTGGAGGGTTGCAATGCGAAACATGATGTCTATTCAGATTTCAAGCCAGTCACACAGCAATGGCGCTAGTAGCGCCACTATAAAAGTATAAACCAGAGTTCTTTTAAATACACTACTGGCCATTAAAATTGCTATACCACGAAGATGACGTGCTACAGACGCGAAATTTAACCGACAGGAAGAAGATGCTGTGATATGCAAATGATTTGCTTTTCAGAGCATTCACACAAGGTTAGCGCCATTGGTGACACCTACAACGTGCTGGCATGAGGAAGGTTTCCAACCGATTTCTCATACACAAACAGCAGTTGACCGGAGTTGCCTGGTGAAACGTTGTTGTGATGCCTTGTGTAAGGAGGGGAAATGCATACCATCACGTTCCCGACTTTGATAAAGATCGGATTGTAGCCTATCGCGATTGCGGTTTATCGTATCGCGACATTGCTGCTCGCGTTGGTCGAGATCCAATGACTGTTATCAGAATATGCAATCGGTGGGTTCAGGAGGGTAATACGGAAGGCCGTGCTGGATCCCAACGGCCTCGTATCACTAGCAGTCAAGATGACAGGCATCTTATCCGCATGGCTGCAACGGATCGTGCAGCCACGTCTCGATCCCTTAGTCAACAGATGGGGACGTTTGCAAGACAACAACCATCTGCACGAACAGTTCGACGACGTCTCCAGCAGCATGGACTATCAGCTCGGAGACCAAGGCTACGGTTACCCTTGACGCTGCATCACAGACAGGAGCACCTGCGGTGGCGTACTCAACGACAAACCTGGGTGCCCGAATGGCAAAACATCATTTTTCCGGATGAATCCAGGTTCTGTTTACAGCATCATGATGGTCGCATCCGTGTTTGGCGACATCGCGGTGAACGCACATCGGAAGCGGGTACTCGTCATCGCCATACTGGCGTATCACCTGGCATGATGGTATGGTCACCTCTTGTTCGCATTGACGGCACTTTGAACAGTTGACGTTACATTTAAGATGTGTTACGACCCGTGGCTCTATCCTTCATTCGATCCCTGCGAAACCCTACATTTCAGCAGGATAATGTAGTACCGCATGTTGCAGGTCCTGTACGGTCCTTTCTCGATACAGAAAATGTTCGTCTGCTGCCCTGGCCAGCACATTCTCCAAATCTCTCACCAACTGAAAACGTGTGGTCAATGGTGACCGAGCAACTGGCTCGTCACAATACGCTCACTTCTCTTGATGAACTGTGGTTTCGTGTTGAAGCTGCATGGGCAGCACGCCATCCAAGGTCTGTTTGACTCAATGCCTAGGCGTATCAAAGCCGTTATCAAGGCCAGAGGTGGTTGTTCTAGGTACTGAGTTCTCAGAATTTATGCACTCAAATTGCGTGAAAATGTAATCACATGTCAGTTCTAGTACAATATATTTGTCCAATGAATACCTGTTTATCATCTGCATTTCTTCTTAGTGTAGCAATTTTAATGGGCAGTAGTGTACACACTGTAACGGCCGTGAGTGTTAGGTGCCTTCGGAATTGGACGTGGTGTGCTGATGTTAGTCAACAATGGCTTTATGCTTACAAAGAGGCCATTATCAGTACCTCACTGATTTCGAACGAGGTCGTGTAATAGGGCTACGAGAAGCTGGACGTTCCTTTTGCGGTACTGCAGAAAAACTGTCGTGTTCGGCGTAGGACTGCGGCGCATCGTACTGCACTGCATCAGCAATCTCAACAGTAGTTGGCACCGCAGTGACACAACGAACTGATACAAATGGATTACTTCAAGAACAGTTCCGAGCCACACGCCCTGTAGCGTACATTCCACTGATTCCAAGTCACCGCCATGTGAGGCTTCAATGGTGTCAAACGAGAGCTCATTGGGGAACAGGATGTCTGCGTGCTAGACACACTGGGCCTAGTTATGGTCTGGGGTGCGATGTCGGGTATCAACAGGAGCACCCTCGTGGTTATCCGTCGTTCGCTGAATGCAAATTTGTTTGTCAGTCTGGTGATTCGACATGTTGTGCTGCCATTCATGAACAGCATTGTAGTGGGCGTTTTCCAGCAGGATAACGTTCACCCACATGTCGCTGTTGTAATCCAACATGCTGCACAATGTGTCAACATGTTGCCTCCACCTACTCGATCACCAGGTCTGTCTCCAGTCGAGCACATTTGGGACATCATCGGTCAACTCCAGTCCCATTCACAGACATCCATTAACTCCATGTACTGACTGACCAAGTGCAACAGGCATGAAACTTCATCCCACGAACAGACATCCGGCACTTGTACAATACAATGCATGCACGTTTGCACGTTTGAACTCAACCTCCCTTCGGTTACACCGGTTATTAATGCGTTTCACATTTACAGTGACTTACCTCGCGCTTACATTAAACCGTCAAGTTGCAGCGTTAATCACTTATATGTATTACCTGCCGAAATGTATTCCCCAAATTTCATTGCTCTAGGTTAATTATTTCTTGGTGTTGCAATTTTTTTCCATCAATGTAATTATGATTGACCGAATCGAGAAATGGATGTAGAACGGGTAAAGCAGCACTGTCGCTGCTATCTTCGTTTCACTCTTACAGCTGCATCAAACCAACCTTCGCCGCTAGAAGTGGCCGTGCGGTTGGAGGCGCCATGTAACAAATCGCGTGCCCCCCCCCCTCCCCCACCGGAGGTTCGAGTCCTCCCTCTGGCATGTGTGTGTGTGTGTGTGTGTGCGTGTGTGTGTGTGTTGTCCTTAGCGTAAGTTAGTTTAAATCAGTTTAAGTAGTGTGTAAGTCTATGGACCGATGAACACAGCAGTTTGGTCCCATAGGAATTCACACACACAAAAACCAACCTTCGGACTGAGGACCATAACAACAACTGCAACGCACTCAAATTTATGATTTAATTCTCACTTGCCCTACGTGAAGTATACGATGGAAACAGGATTATTGTCGCACAGTATTGTATGATACCGATGTCCTAAACTTACCCGAGAAGGTACTGTAAAATGAAAGTCGCTTTTGTTCCAAATATTCTCGTTAAGTTTGGTCGTATATCTCTGTTACACTTTCGTATCGACTACACCGACCTCTCCACAATCTTAGAAGCACTTTTCTGAGTTGGGTTAGGGATTGGGTTTATTTGTTGGAAGAGACCAAACAGCGAGGGCATCGGTCTCATCGGATTAGGAAAGGATGGGAAAGGAAGTCGGCCATGCCTTTTCAAAGGAACCATCCCGGCATTTGCCTGAAGCAATTTAGGGAAATCATGGAAAACCTAAATCAGGATGGCCGGACGCGGGATTCAACTGTCGTCCTCCCGAATGCGATTCCAGTGTGCTAACCACTGCACCACCTCGCTCGGTCACACTTTTCTGACATCTTTCGATTCGTGCTCATTCCTGCTTCTCAGAGATTCCGCACGCTGATTCTGTCCGCTACTCGTGTCTTGTGTGCGACATCCTTACCAGATGCACCCCTCACCCCTTTCCCAGAAGTTTTCCAACCAATCTAAGCCTCTTACACACCTTCGCCAATACAAATTTCACATACCATTTCAGGTTAAGGTCCAATGTTTATAAGATATCAGTTGACGTATTTAAGGTGCTCTCCATCTCATAATCGGATATCATCGAATCCTAATCTGTATTACTTGTGTTCATTTATATTTACGCAATTTAAAGACCGCAGCCAATCGCTTAACCAAGAAGAAACTCTGACCAAGTAATTCCATATTTCCTTATGGTCATCCAGTCGATACTTACACTATGTGATCAAAAGTACCCGGACTCCTGGCTGAAAATGACATACAAGGTCGTGGCGCCCTCCATCGGTAATTCTGGAATTCAGTATGGTGCTGGCCCACCCTTAGCCTGGATAACAGCTTCTACACTGGCAGACATACGTTCAATTAGGTGCTGGAAGGTTTCTTGGGGAGTGGCAGCCTATTTTTCACGGAGTGCTGCACAGAGGAGAGGTAATGATGTGGGTGAGGCGTGACAGGAAGTCGGCGTTCCAAAACATCCCTAACGTGTTCTATGGGATTCAGGTCACGACTCCGTGCAGGCAATCCATTAGACGAATGTTAACTGTCATGGAACCACTCCGCACAGGGCGTGCATTATGAACAGATGCTCGATCCTGTTGAAAGATGAAATCGCAGTCTCCGAATTACTCTTAACAGTGGGAAGTAATAAGGTGCTTAAAAAATCAATATATATCTGTGCTGCAATAGTTCCACGCAAACCAATAAGGTGGGCAAGCCCCCTCCATGAAAAACACGACCACACCAAACACCACCGCCTCCGAGTTTTACTGTGGGCACTACACACTCTGGCAGAAGACGTTCACGGGGTATTCGCCATACCCACACCCTGCCATCGGATCGCCACATTGCGTGTCCTGATTCGTCACTCCACACAACGTTTTTGCACTGTTCAATTGTCCAATGTATACGCTTCTTACACCAAGCGAGGCGTCCGTTGGCATTTACCGGCGTGATGTGTGGCTTATGATCAGCCGCTCGACCATGAAATCCAAGTTTTCTCACCTCTCGCCTAACTGTCATAGCACTTGCAATGCATCTTTAAGCAGTTTGGAATTCCTGTGTGATGGCCTGGATATATGTCTGTCTATTACACATTACGATCCTCTTCAACTGTCGGCGGTCTCTGTCAGTTAACAGACGAGGTCAGCCTGTACGCCTTAGTGCTGTACGTATTCCTTCACATCTCCATTTCACTATCACATCGGAAACATAGGACCTAGGGATGTTTAGGAGTGTGGAGATCTCGCCTACAGACGTATAACACAAGTGACACCCAATCACGTGAACAAGTTGGTAGTCCGTGAGTTCCACGGAGCGCCCCATTCTGCTCTCTCACTATGTCTATTGACTACTGAGGTCGCTGATATGGAGTACCTGGCAGCAGGTGGGAGCACAATGCACCTAATATGAAAAACGTATGTTTTTGGAGGTGTCCGAATACATAGTGTATATTAATCTGTATACGGTGAAACGCCCGGCGGACACTGTGTTGCTGACTATATCTGATATATCGTTCGTAACACATTGAGAACATTAATAGTCTTATTACACCTTTTGGAGATGTACACTATCTGGCCAAACATATTAGTGAACATTAACATGTGAGGTGACAATCTTTCGTCTTTATGACGGCTTGACTCTGCTAGGTACAGTTTCAATGAGGTTTCTAAATGCCTGCGAAGGAATGGCATTCGAAACCAGAGAAGGAAATGATATTTGCAGTTATTGGCTTGAGGTCAGGGCCCTGGACGCGACAGACCGTTGCAGGAATGTTATTTTCCTCTAATCATTGCCTCACATACACTGCTTTATGACAGGGTGCATTGTCATGCTGAATCATTGTCGCAGAACTGTTCCTCTTGCTTACGCAGTACAAAAAGCTTTAAATCGTGTAGATATCCTTTCACGTTTAACATTTTCTTAAGCGCCGTTTTGGGGCATTCCCCTAACCACGAAAAATATACCATGCCGTAACACTGTTCGTCTGTACTACATTGTTCGCATTACACATGATGGCAGGTGACGTTCTCAGCACATTCGCCAAACCCAAACGCTTCCATCATATTGTCACAGGGTATAGCCGGAAACATCACTCTAAATCACTCGTTTCCAGTCCTCCGTTGTGTAATGGCATCACTCTTCACTCCACTTCGAGTTTCGCTTAGCATTCACTACAGAAACGTGTGTCTTATGAGAAGCTGGTTGACCACTGCACCTCATCGTTTTTAATTTCCTCTCACAGTCATAATGATAGCTGGACTGCTTGAAAAACTTCGAAACTCAGGGTTTTTTTCCCTTCCTTGGACTTCATGTCAGTTTTTACAACCAGTCTCCGCAGTACATGAGTTCTCCGCGTTTCCACGGCACAGTCACATCAGTCGACTTGGGTACCTTTGGAACGGTGGAAATGTCTCTCGTGGATTTGTTACTCAGCTGACATCCAATGAGAGGTCTACGCTCGAAGTCACTGACCTCTCCTGACAGATCCATTCCGCTGCTGCTGCTCCTTCACCGACAATTCATTACCTCTCGTCTCCTCTTATACTGGCTGGTCCGGGTCTCGTCATACACTACCGGCCATTAAAATTGCTACACCAAGAAGATACGTTCTGCTGACGCGAAATTTAACCGACAGGAAGAAGATGATGTGATATGCAAATGATTAGTTTTTCACAGCATTCACACAATGTTGGCGCCGGTGGCTGCACCTACAACGTGCTGACATGAGGAAAGTTTCCAACCGATTTCTCATACACAAACAGCAGTTGACAGGCGTTCAATGAAGAAACGTTGTTGCGATGCCTCGTGTAAGGAGGAGAAATGCGTACCATCACGTTTCCGACTTTGATAAAGGTCGGATTGTAGCCTATTGCGATTGCGGTTTTTCGTATCGCGACACTGCTGCTCGCTTTGGTCGAGATCCAATGACTGTTAGCAGAATATGGAATCGGTAGGTTCACGAGGGTAATACGGAACGCCGTGCTGGATCTCAACGGCCTCGTATCACTAGCAGTCCAGATGACAGGCATCTTATCTGCATGGCTGTAACGGATCGTGCAGCCACGTCTCGATCCCTGAGTCAACAGATGGGGACGTTTGCAAGACAACAACAATCTGCACGAACAGTTCGACGATGTTTGCAGCAGCATGGACTATCAGCTCGGAGACCATGGCTGCGGTTTCCTTTGACGCTGCATCACAGACAGGAGCGCCCGCGATGGCGTACTCAACGACGAACCTGGGTGCACGAACGGCAAAACGTCATGTTTTCCGGATGAATCCAGGTTCTGTTTACAGCATCATGATGGTCGCATCCGTGTTTGGCGACATCGCGGTGAACGCACATTGGAAGCGTGTATTCGTCACCGCCGTACTGGCGTATCACCCGGCGTGATGGTATGGAGTGCCATTGGTTACACGTCTCGGTCACCTCTTGTTTGCATTGACGGCACTTTGAACAGTGCACGTTACATTTCAGATGTGTTACGACCCGTGACTCTACCCTTTATTCGATCCCTGCGAAACCCAACCCTTCAGCAGGATAATGCACGACCGCATGTAGCAGGTCCTGTAGGGCCTTTCTGGATACAGAAAATGTTCGACTGCTGCCCTGGCCAAACATTCCCCAGATCTCTCACCAATTGAAAACGTCTGGTCAATGGTGTCCGAGCAACTGGCTCGTGACAATACGCCAGTCACTACTCTTGATGAACTGTGGTTTCGTGTTGAAGCTGCATGGGCAGCACGCCATCCAAGCTCCGTTTGACTCAATGCCCAGGCGTATCAAAGCCGTTATTACGGCCAGAGGTGGTTGTTGTGGGTACTGATTTCTCAGGATCTATGCACCCAAATTGCGTGAATATGTAATCACATGTCAGTTATAGTATAACATATTTGTCCCATGAATACCCGTTTATCATCTGCATTTCTTCTTGGTGTAGCAATTTTAATGGCCAGTAGTGCATCTAGTTCTCAATTCCACATCCCATATACTTGTACGGATGGTTTTTATCAGCTAATGTTACTTTCATTTCTGTTCTATGTACAGGATTGTACAAAACGTACTGCATTGTACCTGTCCGAAGATCTTTGAGTGAGTCACATATTTGCGAAGGTACTCTGTACGACCTCAGTTTGGTTACCAGCTGAAACTGTGGCATACTGACGAACACCTTTCGGATATCTACCAAAACAGTGTCCAACATCTCATTCGCATCTACTATTTGCAAGAAATCATGTCTGTAGCAAGTGAGCACTCGGTACTGAACACTTTCTGAATTCTGCGGCAAGATTCTTCACTACCAGAAACGTCAGAATGCTGAAGTTTAGTTCATGTTTTACGTCCCTGCAGACGAATGACACTGGTGGGTTATCACTCTCATGTTCCGGGAAAAAAACATAACACCTTGAACGACTACAGATAGATAATTAAAAAACTGTCTTGATCGCAAATTTCTTTTAGTCGGTGTGACTGAGCAGTCAGTTCAGCGTCGTAGGTCGGCGCAGCTTGCTCCATGGAAGTCACCTGCCGTTCTGGAGTCTGAAGACGATCCTCAATGTTTGAAACCGGTCACTCCGATTAAAAGAAATTCGCGATCAAGACTTTTTTAAATTATTATATTAATATAAGATCGCTGATAATATTTTAAAACATTTTATGCCTACATATAGGACGTACACATTCACAGGACAAGTACATTAGTATGTGCTGCGAAAATTATTAGCATTTGAACCATGCCGCCCGCGGGTTCAAGGTCAACATCGATATCGTGGCATAACACCACCTACCGGTAAATGCGCCTGCTGCTCTCGTCGCTGTCAACCGAATGTAATGGATCAATGTGACCTGAGCAGACAAGTAGGATGCCTTACAGGCGTATGCGCGAACCGTGCCGTCAGATCAGTGAGTTTGAAAGAGGGCACATTAATGGCATGACAGAATGTGATGTATCTATTCGGAAAATTGCTACTATTGTGGGACGAAGTATTTCGGCAGTGCAACGGGTACGTCCAGAATGGTTCACGAAAGGCTGTAGAACACATGAGATAGGTCAGGTCACACCACCCAGACCACCTCACAAGAAGATATACACTTCATCTCAATGGCATTGCAGGACAGATCTGCGTCCTCCTCCACTCTGGAGCAACAGTGGAACACTGGAACATATCGTACGGAATCGAGGGTGACAATCCGTCGCCGTTTATAACGGCATCAGTTACGTGCGTGACGTCCACTTCTCCGTCTACCTTTGACGGATGTGCAGAAACATGCTCCACGGCAATGGCGTATGGATGGACGTCACTGGGGAAAGGAATGGCACCAGACAGTGTTTCCGGGCGACTTCTGTTTGGCCGCAATTTGGTTCACCGCAGACAGAGGGAGCGGCATCACATGGACTGCATTCGCGGAAGACGTACAGCGCCAACTCAAGACCTTATGGTGTGGGGGTGCTATTGTGCATAGCCATACATCACAGTTGACGTGCATCCAGAGCACTATGACCAGTGTGACCTACGTGAATAACATTCTGCAGCCCCTAACCATACCCTTTCTGCACAATATCCAAGACGCCATTTTTAGCAAGACAATGCACGAACACATGTTGCTGCTAGAAAAAGTGCATTTTAGGTGTCACTGTATGTCAGCCTTTTGCGTTGGCCAGCTAGGTCACCAGACTAGCCGCGAATCAAAACTGTGTGGGATACGTTGAAACGATAGGTGCAGTGCTGTGACCCAGTGCTAACCGCCACAGATGAACTTTGGAACCAGGTGAGTGCAGCGTGGATGGCTGTACCATAGGATGCCATTCGCGACTTCTACGCGTCGCTATCATCACGCATGGAACAAGTCACCAGGGTCCATGCGGACCCAGTGGCTACTAGGCAACAGGACACATGTTGAACCGAGATCACTGAAATGCTAATCATTTCTGCAGAACAGACTAATTTACATGTCCTGTGAATATGAACGTCCTATCTCCAGGCACCCGTGCGTTCTGCTTTTTCTTCTGAACATGTGTGTAAATTTACCCTTCTTGTAAGCAGGAATGACCTGAAATCTTTTCCAGCAACGCGGAAGTATTGGCAGTGCGACAAATATTCGATAAAAATACGAGCCAGGACAGGGGTTGATTCCATTACGTATTACATGCAGAATGTAACAAATTTTGTGTCAGGATCTGATGCTTTGGTTCCACTGTGTATTTTCAGCTCCTTTTAAATACCGTGAGTGCGTATTTGAATATTCTAATCAATGAATTTTTTCTGTTGGGTAGTCAAACTTAGATATATTTTTAAACGCAGAAATTAAGCTTTCAGCTTTTTATATGATGCTTTCTGTTCAACATTAGACTCATCCAAGAGATCCCCGACTGAAGCAATGGATCTATTCATTAATCTTACATAGGACGAGATTATGCAAGAATTTTTTGCAGATCTTTCCACGGGATCGGACAGTAGAAATAACTGAAATCTTGACGCGTGACCTTCTTAAGGATGCACAAGTTGCGATTGTGTTTCCTCTATCGATTTCGCTGCATTTCCATTTGCAGCCATAGTTCAGAAATTTATGTTGTCGCAACAATCAAACTACGGTGGGACCTTAGCGCCTTGTATTACGAGTATTTTACGTCGACGTATTCCATTAAAGTGCTGTTTAAGATGTATTCTGCGACTTCCATTGTGTACTAGTGGTGCTACCATGTGAACATCTGACAATGATTCTCTTTTTCACCCAACTATTGTCAAAGTTGCTGAAATCATTCTTCTATAAATGACAACTTCGTCTGCGGTATGTCTTAAAAATAATGGCAAATGCGCCTTTTTCCATATGTTCTTCTGCCCTGTACTATTGCTCCACAGTTGTACGTGTTTGCATTTCCTTGGATTTGCAGATCATCTGTTGCGCGTTATCCACGGGTCGTTAAACTTTAATCTCTGAGCTCTAAAGATGCACTGCGGCTTTTCATCCCTGTCTCTAAAAGTCTTGGTCTGCTTTTCGAGGCAGCGAGTTTTACTCACCTGTCTCTGCATTCAAGCGACGAGCTGCAACAAACTTCCACCAAGAAATATAATTAACACTTGGACTTTTCCACGTATTTAGCCTTACGTCAAAGTCTATGAATACACGGAGCAGATAAGATTGCTGTGAAACGGAAAGTAAATATTATACTCTAGTACTTGTCCCAAACAGTGACTTGACGAACAGGGAACAAATGCTGAATAATGTTTAATGAAATTTACGTCAAGAGCTTTTCAAACCAAACAGTGTCATGTACACTGATATTGCAATCAGTGCGCGCAGAAGAGTTGACACTAATAAGATGGTGGAAGTAGCACTTACACCTGTTACGGAAAAATAAAAGGAAAATGAAACAAACACAAAAAAGAGAACAATGGACAAAACTTTTAACCATAATGCAGGATAGTGTTTCTAACACCATGAAGTAACTAGCAACATGTTATAAAAGTAATAACAGATTCAAATAAAGCAATGATACGCATATTAATAGAAATAACGAGACGTATCCATTCCGGGTCTGAGTCGACATTTGAGACATATTTATTGTTGAAAAGCAAACAAAACCATATTTGCAAATAACAAACATTTGCAAATAAACATATATTTCGATATCAAGGGCCAGTTTACGGCTTATCAAGTAATCATCAGACGACAATATACTTGTCACCTGATGATGGAAGAATAAGATGGAAACCGGTTAATAATAAGGAAAAATTTGTTTTTATCTTATTTTCAGAAACAATTCTTCCGCTGCAACTAAATGAATTTTTCTAAAATTATGACTGGTGTGACGCAGACCGCCACGAATTCCTCTACTGTACCAATATCTTCGTCTCAGAGTAACACTTACAACCTAAGCCCTCAGTTATTTGTTGGATGTATTCCAATCTCTGTCTTCCTCTACAGATTTTACTTCTACAGTTCCCTCTAGTAATATGAAAGTTACTCCCTGATTTATTAACAGATGTCCTTTCATTCTCTCCCTTCTTCTTGTCAGTGTTTTCCAGATTTTTCCTTTCCTCTCCGATTGTGCACAGAACTTCCTCATTCCTTAACTAATCAGTCCACCTAATTTTCAGCATTCGTCTGTGGGCGCGACGCCTCAAATTCCTCGATTCCCTCCCGTTCCAGAGTTCATGTTTCACTAACATACAATGCTGTGCTCCAAACGTACATTCACAGATATTTCTTCCTCAAATTAATGCCTATATTTAATACTAGTAGACCTCTCTTGACAGGGAATGCCCTATTGGCTAGTGCTAGTCTGCTTTTGATGTCCTCCTTGATTCATCCGTCATTAGTTATTTGGCTACCTACAGAGTACAATTCCTTAACTTCATCCACTTCGTGACCATCAGTCCTGATGGTACGTTTCTCGCTGTTCTCATTTCAGCCACTTCTTCAATTTGCTCTCAACCCATATTCTGTACTCATTACACGGTTAATTCCATTCAGCAAATCATGTTATTCTTCTTCCTTTTCATTGAGGATAGCAATGTCATCAGCGAATCGTATCGTTGTTAACCATTCACCTTGAATTTTAATTCCAGCCCTGAACCTTTCATCTACTTCCAACATTGCATCTTCGAGTTATAGATCCAACAATAGGGGAGAAAGACTACATACCTGCCTTAAGCTCTTTTTAATTCGAGCACTTGGTTCTTATTCTCCCACTTTTATTATGCCCTCTTGGCTCTTGTACATGTCGTATATTAAACGTTTCTTCCTATAGTTCACCCCTATTTTTCTTAGAATTTCGAACACCTTTCACAATTTGATACTATAGAACGCTTTTTCCAGGTCGATACATCGTATGCACGGGCCTTCTTTAGTCTTGCCTTCATTCTCAACCGCAACGTAATCCATTGCCTTTACCTTTCCTAAATCAAACTGATCGTCATCTAACAGATCATCAATTTTTTCTGCTATTCTTCAGTATGTTATTCTTGTCAGCAACTTGGGTGCATGAGCCGTTAACCTCATTGTGCGATAATTTTCGTACTTGTCAGCTCTTGTAGTCTTCGTAATTGTGTGGATGATATTTTTCCGAAAGCTAGATGGTATGTCGCCAGACTCATACATTCGACACATCAACGTGAATAGTCGTTCTGTTGCCACTTCCCCCAATGATTTTAAAAACTCATGGAATTTTATGTTACACTTCTGCCTTATTTGACCTAAAATTTTCGAAAGCTCTTTTAAAATCTAATTCTAATACTGGACCCATGTTTCTTCTGTCACAGCAGACATATCTTCCCCTCATAGAAGCCTTCAGTGCACTCTTTCCGCCGATCCCTTTCCTCTTTTGCATTTAACAGTCTAATTCCCGTTGCACCCTTCATGTTACCACCCTTGCTTTTTTAATTTCACCGAAGGTTGTTTTGACGTTGCTACATGCTAAGTCAGTCTTTCCGGCAAACGTTTCTTTTTCGATTTCTTCACGTTTTTCATGAAAGCATTTAGTTTTAGCTTCCCTGCACTTCCTATTCATCTTATTTCCCAGCGACTTGTATTTCTATATTTCTGAATTTTTCTGAACCTTTTTTTCTGTTTTCTTTCATCGATCAAGTGAAATATTTCTTCTGTTACCTATGGTTTCTTCTTTGTACCTATATTTTTCCTTCCAACTTCTGTGCTTGCACTTTTTAAATATGTTCATTTCTCTTCAACTGTACTATGCTGCTGGGCTCCTCCTTACTGCAGTACCTATAGACTTAGGGAACTTCAACCGCATCTCTTCATTCCTTAGTACTTCCACATCCAACTTCTTTGCTTATTAATTATTCCTGATTAATCTCTTAAACTTTGGCCTACTCTTCATCACTACTATGTTGTGATCTAGGTCTATATCTGCTCCTGGGTACTCCTTACAATCCTGTATCTCATTTCAAAATCTCTGTCTGATAGTGACGTGATCTAACTGAAATCTTCCAGTATCTTCCGGCCTTTTCCAAGTATACCTCCTCCCCTAGTAATTGTTGAACAGATTATTCACTACTACGAAGTGAAATTTATTACAGAACTCATTTTTTTCTCCTCTCTCTGTCCTAGTACCAAGTCCATATTCTGCCGTAACTCTTGCTTTTACTTCTTCGCCTACAATAGCATTCCAGGTCGCCATGACTATTACATTTTCATCTCCTTTGCGCATTGTATTACCCGTTCAGTATCCTCATATACTTCCTATATATCTTCCTCTTCTACGTGTGACGTAGACATATATACCTGAACTATCGTTGTCGGTGTTGGTTTGCTGCGATTCTGATGAGAACAATCCTATCACTGAACACAGTAACACACTTTTTGCCCTACCTTCCTATTCATTAAGAATCCTACTCCCGTTCTATCACTTCCTGCTGCTGTTGATATTGCCCTATACTCATCTGACTAGAATTTCTTGTGTTCTTTCAACTTCACTTCACTGACGCCCACTGTATCTAGGTTGGGCTTTTGCATTTCCGTTTTCAGGTTTCCTAGTTTCCCTACCACGTTCAAGCTTCTGACTTTCCACGACCCCACTTGTACAGAGCTATTCTTCCGTTGGTTATTCAGTCTTGTTCTCATGGTTACCTACCCCTTGGCAGTCCCCTCCTGGAGATCCGAATGGGGGACTATCGCGGAACATTTTGCCAATCTTTTCATCACGACACTTTTTCACTTGCAGTCCACGTGTCCTGTGGATACATATTACATTTCATTAATGCAGTGGTTTTCGTTGTCTTCAGCAGCCTCATGCCGTTGATCATTGCTGCTTCTTACGCCTTTAGCGGCAGTTTCTCATCTGAAGGATGGGATGTCTGCTCCTCCGCCTCGGTTGGCCTTCTGATGCTGGAAGTCTTCGGCCGCCATTGCTGATTATCATTCAAAATATAAGGGGTGACGGGATCGAAACCGGGACCAAGGACGTTTTGAATACTAATTAAGGATGCTATGACTGGCCCACAGCTGCCCTCGAAGCATTTTGGAGTCCTATAATAAATGTTTGTTTTGTACAAACGAGCAATAAAAATTAAAGATTAGTATTTTGTTATTCTCTTGATGTTAGGAGAGAACCAATTTGTTGTACCACATATTTCGCGAGATCTAACTACTATTTTTTTCGACTTACGATTTGTATACTTATTAGTGCATATGTGCCGTCCTGGACTTTATGAACACATATAGACTTAACACCTCACTTCCACTGTTCGCTGTCTTTGGGTTTGGTATGTAGAGTTGCCAACAGTCGTTCTGTATTTTTTGCTCTTCTTTTGTTTAATTGTGTTGTCTGTCTGTAATTGACTATTCTTTTGTGTATGTGTGTTTTCCGCTTTTTTTGTAGAGTTATTATTTAGTTTAGCTATGTTCTACATCTCTGTTTGTTGTTACTACAGTTGCTAACATGATCAATAAGTTATTACTTATTTTACTTAGGTTTTTTACTACTATCTTGTTCATTGTATGGCCCTTTGAATGTTAAATTTTTCTAGTAATGTTAGGAGTTTTCTACCATGATATTTCATTCTAACAATTTCCACCTCATATTTTATGTTCGATGGTACATCTGCATGCTTTATTAAGCCAAAATGGAATGGTTATATTCATATTTCCAGCTTATTACGTGTTCTTTACGCTTAGTTCTGAAATTTATGCTGTTATTTCCAGACGCACTGATACGCAGTCTTAAAATTTTGACCAGTATAGTCCAGAAGTCTGGTATTTTTCTGGTCCTTTCAGTGGTGTTTGTAAATGTTGTGTCGCCACCAATGGGCACAACTCGAGCAAGTGCGCTGAGACAGTTTCCGACTGATTTTGAAACATTCTCCCCGTAGAATCGTCTTATCATACAATGAAGGCTTTCACGACCGGATGTTTCAGCTGCCGACTGGCGCCACGGGCGGCGTTTTCAATTTCTCCCCAACCACCAACGTGGCCTGACCAGCAGCCTCTGCGCCGCAGCCAATGAGATGGGCTTCCGAGTTGTAATAAGCGGAAGTGGAATGATCACACAAAATTAGTTGTTGGTAAGGCGGGTGCCAGGTTGAGATTCATTGGGAGAGTCCTTAGAAAATGTAGTTCATCAACAAAGGAGGTGGCTTACAAAACACTCGTTCGACCTATACTTGAGTATTGCTCATCAGTGTGGGATCCGTACCAGGTCGGGTTGACAGAGGAGATAGAGGAGATTCAAAGAAGAGTGGCGCGTTTCGTCACAGGGTTATTTGGTAAGCGTGATAGCGTTACGGAGATGTTTAGCAAACTCAAGTGGCAGACTCTGCAAGAGAGGCGGTGTAGCTTGCTGTGCAGGTTTCGAGAGGGTGCGTTTCTGGATGAGGTATCGAATATATTGCTTCCCCCTACTTATACCTCCCGAGGAGATGACGAATGCAAAATTAGAGAGATTCGAGCGCCCACGGAGGCTTTCCGGCAGTCGTTCTTCCCGCGAACCATAAGCGACTGGAACAGGAAAGGGAGGTAATGACAGTGGCACGTAAAGTGCCCTCCGCCACACACCGTTGGGTGGCTTGCGGAGTAAAATGTAGATGTAGATGTAGAAGCCATCTGAAGCAATGGAGCGTTCGTGTTCGTAATTGGCACACGACAGTTTTAGGATGGAGTTCTAGGGTTGCAGTTCGTAGCTACAGATCTTAGTGGCGATCAGCATGCGATACTTAGACGGAAGCCTTTGCATAGGAATAAGTGTTTACTACAGTGATTGGTAGTGTGGCGCTCAGGACAGACATAGTCTTGTTGACACTGTATTCAGTAACACACGCCTTGTCAGGCCACTGCTTAGTTGTACCTGTCCCCAAACACATCCAACGAGTTGCTGTACAACTTTACTTCAGTATCGCAGCGGATACTTATTTGTCACTAATTTGTTTGCACTCCCACAGTTCCTCCGGCTACTTCAGAGCACCTAAACCTAATACGACGTGTGTAAGCCATTCTACCCAGATGATACATACCCATCAGTAAAAGCGCTTCGAGGGGCTTTCTTGTTTTGTACACTTGTTTAATCATGCTTTTTCAGTATATATGTTACTCTGCGCGTTGATTTCTGTTTGTTTGTTAAAGTTTACCATTTCAGATTTGCCATTCCTGTTACGGGTGCTGTTGTTCTGCTGTTTGTGTGTACTGTAGTTCAAAATTGGTTCTGAGCACAATGGGACTTAACTTCTAAGGTCATCAGTCCCCTAGAACTTAGAACTACTTAGACCTAACTAACCTAAGGACATCACACACATCCATGCCCGAGGCAGGATTCGAACCTGTACTGTAGTGTCTGTGTTGTTTGTGAAGTTTAGAGGTGCTTGTGTCGTCTGTTCACTTTCATTTTTCTTTATATCTGTTTTGATTTTGTTGTCGAGCTTTGTGTTATGTGAGTGTTACACCCATTGTTTTGGTTATGAGGTGTATTGTCTCTAACTGTGTTTTGTAGTTTTGTCTGCTGAGTCAGATTTTATTCAGTCTCTATGTAATGTGATGGACAGCTGCTAGCGTGTGGATTTGTGGGTGGTTTGATGAGGCATGTAGTCGCTAGAGTTGCTAAAGGGAACAGTGCAGTACTTATGAATAAAGAACATATGTAGAGTATAACAGGTATAAGTGTATATATTTTTATTAGTGACTGAAACAGTGTACTGAACAACATTACATCAGCATTTACTTCATATGCAGACTAATAATTAGAGCAATTACATTAGTTAGTACCTCAACGTCGCAAGAGCAAGCAATTAATACTTACTTTCCCTGGACAGCACATCATGCGTTGAAGGGTGATGCATGGACGTGAAACAGTTAATCTATACTGACGGGCATAGTCCACATAGTGGTTCACTAACAACCATGCAGAAAGCTGACATAGCAAATTATGTGACATGTTTGTGCAAAGGCTTTGTGACACAAAGAAGAAGCAACAAGAAAACTGATGTGTACATATTAAGGTACCACATATAACAATATCACCACATATATCCTTCACACCCTGTATAGATAGCATCAAGAAATTCATCTCCGCAAACTACTTCACGAACTGAATTCTGAACCAACGGCACATTGCCAGACACAGGTAGAAATAACCTTGAAGACATCAAACATATATTCATAGAAAACAACACATTAAACAAAAGAACCTAAAATCTCCAATACAAATCCAACTGAAAATTTACAACCCAATTATTCCTATGAGATCTGTTATAAATATCATGAATGCATCATCTTATTATGTGTTGAAGCACATTATCAGAATCATTCTACAATATATGAAATGAACAACAACAGAACATTAAAAAACAGAAACGAACTTATAACACAAATAAAAAACCTACATGTACCACAAATAACTTTATGAGTTTCATTTGACGTACAAAACATGTTCACTTCAGTATTAACTGCAGACAGAATGAAACTAATGATATAAAATGAAATGTTCACATAGAATATTAGAGAAATAATTGAATTAATTAAAGAAATCACATCTCCAAATTACGCCATCTCTGACAAAAAATATTACTTAAAAAAGAGATAGCCTTCCAATGAGATGTCTAATATCAGGAATCTAAAAAGAAAATGAATTGATTTCATACAGACATAAACATTACACATAAAAGTAACCAATTCAACACAGAAAAAGTAACACAAATAGAAATCACTTCTTGGACACTACAATAAAGACAGAGGATAATAAGCAAAAATTTGGCCTTTACTGACTGCCAAAAGCAACAGACACAATTTACATGCCACATCAAGCCACCTACAAAGCCACAAACTAGCAGCTATTCAACATATGATACACAAACTAAATAGTACCCCTCTCACCCGAGAAAACTAAGGGAAAGGAATTAAAAGCAATAATGCTATAACCAAAGCAATTGACATAACATCCACATAACACAAAAACTCAACCACAAAATCAAAAGAAAATAAACAGAACATAAGCACCACAAAATTCACAAGCCACACAGACACTACACTAAATACAAACACGTAGCATGACAACATCCACAACATGACATACATGATACACATACAGAATAATACCCCACTCACTAGAGAGAATGATGAAATAAATTTAAAAGTAATACAGCTCATAACCAGAACAATGGATGTAACAACCACATAACGCAAAAACTAACCACAGAATCAAAGCAAAATTAATGAAAAAATAAAACATAAGTACCATGAACTTCACAAACGACACAGACACTAATCTACACACAAACACACAGTACAACAACATCAATCACATTACTATCGTAAAAAAAAGAAATGGTATACTTTAACATGTAAACACAAATCAAGACACAGAATAGCAAATCTATTGAAGAAACTAGGATTACATATATCATAGTCAACAAGAAACAAACTTAAATCACATTTACAGACACCATTAGACAAATACCTACGAACTGGTATATAATAGTTAGAATGTGAAGTCTGCAATAACAGGCAGAGATTTCAAAACCAGGTATAATGAACATGTAAAAAGTTGGAAATATGACAACAACCATCCTACCTTACAAAGGGATGTGCATCGACCATCCAGCATAGAGCAGGATGTGTAAACTGTTAGAATGAACAGTCACAAGAGAAATCTCTTAACATTATGGAAAACTTTCAGAAGCAAAAAGCCCTTGCAAGGAGCAAGATATTAATAAATGTCCAATCAATATGTCTGTAGAAACAGACTATGAGAAAATGTTTACAGTTAATGGGTATCGATGTGAACGGAAACAACGTCCTCCATAACAAAAACTTTGGAGAACAGTATTTCATTGGTACGGACGCTTACAGAGAATGCCCAACCATAGGTGGTCAGGGAGGAGGTAGCAGAGGAATGCCAGTGCCAATATGGGAAAATACATATTGGAAGCAATGGAAGACAGAAATCTAGATCCAGATGACTGGACAGAGTCGGAAATGGTTCCAAGGGGGAAATGCCAAAGAAGAAGAAGAAGATAAAAAAATAAGCCACCCATCTACCCACACATCCACACACACACACACACACACACACACACACACACACACACACACAAAACTACTAAACTAGATGCAGGCACAACAACACAAAGAAAAGAATAACTAAAAACACAGAGTGACAGTTGCTACACTGCACACCAAAACAAAACACAGCGAAGAGTGAAAGTGAGGTATCAAGTCGATATCTATTCATAAAAATCCTGGATGGCAGATATGCACTAATAATATTACAAAAGGTAAGTGTAAACAAACAGTAATTTAGTCTCACAAACCTTGTGCAACGACAAGTTCTTTCTCACCTAACAACAAGAGAATAACAAAATACAATAATGCAATAATAACATCTGTTATTATAAGCAAAAACAAACATGTGTTACAGGCCACTGAAGATATTTCACATACAAGAGGAAGCGATATACACATGAGACAATACAAACCGTCATTCATTTAGTAGTATTAGACCAACCACATATCTATGAACACAGAAACATCTAAGGGATGACATAAACATAACTTTGAAAAAGACGAAATGTTAGTTTGCTGTCAAACATTAATTATTTCCAAATACTATTTTCTTTGCTTTCAATATTAAATATGAAATTATTCTACCATGAAGTGACGGAAGAATCCATTAACATGACTTTATCAATCTGGCATTAATATGACCAATGGTTAAAATGTACTTGGCATTCAGTGTGGAAAAAGGTTTGGGACCATAATCAGGGTAAGTCATACAAAAATTAAGTAATTTTTTTATTTACCTATTTATTACTGAAAATCAATATCAACTCAGTGATCAAACCCATAGACTTAAACCCTGGGCGAAAATAGATGAACTAAGAGACGTATTGGTATGGGAGTAGTGGACTTGTATATTCACTAAATGAGCGTGGGGTGGGGGCATCAATTAAATTCCCGAAAATAAATATAGTTGGATCTCATCCGAACCATCTATAACTCTACAGGGCTACATGGGGTCTCACGGACGCGTCACTGGACAGTGCCCATTAAAACTGAAAGGGGTTTTTTAAACACCAACATCTTGGCAGTAACTAATCTTGAAATAGCCCAGCATCATGAATGATTACAAATCACTATAGGATAACAGAAGATATTGTTCAGATTGTAAAAATACAGGGTGATGCACCTGTCGGTTAGCCGTTGTGCCCGAGCGGTTCTAGGCGTTTCAGTCTGGAACTGCGCGACCGCTACGGTCGCAGGTTCCAATCCTGCCTCGGGCATGGATGTTTGCGATGTCCTTAGGTTGGTTAGGTTTAAGTAGTTCTAAGTTCTAGGGGACTGATGACCCCAGATGTTAAGTCCCACAGTGCTCAGAGCCATTTGAACCATTTTTGCAGCTGTCTGTTAACATCTGAAAATGCATTAATTCTCGGAATAGTGTAGGCAAAGAGGTAAAAATTGACACACAAGCCTGAAATGACATGGGGTTTTACTGAAAGCAAAAACGAGTGCATCAGTGACGCCGCACGAGAATAGTATATCCAACGAGCTGTAGTGAGGGAAAGAATAAGATGCGCCAGCAGTCGCAGCATTTTGAGTACTAGAAAAGACACTGTTACTGAAAGTTTACTATCAGAATGGAGAATCCGTTACTGCAGCTTTACAATGCTATTGCCATAGGAACAGTATCTGAACGGTTAAAGGTTCTGTGACAAATGTCACTGTGAAGAAACTCGTCACGAAGCTCGAAGCCACGGCTTGTTTAGACAATCGACCCCTTAGTGAGCGACCAGAGACAAATGTTGTTGTTGCTCCGACAATTAAGGAAGAAACGAAGACTTCTCACTGGGCTCATCTCCTCGTGTTGAAGTCATCGCTCGTGAATTCACACATCGTACTGGCATTCCACGCACCAACGTTTAGAGAGCCCTAAGGCACACCCTCCAACACTAGCTGTACAAAATACAGCGTCGTCATGAACCGTTAGCCACCGATTTTGTGACATGGAGACTATTTGCGGTGTGGGCACTTGGTGGAAGATGACGATTGGTTGTCTAACGTACTGTGGACCGATGGAGCCAGTTTCACACTCCAAGGGTCTATCAACACTCTCAACTGCAGAATTCACGTTACTGAAAATCCTAGAACCGTCGTGGAAGACTGCATGATGAAAAAGTGTCAGTGTGGCGTAAATCTATCGTGATATAATCCTTTTTCTTCGCGGAAAAGCCCATTGCTGTTTTTCATATTGTCAGCGTAACGGGTGCGAGGTACTCCGACATAATACGAAACTGCAACATCCCTAGCGTGGATAATAAACACCTGCTGCAAGTTACAACTTATATGCACGATAGCGCTCCACCCCACACGGCTACGTGTGTGAAAGGTCTCTTGCGCACATCGCTATGTGAGGATCGCGTGCTGAGCTGCCATTTCTGTCATGCTTGCCCCTTCCCCCCCGCCCCCCAAAATCACGAGACCTCAATCCGAATGATTAATGCTTGTGGGGCTGCGGGGTTACCTGAAGTCGCAAGTATACCCTCGATCGTCTGACCTCTTAGGGATGCTAAAAGTCAGCATCCAAAGGCAGTTTCTCACTCCATCTACTGGCATCCTGTGCAGTGCCGCTCATAACTGTGCCTTCACTACAGGTATTGTTGATGAATGACAGTTTGTGTGGTTAGCGTTTGTTATAAAGAACATAGTATTTACTAGAAGATCAATTGTTATGCTAATTATTGCTTTTGTATCATATGAAGCGCGACCTGTTGGCCATTTTGTGCACTTTTTTGTTTTCAGTAAAACCCTATCTCCTTCAAGCACGTGTATCAACTTTTGTACTCTACCTCCATTATTCTGTGAAGTCAAATGTTAACGAAGTTTTGTTTAAAAAAAGACTCACTATTTTATAAAAGTATGTTAGCTGTTACTAGCTACCTTGTCCATATGTATGTGATAGGAGCTCAAAGCAGCCGCACTCACGCAAATAATCACAAGTCACTTGCACGGGCACACCCGGCCTTCCGACGTCACGTATCAGAGCTTCCAAGGTTGACAAACAGCTTCAGTTTAATCAAATCTCGAGTATTTTGCTGTCATACTGTCCATAATTGCCAAAAAGAAACTCAGAAACTAGGGACAACATCAAAAGCATATTACTGAGCTGAAAGAAAACACTTAATTTATATTGTTTATAATAACTATTGTTCTCGTTCATTCTGCATATTCCGTTACATTTTTAGTCGTGTCCGCTGATGTAGAATCATCGAGAGTTCAAGGGTGAGTGTCTACAGCATAATGAACGCCTTACCAAATAAGTGGAAAATGCAAATTCAAAGTTCGTGGCTTCACTGTAACGTACTCACAAAAATGTAAATCCAGGTCCCTTCTCAAAAACCTGACCCACAATTTAATTAGGTACAGCTGATAATCCACTTCATACAATCTGTTGGACAACTTTTGTCCTGCAGAATATCCACTTATTTACAACAAATAAGTTTTGTCACCTGCCTTCTCTCTCAGTACACACGGGACTAACTTCCAATGTCAAATGGCTCAAATGGCTCTGAGCACTAAGCGCCTTAACTTCTGAGGTCATCAGTCGCCTAGAACTTAGAACTAATTAAGCCTAACTAACCTAAGGACATCACACACATCCATGCCCGAGGCAGGATTCGAACCTGCGACCGTAGCGGTCGCTCGGTTCCAGACTGCAGCGCCTAGAACCGCACGGCCACTCCCGGCCGGCTTTCCAATGTCAAGCCCTCATAAGAATCACAAAAAGTCGTGTGACTGACGGTGGGTCGAGACTAGAAAATTTAAATTTCTAGTCTGTCATCTGCTCAATAAGCCAACAAGCCACCTTGAATTATCGACCTCGTAACCTAATTTAC
The DNA here is from genome assembly GCF_021461385.2 of Schistocerca piceifrons. Classification (NCBI taxonomy): domain Eukaryota; kingdom Metazoa; phylum Arthropoda; class Insecta; order Orthoptera; family Acrididae; genus Schistocerca; species Schistocerca piceifrons. The sequence continues at coordinate 562,536,068 of NC_060141.1, forward strand.
AGATTAATCACTTGAAAAGCTGCCACGTTATCGGAAAACATTTGGATATTGTTCAGTTCAATGCCTACCCCAAAACTTAAATAAAGTACACTACTGGCCATTAAAATTGCTGCACCAGGAAGAAATGCAGATGATAAACGGGTATTCATTCGACTAATATATTATACTAGAACTGACATGTGATTACATTTTCACGCAATTTCGGTGCACAGACCCTGATAAACCATTACCAAGAACAACCACCTCTGGTCGTAATAACGGCCTTGATACGCCTTGGCATTGAGTCAAACAGAGCTTGGATGGCGTGTACAGGTACAGCTGCCCATGCAGCTTCAACACGATACCACAGTTCATCAAGAGTAGTGACTGGCGTATTGTGACGAGCCAGTTGGTCGGCCACCATTGACCAGACGTTTTCAGTTGGTGAGAGATCTGGAGAATGTGCTGGCCAGGGCAGCAGTCGAACATTTTCTGTATCCAGAAAGGCCCGTACAGGACCTCCAACATGCGGTCGTGCATTATCCTGCTGAAATGCCGGGTATCCCAGGGATTGAATGAATGGTAGAGCCAGAGCTCCTAAAACATCTGAAATGTGACGTCCCCTGTTCAAAGTGCCGTCAATGCGAACAAGAGGTGACCTACACGTGTAACCAATGGCACCCCATTCCATCACACCGGGTGATACGGGAGTATGGCGATGACGAATACACTCTTCCAATGTGCGTTCACCGCGATGTCGCCAAACATGGATACGACCATCATTATGCTGTAAACAGAACCTGGATTCATCCGAAAAATGACGTTTTGCCATTCTTGCACCCAGGTTCGTCGTTGAGTTCACCATCGCAGGCGCTCCTGTCTGTGATGCAGCGTCAAGGGAAACCGCAGCCATGGTCTCCGAGCTGATAGTCCATACTGCTGGAAACGTCGTCGAACTGTTCGTGCAGATGGTTGCTGTTTTGCAAACGTCCCCATCTGTTGACTCAGGGATCGAGACGTGGCTGCACTATCCGTTACAGCCATGTGGATAAGATGCCTGTTATCTTGACTGCTAGTGATACGAGTCCGTTGGGATCCAGCACGGCGGTCCGTATTACCCTCCTGAATCCACCGATTGCATATTCTGCTAACAGTCATTGGATCTCGACCAACGCAAGCAGCAGTGTCGCGATACGATAAACCGCAATCGTGATAGGCTTAAATCCGACCTTTACCAAAGTCGGAAACGTGATGGTACGCACTTCTCCTCCTTACACGAGGCATCACAACAACGTTTCACCAGGCAACGCCTGTCAACTGCTGTTTGTGTATGAGAAATCGGTTGGAATCTTTCCTCACGTCAGCACGTTGTAGGTGTCGCCACCGGCGCCAACCTTGTGTGTATGCTGTGAAAAGCTAATCATTCGCATATCACAGCATTTTCTTCCTGTCGGTTAAATTTCGTGTCTGTACCACGTCATCTTCGTGGTGTAGCTATTTTAATGGGCGGTTGTGTATTTTGTATTGAAACCTTCCCCTAATACCACACTAAGTACTGGGAAAATTAATTGTATCCGTGTGATGCTCCTGACAAAGGAAGTATTCTACGTCCTATTTGGTCCGAATCATCTTACAACAACCCTGCCGTTGTTTGCACTCTTTTCATTGAGTACGATGGTCCCTTCCACCGAGATTCATAAACGCAAATGTACATTATCGATTTTAATAATAATTTCATGTGGCTGAATAGCTTGGTGCAGGTATTTCATTGCACATCACTTCAGCGACCAGCGTGTCCCCAACTTACACTGTAGTACCGCGAAAGAAGACTCAGAGTTTAACGAGTAATCCGAACCATGTGTCGTTCCTGAAGGGACTGCACATGATTGGAAGGTTAAGACTAGGTTACAGACAGACTTAAAGTTCCGTTGCCTGTTGTGAAGCCATCGTAAAATTGTATCACGAATCAGTGACATTGGGGCAAGATTGATTTTAACATTTTTTGTAACTTGTCACATAACTGTCCAAAGATTGTAGTGTCGACATCAGCTTCGTTGGTGGCTGGGACACATACACTCCTGGAAATTGAAATAAGAACACCGTGAATTCATTGTCCCAGGAAGGGGAAACTTTATTGACACATTCATGGGGTCAGATACATCACATGATCACACTGACAGAACCACAGGCACATAGACACAGGCAACAGAGCATGCACAATGTCGGCACTAGTACAGTGTATATCATCCTTTCGCAGCAATGCAGGCTGCTATTCTCCCATGGAGACGATCGTAGAGATGCTGGATGTAGTCCTGTGGAACGGCTTGCCATGCCATTTCCACCTGGCACCTCAGTTGGACCAGCGTTCGTGCTGGACGTGCAGACCGCGTGAGACGACGCTTCATCCAGTCCCAAACATGCTCAATGGGGGACAGATCCGGAGATCTTGCTGGCCAGGGTAGTTGACTTACACCTTCTAGAGCACGTTGGGTGGCACGGGATACATGCGGACGTGCATTGTCCTGTTGGAACAGCAAGTTCCCTTGCCGGTCTAGGAATGGTAGAACGATGGGTTCGATGACGGTTTGCATGTACCGTGCACTATTCAGTGTCCCCTCGACGATCACCAGTGGTGTACGGCCAGTGTAGGAGATCGCTCCCCACACCACGATGCCGGGTGTTGGCCCTGTGTGCCTCGGTCGTATGCAGTCCTGATTGTGGCGCTCACCTGCACGGCGCCAAACATGCATACGACCATCATTGGTACCAAGGCAGAAGCGACTCTCATCGCTGAAGACGACACGTCTCCATTCGTCCCTCCATTCACGCCTGTCGCGACACCACTGGAGGCGGGCTGCACGATGTTGGGGCGTGAGCGGAAGGCGACCTAACGGTGTGCGGGACCGTAGCCCAGCTTCATGGAGACGGTTGCGAATGGTCCTCGCCGATACCCCAGGAGCAACAGTGTCCCTAATTTGCTGGGAAGTGGCGGTGCGGTCCCCTACGGCACTGCGTAGGATCCTACGGTCTTGGCGTGCATCCGTGCGTCGCTGCGGTCCGGTCCCAGGTCGACGGGCACGTGCACCTTCCGCCGACCACTGGCGACAACATCGATGTACTGTGGAGACCTCACGCCCCACGTGTTGAGCAATTCGGCGGTACGTCCACCCGGCCTCCCGCATGCCCACTATACGCCCTCGCTCAAAGTCCGCCAACTGCACATACGGTTCACGTCCACGCTGTCGCGGCATGCTACCAGTGTTAAAGACTGCGATGGAGCTCCGTATGCCACGGCAAACTGGCTGACACTGACGGCGGCGGTGCACAAATGCTGCGCAGCTAGCGCCATTCGACGGCCAACACCTCGGTTCCTGGTGTGTCCGCTGTGCCGTGCGTGTGATCATTGCTTGTACAGCCCTCTCGCAGTGTCCGGAGCAAGTATGGTGGGTCTGACACACCGGTGTCAATGTGTTCTTTTTTCCATTTCCAGGAGTGTACATATCAAGATAGTACAATCTGGTGTGAGTGAGGGCAGTTGACTTTAATTAATAAACTGAGCTTTGTGACAGTGTTATGCGCCACCACGCGTTGTACAAGGAAGATTCTTACATGCTCGGCAATGTATGTTAACTGTTGCTTATTGTTTTGACTGTGCCTAATGGCATATTAAATTTAAGGCAGGTAATGCTATAGAGCAAAATAATGGATTTACATTACATGGGTGTAAATTTGTGTGGTAATGCAGAGTAATGATTTGTGTTCCCTTTTGTTAAAGAACTTAATAATGGAATGATGTTGTCCTGAAACATGTTGTGTTAAATAAATTACATATATTCGACTACTAGTGCGCCATAACCTCTGTAGTGATTTTAAAATTCCCTGGTTCGAATGGAATTCTATCCCGTCACCTAGACCACCAAGCACGAAACTTTAAATATAGAACTACGGATCGAATAAATTCTCTTCGGAACATTTCTCGTCAGGCGTTTGGAAATTACAGTAATATGTAATAAGTGATTGTGCTGCAGCATCATGGAACGTTGGTACGCTGGCTCTAAGCACTATGGGACTTAACATCTGAGGTCATCAGTCCCCTAGACTTAGAACTACTTAACCCTAACTAACCTAAGAACATCACACACATCCATGCCCGAGGCAGGATTCGAACCTGGGACCATAACTGCTGAGCGGTCCCGGACTGAAGCGTCTTGAACCACTCGGCTACAGCGGCTGGGTCGTTGGTAAGCTCCCTCTGGGTGCTGGCCGACTAAAGCACCGAACAGAATAGAAAACTAGACCCCATTGGTAAGGAAGCTATCCACAACAGACCAATTCTTATCCCCGATTTTACTGGAGCCGACCACATACCTCAAATTAAAGCATCCATGTCGAGAGCTTCAATAGTCACCTTCTGGCGATAAGCATCTATAACGATCCTTCACCACCATTTCCATTCGAAATTGTAGTGCATTTATTTTCTTTCATTATAATTGCGAGGTCGCACCTATTAAGCTGCGTGGCCTTGCTAGAACCCTTTGTAACGTTCTGAATATTAATTAAGCTATCGTACTTCTTCCTGAGTGTTTAGTGAGTTAACTAGTAGGTCACTGTGTCAACAAACAAAGTGTACACTTCACTTCACTGTTACCTGGAATTATCGTTCTGCGTCATGTTTTCCACTAAAGCTCAGTGGCGGCATTTAGCGGTGGGCCAGCAACCAATGCTAATTCACCTTTCGAGTTTTCCTACTGGAAATGAATTATGCTACTTACTAATACCAGTTTCCACGTACTGAAGGGGCGAAATTTGAAATTAGTCTTCATTCAGGTTGAGAAAAATAGTAACTTTATAATTCCGGAAATGTAATAATAGATTTCCGTACCAGACAGAAAGCTACAGGATCTAAAATGACGTCCTGTACAAACATTACTGAAATGGTGCTGGTTGTTAAAGGTATGGAAAGAGAAATGGCAAGATCTGATTATCAAGAACAGAAATATAGTTGTTAAACTGTAACACATTTATTTCCCAGAGTCTTTTTGATTCTCCTCTCCCTCTTTTTTGCAAGGAAATTTGGTGCAATAGTAATCCCTATGTGAAATCAACTCTTCATTAACAATAATTATAACACCAGTCCAATGTATCGAAATCAGTTATTACTGTTTTTATTTTAATTTGAATTTAAAGGTTTCACCTAAAACAAAACATAGAACTCAGAAAATCTAGCCTGTTTTAACGCAAATGAACTTACGTGAATCTTTCTGTGTTGAATATGGATTCAAATAAAACTTAATTAATCAGATAAAACGTAAGACTCTGAAAGCTTTATTTCCAAGTGACGTTTTTTTTAAAAAAAATTGCGCAAGCTTCTGATACACTTAACAGGACATAAACAGTGAGAAAATTTAATAATATGAATGACATGGACAAGATTGACGAATGAACTGGTTCCCTTACGAAGAAGAGAAACTGGGCCGTGCTGCTTGCACCTTACACGCTCATCCAGCCGTTAAAAGGAGCCAGCTTGATACAGACAAGGAATCACGCAACACACGGCCTAGTCAAGGCTCGCAGTAGAAACTCCGAAATTGCGGAAGCAAAACAGACTGCAAAATTTTACCAATTTTCTGTACAACTGGCATTAAAAGGTAGCTGGAGCAGAACACGTATGCAGAAACTGACTGCTGGAGATACTGCCATAAAACAGTTAAATAAAGGAAACAGCTACCTGCATACCCTCCTTCAGAGGTGTACAGTATTTCACTGGGGAAACAGGGTAGCATGGAGGAAATAAATGTCAGAGCACAGCAGGGGTATTAGATAAACACCCAAGTCTGAACACAATCGCGACATTTCCCCAGAGACAGATGCTCACCAGTTTATGTTACGCGTGCACAAATACAACATGTAACAGTCCATGGATGAGCAGTCACATAGCATACAGGGCACTCAGGAGCGACTTGGGCTGAGATCTTCCCTTTAACCAACCACCGTCCCACATCAAGGAAGTGGCGCTGGTAGCAGCGCGTAGTTCTCCAGCAGTGTTCCCATTCTCCAGCTGTCGCCCCAGTGTCCTAAACAGGATGCGGCCGACTCACCCATCGCTTTCACACTTAATACCACCCATCCGGCGCCCACTCGGTGACCGGGAAAAACATGCATGCGGCAATGATATCAAGTGTACCTGGTCGGCACCACAATTAAATCGAGCCCCAATACCTCTCGCTTACTTTACGAGTTTTGAAAAGAGAAATGAAGTTAATAACTGTTATCAGACTGTAGTTACTTCAATGAACTTAGCCAAATGAAATTTAAACAAGTACGGTAACAATGCGACCCATCGAAGTTCTGTGTTTCCACTTTCTTACTCTAATAAACCATACTAACTGGGCATTCACTATTGTTATATGCACACAATAAGCAGTATCTTAACTCTTTCAGACCTGAATTTTTTCTGGAGGAAGGAAAATTTTTCTTCATGTGGTAATTATCTTCAGTGATTTCTTTAGTAACTTTAAATGCAAGATTTATACAAAAATATGTACCTCTTTTAAAACACACTTTGTACACTTGGCTTCAACTTACGGACTAAAATAACTAGTTACAAAATATTCTCTCTTTTAATAAATAATTACAAAGCAATAGCAATAACAATATTCAATTATACTGTGGAATACAGTGAACCAATCACATCTGTGTCTTCTGGTGGTCATGAGCTGCTGCGCTACATTGACTTGCTGATATTTTCATAGTGATGCCCAACAGCTGGCAGCACATGCACTTGGTGAAAAGGCTGAACATTCACAAATGTCTACCTTGGGCTTCCATTGTCAAAAAGCTGTTAAGACACTGTAAAAGTTAATGTACACAATTGTAGCCTGGGAGTCTGAAAGGGTTAAGGAAGGGTTTAAATTGAGTAATGATTTGTATTTTAAATAAAACGGTAAACTGGTTTCAATTAAGTGTCCATATACTGAATTGATGGCTCCTTTGAGTGCCATCTACGTTAAAAGACTCTGGCATTCTTCTACATCAGCAATGAAATAAATCGTCAGTATGAACAATTTGTCCGTAATGGACAGCATTGTGAGGGCTGCGTCTGTTGGTAAATACAAAATTAAACAGTTTCTGTGTCAGTCACTCTTTATTTTACCACTACGCATTGCCATGGTGTTCACACCATCATCTTCAGGTGGAGAATTGCTTTTTTACATGGCTGGCGTCTTTTCGCAATTGAAGACCAAGGACAGTATAGGTTATGTTGCGTCTTTTGCTAACAATAAAAATGGTTTATTTAGAAAAGGTACTTCTGAAGCTAAGACACATGAATACCTGACAATAAATTCCACTTACGGGAACGGTTGAGTCGTAAAAAGTCTGCATACTGCTGCCTGACTGATCATGTCCCCTCCACTGTCCACGTTTACACTGTCTCTTCAAAGACGTTGTAGATGTTACAGATATGCTTGTTTACCTCGGATATAAAGGTGAAGGATTATGTTAGTTTCTACACAAGAAATTAATATAATAATTGAATTATGCATATGTCCTTATTCTAGTGCAGCCCATTCATATTTTTTTTAAAACAAAAGAACAACATACTTATGTACACAATCATTTAATCTTTTATTTTGTTATCCAATGCTGCACCCCATTCATGTTCTTTAAATACCAGAAAAACATTTGTGTATATATAACTACCTTACATAATAACTGAACTGTGCATATTTCCATATTCTGATGCAGCACATTCATGTCTTAAAAAATTAAAACCGTTTAATCTTTTATCTTCTTATCCAATGTAAACAAGCATATATGTAATACGCACAGGATCTCTGAACTGACAGTGTAAACTAATGTACACTGAGAAGGACGTACATCTGGCAGCAGTGTGTAGACTTTTTACAACTCTACCGTCCCTGTAAGTACAATTCACTGTCAGAAATTCATTTTTTTTTTCAATTTCGTAAGTGCCTTATCTAAAGAGACAATTTTTACCATTAACAAAAGATGCAACATAACCTACACTTCCCTTGGTCTGCTACTGTGAGAAGACGTCTGTACTTTTCACCAACACCAGCTACGTAAACAAACAATTCTTTACCTGAAGATGATGGTCTGAACCATTGAACGCGTAATGGCAAAACAAACACGTGACTGACGCAGAAACTTTTTTTTAATTGTCTTTAGTTTACCTTTTTGGAAACAGTGAAGTTGAGAATATGGTGCAAAAATATTTCTGCAGATTCTTCATATCTGCTATTAATTAGATAGACCGAACTCCATATTGTCTACTACTAAGAAACATTCTTGACGTAAGGTGGAGAAATTCTTGCAACGCCATATTTTAGCCTGGAAATCTTTCATCTGTAGGTAGATTTGCATGAGACGGCTTATTAATGCAGAAGTGCTAAATATCATCTCCTTCCATAATTTTTGCCAGTGTTAGCACTAATGTTTAATGTCTTGCACAGTCCACTAGTCCACTCCAAAACATTCCCTCACTCTAACACGGCTGGCAGGGTTCCCCCACAGTTCAGTCCGTCTACGGTATACCTTGTTGTACATAAAAGTGGTTCACAAAAACGGAAAACAACCAGGCATCACTGTTAACCATATGTTGGCGATGACTATTGGGCCTGCGTACGGCGCATTTTTCTTCGTAGAAAATGTCTTCACAAAACGGAGAGACACTGGCAAAGCTTGGCTCTCCTCACCTCGGGCCTAATGGCTTCTTCAGTTCTTTGACAGAATCTTACACTTCGCGTAATAATAAATTTTAACATCTCACGGGAGAGCTCAGACTTTATAATATGGTTCAAATGGCTCTGAGCACTATGAGAATTAACTTCTGAGGTCATCAGTCCCCTAGAACTTAGAACTACTTAAATCTAACTAACCTAAGGACATCACACACATCCATGCTCGTGGCAGGATTCGAACCTGCGACCGTAGCGGTCGCGCGGTTCCAGACTGTAGCGCCTAGAACCGCTCGGCTACACCGGCCGGCAGACTTTAGAATATGGTTTGTTTTAGTATTCTTTATTTTTGAAGAATAAAATGAATGTGGTGTTTCAATCCAATTAAACTTTCAGATGTGAATCTGTTTCTATACAGGGTGCAACGGGTATAAGAGCAGAAATTACTGTTAATAACGGAAGGTGGTGTACTGCACAACATAGCATTAGTATTCACGTCAATTGCAGACTTATGACTATAGGCATTACATGTCGTATGTTTTTAGATTTGGTAGTACCTCCACATAACGCGTGGCCAACCAAGCCATTAATGCCTGTTTTCCCTGCGTTCGGGGAAGGGGCTGTTGAGACAGGTAATGCGGTGCGGTACGTCTCGTGATAACGAATGTGGGGATCGCTCTCCCGCAACCAACAACAAATAGAGATATCTGTCAGGTTCCACACGTACCCCAGTATGCATTTGCCGTATACGCATGCTTAGTGTGAAATAACCATCATTTGTCAATCATTTTGTGTTATCTACGGCGTCCATTACAGCAGTCTAGGGCAAAACAAAGTACGGAGGTGTGAAAATGTTAAATTGAGGATTTAAAGCTTATACCGACATTAATGATGCTTATCTTTGCGTTTTTAGAGATCCGTGTCTCAATCTGTAAAAATATGACATAGGATCGCTTCGTTGTGTATCTGTCTGTCTGACTGCTAAGCATCCATTTTCTCAAGGGCAGGTAGACGTAACAGGTTCAAATTTATGTAATACACAAACATCTATGGTCCCTTGCAGGTGGGAACGTTTTAAACTCCTCAGTCGCTTCGATCAAAACATATAACCGTTTATGTCACATATTTTGATACTCGAAAACTCACTCACCAAAACCTCTAGGGTGCTTCCCGTTGTCCTAGAATCTGAAATCAGGCAAGAAGCAAGATTTCACAGTACAAGTAAAGAAAAAAGTCCCAAAATTGTTAAGCTGTAATTATATCATACGAAAAAATATTTTTTGTCCTTTTTTTATCCGTCTGTAGTGTTTGTCTTTTAAGACCCCCTTCTCTCTGGAAGAGGTTCGCGTACTTATGTCACCTACTAAAGTCTAAAGTCTCTTGTTTGTGTAAAACATTTAAACTTCTAAGTCAATAGAATCAAAAGATTTTGTCATTTATGTCACCTATTTTGCTACTCAAAAACTCACTTATCATAACCTATAGAGTACTTACCATTGATAGGGACTGATGACATTAGCAGTTAAGTCCCATAAGATTTCACACACACTTACCGTTGACCTGTAATCATGAAATTCGGCAAGAAACGATGTTTCACAGTACAGTTAAAGTAAAAAAAAATCTGAAACTTATTAAGCTTTAATTATATCACATATAAAACATCATTTGCCATAAGAACATACATTGCATTCATCATCCATCAAAATCAAAAGAGACGAACACTACTGCGTAGAAATACAAAACGTTAAGTTCCAGCAAGTAAATAAAAATGTTTTACTACATCTTCTCTCTCTCCTTATATCAACTGGAGAGACCTGCTCAGTTCTTTTTGTATGTCCGACTTTTCTGAGGAACTACTGTAGCGATTCTGATACGGTCTTGAAATTCCCGGGACCAATATCTTGCCAGTATCGATATTGGCAACAGGCAGAAATCTTACGTTCTCGATTCCTGGAATGGATGAACTATACAGGGTGTTACAACAAGGTACGGCCAAACTTTCAGGAAACATTCCTCACAAACAAAGAAAGAAAATATGTTATGTGGACATGTGTCCGGAAACGCTTACTTTCCATGTTAGAGCTCATTTTATTACTTCTCTTCAAATCACATTAATCATAGAATGGAAACACACAGCAATAGAACGTACCAGCGTGACTTCAAACACTTTGTTACAGGAAATGTTCAAAATGTCCTCCGTTAGCGAGGATACATACATTCACCCTGCGTCGCATGGAATCCCTCATGCGCTGATGCAGCCCTGGAGAATGGCGTATTGTATCACAGCCGTCCACAGTACGAGCACGAAGAGTCTCTACATTTGGTACCGGGGTTGCGTACACAAGAGCTTTCAAATGCCCCCATAAATGAAAGTCAAGAGGGTTGAGGTCAGGAGAGCGTGGAGGCCATGGAATTGGTCCGCCTTTACCAATCCATCGGTCACCGAATCTGTTGTTGAGAAGCGTACGAACACTTCGACTGAAATGTGCAGGAGCTCCATCGTGCATGAACCACATATTGTGTCGTACTTGTAAAGGCACATGTTCTAGCAGCACAGGTAGAGTATCCCGTATGAAATCATCATAACGTGCTCCATTGAGCGTAGGTGGAAGAACATGGGGCCCAATCAAGACATCACCAACAATGCCTGCCCAAACGTTCACAGAAAATCTGTGTTGATTGCACAATTGCGTGCGGATTCTCGTCAGCCCACACGTGTTGATTGTGAAAATTTACAATTTGATCACGTTGGAATGAAGCCTCATCCGTAAAGAGAACATTTGCACTGAAATGAGGATTGACACATTGTTGGATGAACCATTCACAGAAGTGTACCCGTGGAGGCCAATCAGCTGCTGATAGTGCCTGCACACGCTGTACGTGGTACGGAAACAACTGGTTCTCCCGTGGCACTCTCCATACAGTGACGTGGTCAACGTTACCTTGTACACCAGCAACTTCTCTGACGCTGACATTAGGGTTATCGTCAACTGCACGAAGAATTGCCTCGTCCATTGCAGGTGTCCTCGTCGTTCTAGGTCTCCTCCAGGCGCGAGTCATAGGCTGGAATGTTCCGTGCTGCCTAAGACGCCGATCAATTGCTTCGAACGTCTTCCTGTCGGGACACCTTCGTTCTGGAAATTTTTCTCGATACAAACGTACCGCGCCACGGCTATTGCCCCGTGATAATCCATACATCAAATGGGCATCTGCCAACTCCGCATTTGTAAACATTGCACTGACTGCAAAACCACGTTCGTAATGAACACTAACCTGTTGATGCTACGTACTGATGTGCTTGATGCTAGTACTGTAGAGCAATGAGTCACATGTCAATACAAGCACCGAAGTCAACATTACCTTCCTTCAATTGGGCCGACTGGCGGTGAATCAAGGAAGTAAAATACATACTGACGAAACTAAAATGAGCTCTAACATGGAAATTAAGCGTTTCCGGACACATGTCCACATAACATCTTATCTTTATTTGTGTGTGAGGATGTATCCTGAAAGTTTGGCCGTACCTTTTTGTAACATCCTGTATAATGTTAGCTCAGGGATATGGGCTACATAGTTGTGCTCAAGACTGATTAGTTGCATATGCTAATATCGCTGGTTGTCTTAGCACCGAACAAAATCAATTACACGTTGACCTGCAAAAAATGACTCTTCCGCCTTTTTTTTAAAAAAAAAAGTTCATCTGTGTCAGTCTTCTGACCCGCTAAGAATTCCTCTCCTGTTCCAACCTCTTCACCTCACAGTATCATTTGCAACCTACGTCCTCAATTACTTGCAGGATGTATTCCAATCTCTGTCTTCCTCTACAGTTTTTGCCATCTACAGCTCCCTCTAGTACCATGGAAGTCATTCCCTGATGTCAAAAATGGTTCAAATGGCTCTGAGCACTATGGGACTTAACATCTGAGGTCATCAGTCCCCTAGAACTTAGAACTACTTAAACCTAACTAACCTAAGGACATCACACACATCCATGCCCGAGGCAGGATTCGAACCTGCGACCGCAGCGGTCGCGCGGTTCCAGACTGAAGCGCTAGAACCGCTCGGCCACCAGCGGCTGGCCCCTGATGTCATAACAGATATGTAATCATCCCGTCCCTTCTCCTTCTCAGTGTTTTCCACATATTTCTTTCCTCTCCGATTCTGCCCAGAAACTTCTCATTCCCGACGTCATCAGTCCATCTAATTTTCAACACTCGTCTGTAACAGCGTATCTCAAATGCTTCGATTCTCCTCTATTCCGGTTTTCGCACAGTCCATATTTCACTACCCTATATTACCGAGCTCCGAATGTACATGCTCAGAAATTTCTTCTTCATATGAAGACCTATACTTGATACTAGTAGACTTTTCTTGGTCAGGAATGCCCTTTCTACCTGTGCTAGTCTGCTGTTGATGTTCTCTATGCTCCGCCCGTCGATGGTTATTTTGCTGCCTAGGTAGCACAATTCCTTAACTTCATCTACTTTATGACCATCAACCCTGATGTTAAGTTTTTCGCTGTTCTCATTTCTGCTACTTCTCGTTACTTTCGTATTTCTTCCATTTACTCTCAATCCATATTCAATACTAATTAGACCGTTTATTCTATTCAGTAGACCATGTAAATTCTTCTTCATTTTCACTCAGGATAGCAATGTCATCAGCCAATCTTACCATTGATAAATCTCCACCTTGAATTTTAATTCCACTCCTGAACTTTTCTTTTATTTCCATCACTGCTTCTTCGATGTATAGATTGAGCGATAGGGACGGAAGAGTACATCTTTCTGTTACACCCTTTTTAATCCAAGCACTTCGTTCTTGATCGTCTACTCTTATTATTCCCTCTTGGTTCTTGTACATATTGTATATTACACGTCGCTCCCTATAGCTTACCCCCATTTTTCTCAGAATTTCAAATATTTTGCACCATTTTACATCGTCCAACGCTTTTCCCAGGTCGTCAACTCCTATGAACTTGTCTTGATTTTTATTTAGTCTTGCTTTCATTATCAAACACAACGTCAGAATTGTTCTGTGATGATTTTACCTTTCCAAAAGCCAAACCGATCGTCATCTAACACATCCTCAATTTCATTTGCCAATCTTCTGTATATTACACTTGTCAGCAACTTGGATGCAAGAGCTGTTAAGCTGACTGTGCGATAATTCTTGCACTTGTCAGGTCTTGCAGTCTTTGAAATGGTGTGGATGATGTTTTTCCTTAAGTTACATGTTATGTCACCAGACTCATTCATTCTACACACTAATGTGAATAATCGTTTTGTTGCCACTTGAGCCAATGATTTAGAAACTCTGATGGAATTTTATCTATCCCTTCAGCCTTATTTGATCTTAAGTCCTCCAAAGCTCCCTTCATTTCTGATTCTAATTATGGATCACCTACCTATTCTAAATCGACTCTTGATTCTTCTTCTGTCACATCAGACAAATCTTACCCCTCGTAGAGACTTTCAATGTATTCTTTCCACTTACCTGCTGTCTACTGTGCATCTAACAGTGGAATTCCCGTTTCACCCTTAATGTTTTCGCTCTTGCTTTTAATTTCACAAAAGGCTATTTTGATTTTCTTATATGCTCAGCCAGTCCTGCAGACAATCATTACTTTTTCGATTTCTTCACATTTCTCATGCAGCCGTTTCATCTTAGCTTCCCTGCACTTTCTATTTATTTCATTTCTCGGCGACTTTTACGTCTGTATTCCTGAATTTCCCTCAACATTTTTGTACTTCCTTCTTTCAACGATCAGCTGCAGTATATCTTCTATTACGCATGGTTTCTTCGCGGTTACCTTATTTGTACCTATGTTTTTCATTCCAACTCCTATGATTTACCTTTCTAGAGATGTCCACTCGTCTTCAACTGTACTGCTTACTGAGCTATTCCTTATTGCTGTATCTATAGCCTTAAAGAACTTCAAGCGTATCTCGCCATTCCTTAGTACTTCCGTATCCTTTTCTTATTGATTCTTCTGGCCAATCTCTTAAACTTCAGCCTACCCTTCATCATTACTACATTGCGATCTGAGCCTGTATCTGCTCAATTCAGTACCTGATTTCAAAATCTCTTCTTACCATGATGTAATCAAACCGATATTTTGCCGTATCACCCCCTCTTTTCCAAATATGCCGCCTCCTCTTGTGATTCTTCAACAGAGTGTTAAAGAACTCAATTAGTCTTTCTCCTATCTCATTTCTTGGGCCACATTCTCCTGTAACCGTTTCTTCTACTTCTTCCCCTACAACTGTATTCCAGTAACCATGACTATTAGATTTTCATCTCCATTTGCGTACTGTATTATTCTTTCGATATCCTCATATAGTTTTTCTATCTCTTCATCTTCAGTTTGCGACGTCAGCTTGTATACCTGAATTATTGTTTCCGGTGTTGCTTTGCTGTCGATTCTGATGAAAACATCCCTATCACAATCTTGAGTCCGAAAACAGATACTGGATTGATCAGTAACACACTCTCTGCCATACGTTCCTATTCAAAACGAATCCTACTCCCATTATACCATTTTCTGCTACTGTTGATAATACCCTAGACTCATCGGACCAGACATTCATGTCTTCTAGATTGAGCCTTTGCATTTCCCTTTTCAGATTTTCTAGCTTCCCTATCACGTACAAACTTCTGACATTCCACGCCACGACTCGTAGAACGTTACCCTTCCGTTGGTTATTCAATCTGTCTCTCATGGCCACCCTCCACTTGGTAGTCCCCATCAGTAGATCCGAATGGGGGACTATTCCGGAATCTTTTTCCAATGGAGAGGTCATCATGGCTCTTTTTCAATTGCAGGCCACATGTCTTGTAAAGCACGTTATGTCTCTTTAATGCTATGATTTCCATTGCCTCTTGCGTCCTCATGCCGTAGATCATTGCTGATTCTCCCGCCTTTAGGGGCAGTTTCCCACCCCAAGGACAAGAGAGTGTCCTGAACCTCTGTCCCCTCCTCCGCCCGTTTTGACAAGGCCGTTGGCAGAATAAAGGTGACGTCTTATGCTTGTGGGCAGGTTTATGTGTCACAGTTTCGTAATTAGTGCCCTCTAGCCCTATTAAACAAAAAGCTGTTGGGATGAAGCATTTCTTCGACAGAGGCGATGGTAATATCGTTCCAGTCAATATTGGTGAAACGGTCTCCCACATCTCATGGTTAAGGCCTTAGCAGAGTAATCTTATTAGCCAGTGTGAAGACTAATAAGCTGCGAAGAGCATCGAAAGACCTAATCGGTCAACATTTAGCATGAGTTGCTAAGATCGTTGGAAACGTGTTGTTATCGACTAAATACATCGTCAGGTCGATTGACATACACGGTGAAGAAATACTATGTGCCCGCCGACCTGCCGCGAACTATACGTACAATTTCTTGCACATGTCTTAATGCTGCAGCATCACGTTGTGGCCTACGACACCCGCATCGATATCCCGTTTCTCATAGTTGTTGGTGCACTGCAGCGCAGGTATTTGCGTTCAGAATGCTACAAGGTGGGATCTGAAACCATAGCTCTCCCTGCCCTTCCCGCAGACTGCCTAGCTTCTTTATAAATCAATTGTATACCAGGTGATTCTGCAAAAGTGTTTGTCTCCATTATACCGGAGCTGTGTTTGCGTGCTTTCTGCAAGGCTAATAGGCCTCGGCTGCGTGGGCAGCTGTCTGTTATTGACGTATGGACACGAAGATGTAAAACACATAATTTATGCTGCTCAGCGTCTTTCACTTCGCGGGCCAAGTAAAGTTTGTGACGTATTTGTGGGAAGACTTTTCGACGCAGAGAGACAGAGACAGAGAGAGAGAAATAACAACCATATTAGGGCACAACATACAAAAATATCATCAATTATACCTGTTACACGCTGTATAGCCAGCATTACACGAGAAATAATCAGTCAAGTCTCATTTCGACAACAGACTACGTGAATGTAAGTTAACGCAGTTTCGTTGTACGTCACACTCACCAACTTGTTCGCGCAGCTCCATACCGGAAGGCGATTTAAATCACCAATTAATTTTTTACGACCTGTATAGAGATCAGCAGAACACATTGTGCAAAGGCCTAAGCAAAATGAACACCAGGTTCGAGTTGTTATCACCGCATCAGAAAATCCGGTATCCCAATGAAAACTATGAGTTGCAAACGTCATGAAATTATTAAAAATGTACAAAGAACATCATGAACTTAAACTGACAAACCGAAATATTTTGACTATTTGCTTAATTTGGAACGCAATACAGCAGCGATTCTGTACGGCGTGGATTAGACAAGCCCTTGACAGGTTTCTGGAGGTATGAGGCACCAGGTGTCTGCTCACAGGACACGAAATTCCAGTAAATTGTGGACCGGTGATTTGTTGAGACAGAGTTCGCGACCTATATAGGCGTTCCATCAGATCCAGATGAGATGTATTTGGTGGGCAAGACATTAACTTCAGACCACTATTACGCTCCTCAAACCACTGTATCACAATTCTGGTCTTCTGAGACCAACAGACATCGTGCTGGAAGTTGCCATCAAGGTCGGGAAAGGGTCACAGGTGTCCGCAACAATGTTCACTTGTCCACATGGTGCCTTCGATTATCGTCACAGGTCCCGTGAAAGTTACCCACAGCATAACGTTGTCATGACGATGTACCTGTACATGACCATCGGCCAGATGTACCAAAACATATAATTCATCCGACTAGGTGACACGGTTCCACTGATTCATAGTTCAATTTCGATGATCCTGTGCCCACCGCAACAGCAACTGAAGTGTCGTTTCGTGAAGGGTTTAAAGCCGAATTCAACAACTTTCTGTTAGGCAACTTCTTCAACTCCATTGAACAGTGTCTTTACAGAAACAGAAATGTAATGTTTTAAGCAATTATGATTAAAATGAGGATTGTAATTCAGCAATTTAATATAATTTCACTGTATTCGACGGAAAGTAAAATATTTATAAGTCCCATTTCTTTCCACACCACACAGACGTCTGTCTGTTAGATACAAGCAATCTCGTAATGAAATTTAACACCTGTGAATGACTCTCGCATCAGAACACTTAGTGTACCAGTGCGTTAATGATTTGCACAGGTTAAGGGAGGTAGAAACTCATCTAACTTCAATTTGTGCATGATGGAAGGATCGAAGATCGATTAGAGGGGAAAGTCAAAGAGACTCCTCTCAGTCTTTCTTATTATTAAGTAGGGTAAAATATTTGTATTTATTGGAAGTTGCTATCGTATGTTATCAGCTGCTGTGTGTTCTGTAAGTCCTTGCACAATTTTTTTTAAATTAACTTGCACCATTTATGTACTAACGTAAGGGCAGCTTAGTATAATAAACAAAAGACGCTGATAAAAACACATTAAAAAAATAACTGGAGGAATACGACCGAAAAGCATATAACAACAAATAAACTAAAGTACTTAAAAAAAGCACCGTGAATGTATTGGTGTAAGCAGTATTCATTGTTACTGTGCTACCAAACCGCTTTATGGAAAAACCACATAACACACTTTTCTTTAAATCAGAGTAGTTGTAGGGAAATATATCTCACCACCCATACCAGAACTGTGATGCAATAACTTCAGGGAAAAGAAATGGGAGGCTAAAGGCGGCGAGTTCACTTCAGAGTAATAAAGGCGTCTCAGCATACGCAGGTCGCAAAGATAATTTTTTTTTCACAGGCCGCGAAACTTCAAAATTGACAAGAACAGACGACACATGATATAATGTAGCAAATGTCACAACAAGCCAAACTCAAATAAGAACATGTAGTAATGTGTCCGTGAAAACATCCAGACGAGAACAGAAATTCGAATAATTAACCAAGGACACCTAGGCTATATGTGGGAAAAACAAACGGTATAAATATTCGCAAACGTCGAGCACAATATGACTCGTTGCGGACCGTGTAAAACTAACATAATATATGCGCACGTACTGCATTTGCATGCAGTGTACACTGTAAAATTTTACTGTGTAACATCACCGACGGGTGTTTAGGAAAATACAAGCAAAACGCATCTAACATGAACAGAGGCAAAAACAAAAAGCAGCTGCAGACACCTCCATCCATGGTCACCATTAAATTGACAATTGAAGACATTATCCTGGAACATTATCTTGGAACAAGTACCAGTTTAGGAAACATTAAAAACAAGTAAACTCGTATAGACGTGTTCTTACTGTCAGAATTACGTCCGTCATTTTCATATCAAATGAAATCCCGTATCCCACAGATTGCTTGTTTGTTTCTCTATTGATCTCTCCTTAAAGCTGTCTGTCTCGAAACCTGCGTCATGAACAGCATGCACGTGTTGATCTTGTGTTACATTTATCTTCCTGGTTTCCAGCAAACAAGGAGCGCCTTTCACAGTTCAAGGAAGCATTTTGATATCACCTGAAGTATGGAGTATTGGAATGACAACGTAAATTTCGTTGCACTTCACTCGTCTTTTCTTCGAAACTTACAGTCGACAAATAAGATGCATTTTAGTGACAGAGTGTGAAGTCAGTGGATCAGTCTGGGGTTTGTAGTTGTCCCGCTGGAGATGAACAGACCATCTTCAGTTATTATTACTGCAATCTTCGCAATAAAAGTGGCAGTTGACCCTGGATAACGAAAAGTGTGAGGTCGTCCATATGAGTGCTAAAAGGAACTCGTTAAACTTCGGTTACACGATAAATCAGTCTAATCTAAAAGCCGTAAATTCGACTAAATACCTAGGTATTACAATTACAAACAACTTAAATTGGAAGGAACTCATAGAAAATGTTGTGGGGAAGGCAAACCAAAGACTACGTTCTATTGGTAGGACACTTGGGAAATGTAACAGACCTACTAAGGAGACTGCCTACACTACGCTTGTCCGTCCTCTTTTAGAATACTGCTGCGCGGTGTGGGATCCTTTCCAGACAGGACTGACTCAGTACACCGAAAAATTTCAAAGAAAGGCGGCACGTTCTGTATTATCACGAAATATGGCAGAGAGTGTCACAGAAATGATACAAGATTTGGGCTGGAAATCGTTAAAAGAAAGGCGTTTTCGTTGCGACGGAATCTTCTCACGAAATTCCAATCACCAACTTTCTCCTCCGAATGCGAAAATATTATGTCGACACCGACCTGCATAGGGAGGAACTATCACCACGATAAAGTAAGGGGAATCAGAGCTCGTACGTAAAGATATAGCTGTCAATTCTTTCCGCGCGCTATACGAGATTGGAATAATAGAGAAATGTGAAGATGGTTCGATGAACCCTCCGCCAGGCACTTAAATGTGATTTGCAGAGTATCCATGTAGATTAGATGCAGATGTAGAAAAGAAACAAAGATAAAAGCTGTCTTAGTTTTTGTCATTAGAGCCGGCCAGAGTGGCCGAGCGGTTCTAGGCGCTACAGTCTGGAACCGCGCGACCGCTACGGTCGCAGGTTCGAATCCTGCCCCGGGCATGGATGTGTGTGGTGTCCTTAGGTTAGTTAGGTTTAAGTAGTTCTAAGTTCTAGGCGACTGATGACCTCAGAGGTTAAGTCCCATAGTGCTCAGAGCCATTTGAACCAATTTTTTTGTCGTTAGAAGCAATGTACTAAGTTGCTTAAGTGTAAGAAAAGCAGGCTGGCAGCCGTATCTGTCTTGACGGCACCATACTGGCATTCGTCGCAACTTCTTGTAAGGAACAATTGTACGGCGTTTTAGCTTCTCCTTCCTCCCTCATCTCTCCTCGGCAACAGTTCCAGTATCTGAGTGATTGCGACTCCTCTGTTTGGGATGGTGTGCAATGCTACAGCTCTATTGTTAGGAAGCAAAGTAATGATCAGGTTTATCTCTGCTTCAGTATTTTCATTCAGTAGTTATTTACAAGAGAAAAATTTGGTTGCATTGCTCTGAAGAGTAAAGATGGGCGTGGTGGGTAGCGTTCAACCACAATTTTAATAACTAAACCTTGAAAACTGGTAAATATTTTCGAAAACAAGAGTAACTATCGTGATAGATTACGTAAAATTTCACTGATATTGAACTTTTTTATTATAACTTGTCGCTTCAGTTTAGTATGTGGAGCCTTCACGGCCTCCGAACACTGAGTAGACCATTCCCTGCTCTGCCACGTATTTCAGGCACCTACGTATTATGTGACGCAGAGACGGGAAAAACCGTGCCTCTGCTGGGCTCGTGACCACATCGGTTGGACCCTTGACGACTGGAAAACCGTGGCCTTGTCAGATGAGTCCTGATTTCGGTTGATAAGAGCCGACGCTAGGGTTCGAGTGTGGCGCAGACTCCACAAAGCCATGGACCCATGTTGCCAACAACGCGCTATGCAAGCTCCCTAATGGACCGGGCTGTATTTACATGGAACGTACTGGGTCCTCTGGCCCATCTGAACCGGTACATTCTGGACAGCTGGAGCGAATCATTTGGCCACCTGGATCACCCGACGTGGACGCCATCGAATTTTCATGGGACATAATCGAGAGGTCAGTTCGTGCAGAAAATCCTGCGCCGCCAACACTTTAGCAATTATGGGTAGCTACAGAGACAGCATGGCTCAATATTTCTCCAGGAGACTTGCAACGACTTGGCGAGCCCATGTTACGTCTATTTGCTACAATACGCTAGGGAGGAGAAGGTCCAGCACAACGTTAAGAGTTATTCCATGACTTTTGTGACCTCATTGTATACCTGAGCGAACTTGAAGTAAATTTTGATTTATGCCCGGAAATTTAAAGTTTACCTTGGTGACGTTGTAAGTTTCTTGTTCATGTGGCAGCCAGTAGAGCACTCGCTCTTGCAGCAGCTGGCTTGCTCGTTTGTTCGCTCGATTGTTTATTACTCACTGTGCGTCGAGTAGGGACGGCAATAACACAACAGAAAAGGCGTTTTACGTTCTCTGTTTCAACGTTACGGCTGAGTGGCATGATTTTCATCGAGAGGGCAGCGCTGCATCTCCTACAGCACAAATCATTCGACGTCGGCAGCAGCAGTTTCAAGGCACTGCTTGTTTATGTGGGGCAAAATCCACACGTCGCCTCGCGCACTCGTTGAAAAAGAGGCAGCTCTCGACAGAGTTTTGCACGCAGTCCACAGAAACCTGTTTGCGATGCTTGCAGCGATATAGCCATTCCTCGTGTGTCTGTCTGACGTGTTTCGTGGCGACATATGTGTTTCAAGCCATATGGTTTCAGCCCTTCCTGTTGGGGATATGTAACAGAGCTTGGAAATAACAGTCATGGCTTGGAGATGTGAGATAACAATATCCCTTACGTTTAGTGATCAGTATTGAGGCTGAGTTCCATTTCAGTTGAAAAGCGTAAGAATATGGGGGCACACAGGAGTCCCAAACCATAGTCGAGAGCGAGAGACACTCTCAAAATCTTTATGTTTAGCACAGGATACGATTTTAGAAATGTCTTGGTAGCAAATTCATTTATTCACCGTTACACGTTTTGAAACATCATCATCATACAAAGCTGCGACGGGAACCAGAAATACATATAAGAAATGCTAGAAGAAAAAACTATTCATCCATAAACGATAAACTTAATTACTAGTGTGACGTAACATCCGCCTGCTACAGAAGGTGCGTTCACTAGGTGTTTCTACTCATACTTCAAATAAAATGCACAGTAAAGTTCACGGAAGTCAAGATACAAGTCACTGAAAAATAATACTCTCATACCTACGAAGTCACGTGTTGAACTGTCTATGCACCGATAACGTACCTACGAAGAAAACATCACAAACTGTTTATGAACGAAAGAATGTTTTTCATTAGCATTTCTTACATTGCATTTCTTGTTCTCGCCACAGACGTGTTCTCATGATGCACAATGGTGAATAAATTAATTTGCGACAAAGACATTTCGAAAATTGTATCCTGCGCCAAATGTGAATCGACCCTTGTCCCAAACATGGAAGAATTTCTCAATCAAGCGATGAAAATCCTTACATGTTTTGCTGCGATACCCGAGAAAAGTTTTATTGCTTCATGGTTTGTTTGTTTTTTATGCGGGGGAGGGGCGATTACACAAATCACGTAAATGGGTATTTTGGAGATCTGGCTTTTTCCTCAGTTGTGAGAACACGCCGAAAATGTGATTTTCCAACATGGCGTATTGCCCCCGCTCTGGCACTTGCGTGTAAGAGTATTTTTTAGCAATACGCTGTTTCAACGATGGCGTTGCAGTAAGGGGAGTGAGGATCATGCACCGCTACATTGGCCTCCAACGTCGCCTGATCTCTCGGTATATGCATTTCTTGTGGGGGTTTGTGAAAAACTCTGTCTAAGCGGTTTTCTTTCCAACAACTCTGGGTGAACTGCCACTCCACGTAGAAACAGCAGTGAATGCAGACGTGCTCGCAAAAGTATGGGGCGGGTTTTACTGCCTCCCATACGTCTGTCATGCGGGAGGTGAAGCGCAAATGAAAACTATAAATCCACACTGAAAAGTACCCTACTGTTTCAAGTAGGAGGCGCCTCAAAAAATTTGTTGCACACTACAACGGCAGGTCAAGTTACTTTTACTGAATGCTGCACAATACTTCAAGTGAAACGTACACTGAGCAGCCACAACATTTGGACCACTGCCCATCGCGAGGTTGCATGCTGCCTGGTGTCGCTGAGGGCACGTCACGTGGTAAAGTAAGTATATGAGAGGAGCAGAGATGAGACAGTAATCGATCTACAGACGATAAGTGGCGCAAATGCGGAAATCCGCCGAATTAAACGACTTCGACAAAGCCAGCCGGTGGGTTGTTCACGTGCTACTGTCGTGAGCATCTGTGGAAAGCGGTTGGAAAATGCTGAAACCACGAGTAGGCGTCAAGAAGATGGACATTCATACCTCATCACAGAACATTGGCATCGGAGGCATGCCCGCTCTCTAAAACAGGGTAGGTAGCGATCTGTGTCAGATCTGAAGACAAAGTACAGTGCTGGCGCAGGCACGCGTGTTTTGTGAGCGCACCATTCAGCGCACAGCATTGAACATGGTGTTCCGCATCACAAGAATCCCACGTGTTCCCATGCTGAGCCAACAACATTGTTGTGGCGTAGATTAACAGCCACGCCACTCGGAAGTAGCCGAAAGGCACGCGTTAACTCACGCAGGCTAGAGATAGGTCTGAAACAGGATACGTAATGAATGCTATAAAGAAAAGTACGTAGCTGCTGGAATACTTAACGTTAATCCATTCTTGTTGTACATCGCTATTGACGATGCAAGTGAGACTCTGTAGATTCAGGCAATAAACTACTAATGGCGCCTTGCTAGGTCGTAGCCATTGACTTAGCTGAAGGCTATTCTAACTATCTGCTCTGCAAATGAGCGAGGCTTCGTCAGTGTGCATCGCTAGCTACGTCGTCCGTACAACTGGGGCGAGTGCTAGTCCGTATCTCGAGACCTGCCTTGTGGTGGTGCTCGGTCTGCGATCACTGACAGTGGCGACACGTGGGTCCGATATGTACTAATGGACCGCGGCCGATTTAAAGCTACCACCTAGCAAGTGTGGTGGCTGGCGGTGACACCACAAACATCGTCAGTTATGATTATAGTGGGCACGGGATCACCGAGATTGGAGCGTGAATCAATGAAACCGTGTCACCTGGTCGGATAAATCCCATTTAGTGTTACACCAGGTTGACGGTCGTGTCCAGGTACGCCGTCATCCAGGCGAACGGCTGCTCGGAACATGCAGCACGCCACGGACGCACCTCAGTGGGGTCAGTATTATATTACAGGGGACATTCACCTTGGCTTCCATGGGACCTGTGGTATTAATCAAAGGCGCCGTGACAGCTGCGGAGTACGTGAACATTGTTGGGGACAACCTGTAACCCCTTATGCTTGATGTATTCCTCAACATCTACATCTACATTCATACTCCGCAAGCTACCCAACGGTGTGTGGCGGAGGGCACGTGCCACTGTCATTACCTCCCTTTCCTGTTCCAGTCGTATATGGATCGCGGGAAGAACGACTGCCGGAAAGCCTCCGTGCGAGCTCGAATCTCTCTAATTTTACATTCGTGATCTCCTCGGGAGGTATAAGTAGGGGGTAGCAATACAGGGTGTTACAAAAAGGTGCGGCCAAACATTCAGGAAACATTCCTCACACACAAAGAAAGAAAATATGTTATGTGGACATGTGTCTGGAAACGCTTAATTTCCATGTTAGAGCTCATTTTAGTTTCGTCAGTATGTACTGTACTTCCTCGACTCAAATTGTAAATTTTCACAATGAACATGTGTGGGCTGACGAGAATCCACACGCAATTGTGCCATCACATCATCAACACAGATTTTCTGTGAATGTTTGGGCAGGCATTGTTGGTGATGTCTTGATTGGGCCCCATGTTCTTCCACCTACGCTCAATGGAGCATGTTATCATGATTTCATACGGGATACTCTACCTGTGCTGCTAGAACATGTGCCTTTACAAGTACGACACAACATGTGGTTCATGCACGATGGAGCTCCTGCACATTTAAGTCGAAGTGTCCGCACGCTTCTCAACAGCAGATTCGGTGACCGACGGATTGTTAGAGGCGGACCAATTCCATAGCCTCCACGCTCTCCTGACCTCAACCCTCCTGACTTTCATTTATGGGGGCATTTGAAAGCTCATGTCTACGCAACCCCAGTACCAAATGTAGAGACTCTTCGTGCTCGTATTGTGGACGGCTGTGATACAATACGCCATTCTCCAGGGCTGCATCAGCGCATCAGGGATTCCATGCGACGGAGGGTTGATGCATGTATCCTCGCTAACGGAGGACATTTTGAACATTTCCTGTAACAAAGTGTTTGAAGTCACGCTGGTACGTTCTGTTGCTGTGTGTTTCCATTCCATGATTAATGTGATTTGAAGAGAAGTAATAAAATGAGCTCTATCATGGAAAGTAAGCGTTTCCGGACACATGTCCACATAACATATTTTCTTTCTTTGTGTGTGAGGAATGTTTCCAGAAAGTTTGGCCGTACCTTTTTGTAACACCCTGTATATTCGATACCTCATCCAGAAACGCACCCTCTCGAAACCTGGACAGCAAGCTACAGCGCGATGCAGAGCGCCTCTCTTGCAGAGTCTGCCACTTGAGTTTTCTAAACATCTCTGTAACGCTATCACGCTTACCAAATAGCCCTGCGACAAAACGCGTCGCTCTTCTTTGGATCTTCTCTATCTCCTCTGTCAACCCGATCTGGTACGGATCCCACACTGATGAGCAATACTCAAGTGTAGGTCGACCGAGTGTTTTGTAAGCCACCTCCTTTGTTGATGGACTACATTCTCTAAGGACTCTCCCAATGAATCTCAACCCGGCACCCGCCTTAGCAACAATTGATTTTATATGATCATTCCACTTCAAATCGTTCCGTACGCATACTCCCAGATATTTTACAGAAATAACTGCTACCAGTGTTTGTTCCGCTATCATATAATCGTACAATAAAGGATCATTCTTCCTATGTATTCGCAATACATTACGTTTGTCTATGTTAAGGGTCAGTTGCCACTCCCTGCACCAAGTGCCTATCTGCTGCAGCGACGGCATCTTCCAGCAGGATAAATGTCTTTGTCGCAAGGCCAGAATCGAACTGCATTGGTTTGAGCAGCATGATAGTGGACTCACGTCGATATCTTGCGCAGCATATTCGGCTTATCTGAATCCGATGTAGCCCAGCTGGGACGCTTTCGAGTGTCGGCTCTGCGCCCACAAACCGACCGCCCGTAAATTATGGGAATTGAGTGACCTGTGCACAGCCATCTGGTGCCAGAAACCTGTCACTTGTCAAATCCATGTCAAGTAGACTCACTGCTGAAATGAGTTTCGGAAGTGGACCAACACGCTTTTAAGTAAGGGGTCACAATATTTTCGCTCATCAGTGTATACGAGTGTATGACACTTTGTTTCAACGTAATCTGCAAGACTCTGTAAGCAATGGTCCGAATGTTCTACTAATCTCCGCCCTGGTCACTGAACCAGAATTGATGTGTGAATGTATCCATCGTCTTTCGCCTCAGATGTTCTTTCAGTTTCCCAAACAGATGAAAACCGCATGGCACAAGATCCAGATTTCCCGATCAGTGTCACCCACGCGTGTGCGGCCTAGCTCAAACTGTTGCCACCATTTCCCTATAGCAGGGCGCGACACTGCATTTGCTCCACATGTTGCCAGAATTTGACGGTTAGTTACAAAAGCAGTAGCCCAGACTGAGGTCAACGACCAGGAGCACGATGAAATCTTGCGCCGTTGGTTTTATACATCTTCCGAAGGAGATTGGAAAACAACCCACAGAACTTTGGGAGTAGATATACTGCTCGTAACTAAACCTTGACATAGTCTAGTATTCTGAATGATTACGAAACACTAAGGGATGGCACAAAATGTTGTTCAGATTGTAACAATATATCAAGTCTCATTACGAGGAGTACAACTAACACATACAAGTTACTTATACTACACAATCTATTTCAAAAAATTAACAAAAAGAAGCAATTCTTTTTCCAGAAGTATATTGACAACAAATAGTCAATTCCTTCTTACTCCTGGAGGCTTTTGATCGGTTCTCTCTACGACCTATTGGAAACGTTTTTCTTGCAAGGATCTTAACAAAGCATTACTTTATCTACATTGTTTATAAGCATTTGATAGCAGATCAGAAGTGCCATTCTGACGCAAGTAATCACAAAGCTCTTGTTTGACCACACCCAATATTCTGACGTCACATATCAGAACTTGCAATAACGACAGCTTGTATTCAAATCGATAAGAAACATACTGATTTTAATCAAGTCACGAGTATTTTTTCTGTTACGATATTCATAGCCGCCAGAAAAGAAACCAAAACACCTGGTATAAAATTAGAAGCATATTGCTGAACTGAAAGAAACACTGTTAAATACAAGATCCGCTCAAAATTCACTGTGGAAATGCAACTACATGACCGGTTGGTGAAGGACATACGGGTATAATCGCACAGTGTTTTCGAATGCTTTTACCTGAAATTTGCTGAATGGTGCAACCAGCAGAGAAACAAGTCCAGAGCATAATTACACGAGTCAAAAGGTAAGCAGAACCGATGGCCTGTTAAGGAGATGGACATGCCTGAAAATTAACAAAAAATTGTGGAGAAACAAATGTGATGAGAACACCAAAGCACCAGCAACCCTAATTACGACCAATGTATAATAATATTTTCTTTCCAAAAACAGTGTACAGTTACTCTAAAGGTGATCCTCTCAGTAGATTTTAAACTCATAATGCTGGAGGAAGTTCTGAGTACTGTCTACATCATGGTCATAAGGGAACAAAGATGGGTTGGAAGTCGCATCATGTCGTATTCATTAGTGACTGAGCTTCAATCCAATTAGGAAATTTTGAAAAAGGGCGAGAAAAGGACGAAAAGACAAAAAGCACTGCGCCTGTAAAAAGAATAAGTCCTGATATCCCCTTAAGTAATTTAGGAAAACTACGAAAATGTTAAATGGAGATGACGAGTTGGGACTTTCAGCCTTGATCCTCCAGGGTATGAATCCACTGTCAAAGTAGTGACCTAATAATTATAACAGCCTGTGAGATGTAAGAGCAGACAACCATCTATTCAAGATTCACTAGTTGCGCCATAGGCCTTCCTCCTTTCAAATTCATTGCTTGTATCTATCTTATCCATGTCGTCCATTGATTCCACGTCGCAATCACCTGTTTTACTCTTCGCAGTTTCTTTAAATGCCCCATTAGTAGTCGTTCTTCTACAGTATGTGAGAGAGAACTGTTTACAACGTACCACAGTGAGGTCGTAGAAGTCGAGACGAACATTTTGATGGAGGACTCTTGCAGTCTGTGAATCCAGGAAACAACCTAAAACCGGCCTACAAAAGCAACCCGGGTCTGGCGGTCTTTAGTGCTTGAAGCTCGTTTGCCGGCCGGGGTGGCCGAGCTGTTCTAGGCGCTACAGTCTGGAACCGCGTGACCGCTACGGTCGCAGGTTCGAATCCTGCCTCGGGCAGTTCTTCCCATAGTGCTCAGAGCCATTTTTTGAAGCTCGTTTGTTTTTCTCGATAAAATCGTCATTAAATATTAAACCAACTCATTTTTGCACTTGAAAATCGTAAAATTGATTTTCTTGTGTACATTTCACCCGAAAATTTTGTGAATTTTTAACAGCGTAAAATTAGCAATTAAATCGTTTCGTTTCTCTGTTCTTGTTAATACGTGACTGTGAGATCGCAAGTGTTAAATTTAGGTCAAACTGTAAACGTAATTAGTTTCTGTATAGCTTTTACTAAAGTCCCTATTCTCTCATTAGCGTTATGGAAAAGCTTAAATATCTAATATTAACGGGACAAAAGATTCAGAAATCTGGCCGACTAAGCCGGTGGCACAAAATGATATACAAAACCTCGCGCTTTTGTAGGCTAATTTCAGGCTGCTTCCCAGTTTGCTAGACCAAAGTGACCTGTATCGAATAGTTCGTCTCGACCTCCCCTACGACTCTGTAGTACGTCGTAGACAGCTATCATTAATTTTTAAGTGAACACACCCCCATTTGACTGTATTGCTTATTTAATTACGACCTATGTTTCGGCCTTTCATGCCATTTTCAAGTCATTGATTTTATGCCATTAACATATATTTCAGTACCCCAAGCTCAAAATTGGCCATAAATTAAGAAAAATATTGGCTCCCAACGTAACTAAATAAACAATACATTCAAATGGTGGTCTGTTCATTTAAAAATTGTTGTATGACAGTTGCTCAAACTATTTAGCTATTTTTAACACCCTGTAAATTATTTATGATAATGTGATCTCCTTATGATTTACTGATCATCTCCATTGTTTTACAGGCTCATTAAGATTCTCATGAACATCATCTTCAATCACTCTTAATACATTTTCCAGTGCATAATGTTAGTTTTCCTTTACTATTTCCTTACATTCGTTTGTTTTTAATTTTATAAAATGGGAAAATTTCTTCAAACTGATTGATTAGGGTTGGATACAATTGCTGCAACCCCTTCACGATGGTAATCAGCAACAACGTGTAGAGAGTTTTATAAACTCATTCAGGGCGTGGAAATATAAGACACCAATTTCCTTTTCACCTTTACCGTTCACTATTGAAGCTGCGTACCGTTTATGTTGAGAAGCGATCCGCCACAGCGTAAGAATATGGGGAACACAGGTTTTACGTAAAGTAGTGAAGTGCTAGAGAGACACCCCAAATCTTCATGTGTTTAGCGCTGTTTCCCGAGAAAAGATTTACGCGTTACATTCTCTTTTGGGGAAAAGACTGTTATATGAATCACGTACCTGAACCTTTAGAAGATCTGGCTTTTTCCACAATTGTGAGAATATGCCGACAGTGTCAGTTTTCAATACGGGGTGCCACCGCACTGGCACCTAGACATAAGAGCATTTCTTCACAATCGCTAAATCTTCCGCCCCTCATACCCTTCCCGCCAAAACCACGATTCTTTGAAGAATCGAACTCACATGTACTTATAGAAAAGAGGTTTAAGTGTCTGTTTTACAAATCAGTCAATGTGTTAGATATTTGACGTTAACCATATAAGCGAGAAGAAGTTTAGAAAAAGTGTGAAATTATTTTTAAAGTTTATTGCAAGTCACTATGCGCTCTCGTTATCAGACAGTGGATAAGTATAGAATGGGTAAATTGCGCTCCGTTTTACGTAAAAGCTAGTTTTGAGCCTTCCCATGGTTTATGACATCATATCTCCCGAACTATGTGTCGTACAATGATATAACGTTGACTGTACATTCAGTGGTGTATGTGGATACTGGGTGAAGAGGGTCGGTAGTAAAGAAGTAACAAAATAAAACGTCGTCCCTGATGCTGAAGTCTTACTGCACAAACAGTGAAAATGTAGTGAGTGGTAAATGATTTTCCTTGCATTATGGTGTGGGGGGTGTCTGCGGGGAAAAGTTTCGTAAAGATTTGTGGTTATGTGAGAAGTTTGTTGTACTTCGCTAAATGCTCTCATTCTAAAATACTGGGTGAATTCTGTCTGGATAACATCCTCATCATGAGTTACTCTGCCGGAGAAGATTAGTTTCTATCTGTAATTATAATCTCACTTTGTTAAATCTTTAACGTAACATTATGCCTCCTAACTATGACAGCATAAGACTTTTAAAAAATTATATCCATAATTATATGAAATATTGAAAATCAAATTTTTGCTGTTCCTGGAAACCGTTAGGTAGGCAACCTGCAATCAGAATCGGGTGCCATAAACTGGGTTTACCATTTATCAATATACGGGTAGTAGAGCTGCCTCGACGATGGAGTGGCCGTTTGGGGAGCAAGGACCTCGCATCGCACCGTTGGCCTCACGTCACGTGATCTCACACACAGTGGGTGATTTCTCCTGTTAAGGGAATTTGTGAAAGACTCTGTCTGTGTGGTTGCGCTCCCAACAATTTTGGGTGAATCGTGATGCTACATAGCTATAGTACTGAATGCAGCTACACCAGACATTCTGCCGTCTGTATGTTTGTCGTAAGTGAGGTGAAGGGCAAGTGAAAATTATGATGCTAAACCTAAAGACAAAAAGTACTCAGCCGTTGTAAGTACGAGGAGCTTCAAAAAAGTTACACGTTACTACGCAGGGCGAGTAACTTTTATTGAATGCTGCACAACAGTACAAATTGACTAATAAACACACATCAAAAAAAGGTTTGCATCACCTCGGTTCCGAGAGTTCCGGAACCTGTACAGAAAATTAGAATAGAGATCAACATAAAAATCATTTCAGCCCTTTTTATTGCTCATTAAAACCACACTTTGCATGTTGTACCACCATACAGCGAGACCTTCAGAGGTCGTGGTTCAGACTGCTGTACACACCGGTACCTCTGACACCCAGTAGCATTGGTGCATGCCTGTATTCGTCGTGGCATACTGTACACAAGTTCTTCAACGTACTGTTGCTCCAGACTGTCCCACTCCTCAACGGCGATTCGGCGTAGATCCCTCGGAGTAGTTGGTGGATCACGTCGTCCATCTACAGCTCTTTTGAATCTATCCCAGGCATGTTCGATAGCGTTCACGTCTGGAGAACATGCTGGCCACTCTAGTCGAGCGATGTTATCCTGTCGGCCGCGGTGGCCGTGCGGTTCTGGCGCTGCAGTCCGGAACCGCGAGGCTGCTACGGTCGCAGGTTCGAATCTTGCCTCGGGCATGGGTGTGTGTGATGTCCTTAGGTTAATTAGGTTTAAGTAGTTCTAAGTTCTAGGGGACTTATGAACTAAGATGTTGAGTCCCATGGTGCTCAGAGCCATTTGAACCATTTTTGATGTTATCCTGGAGGAAGTCATACACAAGATGTGCACGATGCGGGGAGCGAAACATCGTCCATGAAGACGAATGCCTCGCCAATGCTGCAAATATTGTTGCACTGTCGGTCGGAGGATGGCATTCACGTATCATACAGCCGTTACGGCCCCTTCCATGACCACCAGTGACGTTCGTCTACCCACATAATGCCACCCAAAACCAGCAGGGAACCTCGACCTTGCTGAATTCGCTGGACAGTGTGTCTAAGGCGTTCTCCTGACCATGTTGCCTCCAAACACGTCTCCGACGATTGTCTGGTTGAAGGCATACGCGACACTCATCGGTGAAGAGAACGTGATGCCAATCCAGAGCGCTCCATTCGGCATGTTGTCGGGCCCATCCGTACCGCGCTGCATGGTGTCGTGGTTGCAAAGATGGACCTCGCCATGAGCGTCGGGAGTGAAGCTACGCATTAGGCAGACAATTGCGCACATTTTAAGTCGTAACATGACGTCCTTTGGCTGCACGAAAAGCGTTATTCAACATGGTGGCGTTGCTGACAGGCTTCCTCCGTGTCGTATCCCGTAGGTAGTGGTCGTCTACTGCAGTAGCAGCCCTTGACCGACCTGAGTGAGGCATGTCACCAAATTCCGGTCTCTCTGTATCTCCTCCATGTCCGAACAACATCGCTTTGGTTCACGCCGAGACGCCTGGACACTTCCCTTGTTGAGAGCCCTTCCTGGCACAAAGAAACAGTGCGGACGCGATCGAACGGCGGTATTGACAGTCTAGGCGTGTTTTAACTAGAGACAACACGAGTCGGGTACCTCTTTCCTGACGGAATGACTGGAAATGATCGTCTGTCGGACCCCCTCTGTGTAACAGGCGCTGCTCATGCATGGCTGTTTACATCTTTGGGCTGGATTAGTGACATCTCTGAACAGTGAAAGGGCCTGTGTCTGTGATACAATACCCACAGTCAACGTCTATCGTCAGGAATTCTGGGAACCAGAATGATGCAAAACGTTTTTTGATGTGTGTACGTGGACTGTTTTTGCAATACAGTCGCCAAGACTCTGTAAATAACTGTCGGAACTGTCTACCAATCGGCTCTCCTTGGTCAGAGAGCGATTCGAAAACTGCTGTGTCAACGACTTCATCATTGGAAAGCCTCTCTCGCCTTAAATGTTCTTTAAGTTTGCCGAAGGGATGGAAATCGCGTGGCTCGGGATCTGGACTTCTTCCCGGTCAGCTTCACCCACGTCTCTGAGGTCTTTGTCAGATTGTCGGCACCGTTTTACTATGATTGGGTACGACAATGCATTTGGTTCATGTTGTTGTTGTGGCGGTCTTCAGTCCTGAGACTGGCTTGATGCAGCTCTCCATGCTACTCTATCCTGTGCAAGCTTCTTCACCTCCCAGTACCTACTGCAGCCTACATCCTTCTGAATCTGCTTAGTGTATTCATCTCTTGGCCTCCCTCTACGATTATTACCCTCCACGCTGCCCTCCAATAATAAATCGGTGATCCCCCGATGTCTCAGAACATATCCTACCAACCGATCCCTTCTCCTAGTCAAGTTGTGCCACAAGCTCGTCTTCTCCCCAATTCTATTCAATACCTCCTCATTACTTATGTGATCTACACATTGGTTCATGTATTGCCATATTTGGTTCATTTATTGGAGCTGTGTGCCCTTTAGACTTTGCGACAAGAATCGTACTATCGCGCGACTTCACCTCTCGTGTGCGTTTAAAGTTCCAGCACGATTTCATTTCTGCACTATGATGCACCTTTATCCGTACCATAGCAAAACTGTGCCTGCAGGAATCACGGAACGTATTGTCTCTTCTGAAAATGCGCCACTCGTGCAATGATCTTAGCGTGAGACGACATTTGCAACATACTTTATCACGTCCCTAGGCACATCCATGTAAAACGAGCTTCTCGTCAACGCCTTGAAGGCCCAAGGGACGTCGACCGGTCGCCGTGTCATCTTCTGCCTCACTGCGATCGCTCGCCCACTGCGTGCTTGCCAAACCCTACCTCTGCCAGCAAGGTCTCGAGATATCTCCACTGCTGAGAACGTCTGGATCATTATGGGCAGGGACTTCCCACCATTTCGGTATTTTGACAATCTAAAGCACGAATTTGGTACGATATTGTTTTGGTGGACATCCAATAACTCCATCAATCAATGCCAAGCCGAGGAATTCCTTGCATAAAGGCCAGAGATGGAACAACGGGTTACTGAATTGTGAAGATCATTCGCTTGAATAAATCATCCAGTATTTCTGAAATCATAGTCGTTTGTTCGTCTGTAAATGCAGGTTACACCTACTGATTTCCATTCAATTCGGATAATTAATTCATGATGCATCGTTTTTTATGTCTTTGTATTAGAAAAAAAAACACTTTACACCTGCTTTGGTAAGGGAAGTGGCTTTTGCTTTTATTTTCATGTTGATGGAGTGCAACTCGTGATTTCTTTGCGTTAGCCGTCGCACTTGTCGATAGCAGTGTGTGCATTCGTCAGTGCGTCTGCGGTAGATAACGGGTGCGAATCAATAAGCGTGGGTGTACGTTCTGCCGACTCGTCACTGATAACGCGGCAAGGGGTCGCACCCAGTCCACAGGGCCCTCGCAGAAGTCGGGCCGTTATCGCAGTCCTGTAACAGCTCTCTCCCTATATCCCTACGTCTTTCCCTCTCGCGCATCTTCCCTCTCCTTCTTTCTCTCTCTCTCTCTCTCTCTCTCTCTCTGTCTCTCTCTCTCTCTCCCTTCTCTCTCTCTCTCCCTTCTCTCTCTCTTTCTTTCTCCCTCTCTCTCTCCCTTTCTCTCTCTCTCTCTCTCTCTTTCTCTCTCTCTTTCCCTCGCGCGAGAGTATATGAGTGTGTGTTTTGTATTCACTAATGGCTGAAATAGTTATCCTCTCATGTCTTTACAAACTGCTTTCGCTTTCGCTCGTAGCTGTCCACATCATCAGCTTGTCATTAGCAGATGTGAGGTCATTACGTGTTCCTACAGAGCATGTATCTACATCTACATCTACATGAATACTCTGCAAATCGCATGTAAGTGCCTGGAAGAGGGTTCATCGAAGCACCTTCACAATTATCTATTATTCCAGTCTCGTATTGCGCGCGTAAAAAACGAACACCTGTATCTTTCCGTGCTAGCTCTGATTTTTCTTATTTTATTATGCTGATTGTTTCTCACTATGTAGGTCGGCGTTATCAAAATATTTCTGCATTCGGAGGAGAAAGTTGGTGATTGAAATTTCGTGAGAAGATTCCGCCGCAACGAACATCGCCTTTGTTTTAATGATGTCCACACCGAATCCTGTGTCATTTCAGTCACACTCGATTCCCTATTTCGCTGTGATACAAAACGTGCCGGCCGTCTTTGATCTTTTTCGATGTACTCCATCAATCCTATATGGTAAGGATCCCACACCGCGCAGCAGTGTTCTAAAAGAGTACGGAAAAAGGTAGTATAGGCAGTCTCTCTTAATTTTCTAAGTTTTCTGCCAATAAAGCGCAGTCTTGGATTAGCCTTTCCCACAATATTTTCTATGTGTTCCTTCAAATTTAAGTTGTTCGTAATTGTAATTCGTAGGTATTTAGTCGATATTACGGGCTTTATATTTGACAGAGTTATCGTGTAACCGAAGTTTAACGGATTCCTTTCAGCACTCAATTGGATGACCTCACACTTTTCGTTATTTAGGATAAACAGTCAATTTTCCAACTATTCAGTTATAATTTCTAAATCGTTTTTCAGTTTGTTTTGATCTTCTGATGACATTACTAGTCGATAAATGACAGCGTCATCTGCAAACAACCTAAGACGGCTGCTCAGATTGTCTCCAAAATCGTTTGTATACATAAGGAACAGCAAAGGGCCTATAACATTACCTTGGGGAAAGCCAGAAGTCACTTTCATTTTACTCGATGACTTTCCGTCTATTACTAGGAACTGTGAGCTCTCGAACAGCGAACCACGAATCCAGTCACATAACTGAGACGATATTCCATAAGCACGCAACTTCACTACAAGCCGCTTGTGTGGTACAGTACCGTTAGTGTTTTGTTGTTATAGTTACTGTTGTGAGCTCTGCGGCAGTCGCTGTCGCTCTCTACTGGCTATGAGAGAGTGTATTCATAACTATTCCTTGAAAAAAATAAGATTACTGACCTTTTGTTTGTTTGCAGGTACATACGTACAGTTCTGATTTGTACTGAAGTCCTCCACCAGCCACAGTACCGTATCACGCCGCGAGAGGAGCCGGAACACAATAGCGCAATCTGTTGATGAAGTACATTAAGCATTTACTTACCGGTATGTTGTTTCCCGTCATTTTATTGTAAAAAATCGTTGAAACGGCGCGTTTTCGAGAGATCCTCAATTTGTTGATGCTTTCAAACAGCTTATATCCAATCCACGTAATCTATAAAACAGAAAACCAACCAAATACGATGTTTAACGTCATATAATATTAGGCTGCAATGTTCCTCTTGTGACGTAAAACGATGCCCATGGATGGCAAAAATCTGTCTCGTTAAAAGGTGAATATTCAGAGAATGAGATATTGACCATGTTCCTCTCCATGAGGCAAAAATGTGACGTGCCAGACTCTTCATTTGACGCTCCGCACTGTAGTAATACGTGGAACTACACCGAGGCCCACGAGAAAGCCGGGCCGCAGGGTGTACACCTCAGCACGTGACACTGCAGATCTTAGGAGTGCCAGCAGCAGTCTCCGGCAGTGAGCGAGTAACTGTTTCAGACGAATGCGCGTTTAAATGCTTGCAAGCTCTCGCTAGCAGATGACAAAGTTAAGGCCTTTAGTGGGTACCTAGTCATTGACAGATAGAGTTACTGTGGGCCCTGCAGGGAGCCGAGCGTTCGCTAAGTATGGCGGACAGTGCAGCCAGTGTGACGTCACAAGTTCGTTGCGGGGCCCATATTTCTCGTCGTCCCGGAATTTTACAGTGTGACGTCACCAGCTCCTCGTCTAAGTGCGATTTCACGTCCCGTGAGAGGCCAGCTACGAGTGGTGAATACGCTCTCAGTTAGGTCAAACAAGTCTGAATGCGTAGAACGAAGTGGCAGATAAGGTCTCTTTGATGAATCAGGAACCGCAAGCTAAATGCAGGTCCCGGTGCTTGGAGACAAGCGTATCACAATCCAGACGATAGCGGAAAACATGAAAATTAGTGATGAATCACTTTTTAACATCTTGCATGACAGTTTAAATAGGATAAGGCTCGCCACTCTCTGGCTTCTGCAGCTGCTAGCAACCGTTCTAAAATCCCATCGAACTGAGGCAGCAGCGGAGATTGTCGAGCTGTGTCAGTCTAGTTAAGACGGCCTTTTTAGCCGGCTAATCACCATGGACAAGCACTGGGTGTACTACCGACATCCAGTGACAAAGGAGTACAAAGGGCAGTGGAAACACGTGGACTCACTTCCACCGCAAAAGGCGAAGACACATTCAACATCGAGCAATGTGATGTTGATTGTATTTCGTGACTGCCATATTGTGGTGCTTACAGATTATGCTCGTAAGGGGCAAACTGTCATAGATATGTAGGACCGATATCTCCTGACGAGGTTATGGAATGCCGTCAAGACGAATTGTCGAGGGAAACTGTTCAGTGGGGAACAGCATCATGACAGCGTCCCACATCATTCTGCATACGATAACATGACACACGCTGCTTCTTTCGGCTGTCAACTTTTCCCTCTCACCTCCGGTATTCCCCGAAGATGGCACGCAGAGAATTCTTCATCTTTCTTCGGATAAAGGAAATATTGCTGGCAGACATTTACAGAATGACGACGAGGAGATTTTCCATGTGAAACGTTTACTGGCCAGCTGAATTGCAGAGGACGAGATAATCAACAAAAATTACGGTCACAACTTAATTTTTCGAGGTGAGAAAATTGTATGGCTACAGATGATAGTAAGAGGTAACAGATAGGCGGCGATCCAGAAATACTGGTTACATGTCATAACAATGTCAAGGTTACAAACATCACAGCTATGCAACAGTGAGAGACGTAGCGATAGTGTAGCATACCCGATATACTGAAACTGGGAACTTGCGTGGGCAGGGAGTGAGTACAGGGAAGAGCAGAACATCTCTCTAGATTCACACTTAGCAAAACAAGTTGCCACGCGGGGTAGCCGCCTGGTCTAGGGTGCCTTGGTACGGTTCGCGCTGCTTCCCCCGTCGGAGGTTCGCGTTCTCCCTCGTGCATGGGTGTGCGTCTTCCTTAGTGTAAGTTAGTTTAAGTTACATTAAGTAGTGTGTAAGCCTAGGGACCGATGAACTCAGCAGTTTGGTATCATAGGAACTTATCACAAGTTTCCAAAAGCTTACAAATCATGTTGAAGTGTATTGCAGAGGTTACTTTTTATTGTGACGTGTCGAGCTTTCTTCTCACTCCGTTCACGTACGGAGGGTGGGAATAATGACTGCTTCTATAAGTCTGAGAGAGCAGTTACTTGAATAATTTCGTTATGATGATGCCTACGGCGTCAGTAGGCATAAAGCTGAAGAATTGTCTCCCCCGATAGCCGACCTTCGGAGTTCTCTAAGTTGGCATTCGCAGCATATACTCCCTGATCAAAAGCATCTACAAATCTATTAGTGGACATTAATAAGCTGTCTGTCCAGTATTCGTCATTATGACGCTCTGAACTCTGCAGGGGTGACTTTCACTGAGATGCGTGAATGTCTGTGGAGGGATGAAGGCCCTCTTCTTCCTCGAGAGCCGAAACCAGAATAGGTAGTTGGACGCACTAACTCACACACTGGGTGTTCCACTGGGTTCAAGCCTGGAATATGGAGAAACCAATCCGTTTTAGGAATGTTACTGTCTACAAACCATTGTCACACAGATGCTGATTTATGACAGGTTGCGATGTGATGTTGATACGACGATCATCGTCTCCGAACACTTCATCTACTGTGGCGAGTGCACACGTAAGGTGGCTAAAATTTCGCACCTTACAAGCACCCATCCATATACTTTGCCGTGATCTACAAACACAATTAGGTATCACGTGGTAGGTGGTACATCGTATATATGAACTTTTAAAGGAGACTGACATTGTCATGTACGCGTTGTAAATAATTGTTACTGCTTATTGCATGAGAGGTGACGGAATGTCTTTACTATCAGAACGGCATTATGAATGACTGCCTATAGTAGTAGAGGTTGGAACGACAGTGGAAATGAAACGGCAGGCAGAACTCAAGCTGTGGGTGGAAGGCCCGCAGAGGTGTTGGTCCTGCTTAAACACAGGAAGTACGACTATTCACGTTGGTGTGTAGAGTATATGAGTCTGGCGACATACCATCTGACTTTCGGAAAAGCATCATCCACACAATTCCGAAGACGGCAAGAGCTGACAAGTGCGAGAATTATCGCACAATCAGTTTAACAGCTCATGCATCGAAGCTGCTTACAAGAATAATATACAGAAGAATGGAAAAGAAAACTGAGAACGCGCTAGGTGACGATCAGTTTGGCTTTAGGAAAAGTGAAGGGACGAGAGAGGCAATTCTGACGTTACGGCTAATAATGGAAGCAAGGCTAAAGAAAAATCAAGACACTTTCATAGGATTTGTCGACCTGGAAAAAGCGTTCGACAATATAAAATGGTGCAAGCTGTTCGAGATTCTGAAAAAAGTAGGGGTAAGCTATAGGGAGAGACGGGTCATATGCAAATATGTACAACAACAAAGAAGGAGTGATAAGAGTGGACGATCAAGAACGAAGTGCTCGTATTAAGAAGGGTGTAAGACAAGGCTGTAGCCTTTCGCCTCTACTCTTCAATCTGTACATCGAGGAAGCAATGATGGAAATAAAAGAAAGGTTCAGGAGTGGAATTAAAATACAAGGTGAAAGGATATCAATGATACGATTCGCTGATGACATTGCTATCCTGAGTGAAAGTGAAGAAGAATTAAATGATCTGCTGAACGGAATGAACAGTCTAATGAGTACACAGTATGGTTTCAGAGTAAATCGGAGAAAGACGAAGGTAATGAGAAGTAGTAGAAATGAGAACAGCGAGAAACTTAACATCAGGATTGATGGTCACGAAGTCAATGAAGTTAAGGAATTCTGCTGCCTAGGCAGTAAAATAACCAATGACGGACGGAGCAAGGAGGACATCAAAAGCAGACTCGCTATGGCAAAAAAGGCATTTCTGGCCAAGAGAAGTCTACTAATATCAAATACCGGCCTTAATTTGAGGAAGAAATTTCTGAGGATGTACGTCTGGAGTACAGCATTGTATGGTAGTGAAACATGGACTGTGGGGAAACCGGAACAGAAGAGAATCGAAGCATTTGAGATGTGGTGCTATAGACGAATGTTGAAAATTAGGTGGACTGATAAGGTAAGGAATGAGGAGGTTCTACGCAGAATCGAAGAGGAAAGGAATATGTGGAAAACACTGATAAGGAGAAGGGACAGGTTGATAGGACATCTGCTAAGACATGAGGGAATGACTTCCATGGTACTAGAGGGAGCTGTAGAGGGCAAAAACTGTAGAGGAAGACAGAGATTGGAATACGTCAAGCAAATAACTGAGGACGTAGTTTGCAAGTGCTACTCTGAGATGAAGAGGTTAGCACAGGAAAGGAATTCGTGGCGGGCCCCATCAAACCAGTCAGTAGACTGATGACCAAAAAAAAAAGCTAGACGAACGTCGTGGCACCTGAACTCTTGAGCACATTGTGTATTGTAGTAGGGCCGGAAGGATAACCGGATAATACTTCCGAACGCTGAAAATCTTGGACGCAGGTGAGAGGAACGAAGAAGCGGCACCTCGGAAACTCGCAGGCTGGGTTATTTCCAAAGATTTTTACTCAGAAGCGTACCATTGTACGAGTACAGGTTTTTCCTCGCAAAATTTTCCCGCTGAACGACAAAAGACTAAAATATGGTTGGTCGGTGTTCGGAAGAATCTGTAGGGAGGAAGAATAGTCCGTGGATTCGGGAATATAATTCGTTTTCGTAATTACAATGGTGGGGCGCTGAGCCTTGCTGGGAAGCCAGCGGTGGAGAGACGACGTCTTCGGTTGTGAGCGCCCGTGTGTGACGGTCGCTCGGTATCATCTTTGTTGGTGTAGAAGGACTTACTGTCTTTGCTCTCAGGAGAGTTTCTAGTTAGATCAGTTAGGCACTGTACTGTTGCGAACCTATAGATTCTGGACTTCACCTCCGGACTGGAAGTCCTCGCTGAGTACGCAGCGTTCAGTAATTGAGAGCATGTCACCTGCCTATACTTACGTTGAGACGTTATCTGAACTCTGTCCTTGAGGCTGGGAATTTGCGTTTCTCGTCTGTAGAAGACAGGGAGGAGAAGACAGTATTAGAGTATATTAGCCAGAGGACCGCCGTCTGCCGTCCTAGTGTTTGAAAGAGTTTATTTATGGCTGGAGTTCTTCCATCGTCACCGACGATTACGAGAACCATCACTTCGACGCACCGGACACAGTATATACGGTGATGTCGCACATTGCTTCGGCTTATTAGGGCTATAAAAGCTAAACAGCTGTGATCACGTTAGTTTATTTCCACTGAGGTTCCACATCACCATAGATCATCTTTGAAAGTAGTGTCTTCTAGTGTTTGGTTCGTGGATGATGCCAATCATTTCGCGTTAAAAAAAAAAAAAAAAAAAAAAAAAAAAAAAGGTTCAAATGGCTCTCAGCCCTTTGGGACTTCTAAGGTCATCAGTCGCCTAGAACTTAGAACTACTTAAACCTAACTAACCGAAGGACATCACACACATCCATGCCAGAGGCAGGATTCGAACCTGCAACCGTAGCGGTCGCGCGGTTCCAGACTGTAGCGCCTAGAACCGCTCGGCCACCCCGACCCGCATTTCGCGTTATTGATATTAGATCGCGCAGTCATAATAAGGGGCAGAGTTGGGCAATTGATTCGTAATTTTACTTAGGAAATGTAAACTTTGTAATATAAAGGTTTTTGAATCTAAAATAAATATATAATCCCGTCGCACAGTCATTGTGCTATCTCCACTACTGGTAGCACTTTGGATATCACGACTGGTTCCTTCCACTAATTTCATTCGATTTTTTACAACTAGCCTCCGCTCGAGGTCCCTGGCCGTCAGTACACGAGGTTTGACTGGTCTTGGGTTTTGGCTATGGTCCTTCCTCCGCGTTCCCATTTCAGAGTCACATAGCTCACAGTCCACTCGGGCAACTTTAGAAGGGTTGACATGTTCCGATGGATTTGTTAGGTGACAGTCAACGCCTACTCCACATTCGAAGTCGCTAAGCTCTCCTGATCGACCCATTTTGCTGTTATTGCTTCTCTTCTGGCGACACTATACTCGCCCCATGCTATGATATCGATGTGTCCTCCTCTCGTGACATCTAGTGGTCGTTTCCGCATTACATAAAGGTGTCCAGATGCTTTTGATCTGAGAGTGTACTTGGCGTCTTTCTTCCTATTTTCAGTAAAATCTTGCAACGTTTCTAATGCAATCTCTCGCCAGTCAGGTAATCCTGTGACCATTCGTACGGTCCTCCTCTGTATACACGTTTCCTGTTAACCCTGTGTGATACGTTTTCTGCACCGC
Organism: Schistocerca piceifrons; assembly: GCF_021461385.2. NCBI lineage: Eukaryota > Metazoa > Arthropoda > Insecta > Orthoptera > Acrididae > Schistocerca > Schistocerca piceifrons. The sequence goes on from NC_060141.1 coordinate 562,578,696, forward strand.
GAGAGGTGTTGCAGTGGTTAAGGGATTGGGCTCACATTCCGGAGGGTGGCGTTTAAACTCCCCACCCGGGTAAGCTAACTTAGTTTTTCCTGCTGTTCTTAAACCGCTGAAGGGAAATGTTGGGATGGTTTCTTTATAAGGGCACCGCCGATTTCCTCCTGGAATCTACGCATTTACTCCGTCTCGTATGACCTCCTCATCGATGGGACATTGAACCCTAATCTTCCTCCCTTGTTTTGATACAGGTAATTCCCAGTATCCTTCCAATAAATAGAAAATTGTCATTCGCTTGACCAACAACTAAGCTCCTGTGGCCGTCTCACTTCATAACTGTACACTCTTAATTTTTAATGTAAGGACTGCAGGACTCTTGTGAGATGTGAATGACATCTTGGCTATCTTACGTTCGCATATCGATATGCACACGTCTGAGAGCAAGTCTAATTGATACGCTATCTTCAGTTGTGTTGTTACACCATCTCTGCCTGAGGGGTGTGTTGGGAAGCAGACACGGATCTGAATGGTCAGGAAAGTTTTTACCTGAATTTGAGCTGCTAAATATTGAGTAAGGAAATGCTGTAAATGTTCGAATGAGATGATAATGAGAGTATTTATGGACCTTGAAAAGACTGTTGTGAGGAAACATGATTCTAGATATATCAGGAGCTTTGCATAGTTGCGCGTCACTGTTGTAAAGTTAATTGTCGTAGCTACATTTTGTTGAATCATTTACCTCATGGATTGCTCCAGCTATGGAAGTTAGAATTATTTCTGAACCCAAGAATGTTTTATTAAATCAGTATTGTTTACGATCTTAAAAGTTAAGTTATAAAGTAAGTCTTTGTTATGAAATTGTTTTCTAAAATATTTGTCGAATATTAGCAACCGCAAGTGTCCCCATGCAAGAAATTCTACCTTATTTGTGTCCGCATTGCACGTGTTGGTACGCGCGCCTTTGAATATAATTTTTTAGCTTATAACTATAATTTATCTTTGCTGGGGCGCTGCTTGCCATGCTCCACTTTGGAGAGAAAATTTTTATACACCGAGGAAAGTGCGAAAATAGTTCAGGGCCGTAGTCATTCAGTTACACTATACATGTAGAGCAATGTCAATACACAGTCAAACAGTGATTAGGGCAGATATCTTACATACAGTTTGGAAGTTATTTTCCTGTTACACAATGTATACTTCAATGAACAGTGTGATCTAACCGTGTTGAACCATTTTTCGTATTCTGTGTCTTATTTCGCAACTTGGCTACATAAATCAGCAGTGTACTTTTGTTGAAATAATTTGAATAATTTATTCAGACAAAATTTAGTAGTTCATTTGATGCGCAATTTTTATTGGTTGTATTTCGGCGTATTTCTGAAATGTTGAAAACTGTCCACTGTGACGTCAGGCAAACACCACTGTTCACTCGACTGCGCAATGCAGGGCTTAAGTAATCGCATCGTTCACTAATTATTTCCGTGCGCTTACACTCTGTACCACGGAATTATAAAGAAGAAAAGTTAAACTCTCTCTAATCGTGGCTCATTAAGTCTATAATCACAGGACACTACGGTTTTCGTTTTCGTGAAGGGCATTTTTATACACTGGAAGTTAGCTGCCAGTCTTTGCAGCAGGGTGAAGGTTTGTCTGATTCTAAATCCGAGAGTGCCACTAATACTGTCTGATATCTCAATGATTTATAATACTGTCAGCCCCAATCACATTACAGCTTCCTAGAGAACACCACAGCCGGCCGCGGTGGTCTAGCGGTTATGGCGCTGCAGTCCGGAACCGCGGGACTGCTACGGTCGCAGGTTCGAATCCTGCCTCGGACATGGGTGTGTGTGATGTCCTTAGGTTAGTTAGGTTTAAGTAGTTCTAAGTTCTAGGGGACTTATGACCTAATATGTTGAGTCCCATAGTGCTCAGAGCCATTTTTTTTAGAACACCACAGTTGACTTCAGTGTCTATAGATGCCTCTCCATCTAGGAGGATTTGTTGTGTCCGACTTGTCAAGGAAATTACGATTCAGTCTAGAAACTGATTAGATATTGTATAGGACTGAGTTACGCTACAAGTAGCAGCTCATTGTGGAGACGTCGGCGTTGGCGGAATTACGAGAGTAGGCGCTGTGAGGTGACTTGGAGGCGCAAGTGGCAGTGAACGGGTCACTGCATGAGATAAGGGTTATTCATAAGCAACACGTAATTGTAACTCGGATGTAAGCTTGGACAACGGAATCTCACTAACGAGAATACATAACTAGAAATGTAACACCGTGTACACGTTGTGTAACCGACGAACTGTTATGTGTTTCAGAGTCCAGCTCCGTAAGAGCTAGACATACTCAAGGAATATCGTGCGTTTTGAGTATTCCAGCCATTTTATCGATTTTGGTTAGAGAACACCGCAGCTGTTTTCGTAAATTGCACTGTAGGAAATAATGCAACCAGCCACAAGTTTTCTTGAAATGATTTTATTGTACCACTTCTAGTTTTGAGTCTGAGCCCATCGTCAGATCGAATCGTTGACTTCTTTGTTTTACTTTTGTGTCTTCCTGAAAAGCCCTCCATTACATATTATAGGGCAGAGGCTTGATTTTCTTTTACAATCCATACCGATGAAGTTCAGTTCCTTTTACTACGAAAATGGCCTCATTTGTCTTTCTCACTTATGACTGCAGCGATGGTGATGGCTGAAGGAGATCGCTGGTCTCTGGCTTGGCAGATGTTCTATTGGAGTCGGGAGCTGACAATATGGTAACGACTAATTTCGTAACTGAACAAATTAGTTGAAAAATGCTAGTGATTCAAACTGCCGCTTCTTCACATTGTCCTCCTATTAAAACTCCGTCGAATCACTTTAGAAGGGATATCTGAAACGGATTTTCAGGGCTGATACACAGACATACTGTTTTTCGATTTCAACAATAGATCCTGTTGCAATAAATTATTTGAGTCGTGTGGTGGTAGTTTTTTCATACTTTTACTTTCAAACTAATGACGTGCTTGGCCTTCACACTAAATGACTCTCATATAATTAATACACTGTTCCAAGTCTGTTTTAGTAGCACAAAAGGACCCTTAACAGTCACTGCTGTTGATCCACACACTCACGCTTCTCTGATGAGAACCCACACAATTTCCTTACACCTCATATTTTGAATTCTCCGTTCTTCTGTCGTCTGCTACAAGCCTCTTCTTGATACATGTTCTGTCTTCTGTTCTTCAGTTCTTCTGTCTTCTCTCTTCCACCTTCCCTCTCTTTAGGCCCTCTTGCGGGGCGGCGGGTGGAATTATTTACTGTTGTATAAATGTTTGAATGTTGAAACACTTCCCGGCCGATTAACCATATGAGGGGCGGCGGGTGGAATTAATTGTTATATAAATGTTCCTATTATTTATGCTGTTGTTTGTCATTCTCAACACTGGCTCTCTAACTACAATATTGGCAACCAGAAAGTGATTAGCAAAACGTGAAGCCTGTAATTAGAATTCCTAGTGCCCACTTCATCTGAGAAATACACTTATAACTACAGCTTATAGCTCTGAGGAATTAGGAGATTGTCTGGGATTTATAATCAAAAACGATCGTGAAAAAAAAACTTTCTCTGTATTCTGAAAGTCACAGATGAAGAAAAAAAAAAGAATCCACACAATCTAACTAACGGAGCAGTTCAGAGTCTAATGCGCTGATGCCACTATAACTGTCCAAATTAAATATTTAAATGAATGCTCGCCATAATTTTATGATAATGTTTCATCAAACGCCACGCTAAATAATGGTAGAATGCCTGTCCCGCGGCGGCACGTGAAAATACGACATACGCAAACTGAAGATATATCATTAAAGTCATCCCAGAATTAACACTTTTCTCGAAAATGATTTCATGGTTACGCGTATTCGAGTAACTTAATACGGCATCCGAGGCTGTTTGTAGCAATGATACCGACGCGATGCGACTCCCGACACAGATGGCGTGCTGTTCAGCGTCTGGAGAGAACTGAGGCCTTACTTCCTCGCGCCGCGTTCTTATATATAAAGCCGCGGTGCGGACGGCTAAGGGAAAGCCTGATCAAATCGGCTCTCCCGACTAGGCGCTGGGCTAGTAATGCACCACATTAAGTTATTGAATAAATCATTGCTTCTTTTGCTTATGGCCGATGAAGCTCTTAATTTAAATGTGCATTCAACACACAGGTAAGTAATCATAATAAAAGTTTAACGTGGCTAAGTTAAATATTTTGGGCGAGAGAATTAATTTAATTACACTGCACGCAGTAGACGAGCTCTGAACTTGCCCTTTGGAGATACGCTATCGCTATAGTTTTATAGTTATTCAAATGAAACTTCTCACATCTTTATGGTTATAGCGGATCTCCATTCTACTTAAATATAAACATCCTAGCCTTATTTATTAGCCTACTTAATCTATCTTGCTTCCTTAATTTTTAGGACAAAAACCAGAAAATCATGAATTTCCACTAAAATTTTAATTTGTGAAATCCAAAGTACTGTTTTTATTAAATTATTATGAAAGAGGAATCTAAATATAAATTTTTAAGCCTCTAGCTCTTTTCTGTTGCGCCAATGATTTTTACAGAGAAACATCCAAATTTCGAAAATGGTTAAGTTATCCAACAGATATTCAACACATATAATTTAGTATTACTCTTTACATGTTAGAAACATTTTATGTTATTTACTTGATTTTTAAAGTATTGCGCAACATTTATGACGTCAGAGCTAGTTACAGCGGACTGGCTGGCACACAATGGAAAGACTGATGTGAATTTACTCTGGCGTGAGTACGCTGCTTCACTACATCACCCTCAACTTATATTTTTTGTTTTTGAATGTTAATGAACGAAAAAAAAATTAATTACAAAAAGGGAAGCAAGAGTACAGCTTAACTCCCTATAAAATTTAAATTTGAATTGTAAACATATATAAATATTAAAAGAGAACTGATTACCTACTTTAATTATTTAAATTACTGGCATGTTCACTGCCTCTTAAACAATATTATCGCTCAAAATTTAAGCAAAATCAATGAAACACTTTGGCATACATATTGCCTTAGACAAACAAACATATAAAAATATGTAAAATTATGAGAATCTTAAATCCATTAAATACATTTTTACATACACAAATTCAAAGAAAATAACAGTTATTCAAGATACATAAACAGATGATTATATCTTAGCAGTCTTTTCTAAACCTGAAAGAAAATTTCACAAATAATTTTTACACACGTGGTTGTAGCCGCTTTGGCTGGCGTTCTACACTTCCATTCACAAGGGTAGAGGAGGGGAAGTTGCTATGGCGTGCTTCCTTCACGCTCACTCTAAATTACATGGAGAAAGGGGAGGGGTCACTGTGAGTTGTGTCCAAGTCACTCCACGCTTTCACGCAGCTACCAGGCTGCCATTATCTGGTTTGTCCTGTAGAACAAACAAAAAGAGTGCCTCAGACTCTGTTCATTTAATATCTAAGGGTGGGTCACAATGAAATGGGGATATATACATTTTATCTTTCAATATTTTGCTGGAACGAAGTTAACAGAACTTTTTCAATTTTACACTCGTGGTTACTTAATTGTCATAAAATCGGTAAACAAATGGCTTAAAACGCCGTTAGTCACATACTAGAGAAAATTTATGCTCAAGGCATACCATCATGATTCCTATTTAATTTCAATTTATCATTTCTGGGCCGGAACACTGAACCAATGCTCGGTACATTCCTGATACATTTGTATTTTATTCACTTAGCTGACTCATCTTCGATTACCTTATTCTTAGAGATAGTATGAGTATATTCGATTAGTAGTTTTTTTAGCTTCTTTATACGTGTGAGTAACTTTTGGTAATAGTACAGTTCTGAGTGTTCAAAACACACTACGTTTAGTCGACTACTAAATCCACTTATTGGTCCTCTGCTGCTGTGTCAGTTCCACATCTGCAATTATGTACTTACTTCATCGAAGTATATTTATGCTGAGATATAAATAATGTTTCACGTCTGCCATTATGTTATTTAATTATGTTGCTAGTGTATGTACTTAAGTAATACTCACTCCATTAAAATTTAAAGCATAGGATAGCACATTTATTTCATATCTATTGTGTATTGCAGCTGATTAGTTTGCTCACGTGGCAATCCATTTCCACTCGATCGGACGCTGAAACCACAGGTAGTCTCCCTCGACCTACCACTAAAATGCATTAAGTAATTATGGACAAGCGTAATGCTAAATTCATTAAACCTATAGCACACCATGAGCTGCTCTGTCTCATCTAACATAAGGGTACCTATGGTCGCATTCACGCCTCCAACTCATAACCTCAATACATGTAGGTGTGTCCTGTTACACACTACACCAAAATAATGGCCAGCTCCAACCTTATAAATACTTCAGGGACGTGTCCTTCACGTCTCAACCACAAACACTGTTCAATTCTATTACACTTCCATTCCTTGCTACGCAAGGTGAGTTTATTCTTACAACTTGTCTGCATATTTTTCATAACACTAAGCACTCTCTCTTACTATTTATTAGTTAGCTCTAATGCATACACTAGGTTTCACTGCAACTTCGGATCCTGCTTATACACGAACTTGTATATCATTTTTAAATTACTGTTGGTGGACCATTTCCAACAAAACAACAACATTCTACTTACAATATTACCAGGTTTCTATACATACTTGAAACTCAAATACATTTGTATCTTAATTACATCATACTCCTCTGTTGTCTACGTCACTGTTAGGTTTGTCACATTAGGTATTTTTCTCCACTAATCGGTTGATAGAATGGTTCCAGAACTCATGGCTTGATAGTCATGACGGAAAATTTTAGTATTTGAGAGTAAGCGCCGAAATTTTGGTGGATAGGAAAGATGAAGAATGAGTGAGACCTGAAAAGGAAAGAAGATCTCACACAGCTGAGACTGCACAGCTGCCACACTGTGTAGATGTTACAGAACAACCTCCTCCCTACAGCATTCATTAGCTTAATGCTGGCTTAATAGTCATACCGGAAGATTTAATGTGTTGAAAAGAAGAGCTCGAAATTTTTGTAGATAGGAAAGATGAAGAATGAGTGAGACCTGAAATGGAAAGAAGATCTCACACAGCTGGGACTGCACAGCTGCCACACTGGGTAGAGGTTACAGAACAATCTCCTCCCTATAGAATTCATTAGTTTATTATTGCCTTGATAACCATAACGGAAGATTTTGTGTTGGAAAGAAGAGGTCGAAATTTTTGGGGACAGGAAATATGAAGATTGAGTGAGACCTGAAATGGGAAAGAAGATCTCACACAGCTGGGACTGCACAGCTGTCACACTGTGTAGTGGTTACAGAACAACCTCCTCCCTATAGCATTCATTAGTTTCAGAAAATTTTCGTAATGGAAAGAAGGGGTCGAAATTTTTGTAGATAGGAAAGATGAAGAATGAGTGAGACCTGAAATGTAAAGAAGATCTCACACAGCTGGGACTGCACAGCTGCCACACTGTGTAGAGGTTACAGAACAACCTCCTCCCTACAGCATTCATTAGTTCATTATTGGATTGATAGTCATACCGGAAGATTTTAGTATTTGAGAGTAAGAGCCGAAATTATGGTGGATAGGAAAGATGAAGAATGAGTGAGACCTGAAAAGGAAAGAAGATCTCGCACAGCTGGGACTGCACAGCTGCCACACTGTGTAGAGGTTACAGAAAAACCTCCTCCCTACAGCATTCATTAGCTTAATTCTGGCTTAATAATCATACCTGAAGATTTAATGTGTTGAAAAAAAAGAGCTCGAAATTTTTGTAGATAGGAAAGATGAAGAATGAGTGAGACCTGAAATGGAAAGAAGATCTCACACAGCTGGGACTGCACAGCTGCCACACTGCGTAGAGGTTACAGAACAACATCCTCCCTACAGCATTCATTAGTTTATTAAAATTTTCGTATTGGAAAGAAGGGGTCAAAATTTTTGTGGATAGGAAAGATGAAGAGAGAGAGTGAGATTTGAAATGGAAAGAAGATCTCACACAGCTGGTACTGCACAGCTGCCACACTGTGTAGAGGTTACAGAACAACCTCCTCGCTATAGAATTCATTGGTTTCAGAAAATTTTCATATTGGAGAGAAGGGGTCGAAATTTTTGTGGATAGGAAAGATGAAGAGTGAGTGAGACCTGAAATGGAAAGAAGATCTCACACAGCTGGGACTGCACAGCTGCCACAATGTGTAGAGGTTACAGAACAACCTCCTCCCTACAGCATTCATTCATAACCTTTGACCACGCCACGTCGATCTGAAAATACCTTATGATGCCTTTTTAGAACCTGTCTCATTTCTTCCTTCTGATTAGCTGAAATTTTATCGATTTCCTGCAATTTAGCTTTTATTTTCTCCAAAATAATTGCTTCTTCTTCTTCGGTGTTTAGCTTGCTTTTACTAAGATTAACACCTTCGTCCCAATATCTCCTATTTTTCAGAACTCGTATAGGCAGCTCCCAAGTTTCATCATTAGTTACTACATGTTAATCACTAAAAGGTACTGTAATTACTCCGGTTATTGGCAAGACCATTTTTAACTGGCTTCTTTCAAAGTCAACAACACTCTGATATTTTGACAAGAAATCTATGCCAATTAAAACCTCAATACTGAGATTGTTTACAATTAAACATGGATGATCAATTAAATTACCAATAATGTTAAAGGGCAGCAAAGCTTCTTGCTTTACCGTTTTTGACACCTTGCCAGTAGCACCAATTATTCTTAGTCCTGATACCCTCATTACTGTAAGCTTGTCCTTACCAGGTAATGCAGCAGAGAAGGACTGAAATATCGCACTCACCTCACTTCCACTGTGTAAGAGACAACGTACGTTGATACCCAACATATTCACTATTATTATAGGGTGGCTTATTCTAGTTTGTACAGGTGGTTCCTCAAACTCATCCAATAGCTCCTTTTGGATTTGTCTCCAACTAAAGTGATCGACATCTGTCTTCATTACATTTAGGCCAAAGTGTGTAGGGGTTTCCTGAATTACATTTTCAGCTGCCTTTTCCAGTCGGTCTATTAATTTCAAATCGAAACACCTCACGACTTCATTACATTTAGTTTGCTGAAGATGACCCAAATTACTGTAGTCTGAGCGATTCTGCGCCTCCAGACCGGGCATAACACTAGTTACAGCTAAACCACTTTCTGTATTATCGTCGGGTTCCTTCTCAAGTGACAACTGGTCACAGCTACTGGGTTCATCGACCCCCAACAGGCTACCCTCTACATTCTCACTTACCTCCTGCCCTAAATCTATTAGTACAGTATCAACATCCTGCACAGGCACTTTAGATAAGAGCACATCATCCTCATTGTAAATATAAGCATGAATTTCTTCTGCTTCTTCACCTGACAATTCAGTATTTTGTAGCTCTTCCCTACCATTACCCTGCTGCGCCTTCTCTTTCTCTTCTCACTTAGAAAGCGTCTCTAACATGGTATCTATCAAATACTGTGAGTGATCTAATATTTCTGTTGAATCCTTAGATGCTACCGACCCTTCATCCACTTGTTCAGTCTGTGTATTCTGATCTGTCTTACCAATTATTGTAATTACTGGCTTAGGAAAAGTAACCGCCTGGTGAGCGCCAGTGTCCTCAGAGACGGGAACTAGTTTTCCTGCCTCGGCCTACTGCTGTTTCCATTATTTCCATTATAGTTAACTGGCACAGCATTGCTTTTCGCACTGTTGTTTACCTGCGTAATTCTGTTCAGAACAAAATTACTATCATTTGGATGCCCTTGCTGGTTCTGATAATTATTTCTCCAATTCCTACCTCTCTTAGGATGGCGAACACCTACTGTTCTGATGTTTACATTGCCATTCTGCTCGTTCTTAAAATTACTACTAGTGTTATTAGCATTTCTGTTATTACGTGCTTGCTTCTCATTGGCAGCAACACGTTCTACACGTTCCAGATACTCAATGAACGATCCAGATTGTCTCTATAGGCAGATACAATTCTAGTTTGCCAATACCATGGCAGTTTGTCTTCAAGACCTAGTATTATCATTTCAAGTTTTAGCTTTTCGGCCAAATGTGACAAACGTGAGACCCATGACCTAGCAAACTCTTTAATGGATTCCTTGCCAGCATTGAAGCGTTTTCCACTCCAAAATTCTCTCAACACTTCATTTTGCTTATTACTAGACCAATACTCATTAATGAAAGCTGTTTTAAATTCCGCTAATGTTTTACACTTCAACATAACATCAGCTGACCAACGCATGGCGTCACCTGCCAAATGGCTTCTAATAAATGAGATTTTCTCTCGTTCAGACCAAGTTGGTGGAATCACATCTTCAAAATCGTTCCAGAAATCTAGCGGGTGGATATATTTATCTGGATCGAACCGCAAGAACTGCCGACACCCGATACAACTTGTTGTATACTACCATTACCAGAAGTTACTGAAGCTACTTTACTCTCAATGTTAGCAATGTTAGTACTGATATTTTCTACTCTCATTTCAACATTATCTATTCTTTGCACAATATGAGTAGTATCAGTTTTGATTGCGTCTACTTCTGCTTGACATATGTTTACTTTTATATTAACATCTTTAAACATATCTGAGCACAGTTCAGATTCCGCATCGATCTTTTCTGTTAACTTGTGCTCCAGCTTTGCATCTTCCATTTGGAAGTCTCTGCGAACCTCAGCAACTTTGCATTTTACTGTTTTATACATTTCAGAAAATTGTTGTGCAACCTTTTTCTTAATATCCTCATGATTGTAATCAATTTTACAATTCAAACTGTCCAGATCCTCTTTCAACTTATTGCAACCAGCCTTGAAGGTATCGTCCATTACCTCCAATCGTTTATTAAAATTGGTTTGGCTGGCCACAATCCTGTTATTTACCTCAATTATATCAGATTTTAACTCAGCTCTCATTCTAGCATTACTGGCAGATATTTATCGTAATATAGCATTTAAATCAATAGCCCCAGTATCTTTGGGTTGCTCACTTGCTGGCTTTTTATCACCCTCAGGTGACGAAAAACTAGCTCCAACACCAGAATCATCAAAACTAAATGAAACTTCTGATTGATTAGTCATATCTAACGTCTCCTGTTTAAACTCTACTACCTCTGATGACTGTTTCGTTTTTAACTCATCAGATAAACTATCATCCAATACATCAACAATTTCTGATTTCTGCTTTACTACAGGGGTCCCTATTATTGAATCATTGCCTCTTTTTACACTACTTTCAGGAGACAATACCTCATATTTCACTTTAACATTACTATTTTCAAACATATTTACGATTGAATCGTTGTCTGGATTTACAGTTCCCTCAACAGACATAGGTTCTGATTTAACTTTAACCTCAGTTTCTTCTGGCAGTTCCATTTCCGACAGTCTTTTAGTGCAGGTTAGTAAAATTTTTAACAGCTTTTCACTTAACTTAGTTCCTTCTCCACGACGTATGGTGTTGCCGGCGCGGCGTACCAGGATTACTGATGCGACGTGGCGCGTTCAATTGCAGACGGCACTCCGATGGCTGTTGTGTGTTTGCGTGGCCTGCAACTGCAGGCGCGGCTCCGGCTGCTCCGGCAGACGACAGCGGTGAGGCGAAACTGGCTTCTCTCGATGCCGGCAGCGCCGCTAGACTCGGTGCCAGCTCCGTCAATCCAGATGCGTTGTTAATCCAATTGCGTCGTCCACAGGCACACGTAACACTTTCACTGTTCTATTACTCAGTTGCGTGTCGCATTTCACTCCCGAATCCGAATATTTAAAAATCACTTTCACTTCTACTCAGTTCGTTTCCCGGCCGATGCACCATTTGTGGGGCGGTGGGTGGAATTATTTACTGTTGTATAAATGTTTGAATGTTGAAACACTTCCCGGCTGATTAACCATATGAGGGGCGGCGGGTGGAATTAATTGTTATATAAATGTTCCTATTATTTATGCTGTTGTTTGCCGTTCTCAACACTGGCTCTCTAACTACAATATTGGCAACCAGAAAGTGATTAGCAAAACATGAAGCCTGTAACTAGAATTCCTAGTGCCCACTTCATCTGAGAAATACACTTATAACTACAGCTTATAGCTCTGAGGAATTAGGAGATTGTCGGGGATTTATAATCAAAAACGATCGTGAAAAAAAAAACTTTCTCTATATTCAGAAAGTCACAGATGAAGAAAAAAAGAATCCACACAATCTAACTAATGGAGCAGATCAGAGTCTAATGCGCTGATGCCACTATAACTGTCCAAATTAAATATTTAAATGAATGCTCGCCATAATTTTATGATAATGTTTCATCAAACGCCACGCTAAATAATGGTAGAATGTCTGTCCCGTGGCGGCACGTGAAAATACGACATACGCAAACTGATGATATATCATTAAAGTCATCCCAGAATTTACACTTCTCTCAAAAATGATTTCATGGTTACGCGTATTCCGAGTAACTTAACACGGCATCCGAGGCTGTTTGTAGCAATGATACCGACGCGACGCGACTCCCGACACAGATGGCGTGCTATTCAGTGTCTGGAGAGAACTGGGGCCTTGCTTCCTCGCGCCGCGTTCTTATATATAAAGCCGCGGTGCGGACGGCTAAGGGAACGCCTGATCAAATCGGCTCTCCCGACTAGCCGCTGGGCTAGTAATGCACCATATTAAGTTATTGAATAAATCATTGCTTCTTTTGCTTATGGCCGATGAAGCTCTTAATTTAAATGTGCATTCAACACACAGGTAAGTAATCATAATAAAAGTTTAACGTGGCTAAGTTAAATATTTTGGGCGAGAGAATTAATTTAATTACACTGCACGCAGTAGACGAGCTCTGAACTTGCCCTTTGGAGATACGCTATCGCTATAGTTTTATAGTTATTCAAATGAAACTTCTCACATCTTTATGGTTATAGCGGATCTCCATTCTACTTAAATATAAACATCCTAGCCTTATTTATTAGCCTACTTAATCTATCTTGCTTCCTTAATTTTTAGGACAAAAACCAGAAAATCATGAATTTCCACTAAAATTTTAATTTGTGAACTCCAAAGTACTGTTTTTATTAAATTATTATGAAAGAGGAATCTAAATATAAATTTTTAAGTCTCTAGCTCTTTTCTGTTGTGCCAATGATTTTTACAGAAAAACATCCAAATTTCGAAAATGGTTAAGTTATCGAACTGATATTCAACACATATTAATTTAGTATTACTCCTGACATGCTAGAAACATTTTAGGTTATTTACTTGATTTTTAAAGTATTGCACAACATTTATGACGTCAGAGCTAGTTACAGCGGACTGGCTGGCACACAATGGAAAGACCGATGAGAATTTACTATGGCGTGAGTAGGCTGCTTCCCTACACTCTTCTCCCTAGAAACTTTAAAAACCTCGAAGTTTGGTCGTAAAATTTAATGTCTCATTACAATAAGTATGCTATGACTCGTCTCTGGTAGCTTCTCCATTCTGTTCATTGCTAAACGTCCAGAAAATTTTCTTATACTCTCCGAATTTCTCTATCCAAACACTTCCTGCTAACTGAACATTATACAGCATTTACATTCGAATATACATGAAATCAATAAACAAATATTTACATACAACTTCAGACTCCATTATATTTACATTCATGCTGCGATTTAAAATTCCTATTAAAAAATAAAACACATATTACATATGTATCTGCCTTGAAATACTGAATCATGAGTATAAGATACTACGCTTGTTACGCTGGAGAAAATATCTGCCACAAACCTTGATGAATTTACGAATGAGTCGAAAATTACGAAACGAAACGTGATATGGGATAACCCAGCAAGAGGAGTGTAAGAATCTATAAGTCGTTCTTTGTATTATGTATTGAATTTATTTCTTATCTACTAAACTGCTAAGACCGTAACGCTGGCAGATCACTGCTAATATTGTAACGTTGGCAAATCCGACCAATATTCAGGCGTGCATCACGAGGGGGCATGAACAGTGTACAGTGTGTTTCTGAGAGAAATATTCTCCACTGTGTAGAGTATAACGCTTGATCTTCGTTCACGTATGTGGTAACAACATAGTAGAACACCGCCGCACTTTGTGCATCATGCTTACGAATATCTGTAAATTTTCTTTTTTTTTTGTGGGTGGGAGAGGACGTTATTAGCCTTTTAACTGCTTTGATGCACCCACCACGATCACCTCTCCTGGGCCACTTTCTTCATCTTAGAATATTGTTTACACACGACGTCCCGAATTATTTGTTGTCTGTCTTCCTCTAACAGGTTTTACTCTCTACTGCTGCCTCAAGTACCATACAAGTAATATCCTCATGTCTTAATACATGTTCTGTCATCCTGTTCTTTCCTTTCGCTAATGTTTTCCTCAAGTTCCTCTCCTCGGCGATGCTGTAGAGAACACCCTAATTTCTTATATCATCGGTCCACCTAGTTTTCAGAATTCTTCTGTAACACCACATCTCACATATTTATATTCTGTTCTGTCTCGGTTTTCCAACAATCCATGAATCACTACCACAAATGCTGTGCTCCCAACGTACATTTTCAGATGTTTCTTCCTCAAATTTAGGACGATGTTTGATACTAACAGACACTTTGGGGCAGGAATGTCGTCTTTTCCAGCTTTAGTCTGATTTTTATGTCCTTATATCTCCTGTCAGGTATTATTTTGTTTCCACGATAATATGGTTCAAATGGCTCTGAGCACTATGGGACTTAACATCTTAGGTCATCAGTCCCCTAGAACTTAGATCTACTTAAACCTAACTAACCTAAGGACATCACACACATCCATGCCCGAGGCAGGATTCGAACCTGCGACCGTAGCAGCCCCGCGGTTCCGGACTGCAGCGCTAGAACCGCACGGCCACCGCGGCCGACTCCACGATAATAGACTGCCTATATTTCGTCTACTTCGTGGTCCCCAGTTACGATATTAAGTTTGACGCTAATATCAGTTCTGCTACACGTCATCAGAGTGGTTTGGGGCAAGATAGTCATAAGAGTAAGATGGCTAAATTCTTGTAGTTCCACACTCGGGCAACAGAGAACGCCACGCAGTGCTTGCTGGGAAAGATGCAGCCACCGCTGTTGGTCGAGCGTACGTGTTGTTAAAAGATAACAGGCTCTGTGGTGAAGAGATTAAAAAGGTTTTTCTAAAACTAAGTACTCATATGTTTGAAAGCTAATAATATCTGTCAATATAGAATGTAGACTGCATTTCAAAGTTTACACTGTCATCGACAACCGATGTTTTTGAGCCATGTTTGGTCATGTAGCATTATTCAGCGTCTCACCCACATACTTGGGAAAGATGCCACATTTTGTTCGAGACAAGGCGCAATCCATGTACCGATTTTTATTTTTTTCCTGATTGGGTATAGTGCCTCGAATTCACATGGGGCGTCCTGGAGAGGTCTGTGGAGTGAAGAATGCCTTCAGATGGCCGTGGACAAAGTTAGTACTTGGAGCAAGACCTGTTTCAGAGTATACAAAGATTACGGTATGCCTCACATTACTCTCAAAAAACATCGAGAGAACGACGACGACAAGACGTGTGGAATGGAACCTCAGAGTAAGGACTGGGACAGAACCTGTGAAACATATCACTGTGAAATAAATTTTTTAAAAGAAATTACTTTACTTTTGGAATTAAAATTTGCAATATTTAAATTTTGTTTTTCTCTTAAGAAACTATATTAGTTTTCCAATAAATTAAACTGATAACAGTTACAAAAAGTACATAAATTCAGGAATGTTAATTTATTAGCTAATAAGTGACCTCAACTTATAATTCAGATTCTGACTTTTTTTAAAAATGTGACTTGACATGATATTGCTGATTATTACAATACCAGTAGTCCACTGCCCTCCATTTCCTTAAAGACTCGAATTCCCATGTATGAAAATGAAATATGTCTCAAAATTCACTTTTCTTTACAGATTAATTAATATGCTGAATATTCGATGTTAATGACGTAAAACGTTTACGGTAAAAGATGTAAAACCCTAATTACAAATATGATTTGGAAATTTGTGGAACGTTCCTATGGAACCAAACTGCTGAGGTCATCGGTCCCTAGGCTTACACACTACTTAATCCACGTTAAACTAACTTACGCAAAGGGTAAAACACACACCCATGCCCGAGGCAGGGCTCGAACCTCCGACTGGGGGAGCCGTGCGAACCTTGTCAAGGAGCCAAAAAAAAAAAAAAAAGCCACCATGCTTCATGCGGTAGTTTTACTGCACGACAGTGAAAATGTAGTAAACTTTTTTGCTTTCATTTTTTGTGGCGGGGGGGGGGGGGGGTAGGGGGTGTCAGCAAGAAAACATTAGATTTGAAACTTTCGTTTGGATTTGAAACTATGAACCATGTGTAAAGTTTGACTAAATTCACTAAGTGATTTCATTCTCAAATACAGTAGTGAACAGACAGAGTCTGGGTAATTTGTGTGTGATGTCCTTAGGTTAGTTAGGTTTAAGTAGTTCTAAGTTCTAGGGGACTGATGACCTCAGAAGTTAAGTCCCATAGTGCTCAGAGCCATTTGAACTATTTTTGTGGCTGGTGACCATATCAGCTGCTTATAGTCGAGTCGGCATAAGAAGCTCTCAGACAGTTAGCAACGTTGTTGCCAGCATGTAGCTGGTTAGCGTTATCAGCGGATCCAGTATTAGAATCAGAATTTAAAAAAGCTTTGGAAGACTTAAGATCAAATAAGGCAGAAGGGATAGTTAACATTCCATCGAAATTTCTAAAGCCATTGGGGGAATGGGCAACAAAACGACTATTCACGTTGGTATAGTGAATGTATGAGACTATACTATCAGACTTCCGGAAAAACATCATCCATGTGATTACGATGATATAAGAGCCGCTAAGTGCGTGGATTATCGCACTATCAGCTTAACAGCTCAACACAGGCAATTTGCTGAGAAGAATAATATACTGAAGAATGGAACAGGAAACTGGGGATCTCTTAGATGACGATCTGTTTTCTCTTTAGGGAAGGTAAAGGCACCAGAGAAGCAGTTCTGCGGTTGATATAGGAAGTAAGACTCAAATAAAACCAGAACACACCTATAGGATCTGTCACCCAGGAATAAGCGATCAAAGTGTTAAATGGTTGAAAGTGTAGAAATTTTGAGGACAAATATGAGAACGCCATGGGAAAAGACAGCTAATGCACAATATGTACAAGAACCAAGAGGGATCAATAAGCAGAGGAAGTTACGGAATTCCTCTACCTGGACATCAAAATAACCCATGATTGACGGAGCAAGCAGAATATAAAAAGCACACTGGCACATCCAGAGAGGACACTCCTGGCCAAGTGTACGTTAGGAACACAGCAATGAACGGTAGTGACTCATGGACTGTGAGAAAACGGAAACAGATGAGAATTGAGACGTGAATTTTGAAAATGAGGTTGATTGGTAAGGTAAGGAATGAGATTCTCCACAAAATCGGCGAGGAAAGGAGTGAATGGAAAACACTGACAAGTTGAAGGGGACCAGGTAACAAGGAATTTGTTAAGCTATGAGGACTTAACTCCCATGGTACAAGAGAGAGATGTAGAGGGTAAGAACTGTAGAGGAAGATAGAGCATGGAATACAGACAGCAAATAATTGAGGACGTAGACTACAAATGCTACTCTGAGATGAAAAGGCTGACAAGGAAGAGGATTTCTCACGGCTGGCCGCACCAAACGAGTCAGAAGACTGATGACACACAAAAAAAGGGTGTAGTCAAGTTTTCGCTTACCTCTGAAATTCTGACCACTCACGTTTGCCTCCCTTACCATACTGACGATTCCATGACGCATTGTGTTGTGCCCTGTAAACTTGCTCCTTCTCTTAGCAAATTGTGCCGCAATATTTTTTTTCCACTATTGGATTCAGTACCTCTTTATTGGTTATCCGACCTATCTATCGAACATTCAGCATTCTTCTGTAGCACCACCTTTCAAAAGCTTCCATTCTCTTCAGGCCGGAATTATCTATCGTCAACTTCCCAATCTAAGGACTGTTTTACTTTTTAAAAAAGTTACTCGTTGCTCCAACTCTCTGTAAAACAGTTAAATAAACTATGTTCATAACTCTGTGGAAAAAGTAACGTTTCTTACGTTGGCCTACCTAAATAAATATTTCTTTGACTTATTACTTTGAAAGCTACAAAGAAAACCACCTTACCTGGAACACCCTCTATATAATTAAATGCGGTAGATGTTCTGTACTTGGATTTAACTGCATATGATGCTGCCCTGCGTTTCATAAGATAGCTTTGTAGTTGGTACTGTGAAGGATGATAGAATGGCAACTGTCCACGCAGTTTTTTCCATGAATTACGTGACTTGTGATTATTGGTTGTACAAGAAACTAATCAGCCAACAACTTAAATACCAGTGTTGTATCACATACAGTTGATTATTACCTAGAATCATGTTAATTTACTAGTATTTCGAACTCACTCACTGTGGGCAAAACTGCAGCCATAATGAAAGTATGTGTAGAGTTATTCATATTATTTAAACTTCAGTAATCTGCGGATTGTTGCTTTTCTAGTTTTCTGCTGTTTGTTGCTTTTGTAGTTTTCTGCTGTTTTCATATCGCTTTCCTGTCAACTAGACGTAAATCTTGTCTTCTTATGTTTTTGTACTGATTCATTAGTTTCATTACATGTACACTGAAGTCGCAGAAGACTTGGGATAGCGATCTGTAGAATCGCCTACAAGCTGTCATTTCTACTCAGATGATTCACGTGAAATGGTTTCCGACATGACCACGGTAGCACGATGAGACTTAACAAACTGAACGCGGAATGGTAGTTGGATCTAGACGCACGGTACCTTCTATTTCGGAAAGCGTTGAGGAATTAGATTTCCCGAGATCCACAGCGTCAAGAGCGTGCCGAGAATACCAAATTTCAGGCATTATACGTATGTCACCACGGATAAGGCAGTGACCGACAGCCTTCACTTAACGACCGAGAGCAAAAGCGTTTGCATACATTTGTGAGCGCTATAAGAGACAAGAAACACTGCAAGATCTAATTGCAGAAATCAGTGTGGGACGTACAACTAACGTATCCGTTAGGGCAGTGTGGCTAAAATTGGCGTCGATGGGATATGACAGCAGACAACTGAAGCGAGTGCGTTTGCTAACAGCACGGAATCACCTGCATCTCCTCAGCTCGTGACCATATTGGTTGAACTCTAGACGACCGGAAAACCATGGACAGGTCATATGAGCCCCGATTTCAGTTGGTAAGAGCTGACGTGTAGGGGTCGAGTGTGCCGTAGACTCCTTGGAGCCATGCACCCCAGTTTTCAACAAGGCATTGTGCAAACTGGTGATGGCTCTCTAATGGCGTGCGCTGTGTTTACAGGCTTATGGATTCATCTACATCTACATCTACGTGATTGCTCTGATATTCACAATAAAGTGCCTGGCAGAGGGTTCAATAAACCACCTTCAAGCTGTATCTTTACCGTTCCACTCTCGAACGATGTGCTGGAGAACCGAGCCCTTACGTTTTTCTATGCGAGCCCTGATTTCTCTTGTTATCGTGATGATCATTTCTCCCTATGTAGGTGGGTGCCAACAGAATGTTTTCGCAATCGGAGGAGAAAACTGAAATTTCATGAGAAGATCCCGTCGCAACTAGAAACGACTTTATTTTAATGATTGTCACTCCAATTCACTACATGTCTGTGGCACTACATCACCTATTTCGTGATAGTACAAAACGGGCCGCCCTTCTCTGAACTTTTTCGATGTCATCCGTCAGTCTCACCTAATTCGTATCCCACACCGCACAGAAATACTCCAGAATAGGGCGGAAAAGCGTGGTGTAAGCAGTCTCTTTAGTGGACCTGTTTCACCTTCTAAGTGTTCTGCCAAAGAATCGCAGCCTTTGGTTTGCTCTACCCACAACACTATCTATGTGATCGTTCCAATTAGGGTTATTTGTAATTGTAATCCCTAAGTATTTAGTTGAATTTGCAGCCTTAAGATCTGTGTGACTTATCTCGTATCTAGCCGATTTCTTTTAGTACTCATGTGAGTAATTTCACACTTTTCTTTATTCAGGATCAACTTCCGCTTTTCGCAGTATACAGATATCTTATCTACATCATTTTTCAATTCGTTTTCGTCATCTAAAGACTTTATAAGACTACAAATGACAGCATCATCTGCAAACAGTCTAATAGGGCTACTCCGATTGTCTCCCATGTCGTTAATATAGATCAGGAACAGCAGAGGGCCTATAACACTTCCTTGGGGAACGCCGGATATTACATCTGTTTTACTTGATGACTTTCCGTCTGTTGACCTTTCTGACAGGAAATCACGAATCCAGTCGCACAACTGAGGCGATATTCCATAGGCACGCAATTTGGTTACAAGACGGTTGTGGGGAACGGTGTCGAAAGCCTTCTGTAAGTCTAAAAATACAGAATCAATTTGACATCCCCTGTCGGTACCACTCATTACTTCATGAGTATGAAGAGCTAGTTGTGTTTCACATGAACGATGTTTTCTGAATCCTTGCTGACTATGCATCAATAAATCATTTTCTTCGAGGTAATTTATAATGTTCGAACATTGTATATGTTCCAAAACCCTACTGCAAATCATCTTTATTGATATGGGCCTGTAATTCAGGGTATTGGTGTGACTTGTGCAATTTTCCAGTCTTTAGGTATGCTGTGAGCGACCGGTTGTATATAATTGCAAAATATGGAGCTATTGTATCCGTATACTCTGAAAAGAACCTGACTGGTGCCGCGCGGGATTAGCTGAGCGGTCTCAGGCGCTGCAGTCATAGACTGTGCGACTGGTCCTGGCGGCGGTTCGAGTCCTCCCTCGGGCATGGGTGTGTGTGTTTGTCCTTAGGATAATTTAGGTTAAGCTTAGGGACTGATGACCTTAGCAGTTAAGTCCCACAAGATTTCACACACATCTGAACATTTGAACATTTTTGAACGTGACTGGTATATAATCTGGACCGGAGGCCTTGCCTTTATTAAATGATTCAAGCTGCTTTGCTCTTCTATGTTTCTCATCTTGACAGCTTTTCTTGGCTGTAATTCAAGAATATTTAGTTTTTTCTTCTTTGGTGAAGGAGTTTCGGAGAACCGTGTTTAATAACTCTGCTTTAGTGGCACTGTCATCAGTGACTTCACCTTTGTTATCGTATAGTGAAGGTATTGACTGCGTCTTGCCACTTGTGTGCTTTTTGTATGACCAGAATCTCTTTGGGTTTTCTGCCAGATTCCGAGACAGAGTTTCGTTGTGGAAATTATTAAAAGCACCTCCCCTTAGAAGTACGCGCAATATTTGGAACGTCTGCAAAACTTTGCGAATCTTGGGGATTTTACAACCTTTAAATTTGGCATGCTTTTTTCGTTGCTCTTGCAACAGCGATCTAACCCGTTTTGTGTACCATGTGGGATCAGTACCATCACTTATTAATTTATGTGGTTTATATCTCTCAATTGCCGTTGATACTATCTCTCTGAAATCATTCCACATCTTTTCTACACGTACGTGATCAGATCGGAAGGAGTGGAGATGTCTCTTAAAAAGCGTTAAGAGAACTTTTTATCAGCTTTTTTAAGTAGATGAAGTTTGCGTTTCTTTTTGATGGTTGTAGGTATTACGATATTCAGCCTACCAACAACTGCCTTGTCGTCGCCAATCCCTGTATTCGTCATGATACTCCCAATTTGTCCAGGATTATTTGTTGCTAAGAGGTCAAGTATGCTTTCGAAACCATTTACACTTCGAGTAGGCTCATGAAATGATTGTTCAAAATAATTTTCTGCGAAAGCGTTCCGTACAAGTTCGGATGGCGTTTTATGCCTGCCGCCGGCTTTAAACGTATACCTTTTCCAGCATATTGAGGGTAGATTGAAATCACTACCGACTATAATTGTATGAATGGAGTACCTATTTGAATTTAGACTCAAGTTTTCTTGGAACTGTTCAGCGACTATATCTTCTGAGTCGGAGTGTCGGTAAAACGATCCAATTAATAGTTTAGTCCGATTGTCAAGTATAACCTCTACCCATACTATTTCGCAGGAACTATCTACTTCAATTTCACTACAAGGTAAACTACTTCTGACAGCAATAAATACTCCACCGTCAACTGTATTTAATCTATCCCTTCTGATCACTGTTACGTAGTTTGAAAAAAATTCGGATGAACTTATTTCCAGCTTTAGCCAGCTTTCCGTATCTATAACTATTTGAGCTTCAGTGCTTTCTATTAGGGCTTCTTGGAGCTCTGGTTCTTTCCCATCACAGCTACGACCATTTACAACCACAAAACCGATCGTTTCTACAACTACCTTAATGTGTTTTACCTGCCCCCTTTTAGACGCACGCCCTTTCTGTGGTTTCCTGAGACCATCCAACCTAAAAAACCACCCAGTCCCTTTAACACAGCCCCGGCTACCCGTGTAGCCGCTTCCTGTGTGTAGTGGACTCCTATTAAGCGTAACCTGGAAACCCACCACCCGATGGCGCAAGTCAAGGAATCTGCAGCCTACACGGTCACAGAACCGCCTGAGCCTTTGATTCAGACCCTCCACTCGGCTCTGCACCAAAGGACCACAGTCGGTTCTGTCGACGATGCTGCAGATGGTGAGCTCCGCCTTAATCTCGCAAAGCAAGACAGGCAGACTTTACCATTTCCGCTAATCGCCTAAACCAGAGAGAATCCCCCCCCGCAATCCAAAGTTACACACGTCATTGGTACCGACATGGGCCACCACCTGCCGTTGTCTGCACCCTGACTGTACTCTTCATGGCACCCTTTCCACATCCGCAATGACTCTCCCTGGCATGCACACAGAGTGCACACTGGCTTCCTTCCCTTCCTTGGCAGAAATGTTCCTAGGGGGTCCCACTACACGCCTAATGCTGGAGCTCCCAACTGCCAGAAAACCCACCCTCTATGAATGACCAAACCTTTTGGGCTGAGAAGCTTCTGAGTGGACGACTGCATCCAGCTCTGAGGCTTCATCAGCCACAGATAACGCCCAAAACCTGTTCGTCAAACGAACTGGGGAGGTCCTACTATCAGCCACTCGGAAACTCTTTCGCTGGCTGCCAGACTTTGGAATGATCTCCCAATCGCAGCAGTGGACCGATTGGGGATACGTGGGACTTGTTCGACGTCCTTTGCACACCCGCGCACTAACCTCGACAGTGATGCCCCTTGGCAGCAGCCTCAAGCTGTATGACAGAAGCCAACACAGCCTGGAGTTGTGAGCTAGGGGTCAACAACTCAGCTCGCACCTTTACACAGCAATTACAGTTCCTATCCATTACTGAAGTCGCTTCTTTTTGAATCTCATAAAAATAAGTAATAAACGAATGGTGTACTCGCCTTATTAGTAGCAGGAACTTGTAGCGTTCTCTCACTGACGGTCTAACCGACACTGAGCTGTCCTTTCGTCCCACTGAGACGATCACTGACTGTAAACATTTATATTTGGCTACTTGGTAACGATTTGCAGCCATTCATGGATTTCATTTTCCCAAACAACGATGAATTTTTATGGGTGAAGAAATTGCTCGCGATTGGTATGAAGAACGTTCTGGACGTTCCAGCAAATGATTTGGCCACCCTGATCGCCTGACATGAGCCATCGAGCATGTATGTGACGTAATGGAAAGATCATCTTGTAGAGAAAATTCTGCACTGGCAGCACTTCCGCAATTATGGACGGCTATAGAGGCAGCATACTGCAGGGTACTCCCAGGGACATATTGACTCCATGCCACGTCGAGTTACTGCACGATGCCAGGACGAATGAGGTCCGACAAGATACACTCCTGGAAATTGAAATAAGAACACCGTGAATTCATTGTCCCAGGAAGGGGAAACTTTATTGACACATTCCTGGGGTCAGATACATCACATGATCACACTGACAGAACCACAGGCACATAGACACAGGCAACAGAGCATGCACAATGTCGGCACTAGTACAGTGTATATCCACCTTTCGCAGCAATGCACGCTGCTATTCTCCCATGGAGACGATCGTAGAGATGCTGGATGTAGTCCTGTGGAACGGCTTGCCATGCCATTTCCACCTGGCGCCTCAGTTGGACCAGCGTTCGTGCTGGACGTGCAGACCGCGTGAGACGACGCTTCATCCAGTCCCAAACATGCTCAATGGGGGACAGATCCGGAGATCTTGCTGGCCAGGGTAGTTGACTTACACCTTCTAGAGCACGTTGGGTGGCACGGGATACATGCGGACGTGCGTTGTCCTGTTGGAACAGCAAGTTCCTTTGCCGGTCTAGGAATGGTAGAACGATGGGTTCGATGACGGTTTGGATGTACCGTGCACTATTCAGTGTCTCCTCGACGATCACCAGTGGTGTACGGCCAGTGTAGGAAATCGCTCCCCACACCATGATGCCGGGTGTTGGCCCTGTGTGCCTCGGTCGTATGCAGTCCTGATTGTGGCGCTCACCTGCACGGCGCCAAACACGCATACGACCATCATTGGCACCAAGGCAGAAGCGACTCTCATCGCTGAAGACGACACGTCTCCATTCGTCCCTCCATTCACGCCTGTCGCGACACCACTGGAGGCGGGCTGCACGATGTTGGGGCGTGAGCGGAAGACGGGCTAACGGTGTGCGGGATCGTAGCCCAGCTTCATGGAGACGGTTGCGAATGGTCCTCGCCGATACCCCAGGAGCAACAGTGTCCCTAATTTGCTGGGAAGTGGCGGTGCGGTCCCCTACGGCACTGCGTAGGATCCTACGGTCTTGGCGAGCATCCGTGCGTCGCTGCGGTCCGGTCCCGGGTCGACGGGCACGTGCACCTTCCGCCGACCACTGGCGACGACATCGATGTACTGTGGAGACCTCACGCCCCACGTGTTGAGCAATTCGGCGGCACGTCCACCCGGCCTCCCGCATGCCCACTATACGCCCTCGCTCAAAGTCCGTCAACTGCACACACGGTTCACGTCCACGCTGTGGCGGCATGCTACCAGTGTTAAAGACTTTTTTTTTTTTTTTTTTCACTTGCTGCTCTTTATTTATTGACCCACCTTCTAATTGCTTATGGTGGGTCGTATTAAGCCGCTTAGCCACTGTGACTGGGCTCGGGCCCAGGAGTGGTTATGTGAGTTACCTCCCCTGTTCCCGATCCCACTCACACTGTTGCCCAAGTCTTGCCACGTGGAGGCGGGCTTTTACGTTGTCAGCCAGTTTGCCGTGGCATACGGAGCTCCATCGCAGTCTTGACTTTTGCCGTGGCACACGGAGCGCCCCTGCCGTAATAGCTTTCGTACTGGTTTTTTTTTTTTTTCTTCGCGGAAAATCGGGTCAACGAGTCTATCAGAACAGTGATAAACTTCAATTATGTGTGTTGTGGTACAGTGATGTGAAACATCCACAAGCTTAAGTGGAAAAATTGTGCATTAACGTGACATCGCATCTGCACTGAGCTGGACTCGCGTTGGACCTCACCAAAGGTATCTCACCTGCAACTAACACTCATGGAACATTACTAAAACTCATAGGAACAATTGACGGTACTAACAATACTAATAACAGTGTTAAAGACTGCGATGGAGCTCCGTATGCCACGGCAAACTGGCTGACACTGACGGCGGCGGTGCACAAATGCTGCGCAGCTAGCGCCATTCGACGGCCAACACCGCGGTTCCTGGTGTGTCCGCTGTGCCGTGCGCGTGATCATTGCTTGTACAGCCCTCTCGCAGTGTCCGGAGCAAGTATGGTGGGTCTGACACACCGGTGTCAATGTGTTCTTTTTTCCATTTCCAGGAGTGTATTAAGAAGTACCCGAAGACATTTTTCAACTCAGTGTATTATTAATGACAAATAGTATTAAGGATTAAATACACTGGAAAACATTTATTAGTATGCATAGTACCTTGAACAGCTTTCTGGGAAGAATTATAGCTTCATACCACCAGTAATTCGGGTTGCAGAATTTTGGACTCGGAAAACTATGTGTTATCCCTCTAACATGTGTGAGACTGGTTCTGATCTATCTTCCTACCACAGTTGCACAACGACGCTCTGTGAGTGTTTTAGGATTTTGGTGTTGAACCTACGGTCTGCCAGATAGGAAGATACCATCTCATGCATGTGGAGTTCAGAAGAGTGCATTAGTACGGACAGTGATATAATCACACAATGATCTCAATATCAGTTCCACTACACTCCCTGTACAGGAAATGTTGTCGCTAACAGAAATTAGTATACGGGCTCAGGCGTAACTATATGTTAGCAAAAAAATTAAAATCTTAGATTTTCTTTATTAAGGTTTATTTTTTCTCTAAGTATGACTTTATTACATATTATGATACGTACAGGACGGTAAAATATAGATGTGGGGCGTTCATAGCTGTGAAGCGAAATTCCTACCTACTCCAAGATTCTTATTCCACACATCACAAAAAGTTTTGCATCACCTCGGTTCCGAGAGTTCCGGAACCAGTACAGAAAACTGAAATAGCGATCAACATTAACATCACTTCCGCCACTTTTATTGCTCATGAAAACCACACATTGCATGTTGTACCACCATACAGCGAGACCTTCAGAGGTGGTGGATCAGATTGCTGTACACACCGGTACCGCTGATACCCAGTAGCACGTCCTCTTGCATCGTTGCAGGCCTGTATTCGTCGTGATATACGATCCACAAGTTCATGAAAGTACTGTTGATCCAAACTGTCCCACTCCAAAACGGCGATTCGGCGTAGATCACTCAGAGTGGTTGGCGGGTCACGTCCTCCATAAACAGCCCTTTTCAAACTATACCAGGCATGTTCGGTACGGTTCATATCTGGAGAACATGCTGGCCACTCTAGTCGAGCGATGCAGTTATCTTGAAGGAAGTCATTCACGAGCACGATGGGGGCACGAATCGTCGCCCATGAAGACGAATGCCTCGCCAATATGCTGCCGATAAGATTGCACTATCTGTCGGAAGATGCATTCGCGTATCTTACAGCCGTTATGGCGCCTTCCATGGCCACCAGCGGCGTATGCCCACCCCACATAATGCCACCCCAAAACAGCAGGGAACCTCCACTTGCTGCACTCGCTGGGCAATGTGTCTAAGGCGTTCAGCCGGACTGTGTTGCCTCCAAACAAGTCTCCGACGACAGCCTAGTTAAAGGCATATGTGACATTCATAAGTGAACAGAACGTGATGCCAAACCTGAGCGGTCCATTCGGCATGTTGTTGGGCCCATCTTTACCGCCCTTCGTGGTGTCGTGGCTGCAAAGTTGGACTTCACCATGGACTCCGGGACTGAAGTTGTGCATCATGTAGACCATTGCGCACAGTTTGAGTCGTAACACGACGTCCTGTGGCTGCACGAAAAGCATTATTCAACATGGTGGCGTTGCAGTCAGGTTTCCTTCGAGCCATAATCCATAGGCAGCGGATGACGATTTATGGCGGAGGGCGCTAAACAGCTAGGTCATCAGTGTCCATAGGTAGCGGTCAGCCACTGCAGTATTGGCCCTCGGGCGATCTGAGCGAGGCATGTCATCGACAGTTCCCGTCTCTCTATGTTCGAACAACATCACTTTGGTTCACTCCGAGACGCCTGGACACTTCCCTTATTGAGAGCCCTTCCTGGCACAAAGTAACAATGCGGACGCGATCGAACCGCGGTATTGACCGTCTAGACATGGTTGAACTCTAGACATCAGCCGTGTATCTCCATCCTGGAGGAATGACGAACTGATCGGCTCTTGGATCTACCCCATCTAATAGGCGCGCTTCTCATGCATAGTTTTTTACATCTTTGGGCGTTTTTAGTGACACCTCTGAACAGTCAAAGGGACTGTCTCTGTAGTAAAATATCCATAGTCAACGTCTATCTTCAGGAACTCTGGGAACCGGGGTGATAGAAAAGTTTTTTGATGTGTGTAGTAAGATGGTTGATGACCATGTCTGTGGGTCGGTAACATATAAACAGATTAAATACAACTGGGCCAGAGACATCAATTATGCTAAAATGCATATCTCGCGTTTATGTTTCAATTAAGCCCGACAATCGTGAAAGTATTAAACTACAGGTCATGGTCAAATGTACGAAAAACGTAGGAGGGACGGAGACAACAGCAGTTCTGAGTGTCAATTATCACTTGTTGGCGTAGTGCGAGCATGGGTGTTTACCTTTCATCAGCGGCGGCAGTGGCGGCTGTTGGCGCAAGCTGTGAACCTATTTATAGCTATGTATTGCTATTTATAGCAACTAACAAGCATATTGAAAACATTCCCAGGCTTTCAGTTTTCATAAGAAAGACAGCCTGCTGCACATTGGTTCATGATTCTACCACACCGGATAAAAGGCACACTCACATGTTTCTATGCATGTAACTCCCAAAAAATTTGTACCTCATTACGACCACGACATATCGAGACTTATGGTATTCTGAGAGAATTCGGTACGGAAAAAGATTCATTTCCTAAACTTAAAATTCCAAAAATTAACCATTTTGCCCTGGCGACCATGGAGGTCAAGCCAGTTACACCCTCATCGGTGATGATAATTTTCATATGTGAATGTGTACTATAATTCTCCCCATCAGTCAAAAATAAGGTGGAGGATGACAGTGTTATATTTCCTGTAGCAAAACCATACAATATCGCGCCACATATCTTCATATAAGTTGTAACCTGTTACTGCAGCAATTTGGGTCGGCAATCGAAATAGTCTTATCTTCAAATAATTATGAGATTTTTATCTCACATGCAAATAAGCAAGAACCAAATCCTCTCTTTTCCACTCAAAGTAAGTATCTTATCGCAATCAGAGAGTTATCACGGTACAAAGAATGCATTACCTGCTTTTGTTGAGCAATGAGTGCTCTGAAGCAGATAAAATGGCTTCGCATGCAGCTGTTCTCATCAGCATATCACCTGATACATGAGTTGAGATAGGCAACTATTGAGTCATTTCCAATACAGTGAACAAAAAAAATGAGTTTTAGCGCTGATTGTGTGAATTATTTTAATACTCAGAGTCAGTAACTGCAACTGTAGTGCTATGGCGCTATTTCGAAGAATAACAATCAGTTCCAAGCCATAACAAACTATTTCAGGTTCAGACCGTACCGACTCCTTTTTACTTTAACCTATGATTTCGTAAGAGATTATGACCCCGGTTTTATGCCTCGAAACTTTACGCGTTCCTATGAAATCTTATGTGTAAATTAAAGCAGTCCGTTTCTTAGCGGCAAGAACTTTTTCACAGCGTAACGTAGTAATTAAATGGGGTTTAACAAGAGTTAACAAAGAAATTATGATCCTGATGTCCGCCCCTATCGCCCCCATAGCTGAATGGCTAGCGTGACGGACTGCCGTCCTAAGGGGTCCGGGTTCGATTCCTGGCTGTGTCGCGGATTTTCTCCGCTCAGGGACTGGGTGTTGTGTTGTCTTCATCATCATTTCAACCCCATCCGGCGCGCAAGTCACCCAATGTGGCGCCGAATATAATAAGACCTGCACCAAGGCGGCCGGAACTGTCCTGTAAGGGGCCTCCCGTCCAAACGCCCATTTCCATTTCCATGATCCTGACAACATGGCTCGAGCGTCTTACATGGGTGAGAATCGTATCTAACAGGTACAATTCATGTTACACAAACGTTTTCGTTCTGTGTCACATACAATATAATAATTTGAAAAATCCAGAGCTGCTTCTGTAGCAGTAATCATCTCGTTATCTCCGTCTTCGCTCGTGTTCAACAGTGTCATTAATTTACTTGTGTAACTGAAAACTTTATTTAGCAAAATGGCAATCTCTGCGTAAGGCATGTTATTACGTCTCAGTTTTTAATGTAGTTAAAATAAGTGTAGTACGTTTCGAGAACGTGTAGGTGTGGAATACAGACCTAACTGAATGAAGATAAGATCTTAAAGATCCCATATTATTTTCGTACGTAATGCGATGTTCTGTACTTAAATAAAAGATATCGTATTTCATATGCAAATACAAGTCAACGGACCATGTGCCTTTACATTATCATCTGGATACAACACACAAAAAAAAAATTCACCGCATGCTATTATTAATCCCTGAAAGAGTATTTGATGAGGGAAGAGCGATGAGATAAGTTAGTTGAAACCTTGGATGAAGATAAATTAGTTGAAACCTTCGATGAATGAGATAAAATTGTATATTCATCGTACGTCTTCTGAAAAGATAAATGTGAGAACAAGGACCTTACATTTACCACGTTAAGCTCGACTTAAAGATGTATGATGGAAAGAAACGTAATGCTCTATAATCTAGAAAACCATGTACGTATAATCCCGTATATGCAACGCAAGAGTGAAAGCCAGCAACCATCTCACCATAATGCTGAAAGAAATTGACTGAATATGCCCAATTATCGGCAAAAGCACTCATACAGCTAGGTAGAACCGGCACATCGATACCACAGTAGCAAACGGAAGGTAAGAGTGTGTCTTTGTCCTTCTGCCGCACACGGATCTTCGATATCAATTCTGCCGCTAAGCTTTCCTATTGGCTGACCGCAGTCAAAGCTCGCATGAATTTTAATTATTTTAAGCCATAATGGCTATGTTTGTGAACCGTAACTGTATGGGATAATTATTTATTTCAAGTTTCTGCTACCTGTCACTTTTTATTTTATGCTTAATCTAACATAATGCAACGCGTTTCGAACATGTTTTGTTCATCTTCAGGCGTTTATACATACATACATAGAGAAATGTTACTTAAAAATAAACAGTGTTAAACTAGATTAATACAGAACTCTTTGTCCATTGTTTTTTACTGTAGGTGCTGGTGTGGTATTTGGGTGGAAGGAGGGGGGCAGTGTATGGCTAGAAATCGAAATCAGTTATGTCTTCTGCTGGTTTTCTTCTTTGTGGTTGACTATGTGTATCACAGCCTGTATAGGATGCAGATAGATTTGCATCAGTTATGTGTTACGAAAATAGTGTGAAAGACTTTTATATGACAGTTGATCACTTACAATTTCATAATCTTGCTGCTTCATTCGCATCAGTGGTGTCAAGGTGGAACTGTTGATAGACATTACACTATTGCATATTATGTCACTGGTTGCCAACCAGCTCGTGATTTTGACGATCTAACGAACCAATTGTACTTAATTTTGTACGATATCCCTCAAGAGGACCTCCAACACCTATGTCAATCAATGCCAAGTCGAATAACTAAAAAAAAAATGGTTCAAATGGCTCTGAGCACTATGGGACTTAACATCTGAGGTCATCAGTCCCCTAGAACTTACAACTACTTGAACCTAACTATCCTAAGAACATCACACACATCCATGCCCGAGGCAGGATTCGAAATTGCGACCGTAGCGGTCGCGCGGTTCCAGAATGAAGCGCCTAGAACCGCTCGGCCACACCGGCCGGCGCCGAATAACTGATTGCATAACGGCCAGAGGTGGACCAACGCGTTATTGACATGATAAGTTTGTGAAGCTCTTCCTCTTGAATAGATCATCCAATTTTCTGGAACTGTAATCATTTCTTTGTCTCACATCTACCGATTTCCGTCCCACTCAGATAATTCCTTCGTGATGCATCGCTTTTCTTTGTATAAAAAAAAGGTTTATTTTCTTAGAGTGTGTATAACAAATGAGTTTTTCACTCTGCAGCGGAGTATGCGATGATATGAAACTTCCTGGCATATTTAAACTGTGTGCCGGACCGAGACTCGATCTCGGGACCTTTGCCTTTCGCGGGCAAGTGCTCTACCAACTGAACAAATAATTGTGAAGATTACCTGTAGAATGAAGTCAGGCTTGTCTTTGTACTCTATCTTACATAGAATACGTTCCACCAGATTTTTTCCTGATGATTAATCACAAAGGATAGTTTAATTCATGTCTTGAGAAGTCATGTAGAAATAATGATCAGTCTTATAACAAACAGGTTTTTTTGGATATATTTTTAAATGTCGGTAATGATTTCCTTCGTCCACACTGTGACTGTTCAAACTGACTAATGAAAAAGTCGTTGTTGTTGGCTTGTTTTTAGCTTTTGATCATGTTTTGACTGTTTTATTAAAAGTCTGAATTTTCAGTAGACCGTACTTACCATACGTTTCTTTGATGCTGCACTACATCAGCTTCCTGACGATTCTTGCAGAAGGCTTTCGAGTGAAAATAATAAATCATTACTCAATCTTCGCATTTGTACTGAGAAGAATACGAAATTTAACATCAAAGTGGCAGTTTCCAGTTCCTTCCAGGCCTTTTGTTTATACGTTTTCTGTACCACTGCCCAGAGAGATGTAGTAAGTGATGCACATTCAGAGGGTCTTTTTCTTTTTACCTCTGGGGGAAGATGCTATTCGAGTTCCTTCTTGTTTTCCATCTGGAGCATCTATTGGAACTTTTTCCAGGTTAAGTGAACGCTACGTTACTCTGTGAGGGAAGTCACCTCGCTACCTACAGAACTTAACCGTAACAGGGGAGAGTTCAGTCTCCCATTGCGTGTTACTCTTGTGGCAGCACCTGTTGCTTTTCCATTTATAGAAACAGCTCGCCCTTCGAGATCTTGTGCGTCTGATCTTTTATGAGCCTCTACGTAAATCAGTTTCACAGTGACATTGGCGTGTTCTTCAGCGCCTCTTGACTTTTGGCCACTAGGTGTTACTGTGGGAAACGTTTTATCTTACGATACACGGTGATAAACTGCTCAATGTTTACACCACACCCCAGTAGGTAAGATATTGCTCGGAGATATACACCCAAGTTACAGCCTTCATCGCGCTAAAAATATGAAGATCGCGCCTAAAAAAACATCACTCTTCTTTGTACGTCACGCTGTTGTCATTACCACGGTG
Source organism: Schistocerca piceifrons (assembly GCF_021461385.2). Taxonomy (NCBI): domain Eukaryota; kingdom Metazoa; phylum Arthropoda; class Insecta; order Orthoptera; family Acrididae; genus Schistocerca; species Schistocerca piceifrons. The sequence continues at coordinate 562,611,640 of NC_060141.1, forward strand.
TTGTGGCGACGAAGTTTGAAGAATAATACATCACGAGAACGAAGTAGTTGTGTAGCTCATGCAATATGAGTCGAAAACATTTACTTCCGTAATTTTTTTTTTAAAAGGAAACGAGTGAAAGCAGAACCAGGCGAGGAGATTGCGTATAGCTAAAACTATCGTCAGCGATTATAGACTGAGCTATGATATACTTCAATAGGGAAAACGTTGAAGGAATACTTATCAATTGAATATATTGAAGTACCATCGACCGCCAGCCACGTAGTGTTTCCCCCCAGTACAGGCAAATTTCAGCGAAGAACAGAGTAAGTTCGAAAGGAATACTGAAAAAAATTAATGAAAGGAAATATAACACAAATCTGTTATCTAAAATTACGTCCACACTCTACAAACAATTGTGAAATTCATCTTAGAGGGCACTTCGTGTCGTGCGGCATATGATCATTTCTGCGCGTTCCAGGCACATAGGGAACGTTGCAACAACGGCTGTTTAAATGGCTACGTGCAAGTCGTAATTAGTCTGATCTTACCTTCGCGGTACGTAGAAGTGGTGCATAGGAAGCCGTTCTGTATTTCTAGCTAGTTAAATCGTGATAAGATTCCTAAGCAGTGCTAAGGTTCCTAGGTTCAGAAACATAAAACCGTGCACTTCACACAACGCAAAAGCATAGAATCTTAGGACTGGAACCAGTCAACTCTCAGAAGTACTTGGGCATAATGATTCGTGGGGATATCAGACTGAATGATCATTGACTCAGTCGCAGGTAAATCATGCGACAGTTTTCGGTTTATTTGTACGATACTGAAAAACTGCATTCATCTACATAAGGAGATAGCTTACAAAAAAATGTATATGAAATCTTGTGGAACTTAACTGCTAAGGTCATCAGTCCCTAAGCTTACACACTACTTAACCTAAGTTATCCTAAGGACAAACACATATACTCATGCCCGAGGGAGGACTCGAACCTCCGCCGGGACCAGCCGCACAGTCCATGACTGTAGCGCCCTAGACCGCTCGGCTAATCCCGCGCGGCTAGCTTACAAAACAATCGTGTAACCTATCCCTATACATTGCTCTCAAGCAGGATTAACAGGGAATACTGAATGTATAAGAAGAACGGCAGGACCAACAGTTACAGGTGTTCTGACTCTTTGAAGAGCGTCACGAAAACGAAGTAGCAGTCACCGCAGGGTAAACGCCATCTACCCCGCGAAACCCTATTTACGTACCAATGGTTGATTCACTGGTCAGCAAATTTTTTGTTGCATTGCTATCAGCAGTTGCTCTTAACTAATTTAAGGATGCTGATTTCAGATCCTGCTTCTATTTTTTTTTTTCTGAAAGCTCCAGTTTTCAGATAATCGCCAATTGTCAATATTTCATGTTGTTGTTATTAAATCGCAATGAAGTGGGTAAATGTTTGATGTTACACTCTTGAACTTAGCTGGATAATACAAATTAGATTAAATTAAACACAAATGAAATACAAACTCAGCATAAATCTGTTCATACATACGATCAAGAAGGAGGATAAACTTAGATAAATGCTATTTGTAATTAGCCCTGCCGGCCGTAGTGGCCGAGCGGTTCTAGGCGCTAAAGTCTGGAACCGCGCGACCGCTACGGTCGCAGGTTCCAATCCTGCCTCGGGCATGGATGTGTGTGATGTCCTTAGGTTAGTTAGGTTTAAGTAGTTCTAAGTTCTACGGGACTGATGACCTCAGAAGTTAAGTCCCATAGTGCTCAGAGTCATTTGAACCATTTGTAATTAGCCAACTCATTCTACTGAGGCAGAAATTTCCGTTTCAAATTATTCGGTTTGAGGGCTGCTTCATGGAGATCTCGTTTAATACTCCAGAAGACGTCTGTTTGTTTGTCCCATTTGCACTGATAGCGGTCTTTCATATTTTTGAGGTTCCTTATGGAACTGTTCGCCTTGCTTGTCACTGATACTGGAAGTGAAGTTTAACGCTCATATTACATCCCAGGACATAAAAAACATATTTTTCTCCGTAAAACATAAAAGAAAGACGTCTTACCGCTTTCAGTAAAATGACACTTTAACAATATCTCTCAGCAGACATATTTCTCGCAATCTAGAGGCTAACACTTCAGCTGCAAGTTTGGAGAGATCTCAGTCACGCACAGGGTCATTAAGCTGAGATTGAATAAGCCGATAAGAAGGTGAGGACTGTGAAGGATTAGAGGAGTACACGTCAGAATCACTTTCTTCACCTCTCTCCAGGTTTTGTTCGGTAACCGCATCTGTAGATGGAGTAAATCCTGTAACAACAGGATTTCGTAGCCCATCTAAGTGTGTGGTAGGTCTGATTGGTGAGGAGATAGTAAGATGTTAAAACTAAGATATGGTATTTCATCTCTGTTTTTCGTACCAATTTCTTTTGTGTAAATGATACAAAAATAACAGTCACTTTTGTGATCCACTGGTAATCGCCAGGACACAGAGATTCCGAAAGGTAAACCCTCATGCTTTGCTTTCGTCCGGAAACTTAGCGTTTCCTGACAGTTTTGACACACAGTATGTGCTGCTCATGTTGGCCTTCGTCTCCAAGAGTAAGGCCAAAGTACGCTTTTAAGCTCACCTCACAAAGGATATTGTATTACGTATGGCTGTAGTATCCACAAACATCTCTTCACGGCCATGATGAAATCACATCAGATATGAAAGAAAGAAAATCTATACTATTACAACCCTTAGATAACATAGGAGTGTAAGTAATCAATCTAACCGCAAACGGCTGGAATTGAAAAGTTCAAATAGCATGAAAACCAGAGCACGCAGAGCAAAACTGGTTTCAGATTTCAAATCAGCAGATCCAGAAACATTAAGAATCAGTAAAGGAAATCTCATGCAATTGGAAGTTCGAAGAAATGTGTTCACCGGTTTATGCGTGTCTGAAGAACATTGTAATGTAATGTACAGACGCCTTATATCTCCAGACGTTGTGTAAATCATTAGTCTGTATGCAACGATGGACTGAGATGACGATGACCAAATTTTGTTCCTACTTGTGCAAGAATCACAAATTGCAGGCATAGGAGATATGGACAATAAATTACACGGGAGTTTTGATCGGTCCTGGAGGGTGCACGGATAGCCAAAGTTGTTGTTGTTGTTGTGGTCTTCAGTCCTGAGACTGGTTTGATGCAGCTCTCCATGCTACTCTATCCTGTGCAAGCTTCTTCATCTCCCAGTACCTACTGCAACCTACATCCTTCTGAATCTGCTTAGTGTATTCATCTCTTGGTCTCTCCCTATGATTTTTACCCTCCACGCTGCCCTCCAATACTAAACTGGTGATCCCTTGATGCCTCAGAACATGTCCTACCAACCGATCCCTTCTTCTGGTCAAGTTGTGCCACAAACTTCTCTTCTCCCCAATCCTATTCAATACTTCCTCATTAGTTATGTGATCTACCCATCTAATCTTCAGCATTCTTCTGTAGCACCACATTTCAAAAGCTTCTATTCTCTTCTTGTCCAAACTATTTACCGTCCATGTTTCACTTCCATACATGGCTACACTCCATACAAATACTTTCAGAAATAACTTCCTGACACTTAAATCTATACTCGATGTTAACAAATTTCTCTTCTTCAGAAACGCTTTCCTTGCCATTGCCAGTCTACATTTTATATCCTCTCTACTTCGTCCATCATCAGTTATTTTGCTCTCCAAATAGCAAAACTCCTTTACTACTTTAAGTGTCTCATTTCCTAATCTAAGAAAGTGGTTAAGAGATAAACAGGAATTCCGGTTTCGAGTTCCTCTCCTTCACAAAATTTTCATGTGTCACTAGTAAATGTACAGGTGTTGTCTGATTGTATTCACAATTTGAAAATCCATTACATAATACCAATTTCCATAGTTTCATTCATACTGAATGTTGTGTGTGTCTTATAAAAAGCTATTACCACTGTCACAGGTAGAAATCAACAAGCCCTGATATGTTAGTGAATCCAGAATGATACACCTAACGCCCAAGGAAAAGTTTCTAACGCTACATGATTCGATAACAGCCGGCCGAAGTGGCCGTGCGGTTAAAGGCGCTGCAGTCTGGAACCGCAAGCCCGCTACGGTCGCAGGTTCGAATGCTGCCTCGGGCATGGATGTTTGTGATGTCCTTAGGTTAGTTAGGTTTAACTAGTTCTAAGTTCTAGGGGACTAATGACCTCATCAGTTGAGTCCCATAGTGCTCAGAGCCATTTGAACCATTTGATTCGATAACATCTATAAGATAATCACATAACACACTCTTTCAGAAAGAGAAAACTGACCTGCCAATCTTAAAACAGTGCACACTCCATGAGCGAGCAATTTCATGAAAGCAACGGTTTGGATAAATGTTGGCCTCTTGCTTACAGCGTTCAGCTGTGCACTGTAATAGTTTCTCCAGTTGTGTACTCATAAATACAGAATACAGAAAATAGTTAATTAGCTGAAACATTATTTAGAAGATCCCTAAAATTCTATCTGTAAGCTAGCTAGCATCCGCAGAAGCTGTAGTAACTTATAATACTCAGTGCCCATTCTGCATCTCAATGTTTGTTTTCGAATTTGGACAAGAATAGTATTCTCGAATATTATCGCAACACAGGAAGTATGCTCTGTGCTGTGACATATTTAAATAAAGTAAGTATAGTAAACACGTTTCTGTCAAATGAAATGGCAACACTTAGTGGCAGTACTAATGTATTACCCTCGTAGAACAGTTCACAACCTCCTGGGTAGAATCAAACACACACCACATATACAACTGAGCAAACAGATCTTACACTCCACGAGCAGTCAACACTGCGGAATTTAAGGTTGTAGGGAATGATATGAAGCTATAAAGGATTCAGTAACCAACCTCCTACGGACTTAACAATTCGCAACCTCTCGGAATCTATTCCACTAAGCGTAAGCATGCAGTAGGTTACCAGCAAGCGGAGCAGTAATAATAATTAACAAACCCGGCTAACCTCACACAGTAAATCGTACATCAACACAGAACATCAGCTTAATTGAGCTTACCAGACATCTTCTTCGTATTAAAGACTGTCAATAACATGGCTCTCCATCAAACAACAGTGCCATCATCAGAACGGCTTGGAGCCTCATGTATAGCTCCGGACGACCGCTCGTGGCCTGGCTGCCCCCTTCTACCTGGCTGTCGCCGGCACCACTCACAAGGGAACCTCCCCATGGCACCCCCCTCAGATTTAGTTATAAATTGACACAGTGGATAGGCCTTGAAAAACTGAACACAGATCAATCGAGAAAACAGGAAGAAGTTGTGTGGAACTATGAAAAAAATAAGCAAAATATACAAACTGAGTACTCCAAGTGTAAGATATGCAACATCAAGGACTATGTAAGCTGAAGAGCGCCGTGGTCCCGTGGTTAGGGTGAGTAACTGCGGAACGAGAGGTCCTTGGTTCGAGTTCTCCCTCGAATAAAAATTTTACTTTTATTTTCGCAAAGTTACGATCTGACCGTTCATTCATTGACGTCTCTGTTCACTGTAATAAGTTTAGTGTCTGTGTTTTGCGACCGCACCGCAAAACCGTGCGATTAGTAGACGAAAGGACGTTCCTCTCCAATAGGAACCGAAAACATTTGATCGCAAATTCATAGGTCAACCGATTCCTCCACAGGAAAACACGTCTGAAATACTCTATACGACTCTGGTGACGGCATGTGCGCTACATTACAGGAATATGTTGTCGACCCACCTAACTTGTGTGGTGTCACCGCCAGACACCACACTTGCTAGGTGGTAGTTTAAATCGGCCGCGGTCCATGTAGTACATGTCGGACCCGCGTGTCGTCACTGTGATCGCAGACCTAGCGCCACCACCAAGGCAGGTCTCGTGATACGAGAGTGGACTCGACCCCAGTTGTACGCGAACCTAGCTATCGCCCCAGTTGTAAGCGAACCTAGCTATCGCCCAGTTGTACGCGAACCTAGCTATCGCCCAGTTGTACGAGAACCTAGCTACCGCCAAGTTGTACGAAGCCTTTCTCTCTCATTAGCCGAGAGACAGAATAGCCATCAGCTAAGTTAATGGCAACGAACTAGCAAGGCGCCATTTGTATCAGTGCCTATAGCTTACGAGTATTCAAGAGAGATGTATTCCAAGGACTATTAAAAAGATAAGTAAAAAGCATCTACATACTTTTCTTCTTGTTCATTTATAAGTTCTCATGTTCCCGACTTCACGCCCGTTTGCTTTAGCAGTGCGTGCACTATCGGCTACAGCGTTAGTCTAGCTTTCTTTTTCAGCAATCAACTCCACGGTGTCGGTCCAGCTACCGACACAACATTTATTGGCGACGAGAAAAAGAGTTTGTATTAATTCATTTGCCACGTTGGTGACGCTTTAAAGTGTTCTGATTGCTTACATTTCATTGTGTCATGGCTTCGCCACATTCTCCAGATGTACTGTCCGAATTTTATCGCTTGCAGAATCAGCAGACGCAGGCGTTACTGGATGCCCTTGGACAGCTCGTCCAGGGTCAACGTGCGCTGCACACCGATGCGGCCGCAGCCGCTTCACCGCTACCGCAGCCACAACCTGCCGTTGCACCGCCTTTTAGGCACTACGACCCGAACCACGAGACCTGGCAAGAGTGGTCTCGTCAGTTCGCCTTCCACCTTGCTGCCTACAGAATTCAAGGTAATGAGCGGCAGCCGTTTTTGCTTTCTTGTGTCGGTGTGTCCACATACCGTGTGATAGTGAAATTGTTTCCCCGCCGCGACGTAGCAACTTTGTCATACGAGGAAATTTTGTCTGCGTTAGATGCCTATTTCAAAGAAACAGTTAATGTGGTTGCAAAACGGTATACGTTTTTTCGTACAAAACGTACGGCCGGTCAAACTAATAGGGAGTGGGTAGCAACATTGCAAGGACTTACTAGGGACTGTGCCTTTGAATGTGACTGTGGTCTTTCTTATTCCGATACAATGGTGCGTGATGCAATTGCACAGAACGTTTCTGATGTTCGCATACGGGAGCAAATTTTGAAACTAGTTAATCCCTCCCTTCAACAAGTGATAGACATATTGGATAGACAGGACACACTGGACTGTGCTCAGGAATCTTTTGAAACTTCGCCAGCCGTGTGTAACATTAACCGGCCCGCTGGACGCGCTGCGCGGCCCGGTAACCGGGCCTCGCGCACGGCGACACAGCGACCGCCGCGTGCTAAGCCAGGTGTGCCGCGCCAGCCCACAAATGCAGTGAAATCATGCCCGCGGTGTGCTACTAGACATTCGCGTGAACATTGCCCGTCACGCCAAGCTATTTGCTTTTTCTGCAATAAGAAAGGACATGTTCAAAGTGTTTGCCAGAAAAAGCTCAGATCAGACAATCACAATCGTTCCAGGCCCTTTGCTTCGCGCCGGAATCGAACCAAGGACACTCAGGCTCGTGGACCTTCGCCTATGGACATTCATGTCGTTAATTCCACTTCGTCCAGTGACACTTTCTCTAACAGTGACTGTGATCGTCCCACAAAAACTGTGCGTCGACGTCGCCGGAAATCACGTCAATTAGCAAGTGATTCTGTACCAGTGTCTGTTCCAATTGCACAAAACAGTCGCTCTTGTCGTCAGCAGGACAATAAACTTTTTGTGGACTTAGACTTTGAAGGCCAAGTGATACCATTCCAGCTCGATACCGGAGCTGCAGTTTCATTGCTCCATCACGACACATACAAACAACTGGGCGCACCTCCGTTGCGTGCCGCAAATGTTAAGCTCACTACATATTCCGGACAGAAAATTCCTGTGTTAGGACAGTGCAGCCTTCTTGCAACATACAAGGGACAAACAAAACTTGTGTCATTTTACGTTCTTCGTTCTTCTTCTGCAGTGAACTTGTTTGGTCTAGATTTATTTAAGTTGTTTAACATGTCTATTGTAAATCAGGTCCTCTCAGTGAATCAGACTGTGCCTACAGACAGTGTTTCTCGGCTGTGTGACGAATTTGCAGACATTTTTGCACCGGGCTTAGGTTGCGCTAAAAACTATGAAGCACATTTAGAACTGAAGGTAAACGCGCAACCGAAATTTTTCAGGGCGCGCAATGTTCCCCACGCATTGCGTGATGAGGTCGCAAGAACGTTACACGATCTCGAATCACAGGGTGTAATTGAACGTGTGCAAGCTTCTCTCTGGGCCTCACCCTTAGTCATTTTGCCAAAACCTTCCGGAAAATTGAGACTTTGCGTGGACTTCAAGGCCACAGTGAATCCACAGCTAGTGACTGCTACTTTTCCTTTGCCCCGCCCGGAAGATCTTTTTGCTAAACTGTGCCCGGGAAAATATTTTTCAAAGTTGGACCTAGCCGATGCGTACTTGCAAATACCGGTGGACGACGAATCCCAGCGCGTATTGGTGGTTAACACGCATCTTGGATTGTACCGCTTCAAAAGACTACCTTTCGGGTGTGCATCCGCCCCTGCCTTGTTTCAGCAATATTTACAAACTATTTGTGCGTCGGTCCCTACTGCAGCAAACTATCTGGACGATATAGTGATCTCCGGACAGACAGAAGAAGATCATCTTGCGAATTTACGAACATTCTTTCAGGTCTTGCGGCAAAATGGTCTTCGCTTGAGGAAGGACAAATGTGTGTTTTTTGCTCGTGACTTACCATACCTGGGACATGTCATTAATGCCCAAGGCATACATCCGAGTCCAGAGCACCTCCGTGCCATACAAGACTTGCCGTCCCCTAAAAATCTGAAACAGCTACAGAGTGTGTTGGGTAAAATTAATTATTACCATAAATATGTGCGCAATGCCTCTTCCATTTCAGCTCCGCTTCATCGCTTACGCCGTAAAGGTGTTCCGTTCGTCTGGACGCCGGAATGTGAACGCGCCTTTCGCCAGTTGAAATCGGCGTTGCTTTCTAATACTTGCCTTACGCCATTCGATCCCCAGAAACCCCTTTTGTTGATGGTAGATGCATCGGATTTCGGGATCGGTGCTGTGCTTGCGCACAAAGTTGGCTCACATGATCGCCCTATTGCCTTTGCGTCCAAATTGCTCTCGTCTGCGCAAAGAAATTATTCACAGATAGAGAAAGAAGCTTTGGCTCTCGTGTTTGGTGTTACTAAGTTCCATGATTTCTTGTATGGTCGTCACTTTACCATCATCACAGACCACAAACCTTTGACATCGCTTTTTCATCCATCCAAGCCTGTACCTCCACGTACAGCGCAGAAATTCATTCGCTGGTCTATTTTCCTCTCGCAGTACCGCTACGATATCTTGTATCGGTCCACTGCTAAGCACGGAAACGCCGATGCGTTGTCCCGTTTGCCTGTTGCTGAGGATAAAGCATTCGATTCTTCCGAACTTGCTTGCATGTTCATTGATTCGGAAACCGATGAAGTGGTCGAATCGTTTCCGATTGATTTTCGTCGTGTCGCTACAGCCACAGCTGCTGACCCTGTCCTTGCTACTGTTTTACGTTTTGTTGCTACGCAATGGCCTTTGTCAAAGTCTCGGATCGAGGATCCGTTGGTTCGCCGATTTTTTGCTCACAAGGAGAGACTTTTTGTTCGACGTGGTGTTTTGTTGTTGCGTTCTGATAATGATCAGTCCAGAGTCGTGGTCCCACGTTCGTTACAGTCCTCTGTTTTACGGCTTCTTCACCAAGGACATTGGGGTATAGTGCGAACGAAACAACTTGCTCGTCAGCACTGTACTTGGTTCGGAATCGATGCTGCGATTACGAATATGTGTTCTTCGTGCCCGGCGTGTGCCGAACAACAATCCGCACCGCCGCGGAAAGTCTTTGCGTGGCCAAAAGCCACTTCCCCTTGGCAACGCTTGCACATTGATTTTGCTGGTCCATTCTGGAATGCTCGATGGTTGGTTCTGGTCGACGCCTTCAGTAATTTTCCTTTTGTTGTTCGGATGTCTTCCACGACGTCCTCCGCCACCATCCAAGCGTTGTCTGCTATCTTTTGCATTGAAGGTCTTCCGCAGACTATTGTTTCCGACAATGGCCCACAATTCATGTCCGCAGAATTCCAGTCTTTCTGCCAGGCCAATGGTATTCAACATCTGACATCCGCGCCGTTTTCGCCTCAGTCCAACGGTGCCGCTGAACGATTGGTCCGGACTTTCAAGTCACAGATGTTGAAATTGAAAGAGTCGCATTCTCGGGAGGACGCATTGTTGCTCTTTTTGTCTTCGTATCGCTCTCAGCCCCGAGATGGTCGCTCGCCGGCTGAGTTGCTCCACGGTCGTCCTCATCGCACCTTGATGTCTTTGCTGCATCCGCCGCATCAGGTTCCTTTGCAGCGGCAGACTCCTGCTTTTGCTCCAGGCGACGTTGTATTTTATCGCAACTATCGAGGTTCACGGCGTTGGCTCGCAGGGCGCATTCTTCGCTGCCTCGGCCGCGCGATGTATTTGGTTTTGGGGGCCTCTGGTGAGGTGCGTCGGCATCTCAATCAGCTGCGCCTCTGTCGTCGCTCGGGTTCTGCCGCTCCCCGTCTGCTTTCAGCGACGGTGCCGTCCGGTCAGCGCCCTGGGGACCCATCTACTGGCTCGCCTCATCCCCAGGTGTTACCGACGATGCCTTCCATTTTGCCCCATGGCGACGCGCCGCCGCCGCCGCAGCAGCAGCAGCTGCAGCAGCCGCCGCCGCCGCCGACCGCATTCGACGCTTCGTTGCAGCCGCCAAGCGCCTCCCAGGGTCACGCGCCGCCGATCGCTTCCCGTGACCAGCTGTCCTCCGCCATGGAACGCCCGCCCGCTCCGGACCACATGACGTCATCGCGCGTCGGCTACCCCGACGCCATGGACGTCGACCCTTCAGTACCTCCTGTCTCTTTACGGGCGCATACACCGCATGTTGACGTGCACCCTGGACTAGTTTTGCAGGCGTTTCCTAGCTCCCCTCGGACCGGATGGCCGGGTGCGGGTGGCACAGCCTCGCCTGTTGTTAGGCTCCCCACCTCATCGCATACGTCAACATGTGGTCCTCCCCACGGCGGGCGGAAGCCTTATTACACGACCGTTCGCCGATTTGCGGGGGAGGAATGTGGTGTCACCGCCAGACACCACACTTGCTAGGTGGTAGTTTAAATCGGCCGCGGTCCATGTAGTACATGTCGGACCCGCGTGTCGTCACTGTGATCGCAGACCTAGCGCCACCACCAAGGCAGGTCTCGTGATACGAGAGTGGACTCGACCCCAGTTGTACGCGAACCTAGCTATCGCCCCAGTTGTACGCGAACCTAGCTATCGCCCAGTTGTACGCGAACCTAGCTATCGCCCAGTTGTACGAGAACCTAGCTACCGCCAAGTTGTACGAAGCCTTTCTCTCTCATTAGCCGAGAGACAGAATAGCCATCAGCTAAGTTAATGGCAACGAACTAGCAAGGCGCCATTTGTATCAGTGCCTATAGCTTACGAGTATTCAAGAGAGATGTATTCCAAGGACTATTAAAAAGATAAGTAAAAAGCATCTACATACTTTTCTTCTTATTCATTTATAAGTTCTCATGTTCCAGACTTCACGCCCGTTTGCTTTAGCAGTGCGTGCACTATCGGCTACAGCGTTAGTCTAGCTTTCTTTTTCAGCAATCAACTCCACGGTGTCGGTCCAGCTACCGACACAACAACTTGCACACTTGGCGAATGGGTAAAAAGATTCTTCTACCTTGCCCGATTCAGGTTTCCTTGTGGATGAGATAATCACTCCCAAAAAAGTGATGAAAACATAAGAGTTTGTCACATAAACGGCAACAAATGAATGCAACAGTTTCACAGTCGCACAGTTTTCCTTGTGCTCTGTCAAAACATACGTTTTTAACGTTTTCAAGTTTTTCCATGTGTAGACCGTCAAATCCTGCATGTGTCCAAGCAAATCTAAACATGTCCTGGAATTTTGGAGAGCGAAGTTGATCATGTCTGAGTGCATGAACTTTGATAATTGTCTGAAAATAAAAGATTAAAACTTTTCATTTACGGGAGGATTGAACCAGGGACCTTCCGTCCCGTAGCTGCTCACGGCAACCACGGGACTACGGTGCTCCTCAGTGTACACGTTTCTTGATGTGACTTATCTTGCACACAGACTACTCAGTTTGTATATTTTGCTTATTTTTTTCATAGTTCCACACAACTTCTTCCTGTTTTCTCGATTGATCTGTGTTCAGTTTTTCAAGGCCTATCAACTGTGCCAACTTATAACTAAATCAGAGGGGGATGCGATGGGGAGGTTCCCTTGTCAGTAACCGCTGCGACTCACCGTGGATGCATGGAACTGCTTGCTGATAAAGGGGAGTAGCATTCTGTAATCCGCGTGGTGATTTGGTTCATTGTCTGCCCGACCTCATAGTTATTTTCTGGTTTGTACCCGACCCTCAGAGTTTTACTCGGTCGGCTCTTTGGTCGTAAATATAGGAAGTAGTATTGTACTAAGACACTGGTTGTCATTTAAAAATTTTACCCCGTTTCTATATTGCCTTTCTTTATTATTTTATGGTTTGTACACGACCCTCTTTGGTCGTAAATATAGACCGTAGTATGACACTAGACACCAGTTGACGTTTGGAAATTAGTTATGGTATTATATTGCCGTTCCTTTCTAGTTCATACCCGATCATTAATGTTTTAATGAATCAGCTCCGGGTCGGAAATACAGTCGGCACAATTGTACCAATGCACAGGTTTCCGTTAAACAAACAGGGGTCTTGTGGTTAGATTTAGATGTTAGCCGGTTGAATTCCTTGACTGCAATTGTATTTGAGATAATCTGAACTACCTGTTGTACTAAGCTGTGCGTTCCTGTCTTTGAAAGACCGGCTCATTATTGGTGTATATTTAACTGGATCTTGAGCTTCCGCCGAGTGTGTTCTCTTGTAATAAGTGCTTATACGAAATATTTTAAAACGGCCTTCATAACTGAGGGGCAATTTAACTTTTGACATATTAACAGCCAACTTTCACCAGGCCTTTAGTCAGAATAAGATTGTCAAAAGGGATGGGTTGGTATCGGTTTGCACCTTGTTGCTGATTGAAATGAAAAGGTTGCCCGCTTTGAAGCAAACCTCATCATTGTCGTAATTGTTTCCTAATTTGCTTAACCTAAAAGCAGAGGTGCACATCTTAACCCCAAACCTTTCGACATACAGTTTCCAAATAAAGAAAGAAATTACGTCATTTGTTTGACTAATTGAAACAATCTTGTAATCAATATTACTTGTATGTTTTCATGTGTTGCAGAAGGACATTTAATAAGAGAAACTGTGTCCAGCGCGGTAGTAAACACCGCTGTTTTACCCGATAACGGGCGGGCTGCAGGTCCGAGCCCTTGTAATTATTGTCATGTTGTTCCTGTTTTGATTTCTCTTGTAAAAGCTTATTCATTTCACAAATTTGTGAAGTTGTAAAGAAAATAAATTTGTGATTATGTATTGTTAAATAAACAGGTTGTGTGAAAAGTTACATTGGGGGGTCTTCCCTTCTACGTTTTCCTAAATACTAGTAAATACCACGTAACAATAACTAATTTTCACGTTGTGCACACTTCACCACGGAAATTGGGTAAGCACAAACAGAAATGAGGTTTTACAGTCTCACAGTGCATTCACCCTTTCGTTTTCTGTACGTAACAGACGATAAAATAAGATATGTGGCAGATCAGAGGAGTAATCAAGTACTGCATACGTCGAACACGTGTTGCGAATGAACGTAATCTCAATTTGTTACGAGTGACTGCTTCCTCTATAGAGTTTTTTCTCCGCCCGCGGATGAATTATCCGGGCGAAAGCGGAATGGCCCAGCAGATGAGAGGGCAAGGACGGCGCGTCGGCGACTTTCTCTCCACCGTCGCCTCGCGTGGCCAATCTGAAGCCAGGTGCCTGCAATTACGGGCCCGTATAGTGCCGGTACGCTACGGACCACACCCGTCTCGACACACCATTTTACCGGAAGACACGCCTCTCACCAATGCACTGTACAGCGTGCTGTGCATCTGCTTCCAGAGTATACATTAAAACTAAATGTAGTCCATTTGTTAGTCCTGCCTAATCTTTCCTCCTGTGATGTATTGAACACGACACGAATAGGGAAAGTTGTAGACGACTCACGCTGGCGTTGAATGCTTGCATAGCGTAAGTGTGTTCAATCAAGTTAGTTTCCCCTTTATGATGGATGGGACTGGTTAGTAGTAATTTTCACATAGTATGTTTTCTGTTTCTGAGTCACTGGTTTCCCCAGCCCATCTCGCCACATGCCAGACACCTACTGTCGTTGTGTAGCTGCAAGAACAGCAGTACGTCAATGTAGCTACCATAAAACTGAAGCCCTCTCCATCGGCTTTTCTACTTCAGCCATACTACTATGGTACATACACTGAGATGAAAAAAATCATGGGACAGCGATATGCACATATACAGATGGTGCATTAACGCATCTGTCATTTGTACTCAGGTGAAAAGGTTTCCGACACGTTCATGGCCGCGCGGAGGGAATCCGCAGACTTTAGGCGCGGAATGGTAGTTGCAGCTAGACCTATGGGACATTCCATTTCGAAATCGTCCTTTAAGTGTGCAATATTTGTGCTTTACTTACTCTAGGATTGAAGACAACTGTGCAAATTGTAGTGACATGTTTAATGTAGCTATATTAGCACAAAAATACACGCTTTTACACAGTTTTCAATGTGACAACAACAAAAAAACAGTTGTCAGGATAACGCATCCCGTCAATATCAAAAAGTGAAATAATCCTAAACACAACAATATTAAATATTAACTCGCAGAAAGTTAAATTATCCTAAAAAACGACAATATTATAGTTGAACCAGAAGTTTCCTTACAAAATTGTTCCTACACTTACGTTATGATGTTGCTCAGTACGACGAATATCGTCCGATTCCGGTTCAAAGTTCGGTACTATTTTTAGGATCACAATCAAGTCTGTGCTGGATGGTTATTTATGTGACAAATTGAGAAAAAGGTTACCCAAGATCGCTAGAGTTTACAGTGGACTCCAGCTGGTGAAACAACAAGTTTATACCTCAGCACGCGGTATTTACCTTAAGCTGCGATGAGCTGTCGTCCGCTGGCCCGCTGTCTTCCGCTGAAATTCCTATAAAACTAATTACACCTTTGCTGTATTTTCCAGCAGAAACTTTCCCTATGTTTCTCGTTATGTGAGAGAACATGTACTCACCCCTAACCTTAGAATGTGGCGATACACACGCGCCTGGTTGGAGCACTGTGCATATTATAATGCCCTCTCAGTTCTCTCAAGAACAGTTAACTAATTGGCTGGTTGGTTTCTAAACAGTGGAGCTTAACGATGCTATAGTTAGTTTCTAGCTGGGTATCAGCCGCTGTAAACGCAATGTTCACACAAATTACTCCTCTGCATCATGCACAGCGTTATGCGCTCCATTCTGCACTTGACGCCAGTTCAGAGTAGAGTCCCCGAAAATTTCCATCTTGTCTTACTCATAGCCGAACTGTCTCCCCACCTGCGATCTTTCATCCTGCATGTCACAGCTTTTTTTGACCAGCAGGAGTCTTCCTCTTATTTTATGGAAACTCTCTCTACCAATCGCAAGGTCCCTACCATTAAATTGCGTCGAAACTTTGGCTCTTTTCTCCTTCCTAGTGCGTTTCCGTCAATCGGACGTTTTGTGCCCATTCCAGACGCCTAAATGCATACATTGACTCTCTCACATTTGTACCACTCACTGGACACGTGATCGATAATGCATCACTGGTCTTGTTTCATATCCATTTGGAACTCCGAAACACAGTTTTCTAAAAGCTTTCTTTCCTGTCCTCCCTCAGATGGGTCGTTACACTCGCTCTCCCCATCTGAGTCACCTGGTCAGTCGTTGGCTTTCCGCCTGGGACACCCCCTTAAGTGGTTTCCATGGTACCCCCCTGTAGTGCAGCCTTGCCTCTGTTCAAAAAAATGGTTCAAATGGCTCTGAGCACTATGGGACTCAACATCTGAGGTTATCAGTCCCCTAGACTTAGAACTACTTAAACCTAAGGGCATCACACACATCCATGCCCGAGGCAGGATTCGAACCTGCGACCGTAGCAGCAGCGCGGTTCCGGACTGGAGCGCCTAGAACCGCTCGGCCACTGCGGCCGGCTACTTGCCTCCGTCCTCGTTCCTTGGATTCGAAACTATAACGTCTCTCGCTGCTTGTTTCACCTTCTGCTCAAACATGCATTACAGGAATGGTGTGTTAAATACCGTTGATTGAGTGTCATCCCTTTTTGCATTACATACTGATAGGAAAATCTGCTCATTATCACTGAATTAGGTTTCATATTAACCTCCCCATTGCGATGTATAAAGCTCTCATGTAAGGTGAGAATCTGACCTTCATTTATTCTGCCACCTTACAGTTCGAGAATTCAATATTCCGAAATCCACAGTGTCAAGAATATGCAGAGAATACCAAATATCAGGCACTATCTGTCACGGCCTTCACTTAACGATCTAGAGCAGCGACAAGCAACACTACATGAAGTAAATACAAAAATTAATGTGCGATGTACGATGAACGTATCCGCTGGGACTGTATGAGGAAATTTGGCGATAATGGGCTGTGGCGGCAGACAACCTACATGAGTGCCTTTGCTAACGGCACAACGTCATCTGCAGCGCCTCTCCTAAATTCGTGACCTTATCGGTTGCTTCCTAGACGACTAGAAAACCGTGTTCTGGACAGATGAGACACAATTTCAGTTGGTAAGGGTTGACTACAGCGTTCGAGAGTGGCGCAGTCCCACCATGGACTTCAGTTGTCAACAAGGCACTTTGCAGACTGGTGATGGCTACACAATGGTGTGGGGTGTCTTTGTATGGAATCGACTGGGTCATCTGGTCAAACTGAACTGATCATTGACTCCAAATGGCTATATTCGTGTACTTGGTGGCCATTTGCAACCATTCATTGACTTGATGTTCCCAAACAAAATGGTTCAAATGGCTGTGAGCACTATGGGACTTAACATCTGTGGTCATCAGTCCCCTAGAACTTAGAACTACTTAAACCTAGCTAACCTAAGGACATCACACACATCCATGCCCGAGGCAGGATTCGAACCTGCGACCGTAGCAGTCGCGCGGTTCCGGACTGAGCGCCTAGAACCGCTAGACCACCGCGGCCGGCTGTTCCCAAACAAGGACGTCATGTCCCTGGGCTACAATTGGTCGCCATTGGCTTAAGAACATCCGGGACAATTAAAATGAATGATCTGGCCATCTAAATCTCCAACATGAATCCCACCGAAAATTTAAGGGACATAATCGAAAGATCAGTTCATGCACAACACCCTGCGCCGGCAATACTACGACACTTATAGACGATTACACCAGTGGTTTAGTGGTATTGTCTTAGATTAATTATCAAAACGTCGTTGGACCTGGGTTCGAAACCCACTACCACTTAAATTTTGATTAATAATGAGCACTGGCGGCCGAAGACTTCTGGTATAAGAAGTCACCCTCATTCTGCCAACGTTCTTGTAAGAGGGTGGGGGGGGGGGGACAGAGGTTCATGGCATTCTCTTGTCCTTGGGGTGGGAAATTGCCTATAAAGGCGGAAGAATCAGCAAAGATCCACAGTATGAGGATGCAGAAGGTAGTGCAAACCACTGCACGTAAGACACGTAAGGTGCATCCGCAGAACATGTGGCCTGTAATCGAAAAACTGTCATGATGCTCTCGCCATTGGCAAAATATTCCGGAATAGTCCCCCATTCGGATCACCGGGAGGGGACTGCCAAAAAGGAGGTGACCATGAGAAAGAGACTGAATAACCAACGGAATGATAATGCTCTACGAGTCGGGGTGTGGAATGTCAGAAGTCTGAACGTGGTATAGAGGCCAGAAAAACTGAAAATGGATATGCGAAGGTTCAGTCTAGATATACTAGGGGTCAGTGAAGTGAAATGGAAAGAAGACAAGTATTTCTGATCAGATGTGTATAGGGTAATATCAACAGCAGCAAAAAATGGTATAACAGAAGCAGAATTAGTTATGAGTAGGAAGGTAGGGCAGAGTCTGTCTTACTGCGAACAGTTCAGCGATAGGGTTGTTCTCGTCAGAATCGACACCTACAACGATAGTTCAGGTATACGGCACAGGCTAAAAATGAAGAGATAGAGAAAGTATATGAGGATACTGAAAGAGTAATACAGTATGTAAAGCAAAATGAAAATCTAATAGTTAAGGGGGACTGGAATGCAGTTGTAGGAGAGGAAGTAGAAGAAACGGTTGCAGGAGAACATGACCTTGGGACAAGGAATGAGAGAGGAGAAAAACTAATTGAACTCTGTAATAAATTTGAGCTAGTAATAGAAAATACTCTGTTCAAGAATCACAAGAGGAGGAGGTATAGGCGGAAAATGCTGGCTGATGAGGAAAAATTTCAGTTAGATTGCATCATGGTCAGGCAGATATATCGAAATCAGATACTGGATTGCAATGTGTACCCAGGAGCGGATATAGACTCAGATCACAATGTAGTAATGATGAAGAGTAGGCTGAAGTTCAAGACATGTCAGGAAGAATCAATACGCAAATAAGTGGGATACGGAAATACTAAGGAATGATGCGAAACACTTGAAGTTCTCTGAAACTATAGACATGGCAATAAGGAATAGCGCAGTAGGCAGTACAGTTGAGGAGGAATGGACATCTCTAAAAAGGGCCATCACAGAAGTTGGGAAGGAAAACATAGGTACAAAGAAGGTAGCTCCGAAGAAACTGTCGGTAACAGAAAAAATATTTCAGTTGATAGATGAAAGACGGAAGTACAAAAATGTCCAGGGAAATTCGGAAATGCAGAAATACAGCTCGCTGACAAATTAAATAAGCAGGAAGTCCAGGCAAGCTAAGACGCAAAACGTGAAGAAATCTAAAAAGAAATGATTGTAGGACGGACACAGCAAATGGAAAAGTCAAAACAGCTTTCGATGAAACTAAATGCAAAGGTGGTAACATTAAGAGTGCAATGGAACCTCCACTGTTAAAATCAGAGGAGAGAGCGGATAGCTGGAAAGAATACATTGAAAGCCTGTATGAGCGGGAAGATTTGTTTGATATGGTAGAAGAATAAACAAGAGTCGATTTAGAAAAGAGAGGGATTTCTACTATTAGAATCAGAATTTAAGAGAGCTTTGGAGGACTTAAGATCAAATATGGCAGAAGGGATGGATAACATTCCATCAGAATTCCTCAAGTCATTGGGGAAAGTGGCAGCAAAAGGACTGTTCACGTTGATGTGTAGAATATATGAATCTGACGTCGTACCTTCTGACTTTCGGAAAAATATCATCCATAACTCCCAAGACTGCAAGAGCTGGCAAGAGCGAGAATTATCACACAGTCAGCTTAACACCTCATGTATCTAAGTTAATTACAAGAGTAATGTACAAAAAATGGAAAAAATTGAGACTTTGGTAAATGACGATTGGTTCATCTTTAGGAAAGATAAAGTCACAAGAGAAGCAATTCTGACTTGCGGTTGATAATGGAAGCAAGACTAAAGAAAACTCAAGACACGTTCGTAGGATTTGACGTACTGGAAAAAGTGTTCGACAATGTAAAATTGTGCAAGATGTTCGAAGTTCTCAGAAAAATAGGGGTAAGCCACAGGGTGAGACGGGTAATATATAATACGTACAAGAGCCAAGAGGGAATAATAACAGTGGATGACCGAGAACGAAGTGCTCGGATTAAAAAGTGCGTAACACAGGAATGTAGTCTTTCGTGCCTACTGTTCGATCTGCACATCGAACAAGCAATGATGGAAATAAAAGGAACGTTCGAGAGTGGAATTAAAATTCAAGGTGAAAGGATATCAACGATACGTTCGCTGATGACATTACTATTCTGAGTGAAAATAAAGAAGAATTGCAGGATCTGCTGAATAGAATGAACAGTCTAATGAGAACTGAATATGCAGAGTAAATCGAAGAAAGACGAAAGTAATGAGAAGTAGCAGAAATTAGAACAGTGAGAAAACTTCAGGACTGATTTTCACCCAATAGATGAAGTTAAGTAATTGTGCTACCTTTGCAGCACAATAGCCCTTGACAGACGGAGTAAGGCAGACATCACAAGCAGACCAGCACTGACAAAAAGGGCATTCCTGGCCAAGAGAAGTCTACTACTATTAAACAAAGGTCTTCATTTAATGAAGAAATTTCTGAGAATGTACGTTTGGAGCACAGCATTTTATGGATGTGAAACGTGGGCTGTTGGAAAACCAGAACAGAAGAGAATCGAAGCATTTTAGACGTGGCGCTACAGAAGAATGTTGAAAATTAGGGGGACTGATAAGGTAAGGAACGAGGAGGTTCTGTGCAAAATCAGAGAGGAAAGAAATATGTGGAAAACACTGACAAAGAGAAGGGACAGGGTGGTAGGACATCTATTAAGACATCAGGGAATGACTTCCATGGTACTAGAGGGAGATGCAGAGAGCAAACACTGTAGAGGAAGACAGAGATTGGAATACATCCAGCAAATAATTGAGGACGTAGGTTCCAGCTGCTACTCTTAGATGGAGAGGTTAGCACAGGAGAGGAATTCGTGGCGGGCCGCAGAAAAAGAGTCAGAAGGCTGATGTCCCCATTAAAAAAAAGTCACGTCGAGTTGCTTCACTACGTCCGGAGAAGCGAGATCCCACTTGATGTAAAGAGTTATCCAATGACGTTTTCCACGTCAGCGTACTACCCAATAAACTGCAACTGATTCAAAACCAATCAGGAGCTGATTGAAACTTACCCGTATGTTATCGGAATAGCTTTCTTTTGGTATACGCCATCTGTACCCGTCGGACCTGTAGCGAACCAATATTCCCGTCACTTAGTAAATACTATAACAGTTTCCATTATTCCAAATTTACTTTGTCCTCTATTCGTTCATCTCGTGTGCTATCGTTATCATACTACTTCCCGCTGATGCACAGACCACATTTCATTTCTTCTTTACTATTATGATGCATGTCTGTTAGAATGTCAGTAGTACCATTGGATAGTAACTGCCTGAAGATCATAATATCAGCAGGTGAAATAAAACACAAGTAAATAAATAAAGTAGAGATACAGAAAATTCTGTTGGTCCGAGCTCGTAATTCAATATTTTGAGATGAAAAATGAATGAAAAGAAGTGAATATTTCAGGCAAAACGATACCTTGACCATATTCACGAGTGTACCGTGAATATCAGGAATCCGGTAAAACATCAAATCTCCGACATCGGTGTGGCTAGGAAAAGATCCTGCAAGACCGGGACGAACGACGGCAGAAGTGAAACCCTTCCGCAAACTGCCGCAGATTTCAATGCTGGGCCATCAACAAGTGTCAGCGCGCAAATCATTCAACCAGTCATCAACGATATGGGCTTTCGGAGCTGAAGGCCCACTGGCCGATCCTTGATGACTGCACGACACAAAGCTTTACGCTCCGCCTGGGCCCGTCGATACCGACATTGGACTGTTGATGACTGCTCGGATGAGTATCGTTTCAAATTGAATCGAGATGATGGACATATACGGGTATGGAGACGACCTCATGAATCCATGGACCCTACATGTCAGCTGGGGACTGCTCAAGCTGGTGGAGGCTCTGCAATGGTGTGGGGCGAGTGCAGCTGGAGTGGGATCTCCGACCTGTCCTGATACGACACTGACACATGACACGTACGTGAGCATCCTGTCTGATCACCTGCTTCCATTTATGTCCATTGTCCACTCCGACGGACTTGGGCAATTCCAGCAGGACAGTGCTACTCCACACTCCCAGAATTGCTATAGAGCGGCTCCAAGAAGACTCTTCTGCGTTTAAAGACTTCCGCTGGCCACCAAACTCCCGAGACATGAACAACATTGAGAATATCTGCGATGCCTTGCAAAGTGCTGTTCAGAAGAGATCTCTATCCCCTTGAACTCTTACGGATTTATAAACAGCCCTGCTGGATTCATGGTTTCAGTTCCCTCTAGCACTACTTCAGACATTATTCCATACTACGTCTTGTTACGGCACTTCTGCTTGCTCGCGGGGGCCCTATACGACATTAGGCAGCTGTACAGTTTCTTTGGCTCTTCATTGTGTATGAGATGTGAACAGCTAAGCAATACATAGACCGTCGTGCATCCTCTTGTACGCTGAAACGGAAAAAGGTCTTCTACTATGAAGCATGTTATATTTGCAAGTGAACTGAATATCTATATTGTGTGAAATATTTTGCCGTGGAAAAAGAAATTTGGGTTAGTATCAGAATCTTCCATTTAAAACCGTTTTAACTTGTAAATGGTCTTTGATAGCACTTCAGCATTATTTGATGGTTCAAATGGCTCTGAGCACTATGGGACTTAACTTCTGAGGTCATTGTGGTGTCACCGCCAGACACCACACTTGCTAGGTGATAGCTTTAAATCGGCCGCGGTCCATTAGTACATGTCGGACCCGCGTGTCGCCACTGTCAGTGATCGCAGACCTAGCGCCACCACACGGCAGGTCTCGAGAGACTTACTAGCACTCGCCCCAGTTGTACGGACGACTTAGCTAGCGATGCAACACTGACGAAGCCTCGTTTATTTGCAGACAAGATAGTTAGAATAGCCTTCAGCTAAGTCAATGGCTACGACCTAGCAAGGCGCCATAGCAATTGATAGTTATCGTATGAAGCATGTATCATCAAGAACGATGTATACAAATGATGGATTAAAGTATTCCAGAAGCTACGTACTTTTCTTTATAGCATTCATTACGTATCCTGTTTCAGACCTCACGCCATCCTGCGTGAGCTTATAGCATGCATTTCGGCCTTCTCTAGCAATATAACAGTCATCAGTCCTATAGAACTTAGAACTACTTAAACCTAACTAACCTAAGGACATCACACACATCTATGCCCGAGGCACGATTCCAACCTGCGACCGTACCGCTTGCGCGGTTCCAGACTGTAGCGCCTAGAACCACTCGGTTACACCGGCCGGCTGCATTATTTGAATTCACTTATTGATTACTGGTATGTGGAGTAACAATGTAAAAGACAGACTATTAAATACAGAAATGGCACGCTATTCTCGATTCAACACTTTTATATAACAGTAGAGTAATTGTTCCTAGGTAGATGACTATGTTTGCACTTCGTAACATGTGAATGTATGCTTTCCCGGCGTATACAGCTGGCGATGAGTTCTCGGGCTTCCAGCCGGATAACATGTTTTCGCATTTGGAAAAGCCTTAATCTTCCGGAATAACTTTTGTAATTGCAGAGAAAGACTGCAGCACACCGCCACCATGGAAGTTATTCTTAGATGTTTTCAGATCTCCTTCTTCTAATCAGTGTTTTCCATATGTTTCTGTCCTCAGAGATTATGCAGAGAACATCTCAAGCACTTCGGTATACTTCTTTTCAGGTTCACGCATAGTCTATGAGTCAGTTCTATACGCCGGCCGCAGTGGCCGTGCGGTTAAAGGCGCTGCAGTCTGGAACCGCAAGACCGCTACGGTCGCAGGTTCGAATCCTGCTTCGGGCATGGATGTTTGTGACGTCCTTAGGTTAGTTAGGTTTAACTCGTTCTAAGTTCTAGGGGACTAATGACTTCAGCAGTTGAGTCCCATAGTGATCAGAGCCAGTCAGTTCTATACAGTGCTATGCTCCAAACGCAGATCCCCAGAAATTTTTCCTCAAATTAGGGCCTATGTAAATTAAATAATTGTAGATATCTTATAGTCCGGAATGCCTGTACTAGCTGATTCTTATATTCTCCTTCCGCCGTCTGTCATGCGTTATTTTCTTCCTAGATAGCAAAATTTCTTCTCTTCGTCTAGCACGTGGTCCCCAATTCTGATCTTAAGTTTATCGCTAATCTCATTTCTTCTACTCCTCATTACCCTCATCCTTCTTTGGGTTATTCTTAATCCGTATTCTGGATCAACAGACTTTTTATTCCATTTCACAGGTGCTGTGCATCTTCCTCACTGAAATGGTAGGAGCGGGGAGGAAGCGATGAGGTGTTGGGGCGAAATTACATTACACATTTTGCTTAAAACAATTTATTACACAGAAATTCAAACTTCAGTATTAAAACCCAAAAGCATTTTTTAAAACTTTCACAAAATGAACAACATATGTTTTGTACTTCATATTACAATTTCTGGTGACATCATGCTACAAGAGTAATAATTTGACAGTCTAATGGCGATCTAAATGAAACCAAGCTGTAACCACAAATTTTACCCATTGCCTATATCTCAGAAAACGAGAATGTATCAAAATCAAATGATTTTCAGAGTAAATAACAACTAAAAAATGACAGATCCATTTGATATACACGCCAAACACTGAATTGAGTAACGCAAGTGTGCTGAGAAATTTTTGTGTAATTCAGTTAACATGGAGCTAATACAAACTTGCGACTATAATATAAATTATTAAACGCTGTAAATGGCGTTATACCACAGTGCAATGCAAATTTTTGAAAAAGAACACAACAAGAATTACGTAACTTCAATTACTGAACAGGTCTTAAAATTTAAAGCCTGAGTACATAAATATGAAATAACATTAATCACTGGCACACAGCCTTTCTAAAATAGTATCTATTTATAGGACCCAGTTAACTGTATCACGCCGGCCGAGGTGGCCGAGCGGTTCTAGGCGCTACAGTCTAGAACCGCGCGACCGCTACGGTCGCAGGTTCGAATCCTGCCTTGGGCATGGATGTGTGTGATGTCCTTAGGTTAGTTAGGTTTAAGTAGTTCTAAGTTCTAGGGGACTGATGACCTAAGAAGTTAAGTCCCATAGTGCTCAGAGCCATTTGAACCATTTGAACTGTATTACAAGACGCTCAATTCAATCAGACAGTTAAAAACCAGAGATGACAGCTTGGAACTCAACAGCAAATTTCTGTAACTAACACTACCAACGTTTCACAGCACCTGAAAAGTGAAGTAGTAATTAAAAGTGACTAACTTTCAACAGGATGACAAATTATGAAACCACGTCATTTAACTTAAGAGCCTGGCTCCAAATAATAACACACAGGTACAAGCTCCACTAACAAATGGCTGCTCCATTCTTTTTTTTTTTAAAAAAAAAAAAAGAAAAACCATCAGTCAACAACGTGCCAGCAGCCTGGCCGCAGTGGTAACACCGGTTCCCCTCAGATCACCAAAGTTAAGCGCTGTCGGGCTGGGCGAGCACTTGGATGGGTGACCATCCGGTTTAGTGAGCGCTGTTGGCAAGCGGGGTGCACTCAGCGCTTTTAAGAGTAAACTGGGGAACTACTGGATTGAGAAGTAGCGGCTCCGATCTCGGAAACTGGTATACGGCTGGGAGAGCGGTGTGCTGACCACATGCCCCTCCATATCCGCATCCAGTGACGCCTATGAGCTGCGGATGACACGGCGGCCGGTCAGTACCGTTGGGGCTTCATGGCCTGTTTGGGAGGAGTTTATTGGTTTAGTTTAGTCATCAATGTGGCCTTTGCGAGAACATTTGGATGAAATACCTGGAACGTCAATTTACTGCAAGCAACCCACAAACATAAAACATAACTGTTCTCTCGCATCTTGCCGACAGAGGGTTCGGCTGGGAGAGCGGTGTGCTGACCACATGCCCCTCCATATCCGCATCCAGTGACGCCTATGAGCTGAGGATGACACGGCGGCCGGTCAGTACCGTTGGGGCTTCATGGCCTGTTTGGGAGGAGTTTATTGGTTTAGTTTAGTCATCAATGTGGCCTTTGCAAGAACATTTGGATGAAATACCTGGAACGTCAATTTGCTGCAAGCAACCCACAAACATAAAACATAACTGTTCTCCCGCAACTTGCCGACAGAGGGTTCCTTGTGCAGACAGCGAGAGGCTATTTTGGCCCTGTGCGCGGGTCCATTGGAGAGACTTGGTCGGCAGTGCTTGGATTGTGTGGCGACTGACCGCGAGGTGACGCGAATGACGCGGAGTGTGGTGGCAGCGGCCAGAGCAGGCGGCTGTGGTCTGTTCAGTGTCGCTGTCACTTAAGGGGGAACGATAGGGTTACGGTCCAAGAAACTCGAAATCTTTTTATTAGGAAATTAGAATGAATAAACACTGAAGAATTACTCTCTAACATATTGTGCGCAAACTCCGAAAAGGTAACGATTCTGTGAGCGAGTTGTAAACTAATCACAAAACGCCATTCCACAACTCAATAGCAATGCCATCACCCCTATTCATACCTATTGGAGTAAACCTGATTTGCTGGAGTGTTGTTTTGGTGGTTTTACTCAAAATGTGAACGAAAGTTTTAGTAGTCTCATTTGGAGATACGCTCCAAAAAATAACATCAGACCGAAGCGAAATTGTCAATATTGCTTCGCTTGAAATTCGGCCATATGTCTATTCAGTGTAGGCCATACTGTATTAATGCACATGGCAAATACCATTCAAACCAAAATCGGCGATGAAATGCAGCGATTCTGTGAAGATAGACACACCAGTGGCGATGCGCTCAGCGACGAAAAGGGCTTTGAGGACGAAAAGGAGGGCTTATTATGTCAAAGTTGCAGAAAGTGGCCATGAATTAGCTGTGGAGATAGTTATTATGGACCAGTCATCGATAATTTCCCTTGAGTTTCAAGCTTTTTCGTTTTTTATATGATAAATACTTGTCAAACTTTAAACGCATTAAGCCGACCGAAGTGGCCGAGCGGTTCTAGGCGCTACAGTCTGGAACCACGCGACCGCGACGGTCGCAGGTTCAAATCCTGGCTCGGGCATGGATGTGTGTGATGTCCTTAGGTTAGTTAGGTTTAAGTATTTCTAAGTTATAGGGGACCATAGTGCTCAGAGCTATTTGAACCATTTTTGAAACGCATTTTTCTCAAAACAATGTCTTTCACCATGGTTTGTCCTTGCTCAAGCTACAATTTTCAATCGA
This sequence comes from Schistocerca piceifrons, assembly GCF_021461385.2. Lineage (NCBI taxonomy): Eukaryota > Metazoa > Arthropoda > Insecta > Orthoptera > Acrididae > Schistocerca > Schistocerca piceifrons. The sequence goes on from NC_060141.1 coordinate 562,638,597, forward strand.
TTATAATGATTTTTGGTCTTCCTTGAAGCGAACTGAATTTCTTCAGTTCATTGTAGGCGATTTTTTTATGTTCATATTTAGTTCGGCCAAAAAAGAGGGGTCCAAAAATGTCCATTGTTTCAAACATCTATAATGTCGCCAAATTATTGTTATTATTATTATTATTATTATTATTTTATTATTATTATTATTTTAACATCCCTACGACGAACTAAAATTACATCCACAAGGATCAGCGTGATACGTTAATTTCATGTTGAGATAACCACAACCGGAGTTACTGCGACAACCGTCGACCTACCTCCTTTCAGAGCTGCCTCTAGAAGGTCCCAATTACAGAGTGAGGGCATTAATATTTTTCAATAAAAGATACCAAAAAAATCTTCAGTGCATGCTTTATTCATTGCAGCAAGCCCCATTTGTCCACTACACTCCAGCACGGAGAAAAAAATCCTGAATTTGAGCAACATTTTCGTCTCCACCCTGTCGTTCCTCCATAAGACAGAGCCACAAGCGCAGAAAAACCATCGAAAAAACGATTTTCTATAGGCTAGCAGCGGGAGCTCAATCGCTGAGGATAACAATGTAATTAAATAATCTTATCACATCCTTTCAAGCTGAATTCCAACGACACTCCTGAAACTTTCTTTTACTCCCGTCAGTGCTTCTTCGATGTGCTGGCTGGTCAGTAGGAGGTTCAGATAGCATTTCTGCCTTACACGTTTTTTATCCGATCACTTCACTTTGTAATACAATAACTGATGAGAGCATTGGCTGAACGGCTTATGAGAGGTAGCAGGAGCAGACACAGATACAACTCGCGGTCATTTCTCAATCCTGTCGCATAATGCTGAGCCCAAAGTAGTGTAAATGAATGTGGAAAATCACTGAAATAAAATAAATTTTTTATGTAATACGTTTTTAAATCTGACTAAAAAGTAAAAGACAATTTCTCATAGCCCCATACGCATTATTAATCCCATACAGATATCCCTGAAGATTTGTGTCTGTGAATTTTTAATAGACGCGACAGTCTTTTTTCTGTTTATAATGGCGCATGCGATACGTAATTGATGCATGGGTAGTTCACTTCCTAAGAATTATTTATTGCGTGTGCCCCAAGTTTTTCGTTATAAAACATACAAAAAATAGCCACAGCCATTATAAATTCACGAGCACAAATTATCAGGACTATTTGCATGGAATTAGGTACCTACATGGAGCTAGGAGAAATTATTCGATCCTTCAGTTCGATTTAAAAATGTGTGAAAGTATATCAAAATTTTATTTTTATTTAAATAACAATATTTTGCATTTTAGTCTTGCGCGTGTGAAATTTTGGATGAGATTATATAACATTTTTACCTGCAGCTTTGCCCATGTAAGGATGCCACATATATTGCACATTTCTCCTCGTCCTACTCTCTATGTCGATCTCCTCTTTCCCCTCTCTCTGCTCAGCTGTGCATGTAACCCTGCATAAGACCTCGAACTCATTCTGATACTATCCACACAAAACATTGGTCCTGCAGGCCAGCTGAGATGTCCGGTGTTGCCAACCTTTCCATCCGCGCCCACAACCCTACCGAACAGACCGACAAGAAAGTGACTTAGGATTGCATTGTCACCCAGTTCTAAGCTATATTTAAAATTTCAAGTTTCTAGCTTATGAGAAAGTTAGTTTAAAACCAATTGAAAAAAATTGTGTTGAACGCACAGACAGACAAGAATGCGACCTAATGAAAACTTGTTAAAATAGATCTTACTGACTGCTACTATAAAACGAAGAAAAGCAATAAGGATTTTTTTCCCTATTTCACCATATGGTATGGCAAATTTGTAATACTGGTGTAAGAAGTTGAGGTGGATTTTCAAACGGAATTATAGTCTGTATCGCTTTCAGCATAGGGAAGTACTGGCCAAGAACACGCCCCCATTGTAAATCACAGCCAGAAGCCGTCACCGACACAACCAGTACGAGCGCACAGCGCGTCAGCCACTACGATAAGCACCGGTAAAACCCAGCCTGCATGGCACGTGCCAGAGGAGCGACACCCTCTCGACACAGGCCCGATCACTCGCAGCAGTAATGGCTGGCGAGCTGAGTTGTGTACAAACGCTACGAATTACATTTTAAAGGCGTATCACTTCTGTACGTCCACAAAATGAGAATTCCGCTAAATTTATGTGAAATTTACAGTAAAGGCGTCATTTACGAAACTAAAGTTGCTACACAATTCTGACTTGATCACATACACTCTAAGACAAGATTTTTAAAAAATACATGTACAGGCAAAAAAATTGATAACAATTTTAGAAAAATTGAATGATTTAGTCAAGAGAAAGAGCTTCACAAAATTAACACATCAATAATGCGTTGGTCCACCTCTGGCCCAATTTCAAGCAGTCGCTCCTGGTTGTCAGGGCGTATGGCGGGCGACAGTCAGGTCATACCCTACCTCTGTCTGGGGCTTTTCTAGACACATCTTCCCTGGTCCTCGGCAATCAATTCGCAGCGGGACTCATCACTAAAGACGTCTTCATTCAATGAGACGTGTCTAGAGACGCTCCAGACAGTCATGGGATATGAACCTGACCTTTGGTCGTCGTACGGCTCGACAACTAGGACAGACGGTCTGGGGCGCTTTTCTTCTCACAGGAGAACCCCTTAGGTTATTATCCGCTACACCCTTACAGTGGTACGTCGAGACATTCTACTTGCCGTTTTGCTACCTTTCATGGCAAGCCATTCTAGGCGTACATTTTAGCAAGGTAATGCCTGACCACACACACACACAGAGTTTCTACTTCTTATCTTCACGCTTACCAAACTCTGCCTTGGCCTGGAAGGTAGCCGGACCTCTCCCCAACTGAGAACGTGTGGAGCATTATGGGCGTGGCCTTCCAACCATCTCGGCATTTTGACGATCTAACATGCCAGTTGAACAGAATTTGTCACGATATTGCTCAGAAGGACAACCAACAACTCTGTCAATCAATGCTAAGCCGAATAACTGCTTGATTAAGGTCCAGAGGTCAACCAACGAGTTATTGTCTTGCCTAGTTTGTGAAGCTCTTTCTTTTGAGTAAATCATAAAACTTTTTTTAAAAATTGTAATCACTTATTTGTCTATACATGCACCTCACGACCTCACATTCACAGATGTTTTTTCACTTCTAAGGCCCAAGGTCTGAAAAATCTTTGAGTATTTTGTGAATTGCTCGGAGACCTCAGACGCCATCTTCCAATTTTAATAAAACACGGACAATAAAATTCTTTGTACGCAAACGAATAATTAGATTCGCATCTGAACTCGGTACCCATCTAATTTAGCTGTTTGGTTATAGAAGAACCGTAAAGAAAAAGAATTGACCAGAAAAGCATTGCACTTTTGATGACCACGTGGAAGGCCCATGTGTTACTGCTGCGTGCTGTTTACGTGATCATTGCGTGTGACGCAAGGAGACGCTGTCAGGGGAAAGGACACTAAGTCAATGTGAATCGAGTGGTAGCAGTGAAGAGACCGGTGATGTATGACGTGACAGTGCGTGCAAAGTATTGATAAAATAACATATGAACATAATATCGAAGGTGCAAGAAACACACGAGTATTACAAGTTAAAATAATGAAACAAGTACTGAGGTGATGTCATGGTTCGAACAAGTGTCTAACACCCTGACAGTGGTACGTCAATACATTCTACTTGCCGTTTTGCTACCTTTCATGGCAAGCCATTCTAGGCTTACATTTTAGCAAGGTAATGCCCGACCACACACACACACAGAGAGTTTCTACTTCTTGTCTTCACGCTTACCAAACTCTGCCTTGGCCTGTTGGTACTACTTTTGTATATTAACAGTTCGTGGCGAAAAAAGTAAAGTGAACAATGATAATTTACATTTGAAAACCACTATCTAATGCCCCAAAAAGGTCTTTATGAACGGAGCGATGCACTCAGCTGGAGTTGCCGCCATGTTGCAGGTAAAACGGAGCACTTTGTGCACCTTCTCCGGAAACCATCTGTACCAGCGTAGAATATGGATCACGACACATTTTTTTAAAAATAAAGGCTGCAAGATTCAGCGCCCAAGAATAAATATTGCATGTCATATACTCTCTCACGAACATTTCCTTTTGCAGCCACATTACGTCATACAAAATGAAAAACTCTGAAGAAATAAAATGGAAAAAAATTGATAGTTGCAGAACATAAACGTTATTAGTTCTTATATTACAGAGTAAACACTCAAAAGTGGTACAGTTAATTAACTATACATGAATTTTAGTAACAACTTCACACACAGAACTCAGTCATGGTACGCTCTTCAAAACAATCCTTCTGTTCTGCCTCAAATGATCTATAAAAACGACTCTGTTTGCAGTTCAGTTGTAAGTATTTATGATTCAGATTTCATAATTTTTATACAGATATTCTTTCTTCTGAAGCCAACGGAAACTTGCAGCATGCATGGTGTTATTACGTCGTATGGAGAAACAAGAACTCAGAGCCAGTACGTACACATCAAATCACCCTTCACCTACCTGGCATTAGTAATGGAGCAACTGCAAGGAACTAGAAATCCTTTGCTGATTCCTCTGGAAACGTATGATTCCAAAAGCAAGGAGCAGCGACCGGTTGCTGTTTGGTGACAAGTAAGATGTAGGTAAGAAGTCTTGGGCTACCTTTTATTCGCTCTGTTTACTCAGAGTGGAGGGTAAATTTAGAGTAACATCCGTGCCATACCTTATCACATCTTTGCTTGCGTGGGGGGACTGGCACACCGTGGTATGTGGACTGGCCCGACAAGAGTGCCATCGGGAGGAGAGCTGGACGTCTGCGACCAAAAGAAGCGATTGGTATATAAGTGATAAAATTAAAGCTACACTTTCGAAACGCTCTCGAAATACCACCACAGGTCAGAATGACGTCAAATTGCAACGGAATATTAAAGGAGAAGAGGGAAACGTATGGCAGGAGAAAAAAAAAATATTGTGAAAATCGATCAATAAATGGCGCTGTATATGTCAGAATACGTAAATGAAAACACCTGTCATGCGCACGACCCACCGAAATTGGTATAAACACACCGGGTACACGCGGAGTTTCCTCCTTTCGCGTCTGCAACATTCGCCATGACTTTCTCAATGCAGGATTGCGCTCTGCTTGTAAAGCTGAATTACGAGAATGATGACTGTGCACACGCCGCTCTACAGAAGTTCCGGACACTCAAGAATTTGAAAAAAGGTATTGGTCCGGTGACTGCCGTGTGTCTTGATAAACTGATTCAGATATTACAAAAAAACGGGTTGTTTTGATTCTGCGTCAATGGAAGCACTGGTCACAACAACACAGGAGGAGACGCGTGGCGGTGTGCAAACGTGTAGTGCACGGAGAATTGGCCGAACATTGGACATACCCGTGAGCACGGTTCATAAAATCCTATGAAACATCCTTCGTTGCTATCCATTCAGAATTACTCATGTGCACGAGTTGCTTCCTGTTGACCTGCCAGCAAGTGAGACCTTTACTTTAGAATTTCTTGCTGGCATGGAAGTGGACATAGATCGGCCGTGGGATATTTTAAGGACAGACGAAGCCCACTTCCATCTGACAGGATGTGTTAATACACAGAATTGTCAAATACGGGCAACGGAAAATCCACACGTAAATCAAGCGTGTTTACGGCATCATTTATCATAGGGCCATATTTTTTCGAAGAGACAGGTGCTTCGGGTCCTGTTACCTGTACCATCACTGGTAAGCGCCATCGGTGTCTTTTGCGCAACCACATCATCCCAGCTCTTCAGCAGCGTAGATGTACGGCTGGGATCATATGTATGCAAGATGGCGCACCTCCGCAAACTGCAAATCCATTTAAGCACCTGCTGAAACGCCATTTCGGAAATGGTAGGATTACCAGCCCCCATTTCCCTGCAGTCTGGCCATCCCAATCACCTGATTTTAATCCGTGTGACTTCTGGCTGTGGGGCTATCTGAAAGATGTTGTGTTAAGAGTTCCAATTGCAAACTTAGCTGCATTGAAAGCACGCACTGCGAAGCACATTCTGTATGTGACTCTGGAAACACTTCAGTCAGTTGTGGAACATGCTGTTTCTCGATTTCAACTTGTTGCAGAAAACGGTGGACAGCATATTGAATATGTTTTTCGCCAGTCACACGGAACTTAATGATCCGGTTTGATTTTCATTGGTGCTATTAATGCGGTTTTTGGCCTCAGGACAATTAGAAACTGATGTGATGCTTTTTATGGGGTTTCTGGCCTCAGGAAAATTAAAAACCGATGTCCTTGATGCTTGTTACGCGCTTTTTCGCCTCAGGACACTTAAAAACTGGCGTGAGTGACGCTTTTTATGCGGCTTTTGACCTCAGGACAATTGAATACCGATGTGATATGACCTTTCCGTGGTGGATGGGCTTACGTATGTCAAACGCACACCTTAGGAATTGTTGCATAATTCATTTGTCATTTGTAGTCGACCACTATTAAATTATGACACTTACAGTGCCATCTATTGCTACATTTTGTACCTATATGTTTTTCTTCTGCCATACGTTTTCCCCCTTCTCCGATAATATTCCGTCGAAAACTGAATTCTCATAGTAATGACAAAAATGGAAACCTTAAATTTTATCCTAGCATGCATCCAATCTCAACCCTGGACAGTCATGTATCAATTACAATGTTAACTTCAAGAATTCTGCAGATATGGTATACATATTTCATCATTATTTAACAGTGCTAGTCTCTCTTTGCAGTGCAGATACAAAATTGACAAAATTGGCAATGAGATGTTTTTTAGGTAATGGAGGAAGGAAAGGGTAGAACCTGCTGGCTTAATGGGACTCGGTGAGGAGGGGGAGGGGGGTTGTAGGATGCATCATATGGTTTTGTCACATGGTTCTTGACTTACCTGTGGCTATCTGGCTAGTAATGTGGCAAATACAAGTAATGGCACTGACATTGCTCACTGCAGGTGAACGTGGGTGAGACATACATGCCTACACTCTCCTGTCGCAAATAAGCAGAAATAAAAGTTTAGATCACTTCCTCGAGTGGGTGCCTCTGTGTGTGGACTACAGGTCAGTGAAGCACAATTGTTTATAAACTTCCGCAGGATTTTCAGGTTTTTTGAGGCTTTCAGAACGATCTTTTCCGTATTGTGCCTGTCGACCAAACAAAAGCAATCATTCAAGACTATGTAGATCTGCGCAATAGGTATGAACCTCCTATACACAAAACGCAAAAGTGTGTTGTCATATACAGTCAGTTCCACAAGAAAATGTATGCCATTAATGTATGAAGTAAAAGACACTATTATAAATATATGTTCCCATGAAAATATGAGTTATCACTAATTACACAATAGGTAATTATAGTTTCGCACCTTAGCTCTCTCTCTGATAAACAATCCACGTTTACAACCTCTAAATGTCGTTTGATCCGTTCGCAATGAATGTGTTTGACTTTCAAAGAATTTTAGTAGCAGCTCTATACGAAAGCTTTGGTTCCTTTGGATGATTTACAAAGAACACTGCCTCGTGACGCTTCAGATATCTTGCACTAATTTTTCACTGCAGCCGACAATACCAAACCTTCAACTGTCACACATTGTGCAAAAGCGCATTGATTACCGATTCGAGACCACTACCAGAGACGTCGCTGCGGATGTTACATATAAAATTATGGCGTACACTTTCTCGTGGATTGACTGTACGTATCAACATTCGTCATGTTTACCATGCCAAGTGAACTCTGACAGTTCAGTCGATTCTTCCTTGGAGTCAGATGCAATACAAACTGCTGTTTAATGGCGCTTTACAAAACTTACATACATCACAGACTATAACTTTCTCTACACTATACGAATAACAGCATAATTCGGGCCAGCTAATTTGTCAGGATGATGAATTTTTATGCATTTCGTAGTAAAATAAATCGTGGTTGTTATCTGTGCGAATCTTAAGGCATTTCACAGCTAAAGACACCTGGAAGGAATGGTATCAAACGCTCGTCTTAAATGCTGTTTGATATTAAGTAGTAGTTTATCATAATTAGCACAGATATTGGGGATAGGGGTTGTAGCTATGCTGAAGACTATCATCGGCCTCAAAGTGAAAAGAATATACTGAAACAAATAAAATCATATTTTTCGAAGGTAGTCAGTCATCTTTGGAGTTAAATATCCGCCTTTCTCTTTTTCACCTTGGAACTGAAACACAGATTGTGTATGAACAGAATATACGAACAGAGTTGATACCTTTCAGTTATTTTTATAAACATATCGCAATTGACTTAAACTTAAGTATGTTAAAACGAAACGATGCTATTGGCACTTTTTGATCATCCATGCGGGTACAAAACAGAAATGCACTAAGGCTTTTCTCGTTGCTTGTTTTGCATGTTCCTTTATTACTTCATCGACAATGATGGAGCAGTGGCTGATTACACTTCCGACCTGCGTAGGGGAGGTACAGGGTTCCAAGGTTTCCATAAATAACTTCAGACGAGTTCTGAAACCAGCGAAAAGTTCACGGCAGATTCCTTCTTCCACCTCGATGCGGTAAACGATTGTTCTGTCTCTTACGACCTCGACGTCGACGAGACGTTAAGCCCTAATCTTTCTTTTCCTTACCTGTCTGTCGGTCTGTCTGTACTTTCCATTCAGAGAGACAGGTGGAAAAGTGGCGCATCCCGATACACTGACCGTGGCATTTCCAATTCCGACCAGTCTGGCTAGAACGGCAGCTTCACGGACAATTCTCGTGTCTTGTATAACATGTAGAGCGCAACTAAAACAGCTTTCTATTTAACTGATCCCATAGCAGTCAGAAAATAATTTCCCAAGGCCCCACTTTTTTTTTAAATGTTACTAGTATGAAGACGGTATAGTGCCTTATTTCTTGTTTATTTAGCATTTACTGTACTTCTTAAGATGGTAACAACGTTTTGTAGCTACTGTCCTAAATTACCAATGACACTACTTGCACAATTTTTGAACGCAGTTCACTTATGAATTCCAGCGTATGGTCATTAGAATCCGAGAAACTGATCTATACAGAAAAGGGCTTGTGAGGTAATTAAACACCGATCTCATCAAAAACCGTTCGCTAATAACTCTCTAGAGTTTTCAGTTCGTCAGCAACTAAAATTTAAAAAGTTTGCAATTTCGAGACTACATTTCACTATCTTCACATCAAAAATGGCTCAGATTTGAAAAATACACACAGTAAAAGAATAGTACTACTGAACCCAGAGATATATATACATCTGAGTTTCGCACACCTCGGAGACAATGAGGAGCCCACATAGTGCTAGGAACAGAAAGTTGGCTGAAGCCAGAAGTCAGTGACAGCAATATCCCAAATCTTCATTAGAATATACTGACACAAGAAAGGGCTATGACCAGCGACGGTGGCGTACTTATTGCAGTAAAAAAAATTTATAATATCTAGTCAGATTCCAAATACGAAATACACATCAAAAAAAGTTTTGCATCACCTCGATTCTGTGAGTTCCGGAACCAATACTGAAAATTGGAATAGAGATCAACGTAAACACCATTTCCGCCCTTATTATTTCTCATGAAAAACACACATTTCATGTTGTACCACCATACAGCGAGACCTTCAGAGGTGGTGGTCCAGATTGCTGCACATCTCTAATACCCAGTAGCACGTCCTCGCCGGCCGGAGTGGCCGTGCGGTTCTAGGGGCTACAGTCTGGAGCCGAGCGACCGCTACGGTCGCAGGTTCGAATCCTGCCTCGGGCATGGATGTGTATGATGTCCTTAGGTTAGTTAGGTTTAATTAGTTCTAAGTTCTAGGCGACTGATGACCTCAGAAGTTAAGTCCTATAGTGCTCAGAGCCATTTGAACCATTTTGAGCACGTCCTCTTGTATTGATGCATGCCTGTATTCGTCCTGGCATACTATCCACAAGTTCATTAAGGTACTGTTGGCCCAGATTGTTCCACTCTTCAATGGCGATTCGCTGTAGATCCCTCAGAGTCGTTGGTGGGTCAGTCGTCCATAAACAGCCCTTTTCAATCTATCCCAGGCGGAGAACACGTTGGCCGCTCTAGTCAAGCGATGTCGTTATCCTGAAGGAAATAGTTCACAAGATATGCACGATGGGGGCGCGAATTGTCGTCCACGAAGACCAATGCCTGGCCAATATGCTGACGATATGATTGCACTATTAGTCGGAGGATGGCATTCACGTATAGTAGAGCCGTTACGGCGCCTTCCATGACCACCAGCGGCCTACGTCGGCCTCACATAATGCCATCCCAAAACAACAGGGAACCTGCAGCTTGCTGCACTCGCTGGACAGTGTGTCTAAGGCGGTCAGCTTGACCGGACTGCCCCAAAATACGTCTCCGACGGTTGTCTGGTTGAAGGCATATGCGACGCTCTTCGGTGAAAAGAACGTGATGCCAGTCCTGAGCGGTCCATTGGGCCTCGCGCTGCATGGTGTCGTGGTTGCAGAGATTTTCCTCATCATGGACGTCGTAAGGGAAGTTTGGCTGCACGAAAAGTATTATTCAACGTGGTGGCTTTACTGTCAGGGTTCCTCCGAGCCATAATCCGAAGGTAGCGGTCATCCACTGCATTAGTAGCCCTTGGGCGGCCTGAGCGAGGCATGTCATCGACAGGTCCTGTCTCTCTGTATCTCCATGTCCGAACAACATCGCTTTGGTTCACTCTGAGACCCCTGGAGACTTCCCTTGCTGAGAGCCCTTCCTGGCACAAAGTGACAATGCGGACGCGATCGAATCGTGGTACTGACCGTCTAGGCATGGTTGAAATACAGACAACACGAGCTGTGTACCTCCGTTCTTGGAGGAATTACTGGAACTGATCGACTGTCCGACCCCATCCATCTAATAGGCGCTGCTCATGCATGGTTGTCTAAATCTTTTGGCGGGTCTAGTGACATCTCTGAACAGTCAAAGGGACTGTGTCAGTGAATCAATATCCACAGTCAACGTCTATCTTCAGGAGTTCTGAGAACCGATGTGATGCAAACCTTTTTTGATGTTTGTAATATTTGTGCAGTTAAGTATCAAAGATGGGTCAAACGTGGTATCCGGATATTTCTATAGAAGATCTGACTCAAAAGCTGTAACGTAGGAACGCTTCAGAGAGAATATCGTGAGTTGGTGTCCTGGTCATGCTATTGTAATAGGGGGAATCTTATAGTTGCCGGCTACAGAAGCGGACAGTCATGCCATTAAAACAGATTATCCTAAATGTTTTCTTTAGAAAATTACTTGGAGCTGAACGTTACAGAACAGACTCGTGAAGGCAAGGACGTGGACCGCCTAGTAATCAACGTGGCCGAACTTCTCAAATGAATTAACGTAGAGGAAACATTAAAATCTTTTTGTAAAACAAAATTCTTTTAAATTTTAACAAATTATGTAAAGATCGCTTTCTCCATTCCTGATAATGTCAGACATTATTGGTGTATAGCTTAAGAGGCTACTTGACGCCATTTGTTGACGATGCTGCTGCCTGTAGGGAGTGAGAGACGTTTGTAGAGAAACGCAAAAAGCGTACAGACCGATTGAGGACTGGTGTTGGGATTGGCAGCTGAGCCTTAGCGCCGATAAACGCTACGTAGTGGCGAAGAGGTCCGCTACTGTCCGATTACGCTGTTGCTGACAAATCACAGCAACCAGTGGCTGTAATAAGTATTGTATCAAGCACTAAACATCCGGAGTGAACTGAACAAATGGTGGGAAAGACAGACGCCAAGCTGAGATTCATAGGCAGAATCTTAAGGAAACGTAATTCATCCACGAAAGAATGGCTACAAGAGCCTCGCTCAACCAATTCTTGAATATTGGTCACCGGATATTGGTTACCAACCAGGGATCTTTACCAGGTGAGATTTATAGAAGAGACAGAGAAGATCCAAAGAAGAGCTGCGTCGATTAAGCGTGAGGACATCATTGTCAAGGTCAACAAACTCCATAGGTTTTGCTTTTTAAATTCAGAGAGCTTACGTTCAAGCAACAGTCAGGCACCAAATAAGTTCCTGCGCTGCGAAATGGTCACGACGAGGACATCACAGAAATCAGAATGCGTACCGAGGTTTAGCAACAATTATTCTCGCCTTCTACCATTCGGAAACAGAACAGCGAGAAGAGGGTAACTGTTGGAGATTATGGATCAAATCAAATTCAGTTCAATTTATTATTACGAATTTTAGAACTGTTATCTGGAAACTCTAAACAGACCTTACTTATTCGTTAATCATGGTCACATACTATGTTTTATATTAAATATGCAGTATAAGTCATGTTAATAGTAACCACTGGTAACACTAATGCAGAAATAGAACAGAAAATTTGAAAAATAGGATATAATTTTAAAAAACCAAACAAATGGAATTAACTCAAGTTCCAAGTGATTAGCATCCATCTTTCATTACCAGGTATGTTACTAGCAGCCAGGGAAGAACTCGCGGTTTCCCCACTCACTACAGCTACACCTACTTCTAATGCTATTGCTCCTACACTACTCTAAATCACCCACACTGGTATATATTTGAAGTTTCTCTTACTTAAAAGTATATGCCTATCTTTATCTATAACTGAGGAAACGTTTCTTGTGACCTGTTGACATTATTCTGATATTCACAGCGTCCAAGTTGATGGCTCTGAGCACTATGGGACTCAACTTCTGAGGTCATAAGTCCCCTAGAACTTAGAACTTCTTAAACCTAACTAACCTAAGGACATCACACACATCCATGCCCGAGGCAGGATTCGAACCTGCGACCGTAGTGGTCGCGCGGTTATAGACTGTAGTGCCTAGAACCGCTCGGTCACTACGGCCGGCGTCCAAGTTGATCTTATAGCACTTGCAGCCTGCGTCGTCAGTATTTTTTGGGTGTGTTTCACAACCTGATTTCCTCTACAGTTTTTGCCCTCTACAGTTCCCTCTAGTACAATGTAAGTCATTCTCTGACGTCTACCAGATATCCTGTCGTCTTTTCCCTTCTCCTTTTCAGTGTTTTCCTTTCCCCTCCGATTCTGTGTAGAACCTCCTCGTTCCTTACTTATCAGTTCAGATAATTTTCAACATTCGTCTGTAGCGCCACATCTCAAATGTTTCAATTCTCCTATGTTCCCGTCTTCCCCAGTCTATGTTTCATTACCGTGCAATGCTGCACTCCAGATATACATTATACAAAAATCGTTCGTCAAATTAAGGCCTATGTTTGATACTAGTAGAGTTCTTCTGGTCACGAACGCCCTTTTTGTCTTTGCTAGTCTGCTTTTGATGTCCTCCTTGCTCTTTCCGTCATTGGTTATTTTGCTGCCCAGGTCGTAGAATTCCTTAACTTCGTCTACTTAGTGACCATCAATTCTGCTGTTCAATATCTCGCTGTTCCCATTTCTGTTACCTCTCGTCACTTTCGTGCTTCTTCGATTTATTCTCAGTCCATATTATGTACTCATTAGACTGTTCATTCCATTCAACAGATCATGTGATCCTTCTTCACTTTGACTCAGGATTGCAAAGTCGTCAGCGAATCGTATCATTAATATTCTTTCACCTTGAATTTTAATTCCACTCCTGAACCTTCCTTTGATTTCCATCATTGCTTCTTTAGTGGGGGCGAAAAACTGCATCCATGTCTGACACCCTTTTTAATCCGAGCACTTCGTTTTTGGTCGTCCTTTGTTAATATTCCCTCTTGGCTCTGGTACATATTGTATATTACCCGTCTCTCCCTACAGTTTACCCCTATTTTTCTCAGAATTTCGAATATCTTGCACCATTCGACAAATCCTATGAACGTATCTTGATTTTTCTTTAATCTTGCTTCCATTATCAACCACAACGTCCGAACTGTCTCTCTGGTGCCTTTATCTTTCCTAAAGAGAATCTGATTGTCGCCTAACACATTCTATATTTTATTGCCCATTCTTCTGTGTATTATTCTTGTCAGCGACTAGGCTGAATGAGCTGTTAAGCTGATTGTCTTTTTCTAGTCGCCTGAAATTTTGCCAGCAGGAATGCAAAAGTCATAGACGTGAAGTTGCTTCGAACACCATTTTAATATGCTGGTCCCGTCTCCAGTAGACGGCATCCAATCAGCTGACTTGCGAACCGACTAGCGCAGTCAGTTTTGGGCGGAAGACCTAAATTTAACATAAAACCCTACCGACAGTACAGAAGAAGACTGACTGTGTTCGGATCGCAGGACGTTGTGCCTTTTTTGTAATGAGTCAAAAGGAAAACTACGCACCATCATGTTTACGACTCAGTGCTTTCGAGCAGACGACCTGTCATTTCCTTACTGAGCTGTGCGCAGTAGTCGCAGCGGGCATAGCGCCCGGCCTGCGGTTGTAGGAGTGCACTTGGAAAGGTCGTCTGGGTGTCCCTGTTGATCACACGGACCTTGAGGGCCACGCCAATGGAAAGTTCCCGCCGATGAGTCGGCCACGGAAGCAAGCGTTTGCCCGAGGGACTTGAAACCAGTGCTCTGCCGGCCGGAGTGGCCGTGCGGTTCTAGGCGCTACATTCTGGAACCGAGCGACCACTACGGTCGCAGGTTCGAATCCTGCCTCGGGCATGGATGTGGGTGATGTCCTTAGGTTAGTTAGGTTTCATTAGTTCTAAGTTCTAGGTGACTGATGACCTCAGAAGTTAAGTCGCATAGTGCTCAGAGCCACCAGTGCTCTTACAGTCTCGACATGGCCGCATGTTTACGAAACATTGATATTTTGATTCTCTACACTCCTTCGTTACGTAGAACTGACTATGCGCGACTGTGACTCGGAGGTCTTGTGTTCGATTCGTGTGAAAAGGATCCGGAGCGAAATCTGCTCCTCCTCCAGACTCTTTTGAGAAATTTCTCGAATAATGAAAAGGGACACAGACTCGTAAATAGTCGGTGTGGTGCCAGACGATATGTACGTAACAGGGTACGAGCTCTTCCGTTATATTGTCATCATTACGAGCGTCACTCCAAAAGAAATGTACACATTTTTTTTTAATCCGTCTTTTATTTTACATGTTTGAAAGTTTTACAGTGCGTACACACATCCTTTATGAACAATATTTTGATTTCTCCACGTAATTTCCATCCCTCTCAACTGCTTTACGCCATCTTGGAAGCAGCACCTGTATACCCGCACGGTAAAATTCTGGACCAACCTGTTGGAGCCACTGTTTGGCAGCGTGCACAACGGAGTCACCATCTTCAAACCTTGTTCCACGAAGAGAGTCTTTCAGTTTCCCAAAGAGATGGTAGTCACATGGAGCCAGGTTAGGACTGTAAGGCGGGTGTTTCAGTGTTGTCCATCCGAGTTTTGTGATCGCTTCCATGGTTTTTTGACTGACATGTGGCCGTGCATCGTCGTGCAACAGCAAAACATCCTGCATTTGCCAATCTGGTCGAACATGACTCAGTCGAGCTTGAAGTTTCTTCAGTGTCGTCACACATGCATCGGAATTTATGGTGGTTCCACTTGGCATGATGTCCACAAGCAAGAGTCCTTCGGAATCGCAAAACACTGTAGCCATAACTTTTCCAGCAGAAGGTGTGGTTTTGAATTTTTTTTTTTTTTCCTTGGGTGAATTTTCACGAGGCCACTCCATTGATTGCCTCTTCGTCTCTGGTGAAAAGTGATGGACCCTTGATTCATCATCAGTCACAATTCTTCCAAGAAATTCATCTTCACCATTCTCGTACTGTTCCAAAAGTTCGCTGCATACCGTTTTTCTTGTTTCTTTGTGAGCCACTATCAACATCCTGGGAACCCACCTGGCACAGACTTATTCTGCAAACACTTCCTTCCCCTATCCCAACGTAGCGTGACAATTCGTTCACTGTGATGCGTCTGTCAGCAGTCACCAATTCGTTCTCTGCATTTTGTCTGGAGTGTGTGCAGTACGAGGCCAGCCGCTGCGAGGACAATCCTCAATATTACCGTGCCCGCTTTCATCACGTAACCTGCTTGCCCACCGACTAACTGTACTGCGATCGACAGCAGCATCTCCACCTTTTTCAACCTCTTGTGGATGTTTCCCACTGTTTCGTTTTCACAGCACGGGAAGTCTACGACAGCACGTTGCTTCTGACGAACTTCAAGTGTAGCAGCCATCTTGAAGACATGCTGTGACGGCGCCACTCACGGGAACACGTTGAACTAAGTATGAGAACAAGCGGGAAGGATGTATCTACACACTGTAAAACGTTCACACATGCAGAATGAAAACTGTATTTTTACAAAAATAGTGTGTATTTCTTTTGGAGTGACCCTCGTATTATTAATATTTACCAAATTACACCTGGTGAATCTGTTACCTCAATACTGGTCACTTTTAACTGTGTATTCACACTGAAGAGTCAAGATAAATTTCTTCACTTGTGGCTGGAGCAGTGGGTATTATAAACGTTACCACAATAATGAGACTATATTAATTTCATTACCGTCATCCTAAAAGCATACACATATCTCATAGGAGACAAAATTCATTCCTAGGATAACCTCTGATTCTACGCTACTGGAGACACTAGCGAATGCACAGTTGACAGTACAAGTAGATTGACCGCCGCATTTGCGAAACTATTGAAATCTGTCTTATCCCTGTTCAGTCAACACACAAACACACACACACACACACACACACACACACACACACACACAGCGATGATCCCCTGGTCGCTGCAATCGTAATTGTCGTTCAGGAGATACAGGAACACGTCAGGAGATACAGGAACACGTCTGCTGTGGAACCCCATGTTCAATATGTGGTGTCACCGCCAGACACAACACTTGCTAGGTGGTAGCTTTAAATCGGCCGCGGTCCATTAGTACATGTCGGACCCGCGTGTCGCCACTGTGTGATCGCAGACCGAGCGCCACCACAAGGCAGGTCTCGAGATACGGACTAGCACTCGCCCCAGTTGTACGGACGACTTTGCTAGCGACTACATGGACGAAGCATTGCTCATTAGCCGAGCAGATAGTTAGAATAGCCTTCAGCTAAGTCAATGGCTACGACCTAGCAAGGCGCCATTAGTACATTGCATGTATCTTAAGAGTCTCACTTGTATCGCCACAATCTCCAGATGTACCAAAAGGATGGATTAAAGTTAAGTATTCCCGAAGCTACGTACTTTTCTTTATAGGATTCATAACGTCTCCTGTTTCAGACCTCACGCACCCTGCTTTAACTTAGCGCGTGCCTTTCGGCTTCCTCTCAATGTGTCTAGGCTGTCTTGTCTAGACACAACAAATTTTGGCGATGAGGATGGGATTCTTTTCTTTGACAGCAATGTAATCCTGTAGGGACATGTCTGAAACTTGAACATCGTCGCAACTCCATCTACCAAATAACTTTATTTCTGGCGGTTCTGCAGGCTGAGCAACAGGCAATGTTGCTTCAGTTTCCATCACTGCCGGATCCTCATCACCCCAGTTCTCGACGTCTGTCATGATGAATGGACTTCTTTCACTATAATACCCTTAAACCTTACGTTCACGGGTTTTGCCGCTCCCCGTCTGCTTTCAGCGACGGTGCCGTCCGGTCAGCGCCCTGGGGACCCATCTACTGGCTCGCCTCATCCCCAGGTGTTACCGACGATGCCTTCCATTTTGCCCCATGGCGACGCGCCGCTGCCGCCTCCGCCGCCGCCGCCTGTCCTCCAGCCGGCGCCGCCCGCAGTGGACGCTTCGCTGCAGCCGCCAAGCGCCTCCCTGGGTCACGCGCCGCCGATCGCTTCCCGTGACCAGCTGTCCTCCGCCATGGAACTCTTGCCTGCTCCGGACCACATGACGTCATCGCGCGTCGGGTACCCCGACGCAATGGAGGTCGACCCTTCGGCCCCTCCTGTCTCTTTACGGGCGCATACACCGCATGTTGACGTGCACCCTGGACTAGGTTTTCAGGCGTTTCCTAGATCCCCTCGGACCGAATGGCCGGGTGCAGGTGGCACAGCCTCGCCTGTTGTTAGGCTCCCCACCTCATCGCATACGTCAACATGGGGTCCTCCCCACGGCGGGCGGAAGCCTTATAACACGACCGTTCGCCGATTTGCGGGGGAGGAATGTGGTGTCACCACCAGACACCACACTTGCTAGGTGGTAGCTTTAAATCGGCCGCGGTCCATTAGTACATGTCGGACCCGCGTGTCGCCACTGTCAGGGATGGCAGACCGAGCGCCACCACAAGGCAGGTCTCGAGATACGGACTAGCACTCGCCCCAGTTGTACGGACGACTTTGCTAGCGACTACATGGACGAAGCATTGCTCATTAGCCGAGCAGATAGTTAGAATAGCCTTCAGCTAAGTCAATGGCTACGACCTAGCAAGGCGCCATTAGTACATTGCATGTATCTAAAGAGTCTCACTTGTATCGCCACAATCTCCAGATGTACCAAAAGGATGGATTAAAGTTAAGTATTCCCGAAGCTACGTACTTTTCTTTATAGCATTCATAACGTCTCCTGTTTCAGACCTCACGCACCCTGCTTTAACTTAGCGCGTGCCTTTCGGCTTCCTCTCATTGTGTCTAGGCTGTCTTGTCTAGACACAACACAATACGTACACTGAATGCCGTGTCTGAAACACTTCTCCTGCACCAGCGTTGTATTCTGCCTTCAGAGCTGCCACAGATTGCCGTCTAGCCTACTTTATGGGACGTTCATTCTCTGTGACGAGACGTGAACGTTCAATACCTGCTCGATTTTTCGTCGCCTTTCAACCACTTTTCATAGACGTTCACGGCAGCAGCAAGGGATCCGCCGACCATCTTCGCCGTTTGTGATATGCTCCTTCCCAGGAGCCAGACCATAACAATTTTCCCCTTTGTCAAAGTCTCGTATGTCAATGGATTTCCTCATTTTATGGCCACTCCATATCCGTCTCTACTTCGCTTATATACCTTCCTTACCCTATTGCAATGTCGCCAATGTCAGCAATGTCGCCGACCGGTGTGGCCGTGTGGTTCTAGGCGCTACAGTCTGGAGCCGAGCGACCGCTACGATCGCAGGTTCGAATCCTGCCTCGGGCATGGATGTGTGTGATGTCCTCAGGTTAGTTAGGTTTAAGTAGTTCTAAGTTCTAGGCGACTGATGACCTTAGAAGTTAAGTTGCATAGTGCTCAGAGCCATTTGAACCATTTTTTTTTCAGCAATGTCACCAAACAGCATTCTGTCCGGCGGTGGGCTGTGGCCATAATGTCTCGGTTCATCGGTATAAATTCTACTCTAACAGGCGTTCTATGGACTGTGTCTGTCAGGGACGGATCATCTTGAAGACTAGAAAGAGTCATAATCTTCTTGCATCCGCTTCTCTAGCTTACACCTGGTTCATTCAGTTCGGGGTCCGCCCCGACAGCTAAGTGGTCACCGTGACGGATTGCCATCCTACGGACCCGGGTTCGATTCCCGGCTGGGTCGGGGATTTTCTCCGCTCAGGGACTGGGTGTTGTGCTGTCTTCATCATTATTTCATCCCCATCCGGCTCGCAGGCCGCCCAACTTGGCGTAGAAGACCTGCACCAAGGCAGCCAGGCCTGCCCCGCAAGGGGCCTCTCGGCCAATGACGCCAAACGCTCATTTACATTTCCATTCAATTCGGTTTTCAGATCCAGTTCACAAATTCAGTTTTCTGGTCTTCAGGGCTATACTTACGAGTTCTGCATGTTCTCCAGTTATTTTCCCATTCTTCTCGTGGGCTAAAATTCTCTAATTCCTCACATCTATACCATTACGTCGCCTATATGCACCACGAAAGATTTCGATATGATGAGGTTTGTGCTTATAACAATTTATAGGAACATATTGTGTGCTCTTGGTTTTCTTACCTCACTGGCAGTCCGTGTAGCTGTTCTACGAGCGGCGTTGTTTTCACACAGATATGTTACTGGCAAAAACAAATACACCATGAACTATACATCTTGCACTATTTTTCGACATATTTGCCACAGATACTTATACACTTTACATAGCGTGTAATCAGTTTGAAGAAACCACTCAGAACTTTGTGCCATGCGATGCAGCCGGCCGGAGTGTCCGAGCGGTTCTAGGCGCTTCAGTCTAGAACCGCGGGACTGCTACGGTCGCAGGATCGAATCCTGCCTCGGGCATGGATGTGTCTGATGTCCTTAGGTTAGTTAGGTTTAAGTAGTTCTAAGTTCAAGGGGACTAATGGTTCAAAAATGTTTCAAATGGCTCTGAGCACTATGGGACTTAACTTCTGAGGTCATCAGTCCCCTAGAAAGTAGAACTACTTAAACCTAACTAACATAACGATATCACACACATCCCTGCCCGAGGCAGGACTCGAACCTGTAACCGTAGCGGTCGTGAATTTCCAGACTGTAGTACCTAGAACCGCTCGGCCACTCCGACCGGCAGGGGACTGATGACCTCCGCTGTTAAGGGGCTCCGGAACGCCCTATACTTGCAATGTTAAAATAACGCTTATAAATTACATCTTTCCTCACAAAGTATTTGAGGTAGGAAGTTGAACTTTTTACAGATTATTTATTGGAATATGGGCTACAACTTAACACAGGGATTTTACAAAATTTTAGTTCAGTTATTAAAGATGATTTTTTTTCAATTGTAATGAAAACTCACAACATTTTTTTGCAATTTTTTATTTATATATTCAAAAATATACAGTTTTTTGGAAAAAGGCTGTGTTAAATTATGCAGAAGGTACTGTGTAACATTTATTGAAAGTTTGAAACAAATATGTTTGGAAGATCCTTAGAAAACATGTAATTAGTATGAGAAAATAAAAGTTTTGGGAATCGAGCGACAAAGATTGGATTAACTTTTTAGTGCATTCCAGGTCCATAGGATGGATTATCTTCATCCTCTGCAAACTCCTCCTCCAGCTTCCTCTTGTTCCTCCTCCTGTTTACTCTTGCTTGTATTTCTAGACTCTTTACAGCCCTGTCTGCAGCCCGAAGGCGTTCCTTGTCTAAAGCAAGCATCGCTCGTTGTTGTGTTCGTAGATTTTGCTACCATTTTCTTCAGTTGCAGTTACTGCAACACTGTTCCAAAAGGTGGTCATGTATGAAAACTTATCACATTTCAGTTGTATTTCACTAGCAAGTCCTACGTGCTTTATTATGGAGAGTTCCAGACCAACTTCACTACAATGAATACATCTTACACAGTTTGAAAAAATTCCTTTGAGAACCGACATATCAAATATTTCATTCACATCCGATTCGCCCATAAAACATTCATAGTTTTCACTCATTGAACCAAGCTTCTTCTGTGAATTATTTTCTTTCCCACGTTGACTGCTATGGGCAGGTGTACTTGAGAGGTTAGGTTCACTCACTTGGTTATCGTCTTTATTGTTTACAGTAATAACACATGCCTTTGGCTTTCCAACATTTCTCCTTTTCTTAAAAGCCTTCAGAGGATTTCTAATAACTTTACTTTTACTCATTATTATACTTCAACAAAACAGAGACTTCAGAAACAGAATTAATTACGAATATTTTCGAGATAACGACAGAGTAAATAAACATGAAACAATCGACAATCACACCAGCGATATATATTGAACCATCACAGGTTAGCCACAACACATACTTTATCTCACATCACTAAAATGTACCTGATGAACATGGACGTTAATAATAACATCATTTGACAGCAGTTTAACAGCGCCACAGTGGGTCACGCCCATGAAGAACACATTTCAAAAAAAAATTTAAAAATAGTTGTAGTCTTCGGAATTGAATAAATTATATATCTATTAAAAGGTAATAGTCTGCAGATTCAGAAAACGCAAAAAAGTAAAAATTGAACTTTTCATGATTTTGAGCCTTTCCGGAGCCCCTTAAGTCCCATAGTGTTCACAGCCATTTGAACCATTTGAACCTGCGATGCAGTCAATTGTTACAAAGCCTGCTCCACCTCAGCATTGGTTTGGAAGCAATGTCCCGAGAATGCGACTATCAATGCAGGGAGCAGGTGAAAGTCCGATGGGGCAGGATCGAGGCTGTAGGCAGAGAAGATCCAATCTCTCCCATCCGAATCGGCGTATGTCATGCTATGAGAGCCTTGCTGTCCGTAGTTTTGCGTTGTCGTCCAACAGCGCAACACCTTCACTCAGGAGCACTGGTTTCTTTCGCCGTATAGTGAACCTGAGTTTGGTGCCTTCCTTCTCTGAAGACGCAACAGCAGGGACCAACCATTTGATGAGGATGACTTCTGCACCACACACAATCTGTGGGGGTTCTTGGACAGACAAAATTGTCCAAGTGCCCATTCGTACCGTGTAACATTACGCACTTCCATTCGCGGCCAAGTTGTCAGTACACATGCGTCTGTCACCGTGACGTGTACTCACTCGTATAACTTCGGGCACGCTGGTCTGCTGCTACTCTCTCTTCTTCGGCGCTCTGCGCATGCGTCATTCCTCCTCCACCGACGTCCCCTCTATCGGTGAACGAGAAACTGCTGTGGATTCATACAGCGTTTGTGTCACCTGGAATACCATCTTCTCTTTCAGAAACAATGACGGAGCTTACTATCGGAACATCCCTTGCAATTTTAGGAGTTTCAGTGAGTGCCAGACACACAAAATCCAGGACAGTTACGTAGGCCTAATTACTGCTGAGTGTACTACTATGCTGGAGAGGCCTATAGTAATCATAAGTAATCATCAGCGCTGTTCAGGACCACTGAAACCTTGATCTACATCGTAGCCCCGATTTTTCTTTTCTTTTCTTTTTTTTTGGGGGGGGGGGGGGAGGTCATCAGTCTTCTGACTGGTTTGATGCGGCCCGCCACGATATCCTCTCAACCTCCTCATCTCAGACTAGCACTTGCAACTTACGTCCTCAACTATTTGCTGGATGTATTCAAAAATGGTTCAAATGGCTCTGAGCACTATGGGACTTAACTTCTGTGGTCAACAGTCCTCTAGAACTTAGAACTACTTAAACCTAACTAACCTAAGGACATCACACACATCCATGCCCGAAGCAGGATTCGAACATGCGACCGTAGCGGTCGCGCGGTTCCAGACTGTAGCGTCTAGAACCGCTCGGCCACACCGGCCGGCTGGATGTATTCCAATTTCTGTCTTCTTCTACAGTTTTTGCCCTCTACAGCCCCCTCTAGTACCATGGAAGTATGGACGTTATTCTCTGATTTTTAAGAGATGTCCAATAATCCTGTCCCTTCTCCTTCTCGGTGTTTTGCACATATTCCTTTTATCTCCGATTCTGAGCAGATCCTCCTTACTCCTCACCTTATCAATCGACCTAATTTTCAACACTCGTCTTTAGCACTATATCATGATTCGATTCTCTTTTGCCCCGGTTTTCCCGTAGTCCATGTTTCACTACCATACAGTACTGCACTCCAGACGTACATTCTCGGAAACTTCTTCCTCAAATTAAGGCCCATGTTTGATACTAGTAGACTTCACTTGGCCATGAATCTCAGCTTCGTAACTGTCGATTTAGGTCAAATAAGATTCTACCGGAAATACTTCACCCAGCTCTCACTCTAATGCACTGCCCCTTCGATGATACGTAGAACTTTGTAAATAACCCCCTCTTACTGAGGGTCGCCGGTGTGCTGTGGTATTTGAAATGAGACAGAAATTCCACCTGACGAAATCGTATGTGTGTAGTAGCTCGTATCCTAACTTAGTTTGAGATATGTGTCCTCAAAGCTATTACTCTGCATGCCGAGGCGAGGATAAAGACTTCTGTGATTGTATGAGACAAGAAATCCACCACGTCTGCTGTGTAGAGACCGTGGAGTTGATCCGAGCGGTATCTCATTGGGTATTATGCCATTAGCGGCCTTTCTATTATGTATGCAACTCTTCTCGCTAAAAATAAACTGCTTACCGGAGCAGTCTACGCAAGACCTTGCTCTGCTGATGCATCCCAGCTTCATCCTTTGCATTAGCATCCATTAGATGGCAATACTGCCTTGGCCTCTGGCCGACACACCAATCTCCAGATCCTTAATGCATGATTAGGAAACAGGAAGTGCAACTTCTCTGTAGTGTACAGCAGTGACTGTAGAGATGAACGAATCATCAGAAATAATTGGAATTAAGTTGGCTTATGGTCTACAAGGGCGCAAAGGAGTTCGCTACGAGTTGTCGTAGTGGGTGCATCGTTTGTTTAGCAAAATATGGTTCAAATGGCTCTGAGTACTATAGGACTTAACATCTGTGGTCATCAGTCCCCTAGAACTTAGAAGTACTTAAATCTAACTAACCTAACGACATCACGTACATCCATGCCCGAGGCAGGATTCGAACCTGCGACCGTAGTGGTCACGCGGTTCCAGACTGAAGCGCCTAGAACCGCACGGCCACACTGGCCGTCGTTTGTTTAGCGCTCACAAAGTTTTTGCGTAGCTTGCTGCGACAATTCAGTAACAGTGCGGAGTAGCATAAAATGTTAATCAGTAAAGTAGTGAGTTAATTGTCATTTTGCAGCAATAATCCACCTTTGGTGGAAATTATGGTCAGGGTGAGTATGAAGAGTGTGGTGAAGCATAAAATCAGCGTTCGTCCACCATGAACAGTGCGCAGATATCAGGAACATCATCAAGCTCTGTATTTACCATTGGGAACGAATGTTGGAGCTGGGATGAAACCCCAAGAGACGACTTTGAGATGGAGTTAGTTACTGACTTCACCGCAATTCTGCTTGTATTGACCGTATATGGCACTATCGATGTTAATCCGACTGTCAGATGGGGCGTTTACTTCGGCGGTTCTACATAAGAAAATTATGTGTTGACACAATGTGTCACCTTCCCCTTCTCTCGTTCAACGTTATTAAGAACGCGGATGTGACACTGCATTCCACCCACAATCATCTACGTGAAATGATTATACATAGGACGCAGACACACAGTTCATAAACAAAATTTGTCCACTGCTGGTGAATCAATTATGTAGCTCAACCTTTTGGAAAATTACCAGGTAACGACAGAGAATGTGAAGAAGAATAACAGGACCTGTTGAATGGAATGGAACGAAGAGTCTAATGGGTAAGGAACATGGACTGACAATAAATAGAACAAAGGTGAAAGTAATGAGAAGTAGCAGAAATAAGAGTAGCGAGAAACTTAAAATCGTAATGGGGAAGCACGAAGTAGACGAAGTTAAGGGATTTTGCTACCTATGGAGCAGAATAACCGATATTGCAGCATTACGGACGTACAAAGCTGAATAGCACTGGCGAAAAGGCCATTCCTGGCCGAGAGAAGTCCACTTGTACCAAACATAGGCCTTAATTTGAGGAAGATATTTCTGAGAATGTACATGTGGACCACAGCATTGTATGGTAGTGGAACATAAACTGTGGGGAAACCGAAACAGAAGAGGATGAAAACATTTGAGATGCGGTGCCCAAGAAGACCGTCGAAAATTAGATGGACTGGCAAGGTAAGAAATGAGGAGGTTCCTGTGGAATCGGTGAAGAGAGGAATATATGGAAACACAGACAGAAAGATGGGACAGGACTCATATAATTGAATCGCCTAGATGAGCCAAAATTTATCTTTTTCAGTGTGGTTGCACAAGTTCGTTCGATCTCCTGCGGGAATCTAAGAGCAACGAGGATCTGCAGATAGGTGGAGCTCGGTGGGAATGTGGATCGGCCGTGAAACATGCCCAGACAGTCCGCGCAGTTACGGTAACACTGTGTCCCGGAAGGCGCGGTGGTTAATGCACGCACCTAGCGAGCAGGAGACCCCGGGTCCTAACCCCGGTGCGATATACATTCACTCGTTGCCGCTGATGTCGCGTAATGTCTCGATCCAGCTGACATCAGTAATCCCTTTCCTTTCCATTTTCTACCGCCGGGTGCCACGGCCGGGCGGTTTTAGGCGGTTCAGTCTGGAACTGCGCGACCACTACGGTCGCAGGTTCGAATCCTGCCTCGGGCATGGTGATGTCCTTAGGTTAGTTAGGTTTCAGTAGTTCTAAGTTCTAGGGGACTGATGACCTCAGATGTTAAGGCCCATAGTGCTGACAAGAGAACCTCCCCATCGTACCCCCCTCAGATTTAGTTATAAGTTGGCACAGGTATAGGCCTTGAAAAACTGAACACAGATCAATCGAGAAAACAGGAAGAAGTTGTGTGGAACTATGAAAAAAATAAGCAAAATATACAAACTGAGTAGTCCATGCGCAAGGTAGGCAACATCAAGGAGGATACGACATTACAAGCGCCGTGGTCCCGTGGTTAGCGTGAGCAGCTGCGGAAGTATAAGTCCTTGGTTCAAGCCTTCCCTCGAGTGAAAAGTTTAATTTTTTATTTTCAGACAATTATCAAAGTTCAGGCACTCACAGATAATCAACTTCGCTCTCCATAATTCCAGGACATGTTCAGATTTGCTTGGACATATGCAAGATTTGACGGTCTACCTACGGAAACATTTGAAAACGTAAAAAAAACATATGTTTTGGCAGAGCACAGGGAAAACCGCGCGACTGTGAAACTGTTGCATTCATTTGTTGCAGTTTATGTGACAAACTCTTATGTTTTCATCACTTTTTTGGGAGTGATTATCACATCCACAAGATAACCTAAATCGGGCAAGGTAGAAGAATCTTTTTATTCATTCGCCAGGTGTGCAAGTTAGGTGGGTCGACAACATATTCCTGTCATGTGACGCACATGCCGTCACCAGTGTCGTATAGATTATATCAGACATGTTTTCCTGTGGAGCAATCGGTTGACCTATGACCTTGCGATCAAATGTTTTCGGTTCCTATTGGAGAGGCACGTCCTTTCGTCTACTAATCGCACGGTTTTGCGGTGCGGTCGCAAAACACAGACACTAAACTTATTACAGTGAACAGAGACGTCAATGAATGAACGGACAGATCGTAGCTTTGCGAAAATAGAGAAAGTAAAATTCTCGCTCGATGGAAGACTCGAACCAAGGACCTCTTGTCTCACAGCTGCTCTCTCTAACCACGGGACCACGGCACTCCTCAGTTCCTTTTGTCCTTGGTATCGCTTATCTTGAACATGACCCACTCAGTTTGTATATTTTGCTTATTTTTTCATGGTTCCACACAACTTCTTCCTGTTTTCTCGATTGATCTGTGTTCAGTTTTTCAAGGCCTATCCACTGTGTCAATTTATAACTAAATCTGAAGGGGGTGCGATGCGGAGGTTCCCTTGTGAGAGCCATTTGAACCATTTGCTCCCCCTGCACCTCCAATTTACAGAGGATGATAGGACATCTGATAAGACACCAGGGAATAACTTTCAAGGTATTAGAGACAGATGTACAGGGTAAAAACTTTACAGGAAGACATAGATAGGAGTACGTCCAGCAAATTATGGAGGACGTACGTTATGTTCAGTTTTTCAAATATATGTGAATTCCTAAGGGACCAAATTGCTGAGGTCGTCACTACCTAGACTTACACACTGCTTAAACTAACTTATGCCAAGAACAACACACACAGCCATGCCCGAGGCAGGACTCGAACATCCGGCGGGAGGGGCTGCGCAGTCCGTGAGATGACGCCTCCAATCGCGCGGCCACTCCGCGCGGCCGTAAGTTACAGTTGCTACTTACAAGGGAAACGGTTGGTAGGGGAGATGTAATTTTTCTTTAAAGCGAACCTACGATATTGTACGGCGATATCAACATATTCGAAAAATTTGTTCATAGATGTCACTGCCCGTTATAACAGTCAATAACACGTTAAGGAATTTGTGACAAACATGCCGTATTCCTACAAGTCCATACTTGTTTTAACTCGCCTTGTAGCTTTTGTTCGTACATCCGACACACCATTCAGTCTGAAATAGGGCATGATGTGAAAATACGAATCTAGTTAGCTAATAGTGACCTATACAGACAGGCTCAGGTCCTACTGAAGGTATCATAAGCGATTTCGACTTATTACCAAGTCATCAACACATAATCCTCCAGATAAAGAAAAGGAGGGATAGTAAAATACTTGTAAACTAAATTACGTGTGAGGCATCGTGGAATGGAAGCAGTGGGGCCTTGGTAGGTCGCAGGATACAGTTGGCACCACATCTTCACACACAAGTCACCTAATTCCTGTAATTTTCGCGGAGGTGGGTGATGATCTCTGACGCCACGTTCGATCACTGCCCGAAGTGTTCGATTGGATTCAGATCTGGTGAATTGGGTAGTGGGGGGGAGGGGGGGAGGCGAGAGCGCAGCACATCAATTGGAACTCGCCAATGTGTTCCTCGAACCACTCCATCACACTCCTGACCTTGTGACATGGCGCATTATCCTGCTGACAAATGTCACTGCCGTTGGGAAACATGATCGTCAGAAGGGTTGCACGTGTTCTGGAACCAGTGTACGATACTCCTTGGCCGTCATGGTATCTTGCACGAGCGCCGCTGGACCCATCGATGCCTACCCATGTTCCGCAGAGCATCATGGAGTCGCAGCCAGATTGTGTTGGTCCCACAGTACAGGTGTCAGGAGCTGTTTCCCTGGAAGACGACGGATTCGCGTCCTCTCATCGGCATGGTGAAGAAGGTAAGACCACGCAACACTTCACCGACGTCCAGTGCCAATGGTCACGTGCTCGTTTCAGTCGTAGTTGCCAAAGGTGTGGGACATGCACGGTCGTCGTCTGTAATGACCATTCGTTAGGAGTGTTCGATGCATTGTGTGTTCAGAGACACTTCTACTCTGCCCAGCATTTCAGTCTGATGTCAGTTTTCCCACAGTTCGCCACCTGTCCTGTTTTACCAGTCTGCCCAGCCTAGGTCATGTGTAATGACGGGTGGCCGCCCAACCTCACGACGTCTGGACCTGGTTTCACCTTGGTTTCGCCATGTACTGAAGACAATCACAATAGCACTACTCGAACACTGGACAAGTCCAGCAGGTCCCGAAATGCTCGCACCGATTCTCCAGGCCACCACAACCTGCCTTCGGTCAAACTTAGATAGAACGCATGCCTTCCCCATGCTACACATGGACAGCACTGATACTACATGCACTGTGCGTGTGTCTGACAGGCAGTCATTCCACGCCAGGTGATGCTGCAATCACCTGGGCGGGTTTATGTCGATGATAGCTCGGTGGTCATAATGGTCTGGTTGATCGGTGCATACTGATAAATGACCACGACTCACGCCGAAATGAATACCACCCAATGGTGTTGCGGACACGTAAGGAAAGGATATAAGCGGACCAGCGACGAATGGGGTGTCATTCTAGCTACGAAGATGCCACAAACGGGGAAATCCACCGACACAAGCTACGTTGACCGTTGACGAATGGCAGATGGTTATGAGCTACCGGCCTGGGACGAGCGACTCGGAAATGGCGAAACTGCTCAGCTCTTGGCGTGCTACTACCTTCAGCACCGCTACGGTCGCAGGTTCGAATCCTGCCTCGGGCATGGATGTTTGTGATGTCCTTAGGTTAGTTAGGTTTAACTAGTTCTAAGTTCTAGGGGACTAATGACCTCAGCAGTTGAGTCCCATAGTGCTCAGAGCCATTTGAACTATTTGAACCTTCAGCACCGATGGAACATGGTTGAGGGACGGTGAAACGACGTTGGACGCCCACGCCCTGTCACAGAACGTGGAGCTCGGAGGACTGTCCGCTTTGTAAAACAGGCTAAATGGCGATCTGTCGCAGATTTGACGACAGAATACAGAGCTGGTGTAGGCACCAAGTGTTTTAAAACACACCGCTTAGTGCCCACTGAGGCGCATTGTGTTTAAATGAAAGTTCCCGCCATTTTGACTGTATAAACGTTTTATTCTGGCATTTGGCCATTTTCAAGTACCTGTCTATGAAATGCGTGAAAAGTACAGTGGACCAGCGGAAGAAAAAGCGGAACTGATGGCCCTCACACTCGCAGCGTCATCCACACCGAACCTGGATCCCTCAGACCCAGCGTTCACACTTGCTACGGACCAGGAGGTCACACGCGTCCTGGCCCAACCAGCGCGCAACATCATCCGACAAGCTAGTACAGCTGAAGTCAAATGGGCCATCATGCATACCACCGCTGGGAAGGCCCCTGGTCAAGATGGCATTCAAAGCCGTGTCCTCCAGGAGTTCACGGACAAAGCTGTAGACTACCTAACACACATTACGAATGCCATGCTCAAGCACCAACACTTCCCCGCCTTTTGGAAGGGGGCCAAGGTCCTGATGTTCAGGAAGCCGGGGAAAGACCACTCCCTCCCACAAAATTACCTACCCATCAGTCTGCTGAGCGCGCTCAGCAAGATCGTTGAGAAGGTGATATTAAAACGACTCACCAGGCACTGTATCACAAATGACACCCTGAGACCGGAGCAATTCGGTTTCAGGAATCACCACTCAACAACACAACTCCTCCGCGTCGTTGAGTACATAACACACGAACACAACACAAACAAAGCGATTGGGGCGGTGTTCCTGGACATCGAAAAGGCTTTCGATCGCCTATGGCACAACGGCCTAATACGCAAACTCAGCGACGCAGGGTTCCCCGACGGGCTCGTACGTCTCATACACTCATATCTCACGGACAGGAGGTTCAACACCGAAGTGCAGGGCAAGCAATCAACACGACATGGTATACAGGCAAGAGTACCCCAAGGAAGCATTCTAGGGCCCTAACTGTTTAACCTCTGCATTAACGACCTCCCAGCTACACAATCTACGCGGATGACACTGCAATCCTTGCGCAAGATCGGAAGCCGCCTAACATTAACTCACTACTACAGACTGCACCCGTGGTCTAGGGGTAGCGTGTTTGATTCATGATCAAAACGTCTTCGGTCCAGGGTTCGATCCCCGCCACTGCCTAAATTTTGATAAATAATCAGTATTGACGGCCAAAGACTTCCGGCATAAGAAGTCAGCCTCATTCTGCCAACGGCCTTGTCAAAGAGGGCGGAGGAGCGGATAGAGGTTCAGGGCACTTTCTTGTCCTAGGGGTGGGAAATTGCCCCTAAAGGCGGAAGAATCAGCAATGATCAACGACATGAGGATGCAGAAGGCAATGGACACCACTGCATTAAAGACACGTAACGTGTATCCACAGGACATGTGGCCTGTAATTGAAGAAGTGTCATGATGATCTCTCCATTGGCAAAAGATTCCGGAATAGTCCCAGACTCGGATCTCCGGGAGGCGACTGCCAAGGGGGAGGTTACCATGAGAAAAAGATTGAATAATCAACGAAAGGATAACGTTCTACGAGTCGGGGCGTGGAATGTCAGAAGCTTGAACGTGGTAGGGAAACTAGAAAATCTGAAAAGGGAAATGCAAAGGCTCAATCTAGATATAGTAGGGGTCAGTGAAGTGAAATGGAAGGAAGGCAAGGATTTCTGGTCAGATGAGTATCGGGTAATATCAACAGCAGCAGAAATTGGTATAACAGGTGTAGGATTCGTTATGAATAGGAAGGTAGGGCAGAGGGTGTGTTACTGTGAACAGTTCAGTGACCGGGTTGTTCTAATCAGAATCGACAGCAGACCAACACCGACAACGATAGTTCAGGTATACATGCCGACGTCACAAGCTGAAGATGAACAGATAGAGAAAGTGTATTAGGATATTAAAAGGGTAATGCAGTATGTAAAGGGGGACGAAAATCTAATAGTCATTGGCGACTGGAATGCAGTTGTAGGGGAAGGAGTAGAAGAAAAGGTTACAGGAGAATATGGGCTTGGGACAAGGAATGAAAGAGGAGAAAGACTAATTGAGTTCTGTAACAAGTTTCAGCTAGTAATAGCGAATACCCTGTTCAAGAATCACAAGAGGAGGAGGTATACTTGGTAAAGGCCGGGAGATACGGGAAGATTTCAATTACATCATGGTCAGACAGAGATTCCGAAATCAGACACTGGATTGTAAGGCGTACCCAGGAGCAGATATAGACTCAGATCACAATATAGTAGTGATGAAAAGTAGGCTGAAGTTCAAGACATTAGTCAGGAAGAATTAATACGCAAAGAAGTGGGATACGGAAGTACTAAGGAATGACGAGTTACGTTTGAAGTTCTCTAACGCTATAGATACAGCAATAAGGAATAGCGCAGTAGGCAGTACAGTTGAAGAGGAATGGACGTCTCTAAAAAGGGCCATCACAGAAGTTGGAAAGGAAAACATAGGTGCAAAGAAGGTAGATGCGAAGAAACCATGGGTAACAGAAGAAATACTTCAGTTGATTGATGAAAGGAGGAAGTACAAACATGTTTCGGGAAATTAAGGAATACAGAAATACAAGTCGCTGAGGAATGAAATTAATAGGAAGAGCAGGGAAGCTAAGACGAAATGGCTGCAGGAAAAATGTGAAGACATCGAAAATGATATGGTTGTCGGAAGGACAGACTCAGCATACAGGAAAGTCAAAACAACCTTTGGTGACATTAAAAGCAACGGTGGTAACATTAAGAGTGCAACGGGAATTCCACTGTTAAATGCAGAGGAGAGAGCAGATAGGTGGAAAGAATACATTGAAAGCCTCTATGAGGGTGAAGATTTGTCTGATGTGATAGAAGAAGGAACAGGAGTCGATTTAGAAGACATAGGGGATCCAGTATTAGAATCGGAATTTAAAAGAGCTTTGGAAGACTTACGGTCAAATAAGGCAGAAGGGATAGATAACATTCCATCAGAATTTCTAAAATCATTGGGGGAAGTGGCTACAAAACGACTATTCACGTTGGTGTGTAGAATATATGAGTCTGGCGATATACCATCTGACTTTCGGAAAAGCATCATCCACACAATTCCGAAGACGGCAAGAGCTGATAAGTGCGAGAATTATCGCACAATCAGCTTAACAGCTCATGCATCGAAACTGCTTACAAGAATAATATACAGAAGAATTGAAAAGAAAATTGAGAATGCGCTAGGTGACGATCAGTTTGGCTTTAGGAAAAGTAAAGGGACGAGAGAGGCAATTCTGACGTTACGGCTAATAATGGAAGCAAGGCTAAAGAAAAATCAAGACATTTTCATAGGATTTGTCGACCTGGAAAAATCGTTCGACAATATAAAATGGTGCAAGCTGTTCGAGATTCTGAAAAAAGTAGGGGTAGGCTATAGGGAGAGACGGGTCATATACAATATGTACAACAACCTAGAGGTAATAATAAGAGTGGACGATCAAGAACGAAGTGCTCGTATTAAGAAGGGTGTAAGACAAGGCTGTAGCCTTTCGCCCCTACTCTTCAATCTGTACATCGAGGGAGCAATACGGAAATAAAAGAAAGGTTCAGGAGTGGAATTAAAATACAAGGTGAAAGGATATCAATGATACGATTCGCTGATGACATTGCTATCCTGAGTGAAAGTGAAGAAGAATTAAATGATCTGCTGAACGGAATGAACAGTCT
The DNA here is from genome assembly GCF_021461385.2 of Schistocerca piceifrons. NCBI lineage: Eukaryota > Metazoa > Arthropoda > Insecta > Orthoptera > Acrididae > Schistocerca > Schistocerca piceifrons. Next base: position 562,671,972 of record NC_060141.1, read on the forward strand.
AATGAGTACACAGTATGGTTTGAGAGTAAATCGGAGAAAGACGAAGGTAATGAGAAGTAGTAGAAATGAGAACAGCGAGAAACTTAACATCAGGATTGATGGTCACGAAGTCAATGAAGTTAAGGAATTCTGCTACCTAGGCAGTAAAATAACCAATGACGGACGGAGCAAGGAGGACATCAAAAGCAGACTCGCTATGGCAAAAAAGGCATTTCTGGCCGAGAGAAGTCTACTAATATCAAATACCGGCCTTAATGTGAGGAAGAAATTTCTGAGGATGTACGTCTGGAATACTGCATTGTGTGGTAGTGAAACATGGACTGTGGGAAAACCGGAACAGAAGAGAATCGCAGCATTTGAGATGTGGTGCTATAGACGAATGTTGAAAATTAGGTGGACTGATAAGGTAAGGAATGATGAGGTTCTACGCAGAATCGGAGAGGAAAGGAATATGTGGAAAACACTGATAAGGGGAAGCGACAGGATGATAGGACATCTGCTAAGACATGAGGGAATGACTTCCATGGTACTAGAGGGAGCTGTAGAGGGCAAAAACTATAGAGGAAGACAGAGATTGGAATACGTCAAGCAAATAATTGAGGACGTAGGTTGCAAGTGCTACTCTGAGATGAAGAGGTTAGCACAGGAAAGGAATTCGTGGCGGACCGCATCAAACCAGTAGACTGATGACAAAAAAAAAAAAAAAAAAAAAAAAAGAAAAAAAAAAAAAAAAAAGAGACTGCACTCAGAACGGCGGAGCCTCGGCTGGTGAAATAGAAGACCGAATCAATTGCGCAAACGCCAGCACTGCAACCCAATAATACTACACACACGCCCAATACGTTTCCGCGAGAAGGTCAAATACCTCGGTGTCTGGCTGGACAAGAAACTACTCTGGGGGGACCACATTCAACACGTGACCAACAAAGCTAACGCGAGGTTCAAACAACTCTACCCCGTGCTTAACAGACGTAGCACACTGAATAGGAGGGTGTCTAGGTCCATGTACATGACACTTATTCGACCCCTGGTGACGTACGCAGCCCCTGTCTTGCAGGTATTGCAAAAACTCTCCACACGACTGTACAATAACACGAGACACTCGCGCAACCCGTTTATCCCTTCTCTGGGTAACTACGACCACAACCATAGATGGAAGCATAACAGACCAAAGACACTACTGGCTAGGAACTAAACATCTATGGTCCATAGCACGCTAACACGACAGTACTGGCGAGCCCCTGCAACACAGCTACTACTGGTAACCCAAGATGTTCGACCAGCCGAAAACAGGCAACCGCAGGGAAACCGTACTGTACACAGCACGCAAACCAACCACACACACCCCCTACACTGTCTGTGAGCCGATCTATGACCGATCGCCCACTAATGTACAACGACCTTGAACTGTTGCAGAGCCGCAGCAACTGCAGCAAGCCCCGCAACGAGCTCCAGCAACGACATAGGTAACGATGCACGATACCTCGCACTAACATAACCACACCTTGCATGCACTGTCACAGATACCAAGCCGCTACTGCCCTTACTACCCGTCCTACTGTCGCAGAGGTTTTTTCCTTGGCGCTTGCCTTGGCACTTTTTTTCCTCTGTCCTTATAACTGCTATCCTTCGATCGCTTTCGTCCACTTTCTATCTCCTGATGGACCATGTTAGTGAGTAACCTTACCCAGACGCATGGATAACATCACAGCCCGCATCCTGTGACTCCTGATTCAAAAACTAACATGTTATACGGAGGTGACAGTAGAACTTTTGGTTTGGTCACCACGTTCGTGTGGGCGTGGAGGGGCCCCATCCTTGTGTAAGTGGACCAGAAATTAGGTAACATGTCAATACAATGGAGGATCAAAATTTTTTTAAATTCTTTTAGAATTTAAAATATTATTGAAATAGTTTACATGTTTAGCGTGACCAGACTTCAGACTCCATTATATAATGCAGGCATCACAGAATGTAGATGAGGACATATTCACAAAGCGTCTAGTATAAACAGAAAAAACTTATGTGACATACATTGAATAACTCTGTCATTAAATTATCACCATTACATGTGCAGTCACCACTGTCGAATTTCCTGTCAGTCAATTTAAGTGGCGTACTCTATGACTGAATACAGAGAAATGCTGTAGGCAAAAGAACTATTTTAGGCAGTAGAACAGAGTTACATAAACAGAATAAGCTTCATATATCTTTGCACGGTCGTTATAAGTTGTGAATACGTAATATAAACAAATGCTCCTATTCCAAGAAATTTAACAATCCTAGGAAGGGACTGTTATACATGATGTACTATGCTGAACATAATATATGATCATGCATTAGTGCAACTTAAATTAGTTTTCAAAGCAACATAACGTAATTATATGTCGAAATGTATTATAAAGCTGACGTAGGGATCATATACAATCGAACTAAGGAGGCGCCTACGAATGTTTGCAATAAACGATGTACACGATACTGTAACCGCAAATTTTAAGCCCATTGTGTATTTGTTGTTTAAAATGAAAAAAAAAAATGTTAGATGCGAAAGCAAGGGGGGTAGGAGGAGAGGGAGCCGTCGAAAGAAGGCGAGATGGGGTGGTGGGTAGTTTGGAGGAGACGATGGAAGGGAGAGTAATAAGATATAAGCACAAATATAAAGGGGTGAGATGCAGGGTAAAAAAGACAGGGAAAAATAAAGGAATAAGTGGGGACAATAAGGAGATGAGGTAGAATAAAGTAAGGATGGTTAGACGTGGGGTACTGGGGATCGAAGGGAATGGGAGGGGGGAAAACGTAGTGGAGGAGGGGGCAATAACGAAAAGTAGCAGAACAGAATAATATGAATGAATGTACAGATACGTGGATGGGGGTGTGGGGAAATGGTATAGGATAATATTAGAAGGCGGGACAAGAGGGGAAAGGATGGAGGGGACAGGTAGGTGAACATGCATTCTGCATACATGTATATCTTTTCTGTGTGGCACTTGAAAATGGCAAAAGGCCGATATCATGACTATACAACAGAAATTACAGTTTTTATTGTTGTTGTGGTCTTCAGTCCTGAGACTGGTTTGATGCAGCTCTCCATGCTACTCTATCCTGAGCAAGCTTCTTCATCTCCCAGTACCTACTGCAACCTACATCCTTCTGAATCTGCTTAGTGTATCCATCTCTTGGTCTCTCTCTACGATTTTTACCCTCCACGCTGCCCTCCAATACTAAATTGGTGATCCCTTGATGCCTCAGAACATGTCCTACCAACCAATCCCTTCTTCTAGTCAAGTTGTGCCACAAACTTCTCTTCTCCCCAATCCTATTCAATACCTCCTCATTAGTTATGTGATCTACCCATCTAATCTTTAGCGTTCTTCTGGAAATAACAGTATAGAGGGTCAAATGGCGAAACTTTCATTCAAACAGGAGCATCCAAGGAAAGATCCCAGAATTAGTGTTGGGAACAGAAAGCTGGTTGAAGCCAGACGTCAATAACAACAAAATCTTATGCTCTACCTGGAATGTTTATCGTAAGGGTAGGTGGCAGCGTGCTTATTGCAGTAAAAAATTCGATAAAATCTAGCGACGTTATCACGGATTCCGAATGTGAATTAATCTGGGTGAAACTGATAATCAAAGAACCATCAAAAATGGTGATCGGATGCTTTTATGGATCACCTGGGTCAGGATCTGTAGTTGTAGAGAGCTTCAGACAGAGGTTGCAAAATATCATTAGTAATTTTCCCGATCATGCCGTTGTAATAGAGGGTGACTTCAACTCGCCTGGATAGACTGGGAGTGTTATGCCATCAAAACTGGTGACAGATACAAGGGAATCGTGTGGCATCGTTCTGGATGTCTTGTCCGAAAATTACCTTGAGCAGATACATAGATTGACCTCCTGGCAACAAACAGACCTGAACTCATCGAATCAGTTAACGTACAGGATTGTAAGGCTGTGACAGCATCAATGGCGACGGGTCCTACAAGAAATGTTAAGAAAGGTAGGAAGTATACTTGGTCAGCAAGAGTGACAGGATACAAATTTCAGAATATCTCAAAAGTCGGTGATGATGACCGAGATGTGGAGAACAAATGGAAAAAATTCAAATGCATCGTTCAATATGCCCTAGACAAGTATGTTCCGAGTAAGGCTTTAAGGGATGGGAAAGATCCACCACGGTTTAATAACCGTGTTATAAAAGCGCTATGTAAACAAAGAGCACTTCATCTCAGCTTCAAGAGAAGTAAAATCCCAGCTGACAGAGCAATGAGAGAAGCGTTCAATGATTTCGAAAGTAAGACGTTGTCAACCGCCCTGAGTAAAAACTCTAAGAGATTTTGGTCGTATGTAAAATCAATAAGTAGGTCAAAATCATCTATTCACTCTCTCAGCAACCATACCGGCACCGGAAGATAACAGAGAGAAGGCCGAAATACTGAATTCGGTCTTCCGAAGTTGTTTCACCGCGGAAGATCGTAACACCGTCCGTCCCTTCAGTCGTCGTGCGAACGTCGAAATGGCAGATACTGAGATAACCGATCGCGGAATTGAAAAGCAGCTACAACAGCTTAGTAGTGGAAAGGCTTCAGAACCAGATGAGATACCTATAAGATTCTATAAAGATTATGCGAAAGAACTTGCTCCCCTTCTAGCAACGGAAGGTACCAGACGACTGGAAAAAAGCGCAGGTCATTCCCGTTTTTAAGAAACGCCGTAACACAGATCCACACAATTATAGACCTACAGGGTGGTCCATCTGAAGTTTCGGATGAGATTATCTCGAAAACTATACATCAGGTAAAAATAGTGGGTAAGACAAGTTCGTAAGCTCAAAGAGGGACATCAAATGATACTACACGTGACTTCCAGCCCCCGCCCCCTTGGGTAGGGTGAGGGGCAACTTCTAATCTTAAATGGAAACACCTATTTTTTATTGAGGGTTCGGATTCTCCATAAAAACGTAATCAAGTTTTGTCTGAAACATTTTTTTAACCATTGACAGATGGCGGTGAAATCGAGAAAAAAAAATGGGGAAGAACTTTGATTTATTTAGAATTATCCAAGAAAGACGCATCAAATCGATGAAACATGTGTTCCGCCAAATTAAGCTATTTTTGTACAAAATTTACTGTATCCTAATTTTAGCGTTACCCAGGAACAACGACATGGACGTAGTAGAATGATGTTCCCATGGGTGCTTCATTAGTGTGAGTCCCCTTTCCTCTCACATGTTAGGGTGCTTCATTAGTGTGTCCCCTTGCCTCTCACATGTTGGGGTGCTTCTTTAGTGTGAGTCCCCTTGCCTCTCACAATTTGAGGTGCTTAATTAATGAAATTAGCCATCAAGAAATTGTTCAAAATTATCCCCATTTGCTTCAATGCATAAAGTCAATCGTCTGCAAAAGTTGTCCACAGTTTGGAGCAGCACATCCCGTGGTATGGCTGCACACGTTCTTAGAATGCGTTGCTCCATATCGTTTAGGGTTGTGGGCTGTCTGTCATAAACAATATTTTTTAAATAACTCCACAAGAAGAAATTAGGAAATGTTAGGTCTGGTGAACGTGGAGCCCACTGAATTAGTCCGCAGCGTCCTATCCACCGACCAGGGTACCGTAAATTTAAAACGTTCCGCACATTTTTAGCATATGGGGAGCTGCTCCGTCCTGTTGGAACCACATTCGTTGTCTAGTTTCTAAATCAATATCTTCCATTATCTCCAACAAATCATCGCGAAGAAGTCGTAAACAAGGTTCCCCAGTAATATTTCTGTCAAAAAAAAAAAAAAAAAAACGGGCCTATCAAGTAACCATTAACGACCATTTATGTTGATTGTCAACGGGTCTGTGCCAGTGTGGATTGACAGGGGACGAATAATGACAATCATGACGATTTAATTCGCCATTTTTTTTAATGGGGTTTCATCGGTGAACATAACGTATCTAAAAAAAATCATTGTCACCTCTTATCACTTCCAAGGCCCATTGGCAGAAATGCACGTGTATTTGCATATCTTTCGGCGTTAATGCCTGTGTCAGTGTGATATGATATGTATGATTTTTATGTGCCTTCAAAACCCTCGAAACAATTGATTTCGGTATTCCAGTTTGTTTCTGAATCCCACGACTACTCACTTCGGGATCCAGTTGAGCACAGCCGGGGCCGGTTAGGGTACGAGCGTTATTTTCATTGTATTCGCGATGACGAGGTGGACAGTGCATGTATCCATTCTGAGCTCGTTGAGTGCAATTTCGAATAATGTTTTCGCTTGGATGTCATCTGTTTGGGAAACGATCCGCATACAGTTGCACAGCTGCAGGGTAATTGTTACGGCTTTACCTAAAATTAACATCATATCAACAATCTCTGTAGGAGGATAGCGAGCCATGTTTCGCTAAAGAATAATTTAGTTTTGTCAGTTTATGTTTACGGTTCACACTCTGAAAGTGAAGTGCCATCTGATCGCATTGCACCGACCTTTATACTGAGCCACAGTTCGCAGTTTGGCCATGGTAACGCCACAGTCTGTTCTGATTCTTAAAGTAAACTTAGTAAATTCGTGTAGTATCATTGTCTGGGAGCGCCTCAAGAGCGATGTTCCGAAGCTTGTTCGCAAATTCTTCCAATTGGACGCCCCTTCACCAATCCCTGTAATCATACCAGATTCAAATGGCTCAAAGCACTATGGGATTTAACATCGGAGGTCATCAGTCCAGTAGACTTAGAACTACTTAAACCTAACTAATCTAAGGACATCACACACATCCATGCCCGAGGCAGGATTCGAGCCTGCGACCGTGGCAGCAGCGTGATTCCAGACTGAACCGCCTAGAACCGCTCGGCCACAGCGGCCGGCAATCATACCAGGAAAAGGGATATACACTATAATGTGGAATCCGAACCACGTGTCGTTATTGGTGTATCTCTACACCATTGAGAGGACAAGCCTAGCGTAAAGGCAGAATCGAAATTTGCGGTGTATGACCGCGATTCGATTCCGGGACCTTTTAGCTGTAAAGGTCGCCATTTAGCGCTGTACTGCCGATCCACAGAGTTACCGGTCGTATGCAACGTTAATGTCGACGTACAGATACACTTTTTCCTTTCCTAAACTCTGCTATGTCTACACTGACGTTGTCATCGGTGTCTTATTAGTACACTGGTGAGCAAAACTTAATAAAGAAAGTAACTTGCCGGCCGGTGTGGCCGAGCGGTTCTAGGCGCTTCAGTCTGGAACCGCGTGGCCTTTACGGTCGCAGGTTCGAATCCTGCATCGGGCATGGGTGTGTGTGATCTCCTTAGGTTAGTTAGGTTCAAGTAGTTCTAAGTTCTAGGGGACTGATGACCTCAGATGTTAAGTTCCATAGTGCTCAGAGCAATTTGAACATTTTTTTAAGTAACTTCCACGTGATGTGTCACTGTCAAGTAACATAGCTCGATGAAACTTGGGCCTTACATAGAAACAACTGACACAGTGCAGTGCAATACACTAGAGAAGGTAGCTGACAGAAGTACGCAATCACAATAAGTACACTGAAGTCACCGAGGTTCATATTGGTCCCCAGGACATTACAAAACGCGGGATATGGTTCTTAATAGAGTGTGTGACCATCATCGACGGCAGCGCATGCTTTGCAACTTGCTCCCACTCTGGCCACAAGTTTCATAAGGAGTTCTTTTGGTAGTGTGTTCCATTCCTCCACCATGGCTTGAAAATTTACTGCTCGATGATCGATGGTGCATGTGATGCGTTGCTATTACGTCTCGACAACGCATCCCACAGGTGCTCGATGGGATTGAGAGCGATGGAACGGCCAGAATTGTCCATTCGCCGAATATCCTCTCTTTCCAAGGGCTCCTCCACCTGTGCTGTGCGATGCGGCTGCTCATTGTCGTCCATAAATGAAGTCAAGGGCGAGTGCATCGATGAAAAGGCACACTTGGTGACAGGTTATAGTTTCATAACAACAGTATTGGTTAAAAACAGTCTTGGTTGCAAATTTAGTTTTTTTATTTTTCAACTACGCGTTTCGCCTTATTTAGGCATCTTCAGGTTAATTTAGTATTTCTTAGAAGGATCCTTTAGTCAGCGTAGCCAAAGGGCATCGTCGAACATATCAGACCAACATCGCCTTCGTTAAACTGAGTTTAACGAAGGCGGTGTTGGCCTGATAAATTCGACGATGCCCTTTGGATACACTAACTAAAGGATCCTTCTAAGAAATACCAAATTAAGATAACTTGAAGATGCCTAAATAAGGCGAAACGCGTAGTTGAAATATAAAAAAACTAAAATTGCAACCATGACTGTTTTTAACCAATACTGTTAAGCAATGGTTTGCTGTAAGCCACATATGGACTGGACGAATTTCATAATACCGTAGAACACTGAGTGCGCTGTGTTCATTGATTTGTTGGTAAGTACGCCCATGCATCATTGGTATTATACCATAATGGATGGACAACCAAAACCAAAGTGTTCTGCAATCCTGGACGTATCCTCGTGTGGCGAGAGGTAGGAACACTTGACACTCCAGGAACATTGTCAAAGAGGATCGTTTTGGCAGACCAGGTGTTACAGTGTAGGCACGCGTATGTTGCACTGGCGTAAATCACTGTAGGCTCACCGATCAACGTTATTGTAACACATCTCCTCCATGAGGGTTTTCAGGAGTGCGTTCGGCCCTGACCTCATTTTCATGGATGACAATGCGTGGCTTCATTGAACTGTGTAGGTGTAGAAGCTCTTGGAACGATATCAGAGGAAATTGGACACATGGACTGGCCTTCCCGTATCGTGTGATTCAAATCCTATCGAGAACCTATGGGATGCGTTGGGGAGAAGTGTTGCAGAACGTCAACATGCCATAACGACCATCTTGTAACTGACAACAGTTGCGAGGTACCGGGGCTAGCAGTGTATTTAACACTAAATTCTTCTAGAATTTACATATGTAAATGATGCTCTAAGCCCCCCCTATTCTAACTCCGACTTTTGCTGTTGCACAAGGATTTAAAAAAATACACGAACTGACTCTAATCAACCCTGCCAGTGGAGTAGAAGAGAGTTTGGCACCTGCAATAATTTAATTTGATAAATAAGTTAAATAAACGAAGGTTTCATTAACATAGTGAGGAATGATAGGGTTGCTCTACCGATTAACAGAATGAAAGTTCTGTCCAAAATAATAATATGATTTATTAAGACTAAACACAAAATAATAATCAAAAACGCATGAAACATTTACAATACATCAAATTGGCTCAAATTGGATACTCAAACAAACGCTGTGAAGGTGAAGTTGTCCCTAAACTAGATTCTGAGGTTTATGACGAAGTGGTATGTGGAGCCAATTCCTTGCCACTCAAATCTTAAGAGAGACACACAGCTAACCCAACATTAATTGCTGCTACTCAAGACAGAACAAAGTTAGAAAAAGACGAACAGGCGCGCTCTGCTGAGCTCTGATTATCACCTAGGAAAATCCCTATCTGCCGGTGCTGCGGACATACATTACCAAACTGTCTTCTTAACTGCCAGAACACGATCTGGCGTACCAGAGGCGATGGCTGGTTGCTTCGACGTCCTCGACCGAAAGGCGAGAGCCGACTACCTAGAGCACCCATACAGGCCGAACACAGAACATTCCCGCCCCCACGACAGTGGCCGTGGTTAAACGTTCCAATCAGCAACTCGAAAACTGGCGGAAAATTCCACTCCATTGCCGGAGCACTACCATTCCACCAATGGAGATTCTTGGCGCCAATTTCTGCGCTGATTTTGCTACGTCACGGAGCTATGCCCTGAGCAAGCCAGTCACAGTTACTATTTTGCAGAAAGCGCGGGAATTTTCCTGCCACAACTGCCTGGGTACACAAGTCATTCCCACGCCTCGCTGGTAGCCCGCGAGAAAGTGTTTTCGCTAAGATTCTGCGAAGTAACGGAACCTCTAGCCCAGCCGCTACTTTAGACCCCTCCGGGCGTGTCTTTTGACAATGTCGGCGTCTGCAAAGCATTCACTCGACTTCCTCACACCCGTCGGCTTAACCCTTTCCAGATCAGCAGAGCCCGCCTGTCACCGGACCACCCGGGTGACGAGAGACGCTGCGTGGGAAGTCCGCGTGTGAAGGAATAGCGACTTTTCACTGCATGCAATAAGAGAGGAAAATCGTAAGATAGAAGTATGAGAGGGGGCTCATGCCACCTCTCACAGTGCTGAGGAAGAATCGGGGACTCTGCCTGAGCCGTACTGCGGCTGGTGTTGGTGCTGTTTGCAGGTCTCCGCCCTCTGCTGGAGGCCAGACAATATCGTTTATTTGGCACGGTTGCGGCTGTTTGTCTTCTTCTCGTGTTAACTGGCGCCACTCGGTTTCGAAAGCGTTGCCTGTTCGCTAGTGGCAACAGCGGCGGTTATCGATATGTAGTAACTGTTGCCCTATCTTTGGGGCGGCGTCGTTGCTTTCCAGGTCGTGTGAATGGCGAGTTCGGTTGGGGTCTGAGGAGGAGCCAAGTCTGCACAGTGCGGGAACACGCCGGGACCGCTGGTGGCACGCATGGACTGCCGGATGGAAGGGCTGGGGTCATGAGGGTGCACGACTTCGTCGGAAACCGCATGCAGAAAGCTTTAAGATGAGTGCATTTTAATCCAAGTTGAGAAACCTCCACCAGTGTGATATCTCCCGATTCCCCAGTAACTTGGGTTCTTGTTGCTGCTCGTAGTGTCGCCGAGGCGAAGAGCAGCGAGTGGAGTGCTTGCGGAAGGCGGATCTGATTTGCTTTCCTCGACTTCTTATTATTATTATTTCTGCGTTCAGCTTGTTGCAGTGTGTTAAGATCAACCAGAAGTAATTTTTCTTGCCTGGTGGCCGCTAATGTCCCAGTTACCAGCACTAGAGATTAGTGTACGTAACGGCAGTGTACATTTCCTCGCCTTGCCGCTGCTGTCCAGTAAGGAGTGTAGTTTTGACAGCTTTCTTGATCGTAGGCCGGTTGGTGATTCCTCTACTCTGGTGGTAATGATTCCTTTCTCGTTCCGGGTATTCTGGATGTAGTGCAGACCGCCGGTTCCGGCTTTCGCGTATTGTTGTACTGTTGCATTTGTTTAATCGGACGTCAGTTAGCTTCAGCAAGATTATCGTTAGTCATTCGTTAGACTGCCCCTAGTATGAGTTACCATCTTGTGAAGTGAATGCAACACTTCGCTGCCAATCTCATCGCTCACGAAAATGTTTGTTACCGGACCTTCTCAGAGGTCGATTCCTGGAGCACCGTCTGGATCAGTTGCTTGTTTTTTTAGTTAACTTTTGCTATTGTATTATCTGTTTTACAGCAGGTTTCAAGATTTATTTATATTATTGTCGTTCCTGGCGTGTAAGGCCTTCAGCCGTGGTTGTGGTCATTTGCCTTAAAATTCAAATTTGGTATTCGTATTTCAGCAGTAAGGGTTTAAAACCTTATTTACTGCCATTCCTGGCGTCTTATGCCGTCTGCTGTGTTCGTTGCGATTGGCCTTTAATATTTCAATACCTGTAATTTGTAAGTTGCAGCGAGTTTTAAACAATTCTTAATTTATTGCCATTCCTGGAATGTAAGGCCTTCTGCCCAGATCACAGTGGCTTGCTTTTGAAATATATCTGTTGTACCTGTATTTAATGGTGATTCGTCAAGTTGTAACTCACTGAAAACACTATTTTTGTATGTCCACCCGTTTAGCAAGACGTCTCTGGGACGACGGCCGTTTATCATCGTGACAAAAAATAAAAACACCTACAGCCGTCCCTATGATTTTATTTTATTTCGTCGCTACCAGTTTCGACGATTCATTGCGTTATCTTCAGGCTGTTTTGATGCGGTACAGATTGATACGATCTCCATGCATAACCCGTCAGTTGCCAGCATTACTGTATTCACAGATAATGTGTCAGCACTCCAACCATCAACTGTCAACTGTTGACAGTTGATGGTTGGAGTGCTGACACATTATCTGCAAATCCAGTACCGCTGGCAACTGATGGGTTATGCATGGGGATCGTGTCAACTGTCAACTATTGACAGTTGATGGTTGGAGTGCTGACGCATTATCTGCGAATCCAGTAATGCTGGCAACTGATGGGTTATGCTTAGGGATCATATCAACCTGTACCGCATCAAAACAGCCTGAAGATGACGCAATGAAGCGTCGAAACTGGTAGCAACAAAATAAAATAAAATCATAAGGACGACAGCAAGTGTTTTTATTTTTTGTCACGAAAACACTATTATTTACACTGTTGTTTATTCCTTCATTAGTAACATGAGATATTTTTTATTTATTGTTGAGTCTGGAATTACTGGTTTAAAGTAAATTGTGTGTAATTGTAAAAGGCAACCAATAGTAACTGATTACGGATCCGTCCACAATCGTAACCTAATCCCGCCTTCCCTTGACTATCACCAGATTTCACTGCCACCCTAGCGCTTTACCAAGCTTGTGGCCAGCATGGCAGGACATTGTGGAGCATGCATGCCGTTCTTGGTGATCACACATACACACACTACGACGAACGATATTCCGCCATTTGTAATTGTTGTGCCACACATCGATACCACACTACACGTGTCGCGAAGTTGACAACGGAATAACAGGTTCCTTTCTGATGCTAATATGGTCGTGCGGGATCTGACGGACCCAATGGAGCGCGCCCGCAGAGCTAGGTGTTGAGTGGCACCATACCATGAGCGCTCTCCGCCGCCGCGATACGCACCTGTACTTCGAGTCTCTTCGCCACCACACCATCGTTTCATGCTTAGTACAGCGAGTGTCTCTCTTGTTTACATCGTGACAGCAGGGACTTTGTTCCTTTCGGCATTATTTGTAATAAGCCTTCGTACACTTGGAGTAATACAAGTTAAAGAAATTTTCTGTTTTCTGCGTTATCTTGTTCGCTGACCATTTCTGCTCTTGTCTGGCTTTCTTAATACGGCAGTTGCCGCCCTACTATGTAGCCTACCACTCAAAAATGATCAAATGTGTGTGAAATCTTATGGGACTTAACTGCTAAGGTCATCAGTCCCTAAGCTTACACACTACTTAACCTAAATAATCCTAAGGACAAACACACACACCTATGCCCGAGGGAGGACTCGAACCTCCACCGGGAGCAGCCGCACAGTACATGACTGCAGCGCCTAAGACCGCTCGGCTAATCCCGCGCGGCAGCCTACCACTCTTTACCGTTGTGTATGAAGCTGTACACAACAGTAATATCCAGGGTACTACGATCAGTTGCGGTGACTCCAGTGCACTTATTGTCTTTCAATAAAAGTGTCATTTCTGTTCGTCTCACTGCAAATTAGCTTCTGTACCGTAGCAGCTCTTTCTACGTATGGTCCAAGTTGCATCGAGTTATGTTACCTGAGAGTGACACATGATGTCAAAGTTGCTTTCTTCCTTAAGCTTTGCAGACCAATATTGTTAACAGGTGACTGATACACGTCAACGTCCAACATCTACATCTACTTCTACATATACACTCCGCTAGCCGCCAAGCGTTGTATGATGGAGAGCACAATTCGCGCCGAAGTCATATCCCCCCCCCCCCCCCCTCTGTTCCACTCGCGGATCGCGCGAGGGAGAAACGACTGTCTGAACGCCTCAGTACGAGGTCTTATTTCCCTTATCTTTGAATGATGATCATTACGCGATTTTAAAGTTGATGATAACAATATATGCTCTACATCCTCGGCGAAGATCGGTTTTCGGAATTTAGTGAGCAGCTCCTTCTGTTTAGCGCGTCGTCTATCTGCAAGTGTGTCCTACTTCAAGCTTTCTATGAGATTTGCAACGCTCGCGCAATGGCTAAATGTACGAGTCACGAATCTTGCCGCTCTTCTTTGGACCTTCTCAATCTCTTGAATCAGACCCAACAGGTAAGGGTCCCATACGGACGAACAATAATCTAAGACTGGACGAACTAACGTATTGTACGCTATTTCCTTTGTTGAAGGACTGCATCGCCTCAGGATTCTACCAATAAACCGCAATCTAGAGTTCGCCTTACCCGTTAATTGTGTAATCTGATCATTCCATTTGAGATCATTTCCCATAGTCACATCCAGATACTTGATTGATGTTACCGCTTCTAAAGACTGATCATTTATTTTGTACTCATACATTAATGGGTATTTTCACCTTGTTATACGCAATAGGTTACTAATATTGAGAGATAACTACCAGTCATTACACCACGCTGCAAATCCTCACTGATTTGTTCACAACTTTCGTGTGATACTACTTTCCTGTAGACTACAGCATCATCGGCAAACAGTCTAAGGTCGCTGTCAATACCATCAACCAGATCGTTTATGTAAATCGAGAAAAGCAGAGGACCTATTACGCTACCCTAGGGCACACCTGAAGTTACTCTTGTTTCTGTTGAAGTTACCCCGTTCAGGACGACATACTGCTCCCTGTCTGTTAGGAAACTTTCTATCCAACGGTATATGTCATTGGATAGACCGTAAGCGCGCACTTTTTGTAGCAAGCGACAGTGCGGAACTGAGTCGAACGCCTTTCGAAAGTCGAGAAATATGGCATCAACCTGGGAGCCGATATCTAGAGCCTGTTGTCTATCATGCACAAAAAGGGTCAGCTGTGACTTGCATGACAGCTGTTTCCTAAACCTAAATCCGTGCTGGTTTCTGCAGATAAGCTTCTCAGAGTCTAGAAAGGTCATTATGTCTGAACACAAAATATGTTCCATGATTCTACAACAAATCGATGTCAGTGAATACAATACAAAATGATAATATTCCGTATTTAGCTCATCGTGCGCCTTAGGCTTGTTGACCTATTGTCACAATCTGCTCGCAGGAGCCGACTATTTGTATATGAGATTGCGTGTAAGTGGGAGGCAATTCTCCTGCCAGCCATGTGCGCAGGTGCAGTGTGTAAGCGCCTTCGGAAACAGGTCCTGGCCCCGGGGCCTCGCCGCTGCAGGGCGCTCGTGTGGCTGCCGTGCGCTGCTGCTGCTCCCTGCTAATAGCAGGCGAGCCGTGTCGGAGATGCTTCGGTCACGAGCGGCCCGCGTAACAAGCTGTAACAGGTATAATCTTCGGAGAGCGCATACGGCACGATTTCGCAAGGCGATTTCTCCCAGTTGGTGGTCGATAAATTGAAATCACCTCCTGCCGCTGTTGCACGAACAGGAAACCTGCAGGTAGTTCCATGCAAACTTTCCCCTAAATCGTTCTGCAATTGCAGCCGCGTCTGTGGGTCATCTTGTTTCACCTGCTGTCCTCAGCCCGAGTCAGACACCATCAGGCGCTACAGTTTGCCGATGAAATACTTTTAGTATTCCACGCACTGTATTGATTACTAGCTTTCTTCCCGCTGTTTAGCCCACGATACGCTATGCCACATTATTTCATAAACGCCGGCCAGTGTGGCCGAGCGGTTCTAGGCGCTTCAGTCCGGAACCACGCTGCTGCTACGGTCGCAGGTTCGAATCCTGCCTCGGGCATGGATGTGTGTGATGTCCTTAGGTTAGTTAGGTTTAAGTAGTTCTAAGTTCTAGGGGACTGATGACCTCAGATGTTAAGTCCCATAGTGCTCAGAGCCATTTTCATACACGCACACGTGCAGGATGTTAACTAATTTGCAGTAGACCTATAGGGGATAGATAAAGGACATACAAAGAAGCCAAAACTCTGGGTAAGTGAGAGTAGGACACACGCACTGAGGATTTTGTAGAAACTTGACGGTTATGTATGCAAATACTTCATCCAGCCCGAAAATCGAGAATTCCGATGATTTTTGCCTGTTAGCGATATCTATATTGGAAAGATATCAAAATGCGTGACATAAATGGCCGTGCCTTGGTTGCATTTACGTAGAAGCTTAAATGTTTTACAACGCTGGGGACTGTGGACCTTAAAATGTGACATGAACTTCACTTTCATAAGTCTACCCTTCCCTAACAAAAGGTGATCTTAATACATGGATGGACAGACAGACAGTCAGATAGAAAATGACAATTCCTTTTCTTTTTCATGTTAAACTGTTGCAAATTAACAATTTTCGGATATTTTTCCTTTACTTTTGCCGCGAAACCTTGCCGTTTACCAAATACTATGATGCCAGGTTAACGGACAGTACCGTATAAATATTGATGAGTTATTTTGCAAGTATCAAAATGTGTGACATACACTGTAGAGCCAAACAAACTGGTAAAAGTGCCTAAACTCGTGAGGGGCCCCCGCGAACAAGCAGAAGTGCCGCAACACGACGCGGCACGGACTCGACTAATGTCTGAAGTAGCGCTGGAGGGAACTGAAACCATGTATCCTGCGGGAATGTCCATAAATCCGTAAGAGTACGAGGGTGGGGCGGGGGAGAGGAGATCTCAACAACAGGTTCCAAGCCCTCCCTGATATGGTCAATAATGTTTATGTCTGGGGAGTTTGGTGGTCAGCGGGTGTGATTCAGTTAAAAAGAGTGTTCCTGGAGCCACTCTGTACCAATTCTGCACGTGTGGGGTGGCGCATTATCCTGCTGAAATTGTCCAAGTCCGTCGGAATACACAATGGACATGAATGGAGCCGGCCGCTGTGGCCGAGAGGTTTTAGATTTCAGTCCGGAACCACGCTGCTGCTACGGTCGCAGGTTCGAATCCTGCCTCGGGCATGGATGTGTGTGATGTCCGTAGGTTAGTTAGGTTTCAGTAGTTCTAAGTCTAGGGGACTGATGACCTCAGATGTTAAGTCCCATAGTGCTTAGAGCCATGAATGGATGCAGGTGATTAGACAGGCTGCTTACGTACGTGTCACGAGTCACAGTCGTATCTAGACGTATCAGGGGCCCCCTATCACTCCAATTGCACACGCCCCACACCATTACAGAACCTCCTCCAGCTTGAACAGTCCCCAGCTGAATCCAGAATTCATCCACTCGATACAATTTGAAACGAGACACGTCCGACCAGGCAACATGTTTCCAGTCATCAATAGTCTAATGTCGGTGTTGGCGGACCCCGGGGGAGGCGTAAAGCTTTGCGTCTTGAAGTCATCAAGGGTACAAGCGTGGGTCTTCGGCTCCGAAAGTCCATATTGATGATGTTTCGTTGAATGGTTCGACAACGGCACTTGTTAAAGGCCCGGAATTGAAATATGTAGCTATTTGCGGAAGGTTTGCATTTCTGTCACGTTGAACGATTCACTTCAGTCGTCGTTGGTCCCGCTCTTGCAGGATCTTTTACCGACGGCGACGATGTCGGTGATTTGATGTGTTACCGGATACCTGATATTCACGTTAGGCACGGGAAAATCCTCACTTCATCGCTGCCTCGGAGATGCTGTGTCCCATCGCTCATGCGCAGACTGTAACACCTCATTCATACTCACTTAAATATTGATAACCTGCCATTATAGCAGCACTAACCGATCTGACAACTGCGCCAGACACTTGTTGTCGTATATAGGCGTTGCCGACCACAACCCCATATTCTGCCTGTTTACATATCTCTGTATTTGAATACCCATGCGTATGCCAGTTTCTTTGGCGCTTCAGTGTATCTTTTGATGGTATTGACTTAACAAGCCTCAATTTTTTGTATTGCTAAGGGACTATAGACGTTAGCAAGTGGCATAAATTTCAGCTTAATATGTGTACCATTCGCGGGGAAAAGGGTTTTCAAAAGTCGGACAGACAGACAGACAGACAAATGGACAACAAAATGAACCTGTAAGGATTCCGTTTTTACCGACTGAGGTACGAAACCCTAAAAAAAGTGATATACACAAAGGGACAATTTTTTTAAATTTTTTTCGTTACAGGCACAGTTTTATTCTTCCTCGTGCATGTTTGCTTCGTATCTGACTTTTTGTTTCCAAATTTACAGCTTTTAGAGGACACAGTGTACTCAAGATCTATTGCGGATGTTGATGTCCTTCAACAGCGAGTTCAAGGATTTCAGCAGATACAGCAGGCGCCTGGAGTATGCGAGCGAGTAATACAATCCAGGACACAGCGCTTAGAAGCTTGTCTTAGAGCTAATGGTACACATTTTGAGATTTCATTTAGCCATTAGAAGATGACATTTTAAAAGAAAAAATACCTGTTGAACCAAGTTGGAATTTGAAAGCAAAAAGACAGAAACAAAACAAATTTATAACAACAAAAATGTGTCTATAACTAAGAAAATAAAAAAAACTGCTCGATGTATATCTAACCTTTTTTGCTTCTTTTTCCGTTCCACAGACATTTCCTACATATTATTTAACACGCTGTACGTGTTTAATTTATTCCGCACAATTTTTTTCTCATATTTCCCCACTACTCTTTTTTATTTCGTTTAATCTGGCTGGCAAACCTCCGTTAAATGACTGTCGTTTCCAGAGAAAAGACTATTTCTAGCAACTGCCTGTTTTACATCATGGGGATCCCTAGAGGTTACTGTCTATGTTAACGTCACAGTATTTTTGTACAAGTAATCCGTCATGTGTATACAAAATTTGATTGGACTGGCTATAGACATATCTAAGACACGGCCTTTGCACCACCACCTCAATCCGTGTGACAGGCAGATGGTTCCTACATCCACTTGCACTCAGTTCTTTCCAGATAGTAAGTTATATGTTTACCTGGGCTCAGTGAAATTTATTCAGTACTTTAAACGGATATGTAGAACTTACATACCAACAAACATTCATACATACATACATACATACATACATACATACTTACATACGCCGCCCATCCATAAAGTTCTGACACTGATTTTAATTCTGGCGTGTAAGTGTAGGCCATCGGTCAGTTGTGAGCATTCAGTGTTAAGTAGTGGAACTGCGACCACTGTTATGGCACAATTCTGAAGAACACAAAAGTGTGCACAAATTTTTTCCCACACACTTTGACTCCCGAACAAAAGCAACGGCGAAATGACTGAAATGCAAAATGTGTGTTATTCCTTTATGGAAAAAATGATCACCTGTGACGAGAGTTGTTGTTATCAGTACTAACCTAGCAGAAAACGACGAAGCACCATTTGAACAGTATGCGAAAGAACGACTTTTCTGACAGTCTGACATGGTTGTATGAGCAGTCAGTGCGTTGTACTCAAGTGGCGGTAGAGTATGTAGAACACCTAAAGCCTTAAAAGTTCCATTTTAACTTTTCACTATTTTTTTAGATCTCATTTTGCTCTATACTGGTCGATGAATTTGTTCGTGGCGGACGTCCGGTGACAGCCGTTCAGGTTCTCAGTTGATCCGTTCACTCAGTTTTTTTATTACAGAGAGTAGCTAACCCTCTCACCGAGCACGAAGAGCTACCGTGCCGGCAACTTTTGTTTATTCAGTTTCGAAACTTTTTGAACTGACAAACTACATGTATGCACAGAATATAATGATTTTATAAATGCAATGTGAATATATGAAAAGGGAATGCTTGCATTTCGCGAACAATGTGGAGAGGGTCAGTTTTCTGAGTGCGGAACAAAACCACGTGGCGGCGTGGGAGCGAAAGTCAGTCACCTGTTAGATAACCTACTACTCGGACGCCTGTCTCCATTTCCACGTCATTTCCACGCTTGGTTGCAGGGAATTGTGCAAAGAACGAGCACATGGCTACCCTCCAATACGCTGTTGTTCACACTAACGCCTCTAAACATGTAGAGAAAAGCCTTTTAGCTTTCCCTTCGTGATATCTTAGAGGAAAAAAAGAAAAAAAAGGCCTGTGCAGCAGACTGTATTCGACTTTCCTTAATGGCTTTGCTGAGGATTTTACTAATAAAAATAGTCAACAAACGGTATATCATATAAAAACTCTGGCACCATCTCTCAGTTCTTTAGAATCTCGAGAAACCACTTTAAAATAAGAGAGAAATGAAGCCAGCTCAAATTAAAATGTTTATCAACATATTTTCATCACACAGTTTATTCTTATACCAGCAAGCCCCAAGTAAAGCTCTTTAGAGAATTAGACGCCATATCTCTTCAGCTATGTCGTACAATGCCATGATTTTGAGAATACATTCATTGGTTAATGTGCATGCTGTCTCCAAAACTGTCTTGCCAATAGGGTTAGTAGTAAAGCAGTAATACACTGAAGTGCCAGAAAAACTGGTATAGACATGCGTATGCATGTAAACAGGCAGAATATAGCGTTGCGGTCGGTAAAGCCTACATAAGACAAGTGCCTGGCGCAATTGTTAGACCGGAGACCGTGGATCCTTACACCAAAATACTCAGCCCATATACCTGTGAAACTTTAGAAATGTTTTCCGTGGAATTCTGGTTCATCCTGATAATGGCATATGTTGTACATACCTTCTTCACACAGTTCTAGCGCAACGTATGCGCGTCCTCTGTATGTGACTTAATCACGAACACCATATTTCTTATAACAATAGTACTGCATCTACATTCATATTGTGCAAACTACTGGGAAGTGCGTGGCTATGTTATTTCCGAATGTATCAGTTTTTAAGTTTTCTTAACATTACGTTGGCTTCCTCGCGCTGGCCATAGGACCGATAAGTGGAGGTTCAGATTCATCATTTAAAACTGGTTCTTGAAACTACCCAATCATGCTTTCTTGGGATAGTCTGCCTGCATCTTCAAGCGTCTGCTAGTTCAGTTTCATCAGCACCTCCTTGACTCTCTACAACTGGCCAAACAAACCTGTGACCATTAATGCTGGCTTTCTCTTTTCCTTGAGTAACTCCTGTTAGCTCTATTTGGTACGGGTCCCTCATACTTAAGCAATATTATAAGATGCGTCGCGCGTGTTTTGTACGCAATCTCCTTTGTGCAGAGATTGCATTTCGCCAGTATCCTGCCAATCAATAAAACTCTGCCCCTGCTTTACCTACAACTTAGCCTATGTGATCCTTCCATTTCACATCTCATGCAAAGTGTTACACCCAGATGTCCGTATAAGCTAACCGATTCCAATTGTGACTTCTTGATAGTGTAGTCATAGGATACCGTGTAGTTTTCGTTTATTGAAGAACACCATTTAACATTTCTGAACATTTCAAGCAAATTGTCAATCATTTCACCACTCTGAAATCTTATCAAGATCTCAGTGAATATTTGCGCATTTTTTTATTTTTTTTTTTTTAAGATTGTACCTTGTGACAGATAATTGCATTATCCGCGACATGTCTGATGCT
This sequence comes from Schistocerca piceifrons, assembly GCF_021461385.2. Classification (NCBI taxonomy): domain Eukaryota; kingdom Metazoa; phylum Arthropoda; class Insecta; order Orthoptera; family Acrididae; genus Schistocerca; species Schistocerca piceifrons. The sequence goes on from NC_060141.1 coordinate 562,693,124, forward strand.
ACTAAAACATTGTCCGCAACGTCATTACTATACAACATTAAGAACAGGGCTCCCGACACACTTACCTGAGGACACTCGAAGTTACTTCCACATCTATGGGTGAGTATCTATGATAACTAACTGCGACCTCCCTACCAAAAAATCCTCAAACCTGTCACATTTTCGCCTGATACCCCATGCGATAGTATTTTTGAAAGTAAGCGTACATGTGGCACAGAGTTAAATGCTTTTCGGAAATGGAGAAATATTACGTCTGCCTGAATGCCTTAATCCATGGCTTTCAGGATGTCATATGAAAAAACTACGAGTTGGGTTTCGCATGGTCGATGGCGGTACCACATTACGTTTGAGGTGAGAAAACGTTCTAAGATTCTACAACAGATGGATATCAATGATATTGGGCGATAGTTTTATGGCGCAGTTCCGATCGCTTCTTATAGGTGCGACGTGTGCTTTCTTTCAACCACTAGGCACAGTTTATTGTTCGAGGGATCTATGACAGATTAAGTTTATAGATTACGTTTAAAAGGGGACTATCTCAGAGGGAAATCTGGTATAGAATCTGACAGGGATTCCATCCGGTGCTGAAGCTTCGTTAAATTTTAGCGGTTTCAGTGATTTCTGAACGCTACTAACACTAATGTCTGTATCACTTCTCTATGCAGTGGTGCGTGGATTATGTATGAGCAATACTTCTGGATAATTCTTCGTATGATTGTCGTTATTGCTAAGTGTAAAATACATGATCATTGTAAGTTTATATAATAAGCAAGATATACTAAAAGAATAGTGTAATCATCACAAACGTAACATCATAACTTACGTAACAGAAGAACAAAAAATTTTTAAGGTGACAAAGCATAACGATTTTTCGTATTAGGACAGAGAAAGCATGCTAATATTATCGAAGACCGTGCCACTAAAGAAGAGTTACTAAATCCGATTTTCCTAATTTCCTTCAGAAAAGAGGAAGTAAATAGTCCAGAAATCGAATGAAGAACTGCTGCCAACTTGAGTAACTTAGAAGCAGATATCGTCGGTGTAGCGAAACAGCTCAAATCACTTAATAAAGGTGTCATCCGGTCCAGATTATATTTGAATACAGTACCTTCCAGAGTACACTGATGAAATAGTATCATATTTAGCAATCATATACAACCGCTCGCAAGAATAAAGATTCGTACCAAACAACGGGAAAGTTGGTCACACCAATAGTCAAGATAGGTAGTAGGAGTAATCCGCTCAATTAGAGACCCTTGTCAAGAAAGTCGATTTAAAGTAGGGTTTTCGAACATAATTACGCTGTGTTAGAACATTATGAATTACCTCCACGAAAACGATCAACTAACACATAGTCAGCACTAGAATGAGATTTTCACTCTGCAGCGGAGTGTGCGCTGATATGAAACTTCCTGGCAGATTAAAACTGTGTGCCGGACCGAGAGTCGAACTCGGGACCTTTGTCTTTCGCGGGCAATTGCTCTACCAGCTGAGCTACCCAAGCACGACTCACGCCCCGTCCTCACAGCTTTACCTCAGGCAGTAACTCGCCTCCTACCTTCCAAACTTTACAGAAGCTCTCCTGCGAACCATGAAGAACTAGCATTCCTGAAAGAAAGGATATAGCGGAGACTAATCTTCTATGGGATGTATGTATTACACTTCACAAAATGGACAACGTCGATATTGAAGAAATGTTCTAAACAGACCATTAACTTGCAACATGAACACCGAATGACAAATGGCGCGCCACAGTGATCACAATGGTTCACGCCATCAAGATCGAAGGCGAACTATTTAATTCAATTGGTTCTAAGCACTATGGGACTTAACATCTGAGGTCATTAGTCCCCTAAACTTAGAACTACTTAAACCTAACTAACCTAAGGACATCACACACATCCATGCCCCAGGCAGGATTCGAACCTGCGACCGTAGTGGTCGCGCGGTTCCAGACTGAAGCGCCTAGAACCGCTTGGCCCGACAGTAGCAGCAGCGCGGTTCCAAACTGAAGTACCTAGAATCGCTCGGTCACAAAGGCCCGCGAAGGCGAACTCTTTGCAAGTTACAAATCATGCTGGACGTTAAGTCAGGTATCCTCTCTCAAATAATGAATACAGTATCACATTGATGTAACGGAATGATGAGAAGAAATGGAAAGTGATTGCACGCAACCGAATGCGAAACAGTCTATCGTGGAGCTTATTGTGAAATTTGCTATCCTTTAAGACGTTTGGCCGAGTGGTTCTAGGCGCTACAGTCTGGAAACGCGCGACCGCTACGGTCGCAGGTTCGAATCCTGCCTCGGGCATGGATGTATGTGATGTCCTTAGGTTCGTTAGGTTTAAGTAGTTCTACGTTCTAGGGGACTGATGACCTCAGTAGTTAAGTCCCATAGTGCTCAGAGCCATTTGAACCATTTTAAGGCGTATCTGCAGGCAGTGCGATAGTATTATTTACAGGCACGGAGAAAACAAACATGCGGAGGATGAATTTGTCCATTGGCTGCAGGTAGTATAAACTGCAATGTCACACGCTTGTCAGAAGGGATAGTTCGATCTAAATGAGTATGATTTTTAGACGCTGACCAGAAATCAAGAAAAAAACTAATTATTTCCACCAGCTATTGGCCAAAAGCAACGTTCATGACATAGTAATTCTCTTACGCCCATTTTCCCACGCTTTCTTCCTGTGAAGTAAATATTCCCTACTGCCCTTGCAAGATCACGCAGACGAGAAAGAATCGTAGGGGCCAGAGCACCTCAACTTCTCGCAGTACAATAAATAACTTGCCAGCCAATTTACCATCCAGATTAATAGTCAGCATAATAACGTACAAATATGTTCAGGCATTGATGTTAGTTTGTCTTGATACGCCTCTCTTGGTACCTCTAGTGTCCAGGCTTCCTTTCTTATGTATTTCCTCTTCAAATCCTGACTGATCGCAGTTGAAAACAAATTCCTTACTGAACGATGGGATAAGTTTGCTTATCTTATCTAAAAACTTGCCGGGTAGATTCCGCAGTTTGCAGTGCATCACCAATTTGACGCATAGTTTGAAATTTCGTTATCTTACTTTTTTCATTTCTGTCGCACTGTTGGAAGTTAGGCAGCCATCCACTGCTTCCTTTGAAAACACTGTAACCTATGTTGCGCACAATTTAATGTGCGTAACGCAATAGATCACTACCACGCACTGTCTGTAAATTATGTCAGCATCCTTGAATCGCGCAAACACCGGTTTTTGTAACAAGTGACCTTGTCGTCCCTTGAATACTGTAGTTTTTCTTATTCGCTACATGGTCATATTCCTGCGGACGTATTCGAAATCTGCTCATAATTGTTTTTTACTATTCTGCGGACGATCTTTCGTGTATGTAGTTATGTTTAACAGCTGCTCATTGTACAACGATTGTCCTTTACGACGTTTCACTGGAGACGGGATTTTTGGCTCCTTGTCCGACAAGGATGGGGAATTACGTGACTAGCCACTTTTTTCAATACCATTTTCACTTGTTAAGCACGTATCGTGGTACTGATATGCATTGTCCGCACAGTCGAGCGAATACGACACCACACACTGCAGTGACTCATCTTCCAGCAACGGTAATATTTCGTCTTGCCCTTCTTTCTCACAATGTGAATTTTCTTGGGTTCAGTTCTGACCAAATGCCTACTTCGACAACTTTTGTTGTGGATATAACGCAGTGTCTGCTTTGTTTATCTATCCCATTACTCTGGTTCATATCAACACCGCTATCACTGTAACACTGTTATGAGATATTCGTCGACTAAGCAGTTGAACTACACCGGCCGGGATGGCCGAGCGGTTCTAGGCGCTACAGTCTGGACCCGCGCGACCGCTACGGTCGCGGGTTCGAATCCTGCCTTGGGCATGGATGTGTGTGATGTCCTTAGGTTAGTTAGGTTTAAGTAGTTCTAAGTTCTAGGGGACTGATGACCACAGCAGTTAAGTCCCATAGTGCTCAGAGCCATTTTGAACCAGTTCAACTACGCTCCGTAGCCTCATCTTGTACTCACCATTCGATACCTCCATTCCCGCCCCCTGTTGCTATTAGCAGCCAATATTGTGGTTGCATTGTAGACCATATGTGGGGCGTCGAAGGCGGTATAAATCATTGAAATGCCGTTACTAAAAGTATGTTGTTGACAGGTGTAGCAACGACGTATAGACGTGCAGTAGTGTGGTAAATAAATCGCTAATTGATTGGTGGACAAATATAGATTATCAATAGTCAGTGTGTACTCACGGTACCCATACAACGTCCTCCCCGTCACTGGGTAAAAATATCATTGACCCTCACTACTAAATACACGCACCGCAAGTTACAGGCCACAGACGTTAGCTTGTATGCGGCAACACCGCCAATGGACCATACCCCAGGCTCGGTGAAAGGTCAGGTGGCCCGCTTAGTCACGGTAGATGTTGATACTTGACGATGGTCTTGTACAAATACGTCGAAAACCAGCCTGTGTGTTGACTTTCGCTTGCCAACAGGGAACCTTCCGGACAGGTGCTGGAGTTCCTCTCGTCCATGAATTTATACACTGCTTAAAGTGGTGATCAAATCGGGACGTCAGCCATTAACCCTCATCGGCGAATACTGAAGGAACTAAGGAACTGAACTGTGCATGTGTCCGATGAAAAGCGTTCGCGTTTCAAGCCGGATGGCGATGTTGAAGAACTGCGGTTGAAGAAGCATGGACATGTCATACTTATCTTCTGTCGTCACTAGAAGATGATGAGCACGGCAAGAAATAATCCAGTTTTTCCGCATTGTCACCTAGGTGAAACATTTCACCACCGCAAAGAGTGTCTACATTCACACGTGTTACAGTCGTGCTACACACACACACACACACACACGCACACACACACACACACACACACACACACACACACACACACACACACACGCACCATCGGCGCTGTCGAAGATGCGAGAATGCTGTCAGATTGTTTCCTACCTAAGAGTTGCAGAGTTGCGTAGATACATATCACAAGTTTTTTCTCCTCAAAGTCATGTAAAGACGTTCGATTTAGCGGTAGTAGTAGTAGTTTTATTCATCCGTAGATCTATTCTGCTAGGATTTTGGACGTGTCTTGGTATTACAATTTAAAAGCAGCGAAAGTAATGTAATTCGTACTGTATATACAGGCATTTACATAGTTACAGGTTTCAGAAGGGTGGACAACTAGTCGGACGTGGTCTTATAGTACGAACCACTTGTCTCAAGTAATTTAGGGAAACCACTGAAGACCTAAATCAGGATAGCTCGATGAAGATTGGAGCCTCCACCCTTCCGGAAACGAGTCAAGTCTGCTTAAAACATTGCTACTTCATTCTGTTTTAACCTAATGTACAATAATATTTTGCAAAGAATTTATTTAGTCATGCAAAAGGCTAGTGATATACGGTTCAGCCACGTCTCACTCCCATTCACTACACACAATACACACACATTGTTTCATAATGCAGCACTACACACACTTTCAGCTGATGGCAGGATCGCAGCAACGATGTGTCGTTTCCATTTTATGAGCCGCAACCTCCAATTTCTTACCCTGAAAAACAGAGTCAGCATCCCTCTATAGCGAGTGACATGTTGATCTTTGAAAGAGGGTCAGGTGCTAGAATTATTTATTGCATAGCTTTGGGATTAAGCTTTTTTGTATAAACCAAAAAAAGAGAAAATAAACATTTTGTGAATGTCTTATGTAAAATGATAAATGTATTATTAACGTTATTCTGATGTTGTGGTTGACAATGGAAGCAAGATTGAAGAAAAATCACGACAAGCTCATAGAATTTGTCAACCTGAAAAAAGCGTTCGAGGATGTAAAATGGTTCAAAATATTCGAAATCCTGAGGACAATGCGTCTAAAGTGTAGGGAAAGACGGGTAGTATACAGTGTGTACACGAGCGAAGAGGCAACAATACGTGTGGAAGACTGAGACCGAAGACCAAGCACTAAAAAGGCTGTAGGACAGTGGTATAGTCTTTTGCCCTACTGTTCAATCTGTATGTCGAAGAAGCAATGACGGAAATAAAAAAGGGTCAGTTTGTGGGAGGGGGGGGGGGGGGGAGGGAGGTAGGAGAGAGTCCAAATAGAAATAGGACATCAGTGTTAAGATTCGCTGATGACATAGCTATCCCCGGTGAAAGTGAAGAAGAATCACAGTATCTGATGAATGGAATGAAGCGTCTAATAAGTACAGAGTGTGAACTGAGAGTAAAACAAAGAAAGACGAATCTAATTAGAAGTATCAGAAATGAAAAAAGCGAGTAACCTAATATGTATTTGGTGATCACCAAGTAAATAAAGTTAAGCAATTCTGCTGCCTAGGCGGCAAAATAACCCATGACAAACGGTAGAAGGATAACATAAAAAGCAGAATAGCACTGACAAAGAGGGTATACCTGGCCAAGAGAAGTCTACTAGCATCGAGCATAGATACGTATTACGATGATGAAGAAATTTCTGAGAATGTACGTTTGGAGCACAGCATTATATGGCAGTGAGACTGTGGAAAACCCGGAACAGAAGAGAATAGAAGCAGTTGAAATGTGGTGCTAGAAGAATGTTGAAAATTGGGTGGACTGGTAAGGTAAGGAATGAGGAGATTCTCCGCAGAATAGGCGAGGAAATGAATGTATGGAAAACGCTGACGAGAAGAAAAGAAAGGATGGTAAGACATGTGTTAAAAGATCAGGGGGAACAGTAGAGGGTGAAAACTGTAGAATAAGATAGATATTAGGATACATTCAGCAAATAACTGAGTACGTAGCACGCAAATGCTACCTGGGATGAAAAAAATTGGCTCGGGAGGAGAATTCGTGGCGGGCAACATCAAACCAGTCAGAAGACTGATGACTCAAAAATTTCTTAACCCAACCGTTACGGTGTGTTATCTAAATAATTCATCAGTGTATACAATGTATTATTTAACAGGTACTTTTAACTGTATATTTAAATAAATAAATAAGCGTTATAACAGCTCATGGACACAGAATTACTCGTATTTCTTTAGTTACGTGTTCCATTTATCATATTCATTATAAACATCATGATGTGGGACATGTCAGCAGAACAATGATTACTTTAAAAATGGAAATAATATTTATGTGGCTACGTACAGGCCATTTACATCTTTTGTTCTGCAAAATGACTAATTACTTCTATTGAAGAATTAATTGTTCTGCTTTGTAGAAGGCTTTGTTTAGGAGAAAGCTCATTAGACTGCATTTTAAAATATTTCTGCTATCTGTGAGACATTTTATTTCCACGGGTAGTTCGCCAAAGAGTATTTATAGCAGCATATTCCACCCCTTTCTGTGCCAATGTTAGATTCATTAGACGTTAATCCATATCATTTTTACTTCTTTTGTGGCACTTGGGAATATCTTCATTACTCTCAAACTGAGATGGACTACTGATAAATTTAATAAGTGTTAATATTCCCAGTTGCTTAAAGAGATGCCTGCAACGTGTATGCGTGCAAACCTCACACATAATTCCAACATTTTTTTGTTGTGTGATGAATACTTTTTGCCTAAGTGAGGCGTTACCCCAGGAAAATTATCCCGTACGTCGCCAATGAATGATAATATGCAATGTACTTTCCTTACTAACATCTACATCCTAAAAGTGGGTAAGTATTCTTGTGGTAAAAGTAGCTCAACGTAAAGATTACATCAAGTTTACTACACAGTGTCAGCACTGAAGAACGTAGAACTTGCTACCATGTGCGTTATTCCTTGACGGCATACTAGATTAATACGAGGTGGGATATTTTTGACAGTGCGTACCCTGCTGAGCTGTGTTTATTCAAAGTTTAAAGTTAGTCGATTTGTGTAAAACCAGTCATTAACTTGCATAAACATTTCATTTTTTGTTGTTCTGTTGATGCTTCTTGCTCAGATTCACAGTAATGTTTGTATCATTTGCAGGCTTGACTAATTCTCTGACTCAAATGGCGTATCATCAACATCAGCAAGAATAATTGCGACCGAACGATCGAACCCCATGGGACTCACATTGTAATTTCTCTCCACCATCCCCCAAATAACGTGGCTTCCCTCTCTGTATTACTCGGACGCCCTAGAGAAAAACAGGCACATATTGAACTACATATTCCATAATAACTTACATCCTGTAATAGAATTTTATGACTGACACAATAAAAATCACAGAACACCACAGCTGGCCATATTTTATCATTTAAAGAGTTTATTATGTGCTCAGTAAAAGTACAAATAGTTGATTTAGCAGAATGGCCCTTTTGAAACTCATACTGCAGTTGGCTAGGTGTGTCATCAGTGCACAGGTGGTTGGCAAAAAATGTTAGAAAATGATGTAAGGAGTGAGACTGGGGGAAGCTATTGATAAATGCGAAGCCGCACTGCGCATAGAGAGGCCCAATAATGACATACTTCAAACTGTCTGGGAAAACACCATGAACTGATGATGTATTGCATATATGACTAAGAATACTACATATTAAAGGGCCACAAATTTTAGTGTTTTGTTGGAGATATTATACATTCCATGTGTACTATTATTTTTTAGAGTCATAGTGATTATCCTTAATTATAAATGGAAACAGATTAGATTTTATTTCACTAAACATTCTCTATATAGCTGCTGTTTTGGTTTCTCTTCTAAACTATTTGCACCAAGTTTCCCACTAATTTGTAAAGAAATTTCTCTTCTAATCTGGTACATATGAAGTGTCTTTTACAAGGTTCCCATTCCTAACGCAACTAATGTCATCTTCTACAGCTTCTTTCCCAGTCTCCCCTCCAACAGTGTCCTGTACTGATCTGATTTTACTGCCTTATCTGTTAGTTTCAGACAAGATTTGCAAAGCTCTGGGATTTTACAGTGCTGTTTATAGCATGAGAATGTTTCTGAATATTTACTTGTTACTTTCTGTGAACAGGCTCAGATTCCTGCAGTGATCCACAGTTTCTTTAGTGACTTCTAATTGCTACATGTAGCTATTCTCGTAGGTAAACTATTTTATCATGGATACAAACTCTTTAAAAAATATTATGAATGTAGAGCTAGCATTAGTCTGTTTCTGCACATTGCCAAAGTCAACACATTTTAAACTTTCTTTAAAATCTTAAGTACTTTAGTAGTAAAGAGCCTTATTGTTTTATTAGAGTGTTTTTGTACACGTAGCTGAGTTATGTAAAGCGACTGAAGTGCATCGTGATCTGATAATAAATTTACCATGAGATAAGCATGTGTCCATTTAACTTCCACTTGTCCTATGAATAGGGCTTCATTATAAATACTGGTACTATTGTCTTGAGCAACTGGAGTAGAGAAATTTATGGCTGATACTAAATTACAAGTGGTTGACAACACATCTTTATTACTTTTCTTGTCAGATTGTTTCACGAAATTTACATTAAAATCATCGTAAATTAACAGTACCTTCCTCTTGCCTGATATAGTGCGCAATTAGCCATCAAATTCTTTTTATAATATCTCACAGTTACCCAGTGGAGATCTGCACACTGTAACAAGGTCAGTATTAACCGATAAGCATATGCTTCTATATCTGAATTTACACAGAATTTACTTATTTCTACATTTTTGTAATTATATTTCTGTTTTATGAACGTGGCAACTAATCATTTATCCATAGGGATCTACAGCAATATGCAGCCAATTTATAACCACTTAGACTAATACTTTCTAACATTTTGGTTACAGTGTGTTCAGGCAGACAAATGACCAGTTCGTTTTCAACTAGTAGTACCTTGTAAACAAATAAACAAGTTATCTACTTTTTTTACCCCCTCTATTATTTATTTACCCTACCTCTATTATTCTTATGGAGCAAATTGATCTTATTTTTACCAGTACTGTGATAAGATGAACTGGAAGTCTCCCTCAACTTAATTTTCATTAACAGCATTTTTCTGAATTTTGAATTTGATGTAAAGTCAGTGTGAACCTGACCTGAATAACCAAAGGGATTTTCCTCTCTGTGCTTGTAGATCCCATTATGTAGATCATTTATGTTTTCACTCACCGCTGATAACAAAGGGACTGCTGTAAACAGTTACTCTGATATTTTTTATACCACCCTGGCAATGATTAAGTGCATAATTATTGTGGGATGCCGTATCTTCATTTTTTATGTCAAGTAAAAATGCGTCTATATTGGATACATATGGAAACTACGGTAGTAATTCGGCTTATTGAACTAACAACACGCGAATGTCACAGATGTAAGACTGAAATGCAATGCTGGTGCCATGTAGATACACAAAGGAAAACTACCCCTGATTCTAAGGACTTGCATCTCGCACAAATGCGCACTCACGAAATAATGTTTGAATTCAAGCACTGCAGTTACGTCCTCTGTCCGTCACCAACCGCCTCATCAGGGTGACCAAAGTATATTGTCCTCTCCCAGGAGCTGAAGCCGGTTCCGTCTTGTCCTGTCTTGTCCTACTCGGTAGTAGGTCTTGTAATTTATTTCTTGGGATCTTCATGGTTCTTTTCCTAATAGTCGTGTTGCAGGCAGCAGTGTCCTTGATGTGTCGTTCTGATAGAAAAAATCTTGCTATTGTTTTACTTTGTAAACTTCCTATTTTTTAAATATTTACTCAGGTCTTACTGAGGCATTGACCAGATACACAACCTGGCTACACAGTCCGTTATAATATACTGTTTTAATAGTTTTTAATATGCACTGCGTATGATGTATTCTAATGCACGGTTTATGCACAAGATACATAATGGGCTGCGTCGATTAGTTAAGGTGACCTACGTTAAGATTCAGTTAAATAACTTTAAAATGTTAAACTTTCTAGTCTTTCCTAACATGAATGACCCAGATATACGAATTCATTAATTATCAGAAAAATTTCTGGGTAGCTCACATAAAATTTGACCAGAGATTTTATTATGTGCGTCTTACTGATCTTGAAAATTAACATACGACTGCCACTGTTAATATCTACATGTTTGTAGCAAACTATTCGCACCAAAAGTTCTAATTAAAATCTCTTTTCAAACTGTTGTAGATTACTTAGTTGAAAGTCACTTCTTCTCATTTAATAAACAGTTAATTAATATTTCTCTCTCTCTCTCTCTCTCTCTCTCTCTCTCTCTCTCTCTCTCTCTCTCCCTAGTTACAACTTTGAGAAGTAATTATTTCGTAGGATGAAATTAGCGCCGACTTGGTACAGGGATATCTTCGGTTACAAAACGACCACTGTTTAAAATATACTTTGTTGTATTTTCAATACTTTCTGTACACAGCATAGATAAATAAAATTTTTATTGTAGTCTACATTAAAACGTCAGAAATTCAATCGATAATCTTATATTAGAAACAAGAGCGAGCAATAAATGCAGCAAGCGAGAAAAAGAAGTGAGCTAAAAAAGTCATGTAATAGCTTTTATAGACCGAAAAAAATCTACGACATAACATTCTTATATTCCTTTACTTAGGGCTCTTAGAGACAACTTTGTATTTAAATAATACTGAACATAAGTATCTGAATCATGTTGCTGCGCCCTTTCACGTGATCGTCTACGCATCCAGCGCGTGATAACGACGCAGAATACCACTCATAAGTTGCGTACACGTTGGTAATACCACAAATATATGGTCAATTAATGAGAAAACTAATACATCGAACCAGTTTTCCTTTATCAGCGACGTCATTTTCTGTATCATCATCTCATTCAAGGATAGTGCTAATTAGCCATACATTTTGCAACGTGCATCCGCTTGTTCGCCTACAGCAGCCTTAAGTCGACCTGTGCCTTTTGGAAGACAATGCACCACCACTTCACTACTGCGTTTGTTACAATGGTTTTGACGAACGTTTTCCGCACTTAGATCCCCTTGGACACCGCCCAAGAAGGAACGCGCATGGGACGCTGCTACGTCCAATATATGTGAGTTGTATTTGAAATGATTTTGCAGTTGTGAAATTGAACAATCATCAGCTGCTCAGTGGAATGACGACAATGAAAATTTGTGGCAGACCGGGACTCGAACCCGGATTTCCCGCTTATCGCAAGCGGTCGCCTTAACATTTGGCTATCAGTGCACCACTCGCGGCCATAATCAAATTCCCGTTTGTCGTCAGTCACAGCCTAATGGTAACCGGCACGGTAGCTCACAGTGTTCGGTCAGAGAGCTGAGTGGTCTCTGTAATAAAATGTGCATGAAGGGATCAATAATGAACTTCAACGGATGTCAAGTGACGTCCACTACAACCAAATACAACTATCAACAACGAGCAAAAAAAGTATGGCGACCGTTTGCGATAAGCAGGAACTCTGGGATCAAGTGCCTGTTCGGCAAAAATTTTCATTGCCGTCATTCCATTACGCAGCTGATGATAGTCCATATTCGCAGCTGCTAAGAAATAGATCGATCTAGAAGCAGTTTCTTAAATTCACGTAACATCAACATGTATGGCAATTAAATCTCAATGTAGACAAGTGTAATGTGCTGCGATTACATAGAAAGATAGTACTTTATCATTTAGCTACAATATAGCGGGTCAAAACTGGAAGCAGTTAATTCCATAAATTATCTGGGAGTGGGCATTAGGAGTGATATAAAATGGAATGACGATATAAAATTCATCGTCGGTAAAGCAGATGCCAGACTGAGATTCATTCGAAGAATCCTAAGGAAATGCAGTGCGAAAACAAAGGAAGTAGGTTACAGTACACTCGTTCGCCCACTGCTTGAATACTGCTGACCGGTGTGGGATCTGTACCAGATAGGGCTGATAGAAGAGATAGAGAAAATTCAACGGAGAGCAGCGCGCTTCGTTACAGGATTATTTAGTAAATAAACTCCAGTGGAAAGCTCTGCAAGAGAGAGACGCTAAGTAGCTCGGTGCGGGCTTTTGCTGAAGTTTCGAGAACATACCTTCACCGAGGAGTCAAGCAGTATATTGCTCCCTCCTACGTATATCTCGCGAAGAGACCATGAGAATAAAATCAGGGAGATTAAAGCCCACACAGTGGCATACCGACAATCTTTCTTTCCACGAACAAAACGAGACTGGAATAGAAGGGAAAACCGATAGAGGTACTCAAGGTACCCTCCGCCACACTCCGTCAGGTGGCTTTCGGAGTATGGATGTAGATGTCGATGTAGTAATAGAGCTTTAGTGATCAGTGTCGGCTAGGACGACTATCAGTGTGTATTATGACGTGGTACGTAATGCACTTGGTTAGCAAAGATGTGATGAACACAGAGAATGCCTCGTGATCGAGAGAAACAACGTGTTCCAGTGTTTGACAAAATCTGAAAGGTGGATCACTGTCGGTGTAAATATAACCGGCTTCTCGAAACTTGGAATGTGAACGTCGTCCCATTTTGTACTTAATGGGTAAACGAGAGAAACGAGAAGCGTCGTCAAAGTTCCGGAAGAGCATATCTGACCAAATGAAAGTAGGATCGCCACACTGCTCACTAGGCACACCGCATCCCATTCACACCTGCTCCTGCCGTGTGGGTACTTGTAATGGACACTTTATGATGTCAAACGTCATCCCTCACCATTGGTGGGAGACCAGCAGGTGCCAGGCTACTGAGTCGTCATCCCATGCCTGTCCAGCCCTTAACGCACCGGAATGAAAGGAATTTTGACGAGTGGAGTCCCAGCGCTTCCAGCGATGAATCTCAGGTCTGCATTATCTCAGATGGTCGACGTCTGCGAGTACGGCGGCGCCGACTGAATAGAACACGTTCTGTCAATATACTGGAGAGAGTTTGGAGTTATCGCAAACGTCACTGAATGCGGAGGTATCGTGTATGACTTGAGGTCACTGATACGGCCTAACAAGGACGATAATTAATGAGAGGACACAATGAACAGGTCCTAGTGGAAAGACTGGGTAACAAGTTGAACATCATTTGTTTGTCCGCGGCTCGTGGTTTCGCGGTAGCGTTCTCGCTTCCAGCTCACGGTGTCCAGGGATCGATTCCCGGAGGGGGCAGGGATTTTCTCTGCCTCGAGATGGCTGGGTGTTGTGTGTCTTTCATTATCATTTCATCCTCATTCACTCGCAAGTCGCCGTAGTGGCGTTAAAGGACTTGTGGAGCGGCGGCCGAACCGCCCCGTGAGGGGTCTCCCGGCCTCCTATGCCATACGCTCATTATTATTACTATCGTTTGTTTCTTTTAAATAATCTGCATCTACATAGATACTGCACAAGCCACCATACGGTGAGTGGCGGAGGGTACGATTCACTGCTACTGTCATTTCCTTTCCTGTTCCACTCGCAAATAATGCGAGGGAAAAACGACTGTCTAAATGCCTCCGTATGAGCCCTAATTTCTCCAATCTTATCATTGTGCTCCTTACCAGCAATGTATGTTGTCGGCCGTAGAATCGTTCTGCAGTCAGCTTCAGATTCCGGTTTTCTAAATGCTCTCAACAGTGTTTCTCGAAAAGAGCATTGCCCTCCCGCCACGGAATCCCTTTTGAGATCCCGAAGCATCTCCATAACACTTGTGTGTTGTTCGAACCTGCCGGAGACAAAACTAGTAATCTGCCTCTGAATTGCTTTGATGTCTTTCTTTAATCCGACCCCGTACGGATCCCGAACATTCGAGCAGTACTCACGAATAGGTCGCGCCAGCGTCCTATATGCGGTCTACTTTACAGATGAACCCTCTCTTTCTGAAATTCAGTTTATTACTGAAGTCGACCATCCGCCTTCCCTACCACAGTTCTCACATGCTCGTTCCATTTCATATCGCTTTGCAACGTTGCGTCAAGGTATTTAAACGACATGACTGTGTCAAGCAGGACACGAGTCACGCCGTAACCGAACATTGCAGGTCTGTTCGTCCTATTCTTCCATATTAGCTTACATTTTTCCACATTTACAGCCAGCCCAATATTAGCATAAACTGCTCCTGTTGGACTCTTGCACTAGTAAGAAAATAATACAGCGTTCTATGAGCATCAAGATTAATAATGCTCACAGAACGACGTCTACCAATGGATTGTTTATTCTAACAGCCCTTACACCAATAATTATTAATCTACAGGCAAATTGAAAACGCGTCCCATTTTAGCATAGTTTTTCGTCTTTACTTAGCACTCCGTCTACAGGTCACAAGGGGCCCATCAGGACCACTCGACCGCCGTGTCATCCTCAGCTGAGGATGCGGATAGGAGGTGCGTGTGGTCAGCACACCGCTCTCCCGGTCGTTACGATGGTTTTCTGTGATCGGAGCCGCTACTGTTCGGTCGAGTAGCTCCTCAATTGGCATCACGAGGCTGAGTGCAACAGCGCATGGCGGCCCGGTGACCACACCCGACAGCGCTTAGCTTCGGTGATCTGACGGGAACCGGTGCATCCACTGCAGCAAGGCCGTTGCGTGTTCTACTTCGAAACTTTATATCTATTATACAGAAATTATCTATTGTAAATACTTTTAATACATACTATTGCAACTCCATACAATTACATTTCTTCTTTATGCATCTTGATGTCTAAACATGTAGCATTACAAATAGTGAATTGGAGCATGTTGAATAAACGAAATGAAGAGCTGCCATTCATCACGCCAACTGGAAATTTTCTCTAAGTCGTCCTGTATATTCCTACAGTCACTCAACTTCGACACCTTTCGGTACACCACAGCATCAGTAGCAAACATCCGCGATTGCTGCCCACCCTGTCCGCCAAATGATTTATGTGTATGGAGAACGACAGCGAGCCTATCACACTTCCCTGGGGCACTCCTGACGAATCCCTTGTCTCTGATGAAAACTCGCCGTCGAGAACAACATCCTGTGTTCTATTCCTTAAGGAGTCTTAGAACCACTCACATATCTGTGAACTTATTTCATATGCTCGTACTTTCCATAGCAGCCTACAATGGGGCACCGTGTCAAATGCTTTCCAGAAATCTAGAAACATGGACTCTGCTTGTTGCCCTTCATCCGTGGTTCAATCCATGTCATTTGAGGCGAAGGCAAACTGAGTTTCGCAGGAACGATGCTTTCTAGAAACGACGGTGATAAGTGGATATAAGCTTCCTAGTCTCAAGAAAGATTATTATGTTCGAACTGAGAATATGTTCAAGGATTCTGCAGCAAACCGATGTTAGGGCTACTGGCCTGCAATTTTGCGGGTCCGTTCTTTTACCTTTGTTATATACTGGAGTCACCTACGCTTTTTTCAGTCACTTGGTACTTTGTGCTGGGTCAGAGATTCACGATAAACGCGAGCTACGTAATGGGTCCAACGCCGTAGAGTACTCTGTAAAACTCAACTGCGATTCCATCAGCAGCTCGTGATTTATTTGCTTTCAAGTCGTTCGGTAGTTTCTCCACGCTAGGAGTGCTGATTTCTACGGCGTCCATGCGGGAGTCTGTCCGATGGTCAAATGACGGCATGTTTGTACGATTCTCGTCTGCGACATTTAAAACTTCGGCTTTTGTTTTTCTGTCTTCAGTGCCACTCCAGACTGGTCAACCAGGTACTGAATGGAAGCATTAGATCCGCTTAACGATTTTGCATAGGACCAGAATTTTCTCACTTTCTCTGCCATATGTTTTGCTAAGGGGATGGTGGTAGTTGTTGTGTGCTTCGCGCGTAGATC
This sequence comes from Schistocerca piceifrons, assembly GCF_021461385.2. Lineage (NCBI taxonomy): Eukaryota > Metazoa > Arthropoda > Insecta > Orthoptera > Acrididae > Schistocerca > Schistocerca piceifrons. The sequence continues at coordinate 562,709,770 of NC_060141.1, forward strand.
TTTTCATAGACGCACGAATCCCTGCTAACTTTCACGTGTCGTCATTCGTGCGTTCTCTTTTGAACCGAGAGTGCAACAGCTTCCGCTTCCAGCCATAATACAGTTCACCAGTATATTATAAATACTCAGAAGTTCCTTTATTTCGACACAAATGACACAGTGCCACAAAGCCGTTATATACTCTCCTGAGGCTTGCTAGCTCACAGGTTGTCCTCGACATCCTGGACACTGGCACGGTGATGGAGTTCATGTCCGAGCTGAGCCGGTACCACACATTTTCTGTCGAGGAGAGGAGAGGTCTGGGAATCTTGCTGACCACGGGAGTGCTCCAGCATCACGTAACATTTCATGGAGAAACGAGCCGTGTGTTGAAAAATGACGCAACAATACTGTCGCGTGAGAGAAACATGACGGCTTCGTCCGCAGCTCGTGGTCGTGCGGTAGCGTTCTCGCTTCCCGCGATTTTCTCTGCCTCGTGATGACTGGGTGTTGTGTGGTGTCCTTAGGTTAGTTAGGTTTAAGTAGTTCTAAGTTCTAGGGGACTGATGACCATAGATGTTAAGTCCCATATTGCTCAGAGCCATTTGAACCATGACGGCTTTGGCTGTGTATGATGTATTTTTGTGCTCTCAGAGTGCAGAAAAATACTAACAGCTATGGACAGTAGTAGGGAAATGGGGCTCCAGGGACACTTTTGATATCAAACTGATATGAAAATTAATTAAATACACTCCTGGAAATGGAAAAAAGAACACATTGACACCGGTGTGTCAGACCCACCATACTTGCTCCGGACACTGCGAGAGGGCTGTACAAGCAATGATCACACGCACGGCACAGCGGACACACCAGGAACCGCGGTGTTGGCCGTCGAATGGCGCTAGCTGCGTAGCATTTGTGCACCGCCGCCGTCAGTGTCAGCCAGTTTGCCGTGGCATACGGAGCTCCATCGCAGTCTTTAACACTGGTAGCATGCCGCGACAGCGTGGACGTGAACCGTATGTGCAGTTGACGGACTTTGAGCGAGGGCGTATAGTGGGCATGCGGGAGGCCGGGTGGACGTACCGCCGAATTGCTCAACACGTGGGGCGTGAGGTCTCCACAGTACATCGATGTTGTCGCCAGTGGTCGGCGGAAGGTGCACGTGCCCGTCGACCTGGGACCGGACCGCAGCGACGCACGGATGCACGCCAAGACCGTAGGATCCTACGCAGTGCCGTAGGGGACCGCACCGCCACTTCCCAGCAAATTAGGGACACTGTTGCTCCTGGGGTATCGGCGAGGACCATTCGCAACCGTCTCCATGAAGCTGGGCTACGGTCCCGCACACCGTTAGGCCGTCTTCCGCTCACGCCCCAACCTCGTGCAGCCCGCCTCCAGTGGTGTCGCGACAGGCGTGAATGGAGAGACGAATGGGGACGTGTCGTCTTCAGCGATGAGAGTCGCTTCTGCCTTGGTGCCAATGATGGTCGTATGCGTGTTTGGCGCCGTGCAGGTGAGCGCCACAATCAGGACTGCATACGACCGAGGCACACAGGGCCAACACCCGGTATCATGGTGTGGGGAGCGATCTCCTACACTGGCCGTACACCACTGGTGATCGTCGAGGGGACACTGAATAGTGCACGGTACATCCAAACCGTCATCGAACCCATCATTCTACCGTTCCTAGACCGGCAAGGGAACTTGCTGTTCCAACAGGACAATGCACGTCCGCATGTATCCCGTGCCACCCAACGTGCTCTAGAAGGTGTAAGTCAACTACCCTGGCCAGCAAGATCTCCGGATCTGTCCCCCATTGAGCATGTTTGGGACTGGATGAAGCGTCGTCTCACGCGGTCTGCACGTCCAGCACGAACGCTGGTCCAACTGAGGCGCCAGGTGGAAATGGCATGGCAAGCCGTTCCACAGGACTACATCCAGCATCTCTACGATCGTCTCCATGGGAGAATAGCAGCCTGAATTGCTGCGAAAGGTGGATATACACTATACTAGTGCCGACATTGTGCATGCTCTGTTGCCTGTGTCTATGTGCCTGTGGTTCTGTCAGTGTGATCATGTGATGTATCTGACCCCAGAAATGTGTCAATAAAGTTTCCCCTTCCTGGGACAATGAATTCACGGTGTTCTTATTTCAATTTCCAGGAGTGTAGATCAATTAATTCCCCACCCCACCCTCGACCTCGCCCACCCACGCCCAAACCACGCCCCTCCTTATATACGACGTGACGTGCTTTTCTCACCTTGCACATGGACCCCAAACACCCTGAGCTCTCCCCCCCTCTATACCCACACTCTCACTCTACCCCTTCCCACCCCAGCATACCCTTGTAAGGTAGCATATTTTGCACCTTACATGATGCTAAATCAGCTCTAATGTCATGTCAAACTAACGGGATGGCCGCGGCCGGACCCCTTTGTCGGCTGGCACTCCAGACCACCAAAGACGTTCGGAGAGGCTGGGCCATCACAACAAGAAGCGAGAAGGAGCTATATGCGAAAGACAGAACGACGATTTCGCGCCACAGTGGAAAATTTGCGGAAGATTGTGACGGCATTGGCGCAGAGCGCTTAGAGATAGTGTTAACAGTTTGGCGGCAACAGTAACCGCGGGAGAATTCTGTGTCGTGGTTGGGTACAAACGCGCACGGATACATGGAAGTCTGTGTCGTGATTGGCTAGCAACGCGCACGGATCCATGCGGCGAAGAACGGGCAGGTTTGCAAAAATTCTGAAGGAGGACCATGGGGTCGGTTGTGGAGGAGAGCAGTCGTGGTGTCTGGCTGCCCTGCTTGGAGAGCGTGGAGAGAAGTAGCTTGGAGAAGTTGCCGGCATTGAGTCCAGTAGTTACTCTCATGGTCTGAATAGTGTAGAGCATACGACTCCACACACGTAGCATTATCTGTTCCTCTCAGGAGAGAAACAGATTTGTACTAACTTGTGGTGTTCATATGCAATCTGAAGTGTACCTTTGCTGCCGCGCACTTGAGTCGACCAACTACTCTTGGCATATCTGCAAGTACCTTGAGTATTGACTAGTGACGGACTCCGAAACTGAACACTTACGTACAGGAGTTTACGGGCGCAAACCACATCCACGTTGGAGATTAAAGCCAACTCCCTCACGAGAAAGACGGCATCACGACGTTGGCTGGGCCGACCGTCGTAATCATCATGGAGAATTGCGGCGATATTAGCAATCATCAGCCAAAGTGGGGCACTGTAATTCTAAATGAGTTCGTATTCCGCTGGCTCTTTGGCGCTCTCTGAGTCTGTGGCCGTTCAGGAAGAAATGCAATAGAGTCACTTGCGGGTTCAGTGTTGACTTAAGTAGTTAGGAAAAGATGATACAATGTGCCAACGATAGGCTAGTTAGGTTAGCGAGTGTATTGTATTGTTATGTTATGCTAGAAATATTGCTCATCCTGTTCTGAATAAATCTTAATTTGATGTCATATGGTAATCACCGCATTATTGATTTGGTAGCTAGCAATCACCATATTTTTGTTTAATAACTAGAGTGTAATGATAATTTCGATGCAGATGAAACTGGGGGCATAACCGCGCTTTTAAACAGAGCCAACTTAAGTCAGATAGCAACTCAAAGTCGACTAAGACTACCAATAGATATTTTTCAATAAATCGATAATTGTACAATAAAATCCCCATAAGTGGCACCCTATTGGTGGGAATTTCGAATTTTGGCGGAAATTTCAAATTTATCGGAAATTTAGAGTTTTGGTGGGAATTTCTTTGTCCCAGGGCGGTGCTGACATCCCACACAACCCCCCCCCCCCTTGAAGGAATTGTCTGAAAATCAAAATTTGCGGGACTTTTCCTGAGACTCGAACCCTGGTCCTCCTGGACGAAAAGCCCAAGTGCATGCCTCTATCCCAATTTTACCACGAGAGGTGCTTGGAATTGATGGGAAATTAAAAATGGGGTTGCTCTTTCCTGGATTTGAAACCTGGTCCTACTAGATGGAAAGCCGTGTGCAGCTCCAATACATCGAAACTGTCCAGATGCAGGAGAGAAAGGTTAGGTAATTTTTTTTATTTATTTTAGTCGGCAAAATGAAGTAAAAATAGACCCTAATTACATAATTAATCTTAAAGATCAGGCCTAATTCCACAACTATATCCCTAGCGCTAAAAAAGACAGCCTAAAATCGCAATGCAGATCAAAAACTGATAATAAAATGGTTCGAATGGCTCTGAGCACTATGCGACTTAACTTCTGAGGTCATCAGTCGCCTAGAACTTAGAACTAATTAAACCTAACTAACCTAAGGACATCACACACATCCATGCCCGAGGCAGGATTCGAACCTGCGACCGTAGCGGTCGCTCGGTTCCAGACTGTAGCGCCTAGAACCACACGGCCACTCCGGCCGGCAACTGATAATACCATACAACTGATGTTATCCTGCTGGGAAAAAGTTTCGCATCACCGCTTGAAACTAGTGACAGGCACACTCAAACTCTACCCTTCACCTACAAAGTGGCAGGAAAAAAGGCGGAACAGTAAGGTACTATTTTAAACCGAAGCCAATACTGGATACCACAGATTATGGAGAAAAATGCACTGTTGTTCTAATTACACGCAAAAATTTTCACGAAAAAAATAGTGCTTGTAATGAATGGGTTATTCATTCTCCTCGAGAAGCGTCCACAAACAGCCAAAAATCGAGAACCCTCAAATCCTCCCCTTCCTCCATCCATCCACCTACGTGGAGCACACAGGCTTCTTCAAACAGCAAGCTCATCCACCGTGCTTTGCGCACTACAGCCCTCCCTCCCCGCAGCGGCCGCTAACAGCCTTGAGGCAACGCTCCTTCGCCAACACATTAGCATTTATAGTCAGCTAAACAATAGGAGATAAAAGGATGGCCGTCCCAAGTGCAACTTCTTCATCTAAAGAATGGCGACACAGCCGCCCTTAATGGTTAGGGAATGCACCTGCAGCGTGCAGCAGCGACCTCACACAGACTAGGAAAGCCCCCCCCCCCCCACCCCCGACACCTCTAGCAGTGCTTGTCGTTCTGCGATAAAGAACACATTTATTTAACGTCAACGTAACTCTTTCATACAATGTCTTAAACGTATTTCTTGGAAAGATGGTCCTCCCTGGAACAACAACGAAATTCCGGAGAACGCTCTATACCACTTCTTCAAACAGCTGCTCGTTATACTTTTTCTGCGGGCGACAGCCATCCCCTGGTTTGCTGTTTTTCTGTGGCCCCACTGCCAACCGTCTGCAGTCACGGGCCTCACCAGCCCCCCACCACCTTCCCAGGTACATGGCATACCTTAAGGCGATGGTTTTCGCCAACACAAAAGGGAAATTTACCGGCATCGCCGCGCCCCTCATCATTAGCGTGGAAGTATCCGGTTACCACCCCCAGTAGACATGGCCCCCTCGCCACACAGCAGGCCACCTTTCTGTGATGGAGAACAATTGTATTTAACGTCAACGCAACTCTTTCTTGCAATATGTTGAAAATTTTTCTTGGAAAGACTGGATCCCTCCGGAACAACAACTTAATTCCGGAGAACTCTCCAGATGGCTTTTTCAAAAGTCAGTTGCTTGGGAAACAGGAAGCCTTACACCTAAAGCGACCACAGCTTCATACCGCAGTGGTCTCAGTACTATGCGCTCTGGCGAGCATGCTGCTGGGCGGTCAGCGTTATCGACGTTTCAAAGTTGTGAAATAACATTAGGGGCCACAATCTTTCACGCCATTAGCTCACATATCGGAAAAAAAACACAATCATTACACACTATATGATCAAAAGTATCTGGACACCCCCAAAAACATACGTTTTTCATATTAGGTGCATTATGCTGCCACCTGCTACCAGGTACTCCATATCAGCGACCTCAGTAGTCATTAGACATCGTGAGAGAGCAGAATGGGGCGCTCCACGGAACTCACAGACTTCGAAGGTGGTCAGGTGATTGGGTGTCACTTGTGTCATACCTCTGTACACGAGATTTCCCCACTACTAAACATCCCTAGGTCCTCTGTTTCCGATGTGACAGTGAAGTGGAAACATGAAGGGACAGGTACAGCACAAAAGTGTACAGGCTTACCTCGTCTGTTGACTGAAAGAGACCGCCGACTGTTGAAGAGGGTCGTAATGTGTAATAGGCAGACATCTATCCAGACCACCACACAGGAATTCATAACTGCATCAGGATCCACTGCAAGTACTATAACAGTTAGGCGGGAGGTGAGAAAACTTCGATTTCATGGTCGAGCGGCTGCTCTTAAGCCACACATAACACCGATAAATGACAGAAGACGCCTTGCTTGGTGTAAGGTGCGTAAACATTGGACGACTGTACAGTGGAAAAACGTTGTATGAAGTGACGAATCACTGTACACAATGTGGCAATCCGATGGCAGGGAGTGGGTATGGCGAATGCCCGGTGAACGTCATCTGCCAGCGTGTGTAGTGCCAACAGCAAAATTCGGAGGCGGTGGTGTTATGGTGTGGTCGTGTTTTTCATGGAGGGGGATTGCATCCCTTGTTGTTTTACGTGGCACTACCACAGCACAGGTCTACATTGATGTTTTAAGTACCTTCTCCTGCTTACCACTGTCGAAGAGCAATTCGGCGATGGCCAGAACGATCAAGAACTCGTTCATAAAAAAATGAAATGTGTGTGAAATCTTATGGGACTTAACTGCTAAGGTCACCAGTCCCTAAGCTTACACACTACTTAACCTAAATTATCCTAAAGACCAACACACACACCCATGCCCGAGGGAGGTCTCGAACCCCCGCCGGGACCAGTCGCACAGTCCATGACTGCAGCGCCTTAAACCGCTCGGCTAATCCCACGCGGCACTTGTTCATAACGCACGGCCTTAGGCGGAGTGTTTACATGACAATAACATCCCTGTAATGGACTGGCCTGCACAGAGTCCTGACCTGATTCCTACAGAACACCTTTGGGGTGTTTTTCAACGCCGACTTCGTACCAGGCTTTACCGACCGACATCGATTTTTCTACTCAGTGCAGCACTCGTGAACAATGAGCTGCCATTCCCCAAGTACCCTTCCAGCACCCTACTGAAAGTGTGCCTGCGAGAGAGGAAGCTGTCATCAACGCTAAGAGTAAGCCAACACCATACTGAATTCCAGCATTACCGATGAAGGGCGTCACGAACTTGTACGTCATTTTCAGCAAGGTGTCCGGATACTTTTGATCATCAGCAACTATAATTCAAGAGGTCGTAGCTGTTTTGTACACTAGGGCAGGTCTCGTTTTACCACTGCTATGCTATGTCATACATGTGTTTACGAAACAAATCGTGAGAGTCTGTCTTGTAATAGAACTTCCTATAACATTCTACCACACGTCTCTTCTGTTATATCGAAACCAATCAGCATCTTCATGCTTACTTTCGACATTTTTGATGCATAACTCTTCTCTATTGACATGTCTGTAAACTTTCTGTCACACAGCAGCAGATTCTTGTGTTCTAGTTCTGAAAGCAATTTGATCATCACAACCTGTTTCATGTAATCCACTCACATGTCAGGAACCAAACGACTATCATTTCTTGATTCCACAACGAGCTACATTTCAAGTGACGTAGAGGTTATGAAGTATGGAATAACACCTACGTTTTTAAACACTCATTCGTGACAATAATAATAAGAAAGGTCATGACTCCACGAGAATAGAGACAGCCGATTCCTATTAGTTTTATGAGCAAAATCGGTGTAGTTTTTAGAGAACTGTCTGTATGCACACTTTAATCAGTTACAGCACTCCTTATAATAGAACCTCCAATAAGAGTTTACCATGTCTGTCTCTCCTGATATACTGAAATTCAGTTACTATCTGCGTGTTGTCATTGAGCGTATTACATGTACCATATCACTCCACTGGAGCGGGAGGCCACTGCTCGAAGCCCTTTGCGTGGATCTGCACAAAAGTTTGTTGTCTGTACTGGAGAAAGACCATATCCAGCAAACTATTAATCATACAAAGTCCTTCATAAGTAGTTTAAAAATCATTCATTCACCTTACAGGTACTGCAGTTTTCCACATCATATCCATTCCTTCCCTTAAGACAGAATATAGTCATTTTCCTTGCACATATCGGAACACCCACATACTTTATAAATCTGCTGCTCAAGGCGATTCTATGACGCATCCCCTACTACTACTAACTATAATACTTCACCAATAACTGAATACTGGCGATATCAAACAATACTGGGCGAAAATCAGCGATGGGTGGACATACCTCGTAAGTTTTTTCCTTGCGCTTGGTAGCAATGTGTCTTAGAAAGAGAGGCATAATCGCCTTGCAAGCCGCCAGAGGTTAAAAATACGATCGCAACGGCCATGTTACCGTCACACGCAGTCTTGATTCTACAGCTGTTCACAAGTATCGCTAACGATATCCATGTTAAAAACTATACAAGCCACATAAATCTAGGTAAGGCATTACCTCCGAATGAAGTGGATTTTCTACACAAATATCTCAATATTGAATACAGACGGTGATCGCCGGAGTGTGTATTAACAGACCGACAGTGCTCTTACACGTCGCCGAAGATGTACGCTCGTAATAAAATCACTTAATTTAGAAAGTTATTCGGCTAATCAGCGTTGCATGAAGCCTCTATTTGCAACTCCCTCTACATCTACATGGATACTCTGCAAATCACATTTAAGTGCCTGGCAGAGGGTTCATCGAACCACCTTCACAATTATCTATTATTCCGATCTCGTATATCGCACGGAATGAATGAACATCTGTATCTTTCGTACGAGCTCTGATTTACCTTATTTTATCTTGGTTATCGTTCCCCCGTATGTATGTCGGTGTCAACAAAATATTTTCGTACCCGGAGGAGAAAGCTGGTGATTGGAATTTCGTGAGAAGATTCCGTCGCAACGAAAAACGCCTTTCTTTTAATGATGTCCAGCCCAAATCCTGTATCATTTCTGTGACACTCTCTCCCATATTTCGCGATAATACAGAACTTGCTGCCCTTCCTTTAACTGTTTTGATGTACTCCGTCAGTCCTATCTGGTAAGGATCCCACACCGCGCAGTAGTATTCTAAAATATGACGGTCAAGAGTAGTGTAGGCAGTCTCCTTAGTAGGTCTGTTACATTTTCTAAGTGTCCTACCAATAAAACGCAGTCTCCCCCACAAAATTTTCAATGTGTTCCTTCCAATTTAATTTGTTCGTTATTGTAACACCTAGGTATTTAGTTGAATTCACGGCTTTTAGATTAGACTGAATCATCGTTTAACCGAAGTTTAACGAGTTCCTTTTAGCACACATGTGGATGACCTCACACTTTTCGTTATTTAGGATCTACTACCACTTTTCGCACCATTCAGATATCTCTCCTAAATCGTTTTGCAGTTCGTTTTGGTCTTCTGATGACTTTATTAGTCGATAAACGAGAGCGTCATCTGCAAACAACCGAAGACGGCTGCTCAGATTGTCTCCAAAATCGTTTATATTGATAAGGAACAGCAAAGGGCCTGTAACACTACCTTGGGGAACGCCAGAAATCACTTCCGTTTTACTCGATGACTTTCCATCAATTACTACGAACTGTGACCTCTCTGACAGGAAATCACAAATCCAGTCACATAACTGAGACGATATTACATAAGCACGCAATTTCACTACGAGCCACTTGTGTGGTACAGTGTCAAAAGCCTTCCGGAAATCCAGAAATACTGCCGCTAGATATTTCTCCAGTATTTGTAAAGCGTTCTGTCTTGATGCCACATCAGAGGTTCTTTGATATATGCACTGGGTCATAGGTGATGGTTGAGTGAGAATGATCACATACAATGGATGGTGTGGTGATTGAGGTTGTAAGAAATGTATACTGGCTTTTCATCTCTCTAGTGCTACGATTTCCGGAAGAAATGCTGTCTGTGATCTGGAATCAAGTCTTTTCATTCAACCACATATCTGCGTTGGATCCTATAGAGAAGTCTTTTAATGATTACATCCTCTAGTGACTCATAATTGTGGTGTCTCATATCTCGAAATGAGTAAACTTTTACGAACCTATCTCTTACACAAAATTCCAACGTGATTTTAGATAGTCCCCATGCATCTCGTAACTGCTCCCCAGAATTTGCCCCACCATCCTTGCAGCTTTGCGCATGTGATCGTCCCAATTTAAGTCGCAACAAGGCAGCAGTCGGAGAGAGCTATATCTATCACATTCTGCAACCCCCGTAGAAACAGAATGAGCTGAGTTAATGCTATATGATCAAGTTTTGACCACTCAGTGGAAGTGGAAACATGTTGTCATAGCCTCACCAAACGTGTACAGTGTGTAACATCAGCGCCAAACGAAGCCTGCTCCTGCAACATGAGGTAGTATAAAAGACAGTACAAACAGTTATGGTGGTGTTTCATATAGGGAAAATTAGGAAGACTCAACATCACACAGCTACTGAAGTCTAAACCAGATCTGCGTCCCTCAGGGCCCATTCAAGTCTATCACCCGAACATTCTGTCATCGTTATTCTATTCTATCCAACAGAGAAAAATTACGAACAATAAAAGCTCCGCAAACTTCACAACATAGATTTATTTTTACCGCATCTCTCTCTTCTGATATATCGACAACAAATACCGTCTGTGTGCCGGCATCGAGCGTAGGCAGCAATCCTATTAAATATACAGGTATTGATTCATTGGAGCAGGCAGCCAGTGATCGACGTCCCTTGCACAGACCAGTGTAAAATTTCATCGCCTGTTCTATACGAGGACGTTCTCCCACAGATTTTCAGCCGCAAGAGAGGGTCCCTGTTTTGTTCTTTGATACACTGCTTTTTTTGCTGTAACACGCTTTGTACACTGCCATACATTTTGTTTTTTCCACCACGACTTCGAGGTCTATGTCAATTATAACAGACATTAACACGTTTTGATCCATTGGCTCTCACGCAAAACTAAACATCGCTGGGTGTAAATCATGTTATTGCTGCTGCCCACAATACCCACACACACAGTGAGTGATTGAAATGAAAAATTGGAAGAATTTTGAGGCGCTGTGGAGCATTTCCAAACTGCTGTCCGAATGTGATTGACGGCCTCTACATTTAAACTCACCATTCACAGTGATGGGATAGCTTATGGCGCTGTGTTCCATTTGACTGACTCCTCATATTGCTGCCACGTACGCGATCACTGTTTCAGTGCTAGCCACCCCTGGAAGGTGTGGCCCCCTCCACCAAGACTCTTTGTCACTCATTATGTGGTAATCAACAGCGTGCCAGTGGACGGATGGGATGATAAAGGCACCGTCGATGTACTGTAATAATAAGCATCACAGTTGATACTGCGATCAGTTTTAGCAATTTTACTGTACTTTCAACAACGACCAGTGATGTGACAGTATGCTTCCCAATCTCTGTATCATTGCTAAACAGCCCTTCCACTGCTTTACGAGTACCATTGTGAATGTAAATAGATGACTGTGCAGTACGTTCATTCATTGTTAATTCTCAAACGTATACACCAAAGTATGCCAGACCGCGACCTATATAACTCTTGCACTTCGATCATTGTGAGTAATTTTCGATTTTTCTCTATTTGGATGGGAGACACAGGGCATTCTTGCATTCTTAGGATAAAGTTAGGGACCAAAACATCTCCTCGCATTGTCTTTCATCAATGCTCCTTCCAGCACTGGCACCGATTTAATCTGTAGCTGACCAGAAGTAGAACACTACATTCCACGTTTCGTGAAGGAACAGTCTGAACTAAGGCTGCAACTGCTGTCCCACACCCATCCAAGAGCACAAGATTTCTCCAGATGCGCGAATGTCGAGGAGGTTAGCACCCCCTAGTCATGTCTAGTAGATATGAAACTGTTGTGATGATATAACAGACGGTTAAAACAGGAAACAGGTGGTTTTATGCATGATGGAGTTCGATACGGACGGAGTTTGCAGCGTTTCACGTAAATCAATTGCGCTATCAATTCTATTGTTCTAGTGTCTGGGGCCATTACCAAGAAGGTATTGCTGAGAAAGAACATAAACACATGCACTCCTAATGCTACAATGTCGTGCACTTAAAACACGCTGTAATGTTAGATCGTTGCTGTTTCCTACTTATTAGTCGTATGGAATGCAACGCTGTTACCATCCCAATGTAAAAAATATATTTCCAGCGCATGACATACATTCTCCTTGCAGATTTCTCTATGATACACTATGGTGATCACGACTCAGAAATTATACTATGCTCGCATCAATGCCGTATAAAACGATCTTTAGTAAAGAAGAATGACACTTACGAAGAAAGAGACAAACGCATAACAGCAGTGCTTGACATGTGAAATCACACATCATACTGCCACTAACTCTGTAAACAGGACATATATCGATCACATGTATACACGGGGTTGTAGCACCTCACAAACACCAGTCGCTAAGATTACCATAGTTATGAAACTGAAGACTCGATTTTATGCGCAAGATGTTACAGGGGAATGGAGTATGTCTCATAAATCTTCGATTGTCTATAGTAATATTTCGAAACAGGATGGAAGTCCTCTGATGACCGAGAGGTTTGCTGTTAACGATCGCAAGTAGACAGTATTTTAAGTCACTCATAGAACACGCAGGGCCGGCCGAAGTGGCCGTGCGGTTAAAGGCGCTGCAGTCTGGAACCGCAAGACCGCTACGGTCGCAGGTTCGAATCCTGCCTCGGGCATGGATGTTTGTGACGTCCTTAGGTTAGTTAGGTTTAACTAGTTCTAAGTTCTAGGGGACTAATGACCTCAGCAGTTGAGTCCCATAGTGCTCAGAGCCATTTGAACCATTTGAACACGCAGGTGTATCCGAGTTGAACGTAAGTTATGTCATTCAACTGTTGTATCCCAACAGAACAACAGAAAAAAATGGTCAAATGACCTGCAGCAACGTGTCCCTCTCTCTCTAGCATGTAGCATCAGGGTACCATTAAATCTTACATCGTTTCAACTCCATCTCAACCATTCATTACATCCACTCTCTGTAAGTTTAGAAGCAGATGGTTCTCTTTCTTCCAGGAAACCACCAAAGACAGCGGTCAACTCGCGTATATCACTATTACTTCAATATACATTCAATAGAATGTTGCCTCGTCGAAAATTAAAAGCCTGTTTCACCGGTTCCCTTTTGCTTTCATCTCGATGTTTTCTCGTATTCCTCTTGCTCTTGTACATTTGTTATCATGTACATGAATTGTTCTTTACTAATCACAAGACATACTCCCTCAACTTCCCCAAATTTCGGCCTATTTTCCCTCAATTTCTACGTATTGTCTGTCATTTTTCGTAATTTTACCGATTTTATGCCACTCCTATACATGCGATCATGACATCACTTCTCATTCCGCGTTCTAAAATATTGTAAATGTAGTAGATCAGTCAACACCTAGCACAATTGCACTTTTTGTCTGGTCGGGCGACATTGTATAGCACAAACTTTTGTGCAGATCTGTGCAAAGGACAATGAACACTGTCCTCCAGCTCCAATGCAGTGATACGTCATATGTAAAAGCTCGATGACAACACGTAGATTGTTTTTCAATATATCACGAGAGAGAGATGCGGTAACTCTTATGTGAGGTTCTATTACAAGGAGTGCTGTAACTGATTAAAGTTTGCAAGCAGGTAGTTCTCTCAAAAGTACACCGATTTTGCACATAAATCTAATAGGAATCGTCTGTCTCTAGACTCGTAGAGTCATGATTTTTTTATTATTATTGTCACGAATGTATATTTAAAAACATGGGTGTTATTTCATACTTCATAACCTCTAATTATAAAGTAGGCACCACTTGAATTATAGCTCATTGTGGAATCTAGAAATGATAGTTGGGTTTTTTCCCGACATGTGAGTAGATAGCGTGAAACAAATTGTGAGGGTAAAAAAAAAAACTAGAACGCAAGAATCTGTTGCGGTATGACACAAACGCTACAGACATGTTGGTAGAGGTGAGTCAAACATAAGCATGCAGATGGGAATTGGTTTCGATGTAACAGAAGAGACGTGTGGTAGGGTGTTATAGGAAGTTCTATTACAGGACAGACTCTCACGATTTGTTTCGTAAGCGCATGTATGATATAGCATCGCAATGGTAAACCGAGACCTGTCATAGTGTACCAAAACAGCTACGACCTCTAGAATTGCAGCTTCTTGTTGTCGAACATAAAATGATTGTATTTTTTTCCGACATCTGAGCTAATGATGTGAAAGATTGTATTCTTTAATGTAATTTCACATGTCTGAAATTTTTGTAATGCATGCATGATCATATGTGATCGGCGGCGGTGCACTTCGCTGGCTGTGGGAAAATAATGAGATGTGAATTGTATCCTGCAGTTGAATGTGAAAACTATACTGATTTTGCTCATACAACTAAAAGAAAAAGGACTGTGCCTATTTTGGTGGAAAGAGGACGTTTATTATCATCACGATTGTGTTGTCCTCTTTTTATAGTTAGTTTATATAGGAGTGTCATTGATGTTAAATATAAATGTTTCACTCCTGTCATCGGAACGGCATGGTGGCCAATTCCCTAAGAGGCAGTACGCGGACAACACTTGAATAAATGTGTCAGTTAAAATCACATAACTACACACGGCCCCACGAATATCTGCAAGAGGATTAGATGATGCTCACAGCAGTGACTGTGCAATAACAAGGACGAACCACGAGTCGGCGCACACAGCCAACCCATAAGCAATCGCCGGCCAAATACACGTCGTCTAACAAGACGAACGACCGACGGTCAACCAAAGTAGTCCCCACTCAAAACATGTGTGTCGGCAACCGTCGGGCAAGTGTTGGCTATCCACACCTTCCTGACGCTGCATGCCCACTGGTGCTGCGTCGCCACTGCGTCAACCGACCAACTGCTACACATCATCACGGAAACAGCACTAAAATAACTGGGCAGTCGACATCACAAGCTACACACTGCTTCACGAACACTTGCACGAAGGACTATACAAGACTAATGGCAGCGACTGTGCAATAACAAGGACGAATCACGAGTCGGCACACGCAGGCAACCCATAAGCGATCGCCGGCCAACATACTCGTCGTCCGACAAGACGACCGACCGACGACCAACAAAGGTGGTCCGCACTCAAGTGATATGTATCGGTATCTGTAGGGCGAGTCATGGCTGTCCGGACCTCACGCAGGCAGCCGCTCCCCGACTGAATTTCTGCCGCGACCTAAGTCAAACACTGCCAGGTCCAAACTGCACTGCTAGCGCCTCCCAACTCACTGGCAGATCCGAACTAACTCCCAACACACAACAACCGGGAAGTAATAGCAGTCAGCAAAGATAATACGCCAGGGTTTATATCGATAAGCGCCGCTGCTGCCGCTCACGGGCAGGCAAAGCGGCAACTCTGTGACATCAGTAATTGAAATTAACATAACGAGGTGGTAGTACAGTAAAAACAGGATGTCCAATGAGATATGGCAGGAACACGAGCCACTCACGGCTCACTGATACTCTCTGGTGGCTTTCCTGTCACAGAGAATTGCAGCTCTAGTCTTATGCACACCCGCCAATGATGTGCATGTAACGGAGTTGCAGTGACATTCGGTCGTCTCTTCTGGGAGCTTCTCTGCCTTTGTCTATGATTGTAAGTGTACTGAGACGTGCTGCAACTCTCTTCAGTAAGTAATACAACACATTTGTTTCCTCGACTAATTTCGGTAGAAAAAAATGCAGAATTTGATGTGGGGTATCGCGGAATGTTTTCGCTTCAGTCATTACAGTTTCGCAAAGGTGGCGGCGCTATACGTCTGTAACGGAGGCGACTTCCAAGCGGAGAGCTGTCACTGAGTTTCTTTCGGCGGAAAACCAGAGCATCGCATATACACAGAGGCCCTTCCAGAATGTGAGGGGACCTGATAGTGAACCAGAACACCGTTAGTCGTTGGGCGAGGCGTATGTCATCATCGTAACGATGTCGCATAAACCTGCCCGAT
Source organism: Schistocerca piceifrons (assembly GCF_021461385.2). Taxonomy (NCBI): domain Eukaryota; kingdom Metazoa; phylum Arthropoda; class Insecta; order Orthoptera; family Acrididae; genus Schistocerca; species Schistocerca piceifrons. The sequence continues at coordinate 562,725,788 of NC_060141.1, forward strand.
GTCTCGAGTGCCAGGCAACAACACACTGTTGTGACTCCTGCTACGTTGGGAAGTGCGGACACTATCGTTCGAGATGATCGCTGGAGTTCAAACACCTTGTTGCTCAAGTGGATATCTCTCTTAGTACTACTGACACATTCGTCCACCAGCTGGGGTAGTCAAAGATATATGCCTGCTGGGTCCCTCACCACATAACAGAAGACCATGAAGAGTAACGAAGGACTGCCTGTGGGGAGATGCTTACGTGCTACATCGTCACAGGGGACGATACGTGAGTTCATCACTTTGAACCAGAAACAAAACGGAAATCATACTATCTCTCCACCGAAGAAAAAGTCCAAAGGCGCATCAGGTAACGTCATGGCAACGGTCTTATGGGGCTCAGAAGGGATTACTCCTCCCTCGTGGGGCAACGATCACCTCAGAAGCGTATTGTGCTACTCCCAGGAAACTGAAGAAACGTTTTCGGCCAGTTCATCGCCACATAAATGCAAAGGAATCCCTCCTTCCCCACGGCAATGGAAGGCTTCACATAAGTTTGCGCGCCCGAGAGGAGCTTACAGAATTTCATTGGGCTATTCTACCTCTTCCAGCCTGCAGCCCGGATCTCGCACATTCCGACTTCCATCTGTTTGGGCTAATGAAAGACGCACTCCGCGGTAAGCGGTAAGTGGAAGATGGGGAGGTCAGTGACGCATCAAGACGTTGGATCCGAAGTGGACCAGTAGAATGGTATTATGCGGGTATACAGGCCCTATCTATCAGGTGCCGTAAGGCCGCCATATTGAACGGAGATTATGTCGGGAAACAGTGTTTTGCAGCCAAAAGAGTGGAGAATAATATGGTATATTGCAATCCTCAATAAATAAATTTTCTTTCTCAAAAAAAAAAAAAAAAAAAAAAATTGCACTTCTTATTGAACGCCCCTCGTACATTGCTTTCTCAAAAACTTTCAGTCACTGACATTATTAACATAAAACCGCATAACCTTTCAACGCGTTAAGTTGTAACGTTGCTTATTCTTTATTTATTGAAATGCTTAAATTAATGCCTGGACTGGGAATGCATACAAAACTGGAGTTATCGCTTATCGTGTTGGAACTGCAAGTGGTGTGCTTACTGTGTGTTATTGTCACAAAACATTATACAAACTGATTGGGCAATGCAACTCCCATTACCAATAAAGAAATACAGTCCCTGTAAAAAACATTCATCCCGTTAGGTACTGAATCCTCTGGCCTTGTTCAAAACTGATAACTTTTATCCCTGTGCACGTGACAAATAAATGAACTTGTCCTACCTGTAAAGCAACAACGGTGGATCGCGTTGTATTCTACTCTCTCATGAAGATTAATAAAATATACCAGCTTCATGCCCAGCAGTGTGCAATGCTGGCCGTAATTCTTCGAAATATAAATTGAATTCTTTTAGTAGATAAGTGAAACTACTTAAGAAAAATTCAGTGTCTTTAAAGAACATATGACCTGGAAAGGGAGGCGGTAGTGATTTGGATGAATCACTAACACTTAATTTTTAAATACTGAAGTTGTATTGACAATTGAAATTAGAAAAATTACACCCTTTTTACCAAATGAAAACCTTTTTTACTGACGTAGTCGCAAACAATGAAATTTATACGGCAAGTATTGTCTAACATCACCAAAAAGCATAAAGACAAATTACGTATACCTGTAGTAACAAATCTCAGAAACATTACAAGAAGAAAATATCTAACTAGCCTATACTTCAAATCTGTTTACGTACATTCTGGGGTTACTCAACGCAGAACTCACTGCTACCAATTATCAATCAACTCATTTACACCAACTCGTTGGCAAAAGGAAACTGATAAAAAATTACCTTCTTTACCTTAACTGCGAGAATACTTCTGCTTCCATATTTATTTCCAATAATACATACACTCGCAAAGTTTCTTTGTAATATCAGTCCAGTAATCCTTTCTTGTCACAATTAAATATACATTTCATCATTTCACTTTACATTCCACTATAAAATCACTCATCATTTTTAACTACCTGCGGCGTGACACAAAATATTGGTATGAGATAATTCCTACATTATAATCTAATCTTTGCAGAGCACAGCACAAGACGGCCTACCGCATCTTCTTTCGCTCACAGACAGATACGCACTGACTGCTGTGCGCTAAGCCCACTCTTACTACCACACTACAATCTCAGACCAGAAGAAGGATCTTTGGCTCTGTCGTCGTGCAAAGTTCAAAATGGTTCAAATGGCTCTGAGCACTATGGGACTTAACTACTGAGGTCATCAGTCCCCTAGAACTTAGAACTACTTAAACCTAACTAACCTAAGGACATCACACATCCATGCGCGAGGCAGGATTCGAAACTGCGATCGCAGCGGTCGCGTGGTTCCAGACTGTAGCGCCTAGAATCGCTCGGCAACCCCGGCCGGCTAAATTTTCATGTCAGTGATCGTAAAACCTTAAGTAATAAGTTATGACTACAAGTTTCCGGATAAGTTATGACCGTTCCGTTTATTTTTTCTATGAGGCATAACACGTGTAAGGCATCTGAGACAAATTTTTCGGCAGCAGGTAGGGGAGCAGCAGCGGGAGACCGTTCCCCCGTGGGCGTGTAGCGCGGGCTGCCGTGGCATTTGGCTGTACGCGCCGGCTGATCACCCGCGAGGTGTCTGTGCGCCCGTAAGGCACAGCGTGGGCCGGCGAGAGCATGCAAATTGCGCCGTGTGAATATTTATGTGGAACAATGCGCCGCTATTGTGTCATAGCGACCGTTACGTCTCTATAACGCGACGCGCGCCCGCGCTCACAATAGGCCCGTGTGAAACAGAACCTTCCAGCACCACCGATCAGAAATAAGACGTGCGGTGGTCAGGAATAGCTGCTACTTCCAAGTGAACAAAGCGTGCCTCACGTATGTGGCCTAGTTTCTATTGCTAGCTCAAGCATGGTTACAGACGCAAATAATATTTCTTTCTACTGGGTGGTTATAATTAAACCATAGTTACTCACAGGTGATCTGTAATGATCGTATGGCAGCAAACTTGCTAGATACGCTATGCGTTAATGAGGAACCGATTCACGCTGTAAGAAAGTTAGTTCCGTTTTTGGTCACCGGGTGCAAATCTGGCGCTGTGAATGCAAGAAAGACGTTTAGAAATGTTTCGATGTTTAATGAATTAAGCTCAAATGGTTCAAATGGCTCTGAGCACTATGGGACTTAACATCTATGGTCATCAGTCCCCTAGAACTTAGAACTCCTTAAACATAACTAACCTAAGGACAGCACACAACACCCAGCACACAACGCCCGGGAACCCGGGCGTGGGAAGCGAGAACGCTACCGCACGACCAGGAGCTGCGGACAATGAATTAGGAGCGGGACGTCTGTAGAAAAGGTGAAACAAGTACAAAGATATGACTTTTAAGTTATTGTTAGCCGCAGCTTACGCTATTTTTTGTTCCACGTGGACACCAGAGACGTCGACGAGATGCTCTACTCGTAGAACGACGTGATCAACAGTTGCTCGCAGCAGTTCCACTGTAGCCTGAGCAACGTATTCCTGTATACTGACATTTAGATCACAGAGAGACCGATCGTGGCCGTGACGAACGCGGTCTTTTAGATACCTCTAGACCCGAAAGTCACATAGATTCAGACTAGGTGACTTTGCTGGCCATACATCTGGAATACCTTTGGAGATAACACGTTCGTGGAAGATTGCTTTAAAAGCAGTGCTATCACTCTACGAACGACTTGATGCTTTGGCCCATGTTGCATGAAAACAGTGGTTTCCACACAGCTGTGATGTTCCAGTAGGTCTCTAGAACGTGCAGGCGTCAGGGCACACCTGACGGGCTCTCTTGGTTTATTCGGGTACAATGGCTCTGTAAGCTTACTTGTCCATCGCTGACAGAGAAGACCGCAAACCTTCTTTCCTTCCTGTCTGGGCAAGCTGTGCGGTGAATAGAGTACATCTAAACCTTACTGGGACCGGCTAAATGCTAGCTAGAATGAAGTCGATAATTCGATTGTAATACTGGCATTTTGCCCCCCCCCCCCCCCCCACCCATGAACCATGGACCTTGCCGTTGGTGGGGAGGCTTGCGTGCCTCAGCGATACAGATAGCCGTACCGTAGGTGCAACCACAACGGAGGGGTGTCTGTTGAGCGGCCAGACAAACTTGTGGTTCCTGAAGAGGGGCAGCAGCTTTTTCAGTAGTTACAAGGGCAACAGTCTAAATGATTGACTGATCTGGCCTTGTAACAATAACAAAAACGGCCTTGCTGTGCTGGTACTGCGAACGGCTGAAAGCAAGGGGAAACTAGAGCCGTAATTTTTCCCGAGGGCATGCAGCTTTACTGTATGATTAAATGATGATGGCGTCCCCTTGGGTAAAATATTCCGGAGGTAAAATAGTCCCCCATTCGGATCTCCGGGCGGGGACTACTCAAGAGGATGTCGTTATCAGGAGAAAGAAAACTGGCGTTCTACGGATCGGAGTGTGGAATGTCAGATCCCTTAATCCGGCAGGTAGGTTAGAAAATTTAAAAAGGGAAATGGATAGGTTAAAGTTAGATATAGTGGGAATTAGTGAAGGTAGGTGGCAGGAGGAACAAAACTTCTGGTCAGGTGACTACAGGGTTATAAACACAAAATCAAATAGGGGTAATGCAGGAGTAGGTTTAATAATGAATAGGAAAATAGGAATGCGGGTAAGCTACTACAAACAACATAGTGAACGCATTATTGTGGCCAAGATAGATACGAAGCCCACACCTACTACAGTAGTACAAGTTTATATGCCAACTAGCTCTGCAGATGAAGAAATTGAAGAAATGTATGATGAAATAAAAGAAATTATTCAGATAGTGAAGGGAGACGAAAATTTAATAGTCATGGGTGACTGGAATTCGAGTGTAGGAAAAGGGAGAGAAGGAAACGTAGTAGGTGAATATGGATTGGGGCTAAGAAATGAAACAGGAAGCCGCCTGGTAGAATTTTGCACAGAGCACAACATAATCATAGCTAACACTTGGTTTAAGAACCGTGAAAGAAGGTTGTATACATGGAAGAACCCTGGTGATACTAAAACGTATCAGATAGATTATATATTGGTAAGACAGAGATTTAGGAACCAGGTTTTAAATTGTAAGACATTTCCAGGGGCAGATGTGGACTCTGACCACAATCTATTGGTTATGACCTGTAGATTAAAACTGAAGAAACTGCAAAAAGGTGGGAATTTAAGGAGATGGGACTTGGATAAACTGAAAGAACCAGAGGTTGTACAGAGTTTCAGGGAGAGCATAAGGAAACAATTGACAGGAATGGGGGAAAGAAATACAGTAGAAGAGGAATGGGTAACTTTGAGGGATGAAGTAGTGAAGGCAGCAGAGGATCAAGTAGGTAAAAAGACGAGAGCTAGAAGAAATCCTTGGGTAACAGAAGAAATATTGAATTTAATTGATGAAAGGAGAAAGTATAAAAATGCAGTAAATGAAGCAGGCAAAAAGGAATACAAACGTCTCAAAAATGAGATCGACAGGAAGTGCAAAATGGCTAAGCAGGGATGGCTAGAGGAGAAATGTAAGGAAGTAGAGGCTTATCTCATTAGGGGTAAGATAGATACTGCCTAAAGGAAAATTAAAGAGACCTTTGAAGATAAGAGAACCACTTGTATGAACATGAAGAGCTCAGATGGAAACCCAGTTCTAAGCAAAGAAGGGAAAGCAGAAAGATGGAAGGAGTATATAGAGGGTCTATACAAGGGCGATGTACTTGAGGACAATATTATGGAAATGGAAGAGGATGTAGATGAAGATGAAATGGGAGATACGATACTGCGTGAAGAGTTTGACAGAGCTCTGAAAGACATGAGTCGAAACTAGGCCCCGGGAGTAGACAACATTCCACTGGAACAACTGACGGCCTTGGGAGAGCCAGTCCTGACAAAACTCTACCATCTGTAGAGCAAGATGTATGAAACAGGCGAAATACCCTCAGACTTCAAGAAGAATATAATAATTCCAATCCCAAAGAAAGCAGGTGTTGACAGATGTGAAAATTACCGAACAATCAGTTTAATAAGCCACAGCTGCAAAATACTAACACGAATTCTTTGCAGACGAATGGAAAAACTAGTAGAAGCCAACCTCGGGGAAGATCAGTTTGGATTCCGTAGAAACACTGGAACACGTGAGGCAATACTGACCTTACGACTTATCTTAGAAGAAAGATTAAGGAAAGGCAAACCTACGTTTCTAGCATTTGTAGACTTAGAGAAAGCTTTTGACAATGTTGACTGGAATACTCTCTTTCAAACTCTAAAGGTGGCAGGGGTAAAATACAGGGAGCGGCAGGCTATTTACAATTCGTACGGAAACCAGATGGCAGTTATAAGAGTCGAGGGACATGAAAGGGAAGCTGTGGTTGGGAAGGGAGTAAGACAGGGTTGTAGCCTCTCCCCGATGTTATTCAATCTGTATATTGAGCAAGCAGTAAAGGAAACAAAAGAAAAATTCGGAGTAGGTATTAAAATCCATGAAGAAGAAATAAAAACTTTGAGGTTCGCCGATGAGATTGTAATTCTGTCAGAGACAGCAAAGGACTTGGAAGAGCAGTTGAATGCAATGGACCGTGTCTTGAAAGGAGGATATAAGATGAACATCAACAAAAGCAAAACGAGGATAATGGAATGTAGTCGAATTAAGTCGAGTGATGCTGAGGGAATTAGATTAGGAAATGAGACACTTAAAGTAGTAAAGGAGTTTTGCTATTTGGGGAGCAAAATAACTGATGACGGTCGAAGTAGAGAGGATATAAAATGTAGACTGGCAATGGCAAGGAAAGCGTGTCTGAAGAAGAGAAATTTGTTAACATCGAGTATAGATTTAAGTGTCAGGAAGTCATTTCTGAAAGTATTTGTATGGAGTGTAGCCATGTATGGATGTGAAACATGGACGATAAATAGTTTGGACAAGAAGAGAATAGAAGCTTTCGAAATGTGGTGCTACAGAAGAATGCTGAAGATTTGATGGGTGGACCACATAACTAATGAGGAAGTACTGAATAGGATTGGGGAGAAGAGAAGTTTGTGGCACAACTTGACCAGAAGAAGGGATCGGTTGGTAGGACATGTTCTGAGGCATCAAGGGATCACCAATTTAGTAATGGAGGGCAGCGTGGAGGGTAAAAATCGTAGTGGAAGACCAAGAGATGAATACACTAAGCAGATTCAGAAGGATGTAGGTTGCAGTAGGTACTGGGAGATGAAGAGGCTTGCACAGGATAGAGCAGCATGGAGAGCTGCATCTAACCAGTCGCAGGACTGAAGACCACAACAACAACAACAACTGGCATTTTAATTTGATATTCCCCACAACTGACAAAATTTACAAAAAAAAAATGCGAATTTCTTTGTCCACCCACACACTCCTGAGAATGGCACATTAATAATTTGATACTCTGCACCTCGCAAGGATAACTACCAGATCAAGAATATTAGGTAAGTTGTTGGAAGTGGTTAAGCTTTGGTGAAAATCTCGCTCCTGAGCAGACAAAGGGCTCTAACCGCAGAACTTCGCGGAACACGCGTTGGTGCAGTGCTGCGATACAGGCCGTCTATCTCCATTCGAAGACGATGGCCGAGACGTCGTCTCCAAGTCCGTACCGCTCGATGGGTGAAGGCGAAGTCCTTCCACAATTCTCTCGCCTCCTACGCGTACAAAAACGCGGCGGAAGAATACTCAGTTTCGGCCAGTGTCGCAAGCTCTATCACCGCCGAAATCCCTCCACTGAGATCTACCCAGTGATCGAGTAGGTCATAACGCCCCTAGGCAAACGAAATTCCCGTCTTCGCCACGTGTTGCCCAGCACAGGTGGCTCCGGATGCCGGGCTATCCCCAAAAGCGCCGTGTTGTTCCGCATTTCCGGTGACCGCTACCTGCCCCCCACGGCGGCCCGGCGAGTTACGGCCATCTGCAGGCTTTATATTCCACAATTCTCAACTTCCGACACTTTCCATCAAGGCTTTAATTTAGTGGCTCAATCATGCAGACATGCCCGGAATACTGCTCGAGAGTGCCTCATATTTGTCATAATAGGGTCATGATGTGATGCCCTTGCCAGTCCCTTTATTATTAATACTAATGTTGGTAAGCTAACGTGTAAGTGCCCACGTCCTGGCAGCTTACAGCTCTTCGTGCACAGCACACCGTTTAACAGTAGCCCAGATTCGGCAGTTCTGTGTATTCGCTACATGCCGTAATGTAAAATGTGCCTCGTGACTCAGCACTGCCTGGTCACAAGTCAGAACTATAATTGGTGCCACAAACCACAAAGAGCAAATTCAGAACGTTGCTGCAGATCCTGAGGTTTCACCTGCTGCATCGTTTCGATCTTGCAGGGCACCAGAGTAAAATAGAACGCAAAACTTCCTGTACTGTTGACCGTCGGACGGACAATTCTCATGATACTGCACGAGCACTAGTACTACCAGTTCCACGTGCTGCATCGTCAGTTCCGGCAACAGCAACCTTGTCAGTAACTTCAATCGTGATAGGACGTCTTCCTCGTCCAGACGCCACACCATGTTTTCGAACGTCACTACCATCTTCTTTAAACCATTCAATGAGATTGGGCCTCTCCTCAGACCTTTGAGTTGGCGATACTTTCTCAATGCAACACGGTAATTGCTGCCGCTCACATAAAACAGTTTCACTAACAGCTCACGGTCCCTCTTTTCGATAGCCATACTGTTCGCTCAAATTATGGCTTCTCAGATAACAGCGTGTATGTATGCACCTGTTGGCCAACGCTGTAAGCAAGTTTTTTTCAGAATAAATCGGTTCCACATTAAAGGACTAGCACATCTAGCAAGTTTCGCTGCCGTACGATACTTATAGCCCTTTGTGAGTAGCTGCACTTTAATTATAACCACCCAGTACTTTACAAGGTGCTTAAATTGTAACTAGACACTACTGGTAACTAAATTCTCATCACCTAGAGGAATGGCACTAACGAAATTTTACTTATTGTACGTAAACAATGAAGTAGGAAGACTATGTTATTGAAAAGTAGGTATTCAAAGTGCATAAGTTAGTGCACAGTGTTGCAACACTGGTAGCAACAGTGACTACACTGACTGGGTGGTAAGTCGTTTGGATTATAAACACCCATGGTGTTTGTAATATTTAGCGTTTGTATGTGTGGTTGCTTCATGTTGTCTTGGCAATGGAATTCTCACGACTACAAATGATTAAAGTGTCCCTGCCATTGAGAACATACATCTATGGATTTCCATAAAACGGAATACCGTGTTGTGAAAATTGAAATTTGTGGTAAGTTCCTATGGGACCAAACTGCTGAGGTCATCGCTCCCTACGCTTACACATTACTTAATCTAACTGAAACTAACTTACACTAAGGACAACACACACACCCATGCCCGAGGGAGGACTCCCAAGGCACCTTAGACAGCGCGGCTACCCCGCGCGGACCGAGTTGTGGTTTCACTTCGATTTAGTAAATCAATTGCGATGCTACTAGAATGAGTCAAAGCCTGGATACCGCAAACGATTTCTTCTCTGAAAACACATAGAACGTGAAAATTGTATGAATATGAAGTACACAATGTCAAATTCTAACCTAAATGTTATCTCCAGAATGGCGTAACATATGCTTCACTTTCTTTAGACTGCGCCCCCACCCCCCATTTTATTTGACAGACACAAAGTTGGTTGATGCAGATTTTCCGTCAGAAACAGATGACCTGCACCCTGACTGGCACTTTCAGAAAAAAGCTCAATGGACAAGCAAATGGAACTCATCAAATTTACTGTGACTGTTTCCATGACCACGAAACCGAAGTGCGCATATCATCTATTGAAGTAGAGACAGAAGTTATAATGCACCAGCTCCCTGGGGCGCTGGATGCCGTGTACATTGTGTACGTGGCTTACCTGTAATTCTCCGCCAACACATTATACGAAATAGGCCCTCTGCAAACTCCCAGGGGTGAAATTACCTCAATACAAGACAGAACACAAGATTTCTGTTGGATCACTAGCCAGCAACAGTAATTCAACTCAAGTATTCTTCCATAAAGAAGCACTGTAATGTGTGTCAGACATCACAGAGAGGTAAACAATCGTCACAGAATAACATCTCAGTTCGCAGAGGAACATCCCCGCACAATGTTTGTGGCGAAATCAACACCTCTCAAAATCTTACCTGCCAGATTCTTCACCGTGGTTCAAATGGCTCCGAGCACTATGGGACTATTTAAACCTAACTAAGGACATCACACACACCCATGCCCGAGGCAGGATTCGAACCTGCGACCGTAGCGGTCTCGCGGTTCCAGACTGCAGCGCCTAGAACCGCACGGCCACTTCGGCCGTCTTCACCGTGGGTCTCGCCAGTGAAGTCTCCAGGTTGATCCCTGGAGGGAAGTGTCTTCGAGCGATGCCCATAAGGAAGTGTCTCCATGCCAAGCACTTACTCCCTCCTGGACGCACTGCGTCCACGTCTGCACTCTAGCGCCGAATCCCGGGGCCATCACAACATTACCTCCCACTACATAGGAGATCTCCTCCGGATCACCGGGGGGGGGGGGGGGGGGGGAGTGGGGGGACAACTTGAAAGGAGGCAAAAAATCAAAACGAGAATTGGTTCCTGGAATGTTAGAACTCTGCTACAAGCAGGAAAACTAGACAACCTTAAAACAGAGATGGAAAAGAATCATATGGACCTCGTAGGAGTTGCTGAGGTAAGATGGAATGGACATGGAGAGTTGCAGGCAGATGAATATGTGTTGTATACTCAGGAGGAGAAGTAAAAGGAATGAACTGAGTAGGAATGATTACGACAAAGGAATTGGCTAAATGTGTGGAATATGTAGACTATGCAAATGACTGGGTTATTGGTGTAAGGCTGAAAGGAGCACAAAAAGATTTGTTGATTGTCCAGGTGTATATACCAAATTGTAGAGGAAACATATAATGTAATAGAGAGAATAATGGACGCAAATAGAAAATGCTGCAAAATAGTAATGGTAGACTGGAACGCCAATGTGGGAAAAAGGAAAGAGGGAAAAATAGTAGGCAGTCATGGTGTTGGAAAGAGAAATGATAGAGGTGAATGGCTAATTGACTTCTGCAGGGAAAGGCAGCTGATAGCGGCAAACACATGGTTCAAGAACCACAAGAGGAGGCTCTACACTTGGAAATCACCAGAGGATAAATACAGAAACCAAATCGATTTTATACTGGTAGAAGAAAGATACAGGAATGGAATCAAGAAGGTGCACACATTACCAGGTGCAGATATTAATAGTGACCACAACTTACTTATGGCAGAAATAGAACTAAGAATGAAAAAACTGAAGAAGGCGACCATGGTGAAGAAGTGGGATCTAGAGAAGATAAGATCCAACAAACAACAAATTACAGAAATGCTGTCTCGGGAGTTTCTAAACACACTTAGAGACAAAGAACCACCTGATAATGCCAATGAGTACTGGAATACGCTGAAAGAAGGAATCATTAAAGCAGGACAGCAAAATATAGGATATGTAAAAGGGAAAAGGTCAAAAAAACCATGGGTCACACAAGAAATGATTTCCAAGATGGAGGAGAGAAGAAAATTGAAAAACAAGAGCACTGAAGATGCAAGAAAGACATACCGAAGGTTAAATAATGAACTGCGAAGAGAAACAGAGCAGACTACGAAAAAATGGCTAAAAGAGGAATGTTATGAAATTGAAGAACTGGATAGGAAGCGAAGATACGACCTACTATACAACAGAGTAAAGACTATGACATGGGAACAAAACAGAGCAGGAAGTGCTACTATGCAAATTTTGAGTAAAGACGAAGAGGTAGTGTACTAAGATCGTGACGATGTCCTCCAGAGATGGGAAGAATATGTAAAAGAGCTATACGATCAAATATCAAACCAGAAACTCTGGAACTTTATACACAAAACAGTGTAAGTGATGACAAGAAAGGACCAACCATCATAACGGAAGAAGTAAAGTCTGCCATAGCTGCAATGAAAAATGGCAAAGCGGTAGGTATAGATACGATGTAAATAGGCTGTTTATGTTTTCTTATTGGCAACGTTACGTAGCGCTCTGTATGAAAATCACTGGCTGTGCTGTGTGCAGTCTGTGGCTAGTTTGCATTGTTTTCTGCCATTGTAGTGTTGGGCAGCTGGATGTGAACAGCGCGTAGCGTTGTGCAGTTGGAGGTGAGCCGCCAGCAGTGGTGGATGTGGGGAGAGAAATGGCAGAGTTTTGAAATTTGTAAGACTGGATGTCATGAACTGCAATATATATTATGACTTTTCAACACTATTAAGGTAAATACATTGTTTGTTCTCTTGCACTTTGTGAGTGCACAATTGGTGGTTATGGACTTGCTATATTATCCGCAAGACTCTTCAATGGTGATTGTGCACCTGCACAGTCGCAACAGATGGCTGTTGGCCATCTCTACAAGGACTACAGTGGGTCTGCATCTTTGATGACCCACCAATTCCATTATTTCTACAAGGACTACAGTGGGTCTACACCTTTGCTGACTCACCAGTACCATTATTTCTACAAGGACTGCAGTGGGTCTGCGCCTTTGGTGGCCCACCAAAACCATACTCTCTACCAAGACTATAGTGGGTCTGCTCTGTGATGACCTACCTACCAATATTCTTCAAAACTTCGAATGACTCTGCTGTGGGTTTGCTCTGTTGTGGCCCATTCCCTGTCTGCATGTCGAGAGTCAGCACTGTCTTTCCGTTGGAAGGAAAACACTACTTCTTCAAGACTGCATGGAAATCCACTACTTCTGTGTGAATTTTTTTTACTGCCCAGACTTTGAGAAAAACACTGCAATTTTACTGTGATGAATGATCAGGACCGTCTTTATGGACTGTGAGAAAATTTTAGCTTTTGACCAACATTGTATCAATAAGTGTGTGCATTTGATATCTTTGTTATTGTAATTATGAAAAATTTTATCAAATCATTATTGGTCACTGCTCAAAACAATTTGTAAATTTTTTTGTGGGGAGCATGGGGCTATGTAAGTAGACTGTTTATATTTTCTTATTGGCAACGTTACGTAGCGCTCTGTATGAAAATCACTGGCTGTGCTGTGTGCAGTCTGTGGCTAGTTTGCATTGTTGTCTGCCATTGTAGTGTTGGACAGCTGGATGTGAACAGCGCGTAGCGTTGTGCAGTTGGAGGTGAGCCGCCAGCAGTGGTGGATGTGGGGAGAGAAATGGCAGAGTTTTGAAATTTGTAAGACTGGATGTCATGAACTGCTATATATATTATGACTTTTGATGACTATTAAGGTAAATACATTGTTTGTTCTCTATTAAAATCTTTCATTTGCTAACTATGCCTATCAGTAGTTAGTGCCTTCCGTAGTTTGAATCTTTTATGTAGTTGGCAGTAGTGGCGCTCGCTGTATTGCAGTAGTTCGAGTAACCAAGATTTTTGTCAGGTAAGTGATTTGTGAAACGTATAGGTTAATGTTAGTCAGGGCCATTCTTTTGTAGGGATTTTTGAAAGTCAGATTGCGTTGCGCTAAAAATATTGTGTGTCAGTTTAAGCACAGTCATGTATAATTGATCTAAGGGGACGTTTCAACGATACCGGGAGAAATATTAAAATTCTTGAACCAAGATGGAATAAGAGAAATATTGAGATCCAACAAACAACAAATTACAGAAATGCTTTCTCGGGAGTTTCTTAACACATTACGAGACAAAGAACCACCTGATAATGCCAATGAGTACTGGAATATGCTGAAAGAAGGAATCATTAAAGCAGGACAGCAAAATATAGGGGATTATGTAATAAAATATATGACAGTTGCGAATAGCCTGAGGACTTTCTGACAACAGTAATGATTCCATTATCGAAAAAACAAGGAACCAAGAAATGCAGCGAGCACAGGACAATCAGCCTCATTTCACATGCAGCCAAAGTGATGTTACGAATAATTAGTAAAAGATTTGAAAAAGTAATGGAGGAGAATCTTGGCGAGGAGCAGTTTGGCTTTAGACAGAATACTGGCACCAGAGATGCAATAGGGCTCCTACGAATTTTGGGAGAAAGGTTTACTGAAAAAGGAAGATCTAGAAAAGGCATTTGACAATGTTGTTTGGGACAAGCTGGCGACTATAATGAAGGAAAATAGAGTGGACTGGAAAACCAGAAGACTTGTAAACTCATTATATCTTAATCAAAAAGTTTCAATTAAAGTGAGAGGAGAAAGTACAATCTGGATTGGACAAGGAAAAGGGGTAAGACAAGGATGCTGTCTATCACCTACTCCATTCAACCTCTACATGGAAAATATGATTGACCAATGCTCATTAGATGACAAAGGCGTAGAAATTGGAGGAAGAAGAGTAGGGTGTTTGAGGTTTGCTGATGACATGGTCCTTCTAGCCACAGGGTAAAAAGAATTACAGTGTTATTACACCTACAGTGTTGATTTTAGCCTATGACTATGCCTATTTAGGAAAGCTGTTTTATATTTGTTCTGAAGAAGGCGTGGTTACCCATGCTGAAACCTAGGTAAACACCAGGTAGTTTACGCAATCGAGGCGGATTTTTCATACTTATTGTAAGTTAGATTAAGTAGTGTGTAAGCCTAGGGACCGAAGAACTCAGCTGTTTGGTCCCATAGGAACTTACCACAAAAGTATGTGTATTGCATCTGGCATTAGCATCTCTGATAACAAAATTAAAACAATTTGGAATATTGTTGAAAGGAAAAAAGGGCACCAAGAGCACAAGAAGGCTGTATTACCACCAAACTGAAAAAAAAAGTTTATTAAGAAAAGTCAGAAGTTGAAAGTAGTTTTAATAATCATTTTCTAAATATTGTGAAGAAAATAGGGTTTATAGGGTTAACGTTTTCATTTGAAGAGGCAAAGCTATGTGTGTCAGAGCCAGTGCATGTACAATTTGACAAGAATGAAATTCTAGCCACCTCTTCTGAAATAGGGAAAATAATAAAATTACTCAAAAGTAAAAGCTCGCATAGAATGGATGGCACTTCCAACAGAGTACTGGAAGCTTCTTCCCAACACAGGATGACGGCAAGTAGGATTCGCGGCCACACATGCAATGGTTCACTGAAACGGTTGGATTATACTTTTAATATTTTGACGCAAAAAGTTTCTACATGTTTTTTTTATGATTTAAGAGTAAGAACTTAAACAGTTTATATTTTCAAAGGTTCACACTTTTAATAACTTCAGATACTAGTTAAGCACTCGCTCTATATTTCCACTTTTATAATCTAATATTTTTATCCCCTTTTATAGTTTAAGTATCCATTCTGGTATCTTAACAGAATGTTTTTTACACTGTTGACTTTTTGCAGCTTTTTCTGCAAGACCTTTTGTTTAACCCATAGCATCCATGCCAATATCGCTTCCTCGGCACTCCCTTCCCTTTTCTTCTTTGTCTGCTCTCAATCCCCCTTCGCACCATTTTATAATTTCACTATTTTGTGCTGTTTACATTTTAGATACTCGTTGTTCTACACTATTTTTACATAATTATAAGTTCTATAATTTTAGCACAGCCTCTCCTATTAACCACATGACATCCATACCATCCCATACCTGCTTCCTTTCCCCCTCCTCTAAGCAGCTTCACTCCATTTGCATTAACCCCCCTCCTTCGTCCAGCATATATGTATTTAAACCACTGACTGCAGATATGTGGTCCTGTGTAGAGAAGACAGACTACTGACGTAACTACTTAGATAAATTCTACACTTATGTATGATTCGTGTCTTTTCTACTTTTTGTAATATAGTAGATGGTTCATATTTAGTTTTACTTTGCTTTGGATCTTTAGGTAACCCAGAGTGATCAAAAGAGGTAATATTTTAATACAATAAATGATAATTTTTTTAACTGTCTAAACAGTTGCTGAATGTCTCAAGACTATTATGTCAACTATAGTGAAAATGGGCTTTATTATCTTGTAATAACTGTCACCAAATTCGCTTCGTTCGTTAGACAATTCTTCCAGCAAGATAGTACCTCCATGTTCTACTAGGCGGCCTCTTCCTAAACAGTCCCTATACACTCACTCAAAAGTAACACAAACCCTTGAAAACGGGCAACTGATTAGGCCAGTGCGCATGCTAGTGCACGGGAACACACTTTCGAACACTTTCTACACTTTCCACACATACAGAAAACTTTACTGATCCTTGAGTACAGACTCCCAGGAATAATCACCACCAAATCACACCACTTCATTCCGGCAAGGGCTGCCGGCTGACCCGCTCAAGTTCACCAGCTCCCAGCAGCTCCACCGAATTATTTTAGGATGCACGTCTTTGGGCCAGTCAGCCTCCATAGGAGAAATCTGTTATATCTCATAGTGCTGCTGCGAGGTGCTGCTGCCTGCCTCACTTCACTTTTTTCGCAGAGGGTTCTAGGGGACCACTCGCCTTTGAAAACAGCCGGGTCGGGCCAGACATCTCACTCTAGCTGGATTAGGAGAATCCTGTCTTTTATCTCCTGCCTGGAGGATAGCCCCACTCTCTTGGAAATCGGAAAACCAGCATTGACATTCACAACAGCGACAGCATTTCGACGGCAACGGTCCCCAATGATGTAATACAAGATCCCTTCTAAGTCTGAGACATTTACACAACGAGATGATTAGGGTAGCAGTTGATCAGCTTCTCTATCGAGATACAGCAGAAGAAAATGAGAAACACGTCGTTTTGCGTTATGTATGTCTGAAATTAAGGCTTTGCCCTACTATACAAACGTCGTGCACAGTCCTAATTAGTGTACCACGTATTTCCGTTCGTGTGATAGTGAATAATAATACTGGTGCTTAATCTGACCCAAGTCACTGAATGAATTTGTTCTTTCACTAATTTCGATTTCTGTGTTCCACATGACGAAATCTTACTGTGAAGTACGAAACATCAGTTGACTCTGTACGTATATCTGGTCAGTGATTAATATTTTGTGTCTAGTGCTATAGTGATTCTGTGTGTGATTACTGTGTCATGATATGTGATACGAATGATCAATGACAGTCCAGGCCACAATAAGACCTTCTTATGGTTACCAGCTAATAGGCAACTTACTTAGGTTTAATGTGTGTCGCTGTTCTGCGACACATTACAAGTCGGACACACAAATGGTAACAACACCTCTCGATATTTTTAAGAGAAATATCCAGTTACAGTGACATAATCATTATTTTTCGTTAGCCAAACAACGGACGACAGCTACATTTCTCAGAACCAATATACACCGAAGAGCCAAAGAAACTGGTACATCTGCCTAAAATCGTGTAGAGCCCTCGAAAGCACGCAGAAATGTCGCAACACGAAGTGGCATGGACTCGAATAATGTCTGAAGTAGTGCTGGAGGGAACTGATACCATGAATCCTGTAGGGCTGTCCATAACCCCGCAAGAGTACGAGAGGGTGGAGATCTCTTCTGAACAGTTCTGAACAGCACGTTGCAAGGCATGCTCAAGAATGTCTGGGAAGTTTGGTGGCCAGCGGAAGAGTTTGAAACCAGAATAGTGATCCAGGGACCAATCTGTAGCAATTCTGGACATGTGCGGTGTCGCATTGTCCTGATGGAATTGTCCAACACAATGGACCTGAGTGGATGCAGGTGATTAGACAGGATGCTTACGTACGTCACCTCTCAGAATCGCATCTAGACCTATCAAGGGGGCCATATCACTCCACTCGTCTCACACCATTACGGAGCCTCCACCAGGTTGAACAGCCCCCTTGCTGACAAGCAGGGTCCATGGATTCATGAGGTCGTCTCCATACCCGTACATGACCATCCACTAGTTACAATTTGAAAGGAGACTCGTCCGACCAGGCAACATGTTTCCAGTCGTCGACAGTCCAATGTCGGTGTTGACGGGCCCAGGCGAGGGGTAAGTTTTGAGTCGTGCAGTCATCAAGGGTACACGAGTGGGCCTTCGGCTCCGAAAGCCCATATCGATGGTATTTCTTTGAGTGGTTCGCATGCTGACATTTGTCTATGGCCCAGCATTGAAATCTGCAGCAAAATGGGGAAGGGTTGCCCTTCTCTCAAGTTCTTTTCAGTTGTCGTTGGTCCCGTTCTTACAGGATTTTTTCCGGCCGCAGTGATGGTGGAGATATGATGTTTCATCGGATTTCTGAAATTCACGGTACGCTCGTGAAATGGTCGCACGGGAAATACCCATTTTGTTTCTACCTCGGAGATGCTGTGTCCCAGCGTTCGTGCGCCGACTACAACACCACGTTCTAACTCACTTAAATCATGATAACCTCCCATTGTCGCAGCAGTAACCGATCTAACAACTATCGAGCGAGATGGCGAAGTGGTTAGCACACTGAACTCGCATTCGGAAGGACGACAGTTCAAACCCGTGTCCTGTCATCCTGATATAGGTTTTCCGTGATTTCCCTAAATCGCTTCAGGCAAATGCCAGGATGGTTCCTTTGAAAGGGTACGGCCGACTTCCTTCTCCATCCTTCCCTAATCCGATGGGACTGATGACCTCGCTGTTTGGTCCCCTACCACAAATCAACCAACAACCCAACCAGTCTAAGAACTGCTCTAGACATTTGTTGTCTTATACAGGCGGTGCCGACTGCAGGGCCATATCCTGCCTGTTTACATATCTCTGTATTTGAATTCGCATGCCTATATCAGTTTCTTTGGCACTTCAGACCAATACCCCTATTCTATACCTTAAAATGGATAAGAGTTGCGCCGCTATGCAATTTACAGGATGTTTGGAAATTCCTTTAGAACGTTCTAGGACTTGTAGAGTCGAGTGAATACATGATATTTTGAATAGGAACTCATTTCCGGAAACATACTGTTTCCGTTCTACGACAATTTCAGTTCGGATGTTTAACTCTCCAACTTCTGCTTGAGGAACTGAATTGTGGGAGACACAGTAGAATTATTAGATAACAAGTCGAATGGAAACATAACAGAACATCCATTCATCGCTCAAGGTCATTTGCATGCATTAACACTTAAAAATTACTTGTTTGCAGTATTTCAAAACAAAAAAGGACCCGGTACACTTTACGTACAGCAGCTCGATGTGGCGACCACCAACATTGCTACAGACGTTGTACCTACGGGGCAAGTTCTGGTACACACTCTTCGTCCCACCTGGTGTCTCTTCAATTTCTATTGCAGTGGGCAGAGATCGTGCCAGCAAACTTTACTCTGTCTCGAAGCAAGACAGACGTTAACTGACATCATGTGACCGTCTGACGTGGTACACGTTATCCTGTCTACTCTGTGGCATATCAGGACAAGCAACTCTGAGACTTTTCTCCTCCCCTCAACAGACGTGGATACGTTACACACCTGAACTGAAACTTTTTTTTTAACTTCGTCTCATGCGACGTGGAAGTGTGGCCGAGGCACGTGTCGATACAACACTGTGAAGTTCATTTACAATAGGTCGTGCTTGATGATTGGAGTTACCAACGGTTTGTAGTAGGTAACCCAGGCTGTAATGTAGCTCTTCTGCATATAACAGTGGATGCCACTTTTGCATCCGTCAAAATATTTCTCGTAAAATGTATGACGATTGTGATACGACGTAACAAATAGATCTCTGCCGAGGTCTCACAGGCATAGCTTTCTTGTGCAGTCATTTTATCTTTGCTTTGTAAATGTCCACGTGATCTTTCTTGTAAATGCATCTTATAGTGCAGGTCCTATGACTCGCAGACATCTGGATGACTTTGACGTAGACATTTATGCTTATGTAAACCATCTTTCAAATGTATTTTTTTCCAGTCTTTGATCACAATATCAATTCTTTTGACGATGACGGGTATCAGTCAGTAATGACTATCCTCAGATCTTTTCTACACCACGTCAGAAAGAGATAAGGCCGTAATGGTATCACTTTAGGACATGGTGTAGAAAAGATCTGAGGATAGTCATTACTGGCTGTAACCGGTCATGGTCAAAAGAATTGATATTGTGATAAAAGACTGGAATAAAAAAACGTTTGACAGTATTGGATCACTGTTCATATACGCGACTGTGTCGCAGCTGGTAAGTCATCTTGGTACTATGGTGATTATGTGTTTACTAATAGCGTCTCAAGGTATAAAGACATAGCTAGTTAACCGGACACTGCTTCTATATAAAATTCCACTGACGATGTGCCATGCCCGATAGTAGATTGACAAATCAGGTATAATAATTAATACAGCTTAAGACGTACCTACAAGACGTTTGTTACACATTACATGCAAGTTGCTAAGCAACCCCTCCAGGTACAACATGTGTTAGCATGCCACTCCCGGGATTCGGGAAGGCGCACCAGCCCTGGATCGAATCCTCCCTGGATGCAGCTTTTACACGGTTTCCCACATTCGGCTAGGTGAATACCGTGCTGATAACCCGCCCCATCTCGGTTACACGATTCGCAAACATTTTGAAAACTGATTGGCACCAGTCAGTCCTCCTTTCACATAACTTTGTAGTTTTATGATTTCGCAGCTCGATAAAATAGGCACAGCATCTTTTCTCTGCCTGTGTTTTCCCATATCTGAAATTCCAAGGAGGAAGATCATGCTCGAAACCAAAATTGACTGTGAAATATGCTCATAACTTAACCACAAACGTTGACAAATCTTGGGTAACATGCTGACGTCGTGAAGATACGGCATACGTCCAGAAAAAAGACGGAAGAAGGTGCTGCAAGTTGCGGAGCATCCAACAGACAAGAATTTCACTTTCAAAACTCCGTCAGATGCCGCGTTCGCTCTATCTAGTGTCGTCTACCAGCCCAGTAGCGACCTTTTACTGTGTAGCTTTTGTCATGCATATAATGCCTTATCTGAAATCTCATTTTAGAGTGCTATGTATTTTAAGTGGGACTAGTGAAAGTGGGAATGCGAGAAAACGAAATTAAACCTAACTAGGCTATAAGACAGCGTCGCTCCTTATCCTCACGGCCGCTAAACTTGAGTTTCCAAGTAGTAATAACGGAAATGAGACGACATATTGTACCCAGAGTAAAACTGAAGAGAGAACGTTTAGTAAGAGTAACGATTGCATACAGCCATAAAAGTAAGAACGAGATAGAAGAACAGTGGCATGGAAAAGGCGGAGCATGAGATAAAGTGCGAAAGGAGAACAGGCGAAAATGTCGTTGAATTGCGACATGCAGAATACTAAGCACGTGGAATACACAGGTTTCTCTGACGGGTGAACTTCACTAGAACTTCCACGTACACAGCTGGGAAAACACGACTGCCCAAATATCGTTGTTTCGCAACAATCGTATAGCAGTTTAGCACTACTCTAGTGTAGAAATCTTTGTATCTGTTTCTTACTGAGACGATATTCATATGCAAGGTACGAGGGGCTTTCAGTAAGCAACGCAATACATTTCTTCACGCACAATATCGGTTGAAAAACTGCAGAATTCGTTGTGAGACATGGTGGAATATTCCTGCTTCAGTTCCTACAGTTTCATGAAGTTCCGATGGACGGCGCTATACGCACCCTTCAAAAAGGTGTCTTTAGTGGATGTGTGTTGAAAGCAGAGAGCCGTCATCGAGTTTCTTTTGGCGGAAAACCAGAGCATCGCAGATGTTCGTAAGTGCTTGCAGAATGTCTAGGGAGAGCTCTCAGTAAACAACACCACTGTGAGTCGTTGGGCGAAGCATCTGTCATCATCGCAGCGGGGTCGTGAAACCTGTCCGGTCTCCCACGTGCCGGCCAGCAATCTTGGAACGTGCGGACACTCTCATTCCAGATGATCGATGGATCACAATCAAATACTTCGTTGTACACCTGAACGTTTCCGTTGAAAGCGATGACATACTCGTGCAGCAGCTGGGGCACTCAAAGGTGTATGCTCGCTGGGTACGTAGCCGCCGAAAAACCATAAAAAACAAAGAAGGACCACGTGTGCGGAATTGGTTGCGCGTTACGACGCTGACCGTGAGTATTTTTTATCAAATATAGTTACAGGCGATGAAACATGAGTTCATCACTTCGAAGAAAAAAAAGAAGGAAAAAAAACTGACAATCCATGAGGTGGCACCACACTACTTCTGCTCCGAAGAAAAATATTAAAGCCGCATCCTCAGTCACTAAAGTCATGGCAACGGTCTTCTTGGACTGGGTTATTCTGTTTGATGTCCACCCTCATGGTGCAACGATCAACTCTGGAGTGTATTGTACTACCCACAGGAAATTTAAGATACAACTTCAGCGTGTTCGTCGCCACAAACGTGCCAATGAACTTCTCCTTCCCTATGAGGCCTCACACACGTCTTCGATACGTCAAGCTGACTTTGTATATGTTTGGTGCCACTACTGCACTTCAGGTTTAGTTGTCAGCTGATGTCAAGGTTTACAAAGTGAGGTCTTACATGCTGGTAGTAGGTATTCTTTCTGTAAGGGAGGACACACACTTGCAGGTTCCGCCAGGTAATCAGATAAGATTTCTATGCCGCAGTTATCAACAATATACACTTAGGTATCAGAAGTAATGGGGCTGCGATATGTTCATGTGCAGATGGCAGTATTGTCGCGTACACAAGATATAAAAGGCATTGCATTGATGGAACTGTCATTTGTACTCAGATGATAGGTTTCCGGACGACAGACTTTGAACGCCGGTTGGTAGTTGGAGCTAGACGCATGGGACATTCCATTTCGAAAATCGTTAGAGAGTTTAATATTCCGAGACCCACTGTGTCAAAAGTGTGCCGAGAATACCCTATGTCAGGCATTACTTGTCACCACGGACTACCTAGTGCCGGGCGGGGTAGCCATGCGGTCCGGAGCGCCTTGCCACGGTTCGCGCGCCTGCCCCTGTCGGAGGTGCGAGTCCTCGCTCGGGCATGGGTGTGTGTGTTGTCCTTAGCGTAAGTTAGTTTAAGTTAGATTAAGTAGAGTGTAAGCTTATGGACCGATGCCCTCAGCAGTTTGTTCCCATAGAACTTACCACAAATTTCCAAAAAACAACCTAGTGCCCCACAGAGAGCAATGACATTTGTGAGTTTCAACAGACAAGCGACACTGCGTGAAATAAAGGCAGAAATAAATGTGGAACGTGCAACTAACGTGCCAGCTATGACATTGCGCCAGAATTTGGCGCTAATGGGCGATGGCAGCATACGACCGAGGCGAGTGCGTTTGCTAGCAGCTTGACATCGCCAGCAGAGCCTCTTATGTGCTCGTAACCATGTTGGTTGGACCATACACGACTGGAAAACAATGACTTGCTCAGCTAAGTCCCGATTACGGTTGGTGAGAGCAGATGGTAGGATTCAAATGCCGCGCAGACTCCACGAAGCCACAGAGCTGTCAACAAAGCACTGGACAAGCTGGTGGTGGCTCCATAATGGTGTGGGCTGTGTTTACAAAGATGGACTGTATACTCTAGACCAGAAAAACCAATCATTGGCTAGAATTGGTTATGATTGTCCACTTGGAGACCATTTGCAGCAATTCACGTGCTTCATGTACCCAAACAACGATGCCGTGTCACCGGGCCACAATTGCTCGCGATTGGTATGAAGAACATTCTGGAAAAGTCGAGCGAATGATTTGGCTACCCAGATAGCCTGACATGAACCCCGTATAACGTTTATGGTAACTGAGAGATCAGTTCGCGCAAAAAACCCTGCACTGGCAATACTTTCGCAATTATGGACGCCTATAGAGGCAGCATGACTCATTATTCTGCAGGGAACTTCCAACGACTTGTTGAGCCCATGCCACGTCAAGCTGTTACATTACACCAGGCATAAGGGAGTACAACACGATTACTTTTGTCACCTCAGTGTACTTCAAGCTCCGCTTATATTCTTCGTTGCGCTATGAAGGTTCCCCGTACATCTGAATACATCAAATGATGTCAGGTTAATATTCATTCTTAGAGCATATTGTCAGGAAACTGTTCTTGAAGTCATACCAGTTATGTACTGAGTCTATTTGCAAAAAAAAAAAAAAAAAAAAAAAAAAAAAAAAAAAAAAAAAAAACAGTATGCTTTCACCTGATATTCTCCGGTAGGAAGTGTGGTAGATGCAGCAGGCTTTTTCTTTGTAGTTTTGAAGACAAGACGTGCTGTTGTTTAGCGTGGTCGATGCCAAAACAGCTGCACGCGCTGAAATCGAACAACATGTTTGACACGCACTGGAAACGAGCAAATACAGTTGCCTCCAACTATATTCGCAAATAAAACTGAGCGCGGAACAAGGCAGAAGCAACGTCGTTTCGGAGAGGGTACCGATGCGTGACGTCGCACGCATTACGCAAAGTGTAGCAGCGGGCCACACTAATGTACGCAAATAAGTGGCGGCGTCACCGGCGTATGCAAATCAGACGCATCGCTAATGCCGCCGCTTGGGCGCTGTTAGTCAACTCGGCGTCCGTATGCTCGGAGCGGCAGAGTGTTTCTGGAAACTGCTCGCTGCTGCCGGTGCCTGCGAGCGGAAGATAACCGAGGCAGCTCAACGGGGGTAGTCTAGATGACGCCATTTCATTTTCATTAGCTTCTTCACAATTTGTACAGAACCAATAACACTGCTGGAGATGGCTGTGACGATAATATCAAGATATTATATCTCTTTATACGCGTATTCAAATCTAATCTAATTTTGTAAGATCTGACATCGTGGAGTCAATGAAATTCAACTATCAGTACTACACTCTAAGAAAAAGAAAAAGAAGAAGCGACACACCACGAAGAAATTATCCGATTGTGACGGAAATCGATAGAAATAATGTACATGTACAGACAAACGATTACAGTTCCGGAAAAAATGGATAGTTTATCCATGAGTAGTAGCTTCACAAATCGAACAAGTCACCGATGCGTTTGTCTTTCTCTGGCCTTTCCGAAAACAGTTATTCGGCTTCGCACTGGTTGTTAGTGTTTCTGGATCCCTCGTGAGGGTAATTCTGCCCACCTTGCGCATTGAATCGTCATAATCCCGAAAAGGTTAGAGGGCTCAGCCTATAAAGTTCCAAATGCTCTCAGTTGGGGAGAGATCCGTCAACCGTACTGCCCAAGGTAGGGTTTGGCAAGCACAAAGACAAACTCGCACTGTGCGCGGGCGGGCATTATCTTGCTGAAATTTAAGCTCAGGGTGGCTTCCCATGCTGGGCAACAAAACGGAGCGTCGCATATCGTCGAAGTACCTCTGTGCTGTAAGGGTGCAGCAGATGGTGACCAAAGGGGTCCTGCTATAACACTCCTGGTTTCGGGCTGTATGAATGGTGACAGTCAAGTTGGTATACTCCACTATCTGAGAGTCTCCAGACATGTCCGTTGGTCATCGGGGCTCAGTTCGAAGCGGGAGTCATCACTGAAGATAATTCTACTCCAGTCACTGACATTCTAGGCAGAAGAAGTGTCTGGAGACACCCCTCACATCGTTGGGGTACCAACTATGAAGTATGGGCTGACATTTCTTTTCATAGCAGGACAACTTTGATTGTCATTCGCGACACCGTAACAGCACAGTTGTACATCTATGATATTTTACTACTCCATTTGTTGCCCTTCATGGTAAACCATCTTGGGCTCATATTTCAGCTAGATAATGTGCTCCCACACACGGTGAGAGTTTCTACCGCTTGTCTGCGTGCTGGCCAAACCCTATGTTGACCATCAAGGATGCCGGATCTCTTCACAACTGAGAATTTTTCGAGCATTATGAGCAGGACCCTCGAACCAGTTCGGTATTTTGACAGAATTTGTCACGATATGCCTCTGGAACACATCCAACAACATTGTCAATCAGTTCCAGGCAGAATAACTGCTTCCACAAGCGTTAGAGGTGGACTGACGGGCCGGCCGTGGTGGCCGAGCGGTTCTAGGGCACTTCAGTGTGGAACCGCGCGACCGCTACGGTCTCACGTTCGAATCCTGCCTCGGGCATGGATTTGTGTGATGTCCTTAGGTTAGTTAGGTTTAAGTAGTTCTAAGTTCCAGGGGACTTATGACCACAGCAGTTAAGTCCCATAGTGCTCAGAGCCATTTGAACCTTTTTTTTGCAACTGTTGTCAACAGCAGGCACGTGACTGGACGGAAACAAGACACACGGTGCATATCGTTGACATTTGTATTGTCAGGCACTGCCTTTGTACAATACAGGTGCTAAGCTAATTGAAGCAAGAAACCTAACGAACTGCAGTAACTCTGTAACACGAAGCTGGAAACCGTGGGTCTCTTAGACCAAACAAATTACTGCGAAGGTACCCCTGAACAACTTCTGAAAATTTATCGGTAGAGAGTTGTTCACTATGTGTAATGCACTATGCGACGTTACCACGTTGTACGAAAAGAGAAATGGCAATGGTGATATAGGATATTTAATGAACCATGTACTGCTTCGACATCATTTTTCGTTGTCCACCCCCCCGTAACTGAATGGAGCCGGCACGGTAGCTCAGCGTGTTCGGTCAGAGGGCTGCTCGCCCCCTGTTATAAAAAAAACTGAGTAAAGGAATCAATGATCAACTTGGACGGATGTCCGCCCAGACCAAACGCAACGAATAATACTTAAAAAAAAGATGGTGGATCACTTGCCCACGAAAGGCAAAGATTAGCTGGCAGGGTAGCTAACCGTGTTCGGTCAGAGAGCTGGTTGGCCTCAATAACAAAAAAACTGAGTGAAAGGATCAACAAACGAACTTGAACGGATGTCATGTGACGTCCGCAACGACCAAAAACACAACGATCAACAACTAACGCAATGAAAAAAAAAATGGTCAGCGTGACGGATTGTCAATCCTCTGGGCCCCGGTTCGATTCCCGGCTGGGTCGCGGAATTTTCTCCGCCCAAGGACTGGTTGTTGTGCTTTCATCTTCATTCTATCACCCTGATCTACTGCAGGTCGCCGAAGTGGCGTCAAATTGAAAGACCAGCACCCGGCGAACGATCTGCCCGACGGGGGGCCCTAGCCATACGATTAGATTAGATTAGAAATCCTTTTTACTATATAGACAATAGACAGCACTAGAAAATGAAACTATAGCTCGACAATGACTGTTGCATAGCAACTTCACTCGGTATTATTTCATCGCTGAGACCGCCAGTAACTAGCTACACAACTAGCAGTGCGAAGTCATCCAACTTCTGTAATAGTGAGCTACCGAGTGCTGACTACCTGTAATATTACGCACATTATACTTGAAATTTTTCACCAATGGTATGGAAAGAAAAGCTTTTCGATTACAAAAAAGAAAGGTTTCGTAAAACCGACATTACGTATGCTTTATGAGATATCGTTTGTTCAGTCTGTTTCAAAACTGATCGTAAGCTTAAGGTTGGGGATAAAAAGAACGCTGTCCGTAAACCCCAACACTGTCATTTTTTCTACTGAGGTACACACATATGCGCTGAAGAGCCTAAGAAACTGGTACACGTGCCTAATATCATGTAGGGGCTCCGCCATGGACTCGACTAATATCTGAAGTAGTGCTGGAGGGACTTGACACCATGAAACCATAAGAGTACAAGGGGATGGAGATCTCTTATGAACAGTAAGTTGATAGGCATCCAAGATATGCTCAATACTGTACATGTGTGGGAAGTTTCGTTGCAGCGGAAGTGTTTAAACTCAGAAGGGTATCCTTGGAGCCACTTTGTAGCAATTCTGCACATGTTGGGTATCACATTGTCCTGCTGGAATTGCCCAAGTCAGTCGGAATACACAATAGACATGAACGGATGCAGGTGATCAGACAGGATGCCTACGTACGTGTCACCTGTCAGGGTCGTATCTAGACTTATCAGGGGTCCCATACCACTCCAACTCCATACGCACCACGCCATTACAGAGCATCCACCAGCTTCAACAGACCCTGCTGACATGCAGAGTCCATGGATTCATGACGTTGTTTCCATACCCGTACACGTCTATCCGCTCTATACGATATGCTTCCAGTCATCAACAGTCCAATGTCGGTGTTGACGGGTCCAGGCGAGGCATAAAGTTTTGTGTCGAGCGTACATGAGTGGGCCAGCTCCGAAAGTCCAAATCGACGATGTTTTGTTAAATGATTCGCACGCTGACACTTGTTGATGGCCCGGCACTGAAATCTGATGCAATTTGCGGGAGGGTTGCACTTCTGTCACGTTGACCGATTCTCTTCAGTCGTCGTTGGTTCCGTCCTTGCAGGATCTATTTTCAACCGCTGCAATGTGGGATATTTGATGTTTTGCCGGATTCCTGATATTCACGGTACACTTGTGAAATGGTCGTACAGGAAAATCCCCACTTCATCGCTACCTCGGAGAATCTGCGTCCCATCGCTCGTGCACCGACTACAGCAACACATTCAAACTCACTTAAATGTTGGCAACGTGCCATTGTAGCAGCAGTAACTTATCTAACAACTACGCCAGACACTTGTTTTCTAATATAGGCATTGCCGACCGCAGCGCTAATCACATATCTCTGAATACGCATGCCTATACCAGTTTCTTCGTCTGATGTCCTTCATAAAAGTAAACATTAGCAGACGAGTACAGTAAACCTTCGGAGATAAATGCATTTACCTTGCAACACAGCAATGACATGGTATCTTTTTGCGTACAATGAAAACAGTGTGTGTGTGTGTGTGTGTGTGTGTGTGTGTGTGCTTGTGTTTCACATCGGCTCCTGAACCATCAGATGGAGGGAGGCGAGGGCTTGTTGTGTGGTTCGTATCAGACTGCATTCTAGGGGATATACATATGGATGGGCAAATCAGAGTAGAGATGGGGGAAGAGGAAGTGGATAGCGAGTGAAGGGAGAATGAGGCAGACAGAGAAAGGATATAGGGGGAGATAGACAGATAAAGGGAGTGTGAGATGGACAGAGAGAGAGAAGATGAAGGAAGCGATGGACAGATGTGCGAGAATATGATGCACAGAGAGTGATGGACGAGGATATGGAGAGAGAGGGGGAGGAGTAGATGGACAGAGACAAAGGAGAAGAAGATGGCCAAAGTGACGAGTAGAGGAGATAACTAGAGTGAGGGGTAGGAGGAGATAGAGAGTAGATGGATGGACAATGAGATGGAGGACACAAGTGTATTAGGTAGGTAGAAGATGTAGAAGGGTAGTGGCCAGCTGGAAAAGGAAGATGCGAGGAGATGGATAAATATAAAGAGAGGATAGGGACACTAAGGACAGAGGAGAGGAGATAGATGGAAAAGGAGATTTACAGAGGCAGTAGAAGGAGATGGATAGAGAGAGAGAAGAGAGAATGATGAGGAGGAGATGTACAGTGAGACGGGAAGAGAAACTGAGGAAGAGGAAGGAGGTGGAGATAGAGTGAGGGGCAGGAGTAGATGGACAGGACAGACTGGACAAGATGGACAGGGGGAAAAGGAGGAGGAAATGGACAGAGGTGGGAGGAGAATGATGGTGGTCAGAGTGAGGAGGGTGGAGGGTGTTGACAGAGGGGGCAGGAAATCTAGAGGTGGAGGAGGAAGTGGGGAGAAAGAGAGGTAGGAAGGGATGGGCAGAGAGAGGAGGATGAGTTTTAAAGATAGATAAGGAACGAGAAGAATTTGAACAGAGTGAGAAGGAAGGTGGTACTGAGGGAGATAGGAGGAGGAGATGGACAGAGATAGGTTATGAGGAGATGGACAGGGCGTGGATGGGAGATATGAACAGAGAGAAGGGGGAAGATGAGATGAACAGAGAGGAGAAAGGAGCAGAGAGAACAGAGAGGGGGACACTGACAGAATGAGGAAGTAGGAGATGATGGAGAGAGAGGAGGAGGAAGGAGATGGACAGAAGAGAAGATGGACTCGTTGGGGGCAGGAGCAGATTGAGAGAGACAGGGGCAGGAGGAGGTAAAGAAGGGGGGAGTGAGGGAAAGGAAATGATGGGCAGTGGGGAAGGAGTAAATGGGAGGAGTGAGGTAAGGTGGACACAGAGAGGGCTAGAAGATGATGAACTGAATAAGGATGGAGTGGGAGATGGACAGAGGGGGAAGAGGTGTAGGAGGACAGGAAGGTGATGGACAGTGTGGTGTAACGACGTATTAGTTTTCGTTTGATATATGTATGACCATGTGCAGACTTCGTCACCTACGTCAGTTACAACCCACTTCAAAATGATTCATATTCTTTTAAATTGTCATAGGATGGTTCTTGAACGAAACTGTAAAACATCCGTTGAGTCGTGTGCAAAGAATTACATCACTTGGGCCAATTGGTTTTTGTAACTTTTCCCAATTTAAATTTCGTTTGTTTCTCCTCAGAAATTATATTGACACACGTTATCTTGATCTAATCGATATCAGAATCACACATTAAATAAACTTTTTAGATTCAAAGTTTCGGTGAACGACGTAAGAATTACTAATCTTGTCAAATATATTATTAATCCGTTCACACAATTCTTCATAAATAAATCTTCAAGACACGTGTTTCAACTTTAATAGCATACACTATTTTATTAGCTTCCTACACATACAGATGTGAACTTGAGCGTTGACAGACAGTGACTGACATTTCCATAAGATTAAGCTCTATATGACGTCATTGTTGTACAAAAAGAGTATAAAAATTCATTTTTAATTTTTAGAAACACGACGCAACAACTCGGTTCCAGGATCTTCTGTTGCTCCTTGGCTGTCGACCCGCGACGTATAGCGGCCAGCAATTTCCTCTCTGGTCGCGGCAACGAAGATGCTGTCCCCGTTCGTTGCGCTGATCTCTCCGTACATGAAACACATAAAAAAAATACAAAACTTTTAGATAATTCACATCTATTACAAATAATAAGAAAACACATAAACAAAACTAAATTAAACTTATAGTCACCTGCAAACTGGGCTGACTTTGGTGGATGGGTGACGCTTAATTTCGTCCCACTACATACCCCACCCACAAGCTCAGTTTGTCAGGTTTTAACCGAAATTAAAACTTTTCAATATACAATATTTAACTGTTAATACATTTTCCTCACATTTTACGTAACCTAGAGTCCTTGCTATTAGATAGATTTAATCCTTTTAATACGATATTGTTGTGACTATTTGTCATTTACTCTTAATTGTGCTATTATGGTAATTCGTAACCGAATATAGGGAGATTGCTCCTCTTCAGTTAATAGTTGCTAATAAATACTAATTTACTACGTTCTTTAACGTTGTACATTAGGACAGAGCGTTCAAATGGTGATAGATTAGTTTCAGTTTCATTTATTTACTAGAGTTATTCTTTCCAAGAATGTATATTACTAATAAGTTTCTCACAATAACTAATAGTACTATTTACTTACGTCATTCTCTTCCCTAATGCCTTATTTATGCCTGAGGTCAAGAAGAAATCAAGCAAAACTTTCTTTAGAATCTCGGCACGGCTTTCTTTACCTTCGGACACCTTGTTGGGTAATGGCCATTTATTTAGGAGAAACAAGCGAGAGAGCCCCGTTTGGTGTGTTCTATATTAACACTATTACAAACCTCTATTAAAGGCACTCTGCTATGTTCTCGTGAGCCATATAGCTCTGGACGCCCATGGTCCCTAAAACTATTAACCATCCCCTTTGGTTCCTACTATCCGAGTAAATTTAAAATACGCAAAATTCCTTTAGACCTAAGAGCAAAATTTCCTCCATATAAATCCCCCTTTTGGTTATCTTTCTCTTTTTGAAGTACCAGTAGATTATTGTAGAACACATGTTTAAGCTTTCTGTCATTTATTTAGAATAACACGTAACTATCACGAAAAACTTCACATGGATAAACTATGAACGCTCTTCCGTGTGTAACATATACTAAATATTAACTTATTTAGGAATGAAGGGTTTCATTTGATCAACACTATATAAACCTTTAATTACACCTGATGAAGGTTCCATAAGAAGTAATGCTTTGGGATGTACAATCTTATGTATAACATATGGACCTTCAAAGATAAAGAAGAATTTTCTACATTCCTTACCGATCTTAGAACTTTTAGGATGAAATCGTACTAACACAAGATCTCCTACCTGAAATGAGGGTTCTATAGCCTGTTGCTTATAACTTTTAATTCTCCGTTCGGCATTTTTTACAATCTGTTCGCAAACTTTTTCGTCTGGAATGCATTGTTGGATCTCATTTACTGGTGGCCAAGGTAAAGCAGCTAGTAAAGGCTCACCTATAATTCGTTTGCCTAAAATTTCTATAGGTGATAATCCCGTCGTTAGGTGAGGCAATTCATTTAATATCTTTTCGAATTCAGGCATTAGTTTGGCCCACCGAGTATGTTTATGTGCACAATAAGTTCTACATAATCGTCCTAATTCTTTCATGACTCTTTCTACTAAATTACTCTGAGGGTGATATTTCGAAATTAAGATATATTTGATTCCATATTGTTTTATCATATCTTGAAATCTTTGACTAATAAAGGCACTACCGTTATCAGACATAAGTCGTTTAGGAATGCCCCAGTTAACAAAGTAATTTCGGGTGAGGCAGCGTATAACGCTTGCTGTATTCGCTCGTTTCAAAGTATATAGATTCACATGTTTGGACCAACATTCCATTACAACAAACACATAAGTTAATTCTCCTGAACTACGAGGCAGAGGGCCGAAAAAATCTAATGACAGTAGATCCCACAAATAATACTTCTCACAATACGGGACATATTTTTGAAATAATAATACTTCATTAGATGTTTAATACATTTATGAATTCCAAAATGCCCGTAACCTTCATGAATATAAGTAATTAACTCGTCCACAACAGTTTTCGGAATGCAGATTTTCCATCTCTGGTGTTCCCTCTGTGCTTTCCAATACAACAAGTCGTTAAAATATAACCACACACCCCGGGTGTTAACTGTTTCGTCCCCATTATTAAGGTTTTGTATAATTCGTAGAATAACATTTTTCTTTCCTTTATGTAATACGGTAACCTACTACTTAGGACTCGTATTAAATGACTTTCAATAATTGGTTCTTCAATTAATTTAGCACGGTTTAAATGCCATTCAAAATAATTCCTATAACCTCCCCACCGTTTAGAATATGGAGGAGGGTCTAACAACTCTAAAGTTAAGTGTTGTTGTTTTCCTCTTGACCAATAATTTTGTTTAAACTGCTTAACAAAATCATCCCAATCCCTGAATTCAGTTCTATGCAGTACTGCCCATTCCGCAGCTTCTGCTTCTAAATGTCCTTTTACAAATTGAATGCGTTTTTCATTACTCCATTTAGGAGATAATGATGTTTCAAAAGCTTTTATAAAGATTATAGGGTGAAGTTCGCCTCCTGGTTTGAATACAGGAAATCGACTTGCTACATTTGAATTTGTCGTTATGTCATCCAGACATTCTGCGAGAGAAATAGTCGGATTTTGTTTAGATTTCAGAGACGGAGTTGCATCGGATTGGCTTGCCGTGATTTCTTTATTCCTATTGTTGTCGTCCGTGCTAGCAAATTCGATGCGACTGTTGTCTCTGATTACGTTATTACCTCTGCTACCTGAAATGTTCTCGTTATTATCTAATTCCGATAACCGTTTAGTAATTTCCTGTATCCGCATTTCTGTATTGGATACGCGATTAGCTAATATCGATTCTTCACTGTGCTCACGATGTGAACGCTCTGTACCTTCATCAATGTTATTATCTTCGGCAGTCTCAAGGTTACTGCATATTTCAGTAATTAAAAATTTCGTGTTTTCGATTTCAGTATGGTACTTTTCTACTTGATGAGTTAAAGTCTCTAATTCTACATTATCTATTGAAGAAATCTCTACAGGTTTGGTAGAGACCTCTTTAATAGATTTCAATAATTCTCTGCGACCCGTTTCTGTTTGCATAGAAAATTCATCTCGTAACATATCGTTATTTTTCTGTATTTCATTTACAACTAAGATATTGACACTATCTAGTCTCTCGGTTAAGTCAGTGATATCGTTTCGCATGCGAGCTTTTTCCTCGCGCGATTCCTGGATATGTTCTTCTAACCTTTTACAATTATCAGCAATCTTATTACTAAGTCCTACTAATTTTTCCTGCATTTCAACTTTAGAAGACTCTATTTTATCACTTAATTCTCGACTGGTTTCATTAAGATATTCCTGCAACCTGTCCGTTGATTTTGTTAGCTCCCCTTTAAGTCTAGCAGTAGATTCCTCGTTAGACTGTTTTAA
The DNA here is from genome assembly GCF_021461385.2 of Schistocerca piceifrons. Lineage (NCBI taxonomy): Eukaryota > Metazoa > Arthropoda > Insecta > Orthoptera > Acrididae > Schistocerca > Schistocerca piceifrons. Next base: position 562,759,977 of record NC_060141.1, read on the forward strand.
TTCCTGTTTTAGTTCCTCTTTTAATCTAGCAGTAGATTCCTCGTTAGACTGTTTTAATCTAGCCATAGATTCTTCGTTAGACTGTTTTAATTCCTGTTTTAGTTCCTCTTTTAATCTAGCAGTAGATTCCTCGTTAGATTGTTTTAATTTAGCGATCGCCCTAAAAAGGGCTCTCATGCTCCTATCGGACATAGATTGCTCTTCGTCTGACATTTCACTTCCCGACATTATTGTAAGATATTAACTATTTACACACGCAGACTTGCAATCAACAATCCTGTAAAAGCACACTCCCTATGTACAACACTCCACTTCCAACTTGAAACAAACTCACCGGACACTAATATTGTAATTTGTAGTTCTCGATGATCAGTGTGCTGCTATGGGGCTGCAGAAGAAACAGCTGTCGATGCAGCCGCTGAGATGCTGCGACCCCGCTTCCGCAACCGGCAGGACGCTGAGTCGAACACCGGAAACGTCGCTGGCTGCAACCACGCCCGGCACCGCCGTAGACAGGCGAAGCCCTCAGCAACACCTCTAATACCAGCCGGAGGAACGCCCCGCAGCTGACGTACTGGGCCTATTAGTTTAGGGAGAAAAAAGGTTGTCGGGGTTTGCAGCGTTCAGCTGCTGCCCAACAGATGCGCCTTCTCGTGGAACAACTGCGTGACCGTACTGCTTGGCTGCGGCTCCGTCAGATGCCCACACCCACGAAGTCGCCGCTGGCTGGTGAAGGCTCCACGAAAACTCGCGTTGACTTCCGAAGGACTCTTGATGTTTTGTTTCGTACCTGTGTGCCTTAGTTCGTCCCACTACAACAGTCAATAACACTTGAACACAGAAAGGGGGAGTGGATGTACAGAGAGAGAGTGTGTGGATGGACAGGGAGAAGGGGAGGAGGAGAGGGTGAGAGCGGGATGGGAAGTGGAGAAAGACAGAAGGGGAAAGGGGGATAGGAAGATTCAGAGGTGATGGACAGTCAGGAAGAAAGTGCAGATGGACAGAGAGAGGAGAAGGAGTGGATGGATAGATACAGAGGTGGGAAAATGAAGGTGGATGGAGAAGATGTACAGATAGGGAGAAGGATATAGGGACTGAGAGGGATGGGATGGATAGCGAGGGGGAAGAGGAAGTAAAAAAAAAGGGAGGGCAAGTGGAGGAGGTGTAGGAGGCAAGTGGAAGAGAGTGGAAGAGAGATAATCGTCAGGTGGAAGAGAGAGTGGGTGTAAAGTGGAACAGGGAGAGGGTGTGTGAGCATGATCAAATGTTTCTTTGATATCTTTGTAAGTCAACAGTTGACGTAATGAAGTAAGTAATTTTGAAAACGAATTTGTGCAAAAATATCACAAAAATAGCATAATAAAATAAATAACGTTGTACCACCTTGGCAACAATTTAAGAAAGAGGTGAGGTTGAAAACCAAATATTAAAAAAAGAGACTTTAATACAAATTTGATGAAAAGCAAGTTATTTCAGGAAGAATCTTCTAGATTGTATTTATGCTATACAGTCTTCGTTAGGAAGTAGTGGTATAACGAGCCGATAATGTCGTAATGAATTCTATCCCTACATGCTCAAATCTCTGATTTAAAATTATCGTGCATAGTTTACACAGAACAGCGAAATTGTTGTTAATGCACTGCTTAGTGCTACTATTTCCCAGTGTCGTTAGGGCCATTGGACGAACGAGATAGTGATCACCAGTACCCGACTAAATTACAATTCCCGGCGGGGTCAGGGATTTTCTCTGCCTCGTGATGACTGGGTGTTGTGTGATGTCCTTAGGTTAGTTAGGTTTAAGTAGTTCTAAGTTCTAGGGGACTGATGACCATAGATGTTAAGTCCCATAGTGCTCAGAACCATTTAAACCATTTTTTAAAATTACTACGCCACCACTCTAAAATTAAAACACTCACGAGGAGAAAACATAATAATAATTCTTTCCTACAAATACTAAAAAGAAAGGCGTGTAAAATGTTGTAATTGGTGCTGAAGGCCGCAAGATGAGACGAGTTGGTTAGAAGAAACTAGGTTGATAACTAAGACACTTATTTCTTCCCTACAACTTGTGGAAGAGCTGGAAAGATAAACAAAAATATGTATCTTTGTATGACCCTTCGTGCCTTATCACATAAAATATGGGCTAAGTTCCCAGGAGAAGTCTGCTTGTGTCAAACGTGGGCCATAATTTGACGAAGAAATTTCTGAGACTGCACGTTTTGATCACAGCATTGTATCGTAGGGAATCATATAAATATGGAAAACTGGAAAAGGAGAGAATCTACGCTTTCTAAATGTGGTATGACAGAAGCATGCTAAAAGAGAAGTGGACTAATAAGAAACTATGAGGTTCTCTGCAGCGAAGAAAGCAATATGTGGAAAACACTGACTTGAAGAAGGGAGAGAGTAAAAGGGCATGTGTTAAGACATCACGGAATAACCGCCCTGGCACTATGCTATAAACTGTAAGAGGGATGTTGGTTTTAAAAGTGCTACTCTGAAGTGAAGAAGTTGGCGCAGGAGAGGAATTCTTGGCGGGCCGCACCAAACCACTCAGGTCAGTGGAAAAAAAAAGAAAAAGAAAAAACAGAGGAATTCTCTAGGTATACGCTTCCTTCTCACTTACATATTGAGAAATATCCTCCTAAATATGGGGCACAAAAAGTTATATGTCACCAGCGTTGTGGTCTTGCGGTTCCTGTCATAGGAGGAAAAAATTGTTAGAGGACTTTATTCCATGGACTGGCTGGAAAAAGCTACGCCCCAGCCAGGTAGCAGATCTTATCAAGGATAGCTTGCTTTCCCTTCCTTGCACGCACTCTTCGTGGCTCTGACACATGGACCATTACCACGCCGTACTGCAGTGGGTGATGCGCAGAATGGCTCGGCTGTTGCAAAAGCCACGTTTTTGTCCTAAATTCCGACATGATCTGGCGTCCAGCACAATATCAGCTTCTATCATAGGTCTTAAAATCTAAGGAGGGTATCCCGGATGAATTGGACTGGTTTCTCCCCAGTATTCGTGCACTGAATAACTTGAGGTGGATAAATACAGTATAGCGAATGCATCTAATCTGCTACAGCGCTCGCGTGATCCCGTGCACCTACACAGTATAAACGCTAAAGTCATTCGGTAAATGGGCGTGAATGTCTGTTGAGTAATGCAAACTATCACACCTTGCTCAAAGAGCCACACGTTAAACAGTCTGCTTTCATTCCGTGTTTATAAGCAACTGAACCCCTCTCTGTCCATCCGCAAGTTATTTGCCAGTGCACATATTTGTTTAAAGGACTTCATCGCGATCACCTCATGGCTTTCCTCCTGTTGCAGTAAGCTCAATCTCGTGATGAGACTTTAGAATACAATCAAATGAAATAAACTATATTAACTGTAAGAAGCATACGTCAAGAAAAATTCTTCACTTGTGTATAATTACTTGTGTCTGATGAAATTGAAGGAAAAATTAACTCTGAAGCTTGCAAGGGGCTGCCGATTGGGGATCATTGACTGTGAAGATCCAAAATATCTCTCTTGGTACCTACATACCTCAAAACGTCTTCAACTTTGCTGTGAAATTCTTTTGAAAACACTAAACGAAAAGTGTTGAAATGACCTGCTTTTGTCTACTATTTTATCAAATGAAGGACTTCTATCCTAACATGTCTGTCGCTTTACTACTTTTAATTGTTTTAGTTGTACATTGATCCTACGAAAGATGATCACTTTTACTCAGACTAATTAGTGAAATGAGCTGCTAGGACCAATAATCAAGGACGTGAGGGCACAAGGAAGAGAGAGGAATTAAACTCAAGAAGTGAATGGTTTTGTACAATCAATTGCCTGCTTCAGTCGTTCTCTCTCACGTACCTTTCCTCTAAAGCACAAGTCTGAAGTCGTGTCTGCCTTAAGCGCGAAGCAAAATAAGTTTTCATCGAGTATTTAGCAACTACTTTATGAAAACTACAGTGTTGTTATAGTGATCACTCTTCAAAACTACGAAAAACAAGTATACACTTGGAGGATAACATTGACTATTTTAAAGCATCATAGACGGTAAATATGCACTCTGCCTTTTAAGCTACTGACAATCTGCATGATGAATGAACTAATATCGCTGAGTACGAAGATAGATAGACACATCATGAATATCATGTGAGCACCAGTATCATGTTGATCATTTTAGAGATTATTTTAAAGCCTTAAAAAGGCAAAAAGTGGAGGCATCTCGAAGAAACAAAGCAACTATATTTACTCCTAATTTTGTTATTGCCGAAACAAGCAGTTTATGTGACCAATTGTGATATCATCTGCCTTTACCACTGAACAAGTAGAAAGCAGACGCAATGTTCGTGAGTTTTTCATAAAAATAAATGAGACTTATATACTGTTCGTATTCCCAAAAACAAAAAAACGTACAAAGAAGAACACAGTGCACAGAGGACCGAGTTCATTTTCAAATACCAAATATGTGACTGATAAAACGAACAATGTCAAAATCAAGTGAAAGAAGAAGAACAAGAAAAACTATCGAATTAAAAACATAAATTGTCTGAAAACCGTCAGAAAAATAATCTTTGCGACGAATTTGACAATACATTTTAATATGAGGTCAGATATCTAACAATAAGTATGCTGTCGTCAGACACAGATTTGTAATCGATTCACTACATGCTACTGGACTAAATTCAACTTATTGTTAGTGTGCCATATGTTGTCGCTTCCACTGATGTCACAAGGGAGACTTCAAAGACTTAGAAAAACAGGAAGACTAGCATATAATATGAAATTCGTGGGTTTCATTTAAAATTCACACGTCGGGGACTATCTTCCTCCCATGAAAAATGGTGATATTCACGAGTTCAAGAACATGATTGAAAACACTTGGCTACTCGAAAAGTAAAGACTGAAACCTCATATTATACGCATCAAATGATGATAATGACAACTAAGAGGTAGTAAAGAATGATTCACCTCTGTCATTAGACGTGTTTCACTTCTTTTTATACTACAAGAAAGCCAGGAGAAACTTCGGTTGCAGAATAACAATCCAAGACAGAGGTCGCTGCCGGTGGGAGTTGGCGGGGGTGGGGGGGGGGGGGGGGGGGGGGGGATGGTGGAAGAGGTCAGCAGTAATGGAAATTAGAATTGTAAATGTAGGCATTCTTCGGGATGCGGGGAGTGCAAAAAGCTTTAGAAGTTTCTAAGAGTTGAGGGTGAAATTCTTGTAAAAGGGCATTAGTTAAAAGCAAAAATCAAAAACAAAACTTGCGGCCTGAAGTGAACCACGGTAGTATTAAAACATTAAATTAAATAAATTTCATTTACGGGTAAGTGAATCCACAAATAAGTGCAGGAAAAAGATTTAACGTTTCTCAGAATATAATTTATACATCAACACTGTGCTTCATAAACCCAAGGTGGAATTGCGACAAAGCCAGAAACAAAAGAAGTGTAATCATTTCATCCGTTATGCTACAGGTTAAAACATCGAATGAAATGTCGCAGTTTCCTGTAGAAACAAAACAAGAATTGTTCACCAGTCTTTTGTCTCATTTGATGCAGCCCGTCTTGAATTCCGCTCCTGTGCTAATCTTTTCATCCCGGAGTACGAACTGCACCCTACGTCCTCAATTATCTGGTGAATGTATTCCTATCTCTGTCTTCCTCTACAGTTTTTACCCTCAACAGGTCCCTCTAGTGCCACAGAAGTTACTGCCTGATGTCTCAACAAGCGTCCTACCATCCTGTCCCTTCTTCTTGTCGATGTTATCCATACATTCCTTAGCTCGCCGTTTCTGCGAAGCACCTCCTCGTCCCTTCTCTTATCAGTCCACATAACTTTCAACATTCTTCTGTAGCACCACATCTCTAATGTTTCTATTCTCTCCTGTTCCAATTTTCCCACAGTCCATGCTTGACTGTCATACAATGCTGTGCTCCAAACGTACATTCTCACAAATTTCTTCCTCAAATTAAGGCCCATGTTTGATACTCGTAGATTTCTCTTGGACAGGACTGCACTTTTTGCCAATCCTAGTCCGTTTTTTATGTCCTCCTTGCCCTCTCCATCGAGAGTTATTTTGCTGCCCGGTTAGCAGAATTGCTTAACTTCGTCCACTTCGTGATCCCCAATTCTAATGTTAAGATTCTCGCTGTTCTCATTTCTGCTATTTCTCGTTAACTGTATCGTTCTTCGATTTACTGTCGATTCCTATTCTGTACTCATCAGACTGTTCATTCCCTTCAATAGTTCCTGTAATTCTTCTTCACTTTCAGTCAGGATAGCAGTGTCATCGGCGAAACTTTTCATTGATATCCTTTCACCCTGAATTTAAATCTCACTCTTCAATCTTCTTTTATTTTCATCATTGCTTTCTCGATGAGCAGTAAGGGCGAAACACTACATCTCTGTCTTACACCTTTCTTAATTCGTTCTTGGTCTTCCAGTCTTACTGTTCCCTCCTGGGTCTTGCACATAGTGTGTATTCCTGTCGTTCCCTCTGGTTTATCCTCATTTTCAAAAAATTTGGAGCGTCTTGCACCATTCTACATTGTCGAACTTTTTTCCAGGACGACAGATACTATGAACATGCCTTGATTTTTCTTCAATCTCGCTTCCATTATCAACCTCAAAAAGTCTGTTTGTCGCTCTGCTATTAGACGACTTCTACATCTACATCTACATTTACATACATACTCTGCAATCCACCATACGGTGCGTGGCGGAGGGTACCTCGTACCACAACTAGCATCTTCTCTCCCTGTTCCACTCCCAAACAGAACGAGGGAAAAATGACTACCTATATGCCTCTGTACGAACCCTAATCGATCTTATCTTATCTTTGTGGTCTTTCCACGAAATATAAGTTGGCGGCAGTAAAATTGTACTGCAGTCAGCCTCAAATGCTGGTTCTCTAAATTTCCTCAGTAGCGATTCACGAAAAGAACGCCTCCTTTCCTCCAGAGACTCCCACACGAGTTCCTGAAGCATTTCCGTAACACTCGCGTGATGATCAAACCTACGAATAACAAATCTAGCAGCCCACCTCTGAATTGCTTCTATGTCCTCCCTCAATCCGACCTGATAGGGATCCCAAACGCTCGAGCAGTACTCAAGAATAGGTCGTACTAGTGTTTTATAAGCGGTCTCCGTTACAGATGATCCACATCTTCCCAAAATTCTACCAATGAACTGAAGACGACTATCCACCTTCCCCACAACTGCTATTACATGCTTGTCCCACTTCATATCGCTCTGCAATGTTACGCCCAAATATTTAATCGACGTGATTGTGTCAAGCGCTACACTACTAATGGAGTATTCAAACATTACGGGATTCTTTTTCCTATGCAAGGAAATTAAACATAAAATTGTAGCTACAATATATCGTACAGTGGTATAGTAACAATATGTAGGCCAAACCAAAATACCAGTAACGTACAATATGGAAATGCGATTCGTATTTTTGAGTATAGCTAGATGTTCCTTTCGAGGAAGGAGATATTGTAACATGTACTCGCCTGTGTCACGTAAAACTAATCCTAAATTTCATATGAGAAATAATGTTATACAGCAACTTATAAAACGTGATAACCAACAGCAACACCTAATTAGCCAATGATTGTCGGATGTTCGGATCCAAGAGAAGGATGGGAAATATGAAGCCTACTTCGTGACGTCTAGTCTCTTGTTATGTGTCCGTTATCAGACACATTACTTTCGTGTACAGCGGAGCTCGCTTGCGCGGACTATTTCGCACCACGTCTATCCTCATTGAGCGGAATAGGATGTACCTCCTAAAACAGAGCACGAGGTCCAAACACCAGTTTATGGATTAAAACTCAAGGCAAACATCTATAACAGTGGGAATGTCCATCTCTAAACCAATAACAAGAGTTTGGAAAGAAAAGTTACCGATATGAAAAAGTTAGTCCTAAATTATGAAACCACAAAGTAAAACTTTAACTTCAGTTACGTTCATTCGTACGTATTTCGCTGTTGAAATGTGGATAGTAATTGCAGAAAAGAATGTCAGTTTTAATCAGTTGAAATAATGATTGCATAGAAATTAAAAATACGAGCAGAAACATCTATCACCTTATGCGACAGTTGACCACTTGAGCAATAATTTCTAGCGATAGAGTCCGCCCAAGTCAGCTGAGTGGTCGGCGCGGTGGTATGCCACGCCAAGGGGCCCGGGTTCGATTTCCGGCTGGGGCAGGAGATTTTCTCCGTTCAGGGACTGGGCGTTGTGTTGTCCTCGTCATCATTTCATCCCCATCTCCGACGCGCAAGTCTCCCAATTTGGCGTCGAATACATTGAGTACTTGCCCTCGGCGGCCGAACTTCCCCGAATGGGGGGCTCCCGGCGAACAATGCCGTACGCTTATTTCCACTAGCGACAGCAGTGGAATTACTATGGTTAGTGAAGAAATAAATGAAAAAAGCCAGAAAACGAGTTACATCTCATCGCCGTGAATGGGCTCACTATACAACTGATGTCAATATACCAGTACTCGGAAGACGTATGCAAGGTCCACTGCAGTCCAACTTGCTGAGACTTTTACAAATGAACAAGAAACTTACTAGCGATAAATTGAAAAAAATATCTGTGCCTCTCGAAGTACACCGTGACAGAAGTCATGGGACCTCCTACTGCCCGGCGTAGTGCAGGAGCTTGAAGTGGCATGGACTCAACAAATCTTTGGAAGCCCCATGCAGAAACATCGAGGCATGCTGCCTCCACAGCCGCCCATAATTGCGGAAGTGTTGCCAGTGCAAGATTTTCTGCACAAACTGACCTCTCGATTATGTCCGATATATGTCCGATGGGATTCATGACAAGCGATGTGGATAGCCAAATCATTCGCTCCAAATGTTCAGCGTGTTGTTCAAACCAGTCGCGAACTATTGTGCCCCGGTGACCTGGTGCATTGTCTTCCAGAAAAATTCCATCGTAATAGTCTCCAAGTACCTGGACATAACCATTTCCAGTCAATGACGTTTTAGTTGGAGCAGAGAACCCAGTCCTTTCTCTGTAAACGCAGCCCAAGGCATTATAGAGCCACCACCAGCTGTTGACAGCTTGGGTCCGTGGCTTTGTGGGACCTGTGCCATACTCGAACACTACCATCAGCTCTTTTTTTTTTTTTTTTTTTTGGTCATCAGTCTACTGACTGGTTTGATGCGGCCCGCCACAAATTCCTTTCCTGTGCAAACCTCTTCATCTTTCATCTCAGAGTAGCACTTGCAACCTACGTCCTCAATTATTTGCTTGACGTATTCCAATCTCTGTCTTCCTCTACAGTTTTTGCCCTCTACAGCTCCCTCTAGTACCATGGAAGTCATTCCCTCATGTCTTAGCAGATGTCCTATCATCCTGTCCCTTCTCCTTATCAGTGTTTTCCACATATTCCTTTCCTCTCCGATTCTGCGTAGAACCTCCTCATTCCTTACCTTATCAGTCCACCTAATTTTCAACATTCGTCTATAGCACCACATCTCAAATGCTTCGATTCTATTTTGTTCCGGTTTTCCCACAGTCCATGTTTCACTACCATACAATGCTGTACTCCAGACGCACATCCTCAGAAATTTCTTCCTCAAATTAAGGCCGGTATTTGATATTAGTAGACTTCTCTTGGCCAGAAATGCCTTTTTTGCCATAGCGAGTCTGCTTTTGATGTCCTCTTTGCTCCGTCCGTCATTGCGTCATTGATAATTTTACTGCCTAGGTAGCAGAATTCCTTAACTTCGTTGACTTCGTGACCGTCAATCCTGATGTTAAGTTTCTCGCTGTTCTCATTTCTACTACTTCTCATTACCTTCGTCTTTCTCCGATTTACTCTCAAACCATACTGTGTACTCATTAGACTGTTCATTCCGTTCAGCAGATCATTTAATTCTTCTTCACTTTCACTCAGGATAGCAATGTCATCAGCGTATCGTATCATTGATATCCTTTCACCTTATATTTTAATTCCACTCCTGAACCTTTCTTTTATTTCCATCATTGCTTCCTCGATGTACAGATTGAAAAGTAGGGGCGAAAGGCTACAGCCTTGTCTTACACCCTTCTTAATACGAGCACTTCGTTCTTGATCGTTCACTCTTATTATTCCCTCTTGGTTGTTGTACATATTGTATATGACCCGTCTCTCCCTATAGCTTACCCCTACTTTTTTCAGCATCTCGAACAGCTTGCACCATTTTATATTCTCGAACGCTTTTTCCAGGTCGACAATCCTATGAAAGTGTCTTGATTTTTCTTTAGCCTTGCTTCCATTATTAGCCGTAACGTCAGAATTGCCTCTCTCGTCCCTTTACTTTTCCTAAAGCCAAACTGATCGTCACCTAGCGCATTCTCAATTTTCTTTTCCATTCTTCTGTATATTATTCTTGTAAGCAGCTTCGATGCATGAGCTGTTAAGCTGATTGTGCGATAATTCTCGCACTTGTCAGCTCTTGCCGTCTCCGGAATTGTGTGGATGATGCTTTTCCGAAAGTCAGATGGTATATCGCCAGACTCATATATTCTACACACCAACGTGAATAGTCGTTTTGTTGCCACTTCCCCCAATGATTTTAGAAATTCTGATGGAATGTTATCTATCCCTTCTGCCTTATTTGACCGTAAGTCCTCCAAAGCTCTTTTAAATTCCGATTCTAATACTGGATCCCCTATCTCTTCTAAATCGACTCCTGTTTCTTCTTCTATCACATCAGACAAATCTTCACCCTCATAGAGGCTTTCAATGTATTCTTTCCACCTATCTGCTCTCTCCTCTGCATTTAACAGTGGAATTCCCGTTGCACTCTTAATGTTACCACCGTTACTTTTAATGTCACCAAAGGTTGTTTTGACTTTCCTGTATGCTGAGTCTGTGCTTCCGACAATCATATCTTTTTCGATGTCTTCACATTTTTCCTGCAGCCATTTCGTCTTAGCTTGCCTGCACTTCCTATTTATTTCATTCCTCAGCGACTTGTATTTCTGCATTCCTGATTTTCCCGGAACATGTTTGTACTTCCTCCTTTCAGCTCTTATCATCTGAAATCGGCACACGTACGACCAGGCTACGTTTTCCAGTCGTCTAGGGTCAACAAATATGGTCACGAGTCCTGGAGAGGCACTTCAAACGACGAAAATCATCTAATGCTGCCTTAGCAAACTTATTGTATTAAATACACTGCACGTATTTAAGTGCCGCGCGGGGTAGCCGCGCGGTCTTAGGCGCCTTGCCACGGTTTGCGCAGCTCTCCCTGTCGTAGGTTCGAGTCCTCCCTCGGGCATGAGTGTGTGTTGTATTTAGCCTAATTCAGTTCAAGTTAGATTTAGTAGTGTGTAATCCTAGGGACCGATGACCTCAGTACTTTGGCCACACAGGGACTTACCACCACTACCACATATTTAAGTCTCCCTGTATATATTTATTTCTGACATTTTCTTCCTTAGAATAGCTTTCAAAATCTCGATAGTGTCTGGCTTACGCGACTTCCCCTGTCCGAGATTTCAACTTTTGCTTCCTTATTGCTGTTAGCAAAGGCACTCGTATTGGTCTTCTGCTGCCATGGCCCATTAACGCCAGATTTTGCCGCGTTGTCCTAACGGGCACGCTCATCGTATGACCAATATTGTTTTCTGCCGTTATTTCACGCAGTGTTGCTTTTCTGTTATTCTTGACAATGGTACTCAAACGCTGCCGCTCTCAGTCGTTAACTGAAGTCGGCTACTCCGTTGCCCGTGGTGACAGGTAATGGCTGAAATTTGTTATTCTGAGCACACTGTGGCCATACGAATGTTGGATTTCCCCTAACAATTTCCGAAATTGAATGTCGAATGCGCCTAACTACAACCATCATTCCGCATTCAAATTCTGTTAATTCCCGTCGTGAGGCCATAATTGCGTCGGAAACCTTTTCACATAAATCACAAATAACAATGCACTGTCCTTACACAATCTAGTAGGCGAAGCTACAGCCATCTGTGTCTATGCGTTTTATTGGCAGGACACTTAGAAAATGTAACAGACCGACTAAGGAGACTGCCTACACTACGCTTGCCCGTCCTCTTTTAGAATACTGGTGCGCGGTGTGGGATCCTTGCCAGATAGGGCTGACGGAGTACATTGAAAAAGTCCAAAGAAGGGCAGCACGTTTTGTATTATCTCGAAATATGGGAGAGAGTGTCACAGAAATGACACAGGATTTGGGCTGGAAATCATTAAAAGAAAGGTGTTTTTCGTTGCGACTGAATCTTCTCACAAAATTCCAATCACCAACTTTCTCCTCCGTATGCGAAAATATTTTGTTGACACCCACCTACGCAGGGAGGAACGATCACCACGATATAATAAGGGAAATCAGAGGTCGTACGGAAAGATATAGGTGTTCATTCTTTCTGCGCGCTATACGAGAGTGGAACAATAGAGAAGGTGGTTCGAAAAAACCCTCTGCCAGGCACTTAAATGTGATTTGCAGAGTATCCATGTAGATGTAGAGGTAGATATGCATATCGCTATCCCCTGTCTTGAGAGAAACAAAGAATTGAATCCTGAGTGAGGAGCATCAGCCTAGGATTCGGACAGTCTCATCAAATACGCCGAATGAAATGTCTGTTATCAAGTATAATGACGAATTTCCCAATGGCATGGCACTCCGCCCATATTAACTGTGTGTAGGAACTTTGTTAATTTGTGTACGACCTCTACTTGATATGTTTTCTACGACATGTAAACCACCCACAGCTCTAAGAACTTCACGATTTTGGACTGGTAACTGCTAAAGTTGCTATTTTTAGGACTATAAGTAATTGAAGTAACTGTAATGTTTATATGGAAGAGATGCCTACACTTCGCACAACCGCCGTTTGCTCCTCTCCCGTTTGCTGAAGCGAAAGAAGGAAACGTTGGCTGGAGGCCGAGCTATTTCTCCCGCCGAAGATGTGCCACTAGAATACGCTGAGATAATTCCTACGAGATTGTAGAGACTGTTACGACGTAAAGACAAGCGCCGACACGCCAGTCGGAAACAAGAGAGGGCTGTGACGAAGACGTCAGCCAATTGCACGCTGACCGTCCCCTCTCCAGGATGACAACGCGGCGGCAGCGACATCTATGCGAGGAGGATGTAAGCGCTTCGCCGACTGGTCGCGGCCCACTTCTACAGTAGCATCAAGATAGACACTTCAAGACCAGTGACTTAGGAATTATATATACTGAAGAACATTGTTTATTTTGTCTGTCCCCCTTTCCTTGTGACACATGTGTTTAACACAAACTTAAGTACTGTCACTGATTCATTTCGTAATAACACTCTCTAATACGATTTGCTTGAATTGTTGTCTAGCGATCCGAGAAGCAGATTTCCTAGACACACCATCTTTGACAACTAGGCAGGATTCAACATAGACATTCTAAGTTTCGTTGTCCGAAACCACACAAAATGAGATAGGATTCTTGAAGCTACACCATCTCTTCAAAGTGTTGACAGTTTTGTTTGTATTCTGACACATTGCAAATTGTTGTATGATCCCGATGCGTTACTGAATGCATTACACGATTAAACTTATTTGATTGTGACTGTGTACTGAATACGGCTAAAAATGAAATAAGAGTAATAGTTGTACAGGAAGTATGTTCGGGAACCGTTCTTCCAGGTCATTCCTTTGTAGAAGCGTCAGACTTCGAATGCCTACAATGCGACATATACCGTTACCGTGATAATACCTTCAGCCACTTACGTCCAATGATACATAAATCCTGGACAGAAAGAAATGGTTCAGATGGCTCTGATGACTACGGGACTTGAATTCTGAGGTCATAGTCCCCCAGAACTTAGAACTAATTAAATCAAACTAACCTAAGGACATCACACACACCCATGCCCGAGGCAGGATTTGGGCCTGCGATCGTAGCGGTCGCGTGGTTCCAGACTGTAGCGCCTAGAATCGCTTGGCCACACCGGCTGGCTCCTGGACAGAGTAGTCAAAAAAGAAACAAAGTTGTACGAAATAATGGCAGTCCTGTCTCTGCAATAAGGAAGCAAAAGTTGAAATCTCGGACAGGGGAAATCGCACAAGCCAGACACTATCGAGATTTTAAAAGCTGTTCTAAGGAAGAAAAGGGAAGAAATAAATATATACAGAGAGACTTAAATATGTGGTAGTGATGGTAACTCTCCATGTGACCAAACTGCGGCCGCGCGGAGTGGGCCGCGTGGTTGGAGGCGCCATGTCACGAATTCCGCGGCCCCTCCAGCCGGAGGTTCGAGTCCTCCCTCGGGCATGGGTGTGTGTGTTGTCCTTAGGGTAAGTTAATTTAAACAGTGTGTAAGCCTAGGGATAGACGACCACAGCAGTTTGGTCCCTTAGGAATTCACACACATTTGAAACAAACTGCTGAGGTCATCGGTCCCTAGGCTTACACACTACTTAATCTAACTTGAACTGACTTAGGCTGAATACAACACATCCTCAAACCCGAGGGAGGACTCGAACCTACGACAGGGAGAGCTGCGCGAACCGTGGCAAGGCGCCTGAGACCACGCGGTTACCCCGCGTGGCACTTAAATAGGTGCAGCATATTTAATACAATACTTTTGCTGAGGCAGCGTTAGATGATTTTCGTGGTATGTTATCGTTTTCTAACGAAAAATTGGAGCTACAACTTTAAGGTCAGAAGAAAACAGGCAAAAGCACGGGAAAATCGCGTACTGTAACCATTGAATTAAGATAAAGGTATTGTGAACACTAAGGATCTTTCCACTGTTGTGTGTGCTGTATACTTAACTATACGCCCGAAACACACTTGTAAAAACTAGCACCCGTCGGATGGCTGAAAATACCTTTATCACACCAAAGAACGTTTCCGTTCTTGAACCCCGTGTGGTAGATATAACTGTGAAAAAGTGTTTGCAGTAAGATTATGTCAGCAAAAGCAGCAGCACGCCAGCGGTTGCAGATAACTCGCATCGCCTGACCAGCCGTAAGTCTGCGCAGGACATGCTGACGGCTGCTGTACAAGAGACGCCAGACATGCTGGTCCGGCGTGGTCGTCCTTCGAACAGCTGACAAAGCAGACACCGCCGTCTCGCACTCGTCGGGAAGCAGAGTCTGCAGCGTCCAGGCCCACTGCAATGCCGTGCAGTTCACTTGGAGATAAGTGTCCCATATCCGACGAACTACCTACCTCTCTTCTATTCTACCAGGTTATGATGCTGACTCGTCATGTAGTACAAACATGTTTTCAGATTTCGCGGTTACATAGGCAAACCTCTTCTCATTACTTGGCTTTCCGATTAAAAAAGAAACTTAGTTTCTTTTAGTAGAGGCTGAGCAGCGTGTCTGCGCCGACGAGAATATCCGAACATGCTACTGCCATCCACGATAATGTTCGATTCTAAAACGCCCCTTCATTGAGTAGCACGTCGGTTCTATTCTTTGATATCACTATTTTATATACTGAAATACCTCTTTCGTACTCATTTTGAATTTTGACGTCTGTAGAGGACATTCGATACGCGTTTGTACACTCTGTGAAGGGATTGTTTTTGCTAGTGGATCCGCCACACACCGTCAGGTGGCTTTCGGAGTACGGATGTAGATGTAGAGATGTAGAAGATGCTAAAAATCTGGTGTCGATGTGCTCGTTTCTTTTACCATCTTCTTGGGTTTTTTTTTTTTTTTTGGAACGATATTGTTATATAAGCTCAAGACCTGCAACAGGCCACACAATGAATATGTACCCTGTTTAGCGGCACTGGCATCAATGAATATCTAGTAGGTTTCAGTACTTCAAGAGAATTATTTTATATTATGTGATTTTTCAGTACTTTCTGTAGATCATCTCTCACCGAATGTCTAGAATAACGCTCTCTTTCGTGTGTTCAGAGGTCAGGTATCTGTACTTCAAAACATTTGCGAGTTGCTTTAGACTACACGAACTGCATAAAGACGTGCATCGCACAGAAAATAACACTAATTCAATTACACTCACAATCTTTGAAAACACTTTGTTCCACTTAATCCATTTGCAGTACTGAAGACTTATTTCTTTCTGAGACCAGATGAGTCTGTTTTCCGTATTGGTTGCGAAGACTAACATTTGGCGACACACAACTTTATTTATTGTCCGGCCGCGTGGAGTAGCCGCGCGGTTTGAGGCGCATGACACGGATTGCGCGGCCCCTCCCGCCGGAGGTTCGAGTCCTTCTTCGGGCTTGGGTGTGTGCATTGTCCTTAGCATAAGTTAGTTTAAGCAGTGTGTAAGTCTAGGGACCGATGACCTCAGCAGTTTGGTTCCTTAGGAATTCACACATACACATTTGTTGTCACAAACATTTCTCACTATAGCTTACGGGATAAACATCTGTATCAGTTACATTGATCCAGACTCTTTTTTGGCTCAGTAGTTAATTTAGCTTTCACCATCAACAAACCTTTGCATAGAACGTAAGTACACTGAACAACTTATTAATCAGTGTTCGCTTCGGAGCGCAGTAGGTAGTGGAAAGCTGGTACCATGTGCTCACGTGACCCTCCACAGGAAATGTGCGTCACGCCAATGAAGCGGTGTGTAAGTGCCACGCAGTTATATGGAATCATGGCAGCAACATGTCGGAGGAGGTAAGATTGGGGTTAATGTTCCGTCGACAGCGAGGTCATTAGAGATGGAACGAAAGCTCAGATTGCGTCAAGGATGCAGAAGGAAATCGGCCATGCCCTTTCAGAGGAACCATCCCGGCATTTGCCTGGGGTGGTTTAGGGAAATCACGAGAAACCTAAATCTGGATGGCCAGTCTCGGGCTATCTAGCGTGCAGGGTGCAGTCTTCTGGATGTTGTGGTTTACGTCGCCACCAACGATGCCTGTCGCGTGGGTTCTGAGGCGATCCTCAGTTCGTACAGGCGGCTGGCGCAGGTGGTGAAGACTGCTGCCCTCGCGCGGGAATGCAAGCAGAGCTAGCAATTTGCAGCGTCGTTCCCAGAGCTGATCAGGGTCCTTTGGTTTGGAGCCGAGTGGAGGTTCTCAGCCAAAAACTTCGTCGACTTTGTGACGGTCTTGGCTGCAGATTTCTAGACCTGCGTTATCGTGTCGGGATTTGTAGGACTACTCTTGATAGGTCAGGGTGCAACGTACGGGGGTATAATGCATATGAAGCTTCTTGTTTCATTACTGCAATCTGATCTCGGCTCTGTTTAAATGCGCGAATATACTCCCAGTATCGATTGCATAGAATTGGTATGATAAATTATTTTATTAATAAAACTCTTATTCCATCAGTAGTTTGCTACCCCAATGCTTTGATTATGGCCTGTTATTAAATCTTACATTTATTCATTAAAAAACAGGATGAGCAATATTCCTAACCTAAAACATTACAATCAAATTAATTCCCTAAACTAACAATCTTACCAGAAGCACAATGGAGACTCGATCCCTAACCGTCCCTTTTCCTAACTTACTTAGGTTAATACTGGCCACGCATGTAGTTTTACTGAGGTTCCACCTAGATAGACACAGAATCAGACAGCTCAAGCAAAGAGCTAGTGGAAAGCGTACGCACATTCAATTTCAATGTCCTGCTTTGCCAGGTGTTTTCTCTAATATCACCATAATTCCGCACGTAGATTACGACAGTCGTCCCAGGCACCAGCCTGATGTCGCCTTTCCCCTGTGCGAGCTTTTGCGGAGCAGACCCTCAGCGTACGCCTCGCACCACCGCCGACACCAGAGTCCCCATCTCGTTGCAGCCAAATTGTGCCGTTCCTCGCACATGTATCCATACGCGTTTTTTGGCCAATCAGGATGCTGAATTTTGGCGCGGTTCTTGTTGCCACCAAACTTTGCCGTTCCTTTCACATGTCTTCCTACGCTTTTCGGCCAATCAGGATTCTAAAATTTCGCGCGGATCTCCCACCTTTCATGGGCGCGCTGTATTGGCGTCCCGTTAGCCGCAACGGCGGGAAACAGTCTCTCTCTGTCCCGCACGTACGACCTCTTTCTCTTCCTCCACCTGTGAGGTCTCAGGCTCCCCCAATACCCCCTGTGGTCACAAGTGCCACTCAACCGACAAAGGAGCCGCCGTGTGAATCACCGGCCAGCTACCGGCCACCTCGCTTGTTCGACATCACAAACAACTCTTTCCTGTGTCCGTCCAAACCACCTTCCCAATGACAATATACACGATTCTAAAAACTTACGTACCAGTATTAACCTTTTTAACCTTTATATGTAGGTATTAGTATCGTTCTGTCAAATGGCTATCTCTGTCCGCGTGGTATTTGTCGTATATTATTATCTGAATAAATATCATGTAAGTTGATAAAAGCTACCACCTTACAAGGGATGTACTACACAAAGGAAGCAACTACTGGGGCAGAAGAGTACTTGTGGAGTACACATGAGGGCTTTTTAAGCTAGGTGCTAGTTTGAGGTGTTCTGATGAACGATCACCAGTTGACTCACAGCAAGGGAAGTCAAACGGCGTTCGGAATAAAGACTCTTCGACTGTCACATTTTTATCAGCAAACTGTCGAAGGGTTCGTAACGAAGTTCCCGAATTCACTGCCCTCCAGGAAAGTTCTCGCACGCAAGTTATTCTTGGGACCGAGAGCGGGCTGAAACCCGTAGTGGAAAGGTCTGAGAAAATTAGCGAGTCCTGGAACGTGTATCCGAAATACAGATTAGAGGCCGGCCGGAGTGGCCGAGCGGTTCTAGACGCTACAGTCGGGAACCGCGCGACCGCTACGGTCGCAGGTTCTAATCCTGCCTCGGGCATGGATGTGTGTGATGTCCTTAGGTTAGTTAGGTTTAAGTAGTTCTAAGTTCTAGGGGACTGATGACCTCAGTACTTAAGGTCCCATAGTGCTCAGAGCCATTTGAACCATTTTGAACAGATTAGAGGCCGTAGAAGCGGGGTGGCCGTGCGGTTATAGGCGCTACCGTCTGGAACCGCGTGACCGCTACGGTTGCAGGTTCGAATCCTGCCTCGGGCACGGATGTGTGTGATGTCCTTAGGTTAGTTAGGTTTAAGTAGTTCTAAGTTCTAGGGGACTGATGACCACAGAAGTTAAGTCCCATAGTGCTCAGAGCCATTTGAACCATTTTTTTGAACCGTAGAAGCGGGAGTGTTCATTGCAGCTGACAAAAATATTCTCTCTACTAAGATTGAAGTTGAGTGTTACAGTGAAGTTATCTGGTCGCATATAACAGGTGTAGGTGAAACTAAGTTAATTGTTGGATGTTTTCACCGGCAATCCGAGTCTGCTGTGAAGGTTCTACAGTCAGTCAGGGAGTCTATGGTCAGTAGCGCGCAAACACTCAGATCATGCCATACTAGTTGGAGGTGACTTTTTACCTGGCGAGTATACACCGGTATGTCTATGGATACATTGGGAGAGGGGGGCTGGGGGAAACAGACGGACGGTAACGCGAAATAATGCTGAACACATTTTGTTAAAACTGTCTTGAGCAGCTAGCTCGGCAGCCCACACGGAATGGAAATATCTTAGACCTTGTCGCTAGAAACAGGTTGGACTTTATCATGAAAGTCAGTGTACAAACGGGGATTAGCGATCATGATCTCGTCATAGCAATTATGATTACGAAAGTTAATAAATCAGTCAAGAAGGTTATGGGAGTGATTCTGCTAGATAGAGCAGATAGCGGTTACTAACATCTCACTTTGTTCCAGTAAGATGGATGTGGAGAAATTGTGGGCAAAGTGTAAGCAGATTGTAAATCGTGGTCTGGAGAGTTACGTGCATAGTAAGAGGATAAAGGATGGAAAAGACCACCATGGTTAAATAACGAAATTCGACTGATGCTGAGGAAGCATTCTCGGTTCAATGGGAAACGTATAAATGACGACAAGCGAGATTAGTGCGTCTGTGAAAAGATCTGTGCGCGAAGCATACAGCTACCACCGCCACACCTTACAAGGGAACCTCCCCATCGCACCCCCATCAGATTTAGTTATAAGTTGGCACAGTGGATAGGCTTTGAAAAACTGAACACAGATCAATCGAGAAAACAGGAAGAAGTTGTGTGGAACTATGAAAAAAATAAGCAAAATATACAAACTGAGTAGTCCATGTGCAACATATGCAACATCAAGGATAATGTCAGTTCAGGAGCACTGTGGTCCCGTGGTGAGCGTGAGCAACTGCGGAACGAGAGGTCCTTGGTTCAAGTCTTCCCCCCGAGTAAAAAGTTTAACTTTTTATTTTCAGACAATTGACGTGTGTCAATTATCAAATTTCAGGCACTCACACGTAATCAACTTCGCTCTCCAAAATGCCAGGCCATGTTCAGATTTGCTTGGACATATGCAGGATTTGACGGTCTCCACGCAGAAAAAATTGGAAAACGTTAAAAACATATGTTTTGACAGAGTACAGGGAAAACTGTGCGACTGCGAAACTGTTGCATTCATTTGTTGCAGTTTATGTGACAAACTCTTATTTTTCATGACTTTTTTGGGAGTGATTATGACATCCACAAGAAAACCTAAATCGGGCAAGGTAGAAGAATCTTTTTACCCATTCGCCAAGTGTACAAGTTAGGTGAGTCGACAACATATTCCTGTCATGTGGCGCACATGCCGTTACCAGTGTTGTATAGAATATATATGACGTGTTTTCCTGTGGAGGAATCGGTTGACCAATGACCTTGCGATCAAATGTTTTCGGTTCCCATTGGAGAGGCACGTCCTTTCGTCTAATAATCGTACGGTTTTGCGGTGCGGACGCAAAACACAGACAGTAAGCTTATTACAGTGAACAGAGACGTCAATGAACGAACGGACAGATCATAACTTTGCGAAAATAAATAAAGAATAATTTTCACGCGAGGGAAGACTTGAACCAAGGACCTCTCGTTCCGCAGTTGCTCACGCTAACCACGGGACCACGCCGCTCCTGAACTGACATTATCCCTGATGTTGCCCATCTTGCGCATGGACTACTCAGTTTGTATATTTTGCTTATTTTTTTCATAGTTCCACACAACTTCTTCCTGTTTTCTCGATTGATCTGTGTTCAGTTTTTCAAGGCCTGTCCATTGTGCCAACTTATAACTAAATCTGAGGGGGGTGCGATGGGGAGGTTCCCTTGTTAGCAAAAGACCTGGAAGAGAAACCGAGAGAATTCCGGTCGTATATACAATTGCTAAGCAGGTCTAAGGCTTCCATTCAGCTGCCAGCGGCAGCTGCCAACGGCCTTGCCGCAGTGCTAACACCGGTTCCCGTCAGATCACCGAAGTTCAAGGCTGTCGGGCTGGTCTCGCACTTGGATGGGTGACCATCCGGTCTGCCGAGCGCTGTTGGCAAGCGGGGTGCACTCAGCCCTTACGAGGCAAACTGAGGAGCTACTTGAGTGAGAAGTAGCGGCTCCGGTCTCGGAAACTAACATACGGCCGGGAAAGTGGTGTACTGACCACATGCCTCGCCATATCCGCATGCAGTGATGCCTGTGGGCTGAGGATGACACGGCGGCTGGTCGGTACCTTTGCGCCTTCATGGCCTGTTCGGGAGGAGTTTAGTTTTTAGTGTGGCAGCTGAAGGTATCAAAATGAAAGCAGAAGTTTTAAATTTCAAGTTCAAGAAATCGTTCACAGAGTAGAACTGTACAAACATTTAAAGTTAAAATCTTCTGGAGTGCTTGGCCTTGTCACATTTCCTCTAAAATAATTTACATTCCGACCCCTCTGCTGGAATCTTCTTCAGGATCTTCCGGTGTCTAGCAATTGTGGAAACCGGAAGATCCTGAAGAAGATCCTAGCAGAGGGGTCAAAACGTCTATTATCTTAGAGGAAATATGACGTTGCCAAACACCACAAAAGATTTTAACTGTAGTGACAACGGCCACGTAAGCCTGCAGACTTACATACCGTCATTTGACCATCGGACAGAGTCCCGTATGGACGACGTAGTAATAGGCATACCTGGCGTAGAGAAGCAACTGAAGGTTTGAAAGCAAACAAATCATCAGGTCCGCATGGAACCCCAGTTCGAATTTACAAGGAGTGCTCTACGGCGTTGGCCCCTTACTTAGCTTTCATTTCTAGAGAATCTCTCGCCCAGCGCAAAGTCCCAAGCGACTGGATAAAAGCGCATCGGTTTTTAATAAAAGTGAAAAGAACGGACCCGCAAAATTACAGACCAGTATCCCTAACTTCTGTTTGCTGCAGAATCATTGAACGTATTCACCGTTCGAATATGATAAATTTTCTTGAGATTGAGAAGCTTGTGTATACGAATCAGCATGGTTTTAGAAAGCGTCGCTCGTGCGGAAGTCAGCTTGCCCTTTTCCCACGTGACATACTGAGAACTATGGAGGAAGGGCAACAGGCAGATTTCATATTTTTAGATTTCCGAAAGGTAACTGACACGGTGCCCCATTGCAGACAACGAAAGTAAGAGCGTACGGGATAAGTTCACAGATATGTGAGTGCCTCGAAGACCCTTCAATAATAGAAGCCAGTATGTTGTCCTCAACGGCGAGTGTTCATTAGAGCCAAGGGTATCGTCAGGACTGCCCCAGGGAAGTGTGGTAGAACCGCTGTTGTTTCTTGTACAATTACGGATTTGGTGGACTAGGTGGACAGCAAATATGCAGTTGTTTGCTGACGATTTACGGCAAGGTGTCGAAGTTGTGTGACTGTAGGGAGATACAAGAAGACTTAGACAAATTTTCCAGTTGGTGTGATGAATTACTGCTAGCCCCAAATGTGGAAAAATGTAAATTAAAGTGAATGAGTAGGAAGATCAAACCTGTAATGTTCGAATACAGTATAATTAGTGTCCTGCTTGACACAGTCAATTTATATATCTGGGAGTAACATTGCAGAACGGTATGAGGTGGAAAGAGCATGTGAGAACTGCGGTAGGGAAGGCAAGTGGTCAGCTTCGATTTTTTGGGAAAGAGAGACCTATATAGTACGCTGGAGCGACCTATTCTTGAGTACTATTCGAGAGTTTGGAATCAATACCACGTCGGATTAAAGGAAGGCATCGAAGCAACTCAGAGGCGGGCTGCTAGATTTGTTACCGGTAGGTTCAACGAAACGTAAATCATACGGAGATGCTTCGGGAACTCAAATGGGTATCCCTGGAGGGAAGGCGACGTTCTTTTCGAGAAATAATATGGAGAAACGGCATTTGAAGCGCGTAAGGACCACGAAGATAAGATACGAGAAATTAGGTCTCATACGGGGATGTATAGACAGTCGTTTTTCCTTCATTCTATTTGCGAATGGAACAGGAGGGAAAATGACAAGAAGTGTTAGAGGATACCCCCCGCCATGCACCGTACGGTGGCTTGCGAATTATCGATGTAGATGTAAAACCGTCGCCCTCCCGAACTCGAGTCCACTGTCTTAACCACTGCGCCACCTCGTTCGGCGTGTGTCGATGTCGAGGTGTCACCAATGTCAAAAGGAGCTGTCGTGTTTCGACGTGGCATTGACCACACCGTGAATGAAGAAGCCAGAATTATTGGTTTATCAGCGCAGACTGAACAATGTGTCTGCAAGGAACAATGTAGATCTGGCAACCATGTAAATCGTCATCTGACCATTTGACACTACTTGCTTTTTGCTCGCTTCATCTTTCTGAAAACCTTTGAATTTCTTAACTACCAGTCTGAATTTGACACTGTTAAGGAAGGTCTCCTGTTCAGTGTGCATTTCTCCTAAGTCCTTTTTTGTTTCCCCCCCCCCCCCCCCCAATTTCTTTCTCTGTTTTCCTCTTTTGATAGAATGTCTGGGTCCCCATTGTTAATCTCTCATCTTTCATTCTCTGTAGATGTCCATGGACTGTAATACATTTTTTCCTGATGTCATCTGTCGTTTTAGGGCAAAATAAGTATATTTCAATATCTGGTCTGGATCTAATATTTTTCACAGGATCTTTCCAAAAGATTATAATGTCACTTTGCATCCAGATAAAAGTAGTTTTTCTGAGAAATAGAGGACTTCTGGTTTTATAGCTGCACTATAACGCCTAAATTTAACATAGAAAATTATGGTTTTTGGTACAGGTTTCTCAGT
Organism: Schistocerca piceifrons; assembly: GCF_021461385.2. Classification (NCBI taxonomy): domain Eukaryota; kingdom Metazoa; phylum Arthropoda; class Insecta; order Orthoptera; family Acrididae; genus Schistocerca; species Schistocerca piceifrons. The sequence goes on from NC_060141.1 coordinate 562,784,027, forward strand.
TTGATATATGCTCTTTTCATATTTGCAGTTCTGATTTTTATTGCGTCTTTTTCACTTTTTATGTTTACTTTTTCATGCACATATTTGATGTTGTCCGTTTTCATGATGTTACCATGCTTGGTTTTTAAAATTCATGGTGGGTTACTTTCATAAGTCATGTATTCTATCTTTCCAAACGATATTTGTAGACTTTCCTTCTCAACTGTATCACTTACTTCGAGATCGTCTACGAAGCCAAAAAGACTTATTACTTCTTTCGACCTACCCAACTTTATGTACTTCTTAAGAGTAACAAAGTTTTGACTCTGGTGCGACGGCCGGTGTGGCCGAGCGCTTCTAGGCGCTTCAGTCTGGAACCGCGGGACCTCTACGGTCGCACGTTCGAATCCTGCCTCGGGCATGGATGTGTGTGATGTCCTTAGGTTAGTTAGGTTTAAGTAGTTCTAAGTTCTAGGGGACTGATGACCTCAGATGTCAAAAGTCCCACAGTGCTCAGAGCCATTTGAACCATTTTTTTAACTCTGGTAAACAAATGTCTATTCTCACTGCAAAAATAGGTTAGCTATGATGTACAACGAATACGTTTTCTTTTTGTTTTATTATGCTGTTGCCACGGAGCAATGTCACACCTTGTAAATCACAGTCAGTTTCACACCCAGTGGGAACTGATAAAGGTCCAGTTTGTAAAGTTCACTCACCGTTCTTGTGTGGAAATAGCGTGTGCCCGCAGCTGGCATGAGACATACACTTTGAAGTCCGATAGATGTAAAATGAGTGTGTGCCTATATGAATGTCAATAAAGTTTGTGCTTAGCCTCGCATAGTCGTCTTCTTTGCGTTGTCTTGAGTGTTAAAGGTTAGTTGATTCTGCGAAAATATCCTTGAGGAAATTTTCTCTGTTGTTGTTCACTTACGTATAAATGCCTTTGTACTGGTAGACATTTAGATTCATTGGGTGATAGCTTTTCCACTATTCAGGTTTTATATTGCAGCAAATTTTTTAGAATTACGCAGCCTTCTTATGAAGCCAGGTACGCATTCGTCTGACCTCAAGAACATTCACTCTACGAGTGTCTGTCGCTTCAGAAACGCTTGGGGTCTTTGGGATAAGTCCGAAGTCAACTCGTTGCTTACAGTACTAGTTTTGGGTACAAATCTTAAGAAACAATTACAATAAGCATCAAATTTTGTTTACATATTAATGTGTTTTGTGTGTACACTGGCGGAAAAAGTAGCAATACGTAAAAAGATACTGTTTGACAAAGCGAAAGTTGGTAGGCGTATTTCTGCACCTGAAAGACGATATATACTCAAATTTCGCACCAGTCACATAAGAGTAGCGCTAGTAGCGCCATTATGAGGACGCAAATCGGTTTCCTTTGAATACGCGTTTTGACGGTTCTGAGGGATAGCTATTTTTGAGATTGGACGTGTTGAGCAGATTTTTGTCAAAACTGCCTTTAAGGGCCAAAGACGTCAGCATCTCACTAAGTTTGAACGAGGTCGTGTAATAGGGCGATGAGAAACCGAATGTTCCTTCTGCGATATTGCAGAAAAACTTGGCAGGAATGTGGTCACTGTGCATGACTGTTGGCAGCGATGGTCACGAACCGGGCTCAGGACGGCCCTGTGGTACTACCAAGAAAGATGACCATCATCTTCGGCGTATCGCTCTCGCACTGTATATGCACCAACAATTTCAGCAGAAATTGGCGTTACTGTGACACAAAGAAATGTAGGGTGCATTCCACTGACCCCAAATTACCACCATTTGCAACCTCAGTGGTATCAAGTAAGAGCTAATTGGAGGGCAGAGTGGATAACTGTTGTGTTTCCTGATGAAATTGATTCTGCCTCTGTGCCAGAGATGGCAGAGTATTGGTTAGAAGGAGGCCAGTTCAGGGCCTGTAATCAGCCAGTCTGCGTGTAGACACACTGGACCTGCACCTCGGGTTGTGGTCTGGAGTGAGATTTCGTATGGCAGCAGGAGCACTTTCGTGGTTATCCCACACACCCTGACTGCAAACTGTACGTCAATCTGGTGATTCGACCTGTTGTGCTGTCATTCATGAAGATCATTCCAGGGGGTGTTTTCCAACAGGATAACACTCGGCCATATACTGCTGTTGTAACCCATCATGCTCTATAGGGTATCGACACGTTGCCTCGGTCTGCCCAGTCACAACATCTCCAATGGAGAACATATGGGACATAATCAGACGGCAACTCCAGCGTCATCTACAAACACAATTACCCGTTCCTGTATTGACTGACCAAGTCCCACAGACATGGAGCTCCACACCGCAAATTGACAGAAGGCACCTGCACAACACAATGCATGTACGTTTGCATGCTTGCATTCAACATTCTGGCGGCTACACCGGTTATTAATGTGTCAGCATTTCACAATAGTAATGGCTTATCTCGCGCTTACATTAATCTGTTATCTTTCATCGTTAATCACTTACGTAAATATGTCATCTAGACAAGTGTATTCCAGAAATTTTATTACTTACTTTACTTTACACGATCATGCCCAGAGAACCGCGCGCTGCTACAAGGTTCCTCCTCCACTGGGTTCTGTTTTGTGTCTCCTGGCTCCAATCATTCTCTATTCCAATCTGCAGCAAATCCTCATTGATTCCATCCCTCCATCTTCCTAGTGGGCGTCTTCCACAGGGAGTATAATCCATAGCTTTCAAAGATAATCCGCATTTATCTATCCGACTGACATGTCCTGCCCATATAAGGCACATGGTTCTCATCAGTCCTACAATGTATGGTCTATTGTACATTTCGTCTAGTTCACAATTATGTCTGACCCTCCATTCTCCAGTGATCTCATCTTGTACCGGACCAAAGATCTTCCTTAAGATTTTCCGCTCAAAAATAAGAAGATTATTCAAGTCTTTCTTCCGTATACTCCAAGTTTCGGAACCATACAGTACTACGGGTTGAATCATTGTTGTATACAGCTGGAGTCTGAAATTCGTCGAGAGACCACGCGATGCAAAAGTTGACTGAGACCAAAGTATGATCGGTTGGCGGCTTGGATCCTCGCCTTGATTTCTGCTTCACACGCTGCATCTTCTGTAAAGATTACCCCCAGATATTTAAATTCACGAACCCTTTTGTAGGATGTTTCCGACTGTCAAAGGCTGGAGTGGGTCTCTTCGTACCATGGGTCCTACTCATCACTAGATATTCTGTCTATGATTCATTCACAAGGAGTCCAATTTTTCTTGGTTCCGCCTCCACGTTTTCACTCAACTGCATTAGTTCCTCCTTAGATCTGGACAACAGGGCCACATCATCACCAAACGCGAGATGTGTGATTTTCTCGCCCTCTACCTCTATACTCTCGAAGCTTTTACGAGAGACTTCTCTCATTATCTTTTCAAGTGTCAGGTTGAAAAATACCGGTGACACACCTTTTCTCAACCCTGCGTTTAGGTTAAAGCTCTTCGTGAGTTGGTTCCAGAGCTTCATTTTGCCTTTTGTATCAGTGAGGCAAATTCCAACTAGGCTGACGAGTTTCTTAGGTATTCCAAACTCCGTTAGACAGTTCCTCAGTCTCTCCCTGTGGTTGCAGTCATACGCCTTCTTAAAACCTATGAAGAGCACATGAAGTTCTGCGCCATACTCCCACAACTTTTCGGTGAGTTGTCGCAGCACAAAGATGTGTCGACACTCGAACGGCCCTTTCTGAATCTCCCCCGATATTCACCAATCACTTCTTCTCCAAATGACTGTATTCTATCCAGTATACAGTTGGACAAGATCTTGTAGCAGACATTCAGTGGGGCGATTCCTCTGTAGTTAGTGCAGTTCATTTTGTCATCTTTCTTGTGTATAGGACATATGACAGCTGTCTTCTAATCTTCTGGGATCTTCTCTAAAATCCAGATCCCCCTGATTAATTGGCGAATTTTCTTGTTGAGTCCCTTCCCTCCAGCTTGAACGATTTCTGCCTGGATTCCATCGTCTCCTGGCATTTTGTTCTTCTTTAGCTTCATTATCTGATTCTTTATTTCCTTCAAAGATAATGTTCAAATGTGTGTGAAATTTTATGGGACTTAACTGCTAAAGTCATCAGTCCCTAAGCTTATACACTATTTAACTTAAATTATCCTAAGGACAAACACACACACTCATGCCCGAGGGAGGACTCGAACTTCCGCCGGGACCAGCCGCACAGACCATGACTGAAGCCCCCTACACCGCTCGGCTAATCCCGCGCGGCTTTATTTCCTTCAGCGTGGTCGGAGGATAGTCTAATTCTGCAATGTCAGAAAACTGAAATTCAACCAGACCTTTAGGTTCACCACAGTTGAGGAGTTCCCTGAAGTATTGTTTCCACCTGTCAGCAATGTAAAGCTCACTGGTGAGTATGCTCCCATTATTGTCCTTGATGAATTTTTGGCGGCTTTGATATACCTGCTTGAAGAATTTTACTTTCTAGTAAATCTTCCGCTTCTCTTTCTCTTAAAAATCTTTAGTGTACATTCTCTTTGCTCTTCTCAGGGTTGTTTGAGTAGTTCTCCGAACTTCCTCGGACTCTACTTTGCCTTGTGCAAAATCAGCCCCTTGTAAACAGCTCTTCTTGGCTTCTCTTCTCTTGGCTAATGCCTTAATGCGTTCATCCCCAAACCAAATCTTTTTGCCTCTGATCCGCTTCTTGATGGCTACATTCGCCAACTCATTTACGGCATCCTTAACTTCTTTCCACATTTCATCTGGGTTCTCTTGTGAAACCTCTTCCTGCAGATTTTCAAAGCGGTTGCTGATCTGGAGCTGAAATTCTTCTTTCTTAGTGTTATCTTTCACTGCGTCGATATGGTACTGTACAACTTTTGTAAAGTTGTTTCTAACTTTGGCTTTTGGTTGTACTTTTAGCCAGCTATTTACGAGGAAATGGTCACTCCCGCACTCCGCACACCTTGCTGTCTTTCCATCCCTCACCCAGTTCTTTGCTTTGATATCTATTGCAATGTGGTATATCTCATTAACTGTTTTACCATCTACCGATACCCAAGTTCCTTTATGTATATCCTTTCGTTGGAAATTTGTGCTGCTTATGAATATCCCATTAGATGTTGTAAAAGTTATGAATCTCATGTCATTGTCATTGCTGAGTTCATGAAGCCTGTGTCTTCCGATTGTTGACTGGAATACGTTGTCTCTTCTAACTTTAGCATTCATGTCTCCCAGTAGGACTACAATTATTGTTTGGGATGGCATTTAGGACTACCTCCAGTTCCGCGTAGAATTCGTCCTTCACTTTGGATGTATTTTCTTTTGTGGATGCATGGCAATTCACAAACGATATTTTACATCTCTCTATGTCTACCGTTACAACTACTATTCTAGGGATCACAGCCTCAAACACAGATACATTAGCAGCCAGAATCTCACTCATACAAAATGCCGTACCCAGTTTGTGTCCTGTCTCACAGCCTCCATAAAAGATTGTGTACTTCTCGATATCTAGGGTACCAGTATCCTCCCAACGGACTGCCTGCAAAGCGACAAGATCCATCTTTTATCTTTCGATTTCCTTGACTAGACTGATTGTGTCGCCTGTTTTATATTAACTACGAATATTCAATGTTCCAAATCGTAAACCTTGTTCTCGCACTTTTCGTCTATTTTGTATTACCAAATTCCGAGGCTTCCTTTGTAGTCTGTTTACCATTAACAAATTTTCCGTGATGAGGTGGCAACCCAACGCCAACTCCCAACCAGGAGGACCAGGCTATTTGATTTTGGGGTAACCTTGCACTAGATGAATTGCTTTCTCTTCAGCTGTCGAGGTTCATCTCCCCTTTTCTTACAAATGGGACTGGATGAAGGACAGGGAGTGGGAAACTAGGTCGCTGTGAGACACACTTCGTCTGGTTCATCGACTAAGACCTGTCTGGCTTGGGAGGCCCTGTCAGTGGCTACGCTACCGCCGGCATAGCTCTTAGTGTCGTCTGAACATGCAAACCTCTCCGCCCATACTGACAGTGCTTCTTTAAGGCCTTTTCTGCTGGAGAGGAGAAATTTCATTAATCTACATTAATTACTTTTTGCTGTTGCGATTTATTCTCTATCAGTGTAAACCTGGCGTTAAATATGCAGATATGCTTTTAAAAACTCCTTCGTAAATGTTATATGTACTTTGAACGATCTTCTCAACACTGATATTTTGTTACATTCTCCTCAAACTTGTGGTGTTTTCCGTGTTATCTAATTAATTTGGCGGTATGAAGTTATACGTGTAGTTTTGAATATGACAAGGTTCTGAATCAGTTGCCTGTTGAATGAGATATATGATGTAATAAAATTCGTACTTACACATAATCGTCAGTCCACCAAGTTTGAAAGAAGAACGGGTTTTGCCGGATTCTCCGTAGCCTGAACTTTTTAATTGGATGTAAACTTCAGCAAAGGTAATTAGTTTTTGACTTATGAATTCTCGTAAACTTTTTTTGCTTTAAATTAAATGTTGCATCCATATTTCGGTGGCTTTAAAGGTTGTTTACAAATCGCGTTATATCAGAGACTAGAATGAGTAACATTACTTTTTGCTGTCGATTTCATTACGTAGTTTCAATCATCGTTGGGATTTTGGATTATCATTAAGTGTCAATATGTGAGATGACTTCGTCCTTTAAGTCAGTAGGTACATCCCATTATTTCAGATAGTATTGAGAACACAATTGTTCAAGTTACAAACGTTAATCTTTACTTAACAGTCAAGTGAATTTACTGATATCACTTCTAACGAGATTAGTTGTTTGGTCACCGAATGAGTATAAAGTGCAGGGATCGGTACCATAGGAAAAGCGTTTCGTTCTCAATAAGTTTCCGAGTGAATATTGGGAGGCAAACTGTTTGTAATGGCCATTTGGTACCGTGTACATCGTAAAGGTCTACTGCTCACTTCAGCTCAAGAAGCTACAGGTCTTCAGTAGACCAAACAACATAGAAGTGGACAACGGCTGACTAGAGGTGAGTAATATAGTAAGACGAATCCCGGTATTGCTCTTTTCAAATGAGGCAAATAGTCGGGAGCGTCAACGTCCCACTGAGGCGATGAAACCACAGTGACTGTGACGTGTAGTTCAGGACAAAGTAGGTTTTTTATCAACATTACGGAAACGTGGTGTAGGTTGGTAGGAAAGGAGTTTCATTTCGTTCCGAAATTTAGTCTGTCCTGAGTAACAGCAGTTAGAAAAATGTGTGTGAAATCTTATGGGACCTAATTGCTAAGGTCATCAGTCCCTAAGCTTACACACTACTTAACCTAAATTATCCTAAGGACTAACACACACACCCATGCCCGAGGGAGGACTCGAACCTCCGCCGGGACCAGCCGCACAGTCCACGACTGCAGCGCCACACACCGCTCGGCTAATCCCGCGCGGCACAGCAGTTAGAAATGACAGTATTGACGGAAGTGCGTAATAATTTTTTAGTCCAGAAATAATGATGAGCGAAAAGAGAAATTTGTGTCACCAATGAAGTCTAAATGAACGCAACACGCATCGCAACCTTCTTTAAGTATCACCGATTGTCACTGGGTGACTGTTTCACCTACATAGGTAAAATACCTATCACAGCATTGCAGAGAACTCCAGGAGCAGCGAAAATTGAAATCAGAGCTTAAAATTGAGGAACCAATCAAATAAGAAAGAACCGTTGTTAGGATAGACCGCTCAGTTTTTGCGGGCGACCTGTGTCAAGGCATTCAAACAGTACAAAATCAAGAGGAAATATTTAAAGGTACAGAAGAAAAAGGATGGCTTCAAATATTATTCGGAAGAAAGTACGTGTCTGACAGCAACTGGGCACCCAAAAATCCATAAATACGGGAAAACTGAGATTGTTTCCCAGTCAAAATATTTAGGCGAAACGATTCAGAAAACAGGCCTGAAAAATATTGGTTGCTGGTTTCTTTGTCACAACCGGAAACAGATCGGAGGCTTAAAAAGACACCTCTAACAAAAAATCGAATAGAAAAGTACATCAAACTAAGACACTATGACACAGCATCAAATCAGAGTGTTTTCTTATGGTGCTGAAATACTCATTTTGAACAGAAAAACAGACGCTGAAGAACTCAAAAGAGAGAGCGAAAAGTAAAACAGGAAAATATTAGGTCCAAATTGCAAAGACGAAGACATACTAAAAGCAAATACAGAAACATTAAAAAAATGGTTCAAATGGCTCTGAGCACTATGGGGCTCAACATCTCAGGTCATAAGTCCCCTAGAACTTTACTTAAACCGAACTAACCTAAGGACATCACGCACAACCATGCCCGAGGCAGGATTCGAACCTGCGACCGTAGCAGCCTCGCGGTTCCGGACTGCAGCGCCAGAACCGCACGGCCACCGCGGCCGGCAGAAACTTTAAAAATTACCAACACTTATCCAGATATGGAAAAAAGGTATAAATTCTATGTGTGTTTTAAAAGACTGGAAGCAACTAGACTAAGTAGACGGGGTGTGGAATTGTAGGAAACTCGCAGTAAAGCAGAAACTGAACATGTCGGTGGAGTAAAACAAAACCTGAAGGAGGTAGAACCAACACTACTTGACCGACACACATAAAAATCTTTATGTAGAAAATTCACGACTGTACAGCTGACCAGACAGAAAAATCCAACAAGGTGGGAACAATTCATTCTGAGATAACGAAAGTAATATACGCACAAGAGAAGTTTGAACAAAAAGCTTTGAAATTTACCCCTGTTGTGTTCAACTGGCCGAAACATGGATAATATAACATATAGTCCTTTAATAACTAATGAGTATAAGTAATAGGACTAAAATACTTTTAAAAATCATTTCTTTCTACGATTTACCAGAAAACACATGGCGATGGAATGGCTGGTATTAACAAGACGGCGTTGAAAATATCATCATCACTGTAAAAATCAGAACTGCGCAATGTGGAACTTGTTTCTCTAACAATTCTTGATCTTCACTGCTCCTTCCTTCAGTAAACCTGCTGTTTACGAGTGGACTAGGTTACGTGTCCTAGTTATGCTTTTCCTTCTGATAAGATTTTAAAAGACGTGACTTGTATAACAAGCCTTTTGTTGCTTCTGTTCCATAATTTCTTAGCCTACTTTCTAATCGCTTTACTGACCTTGCGACTTTGTTTACTTAGCGTGTTCAAAAAAAATTGTTCAAATGGCCCTAAGCACTATGCGACTTAACATTTGAGGTCATCAGTCCCCTAGACTTAGAACTACTAAAACCTAACTAACCTAAGGACATCACACACATCCCTAGGCAGGATTCTAACCTGCGACTGCAGCAGCGCCTGAACCTCTCGGCCACAGCGGCCGGCTATTTAGCGTGTAAACGTTAATCTATGTATTCAAGTTACAATTTTCGGCAGATCACACGACGTTTTCTAGTAATATTTCAGACAAAATTTTCTCTTACAGCACCTTTTGAAGTTTGCCAAATCGGGCTGCTGTACGATTCATACGGTCAACTTAAGGTTATTCACAGAAAATAGTGTGAGCTGGTTCAGATAGCAACATCTCTCCCTTAAGAAGGACCACGTCTATGGAATTATTGTGTTGTTTATTTTCCCCATCACAAGGAGAAGTACTTTCCTTTCCATTATAATATACCTCAAACGTCTTCTTTCTTCTCGTCGTTGGTCATTAAATGTATCCTCATTGATATTTTCTTAGCTAATTAATAATTTGAACACAACCACTTGTCTACTGTTTGGAGCAGGGTGGGAGAAATTCAACGTGTAACGTTTCGTCGGCGCCGTGGTTCCTGGGCCTAGAGCTCTAACCCACATACATAATGAACGTTTCGTTGTGACAGTTGCTCGAATAATTTAGAGGCGTCGCCTGGATGGCTGGGATTTTGAATACCATTTTTCGAATACGAATCCAATGACGTATCCCAGTTCAAGTTTTTGTACGTCCATCGTTTGACTGGAGGTTGGGGGACCACGGCCGTCCACTACCGTAAGTCAATGAAACGCCTACAGCCGCTCTTATTCATTGTGGAGCTACCAGTTTCGGTGCTTCAGTGAGCCATCTCCTGACCTTAGTTGATGCTGAATGGATTATCACGATCCATATAAACGATCTACCAGTGGCCAACATAACTGGTTTACACAGACTACACTACTGGCCATTAAAATTGCTACACCAAGAAGAAATGCAGATGATAAACGGGTATTCATTGGACAAATATACTAGAACTGACATGTGATTACATTTTCACGCAATTTGGGTGCATAGATCCTGAGAAATCAGTACCCAGAACAACCACCTCTGGCCGTAATAACGGCCTTGATACGCCTAGGCATTGCGTCAAACAAAGCTTGGATGACGTGTACAGGTACAGCTGACCATGCAGCTTCAACACGACACCACAGTTCATCAAGAGTAGTGACTGGCGTATTGTGACGAGCCAGTTAATCGGCCACCATTGACTGACCAGACGTTTTCAACTGGTGAGAGATATGGAGAATGTGCTGGCCAGGGCAGCAGTCGAACATTTTCTGTATCCAGAAAGGACCGTACAGGACCTGCAACATGCGGTCGTGCATTATCATGTTGAAATGTAGGGTTTCGTAGGGACCGAATGAAGGGTAGAGCCACGGGTCGTAACACATCTGAAATGTAACGTCCACTGTTCAAAGTGCCGTCAATGCGAAACATAGGTGACGGAGACGTGTAACACACCCCATACCATCACGCCGGGTGATGCGCCAGTATGGCGATGACGAATACACACTTGCAATGTGCGTTCACCGCGATGTCGCCAAACACGGATGCGGCCATCGTGATGCTGTAAACTGAACCTGGATTCATCCGAATAAATGACGTTTTGCCGTTCGTGTACCCAGGTTCGTCGTTGAGTACACCATCGCAGGCGCTCCTGTCTGTGATGCAGCGTCAAGGGTAACCGCAGCCATGGTCTCCGAGCTGATAGTCCATGCTGCTGCAAACGTCGTCGAACTGTTCGTGCAGATGGTTGTTGTCTTGCAAACGTCCCCATGTGTTGACTCAGGGATCGAGACGTGGCTGCACGATCCGTTACAGCCACGCGGGTAAGATGCCTGTCATCTTGACTTCTAGTGATACGAGGCCGTTGGGATCCAGCATTGCGCTCCGTATTACCCTCCTGAAGTCATCGATTCCATATTCTGCTAACAGTCATTGGATCTCGACCAACGCGAGCAGCAATGTCGCGATACAATAAACCGCAATCGAGTTAGGCTACAATCAGACCTTTATGAAAGTCGGAAACGTGATGGTACACATTTCTCCACGTTACACGCGCATCACAACAACGTTTCACCAGGCAACGCCGGTCAACTGCTGTTTGTGTATGAGAAATCGGTTGGAAAATTTCCTCGTGTCAGCACGTTGTAGGTGTCGCCACCGGCTTCAACCTTGTGTGAATTTTCTGAAAAGCTAATGATTTGCATATCACAGCATCTTCTTCCCGTCGGTTAAATTTCGCGCGTATAGCACGTCATGTTCGTGGTGTAGCAATTTTAATGGCCAGTGGTGTGTATGTAACTGTGGTGTCAGCACCCTAACCATCAACTAAGTTGACACTCAGTTGACAGTTGACAATTAATAGTTAGACGACACCACGGTTACAGATACTCTGCGTAAACCAGCTATGTTAGCCAATGATGCATCGTATATATGGATCATGACAATTCCTTCACCATCAACTAAGACCTGAAGTAGGCGCATTGAAGCTCCGAAACTTGCAGCTACACAATAAATAAGGTCAAAAGAACGGCTGTGGCGTTTCATTTTCTTTCAATATCCCAGTTCATGCCAAACTATCTTCTTCCCCATTTGCTTTAGTTTTGTTGTACATGGTTCACTAAAGGAAACATAAAAATTTTGCACTGTTTATACTTTCACAGCGCTCGAAATTTATTATATTTGGCACACTTATAGTCTTTTCTGGTTTTCACTTAAGATGAACTCAGTAACATTTTCCCTCCTCATTAATTCAATCTGCCATCTCCAGTCTTAACTTACCGCCACAATGGGAGTCTCATCGGCGAATGTTATTATTGTTTATAAATTATAGAGTGCAGTAATCAGTCGTCCTTTTCAGATTTTATTACGCAAATCCATGTTTTGGCTAGCAGCTAGCCATTCTCAATGCACTATTTTCAGTTATCAGTGCATATAAGTCCCTGTTGCTCGGGCGTCAATACAATAGTATTCACACAACTGTGACTAACGCCCGAACAACAGTGACTTACATGCATTGACAATAGAAAATAGTGCATTGAGAATGGCTAGCTACTAGCCGAAACCTGGATTTGCTTAATAAAATCTAAAAAGGACGACTGACTACTGCACTCGATAATTTATATGTCACATAACAGTCGCTGAGTGCTCCCATTTTTCGAATGGAAGTAACCTGATGGTTAATATTATTATCAGCCCCTGCTGATCTCTGTAGCTATACTCTGAACTCATTTCGTAATTATCTCTAGTGATTCGAGTTAATTATAATTATCTAAGATGATAAACTGCTGCACTCTCTCACTCCTGTTACGACGAGTGATATGTTTAATGTATTCCCGTAACACTGGTACCTTAAAATTAGATCCCAGGCCATCGCATGCCACTCTTCCAGCTTCTGTGGCATACACAGCGGCAACAGTGTTTATTTACGCAAGAGGCAGAGTTATTCTAACGGGAAACGTTGTGGCGTAGACTGTGGATAACGATATCTCATAATTCATATTCAAATGGTTCAAATGGCTCTGAGCACTATGTGACTTAACATCTGAGGTCCTCAGTCTCCTAGAACTTAGAACTACTTAAACCTAACTAACCTAAGGACATCACACACATCCATGCCCGAAGCAGGATTCTAACCTGCGACCGTAGCAGTCGCGCAGTTCCGGACTGAAGTGCCTAGAACCGCTCGGTTACCGCGGCTGGCTCATAATTCACTTTTGAAAGATGAAAGAAAGAGCAGAGTGAGAAGCTATGTTTCCTGATTTGGCTCAAGGAGACAAACTGCAGGAAATGATTCCTCAGACGGTAAGGAGCAAAAAAGGTCATGTGGGAACGTGACCGGAAATTCATTCTAAAGGTGTAGATGACAAGTCACTGACCGTGAGCCCGCTATCGGCACCAGCCAGCTTGCCCGCCAGCGTGGGGGAAGCTAGACGATGGTGTGGACCGGTCTCCCTGACAACTGCCACAATCCATACCACTTAAACTCGTTCAAACCTTACGGACTTGCCTATCTATGAAATTGCCTCTATGGCAATGGTGTTGTCGTTGCTTCGTCGCATGCGCCACCTCGGTGTTGGAGTTTCTGATTTCCATCCTATTCACAGATGAGGACACCCTCACGTGGGTAATATTAACACTCATAGCATGGTAGCAGCGAACCATCAGCAACAGTGTAGCCTCCATGTATGGGTGGATATTATTGGCCACTGCCTCGTGGGACCAGTTATCCTTCCACAACGCCTCACTGGCAAGACGCATCTAAACGTATTGTGGGTGACCCTATCTGCCCTGCTGGGAGACGTGTCCTTAGTGGTATGACGCGTAATGTGGCTAATAAATAGTGCTGCAGCTCACTGCCCTCTTAAGTGTGGAGCTAACACACTAGTACAGGTGGAACATTCACAATTGCCAGGTATGTTGTGATGTGTACTTTCAATCATTGAAACCGACGCGGTCAAAGATCTTTTTTCTTCAGCATGAAGCACATGTGCCTCTCTTGGAATACGTTTCCGGCCATATTTGTATATATGGCCTTTTATGCTCCTTATCCTCTCAGGGATCTTTTTCTGCAGTTTATTCTCATTCAGCAAAATCGTCCCGTATAGAAGTATCTGAAGTCAATATTCATATTTATCTACGATAACGCTGAAGCAATGAACAGAATTTATACCAGCCGTGGGATTCGAACCCAGGGTTCTTGCTTACTAGGCATATGCGCGATCCATTGCATCACACTTGCACTCCAGCTGCTAGAGCTGCACAGACTGCCCTAATATATCTCCCTTCCGAATGCACATTCCAGTTCACACTTCAGCCCTTTCCTGTCCCGCTCTTTGTCTGAAATTTGTAACAGGGAAGGAAACCTACTAGGATAGTATGTGTTGCTATAGTGACTGAAGTGCAAGTGTGACGATATAGACAGTAAATCTGTCTAATACGTGGGTGACTCGGTTTCGAATCCCAGCACTAGTACAAATTTTGATTCATTACTTCAGCCTATATCATTACCGTAGATAAAGATACGATTTGATAAGCCACAGAAACATCAACTATATACGATTAATATTCGGATTCTTTACAACTCTCGTCATTAGTTTAGAGTTGCTGTACGAATAAAGTGGTTATTCAGACTACTTATGACTTTTGCTGTTAACCCAGCCTTAGCAGTATGGACTAAGTCTGAGTTACGACAGAACCTTGCTCCGCTCTACAGTGATCTAACCTGCCAATAAATACTACGCTTGCCAGGATATTGGGCTCAACTTGTGTCACAACTGAAGAACGAGGGCCGGCCGAAGTGGCCGAGCGGTTCTAGGCGCTTCAGTCTGGAACCGCTCGACCGCTACGGTCGCAGGTTCGAATCCTGCCTCGGGCATGGATGCATGTAATGTCCTTAGGTTAGTTGCGATTAAGTAGTTCTAAGTTCTAGGGGACTTATGACCTCAGATGCTAAGTCCCTTAGTGCTCAGAGGCATTTGAACCATTTTTGAAGAACGAGGCTTGAAATCAAAGGTTCAGATTATGATTGACAAGAAGTCGTGTGAGTAGCTGAGGTGAACTATTCCTGAGCTGCTCATCGCAGAAGTACAGCCGCGAAACCAAGAAATGAGCTATGCCCATACCTTTAAAACGACTATGCTTGGTAGTTCCACAGGCAAAATTACTCAAGACAACTGAAAATACAAATCACTGCATCCAATCACGTTTCTTATATTCGTCTTCCTACAACGTGTTACGGAGGATTATAGGCCTACATGTATCAACAGATGAATTTATGTACACTAGTATGGCGTGGAGGTGTTGGGCGCTTGACTTTTGAGTAGCCACTAACACTCTTTATCAGTGGTCACAGGCTCATTTCGCTTCCTATTTATACGCCTTCTTTGGTTAGTAGAAACTGTTTGTGATCTAAATACCACTGGAAAAGGAGTCTATGACTATTTCAAGATATTGCTACAAGTTGCCAAACATTAGAGTGTACAATACATCCATGTACAAGGCCTGACACAAATACACCTGACGATGGAGGCATAATCCACCGAAACGCGAACGTGAAGGGCAAAGTGTAATACAACAAAAGTTACTGATTACTCCGATTTGTACGCTATCTGATCAAAAGCATCCAGACACCTATTAGTGCACGTTAATATCAGGTGTACCAGCCCTCGGCTTTGTGATGGTTTAAACCCTGCTGGGACAAATGCGATGTCTGAATGTGTGTGAAGGAATGACGGAACATTTTTCCTCATCAGCCGGAAAGAGGATAACGTAGGTCGCTGGGACCTGGAGCGAAGTCGTATTTTTAAATTATCCTAAACGTGTTCCATTGGCTTCAGGCCGGGCTCTCGATAGGTCAATCCATTATAGGAATATTACTGTCCACAAATCATTGTCTCAAAGACATTTGTATGATATGGCGTATTGTCATGCTCATTCCATCATTGTCTCCGAAGTTCTCCAGGCCTTCGCCAAACACGAACCTTTCCATTGGGCTGCCACAGGGTATTGCTTAAGTCACCACGTCCCCAAGTCACTCGTTTCCATTCATCTATTGTCCACCACGCCAACGGCCTTGCCGCAGTGATAACACCGGTTCCCGTCAGATCACCGAATTTAAGCGCTGTCCGGCTGGACTAGCACTTGGATGGGTGCCCATCCGGTCTGCCGAGCGCTGTTGGCAAGTGGGCTGCACTCAGCCCTTCTGAGGCAAACTGTGGAGATGCTTGACTGAGAAGTAGCGGCTCCGGTCTCGTAAACTGACATTCGAAGACACTGCGTTCGCTGGACTGATCCGATCTGCTGTTATTCCTTCTCTAGTGACAACACCTTTTACACTGGCAGGTCTTCTCGTGACATCTGTCAGTTTATCCGCATCATATATGTGTATCTGGTTACTTTTGATGTGATTGACTAGTTCAGTTCGCACTTGTAACGATCACCGTCAAATCCAACCAAAAATTCGCATTTGAAGCAAATGAGTCGAGGCCCATGAACTTCGTTTTTTATTCTTTTCCTATGAAGGCAGGACGGCTCTTGTATAACTTCGTTTTCATCAGCCGAATTCCAGCAAGCTGGGAGTGGGGGAACGATAATGCAGAATCAAAAATGGCTGCTGTAAGCACGTAACTAAACTTCTGCGAGAATCTCAGAAGACAATTCCAGCAAAATATCCGAAATACAAGTGAGGAATTAAGCATTTCCTGTGTCACAACGCTTAATTCGCTGAAGTCGCTGCTGGGAGGAGTAGATTTAAAATACCTGTTTGACAGTTTAAATTGAGCTTGTCCGGGATACCCTCAAAACATTTAACCCGAAACCTGAAGTCACAGCTGCTTTCCTTGGCCTCTCTTCTCCAAATTATTCTGAGCTGTCGGTGAGTCGTTAAACGCCAAACGTCCTTCCGCTGCTGGAGGAAAATAAATCTAATCAATTACAATGCTTTATAACAAGCCAGACAACGACGACATGAATAATAGATGCAGTAAAAGTCATTTTTTTCCTCCAATCCTATCCCAAAAAACATGAAAGACACTTGTTTGTTTTCCAGACGATGCCATTTACATGTACATACAGTCATAAGCTTTAACGAGAGAGGACAAAGTGCGATGGATAAAATAAGTGTAAGTTGTTCCTGTGACTCGTGAAAACCCTCACGAACGTTTTTCTATTTTAAATTGTTTGTTCGCAACTATCTTAAGGGACAAGACAACCAAGTATTACCCTGAAACAACATGTAAGTCATATTTGTGAGTACCTTGCCAGACACTGTGGGTTAATACTACTCAAGGATTTTTTATATTTCTTTTCACTTACGTTTATTTAGAATCGTAGAAGAGTCACATTAAGCAATAAATATCGCGCTTAATTACAGGTATTGTACAGGGTTCGAGTATTCATTGCTATAGTCTTCATTGCTTGAATTGGATAAACTGGACAATTAATGATAATACTATACGGGTGGGTGACGTAAAACTGATGCAGAATTGACCCTTTTTACTGAACACGAGAACCAACTACCTCAGAAATTACTGGAAACTGTGATGTCGATGCACCAAACGATTGCTGCCATATGGCTGCACGTGTACATCTTCAGCATGCTCTGACCCGAGTCCTTTCCTGTGCCATTACGTCTGAGTGAGTGAGTGGAGCAGACGTGTTCTATAACCATCTGAATGCTACACAAAATGGAGCTCACGATAAAATAACGCATTTTCATTGTCGAGTGTGATGCGAAGCACAATTCGTGGAAAACGTGTGTGAATTATGAGCACAGAAATTGAAGACTGGAAATGTTTTGACAGAACCTCCAACCTTTAGCAAAATGGAGTGAAATGAACATTTTCAGCATCTTGTGTGACGTTCGTTAAAAAGTATCAGACTTCTTGTAAATATTTTCTAGGCCAGGTTTACTTTATATTACGAGAAATACGGTGTTGAAATAAATCTGTGACAAAGTTGCAAATTTGTGTCGGATGGGGACTCAAACCTGGATTCTCCTCTTCTCTAGAATGGTTGCCTTAACCACCTCGGCACACGAGCACACGTGGCGTCCAACTCAAATTGACAACTTGTCATGCGCAAGTAATGCCCCATCCATTAGCCCCACTGCCCGTAGCATTCGCTAAAACCCGTAGGGGTTCAGAAGATACGGTACATCCGCACTGAGAAAACTGAGAGTCATCCTTGCTCAAGCTTTAGTGTGTGTGTTTGTGTGTGTGTGTGTGTGTGTGTGTGTGTGTGTGTTTGTGTGTGTGTGGGGGGGGGGGGTTGGGGGGCTGTCCGTTCTGCTGGACACGTCCGGCGCAACAGACACCACATATCTATATACAGTTTTATTTTTTTATATCCTGTATAAGTGTAATCTGCAACACACTGTATAGTATATGGTGGGGAATCTGGAGGATGGCGACACTTTCACCAACTTTAGCTCGGTGTTAGTTACTTACTGTCCTATCCCTTTTGCTTTGAATCCTACACAAGATATGGAACTTGCTTCAAAAAAGATTCATCCAATTTCACAAGATTGTTAACTTCTACTTGAATGAAGGCATAAGCTTGGGGTCCTTTTTAACTTACACATCAAAAGTTTATCGCGGCAGTAGTTGTAAACAAAAAGTGAACTGCCACCAGGTAAAAATGTAGGAAACACAGTAACCACATGCCATAGTCGAGCACAAGGGAGTCTCTAGAAAACTTATGTCTTTTACATTCTTTCCCAAGGAAAAACTTATAGGCCATGCTTATTTATGGAAAAGTCGGATGCAGGAATCACATAATTGTAGATCTTACTTTTTCGTCAATTGCAGCCGGCCGCTGTGTCCGAGCGGTTCTAGGCGCTTCAGTCCGGAACCGCGCTGCTGCGACTGTCGCAGGATCGAATCCTGCCTCGGGCATGGATTTGTGTGATGTCCTTAAGCAGTTCTAAGTCTAAGGGACTGGCGACCTCAGATGTTAAGTCCCATAGTGCTTAAAGCCATCTGAACCATTTTTTCGTCCATTGAAAAACAGACGCAGAAAATTTCATTTTTCAACAGGATGGAGTATTATGGCATTGGCATTTACATATCAAGACCATTTCTTAACAACAAAATGCCTCGGTGGTAGTACGGCCATAAGGAGCATATGGGTCTTGCATAGCGCCACTGGCGTCTAAGTCTGCCTGATCTCGTGGTATGTGACATTTCTTGGTGGGTTTTGTTGAAAGACTCCGTTTGAGAGCTTCTGATTCCTATAACTTCTAGTGAACTGTGTCTTCATAGCAATAGCAGTGAAAGCACGAATTCCACACATGCTGAAAGTTATCCTTTACTTTGCCAATGCTCCCCACTGACATTATTTTATGTTTTATTAACTCGTAGGTTCACTGCAGAGATACATCTCTATACCTAGTTATCGGTTGCTGCAAGCGTAAGTTTCTTTGGGATATTCTATTACCTTGGTCGGGAAGGCTCGCTGAATCTTAAGAAGAACTATTAAGAGTTTACATTGGGTTGTGTGTATAGCAGAGGAGTTAGCTGACAAGTTACCTTGGCATACTCACTTGAGTTATGGGCATTTTGACCAAAAACAATCTTTTCACAAGCTGTGTGATATGTGTCATTTTGTTGAAAGGGAGAAAAACCCATTAAGTGGTGTGATCACGTAAACTTTGGCAGAAGCAAAGCCGTCAACAGTGTCTCACCATGTTCTATTGCTTCCATCATTCTTTCTAAGTTAGAGGAATCTGTCAAAGTTTGTTCATTTTGTCCGCTGCAGAGAAGCAGTAGGAGTTTTTGTACGTCGTTGTAGCAGTACAGTTGACATTAAAATATGTGTCACTCACACCACTGAAGAGAGCCCCTAGTAAGTCTGCCTTTCTTAGTTTTGCTAAACATTTTTATCTGTAATTGGTCATACTGAAAATGCCATTTCTGACAATGACCCACAGTTTGGTTTTAAATTTGGAAACAGGCATTGTAAAGAAGAGGAAGCAAAACAATTTTCTTTTCATCATACCAGCGTGCGTCAAACCCATCAGTACAGATTATCAAAGAGCTTGTAAAGTTGTGTCATCTCTATGGTCATCACTGTCATTGAACTTCGGATCAGTGATCTGGGGACTCATTCATTCATTTTTTTAACAAATTATAAATGAATTTCGTAATGACTCTGATTTACTACTGCCAATACTGGTATTGAACGAGCAGTTCCTACTAGACAAAAACTTGAGTGAGCTCTCCACTGCCTGCTGTATCAAGACTGGGGCACAGTGACGTAGTAAAGTTTGCTTTAGCATTCAGACGGCTAGTCAGACACGCTAGAGGTGTCGTGAACTAAAGAGGACAGTGTGCCTGAAGCCTCAAAACCGTTTCACAAGAAGGTGTATTTAGAACAAAAAAATGCTTATTCAGGAAGCTGACAAAGTGGAAGTTGCTACCTAGCTTCTTCCACTTCTGAAAGATACAATTGAGGAATATTACAGCACCAGCTATGCTCCTTCAGGAGTTAACTAGACAATAAATGCAGAACAAGTAAAGCCACTGCCGCCCATTTGTGATACCAGCTGCTACAGCCTGTTGTCACTAGTGGAGCGTGAGGGCTGCTTTTGGAGAAATAAGATCCAGCACACCTTCATATCTATACCCCTCCACATCCCACCCCCCCCCCCCCCCCCCCAAACCCACATTCTCAGACCCATGCAGAAGTTCTCAGATGCTCACCAATGTTCTCCATACAAGACTGTATCAAGGTGTGTACATGATGCTGAACACCACCATCTCCATCAGCTGCTGAGTTCGAGTGAGCTGGAGACCACTACAGTACCAGATGAAGTATCCAGTCACTTACTAAGGACCTTGTCACCAGTAGCACCAGGTAGCTGGTTGAGGGGGGACCACATGCAGGCATCTTGGCACCTCCACACCACCTTGTGGTGGCAGCCACCTCTCTGTTAGGCGCCATTCCGAGTTTGGGCAGGAGTGGCTTAGTCTCTCTGTTGTATACACTAGTTCAAAAATGGTTCAAATGGCTATGAGCACTATGGGACTTAACTGCTGAGGTCATCAGTCCACTAGAACTTAGAACTACTTAAACCTAACTTACCTAAGTACATCACACACATCCATGCCCGAGGCAGGATTCGAACCTGCGACCGTAGCGGTCGCTCGGTTCCAGACTGTAGCGCCTAGAACCGCTCGGCCACTTCGGCCGGCTATACACTAGTTCCTGAGGGCTAGAAACATCCCTGCTAACTGCCCATTGCAGACACAAGCCTTCACTTTCAGCCATGCTTGACGTTACGTTTGGGTACTGTCAAACGCTGCGTGGTATGCAACGATCACAACTTAGAAAAGCTATTATGAATAGTATCCGACTCACCTCACCCACTTTGTCTACTAGTGGGCGAATCCTCCGCTGCCCTTGGGTCACATTCCATACCCAACAAATGTTTTTCTTTTTCCAAAGGTATCAGAGAATCACTCTTATTATACTAACAGAAAATTTAAAACGTAATGGCACTCCATGGTCCATGTGTAGTCATTTTCTTTAACATATTACTTAATACTTCCACATGATGTTATGTCAAAACGAGAGGTGGGGGAGGTCATGGTAAGGCTGTCATGAGGGCACACAAGAGAATGGCCATTATTATCAGCTGATTAACTGTCCACGCCATATTATGTACATTCCTGCTGGAGGAGCTGCTGTCACATAACATAACCCAGCAGAATGGCATTTTTGGAAACAATCTGGAGACACTTTCCAGCCAGTGCATGGTGCTAGCTGCTCATGAGGCTGAGCAGACTGTTAAAAGAAGGGTGGAGCCAATGGGTCCATCCTTCGCAGCACAAAATTTACCACCTAGGAGATATCGTATTGGATTGCCTCTACAGCTATGACACAATATACCCATTATAGCACAAACACTCTTCAGTCAAGCGCGACGCAATCACTGTGTACCCTCCACAATCAAATGAAATGACTCAGTACATTCTGAGATCACATACCGTCCAAAAAATCACTAGAAAGCCCCATTCATTTGACAGTGTTGTGTCAAACTATTCAGCCAAAAACAGTTACCCCCTCTCTCAACCTTCACAACCTACTAAGTATTCTATGTACTACTAACTCAGAAAATTTAAAGAAAATGTGCTGTTGGCAGCATGTAGTTCATGAAAGCAAGATCTTCCTCCTGAACTGATTCAATTAATCAGCATCTCTTTTATGGTCATTTCCGTAGTGATTTTCTTTATTACCTAATGTGTCAAGAGTCTACTTTAGCTCCATTTTTGTATTTCTATGTTTCGTCTTTAAAACGTCTATAAATTTGCATGTCTTCATTATAACAGTTGCGTTAAATGCCAATATTGTGGCATTATTAGATTCTATCTTTATTCTCGTATTAAGTATCTGAACACATGATCATTTTACTGATATGGTATTTTAGAGATTATTCAGCCACTAATCGTTTTATACTCTATTTTCTTGATTAAATGCCACGCTCATTATTGTATTTATTCTCGTTTAATGTGTCTGAACCTGTCCTACACGCTGAGGTGACAAAAGTCATGGAATACCTCATAATATCGTATCGGACCTCCTTTTCCCTGGCATAGAGCAGCAAATAGGCGTGGGATGGACTTAACAAGTCGCGGAAAATCCCCTGCAGAAATACTAAGCCATACTGACTCTATAGCCGTCCATAATTGCCAAAGTGTTGCCGGTGCATGATGTTGTGCATAAACTAACTGAAGTGTTGGCAGAAGTGCCAACACTGTGTTGCTAAAGGAGGCCGAAATGCACCGTTTTAAGCTCACGCAGATTGGCATGAGGTCTGGAACAGTTAAGGGAACTAATAGTAGCAAATAAAGTACGTAGTTGATGTAATACTTAACTTTAATCCATAATTGGAGAACATCGCTCTTGACGATACATGTTTTATAATTTCAATATTAACTGGTAATGGCGCCTTGCTAGGTCGTAGCAAATGACGTAGCTGAGGGCTATGCTAACTATCGTCTCGGCAAATGAGAGCGTATTTGTCAGTGAACCATTGCTATGAACGTCGGCTGTACAACTGGGGCGAGTGCTCGGAAGTCTCTCTAGACCTGCCGTGTGGTGGCGCTCGGTCTGCAATCACTGACAGTGGCGACACGCGGATCCGACGTATACTAATGGACCGCGGCCGATTTAAAAGCTACCATCTAGCAAGTGTGGTGTATGGCTGTGACACCACACTAACCTCTCGATTACGTCCCACAAATGTTCGATGACGTTCATGATGGGAGACGTGGTTTTTCAAATCATTCGCTCGAATTGTCCAGACTTTTCTTCAAACCAATCGCAAAAAACTATGGCCTGGTGGCATGACAATATTGTTTGAGAAGATCATGAATGGCTACAAACGATATCCAAGTAGCCGAACATGGGCATTTTTAGTCAATGACGGGTTCAATTGCACCAGAGGACCAAGTCCCTTCCGTGTAAACACAGCGCACACCATTATGGAGCCACCACCAGCTCGCACAGTGCCTTGTAGACAACTTGGACCCATAGCTTCGTGGTGTCTGCGGCACACTCGAACCCTACCATCAGCTCTTACTAACTGAAACTGGATCTCATCTGAGCAGCTCACTTTTTTCCAGTCAGTATGGTCACGAGCCCAGGAGAGGCGTTGCAGGCGATGTCGTGCTGGTAGCAAAGGCACTCGCGTCAGTCGTCTGCTGTCATAGCCCATTAACGCCAAATTTCGCCACACAGTCCTAACGGATATGTTCGTCGTACGTCCTACGTTGGTTCCTGCGGTTATAACTCGCAGTGTTGCTTGTCTATTATCACTGACAACTCTACGAAAATGGGCGCTTCAGTCCGCAACCACGCGACGGCTGCGGTCGCAGGTTTGAATCCTGCCTCGGGCATGGATGTGTTTGATGTCCTTAGGTTAGTTAGGTTTAAGTAGTTCTAAGTCTAGGGGACTGATGACCTCATATGTTAAGTCCCATAGTGCTTAGAGCCATTTTTTAAAGTAAAGAAGTTAACTGAAGGAAATACACAATGAGACGAACAGATATGACACTTTTGTTCAAAGGCAGTAATTTTGCTTAAGGCCCCGCGATTTCTGTTGCTCCCCTGGACATTACACAACGTGGAACATCTTAATAAGGTGTGAATGCATCCCTGACATTAATGTGAGCCGCAGCGTGCTCACTTGCTGGCCACAAGTTTGGTACGGAATTCTTGTGGTAGGGCATTCCATTGCTCCACGACATGTTCGACAGTATTCCTGGGTGCATTACTTGTTCGCCCTCTCACCATATGAGGATACGACCTCCATTGTCGACCATGATCGCTTTGGTAGTCCAAGTGTTACGATGGAGGGAGGCAAAATGTTACATGGGCATACTGACATCCTAATCTTTGAACACGGTACGCTAGCCAGTCAACGCAACTGTGATATTCCACAACCTCCCTATCTGCCATCTTTCAAAAGTACGTTCGGCCCTGACTTCAGGTCGCTGGTGGTAGCCTTGCCACGGTTCGCGCGGCTCTCCCCCCCCCCCCCCCCCCCCCACACCCGTTGGAAGTTCGAGTGCTCCCTCGGGCATGGGTGTGTATGTGTTGATCGTAGCGTAAGTTAGTTTTTAAGTTAGATTAAGTAGTTCCTAAGCCTATGGACCGATGACCTCAGCAGATTGGCCCCACAGAAACTTGCCACCTACCTGACTTTAGTTTCGTGGGTGACAGTGCGCGATCACGTCGAACGCTGCAGGTAGAAGACCAGTTGGAATGAGAGGATATTCGGCGAATGGACGCCTCCTCGTTCTCCCAATTTAATTCTCATCAGGCACGTGCGGAATGCGTTGGGGATACAAATTTCAGCAAGTCCACGTGCATCAACGACCATCCAGCATAGATACGTTTGACATCACTCATCTACATAATATGAAATACACAAAAATAAGAACTTCAGCAGCCAAGATCGCTAATTGTAATTTTATGTATGATGACAAGTTCCAGCAAATCTAAGTTTCTATCATCTGATCTGTAAAGAACATAGATCAAAAAGCAAGCATAATTACTTCAGATATAACAGGATGAGGTACACATTTACACAACATGGATATATACAGCACACCTTAAGCAAATACACTTCAGTAAATCCAGTAAATCTCCGGCACGTCATTACAAGAACATGAAGGAACAGAAAAACATCAGCATGTCAGTAATACAACAGGATTTATATAAAACATCATGCTATGTTGCACCGACTGCGCAATCTTATATTCACTCAACAAATGAAAGACGACTGAGAATCACAAGTCAAAAGCACAGATGTTGCGAGCTACCAGCAGGTGTCACTGCAGTAGTAAACATAATATCCAAGGAGCACACAATTTTGTATGAACTTATGTAAATCACATAATTCAAAACAGAATACAGTGGAATTAAAATATTCCTTTACAATTCTTTTCAATTTTTTAAAGGAATTAGAATTACAATTCTTATAACAATGTAAAGGGAAATATTGTATATCAGCTCTGCTGACCTACCGCATATACAGTCAAAACAGTGATAAAGCAAGTACAGTGAGGAAAATATATCGCCACTGAATGAGCTCACAGAAAACCACTCGAGGTTTAGGTGAAAAGAATACGGAAAAATTCTACCAAGTGCGATTGTTTTACTTCTCGTATTTGTAAGCTATGGTAACAGTGTAAGTACATCAGGCCCACTGCAGATACTGGTGCTATAAGCACTGTTGTTTACACGATTTTCGGGTAAATTCAGATATCTGCTGCGACTAGTCAGCTTCATGTAAAACAATTAACTGTTTGATTCGCCAATTATGTTACATTACTAGTAGTAAGTCTCTCCTGCTCTAGGTCACAGTCTGTAAACGTACACTCCTGGAAATTGAAATGAGAACACCGTGAATTCATTGTCCCAGGAAGGGGAAACTTTATTGACACATTCCTGGGGTCAGATACATCACATGATCACACTGACAGAACCACAGGCACATAGACACAGGCAACAGAGCATGCACAATGTCGGCACTAGTACAGTGTATATCCACCTTTCGCAGCAATGCAGGCTGCTATTCTCCCATGGAGACGATCGTAGAGATGCTGGATGTAGTCCTGTGGAACGGCTTGCCATGCCATTTCCACCTGGCGCCTCAGTTGGACCAGCGTTCGTGCTGGACGTGCAGACCGCGTGAGACGACGCTTCATCCAGTCCCAAACATGCTCAATGGGGGACAGATCCGGAGATCTTGCTGGCCAGGGTAGTTGACGTACACCTTCTAGAGCACGTTGGGTGGCACGGGATACATGCGGACGTGCATTGTCCTGTTGGAACAGCAAGTTCCCTTGCCGGTCTAGGAATGGTAGAACGATGGGTTCGATGACGGTTTGGATGTACCGTGCACTATTCAGTGTCCCCTCAACGATCACCAGTGGTGTACGGCCAGTGTAAGAGATCGCTCCCCACACCATGATGCCGGGTGTTGGCCCTGTGTGCCTCGGTCGTATGCAGTCCTGATTGTGGCGCTCACCTGCACGGCGCCAAACACGCATACGACCATCATTGGCACCAAGGCAGAAGCGACTCTCATCGCTGAAGACGACACGTCTCCATTCGTCCCTCCATTCACGCCTGTCACGACACCACTGGAGGCGGGCTGCACGATGTTGGGGCGTGAGCGGAAGACGGCCTAACGGTATGCGGGACCGTAGCCCAGCTTCATGGAGACTGTTGCGAATGGTCCTCGCCGTAACCCAAGAGCAACAGTGTCCCTAATTTGCTGGGAAGTGGCGGTGCGGTCCCCTACGGCACTGCGTAGGATCCTACGGTCTTGGCATGCATCCGTGCGTCGCTGCGGTCCGGTCCCAGGTCGACGGGCACGTGCACCTTCCGCCGACCACTGGCGACAACATCGATGTACTGTGGAGACCTCACGCCCCACGTGTTGAGCAACTCGGCGGTACGTCCACCCGGCCTCCCGCATGCCCACTATACTCCCTCACTCAAAGTCCGTCAACTGCACATACGGTTCACGTCCACGCTGTCGTGGCATGCTACCAGTGTTAAAGACTGCGATGGAGCTCCGTATGCCACGGCAAACTGGCTGACACTGACGGTGGCGGTGCACAAATGCTGCGCAGCTAGTGCCATTCGACGGCCAACACCGCGGTTCCTGGTGTGTCCGCTGTGCCGTGCGTGTGATCATTGCTTGTACAGCCCTCTCGCAGTGTCCGGAGCAAGTATGGTGGGTCTGACACACCGGTGTCAATGTGTTCTTTTTTCCATTTTCAGGAGTGTAGTAGTCAGATTGCCTCATTTTGTAAACTCAGTGTCTTAACTTGGTATATGAGATGACATATCAGTTGAGGGCGTAATTCGGACCTACTTGTGTAGGCAATCAGTTTTAGAAAACTAGAGAGGGAGGTTACATAGCCCGCAAAAGTATGGGACCAGTTCGACTATGGTCTGCATATATAACGTGTGTCAGGCGGAAGAAATATTGAATATTTATGAAAGGAAAATGAAAACTTTGATCACACACGTAAAAAGTACGCCCAGATTGTACTCGTTTTTTATGCAAGAGATACAGAAGAGAGTGCTGTACCTAGAGGTTAGTGTGCCTAGAAATATTTGTTTCCTTGTTGGTGTTTCATCTTAGTAACCGATTTTAGAATTGGTTCAAATGGCTCTGAGCACTATGGGACTCAACTGCTGTGGTCATAAGTCCCCTAGAACTTAGAACTACTTAAACCTAACTAACCTAAGGACAGCACACAACACCCAGCCATCACGAGGCAGAGAAAATCCCTGACCCCGCCGGGAATCGAACCCGGGAACCCGGGCGTCGGAAGCGAGAACGCTACCGCACGACCACGAGATGCGGGCCCGATTTTAGAATCACATAAAGGAATGTTCGCTAGAATCTATTATAAAATGTTTCTACTGTTTTTGTTGTTGTGAGACATACGGTCAACTATTGAGCAGCAGTTATATGTATTAAGACTTCTACTTATTTAAGTACTGTGTAATATATTGAAGCTATTTTGAAGTTTTGTTAATGCATCAGTTACAGAGTTTTTTGGCAAGTAAAATTCAGCGTAGTTTTAAAACTAGTTACTTATTGTGTAGACAGTTAAGCCCTGCTTTATCGATCATGCACCATCTTGTACCTTGAAACGGAAGGAGGTCTTCTTCCACAGAACACGTGATATTTGCATTTGAACTGAGTTTTTCTAAAGTCTTAATACTTTTCCTTGTCGAGAAATGGAAGTTTGTGCTAGTCGCCAAAAACTTCCATTTCAAAACGTTTTTAATTTGTAACTGTTTATGAAATACTTATGAATTTGATTTCGCTTACTGGTTATTAGTGTGTATTAGCCAAATAATGTAAATCGTAGGCCTTGCTACACTTTTAAATTCGAACAGAATATTGTTTATCCTAGATATTGTTGTTCCATGACCTTGTTGTATACCACGATAGTTTTTCACACTTGGAAAAACCTTGCTTTTCCCGAGTAATTTTGTAATTTCTGGAAAAGACTGCTACACACATAAAGTGAATGCTATTATTTCAGAATAGAATAAGAAAATTTATCGAAGTTCTATTACACGACTGGCCAGAGACGAAAGTGTGAAAAATGTTCCGTCGTACAATGTTTTTTACCCTTGCAAAATCGAGTAGTCCTTTTGAATATAAGAACTTTGTAATCTTATGCATCAGTTAAAACTACCGCAGTTTTTTATTTTTGTTCTTATAGAAGATATGATTTTGTGAAATCGGACGAATCTTTTCGAAACACCCTGCGCTGCGTTGTGCTGAATTGTTTCACGGGGTTTCTCGAATACTGTGTTTCTAAAGCACGCTAATCTATCCCGGCAGAGGAGTATCGTGAATAAGTCAGTCAAGTTGCCAATGGTTTCAGATCGATGATTCGTAAAACCGTCAGTCAAGTTATAACGTTTGCAAATCGATGATTCGTAAAACTGTATCACGAGGATGGGAATTAGCACCTGCTCATGAGTTGTGTAAGTACGCAACAACAACGTGCCCAAATTTAGACTTATCGCAAAAAATCTAATAGTTGAGATTCATGGTACCATATTTTTTGGTCTGTATCTCACTACCAATACCTCACTATCCAAAGCAATGTTTTGTTGTTGTGTAGATCCCAAAAAATACCTTTCGGTGTCATGTTCGCATTCAGTTTTGCAGACACCGTAATCTCGGTTCTGTTTCATAGCTCAGTCCATCTTTCGGTCAACTAGAGCTGTTTCTTTCCTCGTCGGCGCAGCCAATCGCCTCAGTGTGGTGGGTCCAACGCAGAAATCCGCTCGCTGTCAATTCTCCCAATTGATATTAATAGCCAGAGTCACAGTGGCGGATGCAACACGAAATGGCGAGCAGGAAATGTCACTTGGGTTTACTCTGCCGAAAGACTGAGATGCCGTTACTCCCGCAGAATGCCAGTTTAAAATGTTGTTTCGATACTCGGCCAAAACACTGACGAACTCTCACCCTTATAGACTGCCATGTTTGTGGAGACAAAGAGCACATAAAGTATACAGCTCATGAACAGTTTGTAGGACTTTATTTGTTTAGCGTGTGGCAAATGGTTCAAATGGCTCTGAGCACTATGGGACTTAACTGCTTTGGTCATCAGTCCCCTAGAACTTAGAACTACTTAAACCTAACTAACCTAAGGACAACCTACACATCCATGCCGGAGGCAGGATTCGAACCTACGACCGTAGCGGTCGCGCGGGTCCAGACTGTAGCTCCTAGAACCGCTCGGCCACTACGGCCGGCTTAGCGTGTGGCGCTACACAAATAGTTTATACGGGTTAAACGACCAATGATAAAACACACTATAAAATACACCAACGAATGACACAGAAAAAAACAGGGTAAAATGTAATAATAATAATACAGAATACAATAAGACAATAAAACAAAACATTACACAGCAGCAGATAAATTGCGTAGCTTGTATCTTCATATTTTGACGTCCAGATCGTCGACAAACTCGAGACAGGAAGGTATGGCGTTGATGAAGTTAGCCAAGCTACCCTGACGGATCCTTAGTATACAGTCCTGGGGTATGTGATGGACTGTTTGAGTTGAAGCCCCACAGTCGCAGGTTGGCGTGGGCAGCTTCCCTCGGTTTTGGAGATTGTGTGCACATGTTCCATGTCGCGTTTGGAGTCTGTTAAGAGTTTTCGAAACCAGACGTGGAAGTAAAAGCCCTTAGGTTCTTCTACTGGTTGGATATGTTCGTAGTTTTCGGGGAGGCACTATCACTACGGCTCTGGTGTCATTTAGTATCGCTGCTGAAGTTAGTAGCTGCCAGTTGTTGGACCACTCTCAGAGGCGGTTTCTAGAGCGAAGTCGAGTTGTTTCCATATTGGGACATCTTCTTTGATGGAAAGCAGAGGATTACTCATACATTTTGTGTATTTCTTCACCAAAGCTCCTTGTCTCCACAGGAAGCTTAGGGCAACATGGCTAAGAGTTGGAAGCCAGTACAGTGGTGGAGTCTTCAAACAGCCAGTTATAATACTCATAGAAGTGTTGAACTGAGTGTCGACCTTCTTTACGTGGTTGCTGCTTAACCGCACTGGTGTGCAGTACTCGGCTGGAGAGTACGCTAAGGCGAGTTCAGAGTTTCGTAGTAAATCCGTTGATGCTCCCAAGTTAGTGCTGCAGAACCACTGAATGAGATTGTTGCATTAACTTGTTTTGTGGGATACATTTTCAAGATGTCCTGTCTAGAGAACCCCTCCCCCCCAACCCCCACCCCCAAGTACTTTGGATGTTGCTAATATGGGAGTTCAATGTTATTCGTATGAAACTTTAGATTTTTCCAGGAAAAATTTGTACCATGAAATGTGTAGTGGAGCACTCAGCTTCGACATCGATGAGGAATGATGAAAACCGAACAACAGAATCTACTTTGAAGTTGACGACAGACGTTCGTTGATGTTCACGTTAGCTGATTGAGCAACCTCGGGCAACTTTGGGATGTACCCCTATTTTCATCAAAATCATCCTGAGAACACCTGTAAGTGAATTACGGTACTTCGACTCTTATGACTGCGATCTTAAGCATAAAAATTTTGTCCTCCCTATCCCCAGCTTCCCCCACGGAACAGACATCGTACTAATACTATGTAACAGGGTCTGTAGGACTGATAATGACCTCATTTCGACGAGGAAGAGAGTTTCTCCAGTTATGTCACAGTCAGCTGAAACCACAAGTTTTGACTATATCCCATGAAGGTACAGGGTGACAATTATTGAACTATATAAAAAAACGTAAATTAGTTACTACGGCGTGCACACACTTTATTCAACATGTAAACGTCACTACAGATATTCGGGTTTAGGTTATCATATGTTCGATATGTCTGCCATCACTGGCGATGATGAGGCTAAGACGAACAGCGAAATTCGGCCGGACCCGCCTAAGTGTCGGAACATCGATGGTGTCGTTGACCTCCTGAACGGCTGTTTTCGGCTCAGCAACGGTTTTGGGGGTTGTTGCTGTACACCTTGTCTTTAATATGGCGCTACAAAAAGGAGTGGCATGTGTTCAGATCCGGAGAAAAGGCGGGTAATAGAGGCCCCTGTCAGTGGCCTCTGTGTACCTCAGACCAGAATGCAGTCCCCAGAGTGCTCCTCCAGGACATCAAACACTCTCCCTCTGCGTTGCGGTCGAGCTCCGTCTTGCACGAACCACATCTTGTCGAAATCAGGGTCACTTTGTATAATGGGGATGAGATCACCTTCCAAATCCCTCATGTACCGTTCGGTAGTCTCCAAGCCATCAAGGAATATCGCAGCGATTATTCCGTGACCGGACATTGCACATCACGCAATCACCCGTTGAGGGTGAAGAGACTTCTCGATAGCGAAATGTGGATTCTCAGTGCGCCAAATGCACCAATTTTGGTTGTTGACGAACCCATCCAAATGAAAATGGGCTTCGTCGCTAATCCAAACCGTGCATACGCATACCAATTCCCAACATGCCCCGCGGACAACCGTGCAAACGTTACGACGATTTTATTCCATTTAGTAATTGTCACTCTGTTCGTAATTGCGGTCACATCGATTACGTCTCCCAGTCCCCGACATTTCCCAGGGGATCAAGTGTTTCAGTGGAGCAGTCAAGGTGCGGCCCTGTGCCTGCGTGTTTGCCAAACCAGAAAGTTATGCGTGGAGCACTGAACAAGTCTCGTCTTGGAAGGCGACTGAGTCCATAGTATAGACTGAAGATGTACAAAGGCAACACATTGTAACTGAGAATGAAGATCCTCGTTTATGTTCACCATAATATGGTCACCTTTGTGCAGGTTATTACATTCGGCACCACACTTGGGCGACCTGCGCGCCTGATGGGGATGAAATGATGATGAAGACAACACAACACCCAGTCCCTGAGAGGAGAAAAATGTCCAATCCAGCCGGGAATCGACCCCGGGCCCGTAGGACGGCAATCCGTCACCCTGACCACTTTTTTAGTGTCCGAAGTAGTTCGTTGCGTTTGGTCTGGACGGACGTCACAAGATATCCGTTCAAGTTGATCATTGATTCTTTGACTCAGTTTTTTTTTTCTTTTTTTTTTTTTTTTTTTGCTATACCAAGAAGAAATGCAGATGATGAACGGGTATTCATTGGACAAATATAGTATACTAGAACTGACATGTGATTACGTTTTCACGCAATTTGGGTGCATAGATCCTGAAAAATCAGTACCCAGAACAACCACCTCTGACCGTAATAACGGCCTTTATACGCCTGGGCATTGAGTCAAACAGAGCTTAGATGGCGTGTACAGGTACAGCTGCCCATTCAGCTTCAACACGATACCACAGTTCATCAAGAGTAGTGACTGGCGTATTGTGACGAGCCACCATTGACCAGACGTTTTCAATTGGTGAGAGATCTGGAGAATGTCCTGGCCAGGGCAGCAGTCGAACATTTTCTGTATCCAGAAAATCCCGTACAGACTTGCAACATGCGGTCGTGCATTATCCTGTTGAAATGTAGGGTTTCCAAGGAACGGATAAAGGGTAGAGCTACGGATCGTAACACATCTGAATTGTAACGTCCACTGTTCAAAGTGCCGTCAATACGAACAAGAGGTGACCGAGATGTGTAACCAATGGCACCCCATACCATCACGCCGAGTGATGCGCCAGTATGGCGATGACGAATACACGCTTCCAATGTGCGTTCACCGCGATGTCACCAAACACGGATGCGACCATCATGATGCTGTAAACAGAACCTGGATTCATCCGAAAAAATGACGTTTTGCCATTCGTGCACCCAGGTTTGTCGTTGAGTACACCATCGCAGGCGCTCCAGTCTGTGATGCAGTGTCAAGGGTAACCGCAGCCATGGTCTCCGAGCTGATAGTCCATGCTGCTGCAAACGTCGTCGATCTGTTCGTGCAGATGGTTGTTGTCTTGCAATCTTTCCCATCTGTTGACTCAGGAATCGAGACGTGGCTGCACGATCCGTTACAGCCATGTGGATAAGATGCCCGTAATCTCGACTGCTAGTGATACGAGGCCGTTGGGATCCAGCACGGCGTTCCGTATTACCCTCCTGAACCCACCGATTCCATATTCTGCTAACAGTCATTGGATCTCGACCAACGCGAGCAGCAATGTCGCGATACGATAAACCGCAATCGCGATAGGCTACAATCCGACCTTTATCAAAGTCGGAAACGTGATGGTACGCATTTCACCTCCTTACACGTGGCATCACAACAACGTTTCACCAGCCAAAGCCGGTCAACTGCTGTTTTTGTATGAGAAATCGATTGGAAACTTTCCTCATGTCAGCACGTTGTATGTGTCGCCACCGGCGCCAACCTTGTGTGTATGCTCTGAAAAGCTAATCATTTGTATAACAAAGCGTCTTCTTCTTGTCGGTTAAATTTCGCGTCTGTAGCACGTCATCTTCGTGGCGTAGCAATTTTAATGGCCAATAGTGTACTATTCAGTTTCTGCGTTGTTTCACACTTTGAAGGAAACTGACTAGGCAGCAGCCTGTCCGTGCCGTGTGTCGATTCCTTCCGCAAAGTTTTGGTACTGTTCGACTTTGTGTCTCTGTGGTGGTGGAATTGCTGGTTCTGTGGAATCTCTTTACCAGAGTGGCTCGTGGTGCGAATGTGGTCCGCGAGTCGGCGTGGGTCGGGCAGCGAAGGAGTCTTGGCTTAACAGCGGCACAAGGAAGTTGGCGAGCGGGGGCCTTAGCTGGGAGCAGCCCGTGTATGTTCCGGAAAATGACTTGGCCGCACCTGGAGTCATAGCTCTGCCTAGTTGTACTTGAGAGCCGTCGTTTGGGAAACTTTAATTTGGAAAAGAGCTCCCGTTCTGCATGTAAGAGCGCTTCGGTTGTACAACACTGGTGTTGTCCGAAGGAGATCGGCGGTTACAGCAACGGTTGGAGGTCTCTACACCCGTCACTGTACTGTCGCTCCGCAATGGTTGCATTTACACACGAGTACTGGACAACTCCACGCGACGCTGAGTAACTTTATTATTGAGTACTTGCCCACCTGAGTGTTTTAGTTATTCGTCTTGGAAAACTGTAATTGAGTCTGCCCTTGTGGGCCGCTGTTAGTTCCACCATTTCGAGACTGGTCATTTCTTTGTTTTAACTGTTCACGTTAAAAGGTTGTCATTGAGTTTTTGCCCTTGTGGGGGAGGGGGGGGGGGGGGAGAATTGTTTTGTATGTATATGTGTGACAAGCCGTAATTGATTTGTGTTTCACGTCTTATCACGTCAATTCAATGACGTGTGTAACGTATTGCCAGGAAGTGTGCGCAAGACAGACGGGTGAAGTAAGATAATATTGCAAGATTACGGCTCTGTAAATCCATTGAGGTAGCAGCGGATGAATTCTAATGCTGCAGATTTGTTCTTGAGTTAAGTACACTACTGGCCATTAAAATTGCTAAACCACCAAGATGGCGTGCTACAGACGCGAAATTTAACGACAGGATGAAGATGCTGTGATATGCAAAAAATTAGCTCTCCAGAGCATTCACGCGAGGTTGGCGCCGGTGGCGACACCTACAACGTGCTGACATGAGGAAAGTTTCCAACCGCTTTCTCATACAAAAACAGCAGTTCACCAGCGTTGCCTGATGAGACGTTGCCGCGATGCCTCGTGTAAGGAGGAGAAATGCGTACCATCATGTTTCCGTCATTGATAAAGGTCGGATTGTAGCCTATCGACAATGCGGTTTATCGTGTCGCGACATTGCTGCTCACGTTGGTCGAGATCCAATGACTGTTAGCAGAATATGGAATCGGTGGGTTCAGGAGGGTAATACGGAACGCCGTGCTGGATCCCGACGGCCTCGTATCGCTAGCAGTCGAGATTACAGGGATCTTATCCGCATGGCTGTAACGGATCGTGCAGCCACGTCTCGATCCCTGAGTCAACAGATGGGGACATTTGCTAGACAACAGCCATCTGCACGAACAGTTCGACGACGTTTGCAGCTGCATGAACTATCAGCTCGGAGACCATGGCTGCGGTTACCCTTGACGCTGCATCACAGACAGGAGCGCCTGCGATGGTGTACTCAACGACGAACATGGGTGCACGAATGGCAAAGCGTCATTTTTTCGGATGAATCCAGGTTCTGTTTACAGCATCATGATGGTCACATCCGTGTTTGGCGACATCGCGGTGAACGCACATTCGAAGCGTGTATTCGTCATCGCCATACTGGCGTATCACGCGTCGTGATGGTATAGGGTGCCATTGGTTACACGTCTCGGTCACCTCTTGTTCGCATTGACGGCACTTTGAGCAGTGGACGTTACATTTAAGATGTGTTACGACCCATGGCCCTATCGTTCATTCGATCGCTGCGAAACCCTACATTTCAGCAGGATAATGCACGACCGCATGTTTCAGGTTCTGTACGGGCCCTTCTGGATACAGAAAATGTTCGACTGCTGCCCTGGCCAGCAAATTCTCCAGATCTCTCACCAATTGAAAACGCCTGGTTGAGAGGCACCCACATGCCTTGCTCATACTGTGGCGTCAAGCAGTCAGGCCTGCAAGGTGAGTGGTCTGCCAAGCGAGTGGATTTATTCTTATTTCTCAATAACTGATTATGAGCTCTAGTACCCACAATTAAGCTACAAATTAGTCTCCTGTTTGAATATTACGCAACGGAAACGGATAACGTTCATCTGACTATTAGTAATTTACACATGCTCTGGCAATACCACATTTTCTTTCTTACTCAACGGCTTTGATCAATACGTGGCCATCGCACTGAATATTAATGGCGCACACATTATAAATTCTGGATATCTAATTCAGATAAATTCTATTATGATTCACAGACAACCTAAACACACCATTACATTTTGTACTTCAACTACACATGAGAAACTCCGCCCAGTGGGCATGGCTTTACATTGGTGATTCTCTATCTTATGGTCTCGTAATTATCTTACGCTACATTGCACTTTCTGGATAGGATGGTGGATCATTTGTTATATCTCACACTTCGACTCACACACACATCATCACGAAAATTTCCCCCAGACCGAGCGGTACAAAAAGTAATATGCATAACCCACTGCCTCTGAACCTATCTTGCTACTCTCGCATGCAAACCACACATACTTAAATTACATGAAATACATCACACTAGCAACATCACAAGGAATAGTCACAACGTTAGAATCACTTCACTTTCAGCTTTCCCACTTCAATTAGTATTCATCCCAGTTTCACACGACACTGCCCCACTTCGTAACTTTTTTTTCCTACTACGAACTCTGGAGAATATATGCACGTCTTCCTGTGCATTGCAAGCCAAGCGGCGTTGCTGGATAGACGGCTGACTCACCTTGCTTTTCTCTCAGAGTATTAAAGATTGAATCTAGCGCCACACGAAAACATAACACACAAAGTAATATTAAGATCATATTCATCACACACGCGAGTCCTCAACTGATACCACGGACGAGTACTTCTCTTTATCCTTTGTCTCATACACAGATTGAGACTCACACAGTACTCACCACGTGGAAGTACTCGTCTCTAATTTCAAGTCCTGCACACGCCATTTCTTAAATATTTCCAACTGATAGTACACACGCCAGTAATTCCGCTTAATTTTAGCACTCGGAAGTATTTCAAATTAATACTAGCACTCGCAAGTATTTCAACTTATTGCTACACGTGGGTTCACTGTGACCATTGGTCACTTCCGAAGATTACTACGATCCCCTTAATATTACTTGCCTGTCATTTAATTCTCCCCCCAAAAGTTCCTGAAATAGAGAAATAATCATTCCAAACTACTCTTAAATATTTCACATGCATATCATTTTCTCCACTCTTTTGTCTTTACAGAGCACACCTAAGACAGGTCTTACCAACAGAAGAGCAACCGCCCGAGTGCTGAAACGTGGCCGTTCTTCAGGTCATCTCGCACCTCCGTCGAGGTGAGGGAAGACCATGCTACCCATTGCCCAACCATATTTCAGGCGCTCAAAGCTCAGGTAAATTTTATCTCTATGGTTCCACCAAAGGTGACCAAGGGACCGTCTCAGAGATGATCATATATTGCACATTCACTATCTGCGGTTAGCAGACGACCATACATTCATTCATTTCACAGATCTCACCAAACTGGATGTAGGGATTTATTTTGTGGAAGTGCACATAAATTGTCATTCTTTCCTACACTGGTATCCGGCTTCGGTGTATTAAGTGAAAATGAGATATTATTACAAAAAATATGTTGTTCTAACAAGAATAACGAGGAATGTTGTACCTATTTTCAATGTAGGGCGGTATTGTACCCTTTCATGGCTAATGGTGGCCGAGCAACTGGCTCGTCACAATACGCCAGTACTACTCTTGATGAACTGTGGTATCGTGTTGAAGCTACCTGGGCAGCTGTACCTGTACACAGTAGTATAATATGTTCTCTGGCGATCTCATAAATACGGTGCAGTCTTACGTCTACCTATTGAAATCCATTTAAAATACATTTTTTGTCAGGCATCGTAAGTCTGGGAACGCCAAACATGATGAGGTCATCAAACTTTCATCATTGATTGTCAGTTTTAGATGAGTAATTAATTTATGCAGCAATTTTATAGTCAGTGTCAACTGACAGGCTGAAAGGCATCCACGTCACACCAAAGTTCTGCCAGTGGCTTATAATAAAGTGTTCCAAAAACTGCAGTTACAGGACGGCATTTTATTTGCAAATGAGACCAGATTCACACGGAATGAAAGAATAAACTACTACAATAATCAAACAATGACTGATGCAAATCCTCCAGCTTAATGGAAGCAAGGCACTTTGTTCGCTTTTCGTGTAAACGGACAAGAACTGTTAATCAGCAAGTAGTTCTCTCTTTATAGGACTCTTTATCAGGTTCAGTTCAACTATTTCTGCGTGACAGATTACCTGAAATGAAAAAGTATGTTTGCCTGCACAGAGGCAGCAAATATGATTAATGTAGAGGAGAGCACTAGCCCATTATCTACGCCTTGCGCAACGATACCCAGTCCAAGCGTTTTATGAGCTATGGAATGGTCTACGGGGCTTTTCCGTTCACCCGACATCAATGCTTCACATTTCGGACTATCGATATATTTACAATTAATTGTTTACGTCACACCAACGTGAACGTCATACAAGACTTATGTTTCTAATTATGAGGGTATGCAGATTTATTTGCAAGAGTACTTGATACTTTGAGGACAGTTCAGGGACATTTACCTACTTATTACGTCATAGCTGGTAATTTACAATTTAAATACAGTCTGTATTCGTTCTTACGCAAATTTAAACACAGTCTGTATTTATTCTTACACAAATTCCTGCTTATACATGTTGTCTTCTTTGTTTTCGTCCTATTAATAATCTTTCTCTTCATACATAGGAAGCTATTTGTACAATATAGATTACTACATCCAACACAATACTACTTTCCATCACCATAACTAAGTCTGCCATAAATAAACTGTACACCTGCTCCAAAACGTAAGTATGTGTAATACTATTACTGCAAAAGAACAAGGATTATGTTAATTTAAGGAAAACACGTGGAAGGGGGGCCCAACTTGATGCTTCATTTATCATTCCCAAACAAGTATTTTTATTTAATAATAATTCAATCATGAGTCAACTGACAGTTACCAAGATTCTTGCGAAATACGTTCAAATATTTAAGATTTTTAAATTAAATTCAGAAGTATAAGGACATTTGCATCATATATAAAATTACAAATATTACTCAGAAGTGTCAACTGTACAACAACATGGTCGCCCGACTACAAACAATTAAATAAACCTGCGGCGGCACTCTGCCCCCGAAACTAGATCACAACTGTGGCTAATCCCACGACAGAATTTTAATGTAAGTTCAACAAACTCTCCATTGGTTATTCTGCTCTCATATGGACAAGATACGGCCAAGCTGCCCAAATGCTACCCACATTTAAAACCGAAGCAACAGTAGCACTTCACTGATTGGCCACAAGCATGTTCCACATAAATCACGCTAAGTAGCTAAATAAACTACCGGGTCCCTAATATACAATTAAAATGATAATGACAATTAAACCCTTAATTTTTTAAGGAAAACAAGAAATTCAGTGCTCAGGTTGCCCAATCACTTTCATCTCACTCCCAAAAGGGCCTTAAGGGGACACGCCGCTGAACTGGCTGCGTTTTTAGCATTATCTTCACCCTCATAGTGCAACTGATCTATAAATGAGAACTTGCTCAAAATTCTTACACACATTCAGGGTAATTAGTCAAAGCATTTTCCAAAAAATCATTGTGGTATTTATAATATTTTGGTACTGGCAACAATATTTATAAGAGTATAAAAAACCGATCACTATTTCACTGCG
This sequence comes from Schistocerca piceifrons, assembly GCF_021461385.2. Classification (NCBI taxonomy): domain Eukaryota; kingdom Metazoa; phylum Arthropoda; class Insecta; order Orthoptera; family Acrididae; genus Schistocerca; species Schistocerca piceifrons. Next base: position 562,823,719 of record NC_060141.1, read on the forward strand.
GTACCATCTTCCTTAGGACCACTGTAATGTCGACTATGCACACTGGACTCGCATTCGGGAGGACGATGGTTCAATCCCGTCTCCAACCATCCTGATTTAGGTTTTCCGTGATTTCCCTATATCGTTTCAGGCAAATGCCTGGATGGTTCCTTTGAAAGGACACCGCCGATTTCCTTCCCAATCCTTCCCTAACCCGAGCTTGCGCTCCGTCTCTAATGACCTCGTTGTCGACGGGACGTTAAACACTAACCACCACCACTGTAATGTCGACTATCAGTTAATGGCGACGTCATAGTATCACTGTGCATCTGACACGAGTTACAGGCAATCACTAACCGACTAGAAAGACCCTACCTCACTGAAATGTCCTCAGAAACGTCAATACTGCCCTCACAAGTGCAGTACTTATATTTCACAGCACTCTTCAAAAGTCTTGACAGCATATTTAGGTACACAATACGTTTCCGACGTTATTGCACCTCACAATACAACTATGCTTGTTCTTATTACATTCAGAAAGCGAAAGTTTACGTCTAGATGCACTGCCTGTAGACGCAGTTCCCGCGGGTGACTTTTGAAGTAAGTGATGCGTATTATTCGATTGAGTTTGGAAGCGGTTGTCCCGAAACTTTCGTTTGGGGCTAAATTTCTTTACTCTCGGCATTTGTAGCACAGGAAACACACATACAGAAACAAAACAACACACAATAACTACAAAACCACACTCGTATAAAATTCCGAAATCATATATTCTCAGATCTTTGTTTACATTCGAACCATAGCCTTATAGATATGCCTGTACTTTGGTTTCGAGAGTCAGTGTCTTCTAGAATACATCTGTGTTAACGATCCGTAACTAACGATGGAAAAAACGGTAGAACAAAATAATGCATCACGTATTCTGACGCACTTCAAACTGAGAGGTGGGCGTAGCCCCTGTGCAACATTATGTTCCACCTCAATTTGAGAACGAACGGAAAATGATAATGCTCATCAACGATACATTTTTTAAATCAGCATGAAATGCTCTTTTCTGTAAATTTTTTTTCAGATTTCTGGTCATTTTCACGAGCGTGTCCCCTTAAAACAACAGATATACTGAGTCAATTACTCCCTAATCTGGCGACACTCCCACCGTGGCGTGATATCTAAAGAATAACAACAAACTACTCAGCTTGAGGCTGGAACGGGAGATACGCAGAATCGCGTGTGACCTGCCAGCACTTAGGCCTCATGTGATGATAGGAAGGGCGCCGAAGCAGAGTGGAAACGCGTCCCTGCCCCTGACCAGCGGAACAGCAACGCGTCAACCGCTGCCGATACAAGGCTGTCAACATATACCAAACAACAAATAGCAGACAAGTCTGACAAAAATTGACATACACAGTAATACCTAAACGGGAAATTGAAAATTGAATTATTAAAACTTCAGTATTGGGTCGGCCCTCAGGTAACATTGCAAATTAACCTTCCCGGCAATACCGAGAAGCAATGTACAAAGTCTTTTAAAAGAGTAATTACATAATAATTCCAACAAAATTTTAAAAAATCAACGTATACCTTTACTGGGACCTCTTAGGGGCTAATGGACACTGTAATTGGGATACGCACCAAATGACGGATGGCTGGTTAAACTGTACAACTATAACCCGAAGAGCTCCTCAACACAGAGCAAAAGTGTGTGAAAATACAAGCACGCACGCGCGTATGACCCACACGTGCGTACCTTTAGGTTGAGCGCACATTACTTTTGTTAAACGCCAATCCAATAACTCGCCCCGGAAAGGGCCACGAGGCCTGCAACAAAAAGAAAATACAATCAGTAGTATCAAATACTCAATAATCACAAACCATTATTTCAGGTACAAGATTAACACTGTAAAATACTAGCTTCGCGCATACAGAGACCTCCAGATTGAGACACACAGCCCTAAATGTGTCGCCGAAAGGCATAAAGAAACTTGATTCCTCGCAAAATACTAGCTTCGCGCATACAGAGACCTCCAGACTGAGACACACAGCCCTAAAGGTGTCGCCGAAAGGCATAAAGAAACTGGATTCCTGCCGAGCTCACACAGGGCAGAATTAACAGTCTTTAAGTATTGTACTTGCTAAACAGTCTTCATAGACAATTTCAAATAAATGTCAAGGACGTCAATAGCTTCATGACTCCAGGTACGCACAGGATACTGCCAGCTGCTCGTGGCTGCTAACAAGTTATTCAATACATCCCGGCGTATTTAGCACACCCCGATCGACTGATGCTCGTCGAAACCAGTGTAACGTCCCCTTAGAAAAATTTATGAATGTGCTGATAAGCCCCTTACGTTATTTGATTTTCAAACAGCTCAGCAAAACTGAACGTGCACAGACATTTCTCTCTTTACTTATTCAGATCATCAATAAACTACTACTACTACGTGATCTGGCCCAGTGGACCGCATGCATCTACAAGTTTCCTCTTCTACTGTATTCTGTCCATTGCCGCTATCCGCCATCCGTTCACATCTATTGACACTTGGTTTAAATTTTCATGGAGTCCATCCCTCCAACGCTTCTTGGGTCTCCCTGGCGGTCTCTTTCCTGTAGGTGTGAAATCCAGGAGCTTCCGCGGCCATCTGTGATCCCCCATCCGGGCCACAAGGCCGGCCCACTGCATTCGTTTGGCTTGGACAGTTACTGCTATGTTGAGCTGCTGGTATAGTTCCTCTAGCTCTTGGTTGTATCTGATCCTCCATTCCCCTGTATCTGCATCCAGAACCGGACCGAAGATTTTCCGAAGCACTTTTCTCTCAAAAACAAGGAGCTTATGGAAGTCCTGTTTCCGGATACTCCATGTCTCACAGCCATATAGAACAACAGGCTGGATCAGACTTTTGTACAGTCGAATCTTGAACTGTCTGGAGAGAGAATTGGACCGAAGCTGTTACGCTAGGCTGTGGTAAGATAAACTGACACACAATATTTTTAGCGCAGCGCAATCTGACTTTCAATAATCCCTACAAAAGAATGGCCCTGACTAACAATGACCTATACCTTTCATGAATCCACTTACCTCACAAAAATCTTCGTTACTCGAACTACTGCAATACAGCGAGCGCCAATACTGCCAGTTAAATAAAAGATTCTAACTACTGAAGGCACTAACTACTGATAGGCATAGTTAGCAAATGGAAGATTTTGATAGAGAACAATCAATGTATTTACCTTAATAGTGTTCAAAAGTCATAACATATACATCAGTTCATGACATCCAGTCTTACAAATTTACTCTTTCTGATGGACACACGTCCAGATCATCCGCTCTCAGAACTCCGCCATCTCTCTCCCCACATCCACCACTGCTGGCGGCTCACCTCCAACTGCGCAACGCTATCCGCTGTTCGCATCCAGCTGCCCAGCACTACAATGGCAATATTGCAACAATGCAGACCAGCCACAGACTGCACACAGCACACCCAGTGATTTTCGTATAGAGCGCTACGTGACGTCACCAACATAAAAACCTAAACTGCCTACTTACACCAGGTTCTACGCGACGACAGCCGCTCCTTACTCACTAAGCTCGCCGGTAGCAACAGTCAAAGCTGCAGGAAAACGCGGGCCCCCATAGCCCTAAGGCCAACGGTGTTAACGCGCTGCAATCGCCAGGACGCCGAGTACTCATGCACACCCGTTCAACTCCGTGTCCGACACACCACTTGCCACCACACAGCCCTAGAGGGAACACATAAACCAGCAAATATGATACGACGGGGGCCGGAGTCGATGGAGCGCCCACACAACTGGCGCCAGTAGGATCGCGCGCGCGCTCTCAAGGAAGCGGTCACGGCTCAATTACACTGAAGAGCCAGAGAAACTGGTACACCTGCCTAATATCGTGTAGGGCCTTCGCGAGTAAGCAGAAGTGCCGCAACACGATGTGGCATGGACTTGACTAATATCTGAAGTAGTGGCGGAGGTAACTGACACCATGAGTCCTGCAGGGCTGTCCACAAATCCGTAAGAGCACGAGTGGGTGGAGATCTCTTCTGAACACCACGCTCCAAGGCATCCTAGATATAGCCAATAATGTTCATGTCTGGGGAGTTGGTGCTCAGAGGAAGTGTTTAAAATCAGAAGAGCGTTTCTGGAGCCACTCTGTAGCGATTCTGAACGTTTGAGGTGTCGCAATGTCCTGCTGGGATTGCCCAATTCTGTCGGAATGCATAATGGACATGAATCGATGCAGGTGATCAGACAGGTTGCTTACGTACGTGTCACCTGTCAGAGTCGTATCTAGAAGTATCAGGGTCCCACGTCAGTCCAACTGCACACGCTCCATACCATTACAGATCCTCCACCAGCTTGAACAGTCCCCTGTCGACATGTAGGGTCCATAGATTCATGAGGTTGTCCCCATACCTGAACGCCTCCATCCGCTCGATAAAATTCGAAGCGAGACTCGTCCGACCAGTCATCGACAGTCCATTGTCGGTGTTGGCGACACGCAAGGCGAGGCGTAAAGCTTTGTGTCGTGCACTCATCAAGAGTACACAAGTGGGCCTTTGGTTCTGAAAGCCCATATCGATGCTGTTTCGTTAAATGATTCGCACGCTGACACTTGTTTATGGCCCAGCACTGAAATCTGCAGTAATTTGTGGAAAGGTTGCATCTGTCACATTGAACGATTTTCCTCAGTTGCCATTGGTTCCGTTCTTGCAGTATCTTTTCCCGCTCGCAGCGATATCGGGGATTTAATGTTTTACCGTATTCGATGTTTCACCATATTCATGATACACTCGTGAAATGATCGTATGGGAAAACCCGCACTTAATCGCTATCTCGGAGATGCTGTGTCCCATCGCTCGTGCGCAAACTATGACAGCACGTTCAAACTCACTTAATCATGATAGCCTGCCATTGTAGCAGCAGTAACCGATGTAACAACTGCGCCAGACACTTGTCTTATACAGGGTGTTACAAAAAGGTACGGCCAAACTTTGGAAACATTCCTCACACACAAATAAAGAAAAGATGTTATGTGGACATGTGTCCGGAAACGCTTAATTTCCATGTTAGAGCTCGTTTTAGTTTCGTCAGTATGTACTGTACTTCCTCGATTCACCGCCCAATTGAAGGAAGATAATGTTGACTTCGGTGCTTGTGTTGACATGCGACTCATTGCTCTACAGTACTGGCATCAAGCACATCAGTACGTAGCATCAACAGGGTAGTGTTCATCACGAACTTGGTTTTGCAGTCAGTGCAATGCTTACAAATGCGCAGTTGGCAGATGCCCATTTGATGTATGGATTAGCACGGGGCAATAGCCGTGGCGCGGTACGTTTGTATCGAGACCTATTTCCAGAACGAAGGTGTCCCGACAGGAAGACGTTCGAAGCAATTGATCGGCGTCTTAGGGAGCACGGAATATTCCAGCCTATGACTCGCGACTGGGGAAGACCTAGAACGCCGAGGACAACTGCAATGGACGAGGCAATTCTTCGTGCAGTTGACGATAACCCTAATGTCAGCGTCAGAGAAGTTGCTGCTGTACAAGGTAAGGTTGATCACGTGATACGGGAGAACCAGTTGTTTCCGTACCATGTACAGCCTGTGCAGGCACTATCAGCAGCTGATTGGCCTCCACGGGTACACTTCTGCGAATGGTTCATCCAACAATGTGTCACTCCTCATTTCAGTGCAAATGTTCTCTTTACGGTAGAGGCTTCACTCCAAAGTGATCAAATTGTAAATTTTCACAATCAACATGTGTGGGCTGACGAGAATCCGCACACAATTGTGCAATCACGTCATCAACACAGATTTCCTGGGAACGTTTGGGCAGGCATTGTTGGTGATGTCTTGTTTGGGCCCCATGTTCTTCCACCTACACTCAATGGAGCATGTTATCATGATTTCACACGGGATACTCTACCTGTGCTGCTAGAACATGTGCCTTTACAAGTACGACACAACATGTGGTTCATGCACGATGGAGCTCCTGCACATTTCAGTCGAAGCGTTCGTACGCTTCTCAACAACAGATTCGGTGACCGATGGATTGGTAGAGGCGGCCCAATTCCATGGCCTCCACGCTCTCCTGACCTCAACCCTCTTGACTTTCATTTATGGGGGCATTTGAAAACTCGTGTCTACGTAACCACGGTACCAAATGTAGAGACTCTTCGTGCTCGTATTGTGGACGTCTGTGATACAATACGCCATTCTCCAGGGTTGCATCAGCGCATCAAGGATTCCATGCGACGGAGGGTGGATGCATGTATCCTCGCTAACGGAGGACATTTTGAAAATTTCCTGTAACAAAGTGTTTGAAGTCACGTTGGTACGTTCTGTTGCTGTGTGTTTCCATTGCATGATTAATGTGATTTGAAGAGAAGTAATAAAATGAGCTCTAACATGGAAAGTAAGCGTTTCCGGACACATGTCCACATAACATATTTTCTTTCTGTGTGTTGGAATGGCTCTGAGCACTATGGGACTCAACTGCTAAGGTCATTAGTCCCCTAGAACTTAGAACTAGTTAAACCTAACTAACCTAATGACATCACAAACATCCATGCCCGAGGCAGGGTTCGAACCTGCGACCGTAGCGGTCTTGCGGTTTCAGACTGCAGCGCCTTTAACCGCACGGCCACTTCGGCCGGCTCTTTCTGTGTGTGTGAGGAATGTTTCCTGAAAGTTTGGCCGTACTTTTTTGTAACACCCAGTATAGGCGTTTCCGATCTCAGCGCCGTTTTCTGCCTGTTTACGTGTCTGAGTATTTGAATATGCACGCCTATAGCAGTTTCTTTGGCGCTTCAGTGTATGCTTTCAGGATATGTGTGCTGTTTGTTGTGTGTGTGTATGTGTGTGTGTGTGTGTGTGTGTGTGTGTGTTTTATTGTTAGGCCTGACATCTGATAACAGCGGTTACTTTAAACTAATCTTTTGTTTCGAAGAGACGAGCTCGAAAGTCTCGATTCAAATTTATTTATTTACGCTGTTACTTCACCTGACAAGATTAGCAATTTCAGGCCTTGCCTTATATGCAACCGGACATATCCTCAGTGTTAAATCCTGCCTAGTCATCGAATATAGGGGATGTCTAGGAAACCTACTTTCTCGGATCGCTGGTCAACGTTCAAATAAATCGTATTAATGAGTTTCATTACAAAAAAAGTAAAGGACACAACTTGGAATATTATGCAGAGGTGTCGCAAGCAAAGGGCGGCATGCTAAATAATCAAGTTCCTTCAGTTCAACAATCCCAATTTTGAGCTACATAGAATGTTGAAGCTGGTGCTATAGACCTCGCTATTCTTGAAGCTGCTCTTCATCTGGGCCGTGACCAGTCGGGCCCGGCGCTTATGTCCCTTCGCATAGACGCCACTGTTGTCGCGTTGCCGTCCTAGAAAGCGGTCGGCGAGCGTGCAATTGGCTGACGTCGCCTCACACCCCTCTCTGCCCTATCGTTCCGGACTGGTGTTCCGGCGGTTGACTTTAAGCCGTTAACACTTATCAACTCAACATAACAGTGTGCGTGTTACATTTTACGTGCACAGTACACAGTGATTTCGGTAACAATAATAATAATAATAATAATAATAATAGTAATGGTATTGAATGTGTGGAATTTAAGAAATTTCAGTGTTATTAGAATTACGTTAAACAATTTACTCATTACATTGTTGTCGAATTTTCGTAATTACATCAAACAGAAATGTATGGTAGTCTTACAGGAGGAATCTACTATGAAAAAAAAAATTGACTGCTCAGAGGAAGAACGTGAAACAATAGGTCAAGATTAGTGCTTACATGAAAGGGGGAAAATATAAACAGCCTCAATAAAAGCTTGAATTGTTTTACGTCAAATATGAATCCCTGGAGGGAAGACGACGCTGTTCCCGCCATGCACTATTGCGGAAATTTAGAGAACCGGCATTTGAGGCCAACAGCAGAATGTCTTTACTGCAGGCAAGGTGTATTTCGCGTAAGGCCCACAGAGAAGAGGGAAATTTGGGCTCTTATTGAAAGTCGATTGCCCCTTTTTCTGTTTGCGACTGGAAAAGGAGCCGGCCGCCGTGGTCTCGCGGTTCTAGGCGCGCAGTCCGGAACCGTGCGACTGCTACGGTCGCAGGTTCGAATCCTGCCTCGGGCATGGATGTATGTGTTGTCCTTAGGTTAGTTAGGTTTAAGTAGTTCTAAGTTCTAGGGGACTGATGACCACAGCAGTTGAGTCCCATAGTGCTCAGAGCCATTTGAACCATTTTGAACTGGAAAAGGAAAGGAAATAACTAGTAGTGACACGTGGTACCGAGGTGCCTATATCACTAACGACGATTTGCAGTTGTGTTTTAGAACATATACTGTATTCGAACATTATGAAGTACCTCGAGGAAAACGATTTATTGACATATAGTCAGCACGCATTCAGAAAATATCGTTGTTGTGAAACACAACTAGCCTTTATACTCATGAAGTAACAAGTGCTATCCACAGGGGATGTCAAATTGATTCCATATTTTTAGATTTCCAGAAGGCTTTCGACACCGTTCCTCACAAGCGTCTTCCAACCAAACTACGTGCCTACGGAATATCGCCTCAGTTGTGCGACTGGATTCGTGATTTCCTGTCAGAAAGGTCACAGTTCGTAGTAATAGACGAAAGTCATCGAGTAAAACAGATGTAATATCCGGCGTTCCCCAAGGAAGTGTTACAGCCCTTCTATTGTTCCTGATCTATATTAACGACGTAGGAGGCAATCTGAGTAGCAGTCTTAGATTGTTTGCAGACGATGCTGTCATTTATCGTCTTGTAAAGTCATCAGATGATTAAAACGACTTGCAAAATGATTTACATAAGATATCTGTATGTTGCGAAAAGTGGCAATTGACCCTGAATAGAGAAAAATGCTAAGTTATTCACATGAGCACTAAAAGAATTCATTTAAATTTCGCTTACCGGTAAGTCACACAAATCTGAGGGCTGTAAATTCAACTAAATACCAAGGGATTACAATTACAAATAACGTGAATTGGAACGATCACATAGATAATATTGTGGGTAGAGCAAACCAAAGACTGCGATTCACTGGCAGAACACTTAGAAGGTGCAACAGGTCTACCAAAGAGACTGCTTACACTACGCTTGTCCGCGCTATTCTGAAGTACTGCTGTGCGGTGTGGGATCCGCATCAGGTGGGACTGACTGATGACATCGAAAAATTACAAAGAAGGGCAGCTCGTTTTGTATTATCTCGAAATAGGGGAGATAGTGTCACAGACATGATACGCGATTTGGAGTGGCAATCATTAAAACAAAGACTTTTTTCGTTGCGACGGGATCTTCTCATGAAATTTCAATCACCAGTTTTCTCCTCCGATTGCGAAAACATTCTATTGGCACCCACCTACATAGGGAGAAATGAGCATCACGATAAAATAAGAGAAATCAGGGCTCGCACGGAAAAATTGAAGTGCTCGTTTTTCCCGTGTGCCGTTCGAGAGTGGAACGGTAGAGAGACAGCATGAAGGTGGTTCATTCAACCCTCTGCCAGGCACTTTATTGTGAATAGCAGAGTAATCACGAAGATGTGTAGATGTAGATTGTACGGTTGTTTGTAGAGCATGTATGTAGATGTAGAAGTAGACAATGTGACAGAAATATTTGTTCCCTGTTGGACAAAAAGAAACCAGCAGGAACATGATAAGAGGGACGCTCCGCTAGTGACAACAGATAATGCTCTAATCTCCTCTTCAATGCAGAGCGGCTTTTCGATAAGACGCTTCTGGAGTCATCTGACTGAAATGGAGAAAGATATGGAAAAGATTTAGTGTTATGCAAAATTACAGCCAAGATCCTGGTATGACAGTTGTGGAATTCGTGTTCGGATAAAAGGCATAATAAGAGTGGTTCACGGAGACCTGTTAACGCTGAAAATCTGTTTCCGCACACTTGCCACGGCCTGTATATTTAGAAATGTTTACCGAGTTCTATAAAGCTGAGGTGTCGTTGTCCACGAATTACCATTTCCAGAGAATCGCTTCAATTATATTTCATTGCACAACCCAAATAAACTATCGGATCGATCGTATACCTACACTTGTGCAGAGGCTCTCGACATGAAAGTAGCCAGTTCGAACACTGGTGGAGCAATAGAGTGTGATGACCAAAATTTTATCGGAAAGTGAGGCGAGCTGAGTTTGTGGTGCACATTCTCTGATCACCAGATTTTACATTAAATCCCAAACGGGCGCGGATGCATGGGGAAGGTCAAAGAGTCCATGACTCATTCTGAAAGACAGATTATCAAAAACGTTAAATTTTTACAGATATGAGTTTCACATTTTAGCCGACTTATCAAGTATACAGTAGCATGAGAACTCAGGGTCTCTAAAGGTATAAATGGAAATGTCGTGTGGCTAGGGCCTCCCGTCGGCTAGACCGTTCGCCTGGTGCAGGTCTTTCGATTTGACGCCATTTCGGCGACCTGCGCGTCGATGGCGATGAAATGACGATGATTAGGACAACACAACACCCAGTCCCTGAGCGGAGAAAATCTCCGACCCAGCCGGGAATCGAACCCGGGCACTTAGGATTGACAGTCTGTCATGCTGACCACTCAGCTACCTGGGCGGACTCTCTAAAGGTGGAGAGGAATTCTACTTTTTAGCTGCTTGCCTGGGACTTAACCACCGGGGAACGACTTTCAAGTCCGCAGCTCGTGGTCGTGCGGTAGCGTTCTCGCTTCCCACGCCCGGGTTCCCGGGTTCGATTCCCGGCGGGGTCAGGGATTTTCTCTGCTTCGTGATGACTGGGTGTTGTGTGCTGTCCTTAGGTTAGTTAGGTTTAAGTAGTTCTAAGTTCTAGGGGACTGATGACCATAGATGTTAAGTCCCATAGTGCTCAGAGCCATTTTTGAACGACTTTCAAACTGACCTGTTGCAGAAAACGTTCCAGTCAGCTACAGGCGGACATTCGTTGGACAGCACCAACTACTGCCGGGTATAAATTCTACTCCTTAGTGAGTCCAAGGAGGTAGCGTGAGGCAACACAGAAAGGAAAATACTTTCCACTGAGGAAAAAAAAAACCGAACAATCATTCGGTGCCAAATGTAGGCACAAACTGTCAAAACAAGCAGTATTCCACCATTCACACACTTTCAGAGGCAAAGCATGAAGACGTGCGATCAAACACTATGATTGGTGAGCACACACTATAATTACACAAGGTGAACGTTAATAAAACCGACAAACTGCAGGGACGGATTCCTGGCTGGAAATGAAGGAAGAAAGGTCCTGCGAACATGTGTCCGAAAAAGTACGTGTGACGACAACAAATCGTACCGTAACACAGGAAAGAGCTGCATCGCATCCACATCACAACAGAGACCTCCAGGGACTGCAGCTGCTAGGGATAGCAACGGTTGTCATGCAGGATACACATATTCGTACTTTGCCTTATACCATGTTGGCGGGCCACTTGTCTGGAACCGAGCGAGGTGGCGCAGTGGTTAGCACACTGGACTCGCATTCGGGAGGACGACGGTTCAATCCCGTCTCCAGCCATCCTGATTTAGGTTTTCCGTGATTTCCCTAAATCGTTTCAGGCAAATGCCGGGATGGTTCCTTCAAAAGGGCACGGCCGATTTCCTTCCCAATCCTTCCCTAACCCGAGCTTGCGCTCCGTCTCTAATGACCTCGTTGTCGACGGGACGTTAAACACTAACCACCACCACCACCACTTGTCTGGAGCTTGTACTATAGTTCATTTCGTAGAACCAGATTCTCCTTCGCACAGTCCGCCACCTTCCTGCGTGTTCGTCTGTTAGTAAAGACATATGATCACGCAAACACCCATAAAGGGCTTGCAGTGTTGTGCGACGTGGTTCGTGTCTGTTAGTGTACTTGTTTTGGTATAGCTGTGCTGCCTCTCTACCGTCTCCATTTGCTTGGCAGTACACAAACACCATCTTGGCTTGTTCCCAACATGAATACCGGACCATTCTGCTGCTCACAATATGCTGCGTCAATCACACAGCCTGCAACACGCGAGGAACTCTCGGCGCATGGGCAGAGGAACTTTCACTCGTCAGCGTGGCAACGATGCATTTCCAGGCGCATGTTCACAGGATCTTTTTTCCTCCACTTCCAGTTAGGGATCCGTCCCTGCAGTTTGTCAGTACTATTGATATTCAGCTTGTGTATCGCATAGATTATGACGTTGTTAATGTTGTGGAACTCTGCTGCTGTTAGGATCCTTAAATCAATGGCACGACACATATATATTTTCATATTTTTCAAGGATGTATTCCCCTCAATTGCCATTACTCTGAAATTATGCTGCATCGATTTAGACAGCACTGTTGCAAAAAAAGAAAAAATGTTAAGCATTTTTGCACCAAAATCACTGTATACTATAAAGTTCTCTGCCGCATTTTTATGTCTGTATACGGAGGCTAATCTCAGGAATTATGTCAGGGATTCTGATACGGTTTTCATTAACAGATAGGCTGACTGACGAGGACGATATGTCGTGAGAATTGGCTGAAAAAGAATTAAATTCCCCCACCACGTCTTTCTATTGAAAGGTGTACACATAGGGTAAATTAATTCAAGTATTTTAAGTAAATATTGTATTGAACCAGAGATGGTCAAATGTAGTATCGACTGTGTAATAGCGTCGCTACTCAACAGCGATCGCTGATTCAAAGTGTTACGGGTAAAATGCTGAGTAACTTTCGATCAAGTGGTGTATGGAGGACACTCAAGTGTAAACACGTGTTGCATCTGATGTGAGCGGCGTACACTCGTATATTTACTCGGTACGGTCAGTAATGATTTTATTATTTGAAGATACTATGATGTTTGCTAACTGTAAAGCGGATCTCAAAAGAAGTTGGAAGTAATTGAGGTAAAGTAATTTGTTCCGTTACTAATGCAAAGCGCATATTCATAAGTGATCATTGAGATTTTGTAAAGCTAATTGTTAATGTACAATCAGTTTATTGACTTTGTCAGTTGTATTATTAATTTTCAGAGAGTCAAAATAGATATTTTAAAGTTAATGCCATATTATTACGTACCCGAAGTCAATACCAGTTCCCAGATCCATCTCATTTTTGATTAAGTGTTTTTCTCAAGAAGTTATTGTCTCAGTCACATTAGATTTAATTAAAATGTGTGCTAAGCAACAGCATTGCACAATAGCTGTTTGCTATACAATTTGAAGTTCTAACAGAGAGCAGTGCGAAAAGCTTGCGCTTATAAAGGCCCCCTGGCTCAGCAACTGTTGTGGCAGAGCACCTGGAGGAAAATTTGGAAAATATTTCGAGTAGGTTTCCGTACCATGTTATAGTTCTGGGTGGAGATTTTAATTTGCCGGATATAGACTGGGAGACTCAAACGTTTATAACTGGTGGCAGGGACAAAGAATCCAGTGAAATTTTTTTAAGTGCATTATCTCAAAACTACCTTGAGCAGTTAAACAGAGAACCCACTCGGGGCGATAACATATTAGACCTTCTGGTGACAAACAGACCCGAACTATTTGAAACAACGCAGAACAGGGAATCAGCAATCATAAAGCGGTTACTGCATCGATGATTTCAGCCGTAAATAGAAATATTAAAAAAGGTAGGAAGATTTTTCTGTTTAGCAAAAGTGACAAAAAGCAGATTTTAGAGTACCTGACGGCTCAACACAAAAGTTTTGTCTCAAGTACAGATTGTTTTGAGGATCAGTGGACATAGTTCAAAACCATCGTACAATATGCATTAGATGTGTATCTGCCAAGCAAGATCGTAAGAGATGGAAAAGAGCCACCGTGGTACATCAACCGAGTTAGAAAACTGCTACGCTAGCAAAGGGAACTTCACAGCAAACATAAACATAGCCAAAGCCTTGCAGACAAACAAAAATTACGCGAAGCGAAATGTAGTGTGAGGAGGGCTATGCGAGAGGCGTTCAATGAATTGGAAAGTAAAGTTCTATGTACGTACTTGGCAGAAAATCCTAAGAAATTTTGGTCTTATGTCAAACCAGTAAGTGGATCAAAACAAAATGACCAGACACTCTGTGACCAAAATGGTACGGAAACAGAGGATGACAGACTAAAGGCCGAAATACTAAATGTCTTTTTCCAAAGCTGTTTCACAGAGGAAAACTGCACTGTAGTTCCTTCTCTAGATTGTCGCACAGATGACAAAATGGTAGATATCGCAATAGATGACAGAAGGACAGAAAAAATGTTCAAATGTGTGTGGAATCTTATGGGACTTAACTGCTAAGGTCATCAGTCCCTAATCTTACACACTACTTAACCTAAGAACGAACACACACACCCATGCCAGAGAGAGGACTCGAACCTCAGCCAGGACCAGCCACACAGTCCCAGACTGCAGCGCCATAGACCGCTCGGCTAATCCCGCGCGGCTAGAGGGATAGAGAAACAATTAAAATCGCTCAAAAGAAGAAAGGCCGCAGAACCTGATGGAATACCAGCTCAATTTTACACAGAGTACGTGAAGGAACTTGCCCCCCTTCTTCCAGCGGTGTACCGTAGGCCTCTAGAAGAGCGTAACGTTCCAAAGGACTGGAAAAGAGACGTCGAACAGATGTGCGGAACTATAGACCTATATCTCTAACGTCGATCAGTTGTAGAATTTTGGAACACGTATTATGTTCGAGTATAATGACTTTTCTGGAGACTAGAAATCTACTCTGTAGGAATCAGCATGGGTTTCGAAAAAGACGATCGTGTGAAACCCAGCTCGCGCTATTCGTCCACGAGACTCAGAGGGGCATAGAAACGGGTTCCCAGGTAGATACCGTGTTTCTTGACTTCCGCAAGGCGTTCGATACAGTTCCCCACAGTCGTTTAATGAACAAAGTAAGAGCATATGGACTATCGGACCAATTGTGTGATTGGATTGAAGAGTTCCTAGATAACAGAACGCAGCATGTCATTCTCGATGGAGAGAAGTAAGGGTGATTTCAGGTGTGCTGCAGGGGAGTGTCGTAGGTCCGTTGCTATTCAAATTATACATAAATGACCTTGTGGATGACATCGGAAGTTCACTGAGGCTTTTTGCGGATGCTGTGGTATATCGAGAGGTTGTAACAATGGAAAATTGTACTGAAAAGCAGGAGGATCTGCAACGAATTGACGCATGTTGCAGGAATGGCAATTGAATCTCAATGTAGACAAGTGTAATGTGCTGCGAATACATAGAAAGAAAGAGCCTTTATCATTTAGCTACAATATAGCAGGTCAGCAACTGGAAGCAGTTAATTCCATAAATCATCTGGGAGTACGCATTAGGAGTGATTTAAAATGGAATGACCATATAAAGTTGATCGTCGGTAAAGCAGATGCCAGACTGAGATTAATTGGAAGAATCCTAAGGAAATGCAATCCGAAAACAAAGGAAGTAGGTTACAGTACACTTGCTCGCTCACTGCTTGAATACTACTCAGCAGTGTGGGATCCGTACCAGATAGGGTTGATAGAAGAGATAGAGAAGATCCAACGGAGAGCAGCGCGCTTCGTTACAGGATCATTTAGTAATCGCGAAAGCGTTATGGAGATGATAGATAAACTCCAGTGGAAGACTCTGCAGGAGAGACGCTCAGTAGCTCCGTACGGGCTTTCGTTGAAGTTTCGAGAACATACCTTCACCGAGGAATCAAGCAGTATATTGCTCCCTCCTACGTATATCTCGCGAAGAGACCATGAGGATAAAATTAGAGATTGGAGTCCACACAGAGACATACCGACAATCTTTCTTTCCACGAACAATACGAGACTGGAATAGAAGGGAGAACCGATAGAGGAAGTAGCCACCGCCACACACCGTCAGGTGGCTTGCGGAGTATGGATGTAGATGTAGATGTAGATATAGAAATTTTATTATTTGAAGAATAGCATTCGTTAGGCACAGCGACCTTTACTTTCAAATTGATCAAGTTTTGTTTTATTACCGGGGCCACTTCCAAATCAATAATTTTCCATCAGATTCAGTTTTTGTGTTACGTCAATTCATGCAGTTTTGATTTGGTTTAAAGCTATTGACAATTAACGTCCTCGCAGCTAAATTAAATTTACATTCTCACAGTCAGAAAAGTTCAGTACAGGGCGAAGCGCGTAAGCGACGAGATAAAAGACACATTCACATGTCATTCCCATTATAACAGTTGTGTTTCAGACTAATGTCTGTTACGTGATTTCAATCGTATTTCAAATGTACATTTTTCACTATCTAGACGTGGAAGTTAATTTCAGCGGCTACTACAGGGATTTTGACACGATTTTTACCTATAGACTGGTAACTAGGAAGGTCTGTGTACAAAATTTATCGCTGCTACGCCAGAAATGTCGTCCGAGGGTGGACAGTGTTACCATTGCGAAGCGATTGCAGGTAACTGGGATTTATATATTTACTGTTGTTAGTATTATAAACTATTAGAAACCGTATCATTGACATGTTTAGACGGATGAGGAGTGAACGGTGCGGGGGGGGGGGGGGGGGGGGGGGAAGGGGGGAGTAGAATGACAGTCACTGTGGTCGTCAATACTCAATTGCAGAAATAGCCTAAACACTGATCAACAACGAAAATGCACGGAAGGATGTGTCTCGTCTGCCCTGCCCCCAAAGGACGCTGAAGATGAAACATATTCGGACAATCATTCTGCATTCCGAAAACACTGTAACCTCCCCCTTGAACGAACCGTGGATCAGCGCTGAGTCAACTCACTTCGCAGTGACTTCGGAAGCGAGAGCATGTAACAAGCTTAGCTGAGGTCCAGCCTCTAGGTTAGCATCACTTGCTTTTGCAGTTCGCGTAGGTTGCGCTCCTTTAACTTCGTGTCTGCAGTGGACAGGGAATCAGCCTACACTTTTACCGCTGTCTGCACTCCTGCCACCGCGCGCCAGTTCGGCACCGGCCGACGCGATGTGGACGTGCCATCTGGCGCCATCTGAAGGCCAAGGTCGCAGCTGTAAGCGACCGTGCGCCTGCTTCACCACCCACGCACACTCTCACGCGATACAGACGCGATACTGACGCAAATAACACTCGATAAACGCCGTCGCAGAACGCGTCACGCTCCGTTTCCGCCGCGACGCGTAGCGGAGCGGTGCTACAAGCGCAGCGCCCCTTTATAGGTTGCTTCCACACTGGCGACTTTGTCGCGGCGATTCAGGCGCGCCGTTCAATCGCTACAATGTGCGACTATAGGGCGCCTGAGCGTGCGGTTTAATCTCCGGCCACGTGACTGAACCGCGTGGCAGAAGCTCTGTGTCACTGCCTGTATGTAAGCTTGTGCGAGCCAGTTACGAAATGGAATCGCAAGAGGAAGTGTTAGTCTCCGCTTTGTTACTGAAAAGAAAATACAGACGTCAACGAAAGTACTGGATTCATACTGTATTAACTACTATATGGAAAGACGGATTTTTTAATACATTTTTTTAATTTTATTTTTACAGATTATATGGAACTGAGAGAAAACTCTGTGAATTTCCTTAATTGCTCCAGAATGTCGGTGACGTCGTACGATGAGTTACATCCTCTGTTGAAGACTAATCTAACAAAGGACAGCACGCAAATGAGGGTTAGTATTTCACCAAGGGAAAATACATGTTCAAAGCCGGTGGTAGACAGAAAACATCTTCCGAAATTGTGCTAAATGCCTTCTCTGAGAATTACTTTGAACAAGTAGTTCATGAGCCCACACGAATTGTAAATTGATGCGAAAACACACTTGACCCCTTAGCCATCCTGATCTAATAGAGATCGTCATGACGGATACAGGGATTAGTGAACACAAGGTCATTGTAGCGAGGCTCAAAACCATATCAACCCAAACCACAAAAATAAATGCTAGATATATCTATTTAAAACAGCAGATAAAAATTCGCTTGATGCCTTCCTAAGAGAGAGAGAGTCTCCACTCCTTCCAAGCTAATTATGTAAGTGTAGACCAGATACGGCTCAAATTCAAAGATACAGTATCGACAGCCATAGGTAGATTCATACCGCATAAGTTAATAAGAGACGGGACTGATCCACCATGGTACACACTACACGTCATAACACTGTTGCAGAAGCAACGAAAAAAGCATGGCAAATTCAGAAGAAAGCAAACTTCCCAAGACTGGCTAAGTTTCACGGAAGCTCGAAACTTAGTACGGATATCAATGCAGGATGCTTTTAATTGTTTCCACATTGTCTCAAATATGGCAGAAAACCCAAAGAGATTCTGGTCGTATGTAAAGTACGCCAGTGACAAAAAACAGTCAATACCGTCACTGCGCGATAGCTATGGAAATGTTACCGATGATGGTGCCACTAAAGCGGAGTTACTTAATACAGTTTTGCGTAATTCCTTCACGAAAGAAGATGAAGTAAATATTACAGAATTCGAAACCAGAACAGCTGTTAGCATGAGTGACACAAAAGTAGATATCTTAGTTCTTACGAAACTACTCATATCGCTTAAGAAAGGCAATTCTTCCGGTCCAGATGGTATACGAATCAGGTTCCTCTCAGAGTATGCAGACACAACAACTCCTTTCTTAGCAATCATTACAACCTCTCACTTGACGAAAGGTCTGTTCCTAAAGACTGGCAAGTAGCACAGGTCACACCAATATTCGAGAAAGGAAATAGGAGTACCCCATTTAATTACAAACCCATATCACTGACCTCAATTTTCAGTAGGATTTTGGAGCGTATACAGTACTCGAACATTATGAATCACCTTGAAAAAATGACTTATTGATACATAACCAACACGGGTTCAGAAAATATCGTTCTTGTGCAACGCAGCTAACTCTTTATTCCCATGAAGTAATGAGTGCTGTCGACAAGGGATCTCAGATCGATTCCTTATTCCTAGATTTCCAGAAGGCTTTTGATACTGTTCCTCACAAGCGACTATTAATCAAATTGCGTGCATATGGAGTATCGTCTCAGTTGTGTGACTGGATTCGTGATTTCCTCTCAGAGAGGTCACAGTTCGTAGTGACAGATGGTAAATCATCGAGTAGAACAGAAGTTACATCTGGCGTTCCGCAAGGTAGTGTCATAGGCCCTCTGCTGTTCCTGATTTATATAAATAATCTAGGTGATAATGTGAGCAGCCCCTTAGATTGAAACTTCCTGGCAGATTAAAACTGTGTGCCCGACCGAGACTCGAACTCGGGACCTTTGCCTTTCGCGGGCAAGTGCTCTACCATCTCAGCTACCGAAGCACGCCTCGCGCCCGGTCCTCACAGCTCTACTTCTGCCAGAAGGTAGGAGACGAGATATTGGCAGAAGTAGAGCTGTGAGAACCGGGCGTGAGTCGTGCTTCGGTAGCTCAGATGGTAGAGCACTTGCCCGCGAAAGGCAAAGGTCCCGAGTTCGAGTCTCGGTCGGGCACACAGTTCTAATCTGCCAGGAAGTTTCATATCAGCCCACACTCCGCTGCAGACTGAAAATCTCATTCTGGAAACATCCCCCGGGCTGTGGCTAAGCCATGTCTCCGCAGTATCCTTTCTTTCAATAGTGCTAGTTCTGCAAGGTTCGCAGGAGCGCTTCTGTAAAGTTTGGAACGTAGGAGACGAGATACTGGCAGAAGTAAAGCTGTGAGGACCGGGTGTGAGTCGTGCTTCGGTAGCTCAGATGGTAGAGCACTTGCCCGCGAAAGGCAAAGGTCCCGAGTTCGAGTCTCGGTCGGGCATACAGTTTTAATCCGCCAGGATGTTTCATATCAGCGCACACTCTGCTGCAGAGTGAATATCTCATTCTAGCCCCTTAGATTGTTTGCAGATGACGCTGTAATTTACAATCCAGTAAAATCATCAGAAGATCAATTCCAGTTACAAAATGATCTAGAGAGAATTTCTGTATGGTTCGAAAAGTGCCAATTAGCACTAAACAAAAAAAAGTGCGCGGTCATTGCGGTGTAACGACGTATTAAATTTTCGTTTGATATATGTATGACCATGTGCAGACTTCGTCACCTACGTCAGTTACAACCCACTTCAAAAATGATTCATATTCTTTTAAATTGTCATAGGATGGTTCTTGAACGAAACTGTAAAACATCCGTTGAGTCGTGTGCAAAGAATTACATCACTTGGGCCAATTGGTTTTCGTAACTTTTTCGAATTTAAATTTCGTTTGTTTCTCCTCAGAAAATTATATCGACACACATTATCTTGACCTAATCGATATCAGAATCACACATTAAATAAACTTTTTAGATTCAAAGTTTCGGCCAACGCTGTCTGAATCAATAATCTTGTCAAATATATTATTAATCCGTTCACATAACTCTTCATAAATAAATCTTCAAGACACGTGTTTCAACTTTAGTAGCATACACTATTTTATTAGCTTCCTACACATACAGATGTGAACTTGAGCGTTGACAGACCGTGACTAACATTTCAATAAGATTAAGATCTATATGATGTCATTGTTGTACAAAAAGAGTATAAAACTTCATTTTTTAATTTTTAGAAGCACGACGCAACAACTCGGTTCCAGGATCTTCTGTTGCTCCTTGGCTGTCGACCCGCGACGTATAGCGGCCAGCAATTTCCTCCCTGGTCGCGGCAACGAAGATGCTGTGCCCGTTCGTTGCGCCGCCCTCTCCGTACATGAAACACATAAAAAAAATACAAACTTTTAGATAATTCACATTTATTACAAATAATAAGAAAACACACAAACAAAACTAAATTAAACTTATAGTCACCTGCAAACTGGGCTGACTTTGGTGGATGGGTGACGCTTAATTTCGTCCCACTACATCATCCACATGAATACTAAAAGAAATCCGACAAATTTTGGGTATACGATAAATCGCACAAATCTAAGGACTGTCAATTTTACTAAATACCTAGGAATTACAATCACGAGCAGCTTAAATTGGAAGGACCACATAGATAGTATTGTGAGGAAGGAGAAACAAAGACTACGCATTGTTGGCAGAATACTTAAAGGTGCGACAAATCCACTGCTGGAATATTGCTGCGCAGTATGGGATCCTTACCAGGTAGGATTGAAGGAGGACATCGAAAAAGTGCAAAGAAGGGCAGCTCGTTTCGTGTTATCGCGCAGTAGGAGTGAGAGTGTCACTGATATGATACGCGAGTTGGGGTGGCAGTCACTGAAACAAAGGCAGTTTTCTTTGCGGCGAAATCTACTTACGAAATTTCAATCACCAAGTTTTTCTTCCGAAAGCGTAAATATTTTGTTGACTCCACCCAACGTAGGGAGGAGTGATCATCATAATAAAATAAGAGAAATCAAAGAACGAACGGAAAGATTTAGAGGTTCCTTTTTCCCACGCGCCATTCGAGAGTGCAATGCTAGAGAAGTAGTATGAAAATAGTTCGATGAACCCTCTGCCAGGCACTTAAGTGTGAATTGCAGAGTAACCATGTAGATGTATATGTAGACTACCCCAACGTAAAGCTAACACTGATTCTTTACAGAAGAATGGAAAAAGTGGCGCAAGCCGACCTCGTGGAACCTTAGTTTGATTCCGGAGAAATGTAGGAACACGCGAGGCAATACTGACCCTACGACTTATCTTAGGACAAAGGTTAAGGAAACAAAATCTATGTTTGTAGCGTTTGTAGCCTTAGAGAAAGCTTTTGACAATGTTGACCGGAATGCCCTCTTTCAAGTTCTAAAGGTGGCATGGGTAAAATACAGGGAACGAAGGGCTATTTACAATTTGTACAGAAACCAGATGGTAGTTATAAGAGTCGAGGGGCACGAAAGGGAAGCATTGATTGAGAAGGGAGTGAGACAGGTTGTAGCCTATCTCCGATGTTACTCAATCTGTATATTGAGCAAACAGTAAAGGAAACAAAAGAAAAATTTGGAGTAGGATTTAAAGTCCAGGGAGATGAGGTTTGCCAAAGACGCTATAATTCTCTCAGAGACAGCAAAGAACTTGGAAGAGCAGATGAATTGAATTGAAAGTGTCTTGAAAGGAGGACATTATATCTACATCAACAAAAGCAAAATGAGGATAATGGAAGGGTAGTCGAATTAAATCAGGTGATGCTGAGGGAATTAGATTAGGAAATTGGACACTTAAAGCGGTAGAGAGTTTTGCTATTTGGGGAGCAAAATAACTGATGCTGTTCGAAGTAGAGAGGATGTAAAATGTAGACTGGCAATGGCAAGGAAAGCGTTTCTGAAGAAGAGAAATTTATTAACATCGAGTATAGATTTAAGTGGTAGGAAGTATTTGTATGGAGTGTAGCCATGTATGGAAGTGAAACATGGACGATAAATAGACAAGAAGAGAATAGAAGCTTTCGAAATGTGGTGCTACAAACGAATGATGAAGATTAGATTGGTAGATCACGT
Organism: Schistocerca piceifrons; assembly: GCF_021461385.2. NCBI lineage: Eukaryota > Metazoa > Arthropoda > Insecta > Orthoptera > Acrididae > Schistocerca > Schistocerca piceifrons. The sequence goes on from NC_060141.1 coordinate 562,846,080, forward strand.
AACTAATGAGGAGGTACTGAATAGAACTGCGGAGAAAAGAAATTTGTGGCGCAACCATGCTAGAGGAAGGGCTCGGTTAATACAACACATTCTGACAAATCAACCATCGCCAATTTAGCGTTGGAGGGAAGTGCGAGGGGTAAAAATCGTAGACTGAGTCAGAGGGTTGCGCAGGATAGAGTAGCATGGAGAGCTGCTTCAAACCAGTCTTCTAACTGAAGACAACAACAACAACAACAACGTAAATAAAATTCTAATTTTACATACAAACGTATTTTAAGGTAGGTTTAACAGTAATTTGTTTCAGTGTATAATATCAAAATTCAGTGAACCAACTCTAATATTTAAGCTACCTAGACAATAAATCAGTGACCACTGATGAATCAGATGATGTAGTTGAATATGTGGTATCGCGATTTGATGTACTTTGGCTTGAATTGGATGCAAGGACAGTAATGGGTGGATTTTTGTACACTGATATGTTTGATGTGAAATGGAAAATTACATTTTTCTAATGAAGTGTAATCAAGGCTTCCTCAAAATTGACATTATTTGATATTCAGCATCCATATTTAAATGCTTTGGCATAGATTTCAAATCATCTAATAATGACAGTAGAAAGTGCTTGTCAGTGTCATCTGCTTCAGGCTTTGATGAATTACTTTCCTTGATGTTTGCTGCAAGTACCTGAAACAAGTTCTTCTCTGTGAGCCTTGTCTCTTACGAGAATTGTAGGCAGTTCCGTCCTGAACATCGCAGTCATTTGTCTCATTAGCTTGAGCAACTGCTTCTCCAACTTCCCTGGTTTGGTGGCACTTACAGGTGACAGGGAAATTAGGATATCAAAATATACACATCGTTGTTTGATTCTGCAGGAGAACCATATTTTCAGAGTTCCCCTTGTTGCGTTCTCTTGCGCAACAGTCACGAATGTTCTTCCACTTCTTCCGTAACTGTGTGGCTGCAGTAAAACAATAATATCTCAGGTACCTTGCTGCAGGCTGTTTATCTACAAAGCTGCGTTATTCCTTCGAATGTGGTACTTCCACTATATCCAAAATCACGCGAGACACTTCTCAAGAAATACGGGATAACCTATGAAGCATACGCATGCCACCTGCGCTGGAAGAAAGCTGGATCAACACGTCAGAAAAGTTTGAAATGGACATTGATTTTCCGAAACGTCTTGGTACAACTGACGGGGAGCGTGTAAGAATCGTTAAACCTGAACACAGTGTCTCTTTATATCGCAACTACTAACACTTTTTTTCAGTGGTGTTATTAGCAATTTCTCACGTTGGGACTTTACATTCATAGACGCAGCTTCATATGAAAAAAAATACTCACAAATTTACAAAAATAATGACCTTTATAAAAAAATGAAACATGAAGAATTAAATTTGCCAAAGCCTCGATCTTTGTCCGATGCGGGATAGGCTCTTCCATTCTGCTTTGTCGGAGGAGAAGTCTATGCTCTTGAAGACAACATACAACGTCCGAACAATGGTAAAAAAGATACAGAGAAAAGAAAAGTCTATAATTACAAATTATTGAGGGGGCGCCGCTATATATGGCGCATTTTCGAGATAGTATCCAAAAAATGTTGACTATTTCATCGTCCTTAAGAAGAGGAGAAGGATTTCTGTGCAGTAATAATTAGAGGATGATGCGTTTTGCTCGCAAAAGAGATGTATTCAAGCTGGACGAAACAATCGGTTTAGAATACGTACGTAGCACCAGTCCTATACTTCGTCGCTAAGGTGCTAGAGTACGCGACAATATCGCAGATTACCTTTTTTTAGCATTGAAGGCGCTGTTCCTTGACAAGTGAACAACATATACAATATATTCTAATAAGAAATAAACAAAAACAATACATACCACATTCATTTTTCTTCGATACAGTTACATTTTCGAAGTCAAGAAAATTTTTTTTTGCATATCTCCTAGCAAGCATTACGTTTTTCGATCTTATTGCTGTATCGAGTAAGCGAGCACGCAGAAGTGCCGCAACACGACGTGTAATGGACTCTACTAATGTCTGAAGTAATTCTGAGGGGAACTGACACCGAGAATCCTGCAGGGCTGTCCATAAATCCGTATGCATAAGAAGGGATAGTGATCTCTTCTGAACAACACGTTGCAAGGCATCCCTGATAAGCTCAATAATGTTCATATCTGGGGAATTTGGTGCCAGCGGAAGTGTTTAAACTTAGAAGAGTATTCCTGGAGCCAATCTGTAGCAATTCTAGACGTGTGGGGTGTCGCATTGTCCTGCTGGAACTGCACAAGTCCGGCGGAATGCACATTGGACGCGAATGGATGCAGGTGATCAGACAGGATGCTTACGTACACGTCACCTGTCAGAGTCGTATCCAGACATATCAGGGGTCCCATGCCATTCCAGCTGCACACGCCCCACACCATTACAGATCCTCCACCAGCTTGATAAGTCCCTTGATGATAACTAGGGTGCATGGATTCATACAGCACCGCCACTCTCTGCCTATGTACATACCTCTGTATTTGAACACGCATGCTTGTATCAATTTCTTTGGCGCTTAGTGTAATTCTCTGAATCCCAAATTACAGGACGGCGATCTACTTCCGTAATGTTGCACTTCGAAAGAAATTTTTTGTAGCAGAAAAGAGTACAAAATTCTTTGAAACGAAGCAGAAAATACATGTTTGCAGGAGAGCTTCTGTGAAATTTTGAAGGTACAAGACGAGGTACTGGCAGAATTGAAGCTGTGAGGACGGGTCCTGAGTCGTGTTTTGGTAGCTCATTTGTTAGAGCACTTGCCCGCGAAAGGCAAAGGTCCCGAGTTCGAGTCTCGGTCCGGCACACAGTTTTAATCTGCCAGGAAGTTTCATATCAGCGCACACTCCGCTGCAGAGTGAAAATCTCATTCTGGGAACATCCCCCAGGTTGTGGCTAAGCCATGTCTTCACAATATCCTTTCTTCCAGGAGTACTAGTTCTGCATGGTTCGCAGGAGAGCTTCTGTGAAGTTTGGATGGTAGAAGACGAGGTACTGGCAGAATTGAAGCTATGAGAACGGGTCGTGAGTCATGATTGGGTAGCTCAGTTGGCTGAGCACTTGCCCGAGAAAGTTCGAGTCTCGCTCCGGCACACAGTTTTAATTTGCCAGTAAGTTTCAGAAAATACATATGATTCAATAATCACAAAGTGCTAACAGACGGCAAATGCAAGACGAACCACGTTAGGCGGCAAATGTTTACCCCGCCCTCTGCATCCGCGTTGCTAGATCGCGACGTGTGATAGCGTCAAACATCACTGAATCGCCGCGACAACGCGCGAGGACCGGCGGGTGGTCAGTGGGCAACGCTACCAAGTCGCCAATGTGTAAGAGCTTACGGCAAGTATGTGTTAAATGAAGAATGCGAAGCTGCAGCACGCGTAAGTCGCGCGACCAAATCATCTGAGTGTAAGCGCCATTAAGCCCGTTTTACACGAGCGACTTGCTGGTCAAAATCGACTGCTCGAAGAGCGTGAGCCCTTCGTGCCCTCGTGCAAATCAGCAACCAAGCGTCACTTAAGGGTGACTATGAAATCATTGAGCTATAGATTGTGCTGGGTGTGGAGTTCTAAATTTCCGAGTATGCTGCATCCTGCGCGTGCAGGACTATGGCGGCGTCTGCTAACATTGGAAGTCATAGCCTATTCAGGTGCAGCTCACTCCAATTATAGAAACGGATCATGTGCCTTTGTGCCTTCTTAATCTTTGTTATATTGTGTGCTTTGATTTGTGTCACATTAAAAAGTTACTCAAGGTCCTGATATGTTTTCTACCTACTGGTGTTCTTCCACAAGAGAGAGAGACGAAATATCTGGAAGCAGAAGTCATTTGCGTTTTACAGAAAAAAACCTACAACATGCGTGAATAAGAAAGCAGCTGGATGAAGTGTTATGATGAAAATTATTTCAAATGTCAAAACGTCAGAGTTACTGGACGAGAAAAAATATTTTCGTTGTTATTTGGCACTCAGAAAGGAAACAAGATTCAAAGGACAAAGCAAAGGGGCGCTATTTACTACTCTCTGCATATTGTCTGCTGTGTTTGCAAGTTTGTCGAGCAAACAATGCGTATGTTCTGAAATGTTTGGATGACACTTTTCCTATTCTTTCAGTTCTCAGGAGTGCAGAGAACGTACCACACGACTTCTTCCAAGAACTTCCACTATTAATCCTGCTTTGGTCATATAATCTATTATTATTGTTTGTTCCTACATTTTGTTACTACATGTCGAATTTTCTGTAAAAAGTAATAGCCCCTCATAACCTCACTTTCACCATTCAAATGCCAAACAGCACAGCAGATAGATATCACAACACTGGCAATTGGTACTGGCATGTTAACGAGACTGACCACTCAAAACAGACGAGAGTCAGTAGTACAGGAATAAAACGCAAGCGGCGCTGCAGTAAACGCGCTTGTCTCGAGTAGCCAACTGTGAAAACAAAGTCGGTCATGTAAATGGAACTTTAGACCAACGACTTCCTTCTCGCAATCGACTACTCACGGCAAGTAAGTCTGCAGCATCGCCCCTGGTGTTCCGTTCCTGTACTAAGTTTCACCTGTCACGAGCATTCGTTTCCGCATATACCACAGCACCAACATTTGAGTCAGAGTTGTCTGCTGTGCACTTTGATACCTGTGTGGTGAGAATGGGGATATAAGAGACCATCCTCTTTACGAAAAAATTGTCAAAAAAGTGAAGTAACGTAAACTGTTGTAAGGTGGCAGCTTGAATGAATGTTAATTTCGCACCTTAGATGGGATTTTATACATACACCTGACATACTTCGGTGGTAGTGAGCAGATTTGCCTATCAAAACGTACAGTAGGTAATGCCAAAAGGGCCGGCCGGAGTGGCCGTGCGATTCTAGGCGCTACAGTCTGGAGCCGAGCGACCGCTACGGTCGCAGGTTCGAATCCTGCCTCGGGCATGGATGTGTGTGATGTCCTTAGGTTAGTTAGGTTTAAGTAGTTCTAAGTTCTAGGGGACTGATGACCTTAGCAGTTAAGTCCCATAGTGCTCAGAGCCATTTTTGATAGTGGAGAAATGAAACAGCCACGTAGTTAATTGTTCTTGCGAGAACTGAGAGAGCATTGAAGTATACACACTATTCCATCTATGCACGTGTATATCGCCATATTTTCCAGACTAGGAATGAGTGCATGTGTTCTCGCCTAACGACAAACGTAGGACAGTTTAAGCTGATAAAATCAATAAAGAGTTTCATTATCTTTTTATAGGATTTTCAGAGGGCGAGAGCAGCCATGCAGCCAACAACACGTTGCAGCTGAAGATAAATGCCACTGACAGAGGCATAAAACTGTTGGATCACCAGCTTGCATCTACTGTGAATATGAGCAACCTTGGCTAATCTTTTGCTCATCTTGTCACAAAAACTAACCATCCTCCTTAGACTTGATTGTCATCCTAAATAGTACCAAATTTAGAACCGGAATCAGATTATTTGTCGTAATATTGACTAACTCAGACAGTGCTTCACTGTCTATAATTAAGAAAAATCTTGTAGAGAACCTTCTATTTAAATTTGATATTGTTGTGTCAGTGTTATTTCTGCTAATCAGAATGTAATACGTTATCTTCACAACTGTCCTGAAATTGTCATGTCACCATCTATGTAAACCCGTTTGCTTCGCTGACAACAGTAGAAAAATTAAACAAATTTTACAGCTAAACACTGATGTACTCTGTCGTATGATAAGGATCCACTCCTAATCCCAGTAATTTATTCTAATGACGCTAACGCAACACAGAGTTTTTCTGCTGACGTCTGACGCATGTGAAAAGTAGTGAAGTGTCAGACCGTTTATACTTTGACTGCAGGGATTACTTTGACCAATCTCACACCTGAAGTTTTACAGTTCTCTGCTGTCTCCCTGTTGAGTGTTTAGAATACACTGTTTGGTGGGAAAGTCGCGTCAATGAACGTTAGATGGTGCCATGCAGTGCAGATTTTCTTGCACAAAAGTTGGCGAACCTGTTACCACTCATAATTGTAAATGTAAAAATGTATTAAAAACATGTTGTGAAAAATCCACTGATGTCGTTTAACTGCAAAGGTATCGGTGTTTCCAACTATATCTTGTATGTTACTCAATTAATTCTCAAAACGGATCACTGAGAATTTTCTGTTCACATTACGATGTCTGAGGTCATGTGCATGATTTCTCTGTTTTGGGGTTACTTTGACCACAGGTTGTTGTTACCCCAAGATTACAGATACACCGATTATTAAACAGTGTTGATGCCAATGATAGTGTGAACTAAGGAATACAAAAATTTACCATTGGTATATAGTTGAAGGCTCATTTGTAATTGTTAATGTGCCTACAAAGAAGAAAAACGGACCTCAGTCATATATTGCTCAAAAGCTGTTGTGGTTCAGGCGGTGATTCAACTATGACATTTAATGTTAAATACTGTCGGGTATAAGGATGAAGTCTGTTTGACCACAAGTGCCAGATATTGAATCGATAACCTTAGTTCTAACTGCACCGGATGTTTTGAAATAAGGATTTCGGATTAAGATGGATCGCATCTATGGTGTAATATTCAACTAAATTTTAGAAATGTGTGTGGAAACTCATCCTAGTGTCTACCATTACATTTACTATATTGATGATGGATTATACTAGGCCAGAAAATTTTAGCTTCGTGTGTTTATTTGTTGGTGATCAAAGTCTCATTGTGTTTTTGAAATTCTGACAGCAAATGGAATGGTAGTTGACTGTTGTGGTGCAAGTATAGGTCAACCATGTACGCCCAAATCCATGCTAATTTCGACCACTTACAGTTTTTTCCATTACTTAGAAAGGTATTGTACTAATTACTGTGTAATCCTTTCACACATACCCTTACGTTCACCAACATAAACATCTAGAAATTAAACTCCGTCCGAACACGCCTCGAAAGGCCCGACAGTACCGACCCACTGCCGTGTCGCCCTCAGCCTAAAGGCATCACTGGATGCGGATATGGAGGGGCATGCGTTCAGCACACCGTTTTCTCTCTATCGTTGTCATCTTTTATGACCGGAGCCGCTACTTCTGAGTGAAGGAGATCCTCAAATGGCTTCAAGGGCTGAAAGCACGCCGCTTGCCCGCTCTGCGGGCCTGGACGGCCACCCTTCCGAGTGTTAGCCAAGGCCAACAGTGCTTTACTTGGTAATGGGAACCGGTGTTATCACTGTAGAAAAGCTGTTGGCTTGACATAAATATCACAGATATTGAAAAACAGTTACGATAATCACATCTGAATCTGAAAATCAGTCAAAGTATATGCAGTTTACAGTACCAAGAGTCACGAGTGCATTCCAATGTAACTCCGAACACACTCACATAATTAGCTTATACGTGAATCCCATTCGCTGTGATAAGTAGAGCCCCCACCAGAGTGCAAAGATTATTCGTGTTTAGTGTTTTTACCAGGCCTGGTAGAATATGTAAGTGGCGTGAACAGCAACAGGTATTAGGTGATCACCGTGAAGGATACGGAGATGCCGCGTACTGTGTGAGACAGTGTTATCAGCACCGTAGACAGTGTGAAAGGGACCTACATTTGATTTGCTGGTCGAGTCGTGCAATATCCAGATTGTGGTGCATTCTGATGTGACAGTGGCGCGATGGGAACGTGGGGGCTGGCAGGCTCGCAGTCGAGGTTCCAGTCGAACACATTTGACCTTCGGAAAGGATGTTAGCCGATTTGTACACCAAGCACATCGTAGCGTTCTTCAGTATTAATAAACCGCTTCAATTGTTTTTAGTCCTTTCATTACTGGATCACTACTGGTTTCGTCGCACTAAAAGCCATAGTTACAGGTGAACTACCGTAAAACAATAAATCCATAAAAATAACAACCCTGACATTTTAAAATTTCTTAAAAATATTAAAAACTTTTATATGATTAAAAGATTAGAGCGGAAATGACTTTTGTCAGTCCTTCCTCTCACAGAATTCTTTCTATTTGAAATTCATGGGGTTCAAATAGCTTCTCTTTAGTAATTTCTATCTTTTATTTTCCTAATCCTTCACTTTTCTTTATTGCATTTCCAACCGCTGTTGTCTTAACGCCTTAATGTCGAATGTCGCGAATTCGCATCATACCAATGCTGTCTTAATAAGTGGAAGGTTAACTGTTTTTGAGCGCCAGTACAGGTAGGTGCTGATTCTGCATGAAGCTACCAACGCTTTTGACAAGTGTTGCATTCTCCTAAGTGTTGTGGTTGCCTCTAGAGAGCCACGATTGGTTGTTTTCATCTTTCATCTAGAAATTGATTCGGCTTTAAGGGGTTAAAATTTCCGCGTCTGAGATATCAGCTAGGATGACAATGCAAAATAGTGCGTATACAAGACCCAAGACAACTGCATAAACTTTCCCCATCACCATGTTTGACTTAGTTTGGAAACTACAGCACTCACTTTCGGGCTAACAAATCACACAAATGTACATTGTAAAGTAGAATAATCTCCCGTAAGCGAACATATATTTATCCATTCTCAGTTCTTTTGGTACGCGTCCTAGGAGCTTCGATATCTAAATAATAGAATTTACTCGCCTTGCACAAAAACAAAAATAATTATGTTCTTCGCGCTAAGACTTTCACTCAGACGCCTTGAAGCTTGTGGCAGGCCTCAGTAGGTGGCTTTAGTGTTCTGCCATTGTCGGGTTCGCTGTAGTAGGAATGGTTCGAATAGCTCTGAGCACTATGGGACTTAACATCTGAGGTCATCAGTCCCCTAGAACTTAGAACTACTTAAACCTAACTAACCTAAGGACATCACACACATCCATGCCCGAGGCAGGACTCGAACCTGCGACCGTAGCAGTCGCGCGGTTCCGTACTGAAGCGCCTAGAACCGCTCAGCCACCGCGGCCGGCTGTAGTAGGAATGGTTCTGCGTAAACGTGTCCCATGAATAAACATGCCCCGGTCTCCCTTACCATTACAGCTATCTATTGGTACAACAGTTACAAGCCGTACACGACTCGTGTTCATGGCATTTGTTGTTTGTCATCTTCTAATACGGTACTGGCATCACTAACTTCCTGCCTTACTCACCTGTGAGCGGCAGCAGCAGCGCGTATCGATAAGTGCACTGTCGTACCATCTCTGGAGCGACCGATAGTATTTCCGTGTTGTCGTGTGTCTGGCAGTCAGTTGGAGACGGACCAACAGTGCAGTCGGGACGCAGCATCATTAAAATCGGGGACGGAGCGCCAGTGAGGCGCGGACAGCCAGTGTTCGCCGACCGCTGGCGACACACATGAACTGTCCGACGGAGGGAGATTGGAGCGGGACGACCGTTGGTTCGTCGTTTGGTTGGTCGTCTAATCGGCCGACGTATATTTGGTCCGTTCACCATTTCCGGGCCTGGGCAGTTGTTTGGTTGGCGTGGAGCAGCGAGGAAGTCTCCATGGCGCGTGTCTGGCCGGGCCCGCTGGGGACGTCCACGCGCTGTCGGGGTGTGAGGGGCTGTTCCCGTTGCTGCGAGGTCGGTGGCTCACAGATCCCGGACACGAAGGTTTAGTCTATACTTAATCTACCAGCCAGCCCCAACTGTTCACATTGTGTCGTTTGAATTTCGTTGTGGGCTGTTAGGACATCCCCGCGAGCAACAACGTGTGTTCTCAAGTTCGCGAAATTCCGTCCGCCCTTCCGTGGAGTTTAACTTAACTTGATTACTTTGAACTGAAGTGCACCAGCGGAATATTCTGCCTTGTGGCCGTTAACGTTCCGGTTACCTGCCCTGGCAACTGACGTAAATTCAGGCAGTGTACTTTCCTCGTCGTGTTGTGGCTGTACAGCACGGCATGTAGTTTGACAGCTGAATGTGTAATTCGTTGTGGGCGACAATTCTTCCATTCTTCCATTGAACTCCCTGTTGTGTGCTGGTCGGGTGGAGTGGAAGTTATCCTGTCGCTTGGTCCGTTGACTGTCTGTCGGCTGTGTTGTCGTCGGATCGAGAATGGTTGCGCTGACTGCCTGTCTCACCTAAGCGAGAGTTAGTGTTTGAATTCCAGGCCGAGCCTCGGAAACTTCTGAGCGCCGTTTGATGTGCTGCCTTTTCTTATTTGGTCTTATTGTTTGTATTTGTATGGCTTCTAGCAGACTTTTAAATTAAGGCTGCTTTGCCCATAAGGCGTAAGATTGTTTTGGCATTCAGCCTAATTTAAAGAACTGTTTTAAGTAAGGCCTTTGGCCTTTTTAAAAATAAAATTTAGTTGAGTCTTAAGTGATGAGCCTTCAGACGATTTTGAATTAAGGTTGTATTGCTCTTAAAGTGTCAGATTGTTTGGGCCTTAAGCCTAGTTAAAGAACTGTGTTAACGTAATGCCTTTGGCCTTCTAAAACATCTATTTTGGTTTTAGTCTTAAGCGATGGGCCTTCAGCCAATTTTTAAATTAAAATTGTTTGCTCTTAAGGTGTCAGATTGTTTGGGCCTTCAGCATAATTAAAGAACTATTTCAAGATAACGCCCTTTGCCTTTAAAAAATTCTGATTTTGGTTTGAGTCTTCAGTTATTGGCTTTCAGCTGATTTTAAATTAAAGTGGTCTTTCCCTTAAGGCATGAGGTTTTATGGCGTATTCAGCCGGTTATTAAGTTCCAAAAATTAATGCTGTTTTTTATATTTTTAAAACATTTTCCTGGATCTTGTAATGTTTGGTCAAATAAATAAAGTTGTATGTTCGAGTGTAACTGGCAGCCGCTTATTAGGGCCCCTTTCCACAATTTAAACTACCTGTCCTGTCCTGCGGGTTTAGCAGGGCGTCTGAAGTCTACTTGGTTCAAAATAGGAGCCACGGGGAAATATGTTTTACATTTGTCTTCTTGCTGCATATAACGACGTAGGCTGGCATCAGGGCTCCACTTGGCAGTATTTGCACCGCAGTAGCCGCTTCCATCACGCTTGCCTATCAGCTGTAGCTCATTTCTCGAATTTTTTTGCCAACGTTAACAAGGATTATATCACTGTTCTCGTCCAGGTCTGTGGATCGCTGTTGCCAGACGGGGTAAACTCAGCCCTTATGAGGTCAACTGAGGAGCTACTTGATTGAGAAGTTGCGACTCCGGTCACGACAACTGACAACGACCGGGAGAGCGGTGTACTGACCACATGGCCCTCCACAGAAGCATCCAGTGCGGCCAGTCTGCTGGTTCTGCTGCGTCTTCGAGGCCTCGTCGGATGGAGGCTGTTTTCATCATTGTCACTGATCTCGTCTTTTCAAGAGCATTCAGCACAGTTAAAATATATATATATAGTTCTGTTTTAACCATGGATGCTTGATTCAGCAGCTCGGCTGATACAAGGATCTTCCTCTGTCTAGTATCACCTGCCGATAACCCCGTTTAGAAAGTAGTGCATGTTTCAAAATATTCACCCTCTACACAGAACTTTAAAAATAGCTGAACTTATTTCAGTATAACTACACTATGTGATCAAAAGTATCCCGCAAAAACTTGATTTCGTATTAGGTGCATTGTGCTGCCACCTACTGCCAAATACTCCATATCAACGATCTCATTAGTCATTAGACATCGTGAGAGAGCACAATCGTGCGCTCCGCGGAACTCACGGACTTCGAAAGTGGTCAGGTGATAGAGTGTAACTTGTGTCATACGTCTGTACGTGAGATGTTCACACTCCTAAACATCCCTAGATCCATTGTTTCCGATGTGATAGTCAAGTATAAACGTGAAGGGACACGTACAGCACAAAAGCGTACAGGCCGAACTCATCTGTTCATTGACAGAAACGCACCAACAGGTGAACAGGGTCGTAATGTGTAATAGGCAAACATCTATCCAGACCATCACACAGGAATTCCTTACTGCATCAGGATCCACTGCAAGTAGTAGACAGTCAGGCGGGAGGTGAGAAAACTTGGATTTCATAGTCGAGCGGCTGCTCATAAGCCGCACATCACACCGGTAAATGCTAAACGACGCCTCGCTTGGTGTAAGGAGCGTAAACATTGGACCACTGAACTGTGGAAAAACGATGTGTGGAGTGACGAATCACGGTACACAATGTGGTGATCCGATGGCAGGGTGTGGGTATGGCGAATGCCCGGTGAAGGTCATCTGCCACCGTGTGTAATGCCAACAGTAAAATTCGGAGGCGGTGGTGTTATGTTGTGGTCGTGTTTTTCATGGAGGGGACTTACACCCCTTGTTGTTTTGGGTGGCACTATCACAGCACAGGCCTACACTGACGTTATGATGTTTTAAGCACCTTCGTGCTTCCCACTGTTGAAAAGCAATTCGGGGATGGCGACTGCATCTTTCAAGACGATTGAGCACCTGTTCATAATGCACGGCCTGTGGTTACACGACATTAACATCCCGGTAATTGACTGACCTGCACAGAGTCCTGACGAGAATCCTATAGAACACCTTCGGGATGTATTGGAACGCCGTCTTCGTGCCAGGGCTCACCGACCGATATCGATATCTCTCCTCAGTGCAGCACTCCTTGAAGAATGTGTTGCCATTCCCCAAGAAACCTTCCAGCATCTGATTGAACGTATGCCTGCGAGAGTGGAAACTGTCATTAAAGCAAACGGTGGGTCAACACCATACTGAATTCCAGCATTACCGATGGAGGACGTCACGAACGTGGATGTCATTTTCAGCCAGGTGTCCGGATACTTTTGATCACATGGTGTCTGTTCCGCCAGCTTTATTCTTATGTGAAATGGAAAGCTGTTTGAATAAAAGAAGGAATGGAAGAATATTAGTGTTTAAGTTCTAGTTTACGATAGGTTATCTACATCTACATCTATATTCCGGAAGCCACCTTGCGATGTGTGGCGGAGTGTACTTTGTGTACCACAGTTGCTTCCCCCTTTCCTGTTCCAGTCGCGAATAGTCCGCCGGTAATCTTCCCTGTGGCCTCGAATCTCTCTAATTTTGTCTTCATGGTCTAATCGCAAAATATGCGTAAGTGGAAGCATTACATCTGTTGACTCTCCTAGGAACGAATGATCTCGGAACTTTGACAATAAACTACACCGTGACGCACAACGCCTCTCGTAGTGTCCAGTGTCTGCCACTGGAAATGGTTGATCACCTCTGCGACACTTCCATGCTTACTGAATGAACCGGTAACGAAATGCGCCATTCTTCTTAGAATCTTCTCTACTTCCTCGATCAGTCCTCTCTGATACCGATTGACGAGCAATGGTCGAGTAGTGGTCGAACGAGTGTTCTATAAGGTACAACCTTTGCTGATGGAGTACATTTCCTGAGACATCTTCGAGCGGATCTCAGTTTAGCATCTATATTAATCGCGATTAATTTTATGTGGTCATTTCATTTCAGATCTCTCCGTATGCATTCTCCTAGGTATTTTATGGAAGTAACTGCTTTCAGTGATTGTTCTGCAATTGTGTAATCATACAATACAGGGTCTTTCTGCCCAGGTATCCGCAACACTTATATTTCTTTATAATGTATGAATGAAAATCCTAGGATAAGATCACCAAAACTTCTTTACTGATTAGTAGTTTCAGCTCATTGACGAGCCATCGTTAGTAATTAAAACTTCCGGGCTAAGAGGCCGTGGTCCAATAGTAGAAATACTTCTCCCTGACGTTTCGTTGCCAGCTGGAAGTTTTAATTACTGAAGACGCCGGCCGTGAAAGTCAACACGCTATGATGAGCCATCGTTAGATCAATAAAAATTATCGCTTAATTCCGTGTGTATCAGTCACCAGACACTACACACTATCATAATCTGTTGAGCTGCATCGCTCTTCGTGTCATACACACAGTGAAGTAGGTCGTCGTGGTTACATAATGTACAACGTTAACTGTGACGACCTACTTTAGTCTGTACATTACGCCAAGGGCGATTCAGCCTAAAAGATTATGATGATGTGTAATGCCTGGTGATACAAACGGAATTAAGTAGTAATTTTTATTGATCTGAAGATGGATCGTCACTGAACTAAAACTAGTCATGACTAACGAGTTTTAGCGATTTGGGCCTATGACTTTCATCCACACAGTTTGAACATAACATATCGCCTATCTCCCGATTTGACAACATCAAATAACAACATTTGTTTACGATAACAGTCAGTTGCCACTCCCTCCACCAAGCGTTGATCCTGTGCAGGACTTCCTGTATTTCTCTACAATTTTATAACTTCAGCACTTCTCTGTATACAAAATCATTATCAACGGAAAGCCTCAAGGAATTATATATGAAGGTAGCATCTGTTCCCGAAAGAACATATACCACTGATGACCATGCACCTTCTCTAGAATTAAATGATAGTTAAATCGACACCCTAGCTGCAAACAGGCGTTGATATACATCACTGGAGATATGTTGAAAATGTGTGCCCCAACCGGAACTCGAACCCAGGATCTCCTGCTTAGATGGTAGACGCTTTATCCACCTGAGCTACCGAGGACACAGAGGATAGTGCACCTGCATGGACTTATCACCCTCCACGCTCCCCGTGAGACCCACAATCCCAACATGTCCACACCACTCCATTCGTAGTACGCCTAATAGATGTTTGCCCATCACACTCACTACTCGTGGGGGAGTAATCTAGCGCTATGCCCCAACTCGTACGGGACTTGGTAGATTAATCTGCCATGAGTAATGAGTGTGATGGGCAAACATCTATTACGCGCACTACGAATGTAGTGGTGTGGACATGTTCGGAATGTGGGTCTCACGGGGAGCGTGCAAGAGATAAGTCCCTGCAGGTGCACTATCCTCTGTGCCCTCGGTAGCTCAGGTGGATAAAGCGTCTGCCATCTAAGCAGGAGATCCTGGGTTCGAGTTCCGGTTGGGGCACACATTTTCAACATATCCCCAGTGATGTTTATCAACGCCTGTTTGCAGCTAGGGTGTCGATTTAACTATCATTTAATTCTAGAGAAGCTGCATGGTCATCAGTGATATATGTTCTTTCGGGAACAGATACTACCTTCATATACAGGGTGATTCAAAAAGAATACCACAACTTTAAAAATGTGTATTTAATGAAAGAAACATAATATAACCTTCTGTTATACATCATTACAAACAGTATTTAAAAAGGTTTTTTTCACTCAAAAACAAGCTCAGAGATGTTCAATATGGCCCCCTCCAGACACACGAGCAATATCAACCCGATACTCCAACTCGTTCCACACTCTCTGTAGCATATCAGGCGTAACAGTTTGGATAGCTGCTGTTATTTCTCGTTTCAAATCATCAATGGTGGCTGGGAGAGGTGGCCGAAACACCATATCCTTAACATAGCCCCATAAGAAAAAATCGCAGGGGGTAAGATCAGCGCTTCTTGGAGGCCAGTGATGAAGTGCTCTGTCACGGGCTGCCTGGCGGCCGATCCATCGCCTCGGTAGTTGACATTCAGGTTTCATAACTAACCTTTTTCGTAGGACTCTCCATACAGTTGATTGTGGAATTTGCAGCTCTCTGCTAGCTCTGCGAGTCGATTTTCCTGGGCTGCGAACAAATGCTTGCTGGATGCGTGCTACATTTTCATCACTCGTTCTCGGCCGTCCAGAACTTTTCCCTTTGCACAAACACCCATTCTCCGTAAACTGTTTATACCAACGTTTAATACACCACCTATCAGGAGGTTTAACACCATACTTCGTTCGAAATGCACGCTGAACAACTGTCGTCGATTCACTTCTGCCGTACTCACTAACACAAAAAGCTTTCTGTTGAGCGGTCGCCATCTTAGCATCAACTGACGCTGACACCTAGTCAACAGCGCCTCAAGCGAACAAATGTACAACTAAATGAAACTTTATAGCTCCCTTAATTCGCCGACAGATAGTGCTTAGCTCTGCCTTTTGTCGTTGCAGAGTTTTAAATTCCTAAAGTTGTGGTATTCTTTTTGAATCACCCTGTATAATTCCTTGAGACTTTCCGTGGATAATGCTTTTGTATACAGAGAAGTGTGTTCGGTCAGAGGGTTTAGCTACCCTCTGTAGTAAAAAAACTGAGTGAATCGATCAACGAACAACCTGATCGCCCGTCATCGGACGTCCGCCGCAAACAAATTCAACGAGCAATATACAACGAAATGAGATCAAAAAAAAAAAAAAGAGAGAGAGATGGATAGAGCGTCTGCCATGTAAGCAGGAGGTCCCGGGTTCGAGTACCGGTCGGAGCACACATTTTCACCACGTCCCCAATGATGTGTATCAACGCCTGTTTACAGGTAGGGTATCGATTTAATTACCTCAAGGAATTTCTGACTTTATCTGCTAGGTCATTTTTATGTATTGTGTAAAGTAATGATCCTATAACATTCCTCTGTCCTACAACACTGCCCGAACTTACTTTTACGTCTGAAGACCTCTCCGTTCATAACGACGTTCTGTGTTCTGTTTGCTAGAATCCTTTCTGTCCGACCACACAGGTAGTCTGGTATTCCAGACGCTCGTCATATTTTGTTCATTAGGCGACATTGCGCTATTGTATTTTCAGGCGGAGCTAAAGAAAGCTGTGACAAAAGATACAGAAGGACTTTGGTACCGTCCTTCCTAAAGGAACGATCATGGCATTTACCCTTATCTGTTTTCGGAAACCACCGAAAATCTAAACGTGTATGGCCGAACAAAGGTCTAAAATACGCTCTTCCTGAGTGCGAGACCTGCGTCTTAACCACTGCACCAAGTCGGCTAATCCTTTCACACAATATGGAATTGTCTAGACAGCACATCCCAAACTTTCTGTCCGCGGCACGTTCGGTATGTCGCAGATTCTTACTAAGCATAAACGGAGACTCGCCAACTCACCAGTCAGCTACATGAGCTGCAATAGAATTTCGTAGGGCTGCAGTTTCCAGTTCTTCTCGTTTGGCAGTTCTTCTTAGATAACTCCACTGCCCGATCGCCGTAAGCTACTTGATGAATACAATCTCTTTTAGATAATTAGTGTCGATTACGCTATCAGGAACTTAAAATTAATAACATTGAAAAACTTATTTGGAGGATTCCTTAATATCGTATCCAAGCATAGACAGTCTTGGTATTCCGTTCAATTACCATTCATAAACATCTCGTCGCCCAACTGTCTGTAAAAGCTGCATAAATGAGATCAATCAGATCATGATGACATTTCAATGTGGTACAAGGTCTGTCAACTTGCTTTAAATGTTCAAAAATGTAAAATTGTGCACCTCACAAACAGAAATATACGTGATAGCCTATGAGTGCAGTATCATCGTGTCTCAGATGTCATCGGTCAACTCGTACAAATAACTGAGTGTAACACTTTTTAGGAATATGAAATTGAAGGATTAAGTAGGCTGTGTCATAGATGAAGTAGGTGACAGATTTCGTGTTACTGCTATAACGGTACGAAATGCAATCAGTCTACGAATGATATTGCTTACAAATCAGTCGCACGGCCATCCTGAAACTAAACTCAGTCATAACAGGATATGGAGGCCCAATGGCACCGACCGGCCGCCGTGTCATCCTCAGACCACGGGCGTCATTGGCTGCAGATATTGAGGGGCATGTAGTCAGCGCACCGCTCTCCCGGCCGTTGTCAGTTTTCGTGACCGATGCCGCTACTTCCCATTCAAGCAGCTCCTCAATTGGGCTGAGTGCTCCCCGCTTGCCAACAGTGCTCGGCAGACCGGACGGGCACCCATCCAAGTGCTAGCCCAGCCCGACGGCGCTTAACTTCGATTCGATATTGCAGTACCTGTGTCATTCTGGTTACGATAAAAAGTTCCTTTGGACATGCATCGTAACCAGAATAACCCAGGCACAGCAACATCGTATACAGGGTGGTCCACTGATCGCACCGGGCCAAATTTCACACGTAATAAGCATCAAGCGAAAAAACCACAAAGAACGAAACTTGTCTAGCTTGAAGGGGGAAACCAGATGTCGGTATGGTTGGCCCGCTAGATGGCGCTGCCATAGGTCAAACGGATATCAACTGTGTTTTTTAAAATAGGAACCGCCATTTTTGTTACAAATTCGTGTACTAGGTAAAGAAATACGAATGTTTCAGTTGGACCACTTTTTTCGCTTTTTGATAGATAGCACTGTAATAGTCACAAACGTATAAGTACGTGGTATCACGTAACATTCCGCCAGTGCGGACGGTATTTGCCTCGTGATACATTACCCGTGTTAAAAAGGGCCGTTTACCAATCGCGGAAAAGGTCAATATCGTGTTGATGTGTGACTATTGCGATCAAAATGCCCAACGGGCGTGTGCTATGTATGCTGCTCGATATCCTGGACGACATCATCCAAGTGTCCGGACCGTTCGGCTGATAGTTATGTTATTTAAGGAAACAGGAAGTGTTCAGCCACATGTGAAACGTCAACCACGACCTGCAACAAATGATGATGCCCAAGTAGGTGTTTTAGCTGCTGTCGCGGCTAATCCGCGCCTCAGTAGCAGACAAACTGCGGCCGGCCGCGGTGGTCGTGCGGTTCTAGGCACTTCAGTCCGAGACCACGTGACTACTACGGTCGCAGGTTCGAATCTTGCCTCGGGCATGGTTGTCTGTAATGTCCTTAGGTTAGTTAGGTTCAAGTAGTTCCAAGTTTTAGGGGACTGATGACCTCAGATGTTGAGTCCCATAGCGCTCAGAGCCATTTGAACCTTTTTTTTTTTTTAACAAACTGCGCGAGAATCGGGAATCTCAAAAACGTCGGTGTTGAGAATGCTACATCAACATCGATTGCACCCGTATCATTCTTCTATGCATCAAGTATTGCATGGCGACGACTTTGAACATCGTGTACAGTTCTGCCACGGGGCACAAGAGAAATTACGGGACGATGACAGATTTTTTGCACGCGTTCTATTTAGCGACGTAGCGCCATTCACCAACAGCGGTAACGTAAACCGGCATAATATGCACTATTGGGAAACGGAAAATCCACGATGGCTGCGACAAGTGTAACATCAGCGACCTTGGCGAGTTGATGTGTGGTGCGGCATTATGGGAGAAACGATAATTGGCCCCCATTTTATCGATGGCAATGTAAATGGTGCAATGTATGCTCATTTCCTACGTAATGTTCTATCGATGTTACTACAAGATGTTTGACTGCATGACAGAATGGCGATGTACTTCCAACATGATGGATGTCCGGCACATAGCTCACGTGCGGTTGAAGCGGTATTGAATAGCATATTTCATGACAGGTGAATTGGTCGTCGAAGCACCATACCATGGAACGCACGTTCACAGGATCTGACGTCCCCGGATTTCTTTTTGTGGGGAAAGTTGAAGGATATTTGCCGTCGTGATCCACCGACAACGCCTGACAACATGCGTCAGCGCATTGTCAATGCATGTGCGAGGTACTCGCTGTTGAGAGGAATGTCGTTACACGTACTGCCAAATGCATTGAGGTTGACGGACATCATTATGAGCATTTCTGTATTAATTTGGTATTTACAGGAAATCACGCTGTAACAGCGTGCGTTCTCAGAAATGATAAGTTCACAAAGGTACATGTATCACATTGGAACAACCGAAATAAAATGTTCAAACGCACCTACGTTCTGTATTTTAATTTAAAAAGCTACCTGTTACCAACTGTTCGTCTAAAACTGTGAGCCATATGTCTATGACTATTACAGCGCCATCCATCACAAAGCGAAAAAAGTGGTCCAACTAAAACATTCATATTTCTTTACGTACTACACGAATGTGTAATAAAAAATGGGGGTTCCTGTTTAAAAGAACGCAGTTGATATCCGTTTGACCTATGGCAGCGCCATCTAGCGGGCCAACCATAGCGCCGTCTGGTTTCCCCCTTCAAGCTAGACATGTTTCGTTCTTTGTAGTTTTTTCGTTTGATGCTTATTTCGTGAGATATTTGGCCGGTCACGATCAATAGACCACCCTGTACATCTGCCGATACCGGCCATGCGACTTTCAACTACAACGTCTGACCTGTACGGGAATGTATGGATGTACGAGTACAGACGCATGGTTGACGGCAAATGGAAGTTTGGGTCTGGTCGTGAGTCGTGCACGGATAGCCAAATGTCCTCACGATACCTCATACCTCAGCGTGTTCGGTCAGAGGTGCTGGTTGTCCTCTGTATTAAAAACCTAAGCAAAGGAAACAACGATCAATTTGAACGGTTGTCCTGTGACATCCAACCAGACCAAACGCAACGAACAATACCGAACAACGTGAAGAGTCGTAAAAATAAGAAACTAAAAAATAATGGTCAGGCGACCGCTCCCGATGAGCGAGAAATCCGCGTCCGAGTCCTGGTAAAGCAGCCGGCCGGTGTGACCGCTACGGTCGCAGGTTCGAATCCTGCCTCGGGCATGGGTGTGTGTGATGTCCTTAGGTTAGTTAGGTTTAGGTAGTTCTAAGTTCTAGGGGACTGATGACCGCAGCAGTTAAGTCCCACAGTGCTCAGAGCCATTTGAACCATCCTGGTCCAGCACAAATTTCCATTGTTGTCATTCCAGTCTATAGCTGATGGTAGTCCTTATTCGCAATTGCGAATTCATTTGATGTGTGCTTAACTTGGGTGATCTGACGGGAACCGGTGTTACCACAGCGGCAAGGATGTTGGCTGGCCATCCTAAAATATCGCTCAGTTGTGTGAGACCCAAAGCAAAAATTGTTGTGAAGAAGTAAGATGCAGTGTCCAAAACAACACTGGATAGTTCTTCTTCACAACATAGGCACTATAATTTTGTATTCGAGATTTCAATACATCCACATACCAAATACTTAAGGGCGTTGGGTGCCTGTGTTACTCTGAGATGAAGAGGAGAACGGGTTGTTTGGCACAGGTCAGCATTTTCCTAGCAGGCCTCATCAAAACGGCCAGAATCGGATACTTCCCTCCCCCCACCCCACTTCCAACAAAAAAGGAGTGTTCGAGCATTTTTATCGTAAGCCATCGAAAGACTTGTAACACTTGGTCAGTATGATTGAACCAATAATAAAAGACACTGATTATATATATATATATATATATATATATATATATATATATATATATATATATACTCCTGGAAATGGAAAAAAGAACACATTGACACCGGTGTGTCAGACCCACCATACTTGCTCCGGACACTGCGAGAGGGCTGTACAAGCAATGATCACACGCACGGCACAGCGGACACACCAGGAACCGCGGTGTTGGCCGTCGAATGGCGCTAGCTGCGCAGCATTTGTGCACCGCCGCCGTCAGTGTCAGCCAGTTTGCCGTGGCATACGGAGCTCCATCGCAGTCTTTAACACTGGTAGCATGCCGCGACAGCGTGGACGTGAACCGTATGTGCAGTTGACGGACTTTGAGCGAGGGCGTATAGTGGGCATGCGGGAGGCTGGGTGGACGTACCGCCGAATTGCTCAACACGTGGGGCGTGAGGTCTCCACAGTACATCGATGTTTTCGCCAGTGGTCGGCGGAAGGTGCACGTGCCCGTCGACCTGGGACCGGACCGTAGCGACGCACGGATGCACGCCAAGACCGTAGGATCCTACGCAGTACCGTAGGGGACCGCACCGCCACTTCCCAGCAAATTAGGGACACTGTTGCTCCTGGGGTATCGGTGAGGACCATTCGCAACCGTCTCCATGAAGCTGGGCTACGGTCCCACACACCGTTAGGCCGTCTTCCGCTCACGCCCCAACATCGTGCAGCCCGCCTCCAGTGGTGTCGCGACAGGCGTGAATGGAGGGACGAATGGAGACGTGTCGTCTTCAGCGGTGAGAGTCGCTTCTGCCTTGGTGCCAATGATGGTCGTATGCGTGTTTGGCGCCGTGCAGGTGAGCGCCACAATCAGGACTGCATACGACCGAGGCACACAGGGCCAACACCCGGCATCATGGTGTAGGGAGCGATCTCCTACACTGGCCGTACACCACTGGTGATCGTCGAGGGGACACTGAATAGTGCACGGTACATCCAAACCGTCATCGAACCCATCGTTCTACCATTCCTAGACCGGCAAGGGAACTTGCTGTTCCAACAGGACAATGCACGTCCGCATGTATCCCGTGCCACCCAACGTGCTCTAGAAGGTGTAAGTCAACTACCCTGGCCAGCAAGATCTCCGGATCTGTCCCCCATTGAGCATGTTTGGGACTGGATGAAGCGTCGTCTCACGCGGTCTGCACGTCCAGCACGAACGCTGGTCCAACTTAGGCGCCAGGTGGAAATGGCATGGCAAGCCGTTCCACAGGACTACATTCAGCATCTCTACGATCGTCTCCATGGGAGAATAGCAGCCTGCATTGCTGCGAAAGGTGGATATACACTGTACTAGTGCCGACATTGTGCATGCTCTGTTGCCTGTGTCTATGTACCTGTGGTTCTGTCAGTGTGATCATGTGATGTATCTGACCCCAGGAATGTGTCAATAAAGTTTCCCCTTCCTGGGACAATGAATTCACGGTGTTCTTATTCCAATTTCCAGGAGTGTATATATATGCAGATGTTCGAAAGAGAGGTTGTTGATAACAATACATTTTTTTTTCCTTTTTTTGGATTCGCCTACAAATTTGTTGTAATTCTTCGTAGCTGCCGTGTAAACAATGTCAATGATTGTTCCTGAAGGGTGTAGCGCTCGTAATGATGCACTGAAAAATCTATATTCATCATTCCAAGTTTCATATAGTACCATAACTATACAGGAGGTAAAATTATTAACAAATTCCTGCAAAAAGCCGTAATACTGGTAGGGAAGCACATGTAGTCCATGAAAGGACGACTGAGCTACTTGTTATGGAGAACACAGAGATAAAGGGGTTCCCGGGTTCGATTCCCGGCGGGGTTAGGGATTTTCTCTGCCTCGTGATGACTGGGTGTTGTGTGATGTCCTTAGGTTAGTTAGGTTTAAGTAGTTCTAAGTTCTAGGGGACTGATGACCGTAGATGTTAAGTCCCATAGTGCTCAGAGCCATTTGAACCATTTTTGATCAGAGATAAAGGAGACAGAAATGATTGGTGGCCAGTGGTTCAAAATTGTATTGAGCAGGATTGCACTCAGGAGTGCAGTCAGTATCATGGTCTTTTAAATACTTTTACCTGGTAATATATTTCCGGTTGTTGTTGATACAGATCTGTTCAACTTTGCTATTTTCCGACTATCCCACTCACATCTCGCTTTGAGACAGCATGTGAACTAACTTACACACCCCCTGTTGGTACACTGCCGTCTCGTTATGGCTGGGTAGCGAGAAAGTCGCCCAAACAGAACGCGCACGAACGAACCGTTTCTTTTGAAATACTGACGCAGCGCCGAACTTATTGGTCGCTGTGAAGAGTGAAGCGGTTTGCCGTCCACACTAGGGCTGTTGATGAACTGTCGATACATATACACATCAAAAAAAGTTTTGCAATACCCCGGTTCCCAGAACACCTGAAAATAGACGTTTGACTGTGGATATTGATCACAGTCCCTTTCACTGTTCAGAGATGTCACTAAACCCGCCCAAGGATGTAAATAACTAAAATAACTATGCATGAGCAACACCTATTAGACCGGCAGACGATCAGTTCCAGTCATTCCACCAGGAAGGGGGTACACAGTTCGTGTTGTCTGTAACTCAACCATTCCTAGATGGTCAATACCGCGGTTCGATCGCATCCGCATTGTTACTTTGTGCCAGAAAGGGTTCTCAACAAGGGAAGTGTTCAGGGGTTTCGGAGTGAAATAAAGCGATGGTCTTCGGACATGGAGGAGATATAGAGAGACAGGGACTGTCGATGACATGCCTCGCTCAGGCCGCACAAGGGCTACTACTGCAGTGGAAGACGGCTACCTACGGATTATGCCTCGGAGGAACCCTAACAGCACGCCACCATCTTGAATAATGCTTTTCGTGCATCCACAGGACGTCGTGTTACGACTCAGACTGTGCGCAACTTCACTGCCGACGTCCATGGCGAGGTCCATCTTTCCAACCACGACACTATGCAGCGCAGCACCGATGGGACCAACAACATCCTGAATGGACTGCTCTGAATTGGCATCACGTTCTCTTGACCGATGAGTGTCGTATAAGCCTTCAAGTAGACAATCGTCGGAGACGTGTTTGGAGGCAATCTGATCAGACTGAACGGTATAGACACACTGTCCAGCGAGTACAGCAAGGTGGAGGTTCCCTGCAGTTTTGGAGTGGCATTATGTGGGGCTGACGTACGCCGCTGGTAGTCACGGAAGGCGCCGTAAGGCTTTACGATAAGTGAATGCCATCCTCCGACCGATAGTGCAACCATATCGGCAGCAAACTGGCGACGCATTCGTCTTCATGGACGACAATTCGCGCCCCCAACGTGCACATCTTGTGAATGATTTCCTCCAGGATAACGACATCGCTCGACTAGAGTGGCCAGCATGTTCTCCAGACATGAACCCTATCAAACATGCCTGGGATAGATTAAAAAGGGCTGTTTGTGGACGACGTGTGCCACCAACCACTCTGAGGGATCTACGCTGAATCGCCGTTGAGGAGTGCGACAAACTGGAACAACAGTGCCTTGATGAACTTGTGGATAGAATGCCACGATGATACAGGTATTCATCAATGCAAGAGGACGTGCTGCTGCATATTAGAGGCACTGGTGTGCTCAGAAATCTTGTAAGGTGACAGAATAAATCGTCAGATTCGGACCTTAAATGAGACCTTTACAAATCGCAATAAGAAGGTGAAGATGACACTTAACGTAAATCGACAGTTATGAGAACATTTGCCTATCAATATTAATGCAAAAAGGGATGGCAGTCAATCGACGTTAATTAACACACCTTTCCTGTACAATGCATGTCTTTGAGCGGAAGGTAGAACAGGGAACGCAAGTCGAGTCACTTTTACTTTTTAAAAGCCAGCTCCACAGCGGCGTAGCGAAACCACGCTGCGGGAGTTACGCCGGCGACCACGTAAGGGGGTGACAGGAAAGAGGACAGTGACCCCGGGCCAGGTGATTCAAGCTGGAGGGCTGCGTGTAGCGAGGGCGTCGGTACAAGAGCAGAGAAGAAACTTTAGAAAACTGCATTTCGAAATTCCAACGGGATTCGAATAAAAACAACTGACACATTTTCGTCCAGCGAGTGTGACAAACGGAAAGGTCAATGTACTTTAGGCGTCTAGAACTGGGGCAAAACGTCCGATTGGTGGAAACTCACTAGGAAGGAGAAAACTACTGAAGTTTCTACGCAGTTTGATAGAAGGGACGTTGCGATTGGTAGAGGGTGTTTCTACAAAATAAGAGGAACGCTCCTCTTGGTCGGAAAAAGCCGTGACGTGAAAAGGAACCCAAGTGGGGGGAGGCAGTTCTGCCAGAGAGGACAAGAGAGAAATTTTGGTGAAGGCTCTTCTCTGAACTGGCATCAAGTGCAGAACAGAGCACTTAACACTCCGTACGATGCAGAGAAGAAATTGGTGTGGACACTGCGTTTATTGCGGCTGCACTCCAGCTCCAGCAACATTTAGCTCCCACTGTGGAGAAACGAACCAGCTAAATTAATTAATTGTTCTTGCGAGAACTGAGAGGGCGCTATAATATGAACGCTGTTCCATCCATGTGCGTGTATATCGATCGCCACATAATAAGACTAGGGCTGAGTACATATTTTCTCGCATAACGAGAAACATAGGGAAAGTTTCTGCTGGAAAGTTCAGCAAAGGCCAGATTAGTTTTGTAGGAATTTCAGTGGGAGAGAGCGGCTGTGCAGACAGCAGCACGTCGCAGCTTAAGGTAAATACCGCGTACAGAGGCGTAAACTTTATTGGTTTACCAGCTTGTGTCCACCGTAAAGTCGAATGGCCTTGGGTAATGTTGCGCTCAAATTTCTCACTTGGCTAACCATCCACCGTAGACTTGATTGTCATCCTAAATACCGAACTTTGAACCGGAATCGGACGATTTACCTAGTACTGACCAACATCATAACGTATGTGTAGGAGCAATTTTATAAAGAAACGTCCAATTATACTTTCATATTATTGTGCGTAGGATTAATGTAAAGAAATTTCCAATAAACTTTCATAATATTGCGCTTATGATTAATTTTCTTTCGGAGAGTTAATATTTAACGTTGTTGTGTATAAACTTATTTCACTTTTTGATGTTGGCAAGATGCGTTATCCATTGCACTGTTTTTATGCTGGCGAGTTGAAAACAGTGTGAAAAGCTGTAATATGGTGAGAATTATTGCGACATATTTCCGAAATATACCGATTTTTTTCAGCGGTATCTCTACCACTGACATAAATTGATACATCGATATAGAAAGGGCAATACCGAGGGCCGATATTTCTATTTTGTATTTTTTTTCACAATTTTTGGAAAATATTTGTGGCTGTTCTTTTGAAACTGAAGTTAGGATATAATTTTACTATCACTGTGTGAAAGATTCTTACTACTTTTTCAGCTTTCATCAAGTACAATCTTTATCTTTGACTGTGTGTAGCAGGTGTAAGTGGCACAAAAGGAGAACTCGGATTGCACTGGAGGGTGGCGGTGTGAATGGAATAACAGGATTTCTGATGTGAAGAAACAGCGCAGCAATTGCGTTAATAAACAATGTTTAACACAACTAGTGTTCTATTCCTTCCATCGACATTCTTCCAAAACAGATGCTGAAAATGATGAACAAACATCTAAATTTAAAATTACCAAGTATGCAGCAACCAGCCGCAAAATCATGTTTTTTTTTTTTTTTTTTTAATTCACTTTTGCAAATCGGTTTCACTGATTAACAGCCATCATCGGTGCTTTCAACCAATATGTGCCCTAAGTAGTAATACTGTCTTCAAGTATTGAAGACAGTCTTCAATACTTGAAGACAGTCTTCAATACTTGAAGACTTACTACTCAGGGCACATATTAGTTGAAAGCACCGATGATGGCTGTTAATCAGTTGAAATCGATTTACAAACGTGAATAAATAAAACGTGATTTTGCGACTGGTTGCTGCATATTTGGTAATTTTATGGTTTACGGTCGCTGCACGACTTGGGAACCACATGGAGCCCACCATTCATAAACATCTAAATGACAAGATCGGACGTTGCCAGGTGCAGAGAAGTGTGAGGGGAAATGCTGACGTAATCGGCGCTCCGTGCTACCAGCAGAAACTGCAACGCTCAGCTTTTGACACTAGAGCTGCTAGGTCGCTGGTGTTTGCAGAAACGACAAACCATTGATGTCGACATGAAGTGTTCCGGACAAATTCGATATGTGACGAAACTGAACGATGGACCCGTCAGACACCTTTTACTGTGCAGCTTACACGCAGTTCTCGTTGTTAGCAAAGTGGTTATCACGCGTGAATGTGTATCGTTTTCCTGTCAATTCTTACTCTAAGGAGGATAGGCAGTCTGCTAGCTTGTTGATTTACAGAGAATCTGATAATAAAACCACACTTAAATATATAGCTCTAAAACCGGTAGTATGTTTACAATCGGCAGCCGACATTTTTATAGGTAAGTACGTCGTTTCCTTTTCGCCTGTATATCGATACTTTTTTCGATACATCACGTGCTGATAAAAATATGTTTTTAAATGTAGATATATCGGATTCCCCATATTTTTAAAAATATCGACTGTCTTAGTACACACCTGAACGCGCCGTCCCGCGCCGCGCCGAACTCTTTTCTCGGAGCGGAGCGCGGCACGTTGAGTGTGGGCGCGGATTTACATGTGGGAAACTCTGTCTGTGAGACAAGTGCGACAGTGCCTCGAGTACCTCATTTCGAAGGAAACCGCCGCGGGCCGCAACGCTCTGATGACAGATCGTGATCTCCTCTCACCGACTGTTTTATAAATGATGCCCACCAGCTGATGCCGGTGCCAGCAACCGTGCTCCTGAATTTAGTTTTGGATACGAAAACAGTTTAATCCGTCCGAAGCCTGTTATTACAATTAAACAAAAAAGTGATCTGTATTATTTTCCTCGTAAAATGTCGTCAATCAATCTGCAAATGACACTAATATCAGTCATGTTTACATATCACTCCCTCTCCAAGCCAACTAAAACTCCTAGGTGTTACATGGCGTAGGGATCATCGTAAACGGACTAACCAAAACGTAAAACTACAGATTGCGCACTACTATCCCAATCCCACGTACACATTTCGTTGTCTCCAAGATTTGGTCCATACTTTTTATTTGTTATTTTGCTTACATGTCATCCTTTTCCCTCTCCTATCCGACAGATTTTTTTTTTTCGAAACTAAATATCAGGTATGGGCAACATTTGCTTGAATTTCAGTGTTTATAAGTGTACTATCAAAGCCGTCTTACAGGACGGGGAGTTATGTCTATGTATCAACACCTTCCCTATCCCTGTCTATAAGAGTGCTTTGACTACCCTAGTCCCTCAATACAAGTTATCTAAACAACAAATTTGACTGAAACTGCTCGAGGCGTTCCACAGTCAGCGCCATCCCAACCCTAAAAAATAGATGCTAGTTGTATTTGAGGATCTCTCTCAAAGGAGGCTGTATATCACATTTTTAACAAAGTTGAGTTTTCACTGGAATAAAGTGGTACATCACATGAGATATGATACAATAGCATCACATCTCTTTATTTCTGTTTACAAGTAGAATTATTTGGGGTTGGGAAGTTGACCATCCTGGAAGAAGATTGTATATCAGTCAAAATAGCGGACGTGGCTGACGTAAGTTTCACTCCAAAGGATATTGTATCATTAAGTAAAAGCATGAAAGCATAGGCAAGAAAACATATCCAACGAATTGGCAGCAGAATGTCAACAAAAGTAGGAGGAAGCCTATAAAGTCTTATATTTCTACAGCTGGTAGAGACAAATCCGAAAAAAACTACATCAAAAGTGTTACGTATAAGAACGTTGTATGTCATTATAATGTAAAAATTGTCCACTAGAATAATTATTTGCTTGGTGTGACCGATGCATTAAAAAAAATTGCAATGATACATTTCCACAATAGGGGGTTTGCATATTGCTTTGGTGACTTTGTAAATTCTGCGTCTTACATCCACCCCCTCCCCTCCTTTTTGCCTCCGTGAACCATGGATCCTGCCGTTGGTAGGAAGGCTTGCGTGTCTCATGGATACAGATAGCCGAGCCGTAGGTGCCACCACAACGGTGGGGTATCTGTTGAGAGGTCAGACAAACGTGTGGTTCCTGAAGAGGGGCAGCAGCTTTTTCAGTAGTTATTTACTTCTTAAAGTTACGTTGTGTAAATACTATTGTGAACACTCAGTTGATTTTTAAAGCGGTACCTTTAAATACAGATTTATTTTAATTTTGTCTGGACTCTTTTCTTACCAGTTAAAATTCCCACCCTTCATTCAGTTTATTATGTACGTACACACATTGCACTTTGTGGTACGGAGGTTTTAGTCGTAGGTTTTGTTGTTGCTTTGGTATTGTACCCTGTACGCAGCTTTTAAAAAATCTGCATAAATGTTTTTTAAGAAACGAGATAAGCGAAAATACAGCTTGGGGCCAGGAATTCCTTTGTAAGTTGACTTATGCATTTTTTTAGAAGTCAGGTTACGTTCATAGCAGCTTTATAGAAACAGGTAGCTTCAATTTGTAGATAATGTTGAGCAGATAATACACTCCTGGAAATGGAAAAAAGAACACATTGACACCGGTGTGTCAGACCCACCATACTTGCTCCGGACACTGCGAGAGGGCTGTACAAGCAATGATCACACGCACGGCACAGCGGACACACCAGGAACCGCGGTGTTGGCCGTCGAATGGCGCTAGCTGCGCAGCATTTGTGCACCGCCGTCGTCAGTGTCAGCCAGTTTGCCGTGGCATACGGAGCTCCATCGCAGTCTTTAACACTGGTAGCATGCCGCGACAGCGTGGACGTGAACCGTATGTGCAGTTGACGGACTTTGAGCGAGGGCGTATAGTGGGCATGCGGGAGGCCGGGTGGACGTACCGCCGAATTGCTCAACACGTGGGGCGTGAGGTATCCACAGTACATCGGTGTTGTCGCCAGTGGTCGGCGGAAGGTGCACGTGCCCGTCGACCTGGGACCGGACCGCAGCGACGCACGGATGCACGCCAAGACCGTAGGATCCTACACAGTACCGTAGGGGACCGCACCGCCACTTCCCAGCAAATTAGGGACACTGTTGCTCCTGGGGTATCGGCGAGGACCATTCGCAACCGTCTCCATGAAGCTGGGCTACGGTCCCGCACACCGTTAGGCCGTGTTCCGCTCACGCCCCAACACCGTGCAGCCCGCCTCCAGTGGTGTCGCGACAGGCGTGAATGGAGGGACGAATGGAGACGTGTCGTCTTCAGCGGTGAGAGTCGCTTCTGCCTTGGTGCCAATGATGGTCGTATGCGTGTTTGGCGCCGTGCAGGTGAGCGCCACAATCAGGACTGCATACGACCGAGGCACACAGGGCCAACACCCGTCATCATGGTGTGGGGAGCGATCTCCTACACTGGCCGTACACCACTGGTGATCGTCGAGGGGACACTGAATAGTGCACGGTACATCCAAACCGTCATCGAACCCATCGTTCTACCATTCCTAGACCGGCAAGGGAACTTGCTGTTCCAACAGGACAATGCACGTCTGCATGTATCCCGTGCCACCCAACGTGCTCTAGAAGGTGTACGTCAACTACCCTGGCCAGCAAGATCTCCGGATCTGTCCCCCATTGAGCATGTTTGGGACTGGATGAAGCGTCGTCTCACGCGGTCTGCACGTCCAGCACGAACGCTGGTCCAACTGAGGCGCCAGGTGGAAATGGCATGGCAAGCCGTTCCACAGGACTACATTCAGCATCTCTACGATCGTCTCCATGGGAGAATAGCAGCGTGCATTGCTGCGAAAGGTGGATATACACTGTACTAGTGCCGACATTGTGCATGCTCTGTTGCCTGTGTCTATGTGCCTGTGGTTCTGTCAGTGTGATCATGTGATGTATCTGACCCCAGGAATGTGTCAATAAAGTTTCCCCTTCCTGGGACAATGAATTCACGGTGTTCTTATTTCAATTTCCAGGAGTGTATTAAGCCCTAGTATAATTTAGTATGGTCAGAGTTTTGCGCAGTACCCGAGTTTGAGTAAGGAATCAGTTTGTTTGGTAATCATTTTTGAGAAGATTTGATAGACAGTTTTAGGATGATTCACTCTGATAGACAGAAGCAGACAGGCGGTTAAGTTACACAACTACTTTGTTTTGATAAGATATTGTAGACCAGTAGATCATATGTTTATTGTTTCGGGAAGCCGTATTTTTGCATTAACTGGGAAAAAAGATGATTAATGGATGTCATGACTATCTATGAACAGGAATATGTAATATCTGTAGCTTGTTTAAGCATACCTTTCAAAGCAAAGGAAGTGAGCCAGAATGATTTGTTGCTGTTATTCTTCTTGAAGTAATTGTGAAGTCTGACTCAAACTCGAAAACTACTAGGTGCATGGTTTAATATCAGTGCAGATGATCCAGATGCAGTGTAACTCCTTTTAATCACAATGTCACTCAACCTTGGGTAGGTTATTCTCTGCTAAAGGCAAAAGATGGACTGACCTCAGGTTAGCACCCCACACCTGTGCTATGCCTGTGCAATCCCATCACTATGTTGCAAGTGTCGACCGTGGTCAGAACAGTTTCTGTGTAGTTGTGAGCCGGCCGAAGTGGCCGCGCAGTTCTGGCGCTGCAGTCTGGAACCGCGAGACCGCTACGGCCGCAGGTTCGAATCCTGCCTCGGGCATGGATGTGTGTGATGTCCTTAGGTTAGTTAGGTTTAACTAGTTCTAAGTTCTAGGGGACTAATGACCTCAGCAGTTGAGTCCCATAGTGCTCAGAGCCATTTGAACCATTTTTTTGTAGTTGTGAGAGCGTTATGCTGTAGCTGAGTGAATTCCATCGTGGGAAAATTGTTGGAGCTCGTATTGTGGGTGCCTCCTTTACTGTGTAAAGGGCTTCTTTCTCTATCAGCCGGGATAATTATGGTCTTGTTCCCTATTTGTATCCTCTTGAGTCCATGTGTAGCATATATGCTGCGTACAAATTTTATTTTTTCCTGACTCAGGGAATCAACCAAACTCCCTGTGTCTAATTATACACTACTGGCCATTAAAATTGCTACACCACGAAGATGACGTGCTACAAATGCGAAATTTAACCGACAGGAAGAAGATGCTGTGATATGCAAATGATTAGCTTTTCAGAGCATTCACACAAGGTTGGCGCCGGTGGCGACACCTACAACGTGCTGACATGAGGAAAGTTTCCAACCGATTTCTCATACACAAACAGCAGTTGACCTGCGTTGCCTGGTGAAACATTGTTGTGATGCCTCGTGTAAGGAGGAGAAATGCGTACCATCGCGTTTCCGACTTTGATAATGGTCGGATTGTAGCCTATCGCGATTGCGGTTTATCGTATCGCGGCATTGCTGCTCGCGTTGGTCGAGGTCCAATGACGGTTAGCCGAATATGGAATCGGTGGGTTCAGGAGGGTAATACGGAACGCCGTGCTGGATCCCAACGGCCTCGTATCACTAGCAGTCGAGATGACAGGCATCTTATCCGCATGGCTGTAACGGATCGTGCAGCCACGTCTCGATCCCTGAGTCAACAGATGGGGACGTTACCCTTGACGCTGCATCACAGACAGGAGCACCTGTGATGGTGTACTCAACGACGAACCTGGGTGCACGAATGGCAAAACGTCATTTTTTCGGATGAATCTAGGTTCTGTTTACAGCATCACGATGGCGACATCGCGGTGAACGCAAATTGGAAGCGTGTATTCGTCATCGCCATATTGGCGTATCACTCGGCGTGATGGTATGGGGTGCCACTGGTTACACGTCTCGGTCACCTCTTGTTCGCACTGACGGCACTTTGAACAGTGGACGTTACATTTCAGATGTGTTACGACCAGTGGCTCTACCCTTCATTCGATCCCTGCGATTTCTACATTCCAGCAGGATAATGCACGACCACATGTTGCAGGTCCTGTACGGGCCTTTCTGGATACAGAAAATGTTCGACTGCTGCCCTGGCCAGCACATTCTCCAGATCTCTCACCAACTGAATACGTCTGGTCAATGGTGGCCGAGCAACTGGCTCGTCACAATGCGCCAGTCACTACTCTTGATGAGCTGTGGTATCGTGTTGAAGCTGCATGGGCAGCTGTACCTGTACACCCAAATTGCGTGAAAATGTAATCACATGTCAGTTTTAGTATAATATATTTGTCCAATGAATACCCATTTATCATCTGCATTTCTTCTTGGTGTAGCAAATTTAATGGCCAGTAGTGTAGCTTTTACTTCACACCACGTGCTTTCACCGTATGACGTTTTTCGTCTCTGCATATTCCCAGCAAATATCAGCATCTGCTTAAAAAAGCTACTTATCGTACTGTCAATGCATCTTCAAAAACAAACGTAGTTTCTGTCGCTTTCCAGTAATTCTGGACTAGAATGTGTTTAGACCATGCTGTAATATGGTACTATACCCTACACTATCGAGTAAGTGATTGTTTATGTCTTCACTACAATATAGCAATATATTGTTTTCTATGCGACAGTGGGACTACATTTGGCAATGACATATTTTCTCACTCCAGTGAGGTTGTTTTCGTTATTTTTAGGTTTTTAGTATTGAATTTTATGAGTAGTGAAAGTATTTCAAATATTTTCTAAAGGTATTTACTTTGAAAACGCTCTAAAATTTTTGTGAATCACACCAGTTTTTTTAAATTTAGTTTTTCATTCTTATTTTGCCCGAGAACAATACGATGACCACCAATATAAACTTTACCTTCATAAAAGTTAAGCTCAGCACTGAGGAGAGTATATACTTTTATGCACAAAATAGGGAGTTTTTGTGAATTTATCTTCTAACTGAACAGCCAATTTGTTTTTCCTGTGTTTAATTTTTCTTTGTTATTGTTCTTGTTGTCCTCTATACAACTTGCTTGTATGGAGTTTGGAGGTTAATTACATAAATACATTGTATTATTTCAGTATGCCAGATAATTATTCTCGTATAACTTTCTATATTTTTTTCATTGTAATAGAAAATTAATATTTATATGGAAAACGTATTTCATAATATACTTTTACAGGATATGCAGCGTTCTTACGCGGAAGGCTACGTAAAAAGCATATAAATATTTTAAAATATGCTAAAGACGTATTGCTGCTCTACAATACATACTCGCACTACATCACTTGATCATAGACAGGGTGTAAATTTTAAGTTGACAAACCAGAATAACTCAAAAAATAAGCTTCACATGAAAAAATGTGTAGAATCTAAAGTTGATTATTTGGGGGGGGGGGGGGGGGGACATCTGCTGGTGCTATAATTACCCCGCCACCCCAGACCTCTGGGGGTGGGGTGGGAGGCAACTTTAAAATTTCAAATGGGAACCCCCATTTTTTATTGCAGAATCAGATTCTACATAAAAAACTACATACATTTTGTCTTAAACATTTGTTTTGATTCATGGTAGTTGGTATTGCAATTCAAGAAAATCCATGTTCTTATTTTTGAGTGGCAAATCGTTGCGGATAAATAAAAAAATACTCATTTATTCGCAAATTTTGATTCGCTAAAACCAAAACTCTCCCTCTATCCCCTTAGGGTGGGGTTTGAGAGAGAGGAATTAGGGTTTTACGAACGCTGACCCAAATATTTGGGTCAACATCTGTAAACACGCAAAAATGAGAACATGGATTTTCTTGAATTACAGCGCCAAATACCAAGAATCAAAACAAATGTTTAAGACAATATGTACGTAGCTTTTTATGCAGAGTCTGATTCTGCAATAGAAAATGGGAGTTCCCATTTGAAATTTTAAAGTTACCTTCCGACCCATCCCCAAGGGGCTGGGGTGGCGGGCTAATGTTAGCAGCAGCAGATGTCCCCCGAAAATAATCAACTTTAGATTCTATACTTTTCTTGTGTGAAGCTTATTCTTCGAGTTATTCTGGTTTGTCAAGTTAATATTTACACCCCGTGTAATAAAACGTATAAATAAATAACAGCAAAGTAAAACAACACCTATTTTTATTTCCTGAAACATTATGAAATTGTGTTACACAACATTCTTTGAGCGAGGTCTATTACCAGTTAATTTAACAACATCGAGAACTCTAATAATAAAGATCCCTTCACATTCCACTACACCTTCAATGGTGCTAGGGGCTAGTAACCCTAACAGCCTACTTTATCCAGGGAGCATTTCATACGAGTAAACCTTCATAGTGATCCCATAGCATCGTACAAGCCAGGCAGGTTTACGACACTTGCACGCTTTAAATATACGTATTAATTTTTGTTGAAGCTGCTCCAGGCATACTATGCTCACATATCACCAATTTCCTACCCCCACAAATAGGGATAATAAGGGTATCTTATCCCCTTCCCCCCACGGTAAATGTCTCCTGACTGAGCAATACTGTTAGTACTACAGGACAAACCTCAAGCAAGATCAGTTCTGTCATGGAAGGGCCGTCGACGCAAACCCAGAAAACACACATAAACTATACACATTTATTCAACAGCAATTACCAACAAATAACAATTTTCAAATTACAATGATGTTGACACGCAGCAAACGGCATAGCCTCCAAACAAACAACCACTATGGCATTGATGACCACTGCTTTGCTAGAATACCGTAACACACGTCGAGTACAGGCAAAATCTAAAACACACACATATTTTAAAAAAATTACGAATTATACACTGAGAAATAATAATTCAATATAAATAAAGAAAGGCTGTTTCAACCTTATGTAGCCAATCGTGGGATAAAAATTAATTTAGATTAGATGAGTTTAAGAAGCAGTAATAAAACTTAATATTCACTAAAAGGGTTATGGCCAGGAGTGATAAAGATAATTTTCAATAAAAATTAATTTTGTTTTGAGGCAGAATTTTAACGCTTGCCTAACTCAATTTCAGCTCAGTATAACCAGCTGATAGAGAGCCCAAAGGCTTCACAAGCTAGTCGTTAATCTCCCATGACCCGCTTCAAGCGTCATAACCATTTATATTCGAAAAAGCTACACAAAGTTTACTTTGCTAAAATAAGTGGGACGGCATAATAAGAACGTTGAAAAGGTATTGGGTATATTCTTGAAACAACCAGTTCTTAAAGCAACCAATTCTTCAAACAACAAAAGCCTTAGTTACAGTTAAATTCGGCAACTTGAACGCCTAGACGCACATCCGAACGTTCAAAACGCCAGTGAGGCTCCTGTCGTAATGCCAGTGAAAAAACTATTTGCATCCAAATGTGAAACTCACCAAGCACTGAAGTGGTGCTTCTTTATGCGTCAGAAAACATATCTCGGGAAGTATCCACAGCAGGCGCTTAATACGGTGAGTGGCTGTTAACTCCGTCTGATGTTTCTGGTCGTCGATGTGCAGCACCGTATCCAACAACTAGGGCTGCTGATGTAATATCGATATATCAATAGTTTTTCTAAAAATATCGATGTGTATCGACGTTAAATCTCTCAGATGTATATCGATATGTCGGTATCGAAGCTGAACCATCGAGAGCCGATATTGTTATTTTATATTTTTTTCAAAATTGTCGGTAAATAATTGAAGTTGTTCTTTTGAAATTGTAGTTGAAAATAAATTTACTTTCAGTGTGTGAAGAAGTCTTACTACTTTTTGAGCGTTCATCACGTAATATCTTCCCTTGGAATGTGTGAAGCAATGATAGGTGAGACAAAAGGAGAAGTGAGATTGCACTGGGTGGGGGGGGGGGTAGTAGTGTGAATGGAATAACAAGATATACGATGTGAAAAAATAGCATACCAGTTGCGTTTAAGAAAGAGAACAATTTTTAATGTAACTAGTGTGCTATTTCTTCACATCGGCATTCTTCAAAAACAGTTGTTGAAACGGATGAACAAAAATCTAATTGACAAGACTGGTCTTTGAGGTGGGGGGAGACGTGTGAGGGGAAATGCTGACGTCATCGGCGCTCGGCGCTAACAACAAATGGTTCAAATGGCTCTGGACACTATGGGACTTACCTTCTGAGGTCATCAGTCCCCTAGAACTTAGAACTACTTAAACCTAACTAACCTAAGGACACCCTAAGGACATCCATGCCCGAGGCAGGATTCGAACCTGCGACCTTAGCGGTCGCTCGGTACCAGACTGTAGCGCCTAGAACCGCTCGGGCACTCCGGCCGGCTGCTAACAACAGAAGCTGCAGCGTTTAAACTCACCACTCAATTTTGGCACTACAGCTACTAGGTAGCTGGTGTTCGCACAAATCGCACAAATTAAAAAAAAAAAAAAAAAAAAAAAACGGGGAAGTCGACATGAAGTCTTCCAGACAAATCCAGCATGTGACGAAACCTAACGACAGACCCATCGGACGCATTATATTGTGCCACTTACTTGAAGTTACCATTGTCAGCAAAGTCGTTATCGCTAAGCGTGAACGTGCATCGTTTTCCTTTTAATTTATGCTCTGAGCGGGATAAGCAGGCTGCTAGCTTGTTCATGTACGGGTTATGTAATAATAAATCAACACACAGAACGTTGATATTTTGCCTTCGATACATCAATATATGGATAATTTTTCGATATCAAGCACCTATAATGACTGCCTTTTAAATATCGATACTTCAGATTCCCGATATTTTAAAATATATAAACAGTCCTACCAGCAACCGTTCATTATGGCTAAAATACACTCCTGGAAATGGAAAAAAGAGCACATTACACCGGTGTGTCAGACCCACCATACTTGCTCCGGACACTGCGAGAGGGCTGTACAAGCAATGATCACACGTACGGCACAGCAGACACACCAGGAACCGCGGTGTTGGCCGTCGAATGGCGCTAGCTGCGCAGCATTTGTGCACCGCCGCCGTCAGTGTCAGCCAGTTTGCCGTGGCATACGGAGCTCCATCGCAGTCTTTAACATTGGTAGCATGCCGCGACAGCGTGGACGTGAGCCGTATGTGCAGTTGACGGACTTTGAGCGAGGGCGTATAGTGGGCATGCGGGAGGCCGGGTGGACGTACCGCCGAATTGCTCAACACGCGGGGCGTGAGGTCTCCACAGTACATCGATGTTGTCGCCAGTGGTCGGCGGAAGGTGCACGTGCCCGTCGACCTGGGACCGGACCGCAGCGACGCACGGATGCACGCCAAGACCGTAGGATCCTACGCAGTGCCGTAGGGGACCGCACCGCCACTTCCCAGCAAATTAGGGACACTGTTGCTCCTGGGGTATCGGCGAGGACCATTCGCAACCGTCTCCATGAAGCTGGGCTACGGTCCCGCACACCGTTAGCCCGTCTTCCGCTCACGCCCCAACACCGTGCAGCCCGCCTCCAGTGGTGTCGCGACAGGCGTGAATGGAGGGACGAATGGAGACGTGTTGTCTTCAGCGATGAGAGTCGCTTCTGCCTTGGTGCCAATGATGGTCGTATGCGTGTTTGGCGCCGTGCAGGTGAGCGCCACAATCAGGACTGCATACGACCGAGGCACACAGGGCCAACACCCGACATCATGGTGTGGGGAGCGATCTCCTACACTGGCTGTACACCACTGGTGATCGTCGAGGGGACACTGAATAGTGCACGGTACATCCAAACCGTCATCGAACCCATCGTTCTACCATTCCTAGACCGGCAAGGGAACTTGCTGTTTCAACAGGACAATGCACGTCCACATGTATCCCGTGCCACCCAACGTGCTCTAGAAGGTGTAAGTCAACTACCCTGGCCAGCAAGATCTCCGGATCTGTCCCCCATTGAGCATGTTTGGGACTGGATGAAGCGTCGTCTCACGCGGTCTGCACGTCCAGCACGAACGCTGGTCCAACTGAGGCGCCAGGTGGAAATGGCATGGCAAGCCGTTCCACAGGACTACATCCAGCATCTCTACGATCGTCCCCATGGGAGAATAGCAGCCTGCATTGCTGCGAAAGGTGGATATACACTGTACTAGTGCCGACATTGTGCATGCTCTGTTGCCTGTGTCTATGTGCCTGTGGTTCTGTCAGTGTGATCATGTGATGTATCTGACCCCAGGAATGTGTCAATAAAGTTTCCCCTTCCTGGGACAATGAATTCACGGTGTTCTTATTTCAATTTCCAGGAGTGTAGTTACTCCACTGCCTGGTACACTACGTCGGTCAAGGAACCACAATACGCCTTCTACTGCCGGAGCGCCACCTGATAGCCACACAGTATATTCCCTCATACCGCAGCAACAACGGACCCGGCGGTGCAGACACTACTCGTAAGACATCAAATTCAAGGCCTGCTCGCAGACGGGACCTCGTGAGCCTCGGCGGGCCGTGAGTACTCCAGTATTTTGCAGAGGCGCTGCTCTGTCACCTCTTAGCGGGGCGACAGGGTAACACGGCCTCGAGGATGGCCCGAGACCTTTGAGAATCGATCACGGACTGACTATCTGTTACCATGTCATTTTTGTGTAGATAGTATGGTTGAAACTGCTCCAGCCATTCTAGCGCTACGATGTGACATTTACACACAGACGGCTGATCACTAAAACCGCTAATCCGACAAGACGGCATCCAATAAAGGTTAGACTGGCATGAAGTGTTACTACGCGCTTGGATAGACAAGCGATTAGCATTGCAAAGTAACCACAGGAAGTAGGTAGGTGTAACTCTATCTACCGTCTATACACAAGAAAGTTGACGCAACGGGTTTCTGTACTGTAAGCGCAACTGAATGTTATTTGTTTGTGAGAAGGTCGTGCTACGAATCGCATAGGATTCTAACAAGGGAACCTCCCCTTCGCACCCCTCTCAGATTGAGTTATAAGTTGGCACAGTGGATAGGCCTTGAAAAACTGAACACAGATCAATCGAGAAAACAGGAAGAAGTTGTGTGGAACTATGACAAAAATAAGCAAAATATACAAACTGAGTAGTCCATGTGCAAGATAAGCAACCTCAAGGATAATGTGAGCTCAGGAGCGCCGTGGTCCCGTGATTAGCGTGAGCAGCTGCCGAACGAGAGGTCCTTGGTTCAAGTCTTCCCTCGAGTGAAAAGTTTACTCACTTTATTTTCGCAAAGTCATGATCTGTCCGTTCGTTCATTGACGTCTCTGTTCACTGTAATAAGTTTAGTGTCTGTGTTTTGCGACCGCTCCGCAAAACCGTGCGATTAGTAGACGAAACGACGTACCTCTCCAATGGGAACCGAAAACATTTGTTCGCAAGTTCATAGGTCAACCGATTCCTCCACAGGAAAACACGTCTGATATATTCTATACGACACTGGTGACGGCATGTGCGTCACATGACAGGAATATGTTGTCGACCCACCTAACTTGTACACTTGGCGAATGGGTAAAAAAATCCTTCTACCTTGCCCGATTTAGGTTTTCTTGTGGATGTGATAATCACTCCCAAAAAAGTGATATAAACATAGGAGTTTGTCACATAAACTGCAACAAATGAATGCAACAGTTTCATAGTCACACAGTTTTCCCTGTGCTCTGTCAAAACATATGTATTTAGCGTTTTCAAATTTTTCCGTGTGTAGACTGTCAAATCCTGCATATGTCCAAGCAAATCTGAACATGTCCTGGAATTTTGGAGAGCGAAGTTGATTATGTGTGAGTGCTTGAACTTTGATAATTGTCTGAAAATAAAAAATTAAACTTTTCACTCGAGGGAATACTTGAACCAAGAACCTCTCATTCCGGAGCTGCTTACGCTAACCACGGGACCACGGCGCTCCTGGGCTGACACTATCCTTGATGTTGCCTATCTTGCGCATGGACTACTCAGTTTGTATATTTTGCTTATTTTTTTCATAGTTCCACACAACTTCTTCCTGTTTTCTCGATTGATCTGTGTTCAGTTTTTCAAGGCCTACCCACTGTGTCAACTTATAACTAAATCTGAGGGTGGTCCGATGGGGAGGTTGCCTTGTAAGAAGCACGTTTCAGGTATCGACAACAGCAGATTTGTGGCTTACCGAGGCTGTGGATTATCGTTATGCGACACTGCAGCTCCCGTTGCTCGGGATCCAGTGGCACACTCAATGTCATGCGGGATCTCCACGGATCCACGCGACTAGCGCCGAGAGGACAGCCATATTCTTCGCTCTGTCGTGCAGGATCATACAGCAAGGTCACGTACGTTGGGTAAGGAACTGGTACGTTTTGCAGTATAACAAGTCTTCACAAGGACAGTGCAACGACGCCTGGAGCAGCATGGACTGACAACAATTATTGCTGTGGCTTCATGTGGCAGAAGAGACAGGTGCGCCGACAGTGGTCCGGCCAGACACAGCAGTGGCACCAAGTCGCCTTGAGTGGTGGTTCTGCAAACAGCAGCACGATGGGCTTGCGGAGTGCAGAGGCCCTGAGGAGAACGAACGTTATGGGCCTGCATTCGTCGTCGCCGTACGGGTCTGTCATCTGACGTGCTGGTATGGGGTGTCATTGGATAAATGACATAGCCTCGTCTAATTCGGACTGACAGTAATTTGGACATCACCTATCAAATTTCTGAAATCTTAAGGCCAGTGGCTCGTCCCTGTCATCGAAGTCTCCGGGGCGTTAACTTTCAACAAGAGATCAAAAGACCACATGTTGCCAGCACTGTGTTGTCGTACCTCGATACAGAGAGTGTTCGACTGTTGCCACAGCCAGTACAGTCTCTGGCTCTCTCACCCACGGAAAAAATTTTAGTGATCGGCTGCAGAGAAACTGGCATGCCACGCCAATCACTATGACTCATGAAATCTGGTATAGAGTTGAAGCAGCGTTGATCGACATGCTGTTATCTGCCATCCAAACTGAATTCAATTGATGCCCAACAGGCTTAGAGCCACTGTAGCTGCTAGAAGTGAGAACTCTGTGTACTGAACATCGCACCAAGTACACTATTGCTCAAAAGTATTTTGTAGAGATAATACGGAAAAATAATTCTTTAGGAGAAAATTTAAAGGAAAGAAGTTAATTACCAAGTCTTGGTAAGGTGTACTATATTTTCTTACACGTATTACACAATTCTAATCTTTTCATCAATAATAAAAACACAAGACTACAAATAACATGCCCTCAAAAATATTTTGTTGAAACTAAACATAAGAAGAACATTAATGAAGTCTTGACCCATGATATTCTTGGCTTAACACTTATTTGTACGGCCTTTATGTGTGTTACTGCAACCACACCTAGATGGCATAGAATCCACAAATTTGGCCTTTCGCGTCAGGTATCGCTCAGACAATTGTTTCCAGATAGCCTCCTTGTTGGTGCAGTACTATTGACCAACACGTCTATCCAACTCGCCACAAACATGATCTATGGGATTTAAAATCTGGACTATGGCCTGGCCTTTCGAATATCTTCACTTTTGCAGCCTCAAAACTGCCTTTACAAGGCCAGAAGCATGCTTCGGATCGTTGTCGTACTGGAATTACCACTTACGAGGGATATTTTGTATATCATTACAGTCTGTTAATATTTCACCATACGTCAGTCTACCCATTACCCAATGAACTTTGACGAGATGATCTACACCACGTCGTGAGATACAGACCCACGTCCCCTCACCCCCCTGCTTCGTTGCGCGTACTTGGTACTTTCTGTCATTCTTCTTGTTTTTCGGCTGTCGAACGTACTGTATCCCATG
This sequence comes from Schistocerca piceifrons, assembly GCF_021461385.2. Lineage (NCBI taxonomy): Eukaryota > Metazoa > Arthropoda > Insecta > Orthoptera > Acrididae > Schistocerca > Schistocerca piceifrons. The sequence goes on from NC_060141.1 coordinate 562,888,742, forward strand.
TGAGGAGAAGAGATTACACTTCGTGTCATTACTTTATAGAATTTTTGACCTGCCTTCAGTGGTCCATGATGCGTACTTCTTAGCAAACTACAGTGTGGACTTCCTATTTTTCGCACTTACCTTACGTTTTAGCCAGTCATTCAGATCCATAGCTTATAAGCGACGATTAACTATCGAGGCATGAATCTTGTGCACGTGTTTCACCTGTAGATCCGTCACGTATTTTTTAGAATCAGCCATCGATTGCCTTCGGATGATTGTATCCTTTTTTCGGTAATATTTTGGGCCGAACACTTCTTGCATTGTTCTCTATCGGGCCCAGAGGCTCATAAGCTGTTGTGACGAAGGACTGAGTTTGGTCTTGACTCAGTGCTGTTAAGACAGCATGTCTGAAATCTGCTGAACATGCTTTAGTTTTAGGCATTGCTGTAAGTAAATAAATATATTAGAATTATGTTTCTTTTATGTAGATACGTTTGTCACAGTCTTCCCATTCTACAAAATATTTATGAACCCCTAGGAAACGCTGTTTACGCCTAAAGTCCATACTTATCTGCATTCAGTAACCAATATGTGTAACTGCGGCGAGGTCAAGCAGTCTTCTGTCTCAACAACCGGTTTGTTTTGATCCCGTGTAAACATAAACACGCCTACCAACCTAGTTAAACACACTTAGCAAAAAATGGTTCAAATGGCTCTGAGCACTATGGGACTTAACATCTGTGGTCACCAGTCCCCTAGAACTTAAAACCAATTAAACCTAACTAACCTAAGGATATCATACACATCCATGCCCGAGGCAGGATTCGAACCTGCGACCGTAGCAGTCGCGCGGTTCCGGACTGAGCGCCTAGAACCGCTAGACCACCGCGGTCGGCCACACTTAGCAACCTACTAGTTCAATTACAGAATACTTTTGAGTGATACTATATATCGCCAAATCAGCTACAAGTTTAATAATGCATTTTCTATTTTCCTGTAAGTGCACTGCCGGCAGGAGTGGCCGAGCGGTTCTACGCACTACAGTGTGGAACTGCGCGACCGCTACGGTCGCAGGTTCGAATCCTGCCTCGGGCATGGATGTGTGTGTTGTCGTTAGGTTAGTTAGGTTTAAGTAGTTCTAAGTTCTAGGGGACTGATAACCTCAGAAGTTAAGTCCCATAGTGCTCAGAGCCATTTGAACCATTTTGTACGTGCACTTAATGTAAAACTTCGATTTCTTTTTCAAGTCTTGCAACCTCAATGGTCAGCAATTTACATCCATTTTGTCTGTAATAATTTGCAATAATACTATGTGATATCATGAAAATTAAGAACAAAATAATATACTGTATGTTGTAGTACATAGTTAGCCATCTCATCTCACAGTCACTGAACTATAATACTGAAGAATTAATTGTACTTGCAGTTACTTCAGATATACATCACTTCTACTGGTATACGTTCTTCAATGAGAACTATGAGATGCTTACGTTGTTACTGAATAATAGAATTTCAATGCAGCTACCCTATGAACAATCACAGTCAAGCCATTGTACACTTCAGTATTTATAAGCAGTATTTACCTTTTTTGCATTAAACACAAGTACTGATTGGTATAGATTACTGATACTCGGAACACTAGCAACAAAAATTCAGAAAATGGTACACTACTGCGGAGCAATTACTGAGAAATTTCAGCTAGAAAAGGGCCATATTTTGATGAGCGCCTAACAACCCTACAATTCAGCGACGTTCCGCCTTTGAGGTCACTCGGGCGATCGAAGCATTTTAAGAAGTCATAACTGTGTTCCAGAAGGCGTAGCAAGGTCCTGGAGAGAACTTTTCGATTAGCTGTGAGGCCATGACCCCGGCCACAGCAACAGTCGTGTATTACATCGACGGCGCAGACGTAGATCTGTAATTGCATCATTACTGAGTACGTTTTCCGGAGCTGGTCGATCGTAACGATCCTCTCTCAGTGTGGAAAGAACAGCAAGCTCTCCGTGCGACCTCTCAGTAACAAAGCAGAGTGTAATCGCGGTTACATGGTAACAATCTCAGCAGTTCACCCAGTTTACTGGGAGAAAGGAAGGAAGAAGTATAAGTTTGGCATCCCGTTAATACTAAGGTCACTAGCGAATTGTGCATATTCCGTTGGGGGTGAGTGGGTCAGGAAATCGGTCGTAACATCCCGGAATTAGGAAATCCACAGAAAATTGAGGTACAAGCAATCGAAGGCCGCTGCTTTCCGATAGCAATTTTGTGTCTTGTGCACGATGACGTTTCAATTGGTACGTTGCGGGGAAAACAGGACATAGGCGACCAACTGTGATGAATGTAGCAGATAAGACCATTGCCTTGCGAAATAACCCAATCTTGTCATGCATCGTTTCATACTTTTTGAAATACTCTACTGGCCATTAAAATTGCTACACCATGAAGATGACGTGCTACAGACGCAAAATTTAACCGACAGAAAGAAGATGCTGTGATATGCAAATGATTAGCTTTTCAGAGCATTCACACAAGTTTGCCGCCGGTGGTGACACCTGCAACGTGCTGACATGAGAAAAGATTCCAACCGATTTCTCATACACAAACAGCAGCTGACCGGCGTTGCCAGGTGAAACGTTGTTGTGATGCCTCGTGTAAAGAGGAGAAATGCGTACCATCACGTTTCCGACTTTGACAAAGGTCGGATTGTAGCCTATTGTGATTGTGGTTTATCGTATCGCGACATTGCTGCTCGCGTTGGTCGAGATCCAATGACTGTTAGCAGAATGTGGAATCGGTGGGTTCAGGAGGGTAATACGGAACGCTGTGCTGGATCCCGACGGCCTCGTATCGCTAGCAGTCGAGATTACAGGGATCTTATCCGCATGGCTGTAACGGATCGTGCAGTCACTTCTCGATCCCTGAGTCAACAGATTGGGACGTTTGCAAGACAACAACCATCTGCATGAACAGTTCGACGACGTTTGCAGCAGCATGGACTATCAGCTCGGAGACGATGGCTGCGGTTACCCTTGACGCTACATCACAGACAGGAGCGCCTGCGATGATGTACTCAACGACGAACCTGGATGCACGAATGGCAAAACGTCATTTTTTCGGATGAATCCAGGTTATGTTTACAGCATCATGATGGTCGCATCCATGTTTGGCGACCTCGCGGTGAACGCACATTGGATGCATGTATTCGCCATCGCCATACTGCCGTATCACCCGACGTGATGGTATGGGGTGCCATTGATTACACGTCTCGGTCACCTCTTGTTCGCATTGACGGCACTTTGAACAGTGGACGCTACATTTCAGATTTGTTACGACCCGTGGCTCTACCCTTCATTTGATCCCTGCGAAACCCTACATTTCGGCAAGATAATGCACGACCGCATGTTGCAGGTCCTTACGGGCCTTTCTAGATACAGAAAATTTTCGACTCCTGCCCTGCCCAGCACATTTTCCAGATCTCTCACCAATGAAAACGTCTGGTCAATGGTGGCCGAGCTACTGGCTCGTCACAATACGCCAGTCACTACTCTTGAGGAACTGTAGTATCGTGTTGAAGCTGCATGGGCAGCTGTGCCTGTATAAGCCATTCTAGCTCTGTTTGACTCAATGCCCAGGCGTATCAAGGCCGTTATTACGGCCAGAGGTGGTTGTTCTGGGTACTGATTTCTCAGGATCTATGCACCCAAATTGCGTGAAAATGTAATCGCATGTCAGTTCTATAATATTATATCTGTCCAATGAATACCATTTTACCATCTGCATTTCTTCTTGGTGTAGCAATTTTAATGGCCCGTAGTGTAGATCTTGTAAGGTGAGAAGTACTGCCAAGTCACTCTGAATCTGACTGCTACGGTCGCAGGTTCGAATCCTGCCTCGGGCATGAATGTGTGTGATGTCCTTAGGTTAGTTAGGTTTAAGTAGTTCTAAGTTCTAGGGGACTGATGACCACAGTAGTTAAGTCCCATAGTGCTCAGAGCCATTCACTCTGAATCTGCTTCTATTCATGTTTTCTTTTTCCGTGTCCAGCCACGCAATTACCTCTTTCCTCACTTTCAACATTTAACAAATACAATCCGTCCAGAAAATCGTAAACATCACGTGGAATTTTCTTTTAATGTAATCAATTACTGATGGAACGTATTCAAACTGTATTTCAGTAAACCTAATAAAATTCTTCAGCGGGACCAGATCACGCTTACAAACTGAACGTTCAAAAGAAACATTCTAGACGAAAGGTGTCCACGTTCGCACGAGATAACACTGAGATAATCCTAAGTTGACTGTCAATATAAAATAAAAAGATACTAAACCAGGCGATCCGAAAACATCAAAAGTCGAACACACTCTCGCATTACACTAGAAGCAAAGACGAAAAATAAACAGTCGATCAGGCAGAGCACACTGTAACCATGGATGCGTGATGGGACTTTGGAGTACACCATAAAATTCCTCTCATACTTCTTTTGCTGATGTTCTCATTCCCCCATCACGACTCTCTTCAGCCTATCAGCCCCAACATCAAATTTTAAAACCTTAAGAACTGTTTTACAATACTGAAAATCCGGTAAAACTGGGTAGTTCATTAGGTAAAGCACTTACCAGTAGCCGGCCGGTGTAACCGAGCGGTTCTAGGCGCTTCAGTCCGGAACCGCGGTGCTGCTACGGTCGCAGGCTCGAATCCTGCCTGGGGCATGGATATGTGTGATGTCTTTAGGTTAGTTATGTTTAAGTACTTCTAAGTCTCGGGGACTGATGACCTCAGACGTTAAGTCCCACAGTGCTTAGAGCCATTTGAACCATTTGAACTTGCCAACAAACTGAAAGGTCTCAGATTCGAATTTCGCTCAAGCAAAGAGTTTTTGATGAGCCAGGCGGTTCAAATCAGTGCTCACACCAGTGAAGAAACATATTTCATTCTAGAATTGCGGAACTTGCCCAAATCATCTTTCTGTTCTCGATAGAGAGCACTAAGTGCTTCGTGTACTTTGTAATCATGAAAATTGTTACGAACGTTTATCCAGTGTCTGCCTCTACGATTTTTAACTAATTTACTTAAACACCAGACAGAAACCCCTTCCAGTTCATCTATTTAATCCGCAGCATCAAGTCGTACTGGCAAGCGGCACGTTTAGGAAAACGTGTGGAAGAAAATGACGCTGAACTGCACCAATGGATGAAGACAGTCGCTTGCATACCTGTAGCTGCCCCAAGTTGCAGCGCTTTGAATGCAAAAACATGGTTCAAATGGCTTTGAGCACTATGGGACTTAACTTCTGAGGTCATCAGTCCCCTATAAATTAGAACTACTTAAACCTAACTAACCTAAGGACGTCACACACATCAATGCCCGAGGCAGGTTTGAATCTGCGACCGTAGCAGCAGCGCGGTTCCGATCTGAAGCACCTAGAACCGCTCGGCCCCCCCTCCGGCCTTTGAATGCAGCATAATAGTTCATATGGTTACGATGGTGAACAAAGCATGACTGTAAAAGATTTGTGCACCCTACATTACCTACGCACTTGGTTACTTGCATAACATTTTCTTTCAGGAGAGCGTTTTACCGGTGTATACAGTGGTTTAGTTGCAATCACATTGTCGGTCAGCTAGACCATGTGCAGCTGCCAACACCTCAAAAAGGCGTCTTTATTAGGGCAAAACTGTTTCAGAAAGCACAACATTACGTCGCGATTGAGATGTCTACGCAGAGTTCGATAATTTACGAAACATGTGTATTCAGTACTCAGCACGTAATCAAAGTAGACAAATACACAAACGATCTTTATATAGAGGGCTATCTCCCGATATATCTCCCGATATTGCAACGCCTTGAAACGAACCGATTTAAGAGACTTCGGAAGAGATGGCTGCAAATGACTAACGGCATGTTTTCAACCCCACGTTAAAGGCTCCCTCCAGTTCAGATCCATTAATGAAATTCACGATCGCATTTTCCATAGCTTCTTGTTTCCTGCGGTATGTGTCAGTGATCGAATAGCACATTGTTTGCCTATAGCCTAATGGTTTGTAACCAAAATGTCATCTTTCTTCCGATTATTCCACTGGCTTTAATTATAATTATAATGATAATTATCAGCTGGAATAAGTTGTATTTTTCGTTCCGTGAGATGACCTAAATACTGCGCCTTAATAGCGCTGAAAGTTCTCATTCTTTGTTCACACGCCAGCATATTCAGTACAGTACACTGGATGAAAACGGTAACTGTGTACAACTACCACAGTGATGTAGGTGATGCCCATACGAGATATTTTGTCTCGGACACTTGTGGTCTATGAAGCCAGGAAACAGTCTCAAATTGGCCTACAACAGGCACTTAAACTACTGCACGCGGGTGCCAAACAGGTTTTGGCTGAGAACGTCAATTATCAATTTACAAAAACCATTGCTCTTAAACCTACAAAACATAAAATTTGTGTGTGTGTAAATTGTAACTCAAAATATTGATAACTTTAGCAGCATAAAATAAAAATTGAATAATTTCGTTTTCTGGGCTTCTTACTATGAAACCTACCATACTTGTTAGGGTTAAATTGTAAAATGGCAGTAACTATGCCCCTTACATGAAGTCATTAAAGATCACCTAACTCACGTTGAGCGAACAGTAGGGCTGAACAAAAATGACTGACAAGGCACAATGCATCTTGTAGAGGGTATAGTATGGACGTATTGGAATAATTAATGTCGTGTGATGGTTTTAAAGTAATTCACATGAGATGAAAACTTTGTGGAAACGCGTCGATTTACTGGAGGCTAGTTTATCCCAGGGAAGTATTCAGAGTTTACCGTGGCCAGCTGGGGAGCAGCGAAGGAAAGCAACAATAGGCAGCTAAGGGCGGCTCAAGCTCTGAGAAAGCAGTAACGGGGCGCAGCCTCCAGCTGCCTTAAGATGAGTGACAGTGAGTGGGTGGTTGACCCCATGCTGGTGTACCGGGAAGCAGACGGAGAACTTGTACGCCTGTTGATAAATGTCCACCGTCCTGTTTTCAGTGAAACATGCGAGAAAGACGCGCAAAGCTACGGTGGAGCGGTCAACAGAGGCCAATATATGTGTGTTCGTGACTATAGCAACTTCACGCTGAATTCACAGTCCGCAGAGCCTGAAGTAAATCAGGTGAAGAGCGACAGAATGAAATACGCCGGCCTCCAATGGGAACGTAGGTCCGAGGAATTTGAAGTACTCTCCTGGGAGTCAGAATTCCGGAAAAATTGGTGTTTTGTGCAGACGCTAACCTTGATGGGTGGTCTGGGAGGAGCTAAATAGTAGAAGTTGAGAGGAAGGGAAATTCTGTGGGAATTTGTTCACTTCCCAGAGCAGGCATTGGTCGGCGCTGGGAAGCGAGCATAATTAACGCAACTTGTGCTGCAATTGGCGTAAGTGATTTTGCTGGAGGGGAAACTGAGGTGAAGAGCAGACTGGGAGAAGTCTCCATAGTGGGTCTTCCGTTCCCAGATTGCCTAGAGTGTGGATGTGGCGTTCTTTACTCAGCTTGCCTGAACTTGGCGCATAAAGTTTTGGTTCAGCTATGTACTGAGCAAGATAGCTAGGAGTGAACAGAGCGCAGCCTTGCAGCACCACGAGGCCGGCCGACGTCCTCACAGCGACGACGCCCCGCCACGCTGAATTCAGTGATATTGCACCTGCTCTGGCTTGAATTAGACCACTGATTAATTTGTTGGATCACGTCGGCAATGTTTCCATGAGGGTTTCATGGGCCGTGGATTGGGGAATTCTTCTCGCACTTCGCATTACGCCTGGGTCAGTCGATAGGAATTAATTTTGATGTATCGCGCTTTACTCCACGTAAACGCAATTTATTACCACTGCCTGATAGGAGAGTCATGTAATGTGATGATTGAAAGTCGGGAGTTAAAATAAATTTGTGCTAATTGACTGTATCTGTTTTCAATCAAGTAGTTGAAATCCCAAGTCACTTTCTTAATTAATTTTATGTTCAACATTTGTATCTGGTGTTCAATAGCTGAATATAACATCAATGTGCACCCTTTTTTAATTAAAAGTGATCAATTCTCAATCAATTAATGTCAACACTGCCACCGCAGTTCAATCAGGAGTCACAGGGCCTTATTACTATCTTTGTGTTATCCAATATGGTGGCAGTTTTGCACTCTCTGTTGATCTGTTAGTCAATTATCTGGGCTGAACACACGCCAAAACCAGATAAGTGATGGGTGGGGTGTTACAAAATTTAGGTCGAATTGTAAACGTAATTTCTTTTTGCCTGACATGTACTTAGTCTTGTTTTCTCTTTTCTTTTCTCTCGTGGTAAATTTTAAATTAGTATTATTAGTCAAATAGCCGACTGAACCGGTGGCGCAAGAGAGCGAGAGGATACTGAAAATCTTGCCTGGAGCACATGCACTGTAACTTAGGCAGCATTCGTGGGGTAGCAATCGTGGGCCGATTTGGGTTTGATGATAGAATGAAGGCTTTCACGACCGGATGACATTGCTGCTGGTAAACCTTTGGGAGTGTAAGGTCGTGGTCCACGAAACCCTTCTGTTCCTAACGTTTCGTCCAGAACTGCGCCGGAGATCCTCAGAGGCATTGCTCCTCTTCTGTCTTGCCGACTGGCGGTCGGGCGTCTGAGAGCGACATATATACTGTACCTTACTAGAAAGCAACTGATGCAGTTGGAGTAACTTACTGTCTGACTCATTTTGAGAAATTCTCTATCATCAGAAGCCTCTATGGGGAGAGTTTCTCAAAATTAGTCAGACTGTAAGTTACTGCAAATGCATTTATTTCTTGCTGGTGTGGTATATGTCGCTCGCAGACGACAGACCCGTTAGTCGGGAAGACTCAGCGGAGGAGGAACGCCTCTGAAGACGTCCATATCGTTAGGAACAGAAGTTTCGTGGATCGCGACCTTGTACCCCGAAAGGATTACCAGCAGCGATTTGAATTTGTTCCCCGGCTTGATAGACCGTAAGTGTACGGTATCGAATTGTTTGTCTCGACTTCCCCTAACCACTGTTCTTTTTTTTTTTAAGTCATTAGCCTTCTGAATGGTTTGACGCGACCCACCACGAATTCCTCGCCTGTGCCAATCTCTTCATCTCAGAGTAGCACTTGCACCCTACGTCCTCAATTATTTGCTTGATGTATTTCAATCTCTGTCTTCCTCTACAGTTTTTGCCCTCTGCAGCTCGTTCGCGTACCATGGAAGTCATTCCCCGATGTTTTAACAGGTGTCCTATCATACTGTCCCTTCTTCTTGTTAGTATTTTCCAAACATTCTTTTCCTCCACGATCCTGGGCAAAACCTCCTCATTCTTTACCTTGTCAGACCACTTAATTTTCAACAATCGTTTGATCTCAAATGCTTCGATTCCCTTCTGTTCCAGTTTTTCCACAGTCCGTGTTTCAGTGTTAAGCAATGCTGTGCTCCAAAGGTACATTCTTAGAAATTTCTTCCTCAAATTAAGGCCTATGTGTGATACTAGTAGACTTCTCATGACCAGGAATGCCTTTTTTGCCAGTGGTAGTCCGCTTTTGATGTCCTCCTTGCTCCATCCGTCATTCGTTATTTCGCTGCATAGGTAACAGAATTCCTTAATTTCATCTACATCGAGACCATCAATACTGATGTTAAGTTTATCTCTGTTCTCATTTCCGCTACTTCTAATTATTTTCGTTTTTCTTCCATTTACTTTCAATCCATATTCTGTATTCATTAGGCTTTTGATCCATTCAGCAGATCATATAATTTTTCTTCACTTTCACTCAGGACAGCAAAGTCATTAGCGAGTCGTATCATTGTTTTCCTTTCATACTGAATTGTTGTTCCACTCCTGAAGCTTTCTTTTATTTCCTTCATTGTTTATTCAATGTACACATTAAACAGTAGGGGCGAAAGACTATATCCGGGTCTTATACCTTTTTTAATCGGAGCACTTCGTTCTTGGTCCTCCGCTCCTATTATTCCGTCTTGGCTCTTGTACATGTTGTGTATTACCCGTCTCTCCCTATAGCTTTCCCCAATTTTCTCAGAATTTCGAACATCTTGCACTATATTACATTTCCGAACGCCTTTTGCTGGTCGACAAATCCTATGAACGTCTGTTGATTCTTCTTTAGCCTCGCTTCCAATATCAGCTGCAACGTCTCTCGTTTATTTACCTTTCCTAAAGCCAAACTGATCTTCATCTAACACATCCTCTATTTTCTTTCCCGGTGTTCTTTGTATCATTCTTGGAAGTAACTTGGATGCATGAGCCGTTAATTTTCGCACTTGTCAACTCTTGCAGCCTTCGGAATTGTGTCTATGATATTTTTTCAAAAGTCAGATGGTGTGTCGTCAGATTCGTACATTCTACTCGCTAACCTGAGTAGTCAGTTTGTTGCCACTTTCCCCAATGATGTTAGAAATTATGATGGAATGTTATCTATCCCAACTACCTTATATGATTTTAAGTCTTCCAAAGCTCTCTTAAATTCTGATTCTAATATTGGATGCCCCATCTCTTCCAAATCGACTCCTGTTTCTTCTTCTATCACATCACACAAATATACCCCCTCATAGAGGACTTCAATGTGCTCTTTCCCCCTACCCGCTCTCCCTTCTGCGTTTAACAGCGGAAATACCGTTGCACTCTTAATGTTACCACTCTTGCTTTTAATTTCACCGAAGGTTGTTTTGACTTTCCTATGTGCTCTGTCAGTCCTTCCGACAATCATTTTTTTTCTATTTTTTCACATTTTTTTATGCAGCCATTTCGTCAAAGTTCCCTGAACTTTCTATTCATTTCATTCCTCAGCGACTTGTATTTCTGCATTCCGGAATTTCCCTGAAAATTTTTGTACTTCCTTCTTTCGTCGATCAAGTGAAGCATTTTTTCTGATACCTGTTGTTTCTTCGCAGTTGTCTTCTTCGTACCTATGTTTTTCTTTCCAAATTCAGTGATTGCCCTTTTTCGGGATCTCTATTCCTCTTCAACTATACTGCCTACTGAGCTATTCCTTATTGCTGTATCTATAAGCTGAGTGAACTTCAAGGGTATCTCGTCATTCCTTGGTACTTCCGTTCCCCACTTCTTTGCGTATTAAATCTTCCTGACTAATCTCCTAAACTTCAGCCTACCACTGTAGGAAAAGGAAAAGTAGAGTCCAGACTGAGATTCATAGGGAGCATCGTACGGAAATGTAACTCATCCTCGAAAGAAGAGGCTTACAAGGCGCTTGTTCGTCCGATTCTTGAATATTGTACGTCAATCTCGGACCCTTACCGGTAGGACTGCCAGAAGAGAGAGAGTAGGTCCATCGGTAAGTGGTGCGTTTCGTCACGGGGTCCTTTAGTAGGTGCGAATGTGTTACAGAGATGCTCCAGTGACAGCTGCTACAAGATAAGCGTTGTGCATTACACAGAGGCCTGTTGTTGAAATTTCTAGAGAATATTTTCCAGTAAGAGTCGCAGAACATACTAGTTCCTCCCACACACATCTCGCTAAACGATAACAAAGAGAAAATTCGATAAATTAGAGCCAATACAGAGGCTTACCGGCAATCATTCTTCCCACACGCCTTTCACGAGAGGAAAAGGGAAGAAGGAGCGAGTACCCCCAACCACGTACCGTCGGATGGCTTACGGAGTATTGATGTACATGTAAAGAGTTATTGTTTACATTTACAACTTATATGGTGCAACGTGTGCATTAATTTATTTTTCCTGACTCAGTCCGAAAATCGGGTAAAATTTCTAGCGCATAGTACGAACTTCGAGTTTCACAACTTTACACACCATCGAAAGATACACCGTATTAAATGTAGTGAATCTTTTGACCGCCGGCGAGCATACGGCATCAGGCAAGAACCTCTGCAGTGTTCACTGGCGACCTCGCTGTAGTCGTCGTGTTAAGGACTTCTCCTCTTGTTTTCGCCATCAGCCATATCATGTGTATTCCAGTGTAAATCGAAACTCGAAAGCATCTACATTCTTAATGGTGCTTACTTTTACGCCCAACCCCCTACAGCGTAAAGGAACAATGAAAAAACTTTACATCTGCCAAATCTTGGTATTGATATTGAGATTATTCACTGATTCGTTTTACTTTATTGTCTTCAGTATCTTCCGAGCCATGTGGCCAAACATAAAAATTTGTCGTCTGTTTATGTGGGCATTGCTTTAAGTGACAGGCTAAAGTTTTGAAATGAATTCCAGTTTCGTGAGATCTACATCTACATCTACATTTATACTTCGCAAGCCACGCAACGGTGTGTGGCGGAGGGCACTTTACGTGCCACTGTCATTACCTCCCTTTCCTGTTGCGTATGATTCGCGGGAAGAACAACTGCCGGAAAGCCTCCGTGCGCTCTCGAATCTCTCTAATTTTACATTCGTGATCTCCTCCGGAGGTATAAGTAGGGGGAAGCAATATATTCGATACCTCACCCAGAAACGCACCCTCTCGAATCCTGGACAGCAAGCCGCACCGCGATGCAGAGCGCCTCTCTTGCAGAGTCTGCCACTTGAGTTTGCTAAACATCTCCGTAACGCTGTCACGCTTACCAAATAACCCTGTGACGAAACGCGCCGCTCTTCTTTGGATATTATCTATCTCTTCTGTCAACCCGACCTGGTACGGATCCCACACTGATGAGCAATACTCGAGTATAGGTCGAACGAGTGTTTTGTAAGCCACCTCCTTTGTTGATGGACTACATTTTCTAAGGACTCTCCCAATGAATCTCAACCTGGCAGCCGCCTTACCAACAATTAATTTTATAGGATCATTCCACTTCAAATCGTTCCGTACGCATACTCCCACATATTTTACAGAAGTAACTGCTACCAGTGTTTGTTCCGCTATCATATAATCTTACAATAAAGGATCCTTCTTTCTATGTATTCGCAATACATTACATTTGTCAATATTAAGGGTCAGTTGCCACTCCCTGCACCAAGTGCCTATCCGCTATAGATCTTCCTGCATTTCGCTGCAATTTTCTAATGCTGCAACTTATCTGTATACTACAGCATCATTCGCGAAAAGCCGCATGGAACTTCCGACACTATCTACTAGGTCATTTATATATATTGTGAAAAGCAATGGTCCCATAAGACTCTCCTGTAGCACGCCAGAGGTTACTTTAACGTCTATAGACGTCTCTCCATTGAGAACAACATCCTGTGTTCTGTTTGCTAAAAACTGTTTAATCCAGCCACGCAGCCGGTCTGATATTCCGCAGGGTCTTACTTTGTTTATCAGGCGACAGTGCGGAACTGTATCGAACGCCTTCCGGAAGTCAAAGAAAATGGCATCTACCTGGGAGCCTGTATCTATTATTTTCTGGGTCTCATGAACAAATAAAGCGAGTTGAGTCTCACACGATCGCTGTTTCCGGAATCCATGTTGATTCCTATAGAGTAGATTCTGGGTTTCCAGAAATGACATGATACGCGAGCAAAAAACATGTTCTAAAATTCTACAACAGATCGATGTCAGAGATATAGGCCTATAGTTTTGCGCATCTGCTCGACGACCCTTCTTGAAGACTGGGACTACCTGTGCTCTTTTCCAATCATTTGGAACCTTCCGTTCCTCTAGAGACTTGCGGTACACGGCTGTTAGAAGGGGGGCAAGTTCTTTCGCGTACTCTGTGTAGAATCGAATTGGTATCCCGTCAGGTCCAGTGGACTTTCCTCTGTTGAGTGATTTCAGTTGCTTTCCTGTAGGAAAGGGACGTGGTCGAAGTAGCACTCAGCGCCTCTGAAGATGTCCAGCGCAGTCCTGGACGAAACGCCAGGAACAGAAGAGTTTCTTGGACCACGAAATCACATCCCGAAAGGTTTACCAGCAGTTTTGAATTTTCGTTTGAAATATCATGGAATTCCAGTTTTTTGTCGATTTTCTCAGTTCAACATCTTTTCAAAATATGCTGTCAGTAGCGTAAAGCTTTCTTCATCGTTAAGTGTGAGTTTCCCATTTCCTTTTCTAAAGTTTAGCAATTGTTGAATGCACCCTGATATGCAATGAAGTGGCAAAAGTCACGAGATACCTCCTAATGTCGTATCGGACCTCCTTTTTCTCTGCGTAGTACAGCAGTTCGACATGGTACGGACTCAACAACTAGTTGACCTCTCGACTATGCCTCATTAACGTTCGATGGGATTCACATCGGTTGATCTCGGTGGCCAAGGGGGACTCTGTCGGTTGTGCTGTTGTTTTCCCTGATCGAGTCGTCAAGTTACGGCTTCCTGCGGCGTTTACCATCTTTGATGCCGAATTGTTTGCGATCTTGCGGGCATTGGAGCAGATGAAATGTGTTCCCAGTCTTAAGTTTGTCATCTGTTCTGACTCCCTGAGTGCCCTTCAGACCATGAAACACTTGTACCCAGCGGATACGGTCGTCCAGAACATCCATGATGCCCTACTCCACCTGCAACGGCAGGGGAAGGAGGTTTCTTTCTGCTGGGTGCCGGGCCACGTGGGTATTAGGGGAAACGAACTGGCGGATGTGGCTGCCAAAGATGCATGTTCCCTCCCTCACGTTGCTGAATGTGCCGTCCCCCTCCATGCTGTTACCTCCCTTTTGCGTTTTCGTGTTATGCGTCAATGGGAAGAGGAGTGGCTGGCAGTCGGTGAAAATAAGCTGCGTCTGGTCAAGGCCACCACGCGGCCATGGCGTACGTCCTACCAGTCATGCAGGCGGGATGAGGTTCTCCTCACCCGCCTCCGCATCGGGCACAGTCCCTTAACGCACGGTTTTTTACTCCGGCGGGAGGACCCCCCAATCTGCAGTGCTTGTGGCGTCCAGATTACTGTCCGCCACATTTTACTTGACTGTCCTTTATTCTCTGACCAGAGGGCAGTGGTTTCCTTGCCACCGAATTTGCCCTCTATTTTGCAAGACGACGCAACGACTGTGGTTAAGGTCTTACGGTTTTGTGTCCTGTCCAATTTGTTGCCTCGGATTTTAGGGAGAGGATTTTAATGTGCTGCTGGGTGACTGGGTCACCCAGGCTTTAGGTAAGAGGTCCGCCAGTCAAGATTACCTACTTGTTTCACTTAGATTTCTGTTCTCTTTTCCTTGTGTTTCCTTTCCTTTTTTAGTGCGTTTCTTCTACTCTTGTTTTGCCTCTGTATGTGAGGATTTGTAACTGCGTCAGGTCTGTGTCTTTTAGCCGCTCTCCTTGTTCGCTATCCGTCTTCGTCCCTTAACTGCATGTGATCCTGTTTCTATGCGTTTGGGCGCTGATGACCATGCTGTTCGGCGCCCGAAAACCTCAAACCACACACACACACACACACACACACACACACACACACACACACACCTGGGTGGCCAAATCATTCGTCCGAACTGTCCAGAATGTTCTTCAAACCAATTGCAAACAATTGTGGCCCTGCGACATGGCGCATTGTCATCTACATCTACATCTACATATACATCCATACTCCGCAAGCCACCTGATGCTGTGTGGCGGAGGGTACCTTGAGTACCTCTATCGGTTCTCCCTTCTATTCCAGCCTCGTATTGTTCGTGGAAAGAAGGATTGTCGGTATGCCTCTGTGTGGGCTTTAATCGCTCGGATTTTATCCTCATGGTCTCTTCGCGAGATATACGTAGGAGGGAGCAATATACTGCTTGACTCCTCGGTGAAGGTATGTTCTCGAAACTTCAACAAAAGCCCGTACCGAGTTACTGAGCGTCTCTCCTGCAGAGTCTTCCATTGGAGTTTATCTATCATCTCCATAACGCTTTCGCGTTTACTAAATGATCCTGTAACGAAGCGCGCTGCTCTCCGTTGGATCCTCTCTATCTCTTCTATCAACCCTATCTGGTTCGGCTCCCACACTGCTGAGCAGTATTCAAGCAGTGGGCGAACAAGCGTACTGTAGCCTACTTCCTTTGTTTTCGGATTGCATTTCCTTAGGATTCTTCCAATGAATCTCAGTTGTAACCTCCCCACAAAAATTTTGTATGACAATATTTGAATGTTCCCCGCAAATAATGTCAAAGCAATAACCTCCCCACAAAAATGTAAAAAGACTATATTTGAATGTTAATCGAAATAGAACCAAATGTTGTTGAGCTTCCACAAAACATCGTTAAATTGAAATAAAAGCGACTGTACCTTCGTTACAAAAATATTGAAAAATAATGGCCCAATGTAAACTCGACACAAAAATTGAGAAATGAACATTAATCATTAAACCCACAATAATAGGGCAGCATCGCTGACCTTAGGCCCTGTGCAATAATTAATCTGATAAATTGATTCTGGGAGGAAAGCATAGGAAATATTGTTTCAATTGGAATGATTCTTTTCTTAAAAGCGATTGCTTTGAAAACAAAAGCAGATTTCAGAGTACCTGTTGGCTCAACACAAAAGTTTTGTCTCAAGTACAGATAGTGTTGAGGATCAGTGGACGAAGTTCAAAACCGTCGTACATTATGCGTTAGATGAGTATGTGCCAAGCAAGATCGTAAGAGATGGGAAAGAGCCACCGTGGTACAACAACCGAGTTAGGAAACTGCTGCGGAAGCAAAGGGAACTTCACAGCAAACATAAACATAGCCAAAGCCTTGCAGACAAACAAAAATTACGCGAAGCGAAATGTAGTGTGAGGAGGGCTATGCGAGAGGCGTTCAATGAATTCGAAAGTAAAGTTCTATGTACTGACTTGGCAGAAAATCCTAAGAAATTTTGGTCTTATGTCAAAGCGGTAGGTGGATCAAAACAAAATGTCCAGACACTCTGTGACCAAAATGGTACTGAAACAGAGGATGACAGACTAAAGGCCGAAATACTAAATGTCTTTTTCCAAAGTTGTTTCACAGAGGAAGATTGCACTGTAGTTCCTTCTCTAGAGTGTCGCACAGATGACAAAATGGTAGATATCGAAATAGACGACAGAGGGATAGAGAAACAATTAAAATCGCTCAAAAGAGGAAAGGCCTCTGGACCTGATGGGATACCAGTTCAGTTTTACACAGAGTACGCGAAGGAACTTGCCCCCCTTCTTGCAGCGGTGTACCGTAGGTCTCTAGAAGAGCGTAGCGTTCCAAAGGATTGGAAAAGGGCACAGGTCATCCCCGTTTTCAAGAAGGGACGTCGAACAGATGTGCAGAACTATAGACCTATATCTCTAACGTCGATCAGTTGCAGAATTTTGGAACACGTATTGTGTTCGAGTATAATGACTTTTCTGGAGACTAGAAATCTACTCTGTAGGAATCAGCATGGGTTTCGAAAAAGACGGTCATGTGAAACCCAGCTCGCGCTATTCGTCCACGAGACTCAGAGGGCCATAGACACGGGTTCACAGGTAGATGCCGTGTTTCTTGACTTCCGCAAGGCGTTCGATACAGTTCCCCACAGTCGTTTAATGAACAAAGTAAGAGCATATGGACTATCAGACCAATTGTGTGATTGGATTGAGGAGTTCCTAGATAACAGGACGCAGCATGTTATTCTCAATGGAGAGAAGTCTTCCGAAGTAAGAGTGATTTCAGGTGTGCCGCAGGGGAGTGTCATAGGACCGTTGCTATTCACAATATACATAAATGACCTGGTGGATGACATCGGAAGTTCACTGAGGCTTTTTGCAGATGATGCTGTGGTGTACCGAGAGGTTGTAACAATGGAAAATTGTATTGAAATGCAGGAGGATCTGCAGCGAATTGACGCATGGTGCAGGGAATGGCAATTGAATCTCAATGTAGACAAGTGTAATGTGCTGCGAATATACAGAAAGATAGATCCTTTATCATTTAGCTACAAAATAGCAGGTCAGCAACTGGAAGCAGTTAATACCATAAATTATCTGGGAGTACGCATTAGGAGTGATTTAAAATGGAATGATCATATAATGTTGATCGTCGGTAAAGCAGATGCCAGACTGAGATTCATTGGAAGAATCCTAAGGAAATGCAATCCGAAAACAAAGGAAGTAGGTTACAGTACGCTTGTTCGCCCACTGCTTGAATACTGCTCAGCAGTGTGGGATCCGTACCAGATAGGGTTGATAGAAGAGATAGAGAAGATCCAACGGAGAGCAGCGCGCTTCGTTACAGGATCATTTAGTAATCGCGAAAGCGTTACGGAGATGATAGATAAACTCCAGTGGAAGACTCTACAGGAGAGACGCTCAGTAGCTCGGTACGGGCTTTTATTGAAGTTTCGAGAACATACCTTCACCGAAGAGTCAAGCAGTATATTGCTCCCTCCTACGTATATCTCGCGAAGAGATCATGAGGATAAAACCAGAGAGATTAGAGCCCACACAGAGGCATACCGACAGTCCTTCTTTCCACGAACAATACGAGACTGGAATAGAAGGGAGAACCGATAGAGGTACTGAAGGTACCCTCCGCCACACACCGTCAGGTGGCTTGCGGAGTATGGACGTAGATGTAGATGTAGATGTAGATTGGGTCAATTCTTGAACAAATTAATTACAATTAACACATGTTATTAGCTGAGCGCAATGCTGCTTCATTACCTTCGATAACAATATACCTCGTCCAGAACCGTGACCAGAGACCCATGTCGACGCCCGCCGACTCCTCACACACAACTACCGACTGAGTCCAACTCACAACTACAACTGAACTCTCGCGCGGTCAAGCGCAGACTAGCAACGATAAATAACTCTCTGGTCAGAGATTCTGTCATGCCTCGCCATCGCTGCTAAGGAATACACTGAATACATACGTGTTTCACAGTCTGGCATCTGCTTTACCGACGATCAACGTTATACGATCATTCCATTTTAAATCACTCCTAATGAATACTCCCAGATAATTTATGGAATTAACTGTTTCCAGTTGCTGACCTGCTATTTTGTAGCTAGATGATAAGGGATCTATCTTTCTATGTATTCGCAGCACATTACACTTGTCTACATTGAGATTCGATTGCCACTCCCTGCACCATGCGTCAATTCGCTGCAGATCATCCTGCATTTCAGTACAATTTTCCATTGTTACAACCTCTCGATATACCATGGAAATTAGCTGTAAATGGCCTCCTGGTAGCCAAATATAACAATTTCCAGTCAATAATCGGTTCATTTGGACAAGAGGGCCAAGTCTATTCCACATAAACGCAGCCCACCATTTTGGAGCCACCATCAGTTTGTACAGTGCCCTCTTGACGTCCTGGACCCATGGCTTCGTGCGATCTGCGCAGCACTCGAACCCTGCCATCAGCTATTACGAACTGAGATCGGGACTCATAAGATGAGATCACAGTTTTCAAGCCGCCTAGGATCCAACAGGTATGGTCACGAGCCCCGGAGAGTCGATGCAGGCGTCGTCGTGATGGTGGCAAAGGCATTCGCGTTGTTCGTCTGCTGCCATAGCCCATTAAATCCACATTTCTTCACATTAACCTAACAGATACGTTCGTCGTACGTCCCACATTGATCTCTGCGGTTATTTCACGCAATGTTGCTCGTCTGTGAAGCACTAACAGCGCTACGCAAACACCAGTAGAGATATTTCCAGAATGAGATTTTCACTCTGCAGCGGAGTGTGCGCTGATATCAAACTTCCTGGCAGATTAAAACTGTGTGCCCGACTGAGACTCGAACTCGGGACCTTTGCCTTTCGCGGGCAAGTGCTCTACCAACTGAGCTACCGAAGCACGACTCACGCCCGGTACTCACAGCTCTACTTCTGCCAGTACCTCGTCTCCTACCTTCCAAACTTTACAGAAGCTCTCCTGCGAACCTTGCAGAACTAGCACTCCTGAAAGAAAGGATATTGTTCAGGAGTGCTAGTCCTGCATGGTTCGCAGGAGAGCTTCTGTAAAGTTTGGAAGGTAGGAGACGAGGTACTGGCAGAAGTAAAGCTGTGAGTACCGGGCGTGAGTCGTGCTTCGGTAGCTGAGTTGGTAGAACACTTGCCCGCGAAAGGCAAAGGTCCCGAGTTCGAGTCTCGGTCGGGCACACAGTTTTAATCTGCCAGGAAGTTTCATACCAGTAGAGATAGTGTCCACCATAAAATCCTTAAAATCAGAAAAATCTTTGGCTATGATAACATATCATCAAAGTTGCTTAAACGGTGTGCCTCTGAGCTTAGTGATATTTGTGTATCCAGTCTTTTATCAGTGGAACATTTCCTGAAAGGTTGAAATATACTGAAGTTAAGCCTTCGTATAAGAAAGGAGATAAAGAAATACAATCAAACTTCCGTGCAATATTACTTTTGTCCGCATTCTCAAAAAGTTTAGAAAAGTTTATATACAGTAGTCTTCTTAATCATCTGATCACATACAAAATGTTATCCAAGTCACAATTCGGATTTCTAAAGGGTTCCAATATTGAGAAGGCTATGTACACAGACAGCGAAGGCGTGCCTAATTCATTCGACAAAAAATTATAGGCTATTGGTATATTTATGATTTGTCGCAGATATCTGACTGTGGGAATCACAATATCCTTTTAAGTAAATAGAATAGTGCCGTGTAAAAGGAAATGCCTCACAGTGGTTTAAATGCTGTTTCTCTGAGAGGAAACAAAGGGTGTCAATAGGAAAGGGACGTTTAGTATGCTGCCAGGCATCATCCAACTGGGATCCAATAACATGTGGTGTCCCCAACGTTCCATCCATCTTAGGGTTCTTACTTTTTCTTGTGGATAATCAACGCCCTTTCATCAGTAACATTACCAGATGCCAAGTTTGTTTTGTGTGCAGATGATACAAACACTGCAATAAATAATAAATGAAGTATAGCGTTAGAAAAGTTGGCTGCTGACATTTTCAAGAACATTAACAAATGGTTCCTAGTCAATTTTATGTCACCAAACTAAACATACTATGTCCACTTCAGAATTTGCAAAATGTTTCCTGCCTATATATGCCTAAAATATGACCACAAGCAGGTAGAAGAAATTAACAGTGCTAAATTCTTGATAATAATTGTAACCGGGAGCCGCATACCACAGAACTGCAGAAGTGCCTAAACAAATTTCTATTTGCTTTGCGAATGTTGTCATAGTGGTATAAAAGCAAAAAAGCTAGGGTACTATGCTTGTGTATTGTGTATTTAAACTGGGGACCTAGAAACGACGGAGAGGCTTCGTCCCGCCGTAGCCCTCAGTGGTCCACAACCCCACAACAGGCCACATCAGACCACCCACCCCACCACCGCTCCACACCGAACCTAGGGTTATTGTGCGGTTCGGCCCCCAGTGGACACCCCCCCCCCCTCCCCCTTCCCCAGGGAACGTCTCATATCAGACGAGTGTAGCCCCAAATGTTTGCATCGTAGCGTAATTATGGTGTACGTGTACACGGAGACATTGTTTGCGCAGCAATCGCCGACATAGTGTTACTGAGGCGGAATAAGAGGAACCAACCCGCATTCACCAAGGTAGATGGAAAGCCGCCTTAAAAACCATCCACATGCTGGCTGGCACACCGGACCTAGACACAATCCGCCGGGCGGATTCGTGCCGGGGACCGGAACGCCTTCCCACTCGGGAAGCAGCGCGAAGCTAGCTGGGCGAGCATACTATGCTTACTCTTCTGATGTAACTCATCAAGCCAAGCTAAAGTTGTCCCAATCCAGAAACGAGTAACACGAATTATTTGTCGTGTGAACTCAAAAACCGCCTTGCAGAGGGCTGTTTATGAATGTGGGTACTAATTACTGCTTCCCAATATATTTATTCCTTAATGAAAGGCCGGCCGGTGTGGCCGTGCGGTTAAAGGCGCTTCAGTCTGGAACCGCGTGACCGCTACGGTCGTAGGTTCGAATCCTGCCTCGGGCATGGATGTGTGTGATGTCATTAAGTTAGTTAGGTTTAATTAGTTCTAAGTTCTAGGCGACTGATGACCTCAGAAGTTAAGTCGCATAGTGCTCAGAGCCATTTGAACCTTAATGAAAGTTTTCAGTAACGCACTATTTTTTAATTTTATTTTTTTAAACATACAGTTCAGTTCATGAAAACAGTACTAGAAATAGGAATTTTCACAAAGATTTAAAGTCACTTCCTTTGGTTCTGAAAAATATATCCACTATTGAGTAATATACGTTTTCAATAACATGCCAGCAGCGCTAAAAATTTAACTAATAATAAAGTTCAGTTGGAGAAGAGTCTAAAGGATTTATTGATGGCCCACTCCTATTCCATTGATGTATTTCTTAACAGAACCGACTGATGCATGTACGAGAGTTGGAACTTTAATAGAGGCAACTATTTATTTACATCTCGTATAAAATAGATATGTGTTTCAAAGTTTTACTGACCTTCAAAGAAGTCACCAGCATTGTGTATGACCCGTTCCCAGCGATGTGGAAGTTGTAGGATATTCTTAGCAGTGCCAGTTATGTTGACAGTTGAAACGGCGCGGTCTATTGCCCGACGAATTTGTAGCAGTTCTGAAGAGAATGCCGTGAAGTGTTTCCTTCAGTTTAAAAATCGAGTTGAATTTACGAGGGCTTAGGTCAGGGGAGTGTAGTAAGTGATATAGCACTTAGCAGTCCCATCAGTCAAACAAATCAGTAATAGCTTGTACTGTGCGTGCCGGCCGCGGTGGCCGAGCGGTTCTAGGCGCTTCAGTCCGGAACCGCACGACTGCTACGATCGCAGGTTCGAATCCTGCCTCGGGCATGGATGTGTGTGATGTCTTTAGGTTAGTTAGGTTTAAGTAGTTCTAAGATCTACAGGGCTGATGACCTCAGATGTTAAGTCCCATAGTGCTCAGAGCCATTTGAACCATTTAGCACTGTGCGTGCTTGAACATTGTCCTCCAAAACGATGGTCAGGTCCTGTAGAAAGCGTCATAACTTCTGTCTCTAAGCTGGTCGTAGGCTGTGTTCCAAAAATGAACTGAATAGAGACAGAACTGATGACAGTTTCTGCATGACCTGACCATCGTTTTGGGGGACAATGCTCAAGCACGTACAGTGTAGGCTGTTACTGATGGGGCTGCTAAATGCTGAGAGCACTGCTAAGAGTATCCTACGACATCCACATCGCTGGCAACGGGTTATACAATATGCTGGTGACTACTTTGAAGGTCAGTAAAACTTTGAAACACGTATCTATTTTGCACGAGCTGTAAATAAATAGTTGCCACTATTAAAGTTCCAACCCTCATCTGTTATTAATAATATCACACAATGTGAATACTGCGTACAGTCTGAGTGCTGTACAAATTTTGTGCGGTAATGCCATCTTTCTAAGCAAGCGCTGTTAAACGTTTTAATTTTTTAATGATACGTGGCTACAGTAGCCTAAGAATTATCATATGCACCTAAGTGTACTGAAAATTTAATATTTGGTGACAAGTTTTATATCATTTTAAATGTAAATATGTTTAAGAATTTTTTGACCGATTCAGAATCCACAAGGAGGGGGAGGAGAGTTGTGTTCAACGTCGTGTCAACAACGAGGTCATCACAGACGGAGCACAAACTCGGATTATGGAAAGATGGAGAAGGAAATCGGCCATGCCCTTTCAAAGGAACGAGATCCGCATTTGCCTTAAGTGATTTAGGGACATTATGGAAAACCTAAACCAGAATGGCTGGACGCGGATTTGATCCGTCGTCCTCCCGAATGCGAGTCCAGTGTGCTAACGACTGTGCACCCACTCAGTCCACATCCACGACAGCAATTTCATTTTGGTGCTCTGGAAGTACATTAGCATATCTGTTCTTATTTTGTAAATATTTATTGTGTGTTCTCGTTTCCTGAAATGTTCCACATCCCAGAGGATCTGATGACCATGGATCAATTCGTGCGAAAAGTAGGCTTGCATCTAATCTAATCTAATCTTGGTCATTAAGTGAAGGCGGTCGACCCCTGCGTTGTTCATGGTGAGAGGTAATGCCTGAAATTTGATATTCTCGGCACCCTCTTGACACTGTGGATTATAAAATATTGATTCCCTTAAATATTTATGAAATGGAATGTCCCATTCGTCTAGCTCCAACTACCATTCCGCGATCAAAGTCAGCTAATTCCCATTGTGTGACATCTGCGCCAATGCACTGCCCTTTTGTACCTGTCTACAGGATACTACCACCGTTCGTATACGTGCATGTGGCTATCCCGTGACTTTTGTCAGTTCGCTGTTCAGTTCTTGAATGTTTTGTTGTGTCTTGTGCTGCATTTTTTTTTTAAGTGTCGGAGGTGCTCCTTTTATGAGCACTATTTTCGTGCCCTAATAATTTCGTCTTCTTGTTCCTCATCAATCTGATAGATTTTTCAATTACTGCTTCTTTTTGTGCTATACCAGTTGTTCCAAGGTTTTTCTTTGGCTGTGTGCTTCTTCATGTATGTTATTCAATCATCTGTGCTTCCTTTTCTAATTCTCTGGAGCTATTTCATACACAGTATGTTTAATCGTTTCTGCAAAGTTGTTGTCAATATCTTTTGAAAACAAAATTCCTTTCCCTTCAACGCATAGTTATTAATTCTCTTAGTAAGACTAGTTTATTTCTTGATTTTATATTTTGGAATAAATCTCATGTGGATCGCAGTGATCTGAATAAATTTTCATCTTGTCTTAAGTAATCTTCTCTGTAGTTTTATCTGGAGATGGTGACATTGTCAGTCTCCCAAGTTGGGGTATTTCTGTTCCCTAGGCACTTTTGTCACGAGTGTTTTCATGATTTTAAGACCACATGATTTACATATATTTGCTAAATTTGAACCAGCTGTGTTAGTTCTCTTGTGAACCAGACGAAACTAAAAACTAACCTCCGTCCGAACAGGCCTTGGAAGGCCCAACGGTGCCGACCGGCCGCCCTGTCATCCTCAGTCCACAGGCGTCACTGGATGCGGATATGGAGGGCATGTGGTCAACACACCGCTCTCCTGGCCATATGTCAGTGTACGAGACCAGAGCCGCTACTTCTCAACCAAGGAGCTCCTCAGTTTGCATGACAAGGGGTGAGTGCACCCCGCTGGCCAACAGCGCTCGGCAGACCGGATGGTCACCATCCAAGTGCTACCCCAGCCCGACAGCGCCTGTCTTCGGTGATCTGACGGGAAACAGTGTTACCACTGCGGCAAGGCCGTTGGCTCTTGTGAGCTACACATTTTCCAGTAACTTTTAGTATTGATTTCTCCTTATCTAGTACTTCATAATTATTCTATCGCTCTGGTGAACTTTTGACGGCCTCTTTTTAATATTTTCCCAAACATTTTCTCCTTTGGCTCAATTCTATTTGTTATCTTCATTTATTGGTAGATGGCACTTGGATCCTGAGTAATGTTCATTCTAGGATTTGGGTGTTAAAACCGAGAGTCTTTCACCAAAGCATTCAAAATAAATAATATTTTATACACATATCAAAAAAAGTTGTGCATCACCCCAGTTCCCAGAACTCCTGAAGGTAGATGTTGACTGTGGATATTGTATTACAGGCACAGTCCTTTTCACTGTTCATAGTTGCCACTAAACCTGCCCAAAGATGTAAACAACCACGCATGAGCAGCGCCTATTAGACGGAGGGGGTCCGACAGCCGAACAGTTCCAGTCATTGCACCAGGAAGGAGGTACACGGCTCGTGTTGTCTATAGTTCAACCAAGCCTACACGGTTAATACCGCGGTTCGATTGTTACTTTGTGCCAGGAAGGCCTCTCAACAAGGGAAGTGTCCAGTCGTCTCAGAGTGAATCAAAGCGATGTTGTTCGGACATGCAGGAGATACAGAAAGGCAGGAACATGCCTCGCTCCGGGCGCCCAAGGGCTACTACTGAAGTGGATGACCGATACCTACGGATTGTGGCTCGAAAGAACCCTGACAGCAACGCCGCCATGTGGAATAGCGCTTTTCGTGCAGCCACAGGACGACGTGTTACGATTCAAATTGTGCGCAATAGGCTGCATTATGCGCAACTTCGTTTCCGACGTCCATGGCGAGGTCCATCTTTGCAACCACGGCACCTTGCAGCGTGGTACAGATGGTCCCAGCAACATGCCGAATGGACCGCTCAAGTTTGGCATCACATTCTCTTCATCGGTGAGTGTCACATATGCCTTCAACCAGACAATCGTCGGAGACGTGTTTGGAGGCAACCTGGTCAGGCTGAACTGTCCAGCGAGTACAGCAAGGTGGAGGTTCCCAGCCGTTTTGAGGTGGCATTATGTGGGGCCGACGTACAGCGCTGGTGCTCATGGAAGGCGCCGTAACGGCTCTACGATACGTGAATCCCATCCTCCGACCGATAGTGCAACCGTATCGGCAGCGTACTGGTGGAGCATTCCTCTCCATGGACGATAATTCGCGCCCCCATCTCGCACATCTTGTGAATGACTTCCTTCAGGAAAACGATATCGCTCCACTAGAGTAGCCATCATGTTCTCCAAGCATGAACCCTATCGAACATGCCTGGGATAGATTGAAAAGGGCTGTTTATGGACGACGTGACCCACTAACCACTCTGAGGGGTCTACGCCGAATCGCCGTTAAGGAGTGGGTCAATGTGGACCAACAGTGATGCACTTGTGGACAGTGTGCCACGACGAATACAGGCATGCACCAATACAAGAGGACATGCTACTGGGCATTAGAGGAACCGGTGTGTACAGCAATCTGACGACCACCTCTGAACGTATCGCTGTATGATGGTACAACATGCAATGTGTGGTTTTCGTGAGCAATAAAAAGGGTGGAAATGATGTTTATGTTTATCTCTATTCTAATTTTCTGTACAGGTTCCGGAACTCTCGGAACCGAAGTGATGCAAAACTTTTTTTTGATGTGCTTATTATATTTTTCTGAACTGTGAAGGCTGTTCCTAAAATATTATGATCCGACAATGAGTTGTAAAGTCTAACTGCTGGCGAAGCTACAAAAATTATATGCTTCACACCATCTATTATTTGGTTACCAGCTGGATGGCTGCTAGCAGGATGTTGTTGCCGTTGAAAAAGTTTATAATTTGTGTGTGTTACCCAGCTTTGCAGAGGGAATTAATATTTATGGTTGCCAATTTCTATTTTCTCTTAATTTCACATTACAGATGTTTTGAGCACTACAAAGCTCGAAAGTCTGCTTACATCCCTTTCAGGGGCGGTGGACTGGGTACGTACAGTAATATAATATTTTCCACCACACATTATAGTTATCCTATTTCTACAAAGTTCGTAGATATATGTCTACCAGTGTTTAATATCGTTAGTCTTATTTTTAATCTTTTTTCCTTATATGTTATGGATAAATTATATTCTTCAATATTGTGTAATTAACATACAACTGAACTAAGAAAATAAGTATATGACTACAAACACGTGGGATAAGTGCACTTAGAAATTAATCTACAAAAGTTCTGCAGAAGCAAGAATAAAATCCTTAGGCGTAAGACGTAAAGCATACAGTATATAGTGTCTCTCGTGCACAAAACACCGTTCATTTGATACCTTGTCTTAAAGGGAGCTGTATTCAGCCGAAGTCCTAAAGTAAATTCGGTTTTATTTATTTTTCCAGTGATGTACCACACAAACGTCAAATACATTTTTCCATTAACATAGTATTCTTTTGCGATTATTACTTTATCTTTTCGCCAGCGATCAAACCGACGATTCTTTAGCTGCGTCAGCTTACAAACAGATCTCCAATCATCACGTCTTTCTGGCTGCATCATTTCTGCGTAGGAGTTACAGTAGACTCCTTCTGTAGTTTCATCTGCATATTTCAGTTGTGGTTTCCTTTAGTTCTTTTCCATTTACAGTTCCCTACTATAGGTTCTAGGAGTCCCTAATGTCTCAATAAACGATCAATAATCTGAAACGTTTTAGATTGTGTTCCATAAATGGGTCTTCCACTCTTTTAACTACCTCATCAGTCCATTCGATTATCAGTAAGCACCTCTTAACAGCTCCTCTCAATTCAGGCATTCCCTTATCTCAGCCCTCATAGTTCACGTCTCACAGCCATACAATGCCACATTCCAAATACACACTTGCAGGAATCTCTTCCTGATTTGCAGGATGTTACATTTTGAGGTCATCATCATTAGCAGCAGCAGCCTCACCATCATCACACCCCTACGAACCATAGACCTTGCATTAGTGCGGTGGCTTGTGTGCTCCTCATATACAGATATACACCATAGGTACAATTACGCATCAACGCGCAGGAGACAGGTACCAGCACTAGTAGTGGAGAGTATATAAAGTACGCTAGGGGGACGCGGGAAACGGTGCAGTTGTCGTGACGCGGAAGCGGAGCGATTTATCTGACGTCCAAACAGGCGTGATCATTGCCTTTCGGGCCAAGGCTGGAAGAATTTCCGGAACGGCTAAGTTTGTAAAGCGTTCGTTTGCTGCTGTGCTTGAATTATATCGTGTATGGCAAAATCGTGCTATCCAAAATAGGCGCCAAGGCGTGTGTGGTGCATCTCAGGACAGATATACACCATAGGTACAATTACGCATCAACGCGCAGGAGACAGGTACCAGCACTAGTAGTGGAGAGTATATAAAGTACGCTAGGGGGACGCGGGAAACGGTGCAGTCGTCGTGACGCGGAAGCGGAGCGATTTATCTGACGTCCAAACAGGCGTGATCATTGCCTTTCGGGCCAAGGCTGGAAGAATTTCCGGAACGGCTAAGTTTGTAAAGCGTTCGTTTGCTGCTGTGCTTGAATTATATCGTGTATGGCAAAATCGTGCTATCCAAAATAGGCGCCAAGGCGTGTGTGGTGCATCTCAGGACGTAGATACAGGGGTAAACGACGTCTGCAGAAATGTGTAAGGGTGATTAGACGTATAGACGTGCAGCTGTTGACCAACTAACCGTCCAGATGAACCAAGAGGCTAGCAACAGCGTTTTCACAACGATCGTTCAGAGAATGTTGCTGTATAACGGGCCTTCAAGGTAGGCGCTTGGTTCATGTACCCATGCTGGCTGCTGTTCATCAGCGATGAAGGCTGGAATTTGCGCGCCAGTACCACAATTGGACGTCCACAGAGTCCTGGCAGATTGCCTTTCCAGTTTTTGTTGTTGTGGTCTTCAGTCCTGAGACTGGTTTGATGCAGCTCTTCATGTTACTCTATCCCGTGCAAGCTTCTTTATCTCCCAGTACCTACTGCAACCTACACCCATCTACGCTGCCTCTACGCTGCCCTCCAATACTAAATTGGTGATCTCTTGTTCCCTCAGAACATGTCCTATCAAGCGATCCCCTCTTCTAGTCAAGTTCTGCCACAAACTCCTCTTCTCCCAATTCAATTCAATACCTCTCCATTAGTTATGTGATCTACCCATCTAATCTTCAGCTTTCTTCTGCAGCACCACATTTCGAAAGCTTCTATTCTCTTCTTTTCCAAACTATTTATCGTCCATGTTTCACTTCCACACATGGCTACACTCCATACAAATACTTTCAGAAACGACTTCCTGACACTTAAATCTATACTCGATGTTAACAAATTTCTCTTCTTCAGAAATGCTTTCCTTGCCATTGCCGTCCGCAGCTCGTGGTCGTGCGGTAGCGTTCTCGCTTCCCACGCCCGGGTTCCCGGGTTCGATTCCCGGCGGGGTCAGGGATTTTCTCTGCCTCGTGATGACTGGGTGTTGTGTGATGTCCTTAGGTTAGTTAGGTTTAAGTAGTTCTAAGTTCTAGGGGACTGATGACCTCAGATGTTAAGTCCCATAGTCCTCAGAACCATTTGAACCATTTTTTGAAGAGACCAGGTGAAATGTGATTCCTGAAATGGGACAGTAGACTGTTTCAGTAGCTGCATGCCACCGGACTGGATGACTGGTAAAATGAGCCAAAATGCCTTTGTTATGTTGGAAATTATCACCAGGAAAAGCAAAACTGCCATTCTAAGCGTCAGGACGTGGAGTGTTGAATGTTTTATACTTAAGCAGTTATGTAGATAGAGAATTTGAAAAATAGAAATATATAGGCTGAAGTCTGATATTATGGGAATTATTGCAGATCAGGACAGTACAGGGTTATCAACACAAAACCAAATGGAGGCAATGCAGGGACGGGTCTAATCATCAATAAGAAAATAGCAGTGCTTGAAAGTTACGACGGACAGCGTAGTGAACAGATTACAGTAGCACAAGTTTATACGCCAGTTAACTCAACAAATGAAGAGCTTAAATGAGTGTATGATGAGATAAAAGAAACAATTCAGATAATTAAGGGAGATGAAAATTTAATTCTGATTGCCACAGTTTGAAGAGGAAGGTAGTAGCAGAATGTGGACTGAGGGAAAGGAATGAAAGCACACCTTGTAGAATAGAGCCTAGTTTAATCATTGCTGATACTTTGTTTAATACCATGAAAGAAGGCTGTATACATGGAAAAGGAGACAACGGTAAGTTTCAGACAGAATATACAACAGCAAGGCAGATTTCTAAACCAGTTATTAAACTGCAAAACGTTGCATATGGATTCTGACCACATTAATCTGGTTAAGAATTGCAGATTAAAAGTGTAGAAACTGCACAAAAGGTAGAAATGAAAGAGATGCGACCTAGATAAATTAAAAGAGCCGGAAGTTGATAACAGTTTCAAATTTAGCATTAGGTAATGAATCACTGAAACAGGGGAAGCGACTAGGAGGAAAGATGAATGGGTAGCTTCTGTAATGAATAGTGAACACAGCAGAGGATCAAATGGGGAAGAAACCAAGGTGCAGCAAAAATCTTTTTATACCACGACATGTATTTAAACTAACCGATGAAGGGAGAAAACATGAACATTAAGAAAATAAAGCAGCAAAAGGAAATATAGACGTCAAAGCAGGTATGGCTAGACAAAAACGCAGTGATGTTGACGCATTTATGACAAGGTGAAAGAAAGGTGTGTCCCATACGAAAATTAAGATCTTTGGATGAAAGTGAAGCACCTGTGAGAATATTAAAAGCTCTGACGATAAAACCGCACTAAGCAAAGATGGAAAAGCTGAAAAGTGGAAGAACTATATCGAGGGCCTTAACAAGTTAAACGAACTTGAAAACATTAAGAAATCCAAGAGGAAGTTGATACACACGAGATGGGGAATGGGGACGGGATACTGTTACCCAAAAATGTTTCAGAACCTCAGTGCCATCTTCAGTGGATTTTGCTTATTGGACACCAGTAAAATTGAAGAGATTTTAGGCTGTAACTGATCTAGCATATCGAAGCCTAAAGACAGTTTTTGTTCGTTTTTGTTCTTACCTTGATTTTACATTAATGGTTTTGCAGGACTATCTGCATGTCGTCCTGCACTGATAGCTTGTCATCTGCAAACCAAACGATGTAAATGTGAATGTTATCAGCGAGTTAACCTGTTCCTTGATCTTCGAAGAAAACTTGGATTTCCGTGCGGCAAAATGTTTTGTGTACTTATTTGTTATCACTCACGTTTTGTTGTGACTAATACCACTACTTTCTCGTTCCGAGGGCACTGCTCCCACACATTAAATCTACTCTGCGTATTTTCGGCTCTGCAACCTCCTGTTCACTTCGCAATGCGTGGTGTGCACGGGGTTGTCGTGTTTGCTAACCACGTCGGCGTTCATTTCTTCCCGTGTTAGTTTGGCGCGGAATTTGAATTTTGTTTCCTTTTTAGTGCTTTTACAGAGAGTAGTGTTTTCATTTAAAACTTGTTTGCCTTCCGCCATTGCCTTCTGTATGTGGAAGTATTATTCTTTTCTTACTTTGCTGTATAGGCTGTGACTGGATTTCAGTATTTCTAAATCTGTTGCTATTGCAGTTGGATGGTGGTTACGGGCTACACGTCGTCAACAAATGTGCTAGAGATGCTGTCACATTTTAGGGTTGTGAGTTGTTTTGAGAACCTTGTTTTAAAGTTCCTACAGGTTTGTCCTATGTACACTGATCGGCAAGTGTTGCATGCGAGTTCATATATTTCTGATGTGTTGAATGTATCTGTGGTTGTCTCGTGTGTTCAGTTTTTTTCTGTGTTGTGTTGTCTGTCCTGTATCCTATTTGAAGTTCCTGTTTCTTCAATATGTTGCCTATTCTGTGAGCAATTTTGTTACTGTGAGTATGTGCCATTTTGTTGTTGTTGTTGTTGTTGTTGTTTGTGTGTGTGTGTGTGTGTGTGTGTGTGTGTGTGTGTGTGTGTGTGTTTGTTTCATCAGTCAGTAATATTATGTCATTGACATAACGGTACCAGTATATAACTTCGTACTTTCTTGGTTTTATTATGTATGTGAAGATCGTGTTCTCTAAGTTGTTCAGGAATATGTTATGCCAGGAGGCCACTAATTGGTGATCCCATTGGCAGTCCCTGATGTTGGGAATAAAGTTCTTTGTTGAACATAAAGTAGTTTTGTGCTATTATGGTCTTGAGTATGGTTGCTGTTCATTAATGTGTGAGTCTGGTTTGTTACTTGTTGTTTTAGTCTTTGTATGATGACGCTGACTGTTTAATTTACTGGAATGCAAGTATACACTGATGCGACAGCTATATGATATCAAGAACTGAGATGGCAAGTCAGTACTACGTAAAGAGGAGAAAGATGTAAGGGAAATGTGGATGGACTACACAAGGGAAATGAAAGGTAAGAAGAAGTAGATGAAGGTGAGATGGGAGATATGATAGTGCGAGAACAATCTGGCAGGGCACTGAAAAAGCTACGCTGAAACAAGGCCCCTCAAGCGGCGACATTCCCTCAGACCTACTGATATCTTTGGGAGAGTCATGCGTGACGAAACTATTTCATCCGGTGTGGAAGACGTGTGACACAGGGGAAAGATCTTGACATTTCAAAAGAATGTAGTAATTCCAAATTGAAACATATCAGGTGCTGACAGATGTAAATGTCGTCCAACTATCACTTTACTAGGTCGTGGTTCTTGACACGGAGTTGTTTACAGAAGAACGGAAAAACTGATAGAAGCCAACTTCAGGTAACTTCAGTTCCAGTTTTGGAGAAATGTAGGGACACGCGAGGTAATATTGGAAGATAGCAGGGGTAAAATACAGGGACCGGAGCGTTACTTACAACCTGTACAGAAAACAGACGGCAGTTGTTAGTGTCGAGGCCTAAGAAAGGGAAGCGGTGGTTGAGAACGGAGTGAGGCAGGCTTGTAGCCTATCGCCGATGTTATTCAATCTGTATATCGAACGAGAAGCAAGGGAAACCAATGAGAAATTTGGAGTAAAAAATTAAAACAGTGTTGTTTGCCGATGACACTGTAATGCGTCAGAGACAGCAAGGGACTTTGAAGAGTAGTTGATTTAAAAGGACAGTGTCTTCAGAGGAGGATGTAAGATGAACATTAGCAAAAGCAAAACAAGCGTAATGGAATGTAGTCTAAAGCAGACGATGCAGAGGGATTTAGGTTGGGATACAAAAAATAATGAGTTTTACAATTCTGCAGTAAAGTAATTGACGATGACCGAAATAGAGAGTATGTCATGCTGAATGGCAATGTCAGGTTAAGCGTTTCTGAAGAACAGAAATTTGTTAGCATCGACTAAAAATTTGAAGTGCTACAGGGAATGTTCTGAAAGTTTGTGTCTTGAGTGTAGCCTTACAGGAAATGAAACGTGGACGATAAGCATTTCGCACAGGAAGAGAATAGAAGCCTTTGAAAGGCAGTGCTACAAAAGACGGCTGAAGATTAGATGGACGGATGGTGTAACCGATGAAGTAGTGAGTTGTATTTGGGAGAAGAGAAATTTGTGGAAAATTTGATTAAACGAAGGGATCGGTTGATAAGACATTCTCAGACGTCAAAGAATCATCAATTAAGCATTTTACGAAAATGTAGGTGATAAAAATTGGAGAGGGAAACCAGATGTGCAACATAGCCAGGTTCAACAATATGTAGGTTGCAGTAGCTGTTCGGAGATGAAGCTTGCACAAGGTAGAGCAACGGGGAGAAGTGTATAAAATTATCTTCAGACTGACAACGACGACGTTTAAGAAGATGGTAGAAAGTTTCTTTTACGGTGACGCTCGTGGTGTTGCTGGTAGTGGCGGTAGATATTCATCCCGACAATGAGCTTGCGTGAGACAGTTGATTCTGAAAGAAGTGACTCATGATGACGGAGCTGGAGTTTGAATGTATCCTTTTCTACTGTTACATAACCCGTTGATCGTAGTCATGATGAAATTTTACAGCGTAAACTCATCGTTTCTACCGCAGCTGCACGTGTTATTTGCCATCCTCCGGAATGGGGCCATCTTACGGGCACATATTAGGTTCTACTATGACAATTACTGACTCACCGAAGAATAATGCAATCCCCGCATCTGAATCTCGCGAGCAGAATTGTATGACACGGTTGCTACCGATTGGTCTACTTACTCCATTCGAGATTAGCAGCCACATGGCATTTCCTGGTTTTGGCCTGTCCTCAGATCTTCTCAGCGATGCTACGAACTATACAGATGGCCAAATGGAAATCTGAATCGATGTCCTGAAGAACGCGAATTCTCCGGTATTTCAGATACCGTTTCGTTTGGAATTTCGTGCTGTGTGTGTCATCAATATGATTGTGTTTCGCCTTCAAGCATTACAAATTGTCATCTTTTCAGTTATTTTATTCATTTTGGTTATAGAACAGCAGCAACGAATTATCACACACTGAATTTAAAGCAATGCAAATAGCTGTTTGTATTTAACGAGTGGTTTCGGTTATGTAATCATCCTCAAAACCAAAATGCCCGTGGTGGGATGGCAGTATTGGTGAAGAATTACCTTCTAGTAGGTCCCAGTGACCTGTGTGAAGTAAAACACTTGTTACAAGTCACAACTGACGGCGTGGAAGGTGGTGTTATTTTATCGACTATGGTAGCATTTCCACCTCACTGTGGCCTTTTTTTTTTTATTAAGACGGTTTTACGACAAACCAGTCACCAAGTACAAACTTA
The DNA here is from genome assembly GCF_021461385.2 of Schistocerca piceifrons. Classification (NCBI taxonomy): domain Eukaryota; kingdom Metazoa; phylum Arthropoda; class Insecta; order Orthoptera; family Acrididae; genus Schistocerca; species Schistocerca piceifrons. The sequence goes on from NC_060141.1 coordinate 562,923,547, forward strand.
GATTTGGTCTGTTTCAAGACCAGGTTATTTTCAAGTTGTTCTAGACTCTCAGGTTATCATCATCTTGAGTTACTCATAAACGCAGTTGAGGGAGTTGTCACACACATGATCGAATTTCTTGTTTCAATAGTAGCCATTAATTACTAGACGAGATACGATCCCATTTATGGACACCTGAATACGTTAAGAACGATGTCATGTATTCCCTCACTACAAAAGTTTGCTGCGTTTGACCGCAACTGTTATCAGCACGGTACTAACACAAACGTTCATCCTTCCATTTTAAAAAGATATCACAATAGCAGAGCTACGTATTGCAGTTCGAAATTGTGACATCAGACAGTTATGCTGATAGGGTTATTAAAGAAATATTGTGATGAATAATCAGAGAAACTTTAGCTCTTCTGCCGGTTTTCTTCGCTGTGATAAGTTTCAGGAAAGTTTTCCACTTTGTCTATGAGAAGTTTGACAACAGGTGTTCTTGGGCATTACTGGAGAGTGGCGTGTATTTTATACAGGGCGTTCAAAACAATGTGTCGAATACTTTGAGAGGTGGTAGCACTCATCGAACCAAAAAAAGTAAATCCACTAAACATGGGTACGGAAATGCACGCTCTCTGCGATAAACAGATGTTTACAGAAGGCGTTCAACGTGGCGTCCATTCATGGTCTGAGAAACGAGAAGTCCAAGGTGTGGGGGCGCCTCCCACCAATTCTGTGGCGCTGAAATGTCTGCGTGAGATGTTTGCGCACATTGTGAGGAAAGTGCGCAGGTGCGACATCACGCATGAACCACATTTCTATTCGTTGCTGCAAAGGCATAGCCTCCAGCAATGTTGGAAATACATTAATAAGGAAGCCTACATAAGGCGCCCCAGTTAACCTTTGCGGTAGCACTTATAGCCCTATTAGTCCATCGCCAAGTATGCCCTGAGAAACGGTGTTGAAGCCCTCTTTCGTTAATTGCTTGGGGATTTACATCCGCCCTTTCGTGCTGGTTGTGAAAATTAGCCCACCATCTCTTGTGAACGCTGCTTCATTGGTAAACAAAATATTGGATGTGAACAGTTGATCTACGGCACACTTCTGCAACAGCCATTGACAGAACCGCCGCCTGCACTTATGATCCTGTGGTCTTAGGGCTTGAACGCGCCACCAGATAAGAGTGAGACAAGCCTACTGCTGCTGCTAATCGTAGCACACTTGTCCAAGGGTTTCTTCCACCAACGTAGAACATGCTCCTCCATGTCAGGCGTGCGGACTGTGTGGGGCCTTCCACTGTCCATCTTGTGAGGTGCAAGGGTACCTGTGTCCCCAGACGCTGCAAAAGCTTACGTAAAAGCTTATCACAGAGCACTCTGTGCTGTGAATATTTTTCCGCGTAGAGGGCACGGGCTCGCAACATACGTCCGCTTGCTAAACCCTACCAGAATATCACATCCGACATCTCACTTGTCCAGTAACAGACTTCCATTGCTAACAAGTGGTGGAGGAGAGAAAATGTAAATGTGCTACACCATCTGTACGCACAAAAAGCGAAATAACAGTAAACAAGTAACTGAATCCGCGTGTGGAAGAAGGTAAAACACCATGACACGTACCAAGGGCTGACAGTACTGTACAATAAAGCACACAAACACAACACGACGAAACCTGACATAGCCTACAACAAGACTCGAACCACCTATCTTACCTAATCGTAGATAGAGTACTGTGAGTAAGACGACATAATATCCAGCCGACACATTTGAAGCAGCGCCTGTACAACGACTGTGCAAATATCCGGAACTAAGCGTCGCGCAGCCCTTCCTATAAACCGGTGTTTATTTCGGAAAGTAAGCGTTTTCGGACCCATGTTTCGTCAACCTGTTTTTCTCCTTTCGATGAATACTACCACCTCTCAAAGTATTAGACACTTTTTTTGAACACCCTATATTTATTTCTGAGAGTTTGCGAACCCTATGAATGTGAATGTCAAACGTACGGGTCATGGTAACAGATTGAGCCGCAGCGTAGCCTAATGTAAGTTCGCGCCACATTCAAACGGTCGACGTCAGATGAAAACCAGATCATCATACTAAATTTAGTTGCCGGTGGTTTCGTACGTCAATTCGATGCTATTTCCCTGATTCATAGACTGCAAGTGTGTGTGATGTTCGTCCTGGCTTACCCTGTACTTCTGCAGTACGTTTACACCCTGTGACTTTTTACGAGGGTGGGAAGTGTTATTCGTGGCATTGCTAAAGAATCTGTCCTTTGCCTTACGTGACTTGGGAAAACCTGAATTACGATGACCGGACAGAGGAAACTCCATTAACGCGAATATAAGGCCAGCCTCAACTGCATGAATCATTCCGATGATCACTATTGTACGATGTTTGATCATACACCGTTTGCATCCAGTGACTTATAAACCACGGCGTATCACTGCTCACGCCATGGACACCCACTGGTCAAAAGTTTAACATTTTACCCGTAACAATCGTTCTTCACAAGAACTACAATGACCTATTTGAGAATTATCATGGCTGATATTGTCGTCCTTCCACTTCGGAAAGCGGAAAGTGCTACGTTCAAAATGTTATTCATGTACTGGTAACGGACAACCCTTTCCTTATTTCTGAGAATGGCTTACAATAATGAAACTGGCTTTTAGTTTTATACACCAGATACATCACCCATTGTCAGATAACGCACAATTCGTGCTCACTTGAGACATTGGAAAAATATCTGAACGAAAGGACTTACGTTCTTCTGTGGTGTTTGCTGTCTGTGCGCTGAAAGACAGACTGGTACAGCATCTCTTCATCTCTACCTGCTAACATTAAGTCATTACTATAGTAGCTTCCAAGCTCTGTTGCGGAAACTTTGTACTTAATATTTACCTCGTTGTAGGTGCGACATGTGTTACAGGAAGATTTTGTTGCTCCTTCTCCGCGATACCTGAGAAGTAGTCGTTTACAAAGTTTGCCAATTTGTGAGAGTTTCAATCTCTGCACGTCACATTTTTGTGTGCCTTACAAGTTCACATTTTATGAGAGCCCTTGGTATTTTCTGTACTGTATATTTGGCCACTAAATTTTTTCGCATCCACCATTACCTTACTGTATATCTGACCTGTGATAACCTCTGATCTGGATTAGACTAGTTCTTTTGTGAAGGACTGAGGAATCTAAATGTGTTGAATTTTGTTATCGCGTCCTTAACCAATCTATTTTCCTTAGATCAGGTATAGTCGAGTTTTTGGAATGTTGCCTCAAAAATTAAACAAAATTTAGTTTCCAAATTTTTTTCCGTCTACACTTCGTTCCGGGTTTAATTTGGCAAATCCCTACAAAAAGTACTGACGTTACGTTGGGAGATATTTAGGCGTGCACTTTTGTGGGACTTACCAAGTCTGTTTAGATTCGTTACCCGGCCGTAATTATCTGAGGGGTGAGGATAAAAATACAATTTTTTTCCACGTCGATATCTGTAAGTACATGGTTCAAGACTTAGATGAACTCTCATACCCTTATTGCACTGTTTTCCATTTGTGCCACATCGAAAATATTCAAAACGTTTTGTAAGTTTGAAAGTAGTGAAACTGACTGTACTGTTGAGTGGTTAGGAAACATTCATTTACTGGTGGTCGCTTTCGAAGTAGCACTTTTGAATAAACGTATGTATCCGTTACCTCCACCGCTGAGAATTACTCTGCACGCCGTTTTGAGAGAGAGTGCTTGGAGTCTGTCGTTTACGCCTTCTGGCACACTATACGAACGAATAGCTGCAGGAAATTGCTCGTACATCACGTCACACCATGATACGGAGTTCTTTGCTAAATATCTTTCTGCCACACCAAGTACACGAATGGAAACTCCCACTTCAGTGCTTTAAGGTAGTTTATTTCCCACCTATGTTGCTCAAATTTTCACAACTCGTTGACATTATTTAACTGGTGATCTTTATATCACTTCGATACCCATGTTCTGACATCGCTATCAAGTATTAAAGAATGTTTACTTTAGAACTGAGTACGCGGCAGTCTTGGACCTAGAGCGTGATAATTATTTTACTATACGAAGAAACTTAGTAACCAACTACAGTGTGCACACACTTTATGCAACATATAAAGATCACTACAGATATACCTATTTAGCTTATGACATCTTCGATATGCCTGCCATCATTGGCGATGATGTGTCGCAGACGAATTGCGAAATTCTGGATGACCCACTGAAGTGTCGGAACATCAATGTTGTCTGACTAAACGCCTGTTTTCAGCTCAACAATGGTTTTCGAATTACTGCTGTACACCTTGTCTTTAATATAGCCTCACAAAAAGGAGTTGCACGTATTCAGATGCAGAGAATATGGCGGCCAATAAAGGTCCGTGCCAGAGGCCCCTGCGTACCACGGAAGCGGAATGCAGCCCCCAATGTGCTCCTCCAGGACATCAACCACACTCCTGCTTCGTTGAGGTCGAGCTCAGTCTTGCATGAACCACATGTTGTCCAAATCATTGTCACTTTGGATAATGTGGATGAAATCTTCCAAAACCATCACGTACCATTCGTTAGTCACCATGCCACTGAGGTACATCGCACCGATTATTCCTGACTGGAATTGCAGACCACAGATACACCCGTTGGGGGAGAAGTAACTATCACGAAATGCGGATTCTCACCCGCCCCCCATCCAAATGCACCAATTTTTCAAATCGACGACCCATCCAAATGAAAGTGAGCTTCGCCGCTAAACCGAACCATACAGCGCATACTAAATCCCATTACGCCCCGCGGCCAGTCGTGCAGTTTGAAGGTCCTAACGCAAACTGTTCACGCGTTATGACGAGTTTATTCCGTATAGTTCAATAATTGTCATCCTGTATAAGTTTTGGCACAGACAGAGGCTCAGTAGCTTGTAGGTAACATTGTTACTTGGCCACATATGGAGTACAAGACGGGTTGTAATATAACAAAGCCGAACCTAAGTGCGCTGACTGCAACAAAAATGGTGAGTAATCGACAAGTATGTTGAACATATGCATAAAATAATTTTTTATCTGTACTGGTCTCCCTACAATTGGCATTGGATATGAAAATAATACGTCTTGCCTAGTGTATCTATTGGGGTATCTGCCATGATAGAATACGTCGGTTTTCAGTGATTTCATAAGAACAATGTAATTATACGTAACCTAGACATGTTATCTAAACGGTAACGGTGGTCGTAAGAGTGACCATGTAGCAATCTACTGACCAATATCAGGTATATCAATGCCCGATTATTTCTATTAGCGACCTGTTATGTTTCAATGAAGGAAAAAATCTTCAACCTTTTCACAAGTTTTCTGCTGTGAGGTATTTCACGCTGTGTTATAGCTTCATCCTTTACTCCTTTATGGGCGAAAGTTTCACCCAAGTTATTTAATGTATTTTCAAGTAGCAACTTACTAAGTGAATACTAAGTGAATACTAAGTGAATACTAAGTGAATACTAAGTGAATACTAAGTGAATACTAAGTGAATACTAAGTGAATACTACGTGAATACTACGTGAAAAAAGGCATGACTGTTCAAGATTTTATTGGATAATACCTTTGATGACAGACGCTAAAATTCAGAAACCTTTAACTGCCTTTTTGCATAGATTGAGATAACAATGTAGTTCAGACTTACCTTCGGCTCTAAATGCCTATCTTTTCATTCTCCGATTCATTACCTATACGCAGAGTAACATATTGCGATTCTCTTGAGATTAGTCGTTCATAGTTTGTGCCATTGTGTACCACGATGACAGATGTTGACACGTCCCTGTATTTAGTAATGTAATTACGGTTTGAAGAAAGATTAGTTTTTCCATAATACACACAATGAAGTTCTGGATTCTTATCTTTTGTACAGATAATTTTAACTGATTGAATGGGAGTCTACATAAAACGTACTGAGGATTGGTTAAAACCCTGAGGTGTTTTTGCAAGATTTATTTTTAAGTTTGATTGCATTAGGCATAGCGTAAACGAGCAATGAAACAGTGTATATCATGAGACTGCGCACGCAGTATTCATATTGAGGTAAGAGGAAATTATGTGCATGAACAGTGGAAGTATCCGTGATCGAGGAGATACTTTCCCTCCGTCCGTCACCTTTTTCCGTCATGGCAATGTAAGTGGTTTAGGAATACTAACAAATATCTGGACTAGATAAGATCCAATGGAAATCATGTCTTCGAAAGCTGTCCATGTTTGACTTTCTTTCAATGGCTACGAAACTTCCAATAAATCCGAAATCAAGAATTCCTGCAGTTTTATTTAACTATTAAATCAGAGTGTTTCATACACAAGTTCTTGAGACTTGCCACCTTTGTCTTAGCGTACACAGTAGAACACTTGCGCAATCTCTCCGTATCACATGAGAGTACATCGTTATCTGAAGATATCTACAAGGCATCATCTACTAAGAACTGATTTACATTACTGGCTTCATTATCACTTCTCCTGTAGAATTGTAATGTGGTACCTATCTACCTGTGTTCAAGATGCTTAGAGACGAGTCGTCCGAATGCCTTAATTCGAAGCATGCAATAGTCTTCAGTGTTAAGTGCAACACTGCTTCAGCATATTCACATCTAAAACAATGTATCACATCTACTACCTCGTCATTTGAAAGTTTTATATATGGCATCAACTTTTTTTTTAAGCTGGTAGAATCTAGAAGGCCTAATATTCAGACATTAGCGTCACATGTTAAATAGCAACATCAGGAACACATTTCGTTAAACACGCCATTGTGTAGAAACTGTAATTTGGAAATTGATATACAGCAGACCTAACTGAAAGATAGTGAAGAATGGAATACCATTTTTACGTGAACGATATCTTTTTGCTCCCTCCCCAGGCTTGCGCCTAGTTACATTCAGCTAATGAAGTCTAATGAAAAATTAGTTTGATGTAATGCGCAATCCCACCGTAAGGACTTAATAACAAACCCACCGATAGAAAAGCTCACTGAACGCCATTAACTTCAATACGAGCATCTTAAGAGCTATTCGTTTTTACTTGCTACCTTTATTTTCTTGTTTCTGTGGGTGACAAAGTGTAAAGATTTACTATGTTATCTTAAGTGTTCCGTTTTAGTATGGTGGTTCCACACACGTCCAGATAGCTTCGCTACCAAGCAACAGGATGATTAGCATAAAACGCTTTGACAGCGGCGGAGTTATTTCGAAAGACGTTATCGCTGCTATTACGCAACGTAATCCTCGCCCAGCGGTTGAGAACATTTCTCTATATGCACACTTCTCAGTACAGAACTTACAACACCGTCGATCTTAAAGTAAACCATCATTGATGGCCAATTTTAGAGCATGCTTTTTGTAAATAGCTTAGTGGCTTTGCCCAGTGGCTTCACCAATTTTAGCCATCCACCTGTTTTATTCACGATCAGTTGCTTCTTACCACAGTCGTTTGAAATTTAGTTAACATCTAACATAAGCTATCAAAATTCCTACTTTTTATGATTTTTAATTTTGTAGCTTAATTCTAGTGAGGAAGCTTCATGTCTTCAAAATTAGATTCATGCTTTATGGCCATCATAATGTAATTTCACAAGACTAGTTTTAAAGTCTGTTGGGATTTCTGGGAAGTATCCCTGTTTATTGGGCACTGCACTTCAAACTCAGTCATGTAAGATTCAATGTGAGAGGAAAGGAAGTCAGGTAGGTGAACAATAAATATGCTAACAAAGTGTCATGTTTTTATGTACTTTAATGAACTTTTTTCATCAAAATGTAATTCCCCACCAAGTTCATGCTTACCTAAATTATTTGGTAACAAAATAATTAAGCAGACATTGGGGAATGCAGGGAGTAACATTAGTGTCAGTCGAAATTGTTCCAGTATGTTATGAAACAACAGACAAGTACACTTGCCAAAAGGACCTTAATACAGAAGATGAAAACTTTTCTTAAATCAGACAGTTCAACCTTTAAGCAAAATACTATAGTATTCTCATAGCCAAAGGCTCTTAATAGTTAAGCAAATTACCAGTATGGCAAAACATTTCTTTGCTATCTGCAAACAAAATACATCTCTTGTAAGAAATCTTTAATTAAAATAACTATCTTCTTATTGCCTATTCCATACTGCCTAAATGCCACTTTAGAGGGATTGCAGCCTGAAGTTCTACCAATCTACGTGCTTACTCTACTGAATAATGTTACACGCTCACAAAGCCGTGCAATGTGCTCCAGATATGGTGTGAACATTAACAGTCACGAGTAACGACAATTGGCAGTACAGCACACTAATTTCCTTCATTTCTTTCTCACTGACGTTCTTTTGAGCAAGATCTTTTAAACCTTTGGCACCCGATATAATCATTTGTAATACGTTGAAAGGGGGACAGGGTCGCGAGCTAGTGCAAATCACGAGCCAGTGTCAGTTTAAACACATCTGGCTTCGAAGCCAGAGCACATTACAAGCGAACTTTGAAGATACACCTTTTCTCTTTAAATAGGTAATATTGATATATACACATCGATACAATTAATTTTTTTTTACTTAATCACTAGTGATAAGAAATGCTGTTTGAAAGTTTTATTACTTTAAAGTCAATACCATGCGTAATAAACCTAACGACAACCTATAACTTCACGTCATGCAAAGAAAAAATCTTATGCTTAATCACTCAAAACTTATCCGACGGTCATAAAGAAATGTTACTGAGATCTAATATTTGGAATATAATCAACAAAAAAGCAATATTCTGCACATTTTTCTGTCATTCCTGGTAAAGCCACGCAACTAGCAATCACACATACATAATAAAAGTTCCTAAAACTTCCAGTCACGCAAGAAAAGTGCTAACGAATTAGGAGAATTAATGTGCAATGCTCAAAAAAATACGAGTCTCACAGTTTGGGCATAATTTCACTGTGGAGACAAACGTTGACAGTCTTACGAAACAGTACTTGCAAATCTAAATTCATCTATGCTTAAAGTGCTCACACTTGGGCAAGAAATAAAAAATTGCCAAACACCGAACTAACGGAGAGTGTGCCTCTACCTTTCTTAAGATTAATTCTAACGTCTATTGTTCGTTAACTCTAAAACGATAAAAATTCGTGTTTCTCATGTTTTCTTAAAAATTTAAAATGTTTCCAAATTACTCAGGTAGTCTGTAAAAACCATCAGCTGTTTTTGTGATTTCATGGAACTATATTTATAAATATTACTTGCGACATTTTTTAAAGAAATTCTGAACACACTCTACAGTACCCGTTCAAAGTTGCACCGAACGTATTACGTCCCGCCTCTGGCTTCGTAGGGTCACTTCACGTGGAGTCATCCTTTTTTTAAAAAAAAAGGAATCTTCAATCGCGAAGCTTTTGTGCACTTCCTGCAAGCACAGCCTACATCCTAACAGGCCGGTTTCCCTTTCTCCTCGCGAGCGAATTTGCTCGCCTCAGCGAGGTCAACTGGCACGTATAACCGAGCAGTACGGAACCATCGTGACAGCCACACAAAGAGGCGGTTATGTAAACAGACGAAAGTTGTGCATTCCCAAGTATGGACTTTTCACCAAAAAAAAACTCACGTCTCCACTATTGTAACCGGCAGAGGAGAGATGGTAAAGAAAACTTGGCAATCTCCGTGCTGAATTTTTTATGTCCCTGAACTGTTCGCGGACGCTGTAAGTAACCTTTGTCAACAAGTAATTTCATACGGAAACAAACATGAGCATCAAGGGGCATAACGTATCATCACTCCGTTTACTTTGGAATACTCAACGCTTGTCTGCTGCTGTTGCTACTACTACTACTATACAAAACCTAATCTAAAATATCTGCAAGAAACTTTATGATTTCAAACCTCTTACCTACAATTTTTCAAGAAAACTTTCCATTACTTCAAAAAATCTTCAACCAAGTTACCAGATAAAAGCATTAAACATACTGCATATTGTAACTTCAGGCTGCATTCTACCTTATTCATGAAAAAGAAAATTGAAACTTATCCTCCTAGTAATTCAAAACAGCACAACCAGAAATTTTATTTATTTCTTTTGGAGCTTTTTTCACAGCCACACACCAAATCAATTTAAACGAGTTGTGTATCTCGGAATGGTTTGGTCGCAATTATTTTTTAGCGTAGTGTTTTTCCTGTTAAGTCCGTTTTGTCCACTTTTTTCGTCATTTTTCGTGCATTCATGCTATTAGAAAATATTTTTCCTCTTTTTTTTATGACTCAACAGTAGGTTCAGTGCCGCAACTTGACGTGTAGCCACGGTCACGACTAACTCGTGAAACAGTTTATGGGTTTGTTTTTTTAGCTTCCCGTCGCACAGTTTCTGGGTACGAGGCGGTAAGCGGCCAGCACCTCCTTAGCCGGCGGAGTGCGGGGGCGGACGACGGCCGCCGCGTTCACAGTTTGCAGAAGAGCTCCGCCGCTGCGGCTGCGACCGCCTCCGGGCGGCAGTGGACGCGAACGCGCAGCTGCGAACGCGAGCGCGAACATCACGAGGAGCAAGCGGCGGCAGCTGCGGCCATCCACGCCGCGGCGGCGCCGCCTGCGCACGTGCACGTGGGGATGACGGGCGCGTAGAACACGTGGCCGTGCCCCGTCGTGTACAGCAGCGTGGCGGTGGGCGCGGGGGCGGCGGGGGCGGTGGCCGCGGGGGCGGCCGCCTGGTGGTGCGCCGCCAGGAGCCGGCTCTGCTCGGCGAAGAGCACGCGGTAGGCCAGCTCCTCTATGAGGGCGAGCGTCTGCCGCCGCTCGTGGCCCATCAGGCACACGGTCGACTCCTCGACGACGCTGTGCAGAAGCATCAGGTACTGGTACTTGAGTTGCTCCTCGTCCGCGTCGACGAAGTGGTTCCACAGGTAGTTCTCGAGCTTGGCCCGCTGCTGGTTGATGTCCGAGAAGTCTATGAAGAAGCGCGAGCACATGTAGCGCTCGAGCGTCTTGATGTAGTCGGGCTGCGCCGGCCGGTAGTTCTTGACGAGCAGGTAGCAGTACTTGAGCAGGCCGCCGCCGCGGATCTCCTCCGGGTGCCTGGTCGCGATCAGCTTCTTGTGCAGGTGGTAGAGCGCCTCCTGGAAGTCGCCGTACACGGACTCGCCGACGACGGTCGGATAGAAGTTCTCGCCGATGGGCAGCTCGCTGCACTCGTAGAAGAGCAGCAGCGAGTCGAGCACGATCTGGAACGAGTCGACGGAGAACTCGAACTGGCGCCGCATCGAGTCCACGAACTTGAGCTCGACGTTCTTGTGGCCGCGCGAGTTGCCGAGCGAGATGAGCGACCAGCGGTCGCCGTCGTGGTTCACCTTCACCATCTTGGAGACGTACGCCTCCTTGAGGCTGCACGTGGTGATGCGCTTGCGGCTGACTCCCTCGGGCAGCAGGTCGAACAGCGAGCCCAGCACGGCCGTCTTGACGCGGTCGAAGTTGCGCCCGCCCGACAGCTCGACGGCGAAGATGAGGTCGAGGTCGTTGTAGGGCTGCGACTCGGTGGCGAGCACGTGCGATGCGGCGCCGCCGTTGAGGCGGATGTCGCGCACCCGGACGCCCGTCTCCGCCTCCAGCTTGGCGCGCACCACCGTCACCAGGTCGCGCAGGCGCACCTCCAGCGTGGGGAAGTTGCCGCGCCCGTGGATCGACACCACCTCGTCCATGACGTCGTTGAGGCGGCGCACCTGCTCGTAGCTGAGCACCGCCAGCCGCTGCTGGCCGCCGCTACCGCTGCCGCCGGTCGAGTTCTCGCTGACCTGGCTCAGGGTCTCCATCATGTTGACGCGCCGACGACGCTCCTCGCCGATCTCCAAGGAGCCACACTGCAACCGACAGAAAACACACCAGTCAGCATCGCTGCAGGAGACAGTGCTTACTAGCGCTGCGCACGCCCATAATCTATAGCAAGTGTTTGCGACATTAACGTCCAATGGTGGTACAATATTTTGCTGCCTTTCACGTTAGTGCTGCACGTCAGTCACAATAGGGCGAAGAAACTGGTGTCGGGAAATTTCGGGAAAAACATTGTTTGCGTTGCTGAAACGGGGCTACTAAAATATAGACTTTCACGGCCGGAATTATCATGTCCATTATAATTATCCGGGCTGTTATGCCGTGGTCGGTTGACGAATTCTGTGTCAATTCACAACGTTTCGTCTCCGACTGCGAGAGAAATCTTCAACGGGGTCCGTAGCTCGATGGAAGGACCAACACACCCACTGGCTCGCTACTGACTCGCTGAGCCAGTGGGTGTGTTGGTCCTTTCATCGAGCTACGGACCCCCTTGAAGATGTGTCTCGCAGTCGGAGACGAAACGTTGGGAATTGACACAGAATTCATCAACCGACCTCGGCATAACAGCCCGGTCAATTATAATGGAAACGGGGCTGTAACATCAGAACTGGAGAAAAATAAAAAACACTTTTGATTAAGTTAATCAGTAACACTATCAGATCCTGGCTATTGAATCTGAAGATGGTCTTTGAATGTCGAAAGCACGACTATCGCTGTGAATGAGTAAAAAATGAAAATACTTCGCAGAAGGGTGGATACATGGAAAACGTGCATGAACGGTGCACTGACAGATGAAGGAACAAAACGCAACATACACTTAGAAAACAACATGGTCGCTTTCCGCTTGTGTGTCACTATAGCGGTGTCAACCATTTTCATGCTCTACCACACTTCGAAATGTGAAAGTAACATGTGTCTCGTCTTTATGTCATGTATCTGGCGAGTTTTCTACGTCTGAAATGTTGTGATGTGCGGCTGGTCCCTGGCGGAGGTTCGAGTCTTCCCTCGGACATGTGTGTGTGTGTGTGTGTGTGTGTGTGTGTGTGTGTGTGTGTGTGTGTGCGCGCGTGTGTGTGCGCTTGCTTAGGATAATTTAACGTAAGTAGTGTCTAAACTTAGGGACTACTGACATTAGCAGTTAACTCCCAGAAGATTTCACACACAAATGTGATGAAACAAGTTCACGATGATCCACTCCGACGTAGTTTAAGCTGGAATATGCCTTACAAGATTTTAAGAATGGTCGAAAGAGCGAATTAGCTATGATGTCTAAGGCGTTTTCGACTCTCAGCGCAACCAAAGAAGTCTTAAAACTAAAGAATGTAAAACACAAACTTCCATCGTTTGATTGGGCCGATTTAAAATATATTAATAATCCATTGTATTTTAATTGTCAAGTCCTGTACTGCATAGCGCGTATCTGAGGACGGTACCTAGCTTCGGAGGTTAGTGTCAGCCCAGCAGGCGTGTAACCTCGAGCAGGCTCGAACTGACGAATTCAAAAGTAATGCCTCCTATTAATGCTGTTTCTCCATTACGATACTGTTTTTCATTCCAGCAAGGCTATTTGTAGTTTCCTTTAGCCATGAAACTTCATGGTGTTTTATGTGATATATCTAACTGTTCATGTTATGATCTAAAATTCCGATTAGTAAATGAATGCAAAGCAATCAGCCAGTTTGAAACTTTGACCAAGTATTCGACAGATGTAAACCAGACTTCAGAAACAAATTTAAGTAAAATTTCACACTGGGAAACACCTAATAATGAAGTTATCAATATTTGTTCTATGAAAATATGCTGTCAGTGCGTTTCATTGTATACATTATTAAACATGTTGGCCCCTATGGTAAGGGCTTGTCATGTAGGATTAGTTACAATGTAGAAATAAACCACACATGTCTTATCAATGTGAAATTTTAGTTGCATGAATTTCAGAATACGGGATTGCATGCGGCGAAACTATGACCAAGAGGTCGAATAAAATCACGTTTAGTTGCAACTAGTTGACAGCTTTGGGTTCATTTACTGGTCTGACGTGTTCGAAACTCTGAAATACTAATCATAATGGTAACTGGTCCCTTATGCCAAATATCCTGAACGACCGTATTTGACGTTTTAAACCATCAGGTAACTGATCTCAGGACGTCCACAGCCCACTGCAATCTAGACTGCAGCTTATGCGTACGAGGTTAGAAACCTAGTAATTCTAGAACCAATCAAACAGAAATGGTAACAAATGTAGAAATGGGCTACCGATGACTAACGTGTTCGGAGCATAGTTACCATTTCAGACTACGAACTTTGTCGAACTGAGCACTTTGCCCAACAAAGCTACTTAAATGAGAACTAAGGCGGTAAGGTTAACACTAGCGAAACCACACGCAAAGGTAACACTCCTGGAAGACTGTTTGTAATGCCAACATCGATCTTTGTTAAATTTTCTGGCTGTCCATAACGTCAGCAAAAAATTAAAGAAATGAAGGCCGATAAGGAACTACACGCACAACTGTCTTTTTGTCTGAAAAAATGTTTTAGAGTCATTATTACATTTGCTTGATACGCTGTCACTACAAATCTACAATCCTACTGGAAATTTTAAAACCATTCTCATTTTGATTCTTAACAATATAATGCAACCTCTTAGCGATTTTGTACGAACGTTCTCATACGATAGCGTACAGGTTTTCATCCATTGCAGCTGGCTAACCTCTGAACATTTAGACACTCTGGAGTACTCTAAACCAAACACTGTTTTGCTCGCAAAATGAAGTGGCAAACATTTCAAATGCAATTACTGTTTCAGTACCTTTAAGAAGCCGACTGTTTAACGGACTACTTCGCTGAGTCGAAAGTGAATGGAAACCTACTGACCCGTATTACAATTTACAGAGTCAACAGCTACGGAAGTAATCTTCGCACAATGCCGTGACTGTATTACTGCCTTTCTCTTGGGTACAGGACTGGGAGTAAATGCAGGTCTCCAACCACAATGCGAAGATAACGGTAACATTACGTATCGTGCCAGATAGCAAGACGTGTTCAAGATGGTGTAACATGCATTTCATCACGTCCTGGTTATTTGTGCAATTGTCTCTAAAAACAAAATTTGCGCGGTGGCAACAGCTGACGGCAGACAGCTCTAGGGATGTTTTTAAGTCGTTATCGCACATCCACAGCGCACTCAAGTCACTAACAAAGCTATAGTGTGTTCAGACCCATTGTCCACGTGAGTTTACTGACGTCTCGTTTCTGCTGCACTGACACGATCAATGTGAATTTCTCCAGTTAGTAAACGAGTGACAAAAGTTTGAGACCTCTTCTCGACGAGTTTCTGTAAGACTTCTGTTGATCTGTAGGTAATGAAGAGAAATTCAGCTTAAATGTAGAGTGTGAGTCGCCAGCCATGCAGCAATAGCGGCGTGAATCACAGTTCAGGCTAGCAGCACTGTTACGTAACAGCGCGGCTACTGGCCCACCACGGCGCGCGCAATCCTCTAACAGATGGCTCACAAAAAAGTGAAAAGCACGCCGCACCACGTACAGTGCTCTTAGGAGTACTGTACTAACGATGTTATGCACCAACACGAAGTAGGACGAGCGTACCGATGAGCACTCAACGAGCCAAGTCCATAGACGCGGACAACATTTTTACGGTGACGAGAAGCTTGTCTACTCTAGCACAGGGAAAGTAAGTTCCGCGATTATGTACAGCGTTACGACAATGGTATTAGGAGTGTTGTTGCTTAACCGATGAAGACTCGGGAATAAATTTCTAAAAAATTTAAACGTTGCGTCACAGAACCTCTATGCACCAAAAAATTAAGCACACGAATCAGGAAGATGAATGAGGTATGTACCGTGTTTAGTGAACTGCTCGCAAGGCGACTGTCAGCTGGAGCAGCAGCGTGCCAATTCCATGCACAGACCAGCGTCTACTGAACTAGACGCCGTAGGACGGAACGCAGTGCCTTCGTACGTATCCCAGCTCCGGCGTTGTCGCGCGCAACGTCGGAACAGAAAGGAAGCGCGGGCGCAGCAGTGGCTGTCAGGAGCGCGAAGCAGCCGAGTCGGCGGACAGCGGCGAACCGCGCGACGGGACACACGAAGAGCGCAACCAGCCGTCAACCGACGTCGACGAGCGGCCGGCGGTGACTGGCTGCTGCCGCAGGTGTGGAGGCAGAGGGGCCGCGCGCTCCCCACCACCGCGCCGCCACCGCCGCCGCGCCACGGCAGGCCCGTTGCCAGGCAACTCCGCGGACAGTGAAAGGACGGCCGCCTGACGTCACTCAACATGGCGTCCGGCCGCTGCCCGCGGCGTAGAGTAGACCGGAGCAAGGACTCTTCAGCGGTGCAGCGGCGCGGTGCCTCACCCCCCTCCCCACCCCCGAAACTCCCTTCTGACGTCACTGCCATCTGCGGAGGCGTCGCAACAGCCGCAGCAGTAAAGGACGACACGGAAGGCTTTAAAGATGACTCCCAGTGGTAACACCTGCCAAGCACGCTGGAAAATACCTGAAGTGGCATTACTTCACTGCATTTTTCCTATACAAAAATGTGCAGGAGCATTTCATTCGTCATAATTAGCGACGCCGGGAAGAGCTCTACAATCAATTTCGCCCTGCGGAATGCAGCGTCAAGCATGTCACATCTATTTCTGAACATTGACGACTGCTTGTCTATTCACTATCTAAGGTTTTTATGTTGGTAACGCCACGTCGCGGTCTATATGAAAATCTGATTCTGCTGTGTATAGTCGTGGCTGGTTTGCATTGTTGGATGTCAACAGCGCGTAGCGTTGCGCAGTTTGAGGTGAGCCGCCAACAGTGGTGGATGTCTGAAGAGACAGAGAGAACAGTTTTGAGAGCTGACGATCTGGACGTGTGTCCGTCAGAGAAACCAAATTTGTAATTATATATATATGTATATCTCTTACAAATTTAGTTTCCTATCAAAATCTTTCATTTGCTAACTATACCTACCGGTAGTTACTGCCTTCAGTAGTTATAATCCTTTATTTAGCTGGCAGTATTAGCGCTCGCTGTATTGCAATAGCTCGAGTAACGAAGATTTTTGTAAGGTAAGTGACTCGAAACGTTTAGGTTATTGTTAGTCAGGGCCACTCTTTTGTAGATATTATTGAAAGTCAGATTGCGTTGCGCTAAAAATATTGTGTGTCAGTTTAGTGATCAGAATAAGTAAAGAGAGAAATGTCTGCTCAGCTGTTTGAAAATCAAACATAAGGGGTTTACCAGCACAGTAATTAAAATTCTCAATTGCCCTCGTCCTATTCACCTGATTCGTCTCCAATGGACCTTCAGAACTGAACACAGTGAAGGAAAAATGCCTGCCCGCAGATACCGAACACTGGCAGCAATACTGAAATTTGTCATTCACTCTCGTTTGACGGTTCTGGCTTGATCACAGTAACGCGATTCCAAGTTAATAAGGCTGTAGCAGTTCAGAGTTCTATCAATCCAGTCCTCGTACCGTTTGTAGTTTATCATGGTACTAGCTATTTGTTTTTCTTCCCTTTTAAAGCAGTCAGCGACCGTGTTCGGACAAGTGATACCAGTGACGTCAGTAGTCTCGGGTCAGTTTCCGATTACTCTGTCTTATTTCTGGTATTAGGGTTGAAACCGGTTGTAAGTAGGCTGTTTATGTTTTCTCTATGTAAGTAGGCTGTTTATGTTTTCTTATTGGCAACGTTACGTAGCGCTCAATATGAAAATCACTGGCTGTGCTGTGTGCAGTCTGTGGCTGCTTTGCATTGTTGTAATACTCGCCATTGTAGTGTTAGGCAGCTGGCTGTGAACAGCGCGTAGCGTTGCGCAGTTGGAGGTGAGCCGCCAGCAGTGGTGGATGTGGGCAGAGAGATGGCGGAGGTTTGTAATTTGTCATGAACTGCTATATTTATATATGATGATATCAAGGTAAATACATTGTTCGTTCTCTATTAATATCTTTCATTTGCTAACTATCCATATCAGTAGTTAGTGCCTTCAGTAGTTTGAATCTTTTATTTAGCTAGCAGTAGTGGCGCTCGCTGTATTGCAGTAGCTTGAGCAGCGAAGATTTTTGTGAGGTAAGTGATTTGTGAAAGGTATAGTTTAATGTTAGTCAGGGCCATTCTTTTGTAGGGATTTTTGAAAGATTGCGTTGCGCTAACAAAATATTGTGTGTCAGTTTAAGCACAGTCTTGTATAATTGTTCAAAGGGGATGTTTCACGGTAAACTGTTCTAAGTTCATCCAGTGCCATCAAGCCATCAGTAAAGAGTATTTCCCATAACACTTTGCATGCGAAGCAGTAGTTCTCGGGGGTTTTTCCAGAATTTTTCACCCCTGCCCATGCAGCAGTTTCCACCTACCCCCAGCGAAGAATTAACATATTTTGTGCACTATTTATACCGTCACTGAGATATTGGGTGCAGCGAACAAGATTTAGAGGTACCAGCTTGCGAAATACTTTTCTGTTCGGGAAATATTTTTGCACAATTTCTGTATGCAAGCACGTAACGTATGTCTAATCAAGTCCATATGTGAACGAACGAACAACGTCATGTCACTGAAGTATCACGCAAGACTCCAATTTTTATCTGATAAGCAGCTCGTCTGCTCTCTCCATGGAAACTTCCCGGAGCACTAGGATACTTTTATCTTACATTTCCTATGGTACGGTGATTACTGCGCACGTTTGGAAACTGGAGAGCCGTTTATTCAACAGCACATCTGTGACTAAATACGCGGAAGTCTACTTTCAGTCAACATGCTGTCATAAGAATGACCAAACCGTTAGTTCGAACAGTCTACGGGTGTACTGCCGTTCCATAGTGTCGAACGGAAACAATATTTCGGGCGGCAGTACACCCGTGGACTGTTCGAGCAATAAATACGCAGGGAGAAGTCGAAGAATCACAAAACTTTAGTTATTTGCTCACTTGGCACCTGTGCGAGAAATTTCATTTCATTAGCACTCCTTATTAAACTTTTAATGGGTTAGAGTTAATCTTGGCCTTTTAGACGTCTTTGACGCTGCTGCTTTTACTATTCGATGCGAGAACCCATGGTCGACAGCAGCTACAGTTTCACACTTTTCCTTCTCTGGACGAGCGGCAGTAACAAATATTCTATGGAGTCCTGTTTTTGTTCTTAACACAACGAAGTAAAAATCAAGATTGGGGATAAAATCACTTTCCTGGTACTCAGCCCATTTTTGATCTGCTCCTCTGCGTGTGGTACTTTGTTAGTTAATACCTTAATATTTCTATATAAGCAGTTTAACTAAACTGTTCATGTGCTGAATATAACTGAACTGAATTTTGGCGAAAATTTTAATGACCAGGCAACCCCAAAATGATTAATCAGCAGCGTAACTTCGGTGGAAGGCTACAAAGCTGGCGGGAGATAAAACTAGCAGCCGTTCTTGGAAGGCCACTGTATGAACGTAAAAGTGATTCAATGGCAGACCTTCGCCTGCCTGCTGTCGAGATAACCCTAACGGTTATCTGTCACTGCTCTGACAAGCTCTCCACCGATTCTGCTTCAGTTGGCAACGAGAAGGGCCAACGAACCTTATCGCAGATAATCCAATTGCCTCTCCGCTTACAGCTCAATTGGCAAATCTGCCATTTGACTCTCCATGCTGCATTTGCAAGACTTTCAAGACACGTTCCGTAGTGCTGGAGAGCTTCTGGACACTAGTGAAATACGTAAACGAGCTTACACCGGCAGCCCGCATTTACCCACATAAGCGTTTTCTGAACGGATTCAGTTTTTTAGTTTAGCATTTAACGAAGGTTCGCTCCCCGATCTCTTAAGAGAAGTTCGGAATGTTTACCAAATACTTACATCATTGAGTAATTTATACCACAGAGTATCGGCTTTCTGCGCATTTTTAGCCCACAGGTTAAAGATTCAGCGCACGGAGGACCAGTTTTCTGACAGACTGCTTTATCTGTGGCACGTTACTAAATTTATGAAATAACAGTAAATATTCCCGCGTTGCATATTATGAAGCAGGAAGTTTAGAGAACGCTAAATTATCTCGTTGCTAGTTTCAGTTTTCGTGAAAGCTGCAATCTGCATGTGCTCCATTCTTGTTAGTAGCGATGTGACCAGTAAATGTGGTTCATACTTCAATGTATTATTTGAATTTTGTTTTTCAAGATTGTGCTTAGCTTTTCACGATCACGCATACTTAAATACCTTCAACGAAGGCCTGAATTATAATATGCCTCGTGAGGGTATCCTGGGCGGAATTAACTATGTGAAAGCAACTATCATTCGAATAGAAGTAGTGTAGTAAACATGCGCTCTGAAATTCGTACTTCAAGAGACAAGCACTATTTCAGCAGGTGGTGTGTTTCACAGTATCGGAAACTGTGTACTCGGCGCTTGTAAAGTATGCGTTTCAGAGCGTATGTTTACTAGACTTTCCTTTGAATGGTCGTTCCTCATTCCTGACTTCTGGCCATTCTTCCTGGGATACCACGTACATTGCTTTTGATTTCTATTGCTCATTTCTGTGACTTAAGGATGGAGGAAGATGGACATTCGAATCCTCCCCAAGTCTTTCCAGTTCTTCGTTTCGTTTCTTATTATCCAGAAATACTAATGCAGACCTCCAGAAGGAACCGCAGTATTTATATAGCGTCGTCACCAGGAACTAATGTTAGGTTAAAGACACTGGTTTCGAACTATGAAACCAACAGGAAGGTCTGACTTACAGAGTACCAGTATTTCAAGTAAAATGAGTCATTGAATTTGCTGAAACCTTCAGAAGATCGTGTTCGAAATGTCGTCGCATAATTCATTAGGAACTCAACACTAAAAAGTGGATAGGATGAAAATTGTTAGCTCCAATGTATCAAACGCAATTACGAACATCGTAAGCAATGGAGTGGTATCACCACGAAAAAATTTGGTACGTTACCGTTTGTCGTCTTGACGAAACCAAATCGACAGACTAATTCAACTTCGAAAGTACTCTCAGGTGAGGTACAGCGCTGTTACCACATTTGTGCTCCACTGGACAACATGTGAAGCTCTGCAAAGCTATTCGTGAATGTAGTGGCAGTTTATCTCCGGCGTGTACGTCAGTAGGCGGCAAGATACATCACTGTACCATTCATGGCTCCCTGGAAACCTCTACGTTAAAATACTGCGAAGCATATGCCAGGCTGGAAGTCATTAGAATGTAATTTAGGAGATTTAATTCGTCCACGAAAAAGGCTGCTTATCAGACGTGTTCATCCTATTTGTCAGTATTGCGGTAAGGATCTGACACCATTCTGAAGCTGCTTTAAGATGGAAGAGCTAAGATCCAACGGAAAGGCAAATTTCGTCGCTGGGTTCCTTAGCGAACACGAAAACTTCTTGCAGTAGACTGGATAATTGGACGTTCTAAAGCCTTCAAAAATTTCGAGTGTAGTTAGATTTCACGAAAGAAATGGGTAACAAATGAAGAGGAAATGTAAGTAAGGGTAAGAAACGAAGAATAGGATTCAGGTTATTGTACTTTCGAAGCACTGGTAGTACTTTACAAAATAGAAATAGCTCCACCTGTAAAAGGAAGTTAATATTTTTGCCACTTTTGAACACACCACACGCAAATACGAATTTCAAAAACACGTAAGTGAACGTTAGTACTTTACAGTTCGACCCATGATCTGTCGTATGAAGAGATTGCTGAAAAGATCTGAATGAACTAAATTTTAAGTAAGTTGTACATACGGTGTGTTTTTCCGCCACGTCCTGAAGAGTGTTATATGATGACCCAGAGGAAATGACATTAAGTGGTACTGGGCACTGAAATACGTGAACGGGTAAAGATGGAAACTTATGCCGGATCGGGACTAACCCGGATTTCTGTTTTTATGACCGATGGCCCTTACCGCTTCGGTCATCTGGACACGGTCCTTGACACAAATTTCCTAATTATACAGTACTGGCGCAGTGCTCCTGCCTATTCACCTTGTCACTCGCAGGAAATTGCTGATTCCCGTAAGAGTTCGAGCGTGTTCGTACACTTGCACTGAAGGGATCATTGGGCCTTCTCGCCCTGATTATACGTATGTCGCCTCTATTTTTCAGATCATAATCGCTTAAGGCTGCAGGATCAAAAATGTTGCATTCTGTCAGGCATGTCCGACAAGATGATCACAGAATTCTAACCTAGGACGGGGCAGCATAATGATCATATGCACGAAGTAACTCTTACGGTAATCTGCGAATAACTGCAATTACTGAAGGTAAAGGGGCAGGGGCACTGGGTCACTAGTGTACGTGGTGGTTGCTGGTTTGGAAATTTGAGTGCCAGGGACCGTAACCGGATGGGCAAGGCTAACACTTCGACCGTTAAAGAATTCTGAAAAATATGTAAAAATCTGCGAATCGGTTGCATAGATTTTCTATATACCTTGACCATGTTTCGTCACCTCTAGTGGTGACTTCATCAGAAGATATGTTAATTACACGAAGAACATAACGTCAAAGACGTACCATGTTCCAGTCCCTGTTTGCCACGCATTCTTAACTTTCACTAACGATGAATTTCAATGTCCAATTAGCATTCAAAGCGCATTTCCTTTCGATCATAATTACGAAGTCTGTAAGCAGTTCGCTTCGAAGTCTCTGGTCCTGCGATAGTACATTTAAGTTTTGAGCAGATAGTGCGAGAGGGCACACTGTGCTCCCCTTCTTTCCACTGACACTAATTGGACCGAAGACCTTTCTTGCCGGTCGGAGTGGCCGTGCGGTTCTAGGCGCTACAGTCTGGAACCGGGCGACCGCTACGGTTGCAGGTTCGAATCCTGCCTCGGGCATAGGTGTTTGTGATGTCCTTAGGTTAGTTAGGTTTAATTAGTTCTAAGTTCTAGGCGACTGATGGCCTCAGAAGTTAAGTCGCATAGTGCTCAGAGCAACTTTTGAACACCCTTTTTAATATATAAACACTTCATTCCGTATTACTTTACTGAGACTATTCAGCAGTATCTAAGTACACAAGTTTCGCGCGAGCTGAGGTCCTTGGCTGGGAGAGACTTTTATCTCGTCGCTGCAGTCTTCGAGCTACCTGCTTGCCGCTTAGAACAGTCAACCAGCTTACCTGCGTGCTCAAAGGACCTGGGAAGTCTACTTCCGCACACAGCTACAATGTTTCACGAAAGGGAGCAGATTATACCGGACAGTCGGACTTGCCCTGTTTTCGAACTGCTGCTAGATGGCAGTTACGGTTGCAGGTAAGTTACGGGACTCAGCAAAGTCTTTAGCTAGACTGACTTCGCGTAATTTATTGTGTGTGGGCAGTATGTAATGCCATTCGTTTCGTGTTATGTGCGCCAGAAACTGTATGTTATGTTTATGGAGTTTCTTTCAAAGGGAGCGTATTGGTTCGATTAACCATAAAATGTGTCGAGCTTCGAATTTCAAAGATTGTAGTGTATATTAACGTAGGTTTTTTGGCGTGGGAGTGGAATCTATGGACAGTCGCGGAGAGCAGAGTACGCGGGTAACTGGCCGGTCGGCAGGCAGTGGGCGAGTGTATCCTTAGCCGCGGCGGAGCGGGCTGTGAGTGGCTGGCCTGGCGACTTAACTGTACCTGTCCGCTTGCGCAACCCGCGCTCTCGCTCTCGCTTCGCCTGCAGCTGCGCCGCTGCACTCGTTCCACTTACAGCATCGCCAGAGCGCGCCGTCGCCCACAGCCGGCGTGCCGTTCGCGACACCAACCGCGTCTCGAGCGAAGCACGGCCCAACTGTAGACAGCTGTCACAGCGACTGACAGTCTGCTGAACGGAGGAACGCGAAACAATCGCTTCGGTCAGTAGTGAGACCAGATTGAAAAATGCTCGTACCGTAGTAAAAAAAGGCGGATGTGTCTTGGGCAGAGTTAGGGGTACGAAGGAAGGGAACTAGGTTTTAGACTATCTGGTAGCTTCGGAGACGTGTAAACCAAAACAAGTGGACATATTTGCGCTTTTTTGCTCTTCAGTATCCATACCCGTGCCACGTGTAATGCATCGTGTTAAGTAGCAATATACAGGGTGTTCTCGAAGAGCGTGCAAAAATGTAACAGCACAAATAATGCTCCACTGAGTGATTATTTTAAGTGAGAGGCGCACTCAGCATCGTGGTCATCAGCGCCCTCACGATATTTCAACAAGCTGATATCATGGTCCCACATATGGAGCAATTTAAGTCTGCCTCCGTTCCCATCAAATTTCGGGATGAGGCCTGACAGTTCACAAAACTTCGCCACTCTGAACACTGGAATCAATATCTGCGAGGTAGCGGGCACATCTCCATCGAGACAGAGGGCTGCCTTAGTGTCCGTATATACGAGTCACGTTGCCAGATTATGCTGCAGTGAGAGTGAGACGCCACAAACTTCTGATTGCAGTAGAAGCAGAAATGTGTGTTCTCGCACCGCTCATCGTACAGGGCGTTTCAAAAATGACCAGTATATTTGAAACGGCAATAAAAACTGAACGAGCAGCGATAGAAATACACCGTTTGTTGCAATATGCTTGGGACAACAGTACATTTTCAGGCGGACAAACTTTCGAAATTACAGTAGTTACAATTTAACAACAGATGGCGCTGCAAGTGATGTGAAAGATATAGAAGACAACGCAGTCTGTGGGTGCGCCATTCTATACGTCTTTCTGCTGTAAGCTTGTGCTGTTCACAACGTGCAAGTGTGCTGTAGACAACATGGTTTATTCCTTAGAACAGAGGAGTTTTCTGGTGTTGGAATTCCACCGCCTAGAACACAGTGTTGTTGCAACAAGACGAAGTTTTCAACGGAGGTTTAATGTAACCAAAGGACCGAAAAGCGATACAATAAAGGATCTGTTTGAAAAATTTCAACGGACCGGGAACGTGACAGATGAACGTGCTGGAAAGGTAGGGCGACCGCGTACGGCAACCACAGAGGGCAACACGCAGCTAGTGCAGCAGGTGATCCAACAGCGGCCTCGGGTTTCCGTTCGCCGTGTTGCGGCTGCGGTCCAAATGACGCCAACGTCCACGTATCGTCTCATGCGCCAGAGTTTACACCTCTATCCATACAAAATTCAAACGCGGCAACCCCTCAGCGCCGCTACCATTGCTGCACGAGAGACTCTAGTGCACAGGATTGATGACGGCGATATGCATGTGGGCAGCATTTGGTTTACTGACGAAGCTTATTTTTACCTGGACGGCTTCGTCAATAACCAGAACTGGCGCATATGGGGAACCGAAAAGCCCCATGTTTCAGTCCCATCGTCCCTGCATCCTCAAAAAGTACTGGTCTGGGCCGCCATTTCTTCCAAAGGAATCATTGGCCCATTTTTCAGATCCGAAACGATTACTGCATCACGCTATCTGGACATTCTTCGTGAATTTGTGGCGGTACAAACTGCCTTAGACGACACTGCGAACACCTCGTGGTTTATGCAAGATGGTGCCCGGCCACATCGCACGGCCGACGTCTTTAATTTCCTGAATGAATATTTCGATGATCGTGTAATTGCTTTGGGCTATCCGAAACATACAGGAGGCGGCGTGGATTGGCCTCCCTATTCGCCAGACATGAATCCCTGTGACTTCTTTCAGTGGGGACACTTGAAAGACCAGGTGTACCGCCAGAATCCAGAAACAATTGAACAGCTGAAGCAGTACATCTCATCTGCATGTGAAGCCATTCCGCCAGACACGTTGTCAAAGGTTTCGGGTAATTTCATTCAGAGACTACGCCATATTATTGCTACGCATGGTGGATATGTGGAAAATATCGTACTATAGAGTTTCCCAGACCGCAGCGCCATCTGTTGAAAATTGCAACTACTGTAATTTCGAAAGTTTGTCTGCCTGAAAATTTACTGTTGTCCCAAGCATATTGCAACAAACGGTGTATTTCTATCGCTGCTCGTTTAGTTTTTATTGCCGTTTCAAATATACCGGTCATTTTTGAAACACCCTGTATATTTAACAGGGGGTAAGAGGGTGTCACTGTTCTGGGGGGAATAGAATTGTCTTACAAAAACCGCACGTATGTCAACTTACTTTGACTTCAAGCATCTTAAGCTGTAAAGTCTTAAACCTAGTTCCTTTCTCACTTTTAACTCTGCTCACAACATTTGCCTTTTTTGGTGCCACGATAGCTTTTTTCGTTCATCTTACGAACACCACCATGATTGACGGTAGACCGCCAGAGCTTGGCAACAAACTTACATCTTTGTTGACTGGTGACGTACGATCAGGTATAGGTTCATTTATGGTCTTTCGAACTGTGCTGATTACATCATGCAAACGGTTTAAGCCTTCACAGAACGACCATTAAGTACACGTATTTGTCTACGTTCTTAGAAAATTTGAACAGATTCGCAGAAGTTTGAAGTATAGAAGTGGCTCGTGTCATCTCCCTGAAAAAGTTTGGCACGTAAAATCCGAACGGTGTACATAGGAATAGTGCCATTAGCTGACCATTGAGTGGTGCAAATTACAATCTGTTGCGAAAGGAATTAATCGATTATCAAATGCGTCCGGGCGCCAACTGATTCTACGTTCAAACCTTGCTAATTATACTGTGACATGGGCACAGTAAGACGTTCGAACGGATATGCAAATGGTCGCTGGTTGATTCTGGCTAAACCAAGAATATTTCATTTCATCCCACGTTCATAGTTTACAGAGGAACCAAGCACGAAGACCCACAAACCGCGATTCTGCCCGCGGGTTTCCCGGATGTTAGTTGCAGCCCTCGCGCGCTCTAATGATGACCAGATAAACTATTCCGGAGAAAATTTAGGAACACATGAAAATATATTGACCCTACGACGTGTTTGGAATACGCACTGAAGAAAGGTACACCTATGTAATACTTTTAGATTTAGAGAGATCCAGACAATGTTGACTGGAATGCACTATTTCTGAATGTACTGCTGGCAACATGCAGGAAGCGAGGAATTGTCCCCCAACTTGTACAAAAACCTAACTTTAGTTTTAACAGTAAGGATATGGGAAGAAAGGAAGGAAGGAAGGAAGGAACAGCTGAAAAGGGAGTGAGACAAGGTTGCATTTCATCCACCCCTTTTCTCGATCTGTACATTAAGCGAAGGGTAAGGGGAAACTAAAGAAAAAATCGCGGAGGAATTGAAGTTCAAGGAGAAGAAAAATATCTGAAAATTACAATATCGTCATGTCTCAGACGGCAGACGACTGAAGGGGAGTTGACGAAATGAGTAACGTCTAGAAAGAAAGTTTTAAGATAACCAGGGTAATAGAATTAGTAATGAGATCAGGCCCTACTGAGCCAATCAGTTTAGGAGTCGAAACGAATTAGGTGCGTTTGCTATTTGAGTGTAAAAATACCTTATTGACGAAGCGAAAATTATAAACGCCAACAAGGAATGAAAAACGTTTCAGAAGAAGAAACGCTTGTTAGCATTTAGCAGAAATTTAAGTGTTGGAAGTCCTGTCAAGGTATCTGTCTTGTGTTAGTCTTACGGAAGAAGACGATGGGCCATAAGCAGTTCGGACAACTCTAGAACCGAAGATTTTTTGAAGGTGTTTAAGATTAATAAATTTTATTGTACAGGTAGTAAGAGAAATTTCGAAGTAGTCTAAATGGTTGCAGCTTGGAACATGCAATTGTCTTGTAGCACTTAAATGACATCCCATTTACAGAAATGATTGTACGAAAATGCTAATGAATCAACATGTATCGATGATGTCCAAGAAAAGAAATACGCCTCATAAGAACAGTTCGAAAGTTTTAGTTCGAATTTCGCTAAGAATGTCACATTGTCCAACAGTATGAAATTTTTGTTCAACTTCATGTAGTAGTGCGTTTTTAAGGACGAAGCCCTTCGTTTGAGTAATGGGATCAATATGTGAACACAGAACTTTTTGAATGACAATACATCTGGCGAAGTTATCAGCAAAATTTATACAGGAACACTAAGCATTTGTCCAACATCTGCCCTAGCTTAGACTTACTTGGACTCACGGTTTCCTGTATGCACGTTGACAGTAAGTGCGTATAAAATTATCTACTTCGTGAAATGTCGACATTACTTTTTGGTACCATTGCACTTTGATGTATTCTGTTGGCGAAGCCTTCCTTCGATCAGTTGCCGTATGTTACGAACGATCAAGTAAGAGTTTAACTTTTGTTGAAAGCAGAATCTTAAGGTATACGTTGGAAGAAGAAAATCGACAACACCCATTCCCAAGAAACGATCCCGGCATTCGTTCACATTCTTCACTACCTAAAAACGCTATTTACGTTAGGAAGATTAAGTAGTCAGAGTCAGCTGCGTCAAATGCTGGCGAATGACTTTAAAAACCCTTATTTCACTGCTGATTGAAAGGAAGCTTTGGTGCGGCACGTTCAGGAAACCAGTTTAGACAGGCCTTTACAGCTACGTCTGAATGAGACCCAAACGAATTATTTTTCCCCGTGGAAAATTCTCTTCCGAAATTACATTAATAAACAGTTTCTAAACTGCACGTCATGTAACGTTTATACAGAGGCATGTTTCTTAAGTTCACTATTCCCTGTGTCAACATTAATGGTAAAACTAGTATCTTACTACGCAATAAATGTAGTTTGTATTATCTCAGTGTCTTTCACAGGACATTCATTTCGGAATTTAAAACAGGACTAAAGCATGCTAAAAATTGTTAAGACGCTTCAGCAAGTAATAATCACGTTCTCGGTATGTTACAGAAGTGCTTATCTGTTAACATAAAATTATAACTGCCTTTCTGGCAGAGGCTCTTTAAGGTATGTATTTGCTAAAGGAGTACCACCTGCATGATAGTGAAGTGTTACATAAAGCCTTCGTAACCACTTTGGTAAGTAAATATTTTTCATGATTTACTTTCGTATTCCCTATTTAGTAACCGGTTCTGCCCCCAGCGCTGTTACTTTGTTCGGAAATACTGAGTTTAATGAAGTAACCACATGGACAACTTACTCTGAAGCATCTTCAATAGTTAATAACATTCACTTGATGGCTCTATTCTTTCCGTCAAATATATTTAAGGAGTAGGAAGTATTAATTTTTGTGAAGCACGACAGTTGTGCTAAGGCTGAAAAATAAGCGGGCTTGACGGCGTCTATGTATACGAAGTCAACACGTATACAGGGCACCATCCGTGACTTACCATCTTGTTAAGTGAACTTCCCACTTTGCTCAATTCCCTTACTTTTATGACTAATTTGCATCACCCGTCCGTTACGTCAGTTCTTTCTACCTTGTGCCAAGCAACCATATGCCAAGGAAAATGGCGCTCCGTTTGATTGGAAATTAGCAATTTTCGTAAGGTCAGCACGATGTTTTTGATTCATGTCGAAGTCTGTCGTATTACCGATTTTTTATAGCTCTATTTGTTTGTATGGACACCAAATTGTGAGCGCACTTTCTTAGCCGTTCGAGTAGAGCTTGTGGCTTATTTTCACGTTACTTTCTGGAACGTCATATTGTGGTAAGACTGGCTTTCGTGCCACTTGCATCCCTGTGGGACTCTAAACATAGCCAACAGTTTTTCGGGTCTGTAATTACGTTAAGAGATGATCTAACTCTTTACTCTTTGTAGTCTATATATCCTTCCAACGTAGAGCAATTATCCACCACTTCTGAATAATTTTCAGTAAATATACCGAGTCAATTGGCTGACGCTATTAACAAAGAACCCACGAACAGAATCTACGTGGGTCACTGCACGCCGAAGTGCTGGACACGTAACGGGCAGCTCACTTTGGGTGCTTTTGTAAGCCAGTTGCAGGGTTCTCCCGCAAAAAATTACTTCCCCACTGTGACGGCTGCTCGCTCGTAACTTAATAGACTACAGTTCGATGGCGTTTTGGAAACTACCTGAAGAAACTTTTCAGCAAGGTCTATGCTTTTCAGGAAGCCCCATTTTCAACGGTATAATAGCCTATTGCACGTATGCAAATTTGTCTTTAGGTTACGCAACGTTGATGATTTTGTACTAGCTACATGAACAACGAAGTTCTTTATTATTGCACTACCGTAAAGCTCACTACAGAACTGTACACTTCACGTTTCTCTTATATTACACTAGAATGTATCTGAAAGATTACGCGATTCCACAACTCATTTGTGCTCTTTAGACTCCGCTGCAAGCACTTGCAAACAGTCGAGGAGACACGCCATGGGCTTCACGAATGAAGTGGTCAGGGGGGGAGTGAGACACCCGTAACTTCTTGTTGCCACTACACAGGCAGTCACACACGCTCAGCGCGCGTCTCCGCGTAGCACGTGATGAAGCCGGCAGTGTCCGGCGTGTGACAGTAACCCGGCTGACGGCGGTGCAGCGGCAATTGGCCACGGCCCGCACCCTCGGCCTTGCGCAGACAGGCCGGCGGTCTGCGGGTAACGGGACCCGACCCGGGCAAGGCCGCCGCCGCCGCGGCGCAACCGCCCAGGAATGCACCTCAGCTCACTTTCACACGCAGTTCGGCTGACGCCTTAAAGCCGGCTCGCGGATGCGATAACCGCGCCGCATCAGCCCCATCCTCACGCAACAGCCATCTGCCGGCAGCCCAACGAATACTTAACTCCCAGGCTCGTCTCTGTCGCTCGTGGTACGGTGTTGGTAGCTTCTGACTTCGCTCCGCGACACCCTCGTATTCTTTTGTGCACTGTTGTTAAGGAGGGAACTTACTGAACACAGCCGAATCGTACCTGCAAGTTCCCGAATGATCTTACCAACTATATCTGAACACTGTGCTTTTACCTTCAATCCAGTTGCCGACAGCTGAAGTTAACGCTCGGTTTCTGCCTTAAACTACTTTTCAAGTGTCAGTGCCTGTAACATAGAATCAGCGATGCTGCTGCAAGACAGACGGCTCGTGGTACACTGAGGCAATGATACAGTACTTGCTTCCAAGTTAACAGTCGACGCCGAGACTTAAGTGGGAAGTGTTAAGAGTTTTTTAGCGGCCATATTGAGATCATTGACAGCGAAAGGAAGCACGTCTACAGTTATTGTAACGGAAATTGGTGCTCGCACGACTACTTTTATGATTGGTTTCAAACAGACCACTGGAGCAAAACCCAGATTTGATAGAACTTCATATCAGTAAGTCCATTTTTGCTAATTTACGACTCCTTTGTTTTAGGCATTATCGGTCCTTGCAGAATTGATCACATGAAATGATGGGTGCTTGAAGACGATGTCCCTGCGGTTCCAAAATGAAACCGCATTCTTAGAACATTTTTTTACTATTCGCCAATTTCTTTTAATTGTTGCTTACACTTATGACGAATATAACTGTTGTCATAATATTTAATGTTAAATTTGTTTTCGTATTGTTGGGACTCAAAAGGTTGAACGTGTACAAGCTTAACAAGAAGCCACCTATTCGAGGATGGCATCGCAGAATCACTTTTTTTTATAATTAACTGAACCCTTGTTAAACACATTTCGCGAAGAGCATAGGAAATGGTATGACGATTGATGATACATAGAATAAGGAAGGTGTAAACATTTATATAAAATCCTGAACCATCTGACATTTTCTTCGTGTGTGTGTAGTCTTGCTGCTCTGTAGGTGTGTGTGTAATTCATGAATAACCATCTCAGTCGCTAAAATTTAGTCGAATTCTACTTCGCCTCTCTATACCGTACATTGTGCTGTAGTGAAGCAAAACAGTGGTGTTGCTTCAACACACAACAACGTAAGTTTTAGTTTCTCTGCTTACACAATAAAATTACAAGTTTCTAAAAATCTGAACTGTTACTGTTCTGTTATACAAACTTTAAATATTCATTGTAGCTTTGTGATTGGTTGCATTGACGGTCCCCATATTCGATAACAATGTCAGTCTAGGGAGCTTTCGTTTCATCACGGTAACGTTTCTAATTTTTAGAATCCAAAACCAACTTACCAGTTCTGTCACTGTTGTGCCTAATTCAGCGTTATTCGGTGTAGACGGGGCTGAGAAACATGCCAGATAGCAATCAACATGCGAATTATCGTAGTGATAGTAATGGAGCTTGCAGACATAGCGTTGGTATGAAGAGGCGTACGCTCTTTGCTACACGCTGGTACTTCGTAGCTACGTGCGGCCGTTTAACCTTTTCTGTGTCAATACAGGGTTGGTCGTACCTGCCAAGAACCGTTTCACTAGCATGTACAGTAGTGTTTGTCACCCACCGAGGAAGAAAGCCATCGCTACCCGCGATGGAGCAATGCTTCGCTTAGGGTGGGGACACGGAAGCGCCCTCGACATTGCGTGGCTATAGGAGGTTGCATCGTTACGCATGCAGTGCCTCCTGAAATGAACCATACGAAATCAGCGGCTGACAATTTATTCTTGCGATAGATGTAGCTTATCGTGCGTTAAAACAGCGACAATTTACTCTATGAAAGTAGTACCTCTTTTTCCAGGTACGCGGATCTAGCCTTTGGCGACGATGCAGATCTCGTGAACATTGATATCTGCGTTACAACAAAAGAGTCTACGTGCAATCCGATTTTGTAATTATGTGTACGAAGTTTATGGACGAATCAGAAAAGGTAATACAAACTTTACCAAGATGTCTACCTGGCATGGGAACTACCGGTAAGTATGCCTTAGTATTTCCTGGATTCCTAACGGCGTGCCTGCTCGCTCATTCAGTAACTTAATGGGGTAGTTCCCTCTGTCGTCACTGTCAAACCATCACCTTAAGAGCTTTTCTAGGTTAAGAAGAATGTATTTGCACAATGTTACGTTCTTGTTTTCGATTGAAATTATTTCTACACAATACGGACGTGCACTAGGTTACAAACACCTTAGTCTTACACACTGCACACTTATGAATCGATTCTTACGTGTTAGCGGGACAGTCTTAAGCTTCACGGATTGAGAAATTTAAGAAACTATTTCCGCGTTCTGGCAAATCCATCATCGAACCGGAGACATTCCTTTCACATTTGGCGGCCTTAAGGTAGTTTGTTGGTAAAACCTACACAGTGTGCATTATGTAAGCTCAACTCGAAACATGCACTAATCCTACACTTATTTTTCGGTTAATGTACTGAACGCATCTTTTCGGAAGATAGCAGCTTCACTACATCCATACACGGTACAGCCTTTCACTAGTGCATGTGCCTCCACAATTTTGCATTGGGGCCACTAATGTGCACTGGAAGAGAAAGAGTCCCAGAAAATCTCTAGACAGGCAGGGACACACACTTATTCCTCATTTTGCATCCTGTACTTCGGTATGGCGATGTTAGTTATGCGGTAACTTCCATGCTTCAATGTGGAATGTGCTTTTAAGTTTAAGAAGTTAACTTCAGCACCTGTTTACATCTCAAAACCCCGAATAGCCAGTATCCTCTACTTCGTTCACTAATATTCCAAGCCTATTTACAGCGGCTCTTAAGCATACTTTGTCTCTTTAGAAGTTGTGGTTTACTGTAACTTCGGTATAGAAACTGCGTCTCCTTATTTGCTCCAACCTCATTTTCAGTTTCACAATAAGGAGTGCCTGAAGCTGTGCCATATAATGAGACTGCTATTTCTTTTAGTCATTCCCATCGGAATCAGTGAATACCTTTCAGGACTTAGTGGTTACCCTCCCAGAAGGTCGCAGCTGATGCATTATACAAACCTGTAAATATTTGCCTTAGTTACTTTAACCTACGACAGGCAGGTTATCACCTTTTAAGGCGGCACGTATTAATTTGTTCGTACTTACTGATTTGCAGTGTCACTATACATCGGGAACCCCGCGTCGTATTACTATAGCACGTTGCCAGAACCCGAAACAAAATAACTCTGACCAATGATAAATTTGAGTACTCTGCGGTAATACATTCCCTGCAGCAGTGGAAATCTGGCAGCTGTCACGCAGTCCTGACAGCAGTTTAAGTGATCAGATTGACACGACAGCTGCTCTATTTCCGTTGCTGCCGAAAACTAATTACCGCGGAATACTCCGATTTATCAGTAGTCTGCGGCGTATTATTTCGGGCCCTGTAGTGACGTGCTACGGGCTTTTATTTCAAACAAACCGAAATTACATAATTTTCTTCGTGGTGATAATTAGCATTTTAGAACTACTTGTTTTCAGCAGGCCTATACGATTATTTTATGAATCGTAGTACTACTACTACTCCAGAGTACCAACAACTTTTCGCCGTCTTTGTAGATGCGCTACACTTCACAATTCTCCCTATAAATTCCTTCAGTTCACCTTCCACATCCGTTTTATGTATCTGTTCCGATTTGTACCCACCACTGGATTACTCCAATACGCTTAATCGATGTAGGCGGGCTTACCACTTACGTTGTTACGTGTTTTGCAGAGGCAAACGTGTAGCGCACTTTTCCTTAACACTGGTGAAGGGGGAGAAAGCTGCTGTGCTTCACCAGTGTTGAAGTTCTTTCGGTATTCTTTGCCTAGTAGACATAGGATCATGCATTTTGTTATTCAGGACGGCGGAGCCTGTTCCGACATCCTATGACTGGGGAGGGGAGGTTGACAGCAGCCAGCCATCCTGCTAGTGCATGAGTTAAGTCTTGTGCCTTCTGTGGCAGATGAACTGTATTGAAATGTTTACCATTTTTTAAGTTTGGAATTAGTCATTCGTTGCATTACTTCTCGAATACCAAAAATTTAAAATCCTGAAGTGAGTTCATGGCTGCTTGTGTGGAATTACAGTCATCTAGTTTTTTAGTTTAGCGTCACCGTTCACTTTTACAGCAGGAGGTTGATCGGAGCAGGGAGCAGTTAGCTGACTTGAGGTGACAGTCTATCAGAGAGTCTTTACTCCAATTTGGGTGCAAGAATGGTTTCCTCTGAAATTTAATGAATTAGTCACTTGCCCTACAGGCTGAACTGTTATCCTGTTTCACCCTGGTCATGATTACTGGCTGAAGTTGCTTCCAGTCAGCTGCAGTAATCCGTTTACTGTTTATTTTTCTACTCTTGTGGTTGGATCTCTAAATGTTTCTATCCACCGGTTGTGACCAAGATTTCCGGAACATTTCCCTCGGTAGTGAGAAATGGTTCCAGTGGACATCTCTTACATACTCTGAACCCGTATTTCCTTTGCCCCAATACCTGCTCTTCTAGCATTTGCCTGTGAAACCCCTGGCTCTCCAGTGGGTCATAACCAACTGGCTTTATCCTTATGAGTAGGGAATGGAAAGTGTTTAACGCCGCAGAGAACTCGTCCACATCTGCCCGTGAGTGTTAATATTCACATTAATGCGTCACCAAACGTGCATAGATTAGCAGCTAGACAGATTTGCGGACGAGACGAAGGAACGTTTAGAAATTTATAACCTATTTAAGTTAACAGGGAAATACACATTTCCAACCGCTGCAATATTGCCATGAGTTCTACATGAGGACAAAGGTTACAATCAAAGTACAGTTACTTCCAGAAGTACAGCGGGAACTGTGATTTCAGTATGGCAGAGGAACTTCTCAGATATTCTAATACGCTGGTGCGGAACGTTTACGGTGGAGAAAGTTACGCCCATTTCGGCCTCCATGTGCAAATCTGGAGTTGTGAAGGAAAGAAAGACGTATGGAAGAGTTCCTGTATGTAACGGACATAACAGGACACGGTCAGAAAAGATGGAACAAGTGAGAAATCCGTAGTGTTGATGTTGCAGAATTCGTTCAGTATGAGCAGCGGTGACGTCGATTGGATGCTATATGGCACCAGATTCGCACCTGCTGGCTAAAGCTATTTTCTTTCCAGCGTAAACCGGTTTAACGTTTACGCATTAGAGTTTCGCTGCCGTGCCATAATTTCAGCCCACATTGGACCTGTGCGAGTAGCTACACTTTAATTACAACCATCCTATACATGGTTTCATTAAACGAAATTTACATTGGCATATCAGTAAATACAATGGACCATGATATGGGGATAATCTCCTTGGATGAGAGAGAGAGAGAGAGAGAGAGAGAGAGAGAGAGAGAGAGAGAACGAACCCAGTTTAAAAGCAATCCAGCGTGGCCGCAGTAAGCAGGCGGTGATTAACGCCGGTGAGGACGCCGCAGAGCGAACTGGGCGCCGCTGGCAGCGGGGCGGATAGCGCGGTATTTCGTAACGTCTCATCTGCCGGCGCGCATGCGCGCGAGCGCTGACGAAAGCGGCAGATATTCGCGCCTCTGGCTGACCGCCTGCCAGACCTGTTGCGGAGCACATGGCGCGCCAG
The DNA here is from genome assembly GCF_021461385.2 of Schistocerca piceifrons. Taxonomy (NCBI): domain Eukaryota; kingdom Metazoa; phylum Arthropoda; class Insecta; order Orthoptera; family Acrididae; genus Schistocerca; species Schistocerca piceifrons. Next base: position 562,959,518 of record NC_060141.1, read on the forward strand.
CCGACGTCCGCTGAACGAGTTGCGCCCTGTGGCGCCACACACCGCAACATCGGTGCAAGCGACGAGCTCTATTAGAATAATTAGAAACCAGTCTCAGTGACCAGTTGCGTTCACACAAAGCAAGGTGTGAAACTCTTAAGCACGTATCTCAATTTTAGTAAATATTTTAGTGTTGAAACTTCCTGGCAGATTAAAACTGTGTGCCCGACCGAGACTCGAACTCGGGACCTTTGCCTTTCGCGGGCAAGTGCTCTAATGTTCTTGACGCTTCATGGTTTTGCCATATTTGTTGACGAGTAAGGCATGCATAGTTTCCTACACCTCTGCGATAACCTCAGACACTCGCGATTTAATTTTGTCTATTATTAGTAACCAAACAGCTGCCCGAGATGTCTTTTTCATGTGACCGTCACGTTGTAGATAAGTGATTAACTTTAGTTGTCTTGTGTCGTTTCTAACCAGTGTAGTGCTGAGTATATTTTATACAACGTAACAGTACTTCTGAACGACGTTAAACGCGATGGAGAGGTGTTTGCAACGCTCCATATCTGGATATTTTACACTATATGAGCGGTGTATTATTGTTAGGCACGATATGAGGCCGACTACTTTCGCCTCACTACTGGTTATGGCTGATTCCAACGTAATACTTCAGTGCTTCGGTATACCATGTGAAGTTATTCACAGGAGTACTAAAAGAAATCCGCTGAATTTCGATTACGCGGTAAGTCAACCAAACCTCAAGGTTGCGAAGTATCAATACTTAGGGATTACAAATAAAATAAATTGGAACGACCACATATAATGTGGGTAGAGCAAATTAAAGACCGATTCATTGGCAGAACACTTAGAAGGTACAACAGGTCTACTAAAGAGACTGCTTACACCACGCTTGTCCGTCCCGTTCTGGAGTATTGCTGTGCGGTTTCGGATCCGCATCAGGTGAGACTGACGGATGATGTCTAAGAAGTTCGAAGGAAGGGCAGCTCGTTTTATATTATCGCGAAATAGCAGAGCGCCACAGACCTGATACGTGAATTGGAGTGGCTATAATTAAAATAAAGGCGTATTTCGTTGCGGCGGGATCTAATTGCGAAAACATTGTTGGCACCCACCTACATAGGGAGAAAATATAAAATAAATCCGGGCTCGCACAGAAAAATGTGAGTGCTCGTTTCCCCGCGGGCCATTCGAGAGTGTGTAAGTAGGCTGTTTAAGTTTTTATGTTGGTAACGCCACGTTGCACTATACGAAAATCACTGACTGCGCCGTGTCCAGTCTGTGGCTGGTTGGAATATTCGCTTGCGTAGTGCGTAGTGTTCTGTGGAGGCACATATATATATATATGCGCCAGAGTTTTGAGACGTTACTATAAGCTGACGATCTGGACGTGTGTCCGCCAGAAAAAGGAAATTTGTAAAGATGGATGTCATGTATTGAGATATATATGACGACTTTTGAAAATTTTAAGTTAAATACATTGTTCTCTATCAAAATCTTTCATTTGCGAACTATGCCTATCAGTAGTTAGTGCCTTCAGTAGTTTAAATGTATTTAGCTGGCTGTATTGGCGCTGGCTGTATTGGCGCTGGCTGTATTGCAGTAGTTCGAGTAACTAAGACTGTGAGATAAGTGATTCGTGAAAGGTGTAGGTTGTTAGTCACGGCCATTTTTTGTATGGATTATTGAAAGTCAGATCGCATTGGGCTAAAAATATTGTTTGTCAGTTTATTGATCAGAATAAGTAAAGAGAAATGTGAGTACGTTGAGTTTTACTCAGGTGTCTGTATCAAATAACGTAGGAGTTTACCAGCACAGTCATTTACAATTTTCCAAAGGGGACGTTTCAAGTGGAACGGTAGGGAGACCGCTTGAAGGTGGTTCATTGAACCCTGCCAGGGATTTTATTGTGAATGAAGTAATGAAGCAGATCTAGACCATCACACGCTGTGAAAATTGTTAGACAGTCCTCATTTCCAACCAATGTGTGGCAGGCGCGGTTGACGCGATCTAATATTTTTTTCAATCTGCGATCTTCAAACAAACGTCAGTAAAATCGTTTTTCGCGATTCACCATGATGTTTCACTAAGGGTTAACCCGTGGTGGTCGGGACACTTACTCCCACCATTCCAAGGAAAACATGCTCTGGCCGACTGTCACGCCCACACCACCACAACAACTCAGCGTTCGCGGCATTTGACTCATTCCGCCTATATCGACCTGTGAGGCAAAATGTTTATTTCTTAGTAAGCGATCGTGGAGCCCCAAGAGGTTTGGGGTGCTACTGGGAAAGTGAACGAATACATCGCTTAGCCGTACTTTTATTTCCAAGTTCACCTGCAAGTGCGGCATCGGTCGTCGGCTTTAACTCCGCGCTCAACTTGCGTTACATGTCGTAATGGTTGCCCTTCGTTTTTGGAATGGACGTTGTGTGGGATTGGCGTCGCTCCACTGTTTAATGTCTGCTTTGAAGTTAGTTTTATATTGTAATGTTGGCTTACTGGACTTTCGTTTGGGTAATGGTAAGGTTGTCATCGATGAACCGGCTCTGTTTCTCTGTGGACATCGGCAAACATGAGCGTTTAGCAGCCTGTTCCACGAATGCACAAACCAACAGTGAAGAAAGTTAAGGTTTGTACTATTTTTTAAATGACTAATAATAACTTAAGTGTCATTGATATGGTAATGCTGATCAGTTTTCTGCGACTAAGATTTGAAGTGTAAGCAATTTGCATCTCTTGTCATATTTACAATATAAAGAACGTGCTATCCACGGAAACTAGCTTTAGCTGGTCAGTGTGAGTTGCTTTTAATGGGCCACCTCGAATTTTGTTTAATGTTAGACCCAAGGGGGCCACTATGAAGCAGATTAAACTAACATTTCATTATACGTTTTCTGGTAGTCCAACTTGACATTTGACCAAATGTCAACATTTGACGAGGACTTTTCTATTTTTAGTGTCCTTTGTTTAAAATGCATGTTACTCTGTTTCAGTTGCCAACAAGAGACTCGAAAAATCAAATGTTACGTATTCACACTTAGATGTGTGTAGTATCAACTGTTACGATGTAGCCCATCCACGGAAACTGCTTGGCCCAGTTGATAATTGCAGTTCCTTGATTGGGCCGATTAATTTATCTCACATATTTCATTAACAGTGATTTCTGTGTGCACTACAGTGAATCCAGAAGATCCTTTTCAACTTACACTCTAAAAGAAATTTGGAATGCAGTATCCGAAGATATTTATTACACATGTTATTTAGGTGGCCCATTGATAGCAACATTCCCTATTTTATATTGGAGGTGGTGTTTGGCCCCCGCCCAAAATCCCTCGGTTCCCGCCGTTGTCCATTTAATTTCATGTTCTAATTGTTTAGATTGCGTTCTGCTTAATGCGGTTTTTCTCGTCTGCGTGTAGAGTGTGTGACGTCATTGTCACCACATTCCGTAGCGGTGAAGTAGCGGCGTCTGGGATCTCTGACGTCACGGGTGGGAGCAGACGGCCTGTAATGGACGTTCAGGTATCTTATTCTCAAAAGATAAGATAGCAAGATATTCTAGTGCAGACATTGACTTACCAATAATGGTTTATTTCGCACACCATTCTCAACTGCCGCAGGAGGAGCTAAATTACAGTGGTACATCAAGAACCAGCCCATACCCTCCAAAGTTTGCCCATAGTACAGATGAGGATTTTTATAGCAAAAGACCGCTGGATCGCTCTTCGAAGAGCGTCACAAGCGGTGTTCCCTACCCGTTTTTTCGTGTAGTTTGGTGTTACTTTGTTCAGCACAGACAGGATTCTTCATCTATGTACGGAGAAGATTCACTGTGGTCATTTACTTTGCGTGATCGAGTCGTGATTTATGAACACGGGCCCAGGCGTTTACGGAACGAACCAGAAGCCCCGTGGGCCCGGCCGCGCCCCTGTTGGCAGCTCGGGCGGCACAATCTGCGCGCGATCGGAGCGGCGCGGTGGAAACGCGCGGTTGGCCGCTCCTGGTACAGCTTAGAAGGGGACCGGCGAGCCGCGGCGAGGCAAGGCTGTTTCATTTCTCTCGTGTCAAGGCCGTTTAGCGGCCGGCCGCGCCGCCTGCGGGAACCGGTTCGGATTCTGTTACTTTTACTGTTACTGACTGTTGCTGTTGCCAGGGCATCCGCGGGGAGCGGGCGCCGCGAAACCTGATCAGCCGCGTGATACGTGATGATACTGCGCTGCCCACTACTGGGGCAGACCCACTGGACTGAATCAGTTCCGACCATCACCAGTCACATCGTGTACGTGCCACACTCCAGTACACTGCTTTACGTGGACCCCTCACCAGACTCATGGCCCAGATGCTGGCGGCATCGCTGCTGGGTAATCGTTAAGGACTATCTGACTTTTCGTCGACCCGCGACTCATCTACTTAAGCGCCTGGTGATGAAGTTAGCGAGATTGCTGGAAGTATGAAGTAACCTTCTCCAGTGCTCTTCCACCCGCACGCGTAACGCTGTAGCTAATCCACGCTTGTGCAGTTCCACTCGACTCAACTAACACCCCTCAGAATACTGGTGATAGTTTTCGTACTCCGTATTTGCTGGGTAGGGGGAGAAGTTCTGAAGCTGCTCATCAACGAAACTTCTATGTTCCTAATTAAACTTCGTACCTCTCCGCAGGGTTACGAAGTGAAGTAATGTGACAGGCCCGTTCGTCGGATGCGGACCTCTAGAGTGGCGGTCCACTAGATAAGGAGTAGGGTAGGCTAGCTGCCTGCACCAGGTTTCACCCTCATCTACACTAAACATCAGGAGTAGAGACGTCATTGGGCAGGAAGGACAGGCATTCCAACAAGACGGCTGATCCTAGCCATCTTGTCTCGCAGCCAAGCTTATCATACGACTTTTGTTTTAGCACTGCCGTATCTCAATACAACGTACCGTAACAGCTAAGCTTAAGTTCGGCTCAGCCACCGCTCTGGAAAAGCTGCACTGGATTTCAACGACCAGGGTATAGTCAGTCCGCTAACTTGGACAAGGCAGGTCCCTACTGGTTACTGAGCTAGACCACAAAGAGCACCTGCAGGCTGTTCCCAAAGATTGAGATTTTGCTAATCCGTGTATAGAGCTCTTTAAATCAGTGGCAACGCATTGCGTGGACACGTCTGGTTAGTTAATTTTCCGTTAAATGCGTGAACATATTGTCATTGGAAATTTAATGACAAACATAATACATGGGAACCAAGTATACATAAATACAACACGACGCACAAAAGTACTAATTGGCTAATTTCTTCATTCTGTACGGCAGTTCAAGCGTTCTTTGACTAAAAGCCACAGCCCCAGCGCAAGCACTGATCGCTTTTCAGTTTACAACCGCGAGGCTCGACAACCTGCTGCCCCAGTGGCTGAGCTGTTGAGAACATCTTATCACACGCGTAATCAATATTGAATGGATCGCCCACTGGTTTTCCGGTTCATATTCTCAAGGCGCAAGTGCGTATGCTAATAGATTCCCTCGCATTGCACTATGCCTGATTAGGGCGCCAACTCCTACAAGGCCAGTCTAGCTGCCCTGCTCCAGACTTTCCCGTTTTTATAACGGATTCCGATCTCGCGCAGACACGACCTCCACGTACTGAAGTTGTTCCCCCACAAGGCCACTTGAAGGCGCATATCTACGGGGCGGACCCTGTCTGTGCTACGAGATCCCTGCAGCTGATCCGCCAGTGCCAGGATTTCCCCTGTGTTTTTGGAATATTCGCCTTTGCCGGTCTGGACACACATGCGAGTAGGAAACTCTGCCGGAGTTCCGCTGGGATTTCTTTAACGTCATGCATTCTTGCACCATTAAGTATCAGATTACAATTACCAAAACATTGCACTAACATACTGTGTACAACAAATATGTAACCGACATTCAGCAACGTAACAACGAAGAAAAGGATTTAATGCAACGACGCCTAAAACGTCGTCTGTTCAAACTTATTTCATGGAAACTTGACAGAACCGTATCTAACAAATTAAAGATAGATTTACCCCAACAGGAACTATCTTCACTTAAAGTTAACACGTGCTTCTGCATTGTCAAACTTACACCCTCACTGAAGTGAAAGAACATCAATGTTACTGACTGGTTACGTTGTTTTACTCGTGTTTGTAAGTGATGAGAACAGCCTCCCAGTCACGCTGCTCTGTTTTTGTAGGTTTACAATTTTTTATGTTTAGGTTGCAATTACTGTTACTGTTGAATAAGAAATGAGTCAACTTAAACAATACTTAAGTCTTAGACAATGTATCAGTGTCTTTAAGCCAATATTTCAGAATATATCAGAAAGAGCACGCGCTCTACATTTGAAATGGACAAAGGAAATCTTTAGTTGTATGCTTAACTGAACGATTACAGCCCATCTCGTTCAAAGACGAAACACGTCAGAACCTTTTAAATGCACACGATACTTCGCAAAACTGTTTCAGCTGAGCAGTACCACTCCATACAGGGCACTGAAATTCTACAGATATGAAATTTAATCATCACATAGGCTCAGTTTTAGGTCAGATAGGTGTCAGATGTGTGTCGATTGGCGAGATATTAAGTAAACGCTGTCAATCTAGAAAGGACACTGGTTGCAAATCACTTTTACATCTCGTCTTAAGGACACGCTGAATTGAGTGAGACCTATACAAAATAGGACTAACAACACACACAAAAATGGCGATGGTCAAATTTGATTCATGGACCAAATTATCCCGTGAATTCCCATCTACAAAATTTCTGGAACAAGTGTTGAAGTGAATACACTAATGCTTAATCCCTGTATGAAGAGGGTCTCAGGAGGAATGGTCAACGTTCGGGGATTACAGACAAGACCATTTAAAGCAAGAAATGGTCTTATTAAAGATGGGCTCTAAAATGCATACCGTAAGAGCTGTGCTTCACAGTAGCTAAGATGAGCAAATGCTCGTAGCTCTTAAAGCGATCATATTGGAACCTTATCTCTATTGTAACTTTTGCTTCCAATGGCCCTGTATCTGCCCATTTACCATTCCTGCTACGACATTACAACTCTCTCCTATGGAACGATGTGACTAATTACAGCAAATTGTTCCTGTGCTCCATACTTTAACAGGAAGGAACTCTGACGTATGGTACCATGCATAGTACTCTGCGCTATTCACTTCACACTGGTTTGCAGAATATGTTGACAGCATGTAGACGTATGGTCTACGGGAGATTTTAGTGCTGCGGATGGATGACCAACGACAGTTTATTTGGCCTTTGAGTGTGTACTCAATTTAGCCATCGGAAACGCAGTGACAATGTACACAATTGAATAAACAAAATTGAATTGAACTGGAAAATAATTGGAAGTGTCTTGGCTTACAATTCACACCAATTCTGAAATATCTACATCAGCAAGACATACACTCCTGGAAATTGAAATAAGAACACCGTGAATTCATTGTCCCAGGAAGGGGAAACTTTATTGACATATTCCTGGGGTCAGATACATCACATGATCACACTGACAGACCCACAGGCACATAGACACAGGCAACAGAGCATGCACAATGTCGGCACTAGTACAGTGTATATCCACCTTTCGCAGCAAAGCAGGCTGCTATTCTCCCATGGAGACGATCGTAGAGATGCTGGATGTAGTCCTGTGGAACGGCTTGCCATACCATTTCCACCTGGCGCCTCAGTTGGACCAGCGTTCGTACTGGACGTGCAGACCGCGTGAGACGACGCTTCATCCAGTCCCAAACATGCTCAATGGGGGACAGATCCGGAGATCTTGCTGGCCAGGGTAGTTGACTTGAACCTTCTAGAGCACGTTGGGTGGCACGGGATACATGCGGACGTGCATTGTCCTGTTGGAACAGCAAGTTCCCTTGCCGGTCTAGCAATGGTAAAACGATGGGTTCGATGACGGTTTGGATGTACCGTGCACTATTCAGTGTCCCCTCGACGATCACCAGTGGTGTACGGCCAGTGTAGGAGATCGTTCCCCACACCATGATGCCGGGTGTTGGCCCTGTGTGCCTCGGTCGTATGCAGTCCTGATTGTGGCGCTCACCTGCACGGCGCCAAACACGCATACGACCACCATTGGCACCAAGGGAGATGCGACTCTCATCGCTGAAGACGACACGTCTCCATTCGTCCCTCCATTCACGCCTGTCGCGACACCACTGGAGGCGGGCTGCACGATGTTGGGACGTGAGCGGAAGACGGCCAAACGGTGTGCGGGACCGTAGCCCAGCTTCATGGAGACGGTTGCGAATGGTCATCGCCGATACCCCAGGAGCAACAGTGTCCCTAATTTGCTGGGAAGTGGCGGTGCGGTCCCCTACGGCACTGCGTAGGATCCTACGGTCTTTGAGTGCATCCGCGCGTCGCTGCGGTCCGGTCCCAGGTCGACGGGCACGTGCACCTTCCGCCGACCACTGGCGACAACATCGATGTACTGTGGAGACCTCACGCCCCACGTGTTGAGCAATTCGGCGGTACGTCCACCCGGCCTCCCGCATGCCCACTATACGCCCTCGCTCAAAGTCCGTCAACTGCACATACGGTTCACGTCCACGCTGTCGCGGCATGCTACCAGTGTTAAAGACTGCGATGGAGCTCCGTATGCCACGGCAAACTGGCTGACACTGACGGCGGCGGTGCACAAATGCTGCGCAGCTAGCGCCATTCGACGGCCAACACCGCGGTTCCTGGTGTGCCCGCTGTGCCGTGCGTGTGATCGTTGCTTGTACAGCCCTCTCGCAGTGTCCGGATCAAGTATGGTGGGTCTGACACACCGGTGTCAATGTGTTCTTTTTTCATTTCCAGGAGTGTATATTATGTGATAATTTCACTTGAAAGTTAATCCACATCCTTGTACAGATTTCTTCTCAGAAGAACTGCCCACTTAACCCAGCAAACTACGACAAAGGAAAAACATTGCTTGAATAATCTGCGTCCGACCGAGGATGACCCACGACGAGCAAACTTTTAAACTGATTTCTTAGCAGTCACTCCTTGTCACTCAGGACAGGCTTCACATTTTCCTGCAACTCGGGCACGGAGGAAGGGGTTTTTAGCGGGTGTCTAACGGCCCGCTACCCGCCGACCGCATCCAATGGGGAGACGGCGTGGCGTCCTAGAGGAGCGCACAAAAAGCTGAGGCCGGCGCGAAAGCCGTGCCTTTCCGCGCGGCCAGCGACGACGAAAGTGATTAACGAGCGTGTAACCGGCGCCAGGCCGCTGCTGAATAAAGCCCGGCCGTGTTTATGTTGTAAATCGGCTGCGGCTGCGGCTGCGGCGCTGCTGCGTTATGCAATACGCCGCTCTCTCCGGCGCCCGCCGTTGCCACAGCGGGAACGGCAGGGCCCCACGTGGCACTGCGCTGCTCCTTCCGTCCCGATTTCCTGCAGGTCGCTCTGCGACGGTCACCCTAACGTTATTACCTCACAGCGCCGTCCCGCGTACTAAAAGGAAACCGCCTGCCGCCTAGCACGGTTCTCCAGCTACCCAGTTTGTCTCCACTGTTCCAGGCTGGCTACCAGACACTGCTCAAGTCAATACACTTAATGCAACCGGTATCATTTCGTTACGTTACACAGGCAATATTAAGATTTATAAACGTAGGCTTCGGCGGCCGGTGTCAGTGATTAAAATTCTTCTGGGTGTTGCTCCGCGTCTTTACTAAAAACGAACAATAATAAACTAAAACCGACGTTTCGGCCGAATTGCAACGGCCTGCCTCAGGGCACAACTGCAGTCTTACCCTGAGGAAGGCCGTTGCAATTCGGCCGAAACGTCGGTTTTAGTTAATAAATAATAAAATATTATTATTATTATTATTATTATTATTATTATTATTATTATTATTATTATTATTATTATTATTATTATTATTATTATTATTATTATTATGTGTTTAGTAATTACGTGGCATAATAACCAGAAGAATTTTAATCACTAATATTAGGATTCAACAGCCGGAGTGGCCGAGAGGTTCTAGGCGCTACAGTCGAACCGCGCGACCGCTACGGTCGCAGGTCCGAATCCTGCCTCGGGCATGGATGTGTGTGATGTCCTTAGGTTAGTTAGGTTCAAGTAGTTCGAAGTTCTAGGTGACTGATGACCTCCGAAGTCCCATAGTGCTCAGAGCCATTTGAACCATTTATTAAGAGTCTTTTCGCATGAATGATGAGAATTTTTAAGGGACTTTACTGGCACATAAATTTAACTGCATCTTCGATTCAGGAGCTTTAGACAGCGGTTGGTCAAAGGTACACAATAATACTGTACCAACAGCTGTTGCTTTTGTTTTCATTAGCAACCGGCTTGCACGTTCCACCCACTTCGGTTTCAGGCCAGTTGCACGATTGACACGAAATGCCACTCATATGTCTAAGACAAGGCACCAATATTCGTATCTGGTCCTGCAGATACCCGAACTTCATGAGCTTGTATGCTGCTAAGAGCACACATACTTGCGAAGGCCAGATATGTACGGTATCATAAGAATATTGGTGCTTTGTCTTATACATGCACGAGTGGTACTTTGTGTCATTCGTGCAACTGGCCTGAAATTGATTTGAGTGAAACGCGAAACTAATTGCCCAACAAAATATCAGAATAACGGTTGTTACATTATTATATGTTATCGCTACATGGCTGGTCTTCCACAACAGGAACTAGGCATCTCACAACGAAGAATGTTTTTATATGTGGATGAAGAGAAAGGGTACAGTGTGCATGGATGCTGAAAATGTATTTTCATTATACCAAGTGTTGGAGAAAAGTATGTATTTTTAACGCACTAATTTATTAACGTTATTTATACGACAAACTTGGGAACATACGAATCTTTCGAGCTTAGGTTACGTATGTTCAGTATGTCAACCACCAGCGATACTAAATGTATCTCGTCAATACTCAAATTCTTCCCATATTACGGTAAGAAAGAAATGGCATAAACATATTCTAAGGACGCCAGAGCGAATATCCCAGAACACACAAATGTACACCTTAATGTAAAAGGAACGTTGGGGCCATAAGTGGAGGTGAAAGCTCAGCTGGAATCTAAATTCGAACAGGCTAGCATGCCTGAACCGAAACATTGTTGTAAACGTGTCCATTATCACATTATGGCAGCACGGATCCGGTTTTTCACCTCTCCCATGTTCTGTGGTAGTGCTAATGTATTAACGTTGTCCTTCGTGCAACGCCACAAGAAGTAACCACAGGGCGTGAATTGCTCTGACCGCGGAAGCCAGATTGGAACTGCTAAGTCGTCGGCTGTTAGACAGTTCTACTGCTCTGTTGAGATGCATTTAGATATTCACGCACTTTACGACTTCAGGGACAGCGTGCCCGTCTTATTGAAAGACATGACATTCTCCTCGTTCAGCCGCGGCAATACCCAGCTTTGTAACTTACAACTGACCGTTAACCGTGTTTTAACCGAAGAATGGCCTGTAAACAGATGGACAGCAAATCGCACAAAAGACAGTCTGGGTGATTCTTGAAAGGTTGCTACACTGAGTCACAGCGCCAGAGATTGCGCCAAACAGCATTATTCAGCCGCCTCCACTGGCAGTGCTTGTTCAGAAGTTGTGGTGGTTAGTGCTTTGCTGAGAGGATATTGATAGCTGTATTATTTGAGGCCATGTCGTGTGCAGTTGTTTTGATGGGCTAGACAGCAGATGTTCGAATGGAGATGTTGTAATGATCAGAGTATTTTTAGTCAATATATATGAAGGTAAAAATCTATTTTTTAAATTTCCTAACTAACAATGCCTCTTGGTCACAGGTTCAGTCAAGAAGGCATCTGGCTTGTGTTCATGTATTAGACTGTAATTCGGGTTTCTATGTGCAATTATAGTATTTCAGTGTAAATGGTATTTAAAATATCTTGTCTTATTGAGGAAGAACCGTGCCAGATGTGTACGCTGGATCACACTTCCACACAGAACAGTTACACTTGTGCTTTGTTCGTAGTTGTTTCGTAGCTTTTATAGTTGCTGGGGACTTAATTGTGTTAACGGACGTTTCCTTTCATTCTTTGTTGTTATTCTATGCAGTCAGATTGGGTACTAATACTACTCAGGGCCAACCGGTTACGAGACTGCGTAACCGGACAGAGCGACTAAAATTAAAATTATTTGCATTGTATTTAATTAAGCCCCCATGCAATCTCTTACGTGTTCGGTGTGTACGCAGGTGGGTTCTGTAGTCTCCCAAGTCGAAATTTTGTTTACTTCCCCAGTAAGGTGGAAAGTCCCTTCATTTAAAACTATGCTTTGGCGGAAATTCTCCTGCCAATAGAATTCTGAATCTGTTCAGAAAATATACGTTTGCGTTTGTACCCATGACGTCGAGCATTTGATATTTCTTTTGGCTTTAGAACCGACTGACTACTGAGAACACTCCAAATTATTATTGTGGGCAGTTTTAATTCTGGACTGGCAAGATGAGTTGATTTTGTAGGACTACGCTGGAAAGCGGTTTGAATTCGTTCGATATTGTAGTCTTGACCATGAGAGCCACCAGTTCACTTTCCTTTACGTACATATCCTGAACTATAGATGTCCTATCCATTCTGAGGATCCGTTTGCTACCTCAAACCTGGAACGTCTTTGCGTTGCTATCACCGAATTACATTTCGCAAAACTCGGAAGCAGAAAATAATTTCTGCTGCAGAGTAGCCATTTTGCAACCTGTGACGGTAACCTAGCAAGCAGATCGACGTCTAGTGGCTATGAATAACTTGGACAGGCGAGCCGTGGTGCAGTGGTCAATAGGTTCGAAAGACCCTGTGTAAGTAGTGGAAACACGAGTGCATTGATAGGCAAGCAGTCAAAGTAGAAAATGTGAAGGATGAAGTAAAACGCCACGATCTGCTTTACGAATGACGCGTCATGTTTTTGTACCATTTCCTCCGCCAAATAAAGTTTCTTAGTGTCTAAGAATTTTCTTATTGGTGCACTTCACAGCAGTTGACCTTACCGACTAGTAACATCCGTTATAAATAATACTTTGGCCATTCACTTACTTCATCGCCAGTTCCATATTCATATATATTTAATAGTGACCAGCGCTTACGGTGGACGGTTTCTTTGCAAGTACAATATTTTTGAGTCACATGTAGCAGTACAAAGAGACAAGTATTCCGTGAAGCCTTTCGATGTGGCATACAACCAGTTTCGCTGTTGTGGTGCACCACACGCCGTTGTCCAGTGACAGGTGGTGCGATCTCTGCTCTACGGCGGAGTGCATCTTCGACTACAACCACCGTACAAGCACCTTAAAAAGGTGGCAGTGCAAAAATTCAGAGTTACGTGAAGTGCAACTGACGCCCCGAACACAGTGTCTGCTTACTGAGTCGTCACCATACCTTGCTGCTGTGAACTGGGGAACACCGAACCAAATATTCCAGCAGACTAGTCTACAAGCCGAGTAGTTCACTGGTAAGCTGAAAATACTGACAACCGAAACCATAACGACTAGCATAGAGCCCAATGATACCACAGATTACCACTGGCAGCGGTCGTACCTCTCGACTGAAACTAATCGGAGAATAACCTATAGTTATTACAGTTACGCCGCAGAACAAGCCGACTCCAACAGGTGGACGGTGACTAGGTGAAGCTTTCAGTGAAAATGCCTAGAGCGTGCTTTGTAATAACACCTAAGATAAATTCCTGTCTAAGAAACGACTTCTGAATGACTTACGTTTTATGCAGGTCAGAACGACATGGAGAGTATTCTGATTTTGTGAAGCATGCCATTCCGCCTAACACGTATGTCGAAGCACGTTATCCATTACATTTCAGGTTACGGTCGGAGGAAGCAACTAAGTCTCACAGGCTGCTTAAAGCTTGCCCGTCGTCTGACTCAAATACAGACAAACCCGTCGCCTGTACACTACTTACCTGGTGGGCTGAGCTTTTCCACTTCACACGTTAAGTGCAAACCCAAATGCTGAATGTGCGCAGATTCTAGTTGCACCATTCAAGCGCTGTGACAGTTTTCCATGATCAGTCTGATTTCTTTCTGAAATTAAACTTCATATTTGCGCACGAAGTGTGTACGTCAATAATCAAGAAAAACCATGGTCTTTCAGTTCTGTTCTTATTCTCTCACGAAACTGGGGATTCAGTAGGAAAACTTAATCACTGTAGAAAGTCAGGTAACTACGATTTTGCTTGCTGCTTAGTGTCTACAGTCACGGTACCCATTAAATCGCCGAGTCTTATCTTTGCACTGCGGTAGAGGATCCGTAATAAAATTGCGCAGCCCTGTGGTGAAGTGGACACTGCACTTGCTATTTCTCAGTTTACAGATGCTGAAAGGTGAAAGTATCAGCGCTATTTTGTCTTCGCTCGTCTGGCAGAATGATATGCTACTGGGGTCCGGGGATTTTATTTTGTACCCCTACTGGAGATGTGCCTCTGGACCAACAAATTACTTTTCCTTTATGTGTAGCAATAGCCCCAGCAAGTGTTTCAGTAGCAGATTTCCATTTCCTGGTTTTAACAATTTGTAGTTGAAGTAATAGTAAAGTGTTCTATCACATGGTTGCGAGATGGCGTTGCTTGCCGCCTAGGAGTCTGCACAGTTTTATTGAAAATTATCTGCATGATCTTGACACAATTGTCAATTTTTTATACTTGTCCAGTTTAGAAAGCTGGAAAATTCAGACCGAGTAACAATTACTAATGGAAGCACGGTCATAGGGATTATGAATCGTCATGACGTCATGAATGGAATAGGGCTAATACCAAACTCTCACTGGGGTGAGAAACTTAAGAATGACTGCGTGTGAGCACCTGACTGCAAATGTACTAGTGACAGAAGATTTGAGAATTTTAACACAGGCAGCCGTCTGTTTTACTGAAGTAACACCAACGCGACCGCTTTCTGTTACACAGCGTACCTCAGGCCCGTCTATTGGCAAACACTGGACCTGTAAGGAATTTCTCTACACTGACAATTGGGCGCAAGGAACCGTGCCTGTAGACCTGCTCATGCACAAAATTCCCGCTACAGGCAACTGCTAGCAGGGTTACAGCACTTTGACCGTAATCCATGTCAGTTGTGTAGCGGTTACTTCATGCATGATCAAGTCTGGACTTTTAGTTTGATCTTAATTGCTGTTATGACAGTATAGGAATTAGTTACAGGTCCAGTTTCTGCGAATGGATGGGCTTGACTGTGCAACGTATCACGGAAATTTGTTGTATTTAAATCAATAGCATTTAACAAGCGACTGAAAGTGTTACCATTAATTGTATATTTACCAGCCATTTCTCACTCGCCATCCAAAATAAAAGCCGGATATGCGGGAAAGAGGATCTGGTGCAGAAAGACACGCAAAGTGGAACGTTTTTAAGATGGTTCAAATGGCTAAGCACTATGGGACTCAACTTCTCAGGTCATTAGTCACCTAGAACTTAGAACTAGTTAAACCTAACTAACCTAAGGACATCACACGCATCCATGCCCGAGGCAGGATGCGAACCTGCGACCGTAGCGGTCTCGCGGTTCCAGACTGGAGCGCCTATAGCCGCACGGCCACTTCGGCCGGCCGTTTAAGAGTTTTCAGTATTTGTGTACTGCTCATTGTAACAAGTTCCGAGTCCATAGCTACTGTTTTACTGAGGGGAGGATGAAAGTCATGAACAGAATTGCGCATCTATTACCGATTTCGGCCGAACTAGACCGTCTTCACATCTCGACTGCATGTAGACATTACCGGCATTGATCCATGTCGTTAGGTCTGTTGCCGGGGTTTTTGGGAAATTTGACTTTCTAGGACCCCGTGTGTTTAACATGTTTAAACAACCAAGTCAAGCTTAAGACCATAAATAGCCGGCATGTTGCATTTCTCACTGAAAAAATTTACTGTTATTGAAATGTATCGTTCCGTATCACTGCGAGAGGTCGTAATGACCAATGAACACGCAATGAGTACACGATAGTTTGGTGACCGTGTGACTTTCCCTGATAATTTGCACGCCTCGTACTTTCGCGTAACGGATGTCCCGGTGAAGTCTTCTAAGAGAGCGCCGCATAGCGCCAGACGTCTGGGCGGGAGGCAGGCAGGCACGAGGTATTTCTTGCCCTACTGCGACACCCCCGGAGCTAGAAAGCTCCCTGCGCCGATCCTAGGCCGGCGTGGGCTGGCTGAGGTAACGACCATCCCAACAGTGCAGGCGAGGCCCGGCCGGCGAGGCATTCCGTTCCGCCAGCCAGCCAGCCAGCCTGTGCGCGCGTTGCAGCACCGCACCGCAGCGCGGACGGACGGACACGGTTTCGCCCGCACCCCCATTCCTCGCGTCCAGCTGCTGTGCCCCGTGCCTTTCTGCACCGCGGATTCTCACTCTGCCCACTGGCCCGGCCAGCGCTTTGTCGGTTAATGGATCAAGCTAACCTGTCTCCCCGTTTAAACCCGTGCATTCATCTTTTTTCAATGCTAAATTGTGGTTCTTTTTTAACGCTGTGGTGCATTAATTTCACTGCACTGGAAAACTTTTAATGGTGAGTTCTCTGGCGTTTTCAATCGGTTATGAGGCTACAAATGCACGCAGGGCAACGCCAGTAGGAGGTGTCCACTGCAGTAAACTGTGTGCATTTGGAGCCTGAGGACTGATTTAAAATGCCAAAAAGCGACCATTGGCAGCTGTCCACTGTAGTGGACGCTATGCGCCACAGGGTTAAAGATCAGAGGTCCAGGTATGACTTCATTTATGGACCATAGGGTTCAGAACTTCTGCCACTATGACAAAGCAGTTCGCTGAAATTCCAATATTTTTCCGGCCATCACTAATTAGCTGAATCTACGAGGGTTGCCCAGTAAGTAATGAACCCCATTTTTTTCTCGACCGAGAACTGCTACGAATGTGAAACGTTACGTATGTATTATTTGAAGTCTCCCGACTGAGCACGTCAAGTTTCCGTCACTTCCGACAGATAGCGTAGGTGCAGGACAGTTTCAAAACAACATCTGTAGGTTATGTATGCTACAAGCAACGTCCCAAAATTGAATCTCTCACTCGAGAGAAAAACTGTGGGGAATATTCACAAACGCTTGTGTACAGTCTATGGAGCATCTGCTGTCGACAGAAGTACAGTTAGTCGCTGGGCACGGAGGGTGAGGTTATCACAAGGCGATTCGGCGGAACTCGAAGATTGGCAGCGGTCGTGAAGACCATGCATGGCTGTCACACCCGACATGTTGCAGCTGGCTGATGTTAGATACATTAAAGATGCCGTTTGTGGAAGACACTTCGACGACGATGAAGTGATTCACACAGTGAAGCACTGGCTCCGCCACCAGGACAAGTACTGGAACATACAGGGCATACACGCCCTTGTTTCGCGCTGGAGGAAAGCCACAGAAAAGGGCCTGTAGATGAAATACTATTCTTTCGTGTGGGTAATTCTCATATTCAATAAAGAATAGAAGAAAAAATGCGGTGCTTTACTTTCTGGGCAACCTTCGTAGTTCGGTATTCCGTTGGCCACATAGCTCTGTGGTAGACTACTGCCAGCCTGTTCTCGGGTGGCCTGGGTTCCTCTCCTGGCTGATAATTGTTTGAAACGAAAACACTTGTTTAACGAGCTTTACCATGAAGCCTCAAACCCATTTAGTTCGAAAATGATTTGTTTATATTGAACAAACTTAACATTTTCCAAAAAAATCAGTACTTTATATTTGCAACGGAATAATTCCATGGACAATGTCCTATTGAAAATAAAACATGATTGACTTTTTTTTAAAACGCTGTGTTGAAACAACTCAAACGCAATTATGTTCAATGGTCCGCTGTAACTATTTGTTCAGCTCATACAACCACAGAACAGGTTCGCAATGTTAAAGTTGCATCTCCTGGTGTGAACGTAAATGCCATGTCCAGAGTTACAGAATGCCGCAGTATAAGAATTGCCACGGTTACGTAAAGATTTCCGAATTCCTCAGTTGATAAAAAAATCGTCAACTAAGACTATCGTCAGTGATGAAAGTCGTTGACGATTGTTTTTATTGACAAATGATTAAATCTTTACTTAACCACGTCCATTGTTACACTGCCGCATTATCTAACTTACGACATAGCATTTATATTTACACCAGAAGATGCAACTTAGAAGTTGCATAAGTACTCTTGTGCGTTTGTAAGTGACCTGAACAAATACGGCGGAGCAGTCAACATTTCATTCAGTTTTATTTTAATAATTTTAATTGTAAAACAGTTCACTGTTTTAAGTATGAAGCAGTCCCGTCAGTAATTTAGCTGTGGTTGCCCCAGTTTTAAATTTATCTGTACAAATGAAACGCATTTTTCATAATAAATGACAGATCTATGTTAATGAGCATAAATCTGATATGTCATTGAATCATTTAATTATTCGAACTGAACTGAAAAATCTGAAAAATAACGAAAATATCGGTTTTGAGCACTTCCGAACTTTTTCATCTTGATGTTTTCATATTTTACGGAAAATCTACATAATGCGTCTGTTAAAAAATTGATAATTTTTCTGAAGTACCTTGGGGTGTCCATACGACAAGCGAGCATTCCACAACAGAACCAAGTGGCCCATTGAAAACTACATTTATGGAATTGAACGTAGTCTGAAAACTTCCACGTCTATTTTCTTGAGAATTTGAGCGTTTCATTTAACTGTTTTTAGAAATGTGAATTTTAAAATTAACGTACTGCAAAAAATCAAAATGCTATTGCCATGTCGTGAATGATTGCGGCAATCAAGTCTAATTCCTTAATAGTGTTCTCCCGGCTAATTTCGCTTTCACCAGTCTGATCAGAAGCGATACGTTCAGTATTAGTATTGGCGAAGGTATTGGATCTATAAGGAAAAAGGGAGGGTGAGGGAGGGGGCGCATCGTAATGCTCCCGTTTGTGCAGAGTATTATTGGCTGTGAGAGGCCTTCACGCTCGCCCCTATTTTTATCAGTAAATAAAATAGAGGGATTCGCGTAAAACACTACGATGCATTAAGAAGGAAATGAATGAGTTGGTTGGGTTGTTTTGGGGAGGAGACCAGAGAGCGAGGTCACCAGTCTCATTGAATTGGGGAAGGAAGTCGGCCGTGCCCTTTGAAAGGAACCATCCCGGCATTCGCCTCGAGCGATTCAGGGAAATCACGGAAAACCTAAATCAGGATGGCCGGACGTGGTATTGAACCATCGTCCTTCCGAATGAGAGTCCAGTGTGCTAACCACTGCGCCACCTCGCTCGGTTGGAAATGAAGTGTGTACGTTCAAGAAGTGAAGGTGGTCGTACTACGCATCGGTTCAGGGGTTCTGTGAAGCCGAGAGCCAATCGAAGTTAATGCACTAAGTGGTACCACCTGAGCACTCGTTCCCAAAGCGAGCGAGCGAGCTGAGTAAAGGCTTTCGATTTTGTTATAGTCCCCGCTATTAAAGGTAAAATGCATCGGCTAGTCTGAGGTAGGGGTACGTCATAACTCAGCTTACGTGGCATGTCAGTATGATGAACCCTTCGGCTGTATGAAGTGTCATTCGAAGAGCTCTACATACTCATGAGTGGGAAGATAACTGCGTTGCCAGAGAGATTCGTGAGTGTCGTGTCTAACACACAACCAAGAAGACTGGTGATTTTCGAGAGACTGTGATACTACATTTTAGGGAATTAAGATACGAGTTGGAATAAAAACCTGCCTGCTTTTGTATTGTGTCCCCGAGACGAAAATAGGACAAATTACATAGCACTATTCCTCTGTTAAAGAGTTGCTTTGAAGCAGATTACTTTTCAACTTACACCTTTCCAACTGAACTTATTGGTAGGCACCGGGACAGCAGTGACAGAAGCGCATTGGTTTCAATGACGCCAGGACGCTGGGATGCATTCCTTGGAGGTAGTTTGAAGTTACGACTATGCAGGTAATGGCGAAGAACAGATCTGGAGAGTTTCCTCAGAACTAGCTGGTCTGACATGGCTTTTGCAGCAACAACCTCTTAAGATGACAACGGAACAGTGTCAACGCTGAATCTGCTGTTCTCTTGTTTGGATCGAGTCTTTAAATAAGACGCTGCAACCCCACTCCGCCTTATTGCCGGTGTCCTGGAACAGTCATCAAGTAACGGCCGCGTCCATCATGGAGGACTTTGTGGACAACCGCCAGCCGCCGCCTGTAGGGTAGGTAACGCGCCTTCGGACTCCACCGTTGCACCTCACCTCACTGCTAGGATCTCTTCTCCGTTACAGGTGCTTCACGTAACATTTTCCTGACGTTTCGTGATTAGTGCTTAGTAAAAACGTGAATTTTATACTGGACAGTCCGCTCTCTTCCCGATTTCGGTGCTTAAAGTGCATTTGCTGTTCCTCGTTAATCTTTAATCCAAAATACACTGCAGTTAAGGAGATGAATACGGGCTCTTTCCTTTCTGATGACCGACTGCCCTGTTTGTTCACCTACATACCTATCATTAGGTTAAATGTAAGGTGAAGGATTTATATCGACTGCTTTATTGACACATGGAAGCAGTATCAAGTCCTGTGTTTCCAAGGTCAGGCTGCATAATATCTCTATTCGGTGACACTTGTTAGTGGTAGCCGACGAAGTGGAACACCGCAGGGTCTACAGTGAAGTTTGTCACGCTTATGATCATCAAGCGACCTTTAGATAGTGCAGTATTTCGCCATTCATATCCCATATCCTCTAGATAGTTTCCCAGATTAAATACAGTGTTTCAAAAATTGATGTGTATCATAAAGGAAAGCTACAGCTAATAGCCCTTCTCATAGTTACATGCGAGAACATTTTTCTGCAAGCTAAGTAAATTCTGATTGAAACATTTTCGTAATGCTCTAAACCTAGGTGTCAGTTTTCTCAGCACATTCATGGAAGGAAATTAGGCGTGGCCCTTCACATAACTACATTGATGCTGAAACGAGTTAGACACCACAGAAATCCTTAGTACGAATTCCAGGAAGATTTGCCCCAGCGTCCTTCCGAGTATCAATATGGCGCGTTAAACATCGCGCCATTCCGCACGATGCTTCTGAAAGTGAATTATTCCCGAGTTTATTGGTACACAATGAGTGATTCTTCACGCCGAAATGTGAGTGATCAGATCATTACGTCCTGAATTTAGGGTAACGCTTAGATTTTAGATGCTTCAATGCACTAACATCCGATATTGCACAACAAAGGTAACAATTCATGGCGAAGAGAATCTAGTCAAATTAGCACTTCTGATGAGAGCTATTTATCTGCTTTTGATCACTCGTTAAACCCAGGAACTGAAGCGACGCCGGAATACGTAGGCAGGGAGTACGACGGAATAAACTCGGTAGCGGTAAATAAATTCTGGGACGATAAACTTCATACCCTTCACGTCCAACCACAGGCGCTACAGGAGCATCCACACTGTACTGGCGTATTCGCATACTCTTTCTGGACTAAGAATGCTGAATGTACCTGCTAAGACGCAGTAATCAAAATCTAGAGCAAGATTAGTGGATCGTTCTCTTCGAATAACTACAGTCTTACTACTGTGTTTGTTGACTGAAGTGAACCATCTATGTTTATTGGAACCCAGGTAACAAACATGATGCTCCTGCATACGGCTTTTTATACTGAGGTGAAAACACATGGCATTGTGTTTGACATACATGTGGCGGTAGTATCGCGTACAGAACGTTTAGAAGGGTGGTGCATAGGAAAAGTTGTTTTTACGTAGTTGAAAAGGTTTCCAAATGTTATTAACAAACCTTTAAGGCGGAATGGTAGTTTGAGCTAAACGGATGGAACACTCCGTTTCGGAAATCTTTAGGAAATACAGTATTCCGAGATCCAGTGTCTTGAGTGCGCCGAGAACACCAAATTTCAGGCATTACCCCTCCGGAAGGACAGCGCAGTGGCTGACGGCCTTCACTTAACGACCGAGAGCAACTGGCGTTTGTGTAGATTTGTCAGTGCAAAGAGACAAGCAACAATGCGTTAAATAACCGTAGAATTCAATGTGGGACGTACGACGAACGTCTTCATTAGGGCAGTGCGGCGATATTTGACGTTAGTGGACTATGGCAGCAGACGCCCTATCTTACTGCCTTTGCGACAGCACGTCACCTGCCGAACCTCTACAAGGTTCGTGATCATATCAGTTGGACCATAGACGTTTGGAAAACAGTGGTCTTTTAAGGTGAGTCCACATGTCAGGTGAATATAGATGTGAGTTGGTAAGAGCCGATGGTAGGGTTAGAGTGTGGCGCACACCCCCACGAAACTGTGGGCCCAAATTGTCTACAAGGCACCGTGCAAGCTGGAGGTAGCTCCAGAATGATGTGGGCGGCGTTTACAGATGTACTGTCCTCTGGTCCAACTGAACCGAAATGGTAATGTTAGGCTACTTTGAAATTTGCAGCCTTTCATGGATTTCATGTTTCCCAACAATGGAATGTTAATCGATGACAATGCCCATGACATCGGGCCACCACTGGTCGCGATTGATTTGGAGAACGTTGAAAATTTGAGAGAATTATCTGGCTGCACAGATGATTAACAAATCCCACCGAAAATTTATGGGGCGCAATCGGGACGCCAGTGCGTGCAGAACGTCCTACGCCGGCAACACTCATTTATGGGCGGCTGTAGAGGGAGCACGGCTCAGTATTTCTGCAGGGGACTTCAACGATTTGTTGAGTTTATGTTCTGCCAAGTTGTTGCGCTTCACGTCTGACACGATATTAAGATGTAAGTCTACGTTGTTGAGCGTACGGAACTTCAACGTGAAATACTGCAAGGGGATTGACTGTCGAAAATTTATGTTTCGTTAAGTACCTTCGTTTCTGTACGTTTATGTTGGTGGCTGGGTGTTAACATAAAAACGTAACTTTCAGCATGTATGAACACTTCCGCTTTCCTAGAACGCGCCTCTTCAATATATGAAGTATTTTAACGCGTTACATGGGTGCTAAATACTATCTGGCTTATATCACTGACATTTCTGCTGTGCTACGGCATCTGCTTTTCTCCTCACGGTTACGCAAAGTTGCGGCGTTACCCCTTTGTTACCTGCTGCACTGCATGCCTTATACATGAGCACGTGGAATACGAAGTACTTGCAAGGTACCAAATATGAGCGTCGTGAAGAAACTAGCATACCACTGACTGAAGGAAAACCCGAGGGAGCTGTGAGTCACACGTCGCCACCCACGAGCTGGGGACTTGAATAGGCGAGAGGAACGTGCCGAGTGAGGCTAGTTTGGAGGGCGCGGCGCACGATGGCGTTGCGGTCGACACGCGGGCACTGGCGATGCGCCGTTGCAACTGCGCAGCAACGTAGCGTCACGACGCCCGAAACAACGGCTGGTTTCTTCGACGCTGCCGTGTTTACATCTAAGCCGGGGAGGCATTTAATGGCCCTCGCTGTTTTATTCAAGTGGAGCGCTGTAACACGCTTCGTGCCAACGATCGACTTACCACAACAATGATCAGAACTTTTTTAAATAGTTTTGTACAATGTATGAATATACCACCGGCCGTTTCAATTTTGCTTCATTTATACGCGAACATTAATATCGTGACCTATTTGGAACTGAGTTATCTGTTTTCTTCAAATTATACTCTGGGCCGTTTGAAAAGGAATCTTTCAATTAACAGTTACTGTGCCGTCTATCAACTAACGTGTGACCGAACTGGCGTTTTTGCGAATTTTGGTGTCACGTTGAGGTTTTTGAATTCCCAGCAAATTCTGCTTGACAATGTTTGTGCCAATTTGCTTCTAGCAGGCACAAATCCAGCGTTCAGTGCTGATGGGCAGCTAGGTGGTTTGTTTCTTCTTTCGTGCTGAGGACGTAAGCGCTCCTGTAGTAATTTAAGGCCAATTTTGGAATTAATTTGACGTCTGTAATACTCTGAACCTAAAAACGACATCCCCTCCGATGAGTTCGCTCAAACGGTTGAAAATTAAATGTCCCTTGCCGAATAGAATGTATAAAGCGATCTACAGCTCGTTTTCTATCTGCTAAAATCCGGTAATTAAGACGGCAAACATACATTAAAACCTAAACGGCATTAAGTCAGAAAATGGTGCACTATTTGGTTGGTCGCAATAGGCGCAGAGCGGTCCGGGGTCTCCACTTAGATGACTGACCAACGACGGTGCTCAATACGCAGCTTATCTCCTTGCGACGAGAGGGGCTAGAGTAAGCCGTCCAAGCTGTTGGAAGGCGTTTGAGGGTGCTTAATTTCTCAGAGTTTCCATACATTGGTGCTTTATGCGAACAATACAGGAGCGATTCTGCTTGGCATGGATTCGACAAGACCTTTCAGAAGTACGCGGCACCACATACCTATGCACAGGTCAAGCAATTCCCGTAAATTGCGGGTTGGTTGTTTACGGGCACGCACCTGGTGCTCGATATGTTACAGTGGTACAGATCAGGCGGATGTGTTGGTCAAGACGATTTGAGTTCACTATAATGCACCACTGTAGCACGATTCTGACTTTTGAACACAGTTATCCTGCTGGAAGATGTCCTCGCCATAGGGGGAGACTTCAAGCATGAAACTATGCATGTGGTGCACAGTAATGCTCACGTAGTTCATTGTTAACATGCCTTCGATTACCACCACAGATCCCATGGAAACTCAGTTCAGTGTACATCATAGCGTAATTCGATCTCACCGGTCTCCACATGTGGCGTGATGCACATTTCGTGTAGCCATTCGCCTGGATGACGCCGTGTAATGAGCCCAATCGTCTTATCTGGTGTAACAAAAATGCTATTCGACAGGCGACACGTTTCTATTGATCCACGGTCAAAACTATGCCCACTGCAACTGACGATGTTGGGTGAACGCAGGAACACGTTGTGGTCGTGTGGAGCTGCATATTCAACAATGACCTTTGAACGGTGTGCTCCGAAACACTTGTGCCTGCACCAGCATTTTACTTTGTCATGGATCTGCCGTATACCGCTGCCTATCCTAGGCTACACAGCGGGGATCCTCTAACCACGTTTTGTGATGAGACGTGGTGGTCCAATACCATGTGCCCTACTCGTTATTTCACCATTCTTCTGCCTGTTTCCATAGCACTCCAACAGTTGACAAGCGCCGCCATTTCAGACATTCTCGTTTCCAGCCACTGCGCCCCAACAATGTACCCTCTGTCTAGACCACTTATATCGGTGCATTTCCGCATTTTTGGCCCGTATCTTTGCTGTAATGACTTCCCATTCGTCTCTCTTCCTCTGGAGTGTTTTCTCTGCTGTGTCACATGCCCGTACACCACCACCACCACCACCACCACCACCACCACCACCACCACCACCACTTTCAACCTCGCAGTGGGCAATTACTATGTTTTGGCTTATCAGTGTCCATTTCCTACGTTGTCTTCTCTCCACTGAAGAGCAATTCTTGGATATAATCTTGAGTGAACACGTTCTCCTAGCAGTTCAGCATGTATAGAGAAGCAAGATTAACACTTAACGTCCTATCTGCGATACTAGGGAGGACAATCTCCAGTGCCCTTTCGAAAGAAACCATCCTGGTATTCGCCTTTTACTATTTAAGTTAATTTCGGGAACCTTTATCTCCATGGCTGGACAATGCAAATGAGACGGAGCTGCTCCCAGGAAATCAGTAAAACTTTCAGGGAAGACTTGAGCTTGCAAAAACACCCAGCCATATATAACGTACAGTATACCTGTACGGTGGGTTTGCTAGCCACGACGCACCCGTTGTAGGGAGACGGCAGTGTGGAGCAGTATTTGCCCGCCATTGTCCGGCTGTAAACAGTGGTGGGCGGGCTCTGAGTTGCAGGTGTTCGTGGGAAACAGACCCACCCTCGCGTGCGCACGGCCGCTATGGATTCCCTCGTGCAAAGCGAATAATTGGCGGTCCAGTCGAACACGGCTCGTGACTCCTTAGTGCAGCAGCTATATAGCCGTCACAACAGTATTTCATATGTCCCCATTCAGCGTGGTATGAAGGTAATAGCTGATATAACTGGGAAGTAGCATGCGCTGGCCACGTAGGCAGAAAAGAGTCATTTGCAGGTCCCAAGCGCCATCTGCCACCAACGTAAAAACCAGTGAGACCAACAGTCTTCAAATGGAAACAGTACCACTTTTCAAACATGTTACGCCATCATGTAGAATGAAGCCAAGAGCGGTGTTTGGCCATTCGTGGGCGTGTTACGGAATCCAGTAGATTTGGGCCATGCTCTACTCTTTATTACAGATGCTGACCTGACATGCTTAGGGAGTTTGTTTCCAC
The DNA here is from genome assembly GCF_021461385.2 of Schistocerca piceifrons. Taxonomy (NCBI): domain Eukaryota; kingdom Metazoa; phylum Arthropoda; class Insecta; order Orthoptera; family Acrididae; genus Schistocerca; species Schistocerca piceifrons. The sequence goes on from NC_060141.1 coordinate 562,985,779, forward strand.
TATGTGACGCCTGTAACAAATCTGTCACATTTTCGGAAGACTAAGTCCACAACAATTTTAAGTATATATCTCACTGCAACAGATTGAAGTTGCCACGGAAACACTTGTAGCGTTGATCGCTACCTACTTCCTCTTTCGAGTTGTTAATGTGCTATAACTAGCTTTAACGGGACAGCACCGCGTTCCTTGGCGAGTTGCTGTGCGCCTTTCCTTTCCCCGGCGCAGTCGCACAGTTAAAGCAGAAAGTGGCGAGCGCTGGTGCTATAGACGGAATAGCAGGCGTGGCCGGTCGTCCTTGTGCGTGTGCGCTGCGGGTAGCCGCTCAGCCCCTGCGGAACGCCTCTGGACCGCTCTGCTCGGCGCGACGGCCTTGACCGCAAAGATAATTTTAGAGACTCCTCCCAAGGACCGCTTGTTTGTCTACGAGCTGACACGTCGTGTTCAGACCGTGCGGTTTTCCGTGTAGTTCCACAACGTAAAGGTGACTATGTATTCCTTACGGTGCCCTGGGCGCATAGACGTTCGTGTTACACGTAGTAGGCATCGTTCGGGACTCCGCTCGAAGAAGATGCTGTAACACGCAAAAATTCTTTCAACACGTGAAGCTAGTTACTACTTCCAAACGCTCGTGCGCTCGTGTTTTAAGAGGCATAATTCCATTTCATGTCAAATACCCCACATTTCTTTCAGCTGATTAACCCAAGAATTATTTGCAAAAGACACTTGAATTTCTAACCGAAGCACTCGTTTCCTTACTTCCATGGCGATATGTGCAGACGTTACCCGCTAAAACTTTACGGAGAAATTTTCCAATCCTTAGTTCGGTGGGCGCTCTCACGTTACAGTTTAGGTATATTTATGCTCGTTACGTAGCTGAAGTAGTCGCTTTATGCTCTTCGTCAAATTTCTGTAGCTGAATACACCAATTCCTGCGTTTACGTTCGACGCTGGGCCATCTGGTTTTGGGATGTATAGAATGTGTGAAGAGGAAACTTCAGCTGTGTGATAGAGGAACAAGATGCAAGCAGAACAGGGGAATATGAAGTTATTTTCGTCCGTGAAACTTAATTGTAATGTATGGACATTGGCTGATGTGGAAAATGATGTGCGTCCCAAACGTAGGGGCATACTGGCTGCAAGTATGTTGTGGAGTAACATGCAAGTTTTCTTCCTGATCCTCTTATTTGTGACGATGTAAAATTGATGCAGAACTAATCGAGTTCAGTGTTAATTGCAGTTTTTGCCATTGAGAAATAACAAATTCCTTCTTAACTTTGCAATCCTCTGGGCCTGCTGCTTAATGAACGTCTCTGAAGGACGTAGTTAATTTGCCTAACCAGATATGCTACTGGGAGTTATTTGAGCTCTAGACCTATCGCAGATATACAGCCATCATTTATAAAATGTTCTGTTACAGACAACTTGGTAATTTCTATACAGCTGAGATTGAACTACAGGCCTATTGTTAATACTCCTAGCAGCCTACATGGTTACAGAAATTTATCGTTCATAACTATTTGAGTATTTAGTGACTGACAGGAAAACCAACGATATACATTTACTTTTGGATGAATGAAGCGAGGGCAGCCGTTGGCTTAAAGAGCAGCAGTTCCCAAAAATTGTTTAACGTTTATGCAATTTTCCGTAATTAGTCTAGGCAACAGTTGTGCAAACAATGTGGCAGGTACTCACGACAAAGTTTAGGGGCATTTCTTGATCAGTACATGAATTTTTTTTACTTCACTGGAAATTAAAAACATTTCGAACAGGTGCAAACGGCCGTCGATGTAGTGACCGTTTTCCCCATGCCCGAGAGGAGCCTAGACCTCAGGAAAGTCGTAAAAGTTCCAGTGATCAGTATCAAGTTCTTGTACTAGGCGTTTGATGAAGCCGGAAACAATCTCAGGACTGTTCTCTTAGCCAAGTTTCCAATCGGATGCAGTAATCAGAACCCTTAAGGACAGCAGTTCTTAAGTTGCGCCAATTCGTGCCACGGATAGGGCGCACAGCCATCAGCAATCCCACCATTATGTGGAACATCGAAGTTGTAACTGCTCGAATAACATTGGTGTACCATGTCGAACCAGTTACCTACAGTTAAGGAAATTCTCCGTAATGTTATGGGGCTGAGGTGCTACAAGTTTCGGTTGTAGACTGGCTTTAACACTAGGGGTGGGGGGAGGCAGAATATGCCATATTGTTGGCAAGCAAAGAACTTACGACGCTGTAAGGTCCTGATCAGCATCTTTTGTAAAGATTATGGGTCTGAGATATGCCTCATTCGTATCTATACTTTTATAGCATCTAAGTCTAAAAGGATTAACTTTAGGCTTAATCACACGAAATTAAGTCGTGTGCTTTACTTTTATAAAGTTTAGGCACTTTCATCTACGCCACAACAAATTATTCGCTGTTGAATGAAAAACTTCACGCAATGGCTCACGCCATTTTTCACGTTCAAGTCGCTCGTAACTAACAACTGCTGATCACACATATTACGGATCCTATATTCAGCGTTTCATGTTCATTTAACAAGTTTGTTGAGGTCTCTTCGTTCAGAGGAATTTAACAACCCCCTTTGACTTAACTAAAAAAAATTGACTTTTCGTGGCTTTACAAATTTTAGTATCAGTTGTGTGAAGCCTATTACGCAGGCGCGGATGCAAGGAGATGGGGTGGGAGCGGTCACGCTCGCTCCTCCTAAAAATCCAGTAGCACTATGCTAACCATCGCCAAAGTGATCAAAACACTGATGTATCTTACTGTCTTATTAAAATAATCGACATCAGTGACACGTTAAGTGTGTCATTTAGCAGTTTGAAATTTAAACGATCTCAGTAAGCCGAACTGACGAGGCAGTTGCTCTGATACCGATGAGATAGGCTTTCAGATTTTATTTGAATTTGATACTGTCTTTGTAGCCTCTCATCCCAGCACGAGACGAAACTTGAGGTAAAAAGCTAAGCCTCTGACTACTGCCTCCCATCCAGAAAACTACTCGCAAAGTATGTTACCCCTTCAATTATTCGCGTCTTCAAATACGCTTGACTACGATGCTTTCAAGGCTACACTGGGCGGAATGTATTTGGCTTCCATGAGTTATAGGAGTTGTTGGGCAGGTTGGCAGTACCGACAGCGTCTGTAACAGCTGGCGCCGTGTGCTGTGGTGACGCCAGTGGAGGAAGCCCGGCAAGCGAGGGTGCTTCGCGGGCTTCGGCCTACAGCAGCCAACGCAGGCTGCGAGCGCCACGGGCAACCTCCAATTAGCTGCGGACGCTCTGCACTGCCTCTACTTCCTCACTCTGGCGAGTGTTTTACGAAACAATCTCCCGAGTGCGTAAGTCACTGTACTACTCGTCTGACCTGATACGACTAAACGTAGTGTGGGCAACCACCAACGTAACTTGCCTTGGAGCATCCGGAAAAGTCTTGGCCAGGACTAAAAACTGTGTTAAACGGCGTTTACTATTGCACCTGAACTTTGAAGCTTTGAAGGAAGTGGAAATTAATTTCAGAAATGGAATTAAAGGTGCAGGATTAAAATAATTTAAGATTTCTAGAATTGCTGGGGGAAACCGCACGGAAACACCTGTTCAGGTTGGTCCATAGAATATGAGACTGGCGATATAACACCAGATTTTCAGATCCACAAAATTCCGTAGACAGGAAGTTCGGAGAAATGCGAGAATTCTCACTATCAGCTCAGCAGGTTATACATGCAAGTTTCTGCCAAGATCATATACAGAAGAATGAAAAGGATAATTAAGGGTTTATTACATTATCAGTTTGGTCTTTGGAAAGGTAATGACACTAGAGGCAGTTCTGACGTCTGCGGCTCATAGTGGCAACAAGACAAGAAAAATCTAGACATAGTTGATTGACGTAAGGCAGAGGACGGAACAGCTAGTTCCCATCGTCAGAGAAGGATGGGTAAGGAAGCCGGCAGTGCACTTTCGAAAGAACCGTTCCAGCAGTTGCCTGAAGCTATTTAGGAAAATAACGGGAAACTAATCAGGATGGCCAGAAGCGGGTTTGAACCGTCGTCCTCCCGAATACGAGTCTAGTGAGCCAACCACTGAAACACCTCGCTCGCCATCTAGACACGTTCTAGTTATTTGTCGACCTGGAGAAACAGACGGGTGATATATAAACTGTAAAAGAACCAAGAAAGTAATAAGACTAGAAGAACAAGGTTCAAGTGTTCTGATTAGAAATGGTTGAAGACGGGAATAGTATTTCACCCCTACTGTTCAACCTATACGTCGAAAAAGTATTGACGGAGATAAATGATCAATAGTGGATTAAAATTCAGGGTGAAATATCAACGGTAAGATTTGCGGATGACGTTACTGACCTCTGAAAAAAAGAGGTGTCTAATGTTACCAACTACCTATTGTGCGTGAAAGACGAGCTCAAGCAATGAACAGCGGAAATCCGCTATGAGCAAAACCGGGAACCACGTAGTGGAGAAAGTAAATGAGTTCTACCTTTTAAGAGAAAATACTCAAGGGAGAAGCAACTATGGCATAGTAAGCAGGCTAACCCTGCCGGAACTAGTAATCCTCGCTTAAGAACATAGCGACGTAGTTATGTCTTGGTGAAAAACCAGTACAGCCGTATACAGATAGGTATTACGGCGTTTGGAGAGGCGCGGAAAGTTAATTTAAGCGTTTAAGATTATAGTAGGCTGCTAAAGGTTAGGTGTACTGATGAGCTGAATAATTTTTGCATAATTGGCACTGGGAGAACTCTGGAGAAGAAATAGGAGAGAGTGGCATTGAAGTTACCAGTGCTGCTAGAGAATTCAGTGGAAGGTGTAAGTTTTAGGAGGAAGACAGACAAATATATACATAAACTTAAGTCTTCAAGTTTCATTACGAGAAGAGATTGGCGCAGGAAGTGAGAACCCTTTATGGCACATAAAACTGGACAAGGCTAATGATAAAAGAGGAAATTTTATGCTATCCACGTTATTACATGCTTGTCTTTGTATGCTCCGACGCAGAAAAATATAATCCTGCTGATTGTGATGGTTCTGTAGTTTTCCATAGGAAATTTTTGTTTGATCCATCAGCAAATTGAACACCTACCTTTCTAGAAAGGTTTAGTTGCACTTCTTTCCTCAGATTTTATGACATCAAATCTGAAGACTGACTTCCCTTCATTTTAAGAAGGGAAAGAATACCAGTGCCTACGTACATTAGTATGCTGTTCTCAGGAGATGGGGGTGGGGTTGATCGCTGTCTTTAAGTCTATCATATGGGCCAGTAATCTTTTCAGATGTTCTGACAAACCGCCAAGAACTGTCGGACACACTAGATAGAACTTTCTGAATGTAGGTACGTGAGCTTTACCTCATACCAAATTCCGCTGTTATTCTTTCCGTTTTACATACGTAACACAGTGCATTTGTGTACCGTAAGAAGTAACGAAGCTCCCTCCCCCCATCCCCACGCTCTTAACAGCACATGACAATGTTATTCGAATAATCGCTCTAGGATCAGTGGCCTGAAATTATAGCTGGTCTGTATTTCTAAGCATCTGACATATTCCTAATGTTCATCCTCTGTATCTGTCTAATAAATGGGAATTTTAAGACATTGTCTTCTAACAAAATGAGTATACTGCCTGCTAACGGTTCACATATATTTTGGTCTTCGGCTTCATCAGTAAGCCGTGTTTCGTGAAAATAAGCGATGTTTTGTTTACCACATTAAGACTATGTGCATGTGTATCTTCTGGCGTCCGAACCTGTAGAAGATATGTCAGTCAAATCAGTACTGGACCACAAGATCTACTGAGCGCTACGAATTTTACACAGTTCAAAAATGATCGGACCATTGGTTATCTATAATAACTTATGTACATCGTAAGTACTCGACCACAAACAGGAAAGCTATTTTTGGCTATATGCCAACCTTTATGAACTACAGCGAGCGGTAACATGAATAGCCGACATCGAAGTTTCAGATTTGCATCTGCGGAGCATATCCGAGGGCTATGAACTCTTCGCCTCTTAGTCATCCACTCCTGTGTTATTCGCCGACTTTATTTCATATTTCTATTCAGTCGAACTAAACGCATTACTTAGTTCTCGTGTGATCGAGAGGAGTTATGCTTTAAATGAGCTACGGCGATTATCTCTAGCTTGTAAATACTTCATGAGCCTCTTCCAAATCTTTCGAAACATGACTGGGTAAAACGGCACGGAAAAGGTTAAGGAAACTCATTTAACTAAATTCATACCTTTTCGTCTACGCAGACCAAATTTGTACGATTTTACTGTTTTCTCTTTCATCACCAGGAACAATGCACAGAGCATGAAGCCTCAGCTTCTTAATTCTAACCAGAGATAATCCAAACGGACGTAACGTCAGCTGGGAAATGGACCTGAAGGTTTTCCCGGCTCCAAGTACCCGTAGACAAAATTCCAGAAAAAGCATTTGATAGCACAAGCACCAGAAATTACAGTAGAATGGAAGATGATCATGGTTCTTATGAGACGTAGCGTCAACGTGGATAATGGATGGCTCCGTCAATATAAAGCTCTTAATATTACCATATTTCCACTGAGTAATACTAGCAAATTAAGAGAGGAAACCCACGTAAACATCTCCGTTTCTTAAGTAAATACTCTACCATTTTAATCAAAGTGTCGCCAAACCACGGCGCACATTGAAAGGAATCAGTAAATAGGGTGAAAAACTGCCAGAGTCAAGAATAATGAAATGGTAATGTCTTTGTCGAATGTACTATTGGGTAGTTATCCCTACACTTATCGATCGAGAGCTAGTCTACTTCATAAATCGAGTCTTCTGGGCAGGCCCTTGCCACCGTTAGGCTACAACACAAATTGTTCTAACAGCAAGTTGATTCACTCACGAGAGTAAGGAGGGGGGCGGGGGGGAGTGTGAAGTTAAAATGCAAGATGGTGAAGAGCAACATATATCTAAATTAATCAGTGGAGCACAACTGCCATCTGAACTCGTGCAAAAGACGTATGTGTAACTTGATACAGATGAAATGTACGATATCTCAGGCTCTCTCATGGGTAAAGTAGGTAGCAGACTCGTATGTAAGTGGAATACTAGAGAAAAGTCATCCGCCTACACAGGAGAGCCATAAATACTAACGGGGGTACTGAACGTATACAGAGAAGCACGAATGGTCACAGGTTTGACCCATGGGAGTCACAGTTGCTGAAAGAACAATTTTCACACACTTTTTTGCGAGAAAGACTACTTTAAGTTTCAAGAATCAGCCCCAAATTATGTATCTAGGAATGCAATACAACCCCTAAGTAAAGCTACCGTAGGTATGAGGACAGTATCAGATTTATTACAGTGTACAGATATTTGTCCAGTGACTCCTCTGAGTGGAACGTGAGAAAACCCTTTTAACTGATGCAATGGCATGCACCCTCTGCCATTCATTTCACAGTCTGCAGAGTACAGACGTAAAATGTTCAGAAAGAACAGAAGCACCGTCAGGAGTATCATGGAGGACGTCGTTTTATCCACAGCAGCCTAGTCAACTATGAACTTGGGCCCATACCTGTGATAAGGAGGCGTACGCTCCCAAGGGGGAGACGTAACGCCACTTGCATTCTCCCATATTGTGTAATTAGATAGCAAGCCTTAGCGTGAAGCTGCCTTGAAGATAAATTTTCTTTGAAGGATGGTGCTTGAGACGCTGGAAGACCCTTCGAAGACCCTGGATAGCTATCGCAATGTCTGTTCCACTCTGGCAGCGGTCGGAAAGACATTTGCCACCGTCTCATCGATGCAGTCCGACTGAACAAACTAAGGTGACGTATCTAACTGCTACACGGTTTTTCGACGAGCCGAACGTGGTAAATGGTTGGTTGGATGGATGGATGGGGTTGAAGGGACCAAACAGAAAGGTCATCAGTCCCTTTTTTCAAATGTGGTCCATTCAGAGAGTGACATCTCAGAAAAGTCAAAACGATGAAATGAAAAACGCTAAAAAATGTAAAAGGGCAGTCATGTTAATGGTAAAAACAAAATGAGGGAAGTCGGCAAGAGAGCGAACCCAACGCTATGCTAGAGGCAGGAAATATCCTACCTCTGAAGCAGAAGAGGCAAGATCACCTGCGACTTAAAACGTGCAGCCGCTAGGATGTAGAAGTGCGTATGGGAAAAGGAGACTAACAAATCCTAAAAAATGATAAAAACAGTAGAAGGGGAAGAAAAGAGGATCTCTGGCAGGGAGGGGAGTCGGGAATATCCAAACATGGCTTACAGTGGGAGATGCCCCAACACCAGCGAGATTAAAATCCTTAAAACAGAATAGAAACCACTTTCTCGGAAGAAACCGAGAACCAGGTCGACCGTCCGGGAATCGTCAGCCAACATCAAAGGTGAAGTGCGGGGGGAGTCTGTACTTAGCACGCAGAGCCAAAAGGGGCATTCAACCAAAATTTGGGCTACTGACTGGTAAATGGTCCGTCAGGCAGTCACGAAGGGATTTGTGTACGTTCATGGTACTGCAGGAGGCGAAATTACTACTTGCTAAAGCCACACACTTTATAAAAATGTACGTGCGTCCCAATTCTCTTCCTAAACCACTGGACCGATTTCAAGAAAACCTTGTACTGGTATCACTTACTGCCTGCAGATAATCCATGTAGGTAAGAACCGCTAATCCTACAAAAGGGTTGGGGGCGAGAAAGCAGCGTATGTCATAACGCGCGAAGAGCCATACTTTCGTCACTAAATATTTGGCAATCTGATACCTTAGAGAGACCAGCAAGAAATTTCACACAGTTTCAAATGCTTTAAGAAACTGTCTTGCTGAATACAAACAAAATGAAAGTTCATCGCTTACTACTTATTCGCTCTTCATGCAGTAGAACTGCAGCATGAAATACGACATTTTGCTTAATTACTTAGTCCTAACTATTCTCAACGTATCTGGCATACAGGCAAAATACTACTGGATGTAGCTACAAAATTATGTCATTGTGAAGCACATGCTTCAGGAAATACGTCAGAAAGAATGAGCGGCGTTAAAATGATACAGCGCGAAACTAAGACGTGAACGGAACGTGTTAAATGTATGTCAAAAATATTTGACACGTGCGATTGTGAGTAAAACGACGTGTAAAAAAGCTCATCGTTGGAACGATTGCAAATTTGATACAGAATTATGTGGAAGTAAATCCTATAGGCGTGAGAACTACCTGTCTCCTGTCTCCTATTGGCGCGAGCGTGATAACGTAAAGGAGCAAGGGGGGCCGGCGGGGGGGATGGAGGAAGAGGACGGTCAGAGAAGGGGGGAGGACAGGAAGAATATGAATACATACGCGGACAACACCGGGTACTCATAATGGAGGGATTACAAAATAGAACGGAGGAAGAAAATTTGAGTTTCTACATTGACGTGATTACTCTGCTATTCACAATAATGTGCCTGGCAGACGGTTCAATGAACCACCTTCAACGGCACGCGGGAAAAAAGAGCAGAACTTTTTTCTGTGTGAGCATTGATTTTATTATGATGAATTGTCCGTATGTAGGTGGGTGGCAACGTTTCCGCAATTTGAAGAGAAAACTGGTAATCGAAATTTCATGAGAAGATCTCGTCGCAACGAAAAAACGCCTTTGTTTTAATGATTGCCACTCCAATTCACGTATCATGTCTGACACTATTTTCCCCATTTCGCGACAAAGCAAAACGAGCTGCCCTTATTTGTACTTTTTCGATGTCATCCGTCAGTCCCATCTGATGCGGATCCCACACCGCACACCAGTACTCCAGAGCAGGACGGACAAGCGTGGTGTAGACCTGTTGCACCTTCTAGGTGTTCTCCCAATGAATCGCAGTCTTTGGTTTGCTCTACAGTTTACAGCTGCTGTTGACGGCGTGGATAAAGTCTTTATTGTAATGCTAATGGGCAGTCTCGTTTTGAACTACCATACATTGCCGTTAACTGAAGACACGTGCACTTCGGCCCATAGACTTCGTTTCCAGACCACCCACAGAGGCAGTTACGTGGCAAATCCGCAGGCAGCCGGAATACGTGAGACTGCTTAAGCACCGCGTGGCATGTGAAGGAGTACGGCCGGCATGCGGTCGGTGTTACGACCGGGGGCAGCACGCGGCATTGTGCCGTGTTTACAATGACGCCGCTGTGTGATTACCGCATGTGACGCAGGGAGGCGAGGCAGCGCGCTGTGGCCTACCCAAGGACACGGCACGGCCGATGGCGGACCCGCGCATGCTCCCAGCCAAACCCGAGCCCACGCGCGTTCCCCTGTCCCGCTGTCTGCCTAAAATTAAGCTGGGGTACTAACCTTTCACCAGCATAACGTGCAGCATACTGTATAGGGTATTTGAGAAAGACTACAGGTTTGAAGGCTATGTACTCTTAGCATTTATTGCACTCAACCTGCTACAATCAGTACCACATCGAATTAGAGACCAACTCCAACCGTTTTTCTTACAAGCCTTCAGTATAATTACCATTCGTCAAATGGAGTCACAGGCGATTTCTTCCCGAACTTATCAGTGTGCCTGAAGTAATTGTTGCGAAAACGATTTCTGAAGTCGGGTAGATAGGTGGTACACAACTAGCCATTAAAATTGCTACACCACGAAGATGAAGTGCTACAGGCGCGAAATTTAACTGACAGAAATAATATTCTGTGACGTGCAAATTGTTACCTTTTCACAGCATTCACACAAGGTTGGCGCCGTTGGCGATACCTACAACGTGCTGACATGAGGAAAGTTTCCCACCGATTTCTCATACACAAACAGCAGTTGAACGGCGTTGCGTGGTGATACGTTGTTGTGATGCCTCGTGTAAGGAGGAGAAATGCGTACCATCACGCGTCCGACTTTGATGAAGGTCGGAATGTAGCCTACCGCGATTGCTGTTTATCGTACCGCGACATTGCTGCTCGCGTAGGTCGAGATCCAAGCAGAATATGGTATCGGTGGGTTCAAGAGGGTAATACGGAATACCGTGCTGGATCCCAACGGCCTCTTATCACTAGCAGTCGAGTTGACAGGCATCTTATCCGCATGGTTGTAACGGATCATGCAGTCACGTCTCAGTCAACAGATGGGGACGTTTGCAAGGCAACAACAATCTGCACGAACAGTTCGACGACGTTTGCAGCAGCATGGACTAACAGCTCAGACCGTGGCTGAGGTTACCCTTGACGCTGCATCACAGAGAGGAGCGCCTGCGATGGTGAACTCAACGACGAACCTGGGTGCACGAATGGCAAAACGTCATTTTTTCGGATGAATCCAAGTTCTGTTTATAGCATCATGATGGTCGCATCCGCATTTGGCGACATCGCGGTGAACGCACATCGGAAGCGTGTATTCGTCATCGGCATACTGACGCATCACCCGGCGTGATGATATGGGGTGCCATCGGTTACACGTCTGTCACCTCTTGTTCGCATTGACGGCACTTTCAACAGTGGACGTTGCATTTCAGATGTTTTACGACCCGTGGCTCTGCCCTTCATTCGATCCCTGCGAAACCCTACATTTCACCAGGATAATGCACGACCGCATGTTGCAGGTCCTGTACGGGCCTTTCTGGATACGGAAAATGTTCGACTGCTGCCCTAGCCAGCATATTCTCCAGATCTCTCACCAATTGAAAGCGTCTGGTCAGTGGTGGCCGAGCAACTGGCTCGTAACAATACGCCAGTCACTACTCTTGATGAACTGTGGTATCGTGTTGAAGCTGCATGGGCAGCTGTACTTGTGCACGCCGTCCAAGCTCTGTTTCACTCAATGGCCAGGCGTATCAAGGCCGTTATTACGGCCAGAGGTGGTGGTTCTGGGTACTGATTTCTCAGGATCTATGCACCCAAATTGCGTGAAAATGTTATCACATGTCAGTTCTAGTGTAATATATTTGTCCAGTGAATACCGTTTATCATTTGCATTTCTTCGTGTAGCAATTTTAATGGCTAGTAGTGGACATACCCGCGATACTTATGAACCCTCTTGAGTAAAAATCGCGTGGCATCGTATGGTCTGTGAATGTGGAGACCATGTGAAACAAGCTGTGGCATCCGGTCCCTTGCGATCAATCTAGCCGTCTGATTTAACGTCGTTTAACCATTGACTTACTGAGTTAAGCAAAGGAGACGGTGCACCATCTTGCTGCCAAATGAAGTGTCATGGTTTAGCTTTTCTGAACTTAGGGAAGGGAGAGAGTTACAGTTACTTTACGGAGAAGGAAATACCCATAAACTCTCCACCACGATATAGCACGTAGAACACTTTAGGAGAGTCATTTCAACTATTTCACGAGGGTTTGATGACCCCAGATGCACATATAATGTGCATTTCTATTCCATTTAGGCGAAATGTTATCACTGAAGACTACTCGATCTAGATAGTCGTGCAGCAACGTTTCGTTCGCAAAGTCGGCACGTAAGCCGTTGCGTGCAGGTTCTAGAGCTTTTAACAACTCCAAACGGTAAGTACGCAGTTGTAACCCTCTCCTTGTGAGCCACCACACATGCGTCACGAATTGCTAATTCACGACTAGTCCGCCGACAGTTTCTTGTGGCTACGCGTGAGGAACGCGATCGTTCGACACATTCTGCAGTCACTTCGTCGTTCCACACTCGTCCCTTTGCGCACAAGTATACAAGCAAAACTAATTTGCTGTATTTATAATTTTAAGCTGACTGTAATAAATCATACCAAGCCTTAAACCCGCATATTCATTTCGAAACACCCTGTATTTCCGAAAGCCGACTTCCAACGAAGATACGATCAGACGACCTACCTACGCAAATGTGTCTTTTCCGAGGAGTGTGACTACTAAAACCCAGTACGTAATACTGCACGCTCCCGTGTTACAGAGAAACTTAATTGAAGTCATTGTCCCAGTGGAATATACTTTACACGTTTAACGATTATCCGGAGTCGGTTTGTAGAATTTGTGAGAAGACAAAGGCCTACTGTCCTACAAATATCCACACAATTCTGAAGATATCAAGGGCAAGTAATTATTGTACCACTGGACTAACTGTTCACGCATTCAATTTAATGAGAATGTAAAGGACGGGGAAGAAAATTTAGGATCGGTTACTAGACAATCTGGTTGGCATTATTAACACTACAGGAACCGGAGGCCGTTCTGACGTAACGCTTTGTAATGGAGATAGTGCTAAGGAGGAAACACCAAAGGCTTTGTCGAACAAGGAAAAAGCGTTCGGCAATATGAAATAATGGAAGATGTTTGGAATTGAGATAATTTCGTGAAAGCTGCAGGGAAAAGTAGTAATACACAGTATGTACGGGATGTGGCAGATTGAAGTGGCCCGGTGAGTGGCAGCAGTAACGGAAGAGGAAAAGCCCTACAGTTGCTTCCAGCGGGTTGGACCAGCCGTCCATACTGCCGGCAGACACTGAGCACGTTTCCACGATCTTCACGCCTGACTTACCAGAGGTCACGTGGTCGCGACCTTAACTGGCTGCCCAGGTCACCTGATCTGTCCGCGTGCAGCTGCTTTGTGTGGGGAGCCCTCAAATCTAAGGTGCAGAGCAACAACCCTCTTCATCTTCAAGAATTGCAGAACATTTTCCAGCAGTCCAGCTTCGATCCGCCTTCAGCAGCTTGCTGATGAAAATCTAAGTGCCAAGAGTGACCACCTTGCCACTAAACATCTGCTATAGTCACGTTAGTATTTTATTTCCTTTCCCCTACCGTGTTTCTTTGCAGCCTGTAACTCCGTTCTCCAGGCCACTAATTTGCCGCACACAGTACAACAACCTTGCTCAGGGTAAGAAAGGTTTAAAACAGGGACGTCGTCGTCTTCTTTAGTGTTCGATCTGTACAGCGATGAAGTAATGCTGGGAACAAAGGTTCAAACGTCGGATTAAAATCCAGAGTAAAATGAAGTCAGGAATTACGAAACATGTTAAATGCAATGAACAGTTTAGTGACCATTAAGTACAGACAGTTAACCCAAGAACGACTGAACTAACAGGAAATAGTTTAAGGGAGATTAGTAGTAAATCTGTCAATACTGGTGAGGACGACGTAGAATGAAGGAATTCTCTCTCGGAAGCAAACTAAGGTAACGGACGAAGCAACCACAAACTAGATGTAAATTAGACTCACAAACGAAGAAGACATTTCTGGCCAAGAGGGCATTCCCAGCTAAGAGAAGTCTTGTCAAACACAGGTTTTAATTTGAGAATAGTATCTTAAAAATGGTGCTTTTGGAGGTAAGTATGGCTGAATCGTGGATTGTTAGGAAACCGGGACAGAGGAGAATATAAGCATTTGAGTTACGGCAAGGAAGGATGTCAGCAATTAGGTCGACGGTAAGACGTGTAACGAAGAGGTGCTCAGTATCTTCAAGGCACATATGGCAGCACTGTCGAGGAGGACAGGATGAAACGACAAGCCGTAAGACGTCGAGTAACTTCCATCGTATTAGAGATACAATCTGAACTGGAACGTATTCAACAAATAAGGAAGAAACTTCCTGGCAGATTAAAACTGTGTGCCCGACCGAGACTCGAACTCGGGACCTTTGCCTTTCGCGGGCAAGTGCTCTACCAACTGAGCTACCGAAGCACGACTCACGCCCTGTACTCACAGCTTTACTTCTGCCAGTACAAATAAGGAAGTTGGGTGCAAGCACTACTCACGAGGTTGGCGCAGAAGGGAATTCGTAGCGGGTTACATCAAACCCGTCCGAAGATTTTCTGGATACATAGAAGTGATTCAGTTAGCATCAGTAGCACTATACAGTTGTCCGCGAACGATGCTACAAAGGAAGTATCCTATTGACGATAGAAAATTTAGCGACACATGCAGGGACTACCTTGGTCGGAGGATTGGTACGGGGTGCATCCAGTCTCGTGACGCCCATTGAGGAGTTGCTTTAATGAGGAGTAACAGCTCCAAGGTCTCCTAAGCCGAGAAGGGTCGGGAGGGCGGTGTGTTGATCCCACGTCCTTCCATAACGTTATCAAATGACGCCATAGGCTGAGGATAACACGGCGGTAAGTCAGTCCGTCCCAGTTGGTGTATCAGGGTCACAACTCTGAGCTTTGCTTTTTGCTTCGTTTAAACGTTAATATATCAGAGCGCTTGAAACGGAGAAGACGATGTTATCCGATTACAGGATCAGTGATTAATATTCCGCTCCTACCCTAGCGTTGAAGTATGTAAATGTAATATAAAAAACATATGAAACGGAACGATAACGTCCTGATATTAGGGAAGGCGACTGGAATTCTTTGGAGTTGCTACACGAGTTCCGGTAAAATGTGCAGAACCTGTAAATTAGCAAGACGCTTGTGCGAAATCTACTGGATTATTGTCCAGTGTATGGATTCCATATCAACTTCTCATAACAATAGCTAACTAACTCACGGACTCGCTACCACGATCATAGCCGGTACAATCCTAGCCCACAGTGAAGTTTAACAAATGGTCGGTAAACAAATGGAAATCCTTGGGAGAAGCACTACCTTCTCGTGAAACTCTGTTGAGCAAATCTAGATAGCAGTATCTTCCTCAAATACACGTTATCAGTATGCTGCCACCAGTTTATCTCGCATAGGGATCGTGAGAATATGATTAGAGATTTGGGCGTGTTCAGGGCCATACACGTCATTTCCTCCCTCCCCCCCCCCTCCTGGTCATTACACGAAAGTGCAATATATGATTTTAAACGATGTACCCCGAAATGCTATGTAGTAGCTTGCTGAATATGTAAGTGTATATTGTTCAGCATTTGGCTTTTGCCTTTTTGTAGATAACATCAACGAAATGAAAGTTGAACTAGATGCTATTTGTACTGACCATTCACCAAAAATTAGACATAATGGCTGGAGAATTTAAACGTCATCCAACACGAGTTTGTCAGGATCTACCAGCACTCGCTAGTAACGTTACTGAAGAAATCTAAGTCGACAAAATTATTCTCGCGAAGCGTCTAAGTTTGCGAAGTATCGGCTCAATTGATCGGCAGACCATGTTGCTGCTTTCTGTTTCTAAGTAGTTTTGGGTCCAGTTCAAGCGAAATCCGATCGACATTTACGTCGACTTGTCACCATCACTATACCTGGATTCATTACACCCCAGAACAAAAGCAACACTGTACAGTGCATTGCTTTCGATGACAGGCGAACCAAGTCCCACAGGCTGAAAGTCACGGCTTTGACTAACGGAAATAACATCCTATTGAAACTGCTTACAGGAAGGAAAAACAAGAGCACATGACACTAGTGAGATATTGGACTACTTCGACATGAAGCGGTCAACGCAGACCCGTTTGATGAAAATACAGCTTTTACTTTTTAATGTGCCAGCACATTCACCTACTGGTATAGGCACCAAAGTGCGTTAACTGCTCTGCGTAGTAATGTCTCGACCTGACTTCCTGCCACTTAGTCTTTCCATAAATATGAAGAAATTTACATCGGGTATTTTATGAGGTCATATTCGAGACAGCCGTCTTTTAGAGAGCTTGATAATATTTCTGTTAGTGATTAAAAAATAAACTTGGATGCAACATAACCGTAAAGAGACTAGGCTGAGAAAGCCCCTTCCAAAAATTATGTCTACATTCCTTACATCTTATTAAAGGAGGAGATGCTGTCACCAGAAAAGAACTGATTCTTAATGCTGAAAACATGCACTTTTTAGACTTTTCCTCGCAGTTGCTACGTGCAGTGTTAGTGCTGAAAATAAGCTCTTTTCTCCTGACGGCAATTTTGACAGCATCACTTGTGTGCGACCCAGGAAACGCACAGCTGAAGTGAATTTACAGACAGCAAGTAAACATTTTTCTGGCGAAGCGAACACTTGTTTTGACCTACAGATTTGAAATGACAGTTTATACATCTGCCTTGTTTGTTATGTAGAACTAACTCTTCAACGGTACTACAGATCCCTTTCGAAAAATCGGAAAATTAATCTTAACTGGTACAACAAAAAAGCGCTACCACAGATGCTCTTAACTAGTTCACTATTTTTTGAATGTAATGGAAGGTTCTAGTACAAAACCTATCAAATACTGGACTTCTACGGCGGTAGCGCGGAAGGTGCAGAAGTTCTTACGGGATTTTCGCATCGAAGTTTACAACAGGGCTTATACTCTAGAGTTAAGCAATTATGAGAGAGACAAACCATCTCATGATATTTTTCTGAGCCGTAAGAAGTTTCCTCCATACATCTATTACACGTCATTCAATTTTAAAGTAAATTTATGTGGGACCATGTGAATCGTATAGTACCTTGTCTTTGTAGTCCTGTGCTTTAAATGAAGACTGAAGACTTTCAAATGTAGTCCACTATTCTGCATTCCATGTACAGCCTTTGCCGAAAGAGGAACAATGATGAAATAACACTTTTTAATCGTCTTACACCCATAGGTGTCTCTACAATGCCCAACTTTTGGTGATACTTTAGAAGGGATTGGATGCAAGCCGTTCGTCGTTTTTCTTGTTGCGCTGCAACTCCTAATTCCGATCAGAAGATTAGGAATATTAGCCATAGCAACGAGTTTTCTTATACTCTCGTTTCAGCACGTAATGCAGATTTGTTCTTGGCCCATTAACGGTATATCGAGCTCTCATCAGCTTGAAGTGTGTGTGACCAAGGTTCAACACTTGACGTCTGGCCATCATATTTAATAATCTTTGTATTTGGGCATCACAACTGAAGTGCAGAGCCGAAGTTTCAGCCTGAATGTGGAGAAAATTAAGGGGGATATGTTCCCAATCCATTTTAAGCTCCTTACCAGAGGTGTGACAAATCTGCTTCTCTTCGAAGTCCGTTTAGGGGAATCGTATTCAAGATGGAATTCATGCATGTTGTGTCTGGTTACATTCGACTAACAAACCAGAAACATGGTAAGGTTATTGGACAGTACCTTGTGGAAGTGCACATTTATCTCATTACTAGCAAGTGATGCATACGAAACTCACTGAAATGTGAACATACTCTTAATTGAGGGTTAAAGCTTTTTCTATCTACCCCCTGAACTAATTAACTACCAGTTCTTTTGCCTCTGTCCACAGAAACGAGTCTAGAAACTGCGGGCCGCCCTTTAAGTAGAGATATTTAATGCAGAAATACTGCATTTTTTGCGATGCTGTGTCTCAACCTGTTTACCTACCCATTTTATTCTAGCATCATATTCGTTTCTGGTTCGGAAACATGGTAAACGAGTTTCAGCATGGAAGTAGGGGTAACTTTTTTAAATTGATAGCTGTGATTCTACCTGACCGCTATGAATACTTTTTTCCCTGTAGACTTTAGGTAGTTTGATACTGGCATCTGTATTTTGTTCATTCTCGTGGTGCGAAACTGGCTGTGGTTTATAACTGCCCGTACGAAAGAGTTCATTTACAACTAACAGAAAAAACTTATGGCACAGTACGTAAAGCACCTATGCCCGTCATAACAAGGCTCACGTACTCGGTTACTAACATGTGTTAAGAGTCCAGGATAAAACTTTCAATAAAAAGCACTGAAATCATGTTTGTGTAATAGAATAGTTAACACTGGGAGTTAACTTCAACTGTCTGAAAATTCTGGCAAAAGTCTATGTGCGAAAAGAATTTGTTGAGAGTGCAGCTGCAACTGCTAGATTGGACGAAGCGTGTAACGCAAGCCGCAACTGAACTGCGTAAGCCGCATTGCGCTGACGGGTTAAGTGGATAAGCGGTGTGTTTATACTGACAGGCCACGCCACCCGGCAGAGCGCCCGTGCTAGCCATGTCCCGCTTAAGGTATTTCGTAACAGCCAAAAAAATCGATGGTAGAGTATCGGCGCGAGGGCCAGGTCGACCGCGGCGCGGTCGACAGGGAAAACTAGAGGCTTTGCGGTCCGGGCTGCACCAGAAAGCGAGAGCAACCGGCCGGCCGGCCGCCCACGGCCGCGCCGCCAGCAACCGGTTCCACATCCGGGACGTCGCCATATACAGCGCCACCGCCGGAGACTGCCGAACGCTGGCGATCGTCGCCGAGCGCGGGCGCATGACGCGCGCGCCGGTGTTTCCCTTCCCGTCCCGTCGTTTTAACTACGGCCATCGCATCGGACGGCCTTCACGCGCTCTCGTCGGTCAGTTCCGCTCCGCTGGTATCTCACTGCTTGTCGAGGTCGCGCCTTGCCTGTAGACGATACACGAGCGCAATCCGGAACGCTTTCGTAAATCCCCACGGTAAACGGTTCCATTTCGTAATTTCCAGGTAGAGTCACGACGCCTAACACTTTTTCGGGTGATCGTATATGAAGTTCGGTACCGGATACGATGGACTATGAATTTTTCCATCCCTACCTGCACACCTATATTCTGTAGGTAACTGGCAGAGGGTACTTTGTCAGATGTCCGTGCCAGTCTCTTTCCACATTGGAATGGTATGCAGGAAGCTTTGTAAACCCTAGTTGCCACTGCTGCCTTAAGCCCAGTTTCTGAGTTCGTGAAACGATTTCTGGTGCCGTGCACCGCTAATAATTTCTCCATTTCACTATTAGACAGCTATGCCTCAGGGTCAGGTAACAGGATAGGAGAACGAAGGTTCTGCAACACTCCAACAAATTAGTTATAAAGTCATACAAACGAGTCAAAAGTTTACTTATCTTTGTGACCTGTCGAATAATCTGCAACACTGCGTGCAATTTAACACAGAAAGGGCTCAATGACCGTACAAATAACAGTAGGTACACTTCACGATACACAGCAAATGCAATTTACAACTGTGTTCGCTTTTAAGAGTTCACTATATGGCTTGCCCTGTCTCAATCAGGCCTGGATGGTGATCGCTAAGAGGGCGAGAGCTGGTGTTCCATCTTCCGAGTAGCGTTCTGTCCTTCGTCCGGTCACTGGCGGGTTGTATGTACTCTGCCTGCAATTGGCCTGTGGTGCTGGTTGAACTCGCGCAAGCAGCGATTGTCTACAGCAATGGCACCAGTTATCACCTTTGCGCCTGTGGTGCGTTTATCCCGGCTGTGTTGTTCGGGCGACGCAGTAGGAAGAACGACTCAATGGTCCACGTGAGCTCTAATCTCATTTTACTTTCATGTTCTTTTCGCTAGCCTTGGTTCACAACTGTCGTTTAGCGTCTACCACTTTAGTTTTGTATTACCGTGAAGCTCACGTGCTTTCTCAACGAACGTGACTAAATGCCGTATTCTTTGGACGTTTTCCACTTCCTGCATCAGTGCTGTGGTAAGGGTTACATAGTGAGGAACATTTCTGCAGCATTCCCACGTACCTTGTCAGATGAAGAGTGTGGAAGATTTTCGCCGTGTTTCTACGCTTTATCTCCTGAGTCTAATCTGTTCAGCTGCGATCCGCTTCAGACTTAACTGCAATGAGCCACTTAGCCCTATCTGTCGGCATTGCTATCGACATGGATCTGACTGGATAAAATACTCCAGGCTCCTGTCAAGTGTGATATGAAGGAAGATACATTGGGACCATGTTCCCGCTTGTCTATCACCCAACTCTGTAAGCACACGGCACACTAAATCCACGAGTTCAAGTGCTACCGGTTCATTCCCCGAAGCCAGGAGAATTAGATTTTAACTGCCAGTATCAGGAAAGTTTAGTACTGCAGTCACAGCGCTGACGACAGTCAAAGCAGAACTGTGCGAAGCAAACGCAAACTGTAAAATAAAGATTTGTTTGTAAAGCGTTTATTCTCTCAAATTCGCTAAAAATTGTGCTGAAGAGAGCTGACATACCCTGCAGGTGCACGTAAGGTTTTCGTTAGGTGGTGACCCATACAAACAATTACGCTGGTACGTTTGAACACCAGTGTTCTCTAGGCATTAGTATGTTATATGCGCTAACCGATGTATGCTGTGAGATCCTTTCAGCTAGAGAATTTTAACAGTATTTAATTAAGCGCTAAATTAACCACATGAATCTAGAACACGCAAATACCTGAAAACGTCACAATTGTGGAATGAGCGACGAGAGATTGAAGATGAACCTATGGTTTGTATTGAAGAGTTAGGGATAGAACAGAAGAAATCAAGAACATGCCTACTACTAGGCTTTTAGTACTGCAGGTGTGTGAAATGCACTAACTGACACCAGTGGAATGTTACGGAAGAGAACGATACAGCGATGGCAAGATGCCAGACACACAAGGTATGCAGTTTAGACTTCGGAGCGAGAGTCGCGCAGCAACGGTGCTTCTGCGAGGCATTTCTCAGCTGCTTCGGTCATGCTTTCTAATGCAGCCCGTACTCGCCACTGCTTCGGATGACTAGTTTTCCTTGTAGACCAACTGGCCGATCTCAATCCAGAAGTTGAGCGATTAGCTAACGAGAGGCGACGGTTACCGAAAGAGACTTTTCGAGTTCTAATTGAAGCCAAGAACTATATTCCTTTCTACTGAAATTTTATGTGTATATTTACTTTTAGACTAAATAACCCTGTTCTCTACATCTTGGTGCAGTCAACCGACTACAGGTAGTAGATATGAGATGGGTGGTAACTACGTTTTCCAGTTCATTGGTCAGCTCCTTTCATTTTATTGGACGCCACTGGATAGCTAGAGGGCATTAATTATTGGTTTTGGAGTAGTGGTATGTTTAACGTTTCCTCGCTGGTCCAAGTAGGGCTCACGACCTTAATTCAAACTGGGCCCATCAATAGCTCTTAGACTTCGGTCGCGGCTACAATGCAATGACGCCTCCCAGTACGAAACGGAAGAACTTTTTATCTGGAGTAAATACTGTAATGAAGTCCACCTCCGTAGCGGTAACATTACCGGCTACCACGCAGGGGGCCCGGCTTCGATTCCCGGCAGGGGACTGGGTGTTGTGTGTCCCTTTTCATCATTGACTCGCAAGTCGCCGAAGCGGCGTCAACTGAAAAGGACTTGCAATACGGTGGCCGAACTCCCCAGAAAGGGGCCTACTAACCAACAACGCCATCTGATCATTCATTCACTGTAATGTAAGTGTTTAAGTGTGAGTGATTCGATCTGCAGCTAGTGGCACACATTTAAAACGAGACTATTACAGAATTAGTAGAAATAGGTTCATTCAATTAGCACTAAAGCGTTAGATACGCTTAGGGAATCCTAGCGGCAGACGATGCAATGAAGGCGTTCTGGATCACGGTGTGGTTTACTGTTCAAGATCCTAGTGCATACGTTCCTAGACAAAATGTATTACTTTCTCCTTCGTGTATGACGCGGAAAGACCATGAAGATAAAATTTTTGAAACTCCAGCACTCATGGACGCCTGCTATCATACATCATTCCCGCAATCCATTCGTGACTGGGAAAGGAAATTCAAGTTGAAGTGCTACACGAAGTACACTTACACACCGTTAGGCGACTTTGAGAGAAGTGCTCTGAAAACTCCTTTAAGGGCTTTAGGGTTGTTTCTCTGACAGTGTCCCGATATTTAAAAACTTAATTACTTCAAACCCGTGTATGAGTTTTAACTGAACTGATTTTTACGAATATTTATGAGTACTTTCGTGTGTTTTGCACTGTACGAAAAATTTCTGAAATATACGGATAAACATCCAACTGAAATTATGTCTAATATCGGAGACGAATGCGAAAGAGAGATGACGGTTCATCTCCGAGGTCAGTGGAAAACGGAGACAGTGTTGAAAGGCATCTACATGTATGCATTTCAGTGGAATTCGTATTAGCCGAACACAAAATTAAACAGTTTAACGGACCAACTAACAAGTACAAAAAATGTTTTCTCTAGAACGTTTCTGTGCTGCGTGACAAAGGCGTTTGGTAATTTTGGATAAAGCTTTGTACTCTTGCCTATGAGGTAATAGTGTGGGTCACCGTCTTTGTGGAACTGAGGGCCTGATTTCGTAACTACCTCACTTTTGTGAAATATAGATACAAACTACACAATTTTAGAGGGTGTACTTTCCTGTAATGTTAGTACGTGAGGTTACCAGAAGAGTTCCCGAACACAGCCAAACTGATTAAGTTTTCCTCTTTCAGAACGGTGAAGTTCCGCTGAAAATAAAGAGCATGGTAAATTCCATTTACTGCTACTTTTCGATCACTGCAATTCAAGATGCCGAGAAACATTGGACAGCATATCGAGGGTGAGTCACGTAACAAAGCGAGGAAGGCGTTCACCAGATAAGGTAAGGTCGTTGATCCCGTCCAAACAAAAATGCAGTATTCATCGTAACGAATAGAGCTCTAAAAGCTCAAGACAGTTACTAATTACCCGAAAGCTTCGTGAAGGGATGTGGTGAATATTAAAGTATATTACGATTAATATCTACAGAAAAATGAACGAATTCCACTGTCCTTTAGCATTAACATTAATAGTTTTCGATTGTGAGATTCGTTTCGAAACGATGTTTCTGGGACGTGGTCCCAGAATACATTAGAGTTCTCAACAACTTGTTCTGACCAGCGTTTCTTTTACTGTAAGGTGAGACTATGCTGCAGTAACAGCTCACCTGCTATTTAGCTGCAAATTCCGACACTATTACAGGTCATTAATAGCCCACACTATCTGGACAATACCGTATAGAAAACTGAAAAGAAAATGTTTCACTAAATTTTTGTGAGTATGTTGCAAAACGTAACTCAAATGATAAACTGCGAACAAAATTCTGTGCAGTAATGAACACATGTAACTGAAAAATTGTGTCTCATCTAAAACTTTTCTATCTCTCACTGTGCTATTTGAAGCATTAAGCGTGTAACTGAATTGCCCTGGTTATAGATTTTCTAGAAATTGTGTAATTCGCGTGCTGTAATTCATCTACGTACAAGTAATATTGTACCGTAGGATGACAGTGTTTGCGTCTGGATACTTAATTAAAATGAAGTATTGACTATCTTTAGAGAAAGTGGTAAGGCATACTTTAGTTTCTGCTATGAGTACCTGACAAAGCGTTGACAACAGTATCAGGAAGCACAGCTGGTAGTCAAAAATTGATTTGATAGAATAGTGCGTATTTTCGTGGAAAGGAGTGCTTGCAGTAAGTGAACGGTGAAGACGTTTAACCACAGAAGCACGCTTTGGCATTCCTGTCCGAACGCCAACAGACATTGGGAGTACTCGAGTAACAGTTTAAAGTCACGTCGGCGGAATCACAATGTTTGAGGTACTACGAAGGACAAAACCTGCGGATGACCTTGCGCCAGCCAACCTTCGTGCCAGACGAAGTCAATGTCAATCCTCGACTGACATCGTTCTGCCGTTCACAGCTTTCATTCAGCAACGCGTTTAAGACGCTAACATTTTTCTTGTCAACGTGGCGCCTCAAGTTTCTTGGATATGTTCCATAAAATACGACTAGTTACCTATGTGCTGCTTCATAAGTTTCAGCCTGCCGTGCACCCAACAGTTTTTGAAGAAATACGTAAAAGTCAGATCTGAATTGACCGCATAGCACTGATTAGGGTCGTCGACTGTTTAAACCGGTGCGTTTAATTCCTCCCTGTACTGTCATGACAGAAGTATGTTCATTACGGCGCAAGAGCAAATCTGCGGCGATCTAAGACAGGTTATCCGCCGGTGTGCCCCACGGATGCGACGTCAGACTGATTGCGCGGCTATTTAGGTGTGGAAGTATTGTCTCTGCCATATTTAAAGCCACCATACGCGACCTGAAGCCCGCTCCACATCTGCGGGTTAGCGCGGCGGGCTGATAAGCGAAGATGCTCGGGTTAGATACCCGGCCGGTCGGAGATTTACTCCCTTCAGGACTTACATTCGTATCGTCGTCATTGACATTACTATGGAGATGGCTGGATGGGCATAGCCCCAAAGCCAGTAACCTCAAAAAAGAAACCTCAGAAACTTCAATTTCTTACCAAGCTCTACTCTATGATCCATACGTTTTCCACAGATTATCTCACGTTCAAGGTATTAATTCGTGACTGTTTACCCCATCACGTGCAGAACGTTTGTCATTTCACCCTTTATTTTCTTTATTAAACTAGCAGTAACACTTAGAGTTTAGTATATCGTATTGTTTCCCGTCAGTAAGCGGTTCTGCTTATGTTTAGTGCCGTTGCAGTGCCTTACGAAAATACATCACGATATTTGTGTTTCCCAGTTATGTCGCCTTAACCTCTCTGAAAAATTTGAAATGCTAAGAACTTCCAAATTTTCTTTATGAGTGCAGCCACTTTACGCAACAGCAGCTAATTATACTCTGAGTCAGCCACTTATTTTTGGGTCGAATTTGTTTGGACGTTTCGAACTTCAAGTTTTTCATTTTATATTGGTTACAAGGGAACCTTCCCATCACACCCCTCTCAGATTTAGTTATAAGTTGGCACAGAGGATAGGCCTTGAAAAACTGAACAGGTCAATCGAGAAAACAGGAAGAAGTTGTGGAACTATAAAAAAATGAGCAAAATATACAAACTGAGCCGTCCATGCGCAACATAAGCAACATCAAGGATAGCATGAGCTCAGGAGCTCCGTGGTGCCGTGTTTAGCGTGAGCAGCTGCGGAACGAGAGGTCCTTGGTTCAGGTCTTCCCTCGAGTGAAAAGTTTATTTTCGCAAAGTTATGATCTGTCCGTTCGTTCATTGACGTCCCTGTTCACTGTAATAAGTTCAGTGTGTGTTTTGCTACCTCACCGCAAAACCGTGCGATTAGTACAGGAAAGGACGTGCTTCTCCAATGGGAACCGAAAACATTTGATCGCAAGGTCATCAGTCAGCCGATTCCTCCACAGAAAAACACGTCTGATATATTCTATACGACACTAGTGACGGTATGTGCGTCACATGACAGGAATATGTTGTCGACCAACCTAATTTGTACACTTGACGAATGGGTAGAAAGATTCTTCTACGTTGTTCGATTTAGGTTCTTGTGGATGTGATAATCACTCCCAAAGAAGTAATGAAAACATTTGTCACAAACTGGAAGCAATGAACACAGTCGCACAATTTTCCCTGTGCTCTGTCAAAACATGTTTCAAACGTTTTCAAATTTTTCCTTGTGTAGACCGTCAACTCCTGCATATGTCCAAGCAAATCTGAACATGTCCTGGAATTTTGGAGAGCGAAGTTTATTATGTTTGAGTGCCTGAACTTTGATAATCTGTATATCTGTCTGAAAATAAACTTTTCACTCGAGGGAAGACTTGAACCAAGGTCTTCTCGTTCCGCAGCTGCTCACGCTAACCACGGGACCACGGCGCTCCTGATTTCACAGTATCCTTGACGTTGCTTATGTTGCACATGGACTACTTCCTTATTTTTTTGATAGTTCCACACAACTATTTCCTTTTTTCTCGATTGATCTGTGTTTAGTTTTTCAAGGCCTATCCACTGTGCCAACTTATAACTAAATCTGAGGGGGTGCGATGGGGAGGTTCCCTTGTTAGTACTACGCTGAAGCTCTTTGGGTGTGTGTTACTGAGGCTGTTCCAACAGCTTAGGAGCTGAAGTGCACCAAGTTAAATATTTCCAAATTTTTGTTTGCATCCAGTACTAAAGAACACTGGTGAAATCCGCTTAACATTAGTTTCATTATTTTAGGAGAGAGTCAGTGCTGCAGTGAGCTTTATGAATCTGCAAAACTATGTACGTCGCACTATACCGAAAACGAGGAAGCTGAGACTGCTCGTAAGTGAAGAGCCAGGCGGGGCGCTGCCGCTGGCCCGACACCAGATACGAAGCAGCACGGCGTGTCGGCTGGCCAAAGAGGCGACCCACAAAGGAAAGGCAGCGTGAACGGCTTTGTAACCGTACGCTGCGACGCGACGGCGCCTCTGCTCTGGCCGGCTTCTCAGTTTCTGCCAACAACTTGTTACATTGCGCGCTGCCCGCTCAAATTTCCTCCTCCCAACACGGAAACAAACACCGAGTCGCGTAAGCGCGATGTCTGTCAGGCATTTCTGGCTGTAACAGCATCCTGTGATGTTCATTTAGGGAATGTTCGAATGCAGCACTAGTGCTGCGCTGCTTTATTCATATGGATTTAATGCCTAGGCGTACGACCATTAAAAGTCGGTTGTAGATAATGCTGACTGCTGCTTACTGAGAGATTTCTAGAAGGGTGTAGCTGATCTGTAAAGGAGACCTCATTAATAACACTAGGGTGACGTACTCAGAGCTGCGTTGAAGTTTGAAATTCCCACCAGGTTTGATTAAAGGAAAACGAGCAATTCAAATAATTGCTCCTGAATGGTTCAAGTGGCTCTAGGCACTGAGATTTAACATCTGATGTCATCAGTCCACTAGAACTTAGAACTACTTAAACCTAACTAACCTAAGGACATCACATGCATGCCCGAGGCAGGATTCGAATCTGCGACCGTAGCAGCAGCGCAGTTCCGGACTGAAGCGCCTAGAACGTCTAGGCCACAGTGGCCGGCGATTGCTCCTAAATTTGTTAGAACCAGGTTCGATCAACAATCTATTATTACGACAATAAGCGAAACCAAGTTAGTCCTTTAAGGAAACATGATTGTTTTTTTAGTTGAATACCGAACTGTAAGGGTATCATTCCCTACATCCTGCAGGTATCCAAACAGGAGTCATCCTCAGAAGGATACCAGAGGGAAAACCAGGGGAGCCCGATTGTAAACAATACACAATCATAGCTAGAAGCAAGTAGAGGTAGGGGAGGAGTAAGAGTAACATGGGCGAGCCGCCTTGAGGGAAGAACACGGTCTTTTCGTAAATCACTGCTAAGAAATTACAGAGACTGCAGGCGCGTTTGTGACAGCCTTCAGAAACATTCTGCTGCCACTATACACAGTTCACTTGCAAGCTTCTGGTCCTGCGTTAGTACACATGAGCGTGTAGTCCTCCCCTTGTTTCCTCTCTTGCTGATACATAAACAATCCATTCCGCATTACTTTACAGGTGCCACTCCAAACTGCCGCTAGATGGCTCTTACAGTGGCAAATGAGATACGAAACTCACCAGCCAGCCACTAACCGGTATCTCACCTACGGACTGCCGGCCGGGGTGGCCGAGCGGTTCTAGGCGCTAGAGTCTGGAACCGCGCGACCGCTACGGTCGCAGGTTCGAATCCTGCCTTGGCCATGGATGTGTGTGATGTCCTTAGGCTGGGTTTAGGTAGTTCGAGGTTCTAGGGGACTGATGACCTTAGAAGTTAAGTCCCATAGTGCTCAGAGCCATTTGAACCTACGGACTGCGAAGACTGGTCATACCTTGTACGAATGGGTCTACACGGTTTCTCATTCCTCACCCTATTTCTGAGTGGAAGAGGGAGTGACTAGCTGCGGGAGAAGGTAACCTACGCTACGCATGGGTGTGTGTTTCACATTCTTATCTGTCTACGAAGATCCTTATTTTCTAGTCCGTAGACGCGAAAAGCATCCTGACAAGAACACTAGGAAGAGTATTAAGAAGTACCAGTCCTCGTCTTGCTCGTACCAGGTGGAAAACTTTCTGTAGCGTTAGGTGTCTGCTGTAATTGTCATGTGCACCGTTGCATCTGAATGACGTGTCCTCGTGTACTACTGTCCTGGCACTTCTAATCACTTAGCAGATCTGTCTGCCCTGCTTGATGTAGGAGATGTAAAACAATTTAGGATGAAAATGTTAAACAAACAGTCAATGTGTCATACTCAAAATCTAGCAAATATGGGCACAGAGAGTGATGACTTTTAGAATCTAATGATTTCATCCCTAGTTTAGTCCGACAAAATTAATCGTCAGAATATTACCTCATGTTCGTGTCAAAAGGTATCTTTTCTTGCTGACAGACGCGTTCCCTGCATAAAACGGTATCATGGGTAAAATACTTGTCTTCATTAGAGCAATCATATGTATGGCCAACGAGAGTATCATGTCTCCTCAGTGTCAGCAGAAATTAACGCATGTATGCAATTACACAGCAGGGAACAGTTGCCGAGTTTAACAAGACAAATCAAGTCTTATTTTATATGACTGTAAATCATTGTTTTTAAGTATACATCTGATACTATGTATTGCATTTTTTCGCTGTTTCAGTTCTGAACTACCTCTATGTAGAAGTTCAATACTTTCTTTGTGACGAACTGTGCCATATAGCTATGTTCCATTCGTTGAAAAGTTGTTCAACTACCGCTGTCGCCCAGAATGACAGCCAATTAATTTCCATTCTAAGTGTTTTGTCCCTGCAGAGTTCCATTTAATATCTTGCTATTGGGACAGGGGGATCTGATGACAGTAAATTCATCACTATTTGATGTAAATCGTGGTATCTGAGAATTAGTTTTTCACCAGTCTCCATTTATACTAGATTTGTATTAAATTTAACAGTACCCACGATGTAAAACAATCCTAGCGAATTACACCGACTTTAGAGACTGAACTATTTGAGTCCAGACTATACAGAATCTAGTTCCAATTGGGTATCTGGTGAAGTCAATAAGCTGAGCTAGATACGTCAAAATTTGTGTGCGAAAGTGTTTTTATAACTGTCTAGGGAAAGTGGTTAGAATTAGCGTCAGTAATATACAGGGTGTTTCAAAAATATATGTATTTCGAATGCATATATATTTATGGAACTGTGAAACTTACGAATATGAAACTTTACATATATTTAAGAACCTCTCAAGTTCAGATTACGGATGTTCAATGTGTCTATCAGCTACACTAATATCACATCGATACTCAAATTCCTCCCATACTCAGGCAAGCACATCAGTCACTGATGTTACGGCAGTACGGATCCGGTTCTTCAACTCTTCCAGGTTCTGCGGGAGTGTTGGTACATTAACGTTGTCTTTAACGAAACCCCATAGGAAGCAGTCCGAGGGTGTAAATCCGGTGACTACGTTGGAAACCAGTGAATTCGTGCAACATTTTCTTCAGGAACACGAGGGCGGCCAGAACTTACATAAACATCCTGCATCTAGAAACTGTCGATACCATCTCCGAATGTTCAGACCATTCGGAGGATCAATTTGGTGCCGAAACAGGAAACGTCTTTGCACAGTGATCACGAAATTGCACTTCGCAAACTCGAGAACAGAAAATGATTTCTGCTGCGGATTACCTATTTTAAACGTATGACGGTTACCAAGCAAAACAGAAGACAACTGGCATCTAGCGGCTATTAATGTAAACTAGACTATGTATTTGTTTCTCCAATAGCAGAGCCGAGGTGCAGCGCTCGATAGTTTGGACCAAATAATACTTTGTAATACGTATATTCTTTTTAAAAGATCCTGTATTACCTCTAAACATGTCAGTACGAAAACAAGCCACTTTAACAACCCTTTCATTCAATTTGTGAAACGATAGCTTTACGGTGAAGATTGTAGGAATTTTTCAAATAGCTACAGTAGCAAAAGATAATCTAGGGAATTTCCGATCACATTTGTTTAGCTGTATCTGCACCTCAGATTGTCTTGGGACATACCTTACTGTATATGCGACGCGTAACAGCACAATATGCTTACACATTATCCACAAATCTTTCGAAAAACCATTGTACACAGTTTCAGGTAACTGTACGATTCTGAATACGACTGGAGCTTGAAAAATCGCTGTAGTACGATGTTTAAGTCATTTGGTCAGAGCAGCTCTATAGCAGCAAAGAATTCCCGCTCCCGCCAAGGTCTGCGGCGCAACGCGTTTGTTTACTGTTTACACTTTCTGACCAGCGCGTGGCTTTAACTCTCCACTAACCCTATTTCACGGTAAACGCACAGAGCCGTAGGTCGGAAGCCCGGTCGCTTCCCGCACGTTTCCGTAGGTAGCACCTCCGCCTACGTCAGTGCCCTGATCCGCCAAGATCACATGCAACAGGGTCACGTGACGGCGATCGCAAACTATCGATCATTGGCACTCACGTGTCGCCGCAGCGGACGCTGTCCACCACCGTCTGTCCACGCCTAACCAACTTAGCCTACAAGGTGATTGTTGTCGTGGAGCTGGCGTGCGCCAAGGAGGGCGCAGTCGATATCTCCAGCCCTTAACGAAAATGCGGGGCATAGTCCGGATGATATCACGCGGGACGTAGTCCAGGGGGACACTATCTTGCACTTATCTAGGTTTAAGTAAACTCACGACTGCAACAAGCTCTGGGTATTTGCATCATGTATCTCTAGAGTTATGAAGTAACGACACCATAAATCCAATTAACATCCTGAGACACTAGTACGTATTGTTTCTCCGTCTCAACGTGCTTCATTAAATATTTTTGTTACAACAGTTACCAATCTTAATTGTTTCTGTTTCTGCTACTTGGTCCAAGAACAACATTTTCAACTGTTGTATTTACATGGTTTCATCGTCATTACGACTGGTGGAATATATACTAAATATGCATTTCGTGCATAGACATGTTCATCAGACTACAGCTCATGTTGCTCCTTTTATCTTTACGAAACCCATTCCAATACACTGCCGCCACTACTGAACCTGTCACGGCAATGCGATGTGTGACATCTAGCATCTGACAGCCTGATCCATGTTGGTTTTAGTATTCGTTATGGAGTTCCCTGCAGGTAGTTTCTTTAAACTGACAACTTATTAGGTCTAGTACTTTCCAGAAAGCTAACTTTCGCTTGAATTGTATTTTATGCTCCCTAATTGTATCAACTGTCCTGAGTAATTTGCCGAAACGACCTAGTTACTATAAAATAGTTAATTACCTGGTTATTTCTAAATCCGCGTTTCCCTGGTACATTTTAACAGAAAACTGAAGCTGCAATACCGTGCTATCTTCGTAGCTTAAGCTCTAGCAATGGTCGTCAAACTTTTTTATTAAGAGCCAATATTGACATTTTAGGACGATACCTCGGGCCTGAAGCTTATGGCTTAAACAGTGAGTCTACGTATTTTAAGCTATGACCTTTTCAAGTAAAATATTTGATATAATATAATGGAACTGCGTGCATTTTCTGGAGACATACACAGTGACTAATTTTCTGTTTTTCTGGGCATCTTCATACGTTACTACGTAAAACGACCTAGCGACTGAAGCACGCCGTTTTGAATCAGACCTTTTTATTAGCCTAAGTAGAACGAACGGTTTTAAATATTTTAACTTTAGTAATTCAAAATTGTCACAAAGGGATAGAATGGTTGGTGATAGCTTTGGGTATATACACGGAAGTAAAAGTCAGTGGTCTCTAATATTTTGCGTGATATAAGGCAGTAATTGATTAGATAGAATACACTGCCCTCTTTTTCCCGTCGAGTAGTGTGGCGGGAGTTTCTCCAGGTCGGACACGATGCCTGCGAAAGTGATCCATAGAAGAAACTCTCAAACTGAAATAACTATGAAACGAATTTTTAGGCGAAAAGACGTAAGTGCGATTTTACAAATTGTTACTCTTCATGCAAGTGATTTAAGAATAATATGACATCTTACTTTAGACGACTTGAAAAGTTTACTAAAAATAACGGAAGTTTTCAGTCTCTCAGACAATTACGATGTATATCAGAAATCGTCTGATCATTTCTCAGCGAGCATCGGCACTGTTCACATCGGAAAGTATCAAATGGTGGCCTTCCCCTGCCGATGTCACTACCGATTGGGAACGTACATAGGTTAGTACGTTGTGACAGTAACTGCAATTATGAATCAGATCACGAGTGTTTTAGTAAATGTTTTGAATGTTTCCTTTTACTCATCGCATCGTATTAGCCTCAATTTAATTTCACTTTACTTGCTACGGACATGTACGACACAAATAACCGTTTATGTAACGTGCATTCACGAATCCATGATACTTCCGTCTGACAGTCCACAGTGGCAGATCGGTACTATTTGCGCAGTCGTGCGTCGTCAGCATTTTAAGATAATATTCCTACTCATTCCTATTACTCCTACAGTAACCGGCCTACATACCACTGCCTCTGACAAGAGCACGCAGTAAAATACTACTGTCTGGATTTTAGTTTGTTACTGAATAAAAATTTACTAGTAAGACGCTCCCAACGTTAGTTTATGTTTTTGGATTCTGCTATTCTTGCTGGAAGAGTTTCGTAAAATACGGCTGGAAACCGAGGCAGCCTCAACAGTGACTACCATTGACGGAGGGTGTATCTACTCTCGGCGCAGAGTACGTTTCGCTGAAACCACGCAGCATTTAGCTGGTCTAACAGCGCACTTTGCGAGTCCTAGTGCAATACAGTCACAAATTATCTGGAGACAGTTGATCAACGGCTTTCAATAACTTAGTTATGTAGAAAACTGTTCTGAAAGTGTTTAAAATCGTGGGCTGTAACGTCGTTTATCACCAACGCAAAACCATACTTGTGTCAACCACTAAGTGAAATCTGGTGACCGGTCGCCTTACCCACTTTAAGTACAATGTCCGTGACCAAACCTTTTCGAGAGAGCTTTTAACCTAACTGAGTAAGTTTACGCCCAGCCGACTCTGTACGCAGCAGCCACGACACATCGCAGCAGCTACGCGCAGGATGAGCACGAACCGGACACCTGCATCTGCTGCTCGACGCCTCTTCCTGTTTCGGAAGAGCACAGGAAAACCGCAGGCGATTCACCGATGTTGCCATAACAGCTGATTATTCAAGTCTGACCGGCGGCAACATCGCACGGTATTTACTTCAAGCACGTCTGGAATTTAAAAAAGCTCTTTGCAACAATCATCGGCTCCGTTTGTCAATAATCGCCAATCACGCACATTTAACACGATACCTCTGACAACTTCGAAATGGCTTAAAAATGCGGAAGGAAGTACCCACCCAACACATTTAAGGCTATGATTTAAGGAAGGGTGGCGAAGTTAACCTGAAGTAACACAGGAAAGCTGCGAAACAGGTAACTCAGTAGGACAGGGGGATTAAAATTTTGCGACTCTAGGAGAAAAATGCTGTACCCAATACACGAACACCCTCAGTCGAAGCGCTAATACGTAAAATTCCTATTATTTCTGTTAGTTTCGATACATATAAATATATGTGACGCTAGGGTATATCCGCGGAACATTATTAAGGCTTACCAGCTATTCTTACACCCATTTCATCCAGCTATCGTTCAACGTCAACTCTTGTATGGGCTTCCCTGTACGTTTTTATCATAGCTCGCATGACAAAGGCAACTGATCATCAGGTAACCCTGCTATTCAATTTGCTGATGGCTTCCATCAGGTGCATATTCCTCAATGGTTTGTCTTTACGTGTACAGATAGCTTACAGTCTCTTAACAGTATGCAAGCAAACTTTCTGAAATGCAAAAAAAAAATAACACTGCTTCGGGATTCCTTATTATAGTCTATTTCGTGCCCTAACTTGCGACAAAATCTTAGAACAGTCAAGTGCCATAATAGATTATTCCGGAAATCGTTAACGTAATGAACCTACGACCGGCTTGAAATTAATGGGAAGCTCGTTTCCTAAAGAGATTCTACGAAGAATGGAACAGAAGAATCAGGCTTACTTCACTGCTATGACAAATACTTTTAGAACTAGATCCTCTAAAGTTTTCTTCATATGCGACACGTGTCCCGTTAAGACTAAGATTATGTGCGACTGTCGGTTCATTGAAGATTATGACCGTCTTCCAGCAATCTGACGTTCAAGTGTACTGCGAAAATCGCAACTAGTGTGTGAGCTATATTATGAAGCTTATTTCTGCTTGAATACACATCTCGTCAACACCGAGGAAACTAGCTCGGATACGCCCTACACGAACGACAGGAAGTCAAGCACGGAAGTTAGTTATCTCTGCAGTGGCAGAAGCAGCGATAGTTATTCTCGGTACACTCTCGAAAGCCATCTTCCGGAAGTATTATACGTGAAACTATTAAACAATGCCACAGATGATGAATTCATACTGGAGGAAGTACTGCACTGTATGGTACCAGTAAATGTCAAATTCTAAAGATGAGCACGAATTACGCGATCCAAATATAGTGTATTACTTACTCCTGTTTAAATATAAAGGTGTGGTTCACCAAGCACTATATCTGGCATATAAATGGTTTCTCATTTATTTGGCACTTCAAGTTCTGGGTCAATACTTTCAATGCAGCTGCTTCGATTTCATCTGTCGTGTTCTGACCGCATTGGGCCAATGGAAGACTGTTCGGCGAGTCTTTACATGTACTGTGTGCAGACCTCAGTCTACAGACGCAGAGCTGTCAGGTTTAAGGCTAGCGGTAACCAGAGCGCTGACAGGTCTCAAGGACGCTGCTAACAGTCGGCTCATTCCACTGCCGCATAAGCAGTAACTGTACACCCACACTTCCTTACTGCCCTTC
This sequence comes from Schistocerca piceifrons, assembly GCF_021461385.2. Taxonomy (NCBI): domain Eukaryota; kingdom Metazoa; phylum Arthropoda; class Insecta; order Orthoptera; family Acrididae; genus Schistocerca; species Schistocerca piceifrons. The sequence goes on from NC_060141.1 coordinate 563,020,937, forward strand.
TGACCAGCAGGGAGAAGCCAGCAAACGGACTTCTCATTACATTTCAACCGACAAAGGTGGTAACTTACCTACTCTACAGTCGATATACGTATCACACTAATAATCTTACGGAAGATTTTATACGTATCTCGTCTAAAATACGGAATATTAGATCGTTAGAAACCACTGCGATAAAGGATAAGATTAGACAGGCAAAGCATAACGTCAGTAAGAGATACGAGGGAAGTCATTAAGGAAATCATTGACACGGAAATACGCTTCTGTGCAAGGAAAAGCAAGTTCCTTATTAAGTATTTATGCTTAACATTAGCTTTCAAATGCTTTTTAACATTCCCTCTGATCAGCGCTCCGATTTCGCTACGAGCTGTCAGTCCGTAAACGACTTTTGTACTATTAGTTCAATCGTTACAATTGGAATTATTTTTCAATGCGACACTTTAAATAAGGCTTCTGGTTTATAATCAGACTTTCGTATATCTAGTGTCTAGTACAGACTAATATGCTGCAGTGCAGAAAGTTGCCACATTCTAGATCATCGCTTCGGGCTGTCTTTACTACTAGCAGCTATTCAAATGCCAAAAAAGCGTTATTCCGCGAGGACCGTAACACTTCTAACGAGTAAATACAACTGGAATGGTACGTCATCGTTAGTAGTATTACAAATTGCCATTATATTACCAAACACCTGCTTTGAACTATTCCAGTGTCAATGACAGGCACATGTCATCACTGCTGTTACTTCGTCGTAGAAGTGTTTAAATTTGTATTAAGTCTTCAACAACACATACTGTCTCAACCGCGAAGTCCAGCGCTGTGATGTGCTATGTGTACACCAAAGACTACGCAGTCTGGTAAACTGTCTTCCTACCGAATGGTTCTCTGTAGGTATTTTACGCATTAACCTGCGCGTTGGAAAGTTATAGTCTCACGAGCAAGCCATTCGAAACACTGAACTGTAATTTCAAGCCCCAAGAAAACCAACAGGTGAAATAGAAAATCAGATCCCATCGGCAAACGCAGCCTGCGAAAATGGGTCCCCGACTACTTTACCAGTTTAGAGTTAGTCTTTAGGTTTCCTCTTTAGTCGGCATATCATATCGAATGACCCAGGATAATTGTAGAATTATTAAGGAACTGTCCGTACTATTCTAAATTAAGTAACCACTAAGCTACCAACCGAAAGTTGTGTAGGAATCTTACTCAGTGAAACGCTTAAAAATGTTACGAAGACCACAGATAGCTGTAATTTTAAAAAGTGTGCTAAACAACTTGTTTTTACTGATACGTATGATTTAAATTTGAAACAAGTAATTCAATACACATACGTAAGCTGCAGCTACTCTTTCATTGGTTCACATACGCCTTAGACATATTGAGAAGAAGTCTTTCCCAAATACATTGAGCAAAACACATTCTAATACAACGCAAGAAAATTTATGGTATATGTAAACTTACTGAAGAAACATGACCACCTACATATCAACCGCTTTATTTAGAGGACATCAGTTTATTAGTACGTTTGCGAATATTAAGGTGAAAGTGATACAAGTAACCAGAATTCAGTTTTCATTATGAAGGCTACGTCAACACGACCTCCGGTGCTTGCATTATTTGGCGACCAATACCAGTAACACAAGAATTATCCTTGAGCCTGTATGTGGAGCAGACACCGAGTTATCTACCACCGCAACGAGATTTACAACCATGAGCGCTTTCAGCGTGCGACACTTACATCTGGTCGTGTGAGCTTGCGCGTCTATGTCCTCATAAGAGCGTCGAACGGCCAGTGAAGAAGATGCCTGTGGGTGTGTCCGCAATCCTGCGCCAGCCGTCGTACACTGTGGACAGGACAGCTGCGACCACTCAACTCGTTACCGCCGCAACAGCGAGCAAATGACAGAGCGAAAGCTGCGACACCTAGATTCCAGCGCTCGAGTACTTTAGTGTATGTGGCTGTGCCTGAACCGAAGCCTCGTTCGGACTGACTGGAGTGTGGCGGCTACGCGATCGCTGCGGCGTCGTGTCGTGGTCGCTGTTACTCAACACGCCGCGCCTGCCCCCACCAGGGGGACGCTCAGATGCCGCCTTGTTTTCTTTCCGCACCGCCGGCGGCAGCACTGACAGAGCGCCTCCGCACGCAAACAATCTCTGGAAACAGAAGCTGCTCGATACGCAACACTTCGAAAGATTGTTTGACGGTTAACACTTAACAGGTCCCGAGTGCAACCATCAGTTTGGAATCCGACGAAAGTAGTTAACACATCTTTTTCCACTCGCTTAAGACTATCAAACAATTATGTTCTTATCATAAGGCTATCGTTTTCGCTTGTAGGGTTAAACCCACGCAAAACCAAGGCTTTTTCTACAACACGCATTACTGAGAGGGTACTTTATGACCACCCGAAGAATATTGAAAACAAAATAAGTTAATTGTCGCTGAATTTCATTAACAACATACTTTTTAAAGAGGTACTGATGTTTAAATAATGCCCAGAGTCTGAAAATACCTTTTAGCACCTCTTAGCAACATCAACGCACTTCCAGTAACGTGTACGCCCGACTTCATGACCACCATAATTTTTTTAATCAGATTTAGTTGACTTTTACTCTCAAATACTTTTAAACAAATATTGAGATGTAGGTAAGGCCCTGAACCTGGAAATACGGAATACGAAATTCACTGGGGAAAGTGACAGCTGCTATTGAAACCTAAATTTTTGGGTTAAATTTAAACGAAAACTTCAAAACGCATATGGAATCTCGTAGAATAATTCATTAAAGCAATAAATATTTTTTTCAAAATTTTAAAACATATAGTAACTGATGAGATTACAATATTTTCAAAATGTGGACATAAAGAACCCCTGCCCCCTTGATAATGTGAAGGAATAAAATGAGTTCTGCAGATGGGGACGTGCCTAGCGGGAGACAGGGAGGGGTAGGTGACTCCCCCCAGCCGGTCGATGTGGCCGAGCGGTTCTAGGCGCTACAGTCTGTAACCGCGCGACCGCTACGGTCGCAGGTTCGAATCCTGCCTCGGGCATGGATGTGTGTGATGTCCTTAGGTTAGTTAGGTTTAAGTAGTTCTAAGTTCTAGGGGCCTGATGATCCTAGCAGTTAAGTCTCATAGTGCTCAGAGCCATTCGAACCCCCCCCCCCCCCCAAGTAAAGTTTCTGCACCACAAAACACGTACGGGTGAATTAAGCATCAACTGGAAGATATCCGAATCATGTAGTGAATATTTCCTAAGAGTACATGTATCCAGAGTCATTTGTCATGAAATTTAAGACCTATTTCGTCGTTTATCGCGAAAATACGAATAGCTCCCTCCCACCTTAGCTCACGTGCTGAGTACGAACTGAGTTCTGCACCTGTTTTAGATTAATTTTTAACTTTATGCCATAACGGTGGGTTATGTGCTTTCTTTGTTGCTCACGTTACTCCGTAGTCCACGACAGGTATACAAAATTAAAACTTATTCTTGCGAAATGTCAGTAGTTAAGACGAAAATCGTTGCATTTCAGGTAAGAGGTCTTTTTTGTAGTAAACAGTTACTTAGCTACTTAAAAATTATGTTTCTTCGGATAGAGCTGTTTCCCACAGAACGTGACACATAATTATGTATTTCTTATGCAAACGGATAAGACTGCCTTCTGAGCGTTGATGTTAATGTTTATATGGACGACTTCAGCTGAAGTGTGCATATCTTCCATCCAATAATAAACATACGTGCTTTGGAATGTCTCCATTCATAAGAGAGAAGATAGTTGAACAGAATGTTTGTACATGAAGCTATCAAAATTTCCACCATCTCACCATATTAACCGTCAAATTTTAGTCGCCCTGGAAATAAATGGGAATAGCAGAATCCCCATCATCAGACTGAACAAATTAAATTTTTATCTGTGCGGATCTCTGCAGCTCATTGTGGACGACTCAAGTTCACAGATTTCCTGCCATAACACACGTAACTTAAATTGCATGAAAATTTGTCCATGGAAATAAAAGCCTGTGTTGCTCTGTTTTCCAACGTTAGTGATGGTCCTTTCGAAATTTTATAACTACATAAAAATTGCAACATATATGTTCTTATCACTGTATGATGTCATTTACCCGGAATTCACACAGAAAGGGTTCCTTTGCCCCCTTTTTGGAAGGATATTCATTTTTATTTGCTAGGATTTGACATTTAGACGAAATTTACACTCTGGGATGACTCTGGAAGCACTTATAAGAGGTTCATAATAAAAAAAACCTAATAGCTGTTTTTTTTCAGACTGTGTCTATGCTATCAGGTCTCCGTTTAAAAATGTGTGTGTGTGTGTATGTGTGTGTGTGTGTGTGTGTGTGTGTGAGAGAGAGAGAGAGAGAGAGAGAGAGAGAGAGAGAGATCAGTAATAAAACGATTTATACTGCTGGACATTAGTTTTAGCTGCCGAGAATCCTACAGTAATATGCAGAAATGTTTGAGTCAAAACTTACTATCGGACTGAAGATATTAACAGATAACACTTGTATGTGGAGACACCTATGAAAACGGCATGACAATACTGGCAAATAACTTTAGAAATATTGATCCTCTTGCAGCCAAGAAAGAACCAATTACAATTAGCCTATTTCTAATCAAACACGCGTATCGTCTGACATCCACAAATGCCGAATTCCAATAAAATATACTTCCCTTTTGGTATTTATCAAAGTTGATGTAGCTAGAGCACAGGAATATATCGAGCGAACACGATAATCAGAAAATCTCTGTTATGTACTGTCATGTGTTAATTATGTCCCTAACTGACTTATGTTTGGTGTATGCAGATAGCTTGCTGCCAAATGGAAACATTCTGGAGGAATCGTTTCTCAAAAGTGCAAAAATCAAATAGAATCAACAATAAATTCGTACTGTCATGCTAACGGTTGATGTCGAAAGGATGTCCAATTTCGTTTACTGCGGATGGCTTTAATCCAAGGGAAAATACTTCATAATAATTACTGCACTTGTCGTGCGATTAATTATTTTGTTTGAAGGTGTGTCTATTCAATTTACTTCCAATGAGACGAAAAATGCAAATATTCTTGTAGCATCTGCATCATACAAAAATAACTTACGCAACTTACTCTGGAAGAAGCTCGATACAACCTTGAAATGCGTGGATTGCAGACAGGCCAAGGTATTCTGGTATTTCAACAGCGGAGAATATTTTATTTTCCATTAGTTTGAATCGGTCGTCGGGCAAGAGTAATGGTTTCGTTTACTCTCGACGCTCCTATTTCAGTTCGACTAGCATGATTCAGAATAGACATGTCTTAAAGCTTTGAATTAGGAGTGTTTTGCAACTGATGTGAAGTTACGGTGCAATAATTTTACTCTATCAGTATAGAGATTATTACGCACCAGTTGTTCAAATGAACGATTTATTTAAAACAACGTGTTTCAGAACGACATGATTTCTTTATCAAGTTCTTAGAATTAATATGCTGTTAGCTTGGTATTTTTGGCGGTGCCTAATGGCGTACTAATTTTAAGAACTTGATAACGGTGTCATGTCAACTCGCCCAGATGGCTGCACGCATTAGCACGCCGCTTCCGGGATTAGTGGAGGCGCCCTGGCCCCGGATTAAATCCGCGCCCGTGCTGGCCAGCCTGGGTGTCATTTTTAGGCGCTTCTCCATATCCCTGTAGATGAATACCGGGCTAGAAACCGAGTCTCGCCTCTGTTACATAGTTTACAAATATTAGGAAAAATTTTATAATGCATATATGCAGACTGAGCGACGAATGAAAATTTGTACCAAGATCACTATTCGAACTGGGGTCTCCTGTTCATTTGGCGGAAGAACAAACCGCTACACCACCCTGCCACAATTCCTTGGCGCAACTGCATGAAATACCCTAGAGGCGCGCTATGGTGGTCCGTACAGTGGTCCAACTAAAGCATTCATATTTCTTTACGTACTACACGAATATGTAATAAAAAATGTGGGTTCCTATTTAAAAAAACGCAGTTGATATCCGTTTGACCTTTGGAAGTGCCATCTAGCGGGCCAACCATAGCGCCATCTGGTTTCCCCCTTCAAGCTAGACGAGTTTCGTTCTTTGTAGTTTTTTCGTTTAATGCTTATTTCGTGAGATATTTGGGCCGGTCACTATCAATGAACCACCCTGTGTAGCATTCAGATGGTTGCGGGCGTCGACACTGAAGTAAGGCGCGCACCGTCATGTTTTATCCACATCCTCTCACGAACAGCAAAGAGGACGTTCTCCAACAACTCAGGCAGAACTCTTTGCACGAGCTTTAAGTACAGGTGGCCGTTCAGATGGCCAGGTAGAAGATATGGCCCAGTAAGATCGTCGCCTACAAATTCCGGCCCAGATATTCACAGCAAAATGTAGTTGATAGTGTGACTCTTACTACAGCGTGAGGGTTTTCCTTATCCCACACACGGCTATTCCTGCTGTTCGAAATACCATCACGATCAAACTTGGCCTCGTCAGCAAACAGCACGATTTGGACGAAATCTGGACGATCAATCCATTGTTGGGGCAAACTCTAACACAGTGCGACCCTCGGCGCAAAGTCAGTCACAGGCATTGTATGTACTCGTTGTGGGTGATTTGGGTGTAATTGTTGTTTGTGGATCACTCGCCACACGCTGGTATAAGCAGCACCCATTTCACGTGCAATATCACGAAACACGCTCCAGCAAAAAAAAATGGTTCAAATGGCTCTGAGCACTATGGGACTCAACATCTGAGGTCATCAGCCCCTAGAACTTAGAACTACTTAAACCTAACTAACCTAAGGACATCTAGCGTTCTCGCTTCCCGCGCCCGGGTTCGATTCCCGGCGGGGTCAGGGATTTTCTCTGCCTCGTGATGACGGGGTGTTGTGTGATGTCCTTAGGTTAGTCAGGTTTAAGTAGTTCTGAGTTCTAGGGGACTTATGACCATAGATGTTGAGTCCCATAGTGCTCAGAGCCATTTGAACCATTTTGAACCTAAGGACATCACACACATCCATGCCCGAGGCAGGATTCGAACCTGCGATCGTAGCGGTCGCGCGGCTCCAGACTGTAGCGCCTAGAACCGCTCGGCCACTCCGGCCGGCCACGTTCCAGCAACTGGTCTTCAAAATCGGATATAGAAGTGGTTCTCGTGTTGACATGTCCGTCGTTTCTTCTTTCCAATGAACCAATCTCCCGAATTTGTTTATCGAGAGAAATAAACGCTCACTGTGACGAACGATGCCTTTCAGCAGCGAGAGTATTGCAACGTACTTCCCCGTACATAAGGTGAGTGTCAGTACTGCGAAACTGTACCGGTTCTGTTTCATCGTATTGTACTGTACATCTCTGAATAGCATCGAGTAATGAATGGGTCTGTCGTTGATTCATACCACGTTCTGTAATGGGACAATGCAAATACGATACAACAAAGCCACGTTACAGTTTATTGGTTGATTTGAAGGAGGGGACCAAATAGGGAGATCCCATCGGATGAGGGAAGGAAGTCGGCCATGCCCTTTATAAGAAACCATCCCGGCATTTGTCTGAAGCGATTTAGGGAAACCACGGAAAACATAAATAAGAATGGCCGGACGCGGGATTGAACCGTCGTCCGCCCAAATGAGAGTCCAGTGTGCTAATCACTGCGTCACCTCGCTCGGTAAAGCCACTTTATGGACAAGTAACGTAAACAAAACCTGCGTCATGACTTCCTAGGAATCAGGCTCGTTCTCCTTGTTTACTTGTAGGAAATAAAGAATGTACATGTAAATAAACAGCACAAAAAGTGGTTCAAATGGCTCTAAGCACTAAGGAACTTAACATGAGGTCATCAGTCCCCTAGACTTGGAACTACTTAAACCTAACTAACCTAAGGACATCACACACATTCATGCCCGGGGCAGGATTCGAACCTGTGATCGTAGCAGCAGCGCGGCTCCGGACTGAAACGCTTAGAACCGCTCGGCCACAGTGACCGGCTAAACATCACAGTACGTGTAAATTTGTAATTGTGTTAGTTGTAAATAAGCTGGAAAACAGTAATGCTAGACAAATTGGTAGACAAGTTTACTTCCATATCTCCTTAATCAGGCTTCTCCGATGACAGTTTCCCCCCTGTTTCATATCTGAACGCTCTTACGGAAACACCGTGTATACATCATAGATGTTTGAGACTTGAAATGGTCTCTGAAACCGCATAGTTTCATTTGATTCGGGAAAACGTTCTCACACTTTCACATGGGTAACACTGGACTAAAACAGACTGGGTACACAATTTCTGTCCTCAGGGGTATGGAGGGGATGGGCAGTAGTGGACGGCAGGAAGACCATCCAAAACCGTCTACCATTGCCAAATCCAGTTTCACATGCCGACTCCGTGAAGGCCGGCCAGAGTGGCCGAGCGGTTAAAGGCGCTACAGTCTGGAACCGCACGACCGCTACGGTCGCAGGTTCGAATCCTGCCTCGGGCATGGATGTGTGTGATGTCCTTAGGTTAGTTAGATTTAAGTAGTTCTAAGTTCTAGGGGACTGATGACCTCAGATGTTAAGTCCCATAGTGCTCAGAGCCATTTGAACCACTTTTTTTTTACCCGAGCATATCAACGCAGTTCTCACAACGCGCATTACCAAGACAGGGGGGGGGGTAACTTTGTTCTCACCACAAAACAAGATTTTAAAAACGCAAACTTCGTTAACTGTTGTTGACTTATTCTCACAATATTATTTTTAAACAGATACTGTTATGTGAGTAAGGTACTTAACCTCAAAATGTTAAATATGACGTTCACTGGGGAAAAGAACATCTACTACTGAGACAAAAATTTTGGGTTAAGTTTAACTGAAAATTTTAAAACGTTTATGGGATCAAGTAGAAGAATTCATTAGGAACATTATTTATTTTCAAAATTATAGAGTATAAAGAAACTGACTAATTTACAATATTTTTCAAAAACTGGGTACAAATCAACCCCCCCCCCCCTCCAATCGACCGGTATTGCGAGGGTTTACCTACGGGAAGAGGACCTTGGTTCGACTGCCGGGCCGGCAGCGGTGGTCTAGCGGTTCTAGGCGCGCAGTCCGGAACCGCGCGACTGCTACGGTCGCAGGTTCGAATCCTGCCTCGGTCATGGATGTGCGTGATGCCCTTAGGTTAGTTAGGTTTAAGTAGTTCTAAGTTCTAGGGGACTAATGACCTCAGATGTTATGACCCATAGTGCTCAGAGCCATTTTTTGAACTCATCTGTTGTCATGGAGAAGGAGAACTTCGTTTGTATTTTTGTGACAAGGAACACGCTGATACCGTTCCTTCAGTTTCCTGAGGGCAGCACAATACACTTCAGAAACGATCGTTGCCACCATGAGGGAGGACACTGAACAGAATAACTCCTTCAGAGTCAGAGAAGATCGTCGTCCATATCTTTACTGGCTGAGGGTGCTGCTTTGAAGTTTTTCTTCGTAGGAGAGGTGGCGTAGCGCCACTCCATGGATTGCCGTACTGTGTCCGTTTATAAGTGACTCAACCATGTTTCATCGCCCGTGACGATGTTCGACAGCCTCGTAATGAGCAAGCACTTGTGCACAGATATTCCTTCTTTGCCCTTCACGACCTCCTGTTAAGCGGCGAGGAACCCACCAGGCAGACAACTTCAAGTACCTCAACTGGTGAAGCAGTGTGTCGGCACTACCAATACAGACGTCCAGTTGTGCAGCGAGGTGTTCGACTATGAACCGTCGATCACCTCGAATGAGAGTGTCCGCACGTTCCAACACTGCAGGTGTCACAGCTGTGTGCGGCCGACTGGACACGGAAGGTCGGACAGGTTTGCGCTACTTCGTTGTGATGATGACAGACGCTTCGCCTAACGACTTATCGTGCTTTTGTTCATAGTCAGGTCTCAGTAGACATTTTGCAAGCGTCTATGATTATTTGTGATGCCCTGGTTTTCCGCCGAAAGGAATTCAATGACAGCTCTCTGTTTGAAAAGCACCTCTGTTAAAGACGCCATTTTGAAAGCGACGCCACATACTGGAACATCATGATACTACAGGAGCTGAAACGGGAATATTCCACGATGTCCCACAACGAATTTCACGTTTTTTCAACCGAAACTGGCCGAGAAAAAAAAGTGCTGCATTACTTACTGGACGTCCATCGTAATTTATCCGTGTACATTCTAACACACATGTAAATATTTAACAGGTATTCTCTTACTCGGAATCGAATTTTTGTCTACAAGCAGTCCCTTCTCTCAGTGATGTAGAAACTGCTAAAATTCCTTTTGTCCACACAGAAATTAAGAGCGCAACTTCAGAGAAACTGTACCTTTTTTTATACCTTTCATTGGCTACTCATGGGAGCTGAGAGGGCTGTTGTAGAAGTATGTTCTTTCCAGCAAAATACCCTAGTGTGAGTGGTGGCAGAGGGGTTCGCAGTTCCCAGTTGGGAATATTTGGGAAGAGATATTCATGGAAGATACACCCGCTAGGGTAGCCGAGTGTCGAGTGCTAACGTGCTGCTTCCTGGACTCGGGTAGGCGCACCGGCCCCGGATCGAATCCGCCCGACGGATTGACGACGAGAGCCGATGTGCCGGCCAGCCTGGATGTGGTTTTTAGGCGGTTTTCCACATCCCGCTAGGTGACTACCGGGCTGGGCCCCACGTTCCGCCTCAGTTACACAGCTCGCAGACATCTGACCACATTCCCACTATTTCATGGATTCCACTAGACACAGACAGTTGTGGTACACTCATTCTGTCCTGGGGGCTCTGGGGTGGCAGCAGGAAGGGCTTACGGCCACCCCTTAAACTTTCCATGACAACTCCGATTAACCTTGGCCGACCCTGTGTAGCCGCAGGACAAGGCGCAAGCGATAGTAGTAGTAGTAGTAGTAGTAGTATATTTAGGAAAGATACACAATATGGACTGAAATCGGTCGGGTTGTCGGACTGGAGTAACCAGAAGTTGATTCTATCTTAGGTAATTTTTAAGCGTCCCTGTTTTTTACAACGGAGCGAGATTTTCGGATTGCTGCAAGTGTAATACTGTTTACAACCATCGGCTTATTATGCGACTTCGTTGAGAAAACGTGACAATGAAGCCACGTTTCCTAGACTATTACAATACTATTCAGATGATGAAGTTCACCGTTTTCGCAGTTTTTGAACACGACGTGTGCAATGCGCCATCTGCTGCCATGTAAAGCAGCGTGGTGGCACTTGATAATAAAAATTCCAAACACTGTTATAATTCGTAGTGGAGAGCAGTGCAGGTGCGGAAGTGAACAAGAACTCCTTTTCGGAAATAACAGCATACACCGGTCACTTAGTGTTCGTATCCGTACCGCTCTCTTCAGTTATTGATGAAGATTATGATCGGACAGCGTCCCAGAGGCTCCCCCTAAATGTCTGAAACTCTCCAGTACTCTGGAACGCTTGGACAGTCTTTTCACAAAACGTGACTAACGTTTTACAGAGCGCTGACTGTAATGATACAGTACTTATAAGTACTGTACCACGCGGGATCTTTTACGCCGCGCGATACATGGGAAGGCACGTTGAGATAAGTATTGAAAACATTAATAGAATTATTCGTGTGTTTTGATGTTCATCTGAAATACTAAAAATGTATGTTTTGGCTGTCTGTATGTTTCATGTTCGTGATGGGGATTTCTGGAGGCCGAGGGACGTATGTCTGTGCCGGGTAGTAGAAATCGACACCGGATACCAGATTTTCAAGTCGACAGCCGTCGGCAACAGAAGACAGTCTGATGCAACGAATCAGCCCCTAGGATCTGAATCAAAAACAATAGAAATACTATAGAAAAATGAAATAATAAATGTAAAATGATATTCTGTAACCAGCTCGCAGCGCGGGGTTGCCGCGCGGTCTGAGGCGTCTTGTCACGGTCCGCGCGGCTCCTCTCTACGGAGGTTCGACTCCTCCCTCGGGAGTGAGTGCGTGTGTTGTATATAGAGTACGTTAGTTTACGTTAGATTCAGTAATGTAATCTTAGGGACCGATGATCTGAGCAGTTTGGTCCCATAATGTCTTACCACAAATTTACAAATTTTAATTTGTAACCAAAAAACTGGCAGAAGCCCACCTAGGGGAAGATCAGTTTGGATTCCGTAGAAATGTTGGAACACGTGAGGGAATACTGATCCTATGACTTATCTTAGAAAATAGATTAAGGAAAGGCCAACTTACGTTACTAGCATTTGTAGAGTTAGAGAAAGCTTTTGAGAATGTATACTGGAATACTGTCTTTCAAATTCTGAGTGTGGCAGGAGTAAAATACGGAGAGTGAAATGCTATTTACAATTTGTACAGAAACCAGATGGCACTTACAAGAGCCGAGGGGCATGAAAGGCAAGCAGTGGTTGGGAAGGGAGTGAGACAGGGTTGTAGCCTATCCCCAATGTTATTCATTCTGTATATTGAACAAGCAGTAAAAGAAACAAAAGACAAATTCGGAGTAGGAATTAAAATCCATGGAGAGGAAATAAAAACTTTCACCGATGCCACTGTAATTCTGTCAGAGACAGGAAAGGACCTGGAAGAGCAGCTGAACGGAATGGACAGTGTCTTGAAAGAAGGATATAAGATGAACATCAACAAAAGCAAATTGAGTATAATGGAATGTAGTCGAATTAAATCGGGTGATGCTAAGGGAATTAGATTAGGAAATGAGACACTTGAAGTAGTAAATGAGTTTTTCTATTTGCGGTGCAAAATAATTGATGATGGTCGAAGTAGGATATAAAATGTAGACTGGCAATGGCAAGGAAAGCGTTTCTGAAGAAGAGAAATGTCTTAACATAGAGTATAGATTTAAGTGTCAGGAAGTCGTTTCTGAAAGTATTAGTATGGAGTGTGGCCATGTATGGAAGTGAAACGTGGACGATTAATAGTTTGGACTAGAAGAGAATAGAAGCTTTCGAAATGTGGTGCTACACAAGAATGCTGAAGATTAGATGGGTAGATCACGTAAGTAATGAGGAGGTATCGAATAGAATTAGGAAGAAGAGAAATTTGTGGCGCACCTTGACGAGAAGAAGGGATCGGTTGGCAGGACATGTTCTGAGGCATCAAGGGATCACCAGTTTAGTATTAGAGGGCAGCGTGGAAGGTAAAAATCGTAGAGGGAGACCAAGAGATGAATACACTAAGCAGATTCAGAAGGATGTAGGTTGCAGTAGGTACTGGGAGATGAACAAACTTGCACAGGATAGAATAGCATGGAGAGCTGCATCAAACCAGTCTCAGGACTGAAGACCACAACAACAACACAACAACCACTTCTACTCTAGCCACAATTCCTGTTGCAGCATCTTGGCTCAGTTAAAGTGTGGCTGCAACTTGTACAATAACTTTGTGGAATAAATTGTGTCTGATTCACTTGAAACCGAGTCAACGAAGATTTATTCAAAATTTACCTTATGAGAACATGTCTTATCAACTTGCTAATACTAATTTCCAACCAAAAAAAGAAAAAATAAACAAATTGTTACGACGCTCCGCAGTTTAACGGGTATTTCAGAGCGTCAAATCTTACCACTGCTGGTAATTTATACTGAGTGCTTTGGTGTTTGGGAAGGAGTGTAGCAAGACAGTATCTGAAAGTGAGAAGCACCGCAGTTAACCATACTGAAGCCACTATAGTGAACACAAACCACAAATAATAATTTGTATTTGATTGAAGAACACCAGTTAACGACTCAAATATTATATCCCGCTACGACTTCGCAGTTAATAGTTTTTTCTAGATCGCTGTAACGACTGATCAACAACCACCTTAAAGCGATCTGAAATACTAATTTATTGGCTACTAATTAAATAACTTCAAGCCCTGGGCGATCCATCAGCTACCAGAACCAGCAGCCCTAAAACAGTTTGTACTTCGGACAGCTACAGCGGTACGCGCTTGGCTTGCGATTAATTAATGAGGATGCAGGAGCCGGCAATCGCCAGCCCAGTGTAGTGTACAAGCTTCGCGATACACTATTAGCTTCCGGGACAACTTCCGTAAAGTGTCTCGTTGTTTTCTTTTATTTCGATATCCCCTGATACTAAGCGGTTAGCGGCTGCTACGAAACTGATTCCAATCTATGGAGCGCTTACGAGCAGGTCTAAATAAACCTGAAACTTCATGAGAAATTCCAGCCGGACCGCAATTCGAAACTGGAACCTCGACTTTAGCAAACATTGGTCTTACCATTTAAGATATCCGTAGCAACAGAAAACAATTTACGGCAGCAGTTACTTGGGCATCGCGGAAGTACTGAACGGTATCAAACAAAAGCCGAGTATGGGTCTACTCAAACTGGCTGACACAATTCGATATTACTCAAATGCTCACTTCGCAGCATTCTTGTTTGCAGATAATCCATGAACAAAACCGCTAACAACTTTAAAACTGAATAAATATGAGTGACACTATTTTTAGGGTTCCGTGCCTCAGTCCGCAAAGACGGGCCCCTTACGGGATCGTTTGTTGTCCGTCTGTCTGAATGTTAAAAACCCTTTTTTTCACGAACGTTTATACGTATCAAGGTGAAATTTATGTCACGTACTGGGGTCTTTAGTCCCTTGGAGACGTAAAATTCTAAGTCAGTGCAGTCGAAAGATTCAGCCATTTACGTCACAAATTTTAATAACCGCAAACTCATCAAAATCTATAGGGTATTTCCCGTTGTCCTAGAATCATGAAATATTGCAAAAAGGAAGGTTCCACAGTATAACAAAAGGAAAAAATAAAGTGTAAATTTGGAATTGTACCTCGCGAATTTTTTCTACCATTTCTTATCTTTTTGTCTGTTCGTTCGCCTGGGTAGTTATATTACGCTGAAATTTATGTCGAATCTAAGTCCTAAGGCTCCTTAGCGATGCAAAAAACAATTTTCTAAATCAGTGCAGTCGAAGGTTCCCGTTGCAAAGACCGGTCTGGGATTGTTTGTTTCACATACAACTTGAAACGCCAAATCTAAATGCAGTAATTGCTCCTGGATATCTGGTCCGAAACGCGTCATATAGGCTATAAAGTCATTCCTTGCCTGATGTTTAATTTTTATCATTACGACCATCCCTGAATGGAGAACTGCTTGATTATTATAACAATGGTCTGCTGCCTCGTGCATGACTTTGTCACTTATGTTATTGAAATTAAAACATTCTCGAAAATTTTGGAATCCCTACGATCGATATCTTGCCAGTATCAATGTCGAATAAAGGCAAAAATGGTTGGGAATCTCGATTCTCGAAATAGATGAGCTGTCTACATATGAGGGTTGGAACTTAAATAAATAGTGGCAACTATTTATTCACAACCGATACAAAGGAGTTACATGTTTTCACCTGTTACTGTCCTTCAAAGTAGTCACCAGTGTTGTGTAGAACCCGTTGCCAGCGATGTGGAAGGTGTAGTATATCGTTAGCACAGCCTGTTCTGTTGATGGTGCGAATGGAGCGGTCTACTGCCTGTCGAATCTCTGGAACAGTTCTGAAGCGAATGCCACGAAGTGGTTCCTTCATCTTCGGAATCAAATGAAAGTCACAAGGACTTAAGTCCGGAGAGTATGGTAGGTGGTACAGTACTTCCCAGTCCCATTGACCCAACGGAGCAGCCACAGCTTGCGCTGCATGCGCCCGCGCACTGTCGTGCAAAATGATGGGTGGGCTGCGCAGAAAGTGTCGCCGCTTCTTTCGCAAAGCTGGTTGCAGGTGATACTCCGAAAACGAACAGCAATACTGTGCATTGACGGTCTGCCGTGGAGGAACGTAATGCGTTAGGATAACACCATCACAGTCGTACACGAGAATCACCAAACTTTAGACCGCTCCGTTCGTACCATCAACAGACCAGGCTCTGCTAACGGTATACTACGCCTTCCACATCGCTGGCAACGGGTTCTACGCAACGCCGGTGACTACTTTGAAGGACAGTAACAGGTGAAAGCATGTAACTCTTTTGTGTCGGTTGTGAATAAATAGTTGCCACTATTTAAGTTCCTATCCTCGTACATAATTAAGTTTGTAGCGAACCTTCAGCGTGTGAGTGTCCGGCCCCGGTAGCTGAGTGGTCAGCCTGACGGAATGTCAATCCTAACGTCCCGGGTTCGATTCCCGGCTGGGTCGGAGATTTTCTCTACTCAGGGACTGGGTGTTGTGTTGTACTAATCATCATCATTTCATCCCCATCGACGCGCCGATCGCCGAAGTGGCGTCAACTTGAAAGACCTGCACCAGGCGAACGTTCTACCCGACGGGAGGCCTTAGCCACACGACCTTCCATTCTTTCAGCGTGTCAGTCCTACTCGCACCTACCTATTGTTTTTTAGTTAGCATTACTTACTCACTATGGTTTCGTGTAAGTGTATAAATAGATACACCACAGATAAGTCATTGTACCGTTCATGGAAGGAAGCGTTGCTAGGGACGCGGTAGACGTCACCACTCAACGGATGCCAGTTGCGAAAGAACTCCGGAAATACTGAGAAGTAGATTAGATATTTCAACTGGGAACGACGTACCACGTTAGTAGGCGCCGTGGTGAAGACACAGGAGTCGAGTTCTGGAGGATTGCGGTTCAACTCCTCTTCCAGCTATCCATATTTTGGTTTTCCGTTGTTTACCCTCAGACTTCAAGAAGAATATAATAATTCCAATCCCAAAGAAAGCAGGTGTTGACAGATGTGAAAATTACCGAACTATCAGTTTAATAAGTCACGGCTGCAAAATACTAACGCGAATTCTTTACAGAAGAATGGAATAACTGGTAGAAGTCGACCACGGGGAAGATCAGTTTGGATTCTGTAGAAATGTTGGAACACGTGAGGCGATACTGACCTTACGCCTTATCTTAGAAGAAAGATTAAGGAAAGGCAAACCTACGTTTCTAGCATTTGTGGACTTAGAGAAAGCTTTTGACAATGTTGACTGGAATACTCTCTTTCAAATTCTAAAGGTGCCAGGGGTAAAATACAGGGAACGAAAGCCTATTTACAATTTGTACAGAAAGCAGATGGCTGTTGTAAGAGTCGAGGGACATGAAAGGGAAGCAGTGGTTGCGAAGGGAGTGAGAAAGGGTTGTAGCCTCTCCCCGATGTTATTCAATCTGTATATTGAGCAAGAAGTAAAGGAAACAAAAGAAAAGTTCGGAGTAGGTATTAAAATCCATGGAGAAGAAATAAAAACTTTGAGGTTCGCCGAAGACATTGTAATTCTGTCAGAGACAGCAAAGGACTTGGAAGAGCAGTTCAACGGAATGGACAGTGTCTTGAAAGGAGGGTGTAAGATGAACATCAACAAAACCAAAATGAGGATCATGGAATGTAGTCGAATTAAGTCGGGTGATGCCGAGAGAATTAGATTAGGAAATGAGACACTTAAAGTAGTAAAGGAGTTTTCTTCTTTTGGGGAGCAAAATAACTGATGATGGTCGAAGTAGAGACGATATAAAATGTAGACTGGCAATGGCAAGGAAAGCGTTTCTGAAGAAGAGGAATTTGTTAACATCGAGTATAGATTGAAGTGTCAGGAAGTCGTTTCTGAAAGTATTTGTATGGAGTGCAGCCATGTATGGAAGTGAAACATGGACGATAAATAGTTTGGACAAGAAGAGAATAGAAGCTTTCGAAATGTGGTGCTACAGAAGAATGCTGAAGATTAGATGGGTACATCACATAACTAATGAGGAGGTATTGAATAGAATTGGAGAGAAGAGGAGTTTGTGGCACAACTTGACAAGAAGAAGGGATCGGTTGGTAGGGCATGTTCTGAGGTATCAAGGGATCACAAATTTAGCATTTGAGGGCAGTGTGGAGGCTAAAAATCGTAGAGGGAGACCAAGAGATAAATACACTAAGCAGCTTCAGAAGGATGTAGGTTGCAGTAAGTACTGGGAGAAAAGAAGCTTGCACAGGATAGGGTAGCATGGAGAGCTGCATCAAACCAATCTCAGGACTGAAGACCACATCAACATCAATTTTAACTGTTTATGGCGAATGTTCGAATGGTTCGTTTAAGAAGGACAAGACTGATTTCTTTCGGCTTGCTTCCCCGGTTCGAGCTTAAGCTTTGTCTCTAATAGCCTCGTCGTCGACGGGACTTTAAACTCCTAAGTCTCCCTTCCGTCCCTTCTGAGGTGACGAGCAACGTGTCAGCTCCAACATATACGGCAGCTGATTCTCAAAAAGACTGAGATTACCAGAGAGTCATCTTCCATACAAAGGTATAAGTGGCAGTCAAATGAATACCAAGCACCCACCACAACGGGACCACCGAATGGCTCCGTTCAAAACTAATTACCACGCACGTTAAGACGTTTGTTCCACTGGGAGACGATCAATTCCTGTTTCAAAGAACGCGATCGGTCGCTGAAGAGTGCACAACCGGACGCTCTCTTGCATTCCCTCGTTTGACCGAAACCGACGTCTATCAATGTCTTTTCTGGATCGCCAAAGATGTGAAAATCAGACAGTGAGAGATTCAGGCTGTATAGAGATGTCGCAGTGTTTTCGATCCAAATAGCTCAAGCAAGCTTTCGTCTGATTGGCAGTTTGGGAGCGGGCATTGTCGTGCAACAGGATGATTTCGTCCGACAGAATTTCTGGGCGTTTTGGCTTTATGGTGCATCGCAGTTTCTGTAGCATGTCTTCATAGCGTTGCGCACTGATTGTGGTTCCACGTTCGCGGAACTTGACGAGCAGAAGGGCCCAACATTCGAAGAAGGAGATCATCGTGACCTTACCGGAACTGGTATGAACAACTTTGGGTTTCTTTGATGAAGAAGATGTGGCATGTTTCCTATGTTAGCTTTGTCGTTTGCTCTAGGGATGGCGGAATGCTGCCAGATGGAATCATACCTTTGCACGATATCGTCCGCCTCCGACACTGCTATTCAGACGAAAGATACGCTTCAGTTACTTGGTTGGAAAACACTGCAACATCCTCTGTATAGTCCGGATCTTTTACCGTGAGATTTTCACGTCTTTGACGACATGATCCACCTATTAGGCACATATTTGTCCAGAGCACGATATACAATCTCTTTAAAGTTTGCCCATAATCCCTCTGCATCCATCATGCTGGAAATAAATGATGTTGATTTATTGTCTGAAATGCTAACAACTGCTAATCTGCTCTTTCTAACAAACACTGTCCTAGCCTTCTTGACTGATTTATTAACTTTCGTGATCGTAGACCCTACCATGACGTCATGATCACTAACTACGGTTTAAAATATTTCCACTGCGTGCTGGCTGTTGAACTAACTGCTCAATAAAGTTTTCGGGAAACGCGTTCAAAAATAATACTCAAAAGTGTCTGTCTGTACCCCCTCTCCCACTCCGTAATGAATCCATAGCGTCCCAAGTAGTGCATGGTCTGGGTATTTACGCGCTTTCTTTCAGCGACTCTGGAACTGTCGCAGCGGAATCGAGTGGCCGGTAAAAATATCCAACGATCAACTTCGTTTCACCTAGACCTGTCCACTCCAGCAAGTAACTTCTCTCTCGCATTCAATTTAGATCTCAATAGGGACAATATTTTGTTTGTCAAATGCAATGAATACTCCCCCTCCCAACGCGTCTAATATGCCTATGCGATATGCGCTCCATGACTCGCTAAATATCTCAGAGCTTTCTAGTTTCTTCCTATTGGTAATGCTTATTCAGACAACTAAAGTGCTCTGACTAACGAAGCAAATTTACTGAATGTTTAATCGTACTTGTAACATTTAATGATACCTGCAACTGTGTGAATGATAGACTGCAGCAGTATTTCATATGAGGAAGAACGCCAGTAGTTTATTCTAGATGGGGACTCACTGACAGATGCAGAAGTAGCCCTGTGAGAACCTCACAGCGGCGTGATAAGACTTCTGCTGTCCAAGGTCTATATTAATAACCTAGCAGAGAACACTAGACTTAGCCTCCGATTGCTACCTTGTGGTGTTGTCTCTACAGCAATATTATCACGCATGGCGATAGGTGCTGGTGCTTTACACTGAAACTTATTAACCTACAGCACTTTACATTTATCTAAGCATAAACACTTCACAGGTGTAGATAAGAAAAGTAGTCACGGCTAGTACTATCATGTCTTTCACGCAACTATGAGTGCAGAGAGCGAAGTTTGACATGGGAACAGATGTATGAAGAGCAATAATGGTACGCAGAGTGATGAGATACTCTAGCTCCTTATCGAAGGTGGCTGCCAGTGCTACGTACTGTACGCATGGAAACGGTTGCAGGCAAAACAAGTGAAACTACAGTGAGAATTTCTATGAAGACAACTTGTGTAACGTTTTACAAAAGTGAACTGATGTGCAAAGAACACAGAAGCAGCATAACAGAAAGCGGGCACCCAGAAGCAGAAACATCGCGAAGGGTGAAAATGCAAAGATTTTCCACCCCAGCCTCTGCTAACGAAGTGGAAAAAACCTGTCGATCTCAGAGTGTATCTAAAAGAGTACCAGATATCAACCACCACCGACGATATTTGTAAATAAAAGCGGAACACATCTGTTGTAAAACTCGCTATAATTTCAGTACGACTAAGACGCAGAAAACATATAACAATGTACAACGATCGTTGATTTTAAAAGGAAATGTATGGTTGTAGGCTATAGTCTACTAGACATATGCCTTTAGTAAATTACATACACCATTAAAATAGTACACACAATTGTCAGCTGGTGAACAGTCGAGGTGACACTTAAACTGGTGTTATTATTTTGAGAAGTCCGCCTCGAAAGCTGAGTGGTCAGCGCGACCGAATGCTGAGCAAAGGGGCCCGGGTTCGATTCCCGGCTGGGTCGGAGATTTTCTCCGCTCAGAGACTGAGTGTTATCTTATCTTCATCATCATCATATCATCCCCATCGATACGCAAGTCGCCGAAGTGGCGTCAACTCAGAAGACTTGTACCATGCGAAAGGTCTACCCGACGGGAGGCCCTAGCCACACGACATTTCATTTCAACGTGAGAAAATGTATTAGTGAAGGAATGCAACCAGGAAATAAGCCTATTCTGAAAATTTTAAGAACTAACTCGCTGATTATGAGGGCTTCAGAGTTAAAAGTACCCTGTTGTCATATAGAACAACGTCTTACATTTGGATCCAAAACTGTGGACCAAGACTGATGCACAATCATGTTTGTTGATTCCCGCTTTCAAAACTCGAATACGGTCGCTTTTTGCTCCAAGTTGGAATCCAGAACTGAATATAAAGGTGACTGTTCGTATAATGCTTTGTCCTCTAACTATATTGCGGTGGTCTAGCGGTTCTAGGCGCTCAGTCCGGAGCCGCGCGACTGCTACGGTCGCAGGTTCGAATCCTGCCTCGGGGATGGATGTGTGTGATGTCCTTAGGTTAGTTAGGTTTAAGTAGTTCTAAGTTCTAGGGGACTGATGACCATAGATGTTAAGTCCCATAGTGCTCAGAGCCATTTGAACCATTTTTTTCTAACTATATTTCGTTCAACGAAAGTTCAGTTTAGTGTAAACAAACTCACGTTGAGCGAATAGTCATCGGCAGTTGTGCACATTCGCCAATTGTTGCGACTACACTGAAATAAGCTTATGCCCTATTATGTTTTAGGTACTTTTTTCTTCCAGTGCGAATGTTACATTGATACACGATAAAACATTGGAAGTTACCCACGTTTTTATTAATTAGCGTTCTAAATGTTCAACCAAAGTAGGTCTTGTTTCTAATCTCACTGAGCATTCGCTTTCTCTGATCCACCAGTCATACAAAATTATTTTGTCGTTCGCAAACGCTGTGAAAATGTGTGAAGTTTCTTCATGTAGAGCAGTGAAAACAGACCCGGAAACCAGTTAAAAATCGGGGAGAAACAGATTGTTCTTTTTGCTGCTTTCGAGAGACTTCACAAAAACATGCGTCATTACTGACACGGTGTCCGCCTACGTAGCTAAGCGGTCAGCACGTCTGACTGCCATGCAGAGGATCCGGGATCAGTTGCCAGTAATGCCAGAGTTTTTTGCGTGGTGGGAGGATTGAAACGGGGTGCAATAAATCTCATGATGTCAATAAACTACCTGAAAAAAAGCAACTAGTCCAAGGTCTGGAAAGCTGGTAACAGCTGGGAGAGCAATGTGCTGACGCCATGCTTCCCATGCATGCCATTGGCAAAAGAGGACATTGCGGGCGGCCCTCTTGCAGGGGTTCCATAAGTTTACCCCTTACAGAACACTTTGAGAGTCCTGGTACTTTGATACGACACCTTGTACTGAGGGACACAGAGAAGACAGACGGTTTTGAACTATGTACAGAGAGCGCTGCGCGGGGAGAAGACCGTGGTGGGGATAGTTCCTCACCACACAAGACTCCATTTCAGTTACAGTGGAGCAGTGGAACTCGCAACATCGTCTGTGCGTCTATGACAGTTTCGTTAGAAGTGGAGAGTCCGTTACAGCTACGCAGCGAATGTTTCGCGTACAATTCAATCTCGGCCAATACGGAGTTGTTCCGAGTCGTAACACAATCCTCAGATGGGAGGAACATTCCAGATCAACTGTAAACGTAATGGATAACAAGTTTACAGATCCGAGACGCAGTGCAACGATGCCTGAAAATGTTGTGTTTGTAAGGAAAGCGATAGATATTTTTATGGACGTGCATATTTTGTGGAGGGAATGCTGAACTAGTGATAATACCAAAGCGCGGGTTTATTCCCAGACACAGAAACAACCACAACTTCAATCCTCTCCTGAAATGTGTTCTGAATGAGTCGATTTTCTTGAAGACCGGGTCTTTGTCGGCAGGCAGATACAGTGATACCTCGACAGCCGAAGATCATACGCTGCGTCACCCGTACTCTTATTGATGATGATGATGATGATGATGTCCCATAGGGAGCGTAGGGAACGATGCGGGAGACCCGCACCGCCGAATAGGCAAGGTCGTAGGCAAGGTGGTTTACTATTGCCTTCCTCCGACCGTAATGGGGATGAATGATGATGATGAAGGCAACACAACACCCAGTCATCTCGAGGAAAGCAAAAATCCCTGACCACGCCGGGATTCGAACCCAGGACCCCATGCACAGCAAGCGAGAACGCTACCGTAAGACCACGAGCTGCGAACGTACTCTTATTAGTCCTTTCACTTTAATCGACACAGACATGGCTTGCATATGTTCGGATAAAATCCTCGAGCGAATCATGATTATATGATTGAGGTTCTTTGGCAAGCAGTCGATACGGAAACAAACTTGGAACTGGTTTCTGACTGAAGCACAGACGACTACTCAAGCCCGCATGATCGGAAACAATTCAGAAGCTGGTTGAACTGTTACGCAAACGTTCCCCACAGACGATCAAGTCAGAAAAAAAAAAAATAGTTCCGCTGTCAGATGGAAAGGACCAGGGACGTCAAATTCTCGCCGAGTCATCCCTTGTCGTAAGGCGTCTTTTGGGTGTGGCATGAAGGCACATGGGACCAGCACACCACTCTCCCGGCCTTAGATTTCCTGACCCTGGAGCAGCTATTTCTCATTCTCCATTGGTATCACGAGGCTGACTGCAGCCCGTGCAGTTTCGCCCACCAATGAGAAACCCTTATCATTACGGACAATTGAATTTGACACCTGCGTAAAGCGGTCTGACACACTGACCGTTTGGCTACGAAGACGAACAGCCGCTCAAATATGCTTGCGCATGCATACTAGTCAAGGCTGCAATACCGCCTGTAGCCACCACATGGCGGTGCGCGACCTGAGAGCCTGGAGACTAAACGTCGAAAGTGTCAGCGATGAAATACGGAAGCTAAAGGTATTACACGACTTTAAACGAACAGGGTTATACCTAAAAGAATCGATAAACATGGAAGGAAGGCACTAGCTGAGAAAGAGATGAGTGAGGGTTGCAGCCTATTCCCGATGTTATTCAATCTTTAAAAATCATTCAGCAGCCAAGATCGCATAAAATATTTCGGTATTGAAGACAACCGGTTTCAACAGACTTTGTTGTCATCTTCAGGTCTTATAAATCATTTTTTGTAACACACGTTCATTTTACGATGAACATCACGCACAAGATGTCAAGTGGCTAAGTCAAGCACATTTTAAAGTAGATTCCCACGGTTTAGAATATACCCAGCATTTGCAAACAGACGTGATATTGTGTACTGTGTTTGTACGATGTAATAAGCAACTGCGAGGAATATGTATATGGACATGGGCTTTTGCACGAGGTGCTTTACGTTTTTAAATATTTCAGCGATGACAAACCTTCTATAATGTGCTGACGTTTAGCCACTTGAACATCTTGTGCGTGAGGTTAAGCGTAAAATGAACACGTTTTAAAACAAAAAGATTTTTAACACCTGAACATGACAGCAAGTCTGTAGAAATCGGTTGTCTTAAATAAAGAAATATTTTATGCGATCTTGGCTGTTGAATGGTTTTTAACGTTTAAAACAGATCGCCCTTCAGTACTGTGAAAATGAGAAAATTCAATCAAGTTATTCAATCTGTACGTGGAGAAAGCACTAGACGAACCGAAAAAGAAATTTTGAAAGGGAATTAAAGTTCGGGGAGAAGAAATAAAATGTTTTACATTCTCGATGGCATTGTAATCCTCTCAGAGACAGCAAATGATTTGAACGAACGGTTAAACGGAATGGAGAGTGTCTTGAAATATGATTGTATGATAGGCATTCACAAAAGTAAAACAAGGGTGATGGAATGTAGTCGAATAATCAGCTTAGTTTAGGAAATGAGGTTTTTTTTATTTTATTTCGGCAATGAAGTAATTGACGATCGCTGATGTAGAGAGGGTATTAAAAGTAAACAGGAACTAGTAATACCAAGAAGAGCTTTTCAGAAAATGAGAAATTTTTTTTTTGGTCATCAGTCTACTGACTGGTTTGATGCGGCCCGCCACGAATTCCTTTCCTGTGCTAACCTCTTCATCTCAGAGTAGCACTTGCAACCTACGTCGTCAATTATTTGCTTGACGTATTCCAATCTCTGTCTTCCTCTACAGTTTTTGCCCTCTACAGCTCCCTCTAGTACCATGGAAGTCATTCCCTCATGTCTTAGCAGACGTCCTATCATCCTGTCCCTTCTCCTTATCAGTGTTTTCCACATATTCCTTTCCTCTCCGATTCTGCGTAGAACCTCCTCATTCCTTACCTTATCAGTCCACCTGATTTTCAACATTCGTCTATAGCACCACATCTCAAATTCTTCGATTCTCTTCTGTTCCGGTTTTCCCACAGTCCACGTTTCACTAACATACAATGCTGTACTCCAGACGTACATCCTCAGAAATTTCTTCCTGGCCGGTATTTGATATTAGTAGACTTCTCTTGGCCAGAAATGCCTTTTTTGCCATAGCGAGTCTGCTTTTGATGTCCTCCTTGCTCCGTCTGTCATTGGTTATTTTACTGCCTAGGTAGCAGAATTCCTTAACTTCATTGACTTCGTGACCATCAATCCCGATGTTAAGTTTCTCGCTGTTCTCATTTCTACTACTTCTCATTACCTTCGTCTTTCTCCCATTTACTCTCAAACCATACTGTGTACTCATTAGACTGTTCATTCCGTTCAGCAGATCATTTAATTCTTCTTTACTTTCACTCAGGATAGCAATGTCATCAGCGAATCGTATCATTGTTATCCTTTCACCTTGTATTTTAATTCCACTCCTGAACCTTTCTTTTATTTCCATCATTGCTTCCTCGATGTACAGATTGAAGAGTAGGGGCGAAAGGCTACAGCCTTGTCTTACACCCTTCTTAATACGAGCACTTCGTTCTTGATCGTCCACTCTTATTATTCCCTCTTGGTTGTTGTACATACTGTATATGACCCGTCTCTCCCTATAGCTTACCCCTACTTTTTTCAGAATCTCGAACAGCTTGCACCATTTTATATTGTCGAACGCTTTTTCCAGGTCGACAAATCCTATGAAAGTGTCTTGATTTCTCTTTAGCCTTGCTTCCATTATTAGCCGTAACGTCAGAATTGCCTCTCTCGTCCCTTTACTTTTCCTAAAGCCAAACTGATCGTCACCTAGCACATTCTCAATTTTCTTTTCCATTCTTCTGTATATTATTCTTGTAAGCAGCTTCGATGCATGAGCTGTTAAGCTGATTGTGCGGTAATTCTCGCACTTGTCAGCTCTTGCCATCTTCGGAATTGTGTGGATGATGCTTTTCCGAAAGTCAGATGGTATATCGCCAGACTCATATATTCTACACACCAACGTGAATAGTCGTTTTGTTGCAACTTCCCCCAATGATTTTAGAAATTCTGATGGACTGTTATCTATCCCTTCTGCCTTATTTGACCGTAAGTCCTCCAAAACTCTTTTAAATTCCGATTCTAATACTGGATCCCCTATCTCTTCCAAATCGACTCCTGTTTCTTCTTCTATCACATCAGACAAATCTTCACCCTCATAGAGGCTTTCAATGTATTCTTTCCACCTATCTGCTCTCTCCTCTGCATTTAACAGTGGAATTCCCGTTGCACTCTTAATGTTACCACCGTTGCTTTTAATGTCACCAAAGGTTGTTTTGACTTTCCTGTATGCTGAGTCTGTCCTTCCGAAAATCATATCTTTTTCGACGTCTTCACATTTTTCCTGCAGCCATTTCGTCTTAGCTTCCCTGCACTTCCTATTTATTTCATTCCTCAGCGACTTGTATTTCTGTATTCCTGATTTTCCCGGAACATGTTTGTACTTCCTCCTTTCATCAATCAACTGAAGTATTTCTTCTGTTACCCACGGTTTCTTCGCAGCTACCTTCTTTTTACCTATGTTTTCCTTCCCAACTTCTGTGATGGCCCTTTTTAGAGATGTCCATTCCTCTTCATCTGTACTGCCTACTGCGCTATTCCTTACTGCTGTATCTACAGCGTTAGAGAACTTCAAACGTATCTCGTCATTCCTTAGTACCTCCGTATCCCACTTCTTTGCGTATTGATTCTTCCTGACTAATGTCTTGAACTTCAGCCTACTCTTCATCACTACTATATTGTGATCTGAGTCTATATCTGCTCCTGGGTACGCCTTACAGTCCAGTATCTGATTTCGGAATCTCTGTCTGACCATGATGTAATCTAATTGAAATCTTCCCGTATCTCCCGGCCTTTTCCAAATATACCTCCTCCTCTTGTGATTCTTGAACAGGGTATTCGCTATTACTAGCTGAAACTTGTTACAGAACTCAATTAGTCTTTCTCCTCTTTCATTCCTTGTCCCACGCCCATATTCTCCTGTAACCTTTTCTTCTACTCCTTCCCCTACAACTGCATTCCAGTCGCCCATGACTATTAGATTTTCGTCCCCCTTTACATACTGCATTACCCTTTCAACATCCTCATACACTTTCTCTATCTGTTCATCTTCAGCTTGCGACGTCGGCATGTATACCTGAACTATCGTTGTCGATGTTGGTCTGCTGTCGATTCTGATTAGAACAACCCGGTCACTGAACTGTTCACAGTAACACACCCTCTGCCCTACCTTCCTATATTTTATCAGCTAATAAAAGTTGAAGTGTTATTAGACAATCTTTCCAGAAAGCTCTCGAAGTCTACTCTCATAAGGATTTGAAACGAAGACGATAAACAGTTCAGATAAGAAGATAATAGAAGCTTTTGAAAAGCTGTGCTACTGCAGAATGCTGGAGATTAGATGGGCAGATCGTATCTCAAGTAATTAGGTACTGTATGGAATTGGGGAGAAAGTATCTTTAGCACTATATGACTAAAGAAACCATTAGTAAATGGATCACATGGTGAGGCATCAAGGGCTCGTCAACTACCTAAGGGCGAGAAGAGTGTGTGTGTGGGGGGGGGGGGGGAGGGGGGGGGGGCAGGTGGTTTTATTCAGGATTCCCATACACCATGTTATCCCCATTCTTTTGGTTACAAAACCCTGTTTTTGAACATAATATCTGCTCAATGCGACGGCCTTACGCCACCTCATCAGGAGGGCCTGTATGCCTGCATGGTACCACTCTAATGGTCGATTTCGGAGCCAATGTCTTGCTGTGTCAACATTGTCCCCATCATCCACGTACTGCTCCCCGTCGAGCGAAGTGGCGCTGTAGTCAGCACACTGGACTCACTTTCGGGAGCACGACACTTCAAACCGGCGTCCGGTCATCCTGATGTAGGTTTGCCGTGATTTCCCTATATCGCTTCAGGCAAATGAGAGGATGGTTTCTCTGAAAGAGCATGGCCGATTTCCTTCCCGATGTTTCCGTACTCCGATGGGACCGATGACCTCGCTGTTTGACCCTTCCCCCAGATCAACCAACCGACCACCTGCTTCTCGCTGCTTAATTGCGCCAAAGAGATGGAAGTCGGAAGGAGCGAGACCCGAGCGGTAGGGTGGTTGAGGAAGAATGGTCGAATGAAGATTTGCGAGCTGCTCTTGGCTGCGCAGACTTGTGTGAGGCCATGCGTTGTCACGGAGAAGGAGAAGTTTATTTTCATTTATCTGGCGACGAACACGATCAAGTCGTTTCTTCAGTTTCTTGAGAGTAGCACAATACACTTTAGAGATAATCGTTGCACCGTGAGGCAGGACGCCAACAGAATGACCCCTTCAGAGTCCCAAAGACCGTCACCGCGACTTTGCCGGCTGAGGGTGCAGCTTTGGACTCTTTCTTCGTCAAAGAGGTGGTGTGGCGCCTCTCCATGGATTGCCGTTTTGTTTCCAGTTCGAAGTAAGGAACCCATTTCATCGAATTTGACGATGTTCGACAAAAAAATTGTCACGATCAGCCTCGTAACGCGTAAGCAGTTCCGCAGAGATACTCTTCATGGTCTTCTGTCAGGTGAGGAGTAACCCAGCGGTCACACTACTTCGAGAACCCCAAGTAGTGGACGAGTGTCAGCACTACCAACAGAGACGTCCAGTTGTGCAGCGAGACTGCAATTCGTCGATCATATCGAATGAGAGTGTCCGCACGCTCCAGAATTGCAGGTGTAGCAGCTCTCTGCGGCCGCTCTGGAATGCGGAAGGACGGGGCTTGAGTGATGCTTGGGTAGCTCAGTCGGTACAGCACTTGCCCGCGAAAGGCAAAGGTCACGAGTTCGAGTCTCGGTCCGGCACACAGTTTTAATCTGCCAGGAAGTTTCGGAATGCGGAAGGTTTGCGCTACCTTGTTGCGATGATGACAGACACCTCATTCAACGACTCACCGCGCTTTTGTTGACCGCCAGGTCTCCATAATTTTTCTGCAAGCGCCTATGAACATCTGCGATGCTCTGGTTTTCCTCCAAAAGATACTCACTGACAGAACTCTGATTGGAATGTACGCATATTACAGACGCCATTTTGAAGGTTAATTATAGCGCCGCCATATAGCGTAACGTTATAAAGTTATACGGGCTGAAGCAGGAGTATTTCACGATGTCCGCCAACAAATTCCGCGTTTTTCCAAACGAAATTGGCCGAGAAAAATAGGTCTTGGTTTACTTATTGAACGCCGTTCGTAGCGTGCAGTAGTAACGCAGAGGACAAAGTAGCTGCCGGCCGGTGTGACCGAGTGGTTCTAGGCGCTTCAGTCTGGAACCGCGAGACCGCTGCGGTCGCAGGTTCGAATCCTGCCTCGGGCATGGATGTGTGTGATGTCCTTGGGTTAGTTAGGTTTAAGTAGTTCTAGGGAAATGATGACCTCAGATGTTAAGTCCCATAGTGCTCAGAGCCATTTTGAACAGAGTAGCTGTATGATAGCAGTCTTCGTACCGAAGAAGACAACAATAACCCTTATAATCGTGCGGGTCTGTACGCGAAAGGACGTAGTTTACCTTCTGCGGAAAGTGGGACCCACTGACTTAGGAAGAAACGTGCAGTAGTACATAGCGTAGTGTGGAATTTGGTGTGAGCAGAGCAAAAGGATGAGCAGAGCATGAGGACTGGGAGTTCGTGGCAGGGTGAGTGTGACTCGGCGGTGCCGAGAGGTGCGGTCTCCTTGGCAGTGGCCTCGCCGCAGGTGGAAGGCTGGCGGGCCAGAGACCAGGGCAGCCCCCGCCGCTGTCGCGCAAAACACAGCCAAGGCCGCTCCGCACCACACGGCGACACGAAGCCGTACCCCTGCAGCCGCCTGCTGCAAAACAACCGGCCGCGCCTCTCCACAATGCCTCCAACTGCCGGCAGCATCCTTCTAGGCGTCTTGCAATTCCTCCTAACAATACAGAAAACTCCGCAGTCAATAGGGGCATTCACGGGTTTGCGAATGGAAATAGTTTCTCTTGTTCATTGAAATCAAACGTTCCAGTTACCAACTATGTTGTATTTCCTTAAAAAAAAGGAGTGCATTTTGGCCATGGACTGCATTATTTACTACAATTTCTGCAATTCTGATTTCAACTCTTAAATCTTTTTCAAGTGGTGGTCGGTATGTAACGGACAGAAATGAGGAGCTGAGAACCATAAGGGCCCAAAGTACAAACACAATGTTTTGAGGAAAACAGACGTCTGAAAAAATCAAATTTATAGGAAAACCATAGGTCTCATAGATATGACTTGCTTTTTACCCACGTCTCAACAGCCTACACTGCATATAAATAAATGTACCTACTCACTTTACGATGTAAAATTTTAATTAATATTAAGTATTATTACTAGACCACGGATTTTTAGGTCGTAAAAAAGTGTGTTTTAGGCACCTAAAATAGGCTCTTTCAGTAGTTCATTTAGGCTATATAAAACCTGAAATACGCTCTAATAAAAATGATGCAGAGAAAATAAAAATAAATTAAAATACACAGTGTTCACATTATGAACATCTTTTTAGTCATTAAAACAAGGAGAATGAATATTTACACCGTTACAGAGCACAGCAATCTACAACATTAATGTTGAACATAACTCCAAATTTTTTGAGTTCCTGCAAGATAAATATCTCCGTAGAAAAGATGTGGCAATGGTTTAATTAATAAATTCGTTGTTTCACACATTCTGACCATAGTTGGCTTCACAATAAATAACCAAAATATTTTCTAGGTTATCTAGTGAAAAACTGTGGCGCTTGACAGTCAGAATCTATTTATACGCTGAAAAAGAACGTTCTACATCAACAGATGTGACAGGGGCGTACTTCATTTTCGGCACATGTTGGACAGGAATGCTGCAGTCAGGAGTGCTGGATTTTCCACTAAGTATATCGCCAGCTGCACACAACTCCTTCAGGCCAGTGTTCTGCAAAACCGTTTGCATTTTTGCCCGTACTTTTTCCCCTAATTCACCTGGCGCTTCATTAATTTTCATTTTGACTTCTTCAAGCAAAGAAATATTGTCATAGATAGGTCTCCCTTAGCCTTCCAATTGTGAAATTATTCTTGCCATAAATGTGTAGTGGGCCCTAATGTAAGATAAGACCCGTTTTAAAGAAGAATTTTTGAGTAACTCCATTGCTCCTCCGGTATATGTTCAACCGCCTTCTGGACAGTCGAGAGATGCGTACTAAAGTACACTCCTGGAAATGGAAAAAAGAACACATTGACACCGGTGTGTCAGACCCACCATACTTGCTCCGGACACTGCGAGAGGGCTGTACAAGCAATGATCACACGCACGGCACAGCGGACACACCAGGAACCGCGGTGTTGGCCGTCGAATGGCGCTAGCTGCGCAGCATTTGTGCACCGCCGCCGTCAGTGTCAGCCAGTTTGCCGTGGCATACGGAGCTCCATCGCAGTCTTTAACACTGGTAGCATGCCGCGACAGCGTGGACGTGAACCGTATGTGCAGTTGACGGACTTTTAGCGAGGGCGTATAGTGGGCATGCGGGAGGCCGGGTGGACGTACCGCCGAATTGCTCAACACGTGGGGCGTGAGGTCTCCACAGTACATCGATGTTGTCGCCAGTGGTCGGCGGAAGGTGCACGTGCCCGTCGACCTGGGACCGGACCGCAGCGACGCACGGATGCACGCCAAGACCGTAGGATCCTACGCAGTGCCGCAGGGGACCGCACCGCCACTTCCCAGCAAATTAGGGACACTGTTGCTCCTGGGGTATCGGCGAGGACCATTCGCAACCGTCTCCATGAAGCTGGGCTACGGTCCCGCACACCGTTAGGCCGTCTTCCGCTCACGCCCCAACATCGTGCAGCCCGCCTCCAGTGGTGTCGCGACAGGCGTGAATGGAGGGACGAATGGAGACGTGTCGTCTTCAGCGATGAGAGTCGCTTCTGCCTTGGTGCCAATGATGGTCGTATGCGTGTTTGGCGCCGTGCAGGTGAGCGCCACAATCAGGACTGCATACGACCGAGGCACACAGGGCCAACACCCGGCATCATGGTGTGGGGAGCGATCTCCTACACTGGCCGTACACCACTGGTGATCGTCGAGGGGACACTGAATAGTGCACGGTACATCCAAACCGTCATCGAACCCATCGTTCTACCATTCCTAGACCGGCAAGGGAACTTGCTGTTCCAACAGGACAATGCACGTCCGCATGTATCCCGTGCCACCCAACGTGCTCTAGAAGGTGTAAGTCAACTACCCTGGCCAGCAAGATCTCCGGATCTGTCCCCCATTGAGCATGTTTGGGACTGGATGAAGCGTCGTCTCACGCGGTCTGCACGTCCAGCACGAACGCCGGTCCAACTGAGGCGCCAGGTGGAAATGGCATGGCAAGCCGTTCCACAGGACTACATCCAGCATCTCTACGATCGTCTCCATGGGAGAATAGCAGCCTGCATTGCTGCGAAAGGTGGATATACACTGTACTAGTGCCGACATTGTGCATGCTCTGTTGCCAGTGTCTATGTGCCTGTGGTTCTGTCAGTGTGATCATGTGATGTATCTGACCCCAGGGATGTGTCAATAAAGTTTCCCTTTCCTGGGACAATGAATTCACGGTGTTCTTATTTCAATTTCCAGGAGTGTATTCTGCTGCTATCAGCCACGTGCCCCAGCGGGTGACAACAGGCTCTGGCGGCAACTGGACATCTGGAAGCTGTTCTTTGAATGCCTGTATTGTTGATGGTGCCTTAACAAAAATTTTCTTCACCATAGATATTACTTTATTTACTTTAGGAAATTGTAGCCTTACTTGCATCAGTGACGGCCAGAAGCACCTTATTCTCATCCACTCCGTTTGGGTATAGCACCTTAAGCCCATTGTTCACAAACTGTGCTATTGTTTGTTGGTTAGTTTTTGCAAGCTATTTTGAGTAATCAAATGAGCCCTGGACGGAACATCTGAATCTAGCTTGCCAATAATCAGGTTTGCAATGTAACGGCCAAGACTGTCAGTAGTTCATCCACAGAAATCCATATACAAGATTATCCAACATCTTCTCGGATTCTGTGCAATGCAGCATTGTAAGCTGAATCCACGTAGTTCTTACGTAAAGTTGACTCTGCAGGAATAGACTGATGGCAGTACTTCTCAAGAAAACCTCTGAAAATAGGATTTTCTAGTTTCCGAAAGGGGATGTTTGCTGCCACAAGTGCATGACACAAAGCACTGCAGAACTTGTTTTTTTCAGAGGAATTCACCAGAGTTATTGGTTAAAAGAGTTTGCTTCAATTTTGACTTTCGTTCAACATTAGATTTATGTGCGATTCCATCTGCATGCTGAGTTAAGTGAGATTTCTTAACACTCGAAACCTAATACGAGAGAAAAGGGAAATGCAATTCAGAATCGCATATAAAGAGTATTTCGTATTACTAAAGGATAGCGATAAAAAAGAATCCTAAGTGAAAGGAAAATAAGAAGTCTCAGAAAAACATCAACTAACCTCCTAGTTGCATGCTTGGCAGAAAATAATTTTCCAATTTGTTGTATAATGCGGAAAATCTTGCAGCCACAGCCTTATATAAGTAGACTTTGAACTAGCTCTTTTTGGCATGGCGTAGTATTCTCACACAGAAACTAGAATTTATTTTGCACTTAGAACGTCAGTAACACTTAACACGTCGGTCGCTACACAATGTACTGATTTGTTTTCGCTGGGAAAAAGTGAACGATGACTTGCTTTTTTTTCCTTTTACTGCATTGCATGAAAGCGGGAGGGGAAGTACCGTACTCGTTGCTGGACATATGGCACCTGACAGATGGCCGCCCCTTCTGAACAAGTGAATGGAATCTACCGGTGCATCAGATGAAAACATCTCACTACTGGCAAATTATTTTTGGAACCGGAAAATTCACGTATAATACCTTTCACGAAACAGAATAGTTTGATAGGACTACCTGTAGGTAACAGCGAGAAAATGCGCGAAGGGCAGTAATTTAGCTATAAAGGGCGTCTACGATTAACATTGTGATTTTTTAATCCGTGCTCAGCTTAAGGCCTATGAAACCGTTTCTTTGCAAAAATACACAGCTGGCCAGAATCCTACGAACGAAATATCTTCAAATATAACATTTAGTACTCTCACGTTCGATTCTAATGTGTAACTCAAATCTTTGACCGGTTCCCATCCGCTCACCGAAGTTAAGCACTGTTGCGCTCGGCGCGTACTTGGATGGATGACCATTCAACCGTGCCGAGTGCTGTTGGTAGTAAGGCAAGCAAAGGAATTGTAAACAGTCTCTAACGACCTTCGCCTTCGACGAGACGTAAAGCCCCAAGTTTACTTCCTTCTTCTAATCTTTGAAAACACAAGAACTCTATGTCAGATTAACGAAATATGTACTTTTTAGGATTTTGGTGCCGAAATAGGCAAAATTAGGCGTCAATGTCGAAATACGCAATTTTAGGTTCTATAGAACTAACGGTATTCAGTTTAGTTAGTCACGAAACTTATATGCAAATTGGAGCTTAGGAAAAAAATAGGTTTTAACCTAAAGATTCGTGATCTATTTTTTACATATGAATAATAAAACACCTATAAAGAGTATTTGGTATTAACAGGGATAGCGATATACAAAAATAAAAAAAGACCGAAGTGTTAGGCAAATACGAAGCATGAGCGCATACTAACTAGCCCCCTTGCTGCACGCTGGGCAGAAAATATTTTTTCCATCTGTCGTATAGTGTGGAAAAACTTGGAGCCACTGTCTTATGTGATGAATAGGCACTTTTTAGGATATTAAAGCCGAAATAGGCAAAAATAGGCACTAACGTCGAAATAGGCTTTCTTAGGTCCTACAGAACTAACGCTATTAAGTGTAAATAGTCATGAAACGCATAAGTACAAATTTTTATGCAAATAGGAACTCAGGAACAAAATAGGTTTTTACCTAAAATCCGCGGTCTAATCATTACTGTTCATGTAAATGTCATGTGACTAGGGCCTCCCGTCGGGTAGACCGTTCGCCGCGTGCAAGTCTTTCGATTTGAAGCCACTTCGACGACTTAAGCGTCGATGGGGATGAAATGATAATGGTTAGGGCAACATAACACCCAGTACCTGAGCGGAGAAAATCTCCGGCCTAGCCGGGAACCGAACGCGGGCCCTTAGGATCGACATTCTGTCGCGCTGACCACTCAGCTACCGGGGACGGACAGTACTACAAATGAAAATTCGCAACATATTCATATAAAGGCTGGTGACAGCAGCTTCTTTTTGGCTGTTGTGCAGTTCGTAATTAATGTGAAAGTAGACTCAGAACGTAAAAAAAAAATGTGTGTGAAATCTTATGGGACTTAACTGCTTACACACTACTCTACCTAAATTATCATAAGGACAAACACACACAGCCATGCCCGAGGGAGGACTCGAACCTCAGAACGTAAAGAACGGATACTAAAATACCACATACACACTTGATGGCCCTCGTTATCATCTCTGGCTTTAGGCTCAGATAGAACAGTCTGTTCACTTTGGGCATGAAGTGTAGTAGTTTGCCGACAGGGGTGGCCGAGCGGTTCTAGGCGCTTCAGTCCGGAACCGCGCGACCGCTACGGTCGCAGGTTCGAATCCTGCCTCGGGCATGGAAGTGTGTGATGTCCCTAAGTTAGTTAGGTTTAAGTAGTTCTAAGTTCTAGGGGACTGATGACCTCAGCAGTTAAGTCCCATAGTGCTCAGAGCCATTTGAACCATTTGTAGTAGTTTTATTAAGTCTTTGTGTTTCAAGCTTGATCTAGTAGTTTTGTTGAGTCTTTGTGTTTCAAGTTCGGTATTCGTCTTCCCTCTACGTATTTCGACACTAGATTTTGCGTCGTATCCACAAATCGTGGAGAAGTAACAAATCGTGGTCTCCCTCGGTGTGACGTTCAGCCTTTGGCCTCCCACGACTCCAACGAAAAATATGTTACTTCAAACGACAGTTTATGGCATTCTGTTGCAAATTCATCACTATGACATTCGGAAATGTCCACTGTCACCAATAGCATAAATTTTTTTTTTGTTTGGTATTCAGATAGACCTCTTAAGAGTTGTGAAATCCTCAGTGTCCATTTTACATACTGGGATGCTGAAACCATGGAACATGAGGTTCTGGTGGGGCATTCCTTCAAGAACTTCCAGATTTCCAGCTTTTACGAAGAAATGGGCGTCAGTGTAGCCAGTGAACGTTCCTACAGCAGTAAAAATGTGTGCTTTGGCCGCATATGGAATTGAATGTCAGAGAAATGGGAGACACAGCTTTTCACAAATGCTCATGCATACAGTGTAGGGGTAATGCTGATAAAGCCGGTTCACCCTAAGCTCAGCAGATGTCAGGACCATGCATACAAGCCACAGTCTCAAAATCAAGGATAGTGTGCCTTAGACCATTATGGTTCTCAGCGCCTCGAATAAATCTCGTGCACCTGGATTCACAGTTTCTACACATGTCAGTAAAGTACACCATACAGAGAACGTGTACAAACCGTGAATTCAGCTTCATAACGTTCATTTATACCTGTTATATAGCGTCAATGTATCTGACGAAGAAAATAATGTCTTTTTTACTACGTTACGACTTTAACATGTTTTGTACGGCTTCATAATATTCAGACTGTATAACTTTGAGACCGTATAACTCAATTGCTACATACCATGACGAAGTTGTCAGTGGATTAATCACATCTGAATAAGCGACACTGATACAGTAAATTATTATATAAATCCAGTATTAAGTTCATGTGAAAAATGTGGAGTAATATAATTAGTTTCTTACAACTTCCTTTTTTTGTACTTATTATTTACCCCAAAATTTCTCGCCTTCTGGGCTGAGGCACTTTTAAGAAATTCACCAATTTTCACTGTTTGTCTGGTAGTCCCAATAAAGGTGGTAATCACCCAGTTCCTCCCCAACACATGTGAGTTACTATTCTCAAAAAGTCTGTGGGATGAAATTGATCGAGAAAGGAAACTGGTTCTCGTGAGTAATGAGTAACATAGGTGACCGGATGGGAAGTTATCTTCACAAGGAAACATCGACGAGATGATGAGACCTTCTCGGGTGGTCAACTGAGTAATGGCGTCGTCTTACCGCCACGCTTCGATGAGTTTCGTGCCCAATCTTCGCTTGAAGATCAACCCCAGAAGATACCAGCGAAACCTGCAGTCACATAAATCAATGTGATGTTCAGTAACTTGACTACAGGGGAATAGTAAGTGAAAGATAGCACACGCATTACGTACATCTCTCACTACGGTGTCGCAGTACACAATGACATAGGTTCGAGCACAAGGACGATTTTTGAAATTTTCGCCACATCGTGTCTGGCATAGTAGGAGTCTTTTCTGAAGGTATGTGTCTAGGGTGT
Organism: Schistocerca piceifrons; assembly: GCF_021461385.2. Classification (NCBI taxonomy): domain Eukaryota; kingdom Metazoa; phylum Arthropoda; class Insecta; order Orthoptera; family Acrididae; genus Schistocerca; species Schistocerca piceifrons. The sequence continues at coordinate 563,058,589 of NC_060141.1, forward strand.
AGCCTTTTGTATAAGTGAAACGTTGACAACTAAAAATTCGGACAAGGAGGGAATAGAAGCTATTGAAATTTGGTGCTATAGAAGACTGTTGAGAATTAGATGGTTGGACAGATGAACTAATGAAGAGGTATGGACCGAAATGGGGAAAAGATTATGGCTCAGCCTGACTAAAAGAAGGGCTCGGTTGGTAGGACGTACTCTGAGGCATCAAGAAATTACCAGTTTGCTACTGAAAGGTGAAGTTGCAGTGATGCAGAGATGAAGAAGCTTGTTCGGGATACGTTAGCGTGAAGAGCTTCATCAAACCAGCCTTCGGTTTGACAAGAACAACAACGAGAGGATAATCTTTAAAATTACGCTCTCGGTTGCTGCATACAGCCTGTGCGCCTGATCGAGGCAAGTGACAATAGAGTTAGCGACTACCAGGGCCCTTCCTACCCAGTGGGCAAGAACAGGCGGTTGCATAGGGCTGCAAAATTTTTGGGGTAGCAAATGGTGGGAAAGGTTAATTCAAATCAAACAGCGAAAAAATTAAACAACTACCGAGGAAAATTTGAAAAACAGAAAAAAATAAAACACCAAGTTCTTTTTTTCAAAAGCGTACGGAACAGTTACTTAGTAAGTCCTTATTTACTCTGACGAAAGTAAACATACTGCCTCCACCTACCTCAAAACTAAAGCAGCCGCTACTGAGTACAAAACGGAAACAAACATTCATCTGTCGAACGCTGGAACGGCGCTCGTCCGTTGGTTTGCGTCCACGCTGCGACTTGATACCATAACGCCCTCGTTTCCGCTTTTCGTTTTTGTCCCTGCATATCATCTGTCATGCGTCTGTTGAATTGACGACTGTCCCAGAAAATGAGGACGTCTGGTCACCTTTGTTTAGTGATTAAAATTATAATAGGAGATTTGCCTTGTTGTCTCTTTGTATGTTGGTGGTGGTGGAGGGGGAGACACTGCGGATACCGATGGTAAAAAAGAGGGGGCGTCGTTCTCCAGTTCTCGCCTTAAATGGAGTTGAAGATTGTTGAGAGAATCTGCAAATGCTTGTGACTTGTTGCAAAATGTTCAAATGTGTGTGAATGTCAAAGGGACCAAACTGCTAAGGTCATCGGTTCCTAGACTTACACATTACTTAAACTAACTTATACTAGCAACAACAGCATACACACACCCATGCCCGAGGGAGGACTCGAACCTCCAGCGGGAGGGGCCGCGTTGGCTGGTTGCGGTCTTTTAAATGAATAGCAACTACGGAGTTAAACAAAATCCTGTGTGGATACGATAACATTCAAAAGAAGTTCCCTCGGTGGAAAAAATACTATTTTAAAACACTGGTAGAATTCTGTAAGAACTGGGGTGACAAACGCTGTTGCTTAATGGTTTCTGGCCGACCCTGAACTTCTAAAAAAGCGTGTTCATGGCAAAACCCAGAATCCAAACGAGTCTCTAAATTCAATCATATCGAAACGATGCCCTAAAATCACATTTCAATTTGCTACAATTGTCATAATGGCAACTTATGATGTAGTTCTTGTATTTAATGATGGGAACGTAGAGAGGATGAAGATATGAGAGACAATGGGTTGTAAGGCAGCAAATTTCACTCACGATCATCTTGAGCAAATATATATTTACAGCACCTCTCTGCAGGTAAAAAGTCAGTTGAAGATCTGGTAAAGAAAAGAACGCAGAAAACGAGAAACCATATGCGAAGGCTTCAAGAGAGAAAGGACCCTGAGTACAAATCTGGGGCCTTCTGAAGATGTGATAAGAAGAAAGTTTAGTTTGAACTTTAAATTGTATTTCCTAAAAATTATGTTTTATATAGTTTATGTACTTTTTGCTCAGAATCTTTGAATGCTTGAACCATGAACTTTTGTAATTTATTTCTATAAACTCCATAAATGTCTCAAGAGTAAATTTAGAAAGTCTCGGTGTTAACTGACATATGGGACAAAAAGCTTGGAATTTTGCGTGACTTTTATGCTATACTTACAGAACGGTACACATATTATTTTTTGAAGATTAAAATTTTAAAGTAAATAAAAAAGTTATATAAGAAACTACACAAATATGTTAATTTAATGTAAAACATGGTACAAAATTTCATGGTCGTATACACACTTATTACACACAAATGCTAAGAAAGCAACAGTGTAACTGTCTGAATATTTTCCCAGACTGTTTCGGTTGTGGAATGATTTTAACGCGTCTTCCAACTCGTTTTCCTGGCAAAATCTTTGCTATAGGTCTGCAGTGGGCTTTAAGGTAAGCTTACCAACAGGGGTGACGTCAACTCAGACAAGGAAAAGCAGCTCCATAAACGAACCTGGAAAAGAAAGAAAAAATGTTAATGCTATTTTTAAAATGGAGAATACTAAGTTGGCACTGCAGTATACTTCTGGTGATCATACTTCTTTTGTTTTTATAATGAAAGCAGCATATCTTCATGATATTTGCGAGGCTGTTGTTTGCGTAGTTATGCGTTCTTCATCACGTACATTAACTGTGTTAACCCTTGAGCGATTTTCGTAACGCGGTCGCAATTAGACGTCTGACGATAGGAATATCCGCGAGCATGTTACTAATTCTTATCGATCGCTTGGCGCATATGTATAACTACATCACTCTTCCTCTAGGAATAGCTGTATGGAGAAGACACACCAGAAAAGACGTACATTCCAAAGCTTATAATGTTTGTTTTACCGTGACCTTCTCCCCTATGATAATAATCGGCTCTGCGTTTGCCCGCTTCCAATGTCGTCGAGATAAATAAGTAACGGTATTTGCAGAACGTACGAAGATACCATGAAATAATGAAGTGAAAATAGTGGTGCAATGTCAGTGACTCGCAAGTCTCGAAATGAATATGTTTCCGATTTTACATTTGATTTTCGCAATTAGAACACCTGAGCAGCTATATAGAACATAAGGATCGTTTTGTGAATTGTTTGATGTATCAGTAGTGAACTTAGCAAGGTCAGCTAAAATTTATAGCATCAGGCTACCACTCCGCTTCCGCTACACGATACCGAAAACCAACAGATGTACACTACTGGCCATTACAATTGCTACACCACGAAGATGACGTGCTACAGACGCGAAATTTAACCGGCAGGAAGAAGATGCTGTGATATGCAAATGATTTGCTTTTCAGAGCATTCACACAAGGTTGGCGCCGGTGGCGACACCTACAACGTGCTGACATTAGGAAAGTTTCCAACCGATTTCTCATACACAAACAGCAGTTGACCGGCGTTGCCTGGAGGAACGTTGTTGTGATGTCTCGTGTAAGGAGGAGAAATGCGTACCATCACGTTTCGGACTTTGATATAGGTCGGGTTGTAGCCTGTCGCGATTGTGGTCTATCGTATCGCGACGTTGCTGGTCGCGTTGGTCGAGACTCAGTGACTGTTAGCAGAATATGGAATCGGTGGGTTCAGGAGCGTAATACGGAACGCCGTGCTGGATCCCAACGGCCTCGTATCACTAGCAGTCGAGATGACAGGCATCTTATCCGCATGGCTGTAACGGATCGTGTGGCCACGTCTCCATCCCTGAGTCAACAGATGGGGACGTTTGCAAGACAACAACCATCTGCACGAACAGTTCGACGACGTTTGCAGCAGCAAGGACTATCAGCTCGGAGACCATGGCTGCGGTTACCCTTGACGCTGCATCACAGACAGGAGTGCCTGCGATGGTATAGTCAACAACGAACCTGGGTGCACGAGTGGGAAACTCTCATTTTTTCAGATGAATCCAGGTTTTGTTTACAGCATGATGATGGTCGCATCCGTGTTTGGCGACATCGCGGTGAACGCACATTGGAAGCGTGTATTCGTCATCGCCATACTAGCGTATCGCCCGGCGTGATGTAATGGGGTGCCATTGGTTACACGTCTCGGCCACCTCTTGTTCGCACTGACGGCACTTTGAACAGTGGACGTTACATTTCAGATGTGTTACGACCCGTGGCTCTACCCTCCATTCGATCCCTGCGAAACCCTACATTTCAGCAGAATAATGCACGACCGCATGTTGTAGGCCCTGTACGGGCCTTTCTGGATACAGAAAATGTTCCACTGCTGCCCTGGCAAGCACATTCTCCAGATCTCTCACCAACTGAAAACGTCTGGTCAATGGTGGCCGAGCAACTGGCTCGTCAAAATACGCCAGCCACTACTCTTGATCAACTGTGGTATCGTGTTGAAGCTGCATGGGCAGCTGTACCTGTACACGCCATCCAAGCTTAATGCCCAGGCGTATCAAGGCCGTTATTACGGCCAGAGGTGGTTGTTCTGGGTACTGATTTCTCAGGATCTATGCACGCAAATTGCGTGAAAATGTAATCACATGTCAGTTCTGGTATAATATATTTGTCCAATGAATACACCTTTATCATCTGTATTTCTTCTTGGTGTAGCAATTTTAATGGCCATTAGCGTAGCTGGAGAGTACGTAAATGAGTTGCATACTTCCGTTATCTGTTACTGTTGGGTACAACCATTTCTTTCAGAACCAGAGCTAGCTTGCAAAAGATATTTGTCGGAAGCGCTGGACTTGTAAAGAGCTGAACAGTTTAGCAGAATTATGGAAGATGGTGTCCCGTGCTGTACAAAATTATGTTCATTTATGATCTAACGTTTCAGTAACTCTTTCATAATATAAGTGCCTCACATTGTCGGCTGGAGAGCGATCAATCAGTTAAATAAAAAAAAAAACTATTGATACGAAGATTTTTGGTGCCTTGACCGCGTGTATGTACACTGGATTGCTAGTCACGACAGGAATAAACCGCCATCTGCGGATCCAAACAGTACAGGTTATGAAATGACGCTGTGCGATAAACCGCACGTTTGTATTCGTGCCATCATAACGGACTCATAATGAAGAGAGAATGGACCATTAAAAAATACAGCTGTGTCTTCATGGCAAGACAGAGTCATACAAGCGTAGCGCATAAAGAAGTGCCGCATGTGTTTGGGCTACCTGCCACCTAAGTACTCCAAGTTGCCCGCAGTTACGATGGCACGCAGCATGATGGCGTAGTCTGTACTCCGTACACCTGAAGATGGCGGCTTAGTTCTGTCGTAACTAGCAACCAAGTGTACATACACTAGGTCACGGCAATAAAGAACTTCATGTCAGCAGCTTTCTTTGCATCTTTTGTAATAATTACGGATTAACCAATGATCATATTTAGAATTAGAGAACACTGGCTTTACGGCAAAATGGGACAAGGTGTCAGGTATGTCCTACCGTAAGAAGCCTAAACCAGTCTTGATACAATGGCTGAGGAACACGGTAAAACAATTCCGATGCTGTTTTTATGTACCCATAGATTTTCAAATATGAAGCAGAAATGGTGCTTCAGTGTCCACTGACTAATGAATGGGCGGTTCCCCGAAATTTTTCGTCGCCACGTCTGCATACGTACCAGAAGAAGGCATTTTTGGGCTTCGTTTTTGAAATACATTGTATAATACCGCTAACAATACTGCAAGCAACTGCGGAAAAACAACAACATTTTGATTTAATTGTTTTGATTGATATGTCTTAAAATGCAACATATCGCTTTCTGTGAATATGAAAAATAAGTTTATATATTATGCGTATTAATTTTTGCAGTTACCTGTTTGCGCTAAGTTAATGTTAAAAAAATATTAATTTTCTTTACACGCATTTTTTAGCTTAGGTTTCGTAACGATTGCCAGTTTCCTTCAGCTCTTTGTATTCACATATCTCTATCGAAATAAAGTGATAGTGGTAACCGAAGAATTACTGAACGAAATCTAAATTTAAAAAAAATTGGAATTAGAATATTTTTTATGTGAACTATAGAAACAAAAGAATCTGCTTAACGTATAGTGATGTTATTAGTACACATAATGAACAGGATACATCAAATTATGATACTTATAAGGGATTAATGAGGCCAGAAGTACTGAGAGAGCTGAAATCGGTGCTGAAAAAGTAACAGCTCACATCTGCTGAAGTTCAGATGAAAGTGAAGCAGCGGTGCGTGCCTTGTTTGTGACACCAGAGTTAATAGCTAAACATTCAAATTCCTTTCGCTGAACGACATTTCACTGCTGACTCTTCAATTAAGACTGCAGTATTATATTTTTGTTACAACTTGTTGTTGTGATTTCGTGTACTGTTCTTTACAAACGAAAAAATCATTTTCATTGACTTAAGCCTCTTTATTTGGCCTGGGACTGTCTTCGTTTATGACGCTATATGTGTAGACATTTCTGTCCAAACTCGTGGACAGAAATGGAAGCCACCTGGTGGTTGGTTGGTTGGTTTGGGGAAGGAGACCAGACAGCGAGGTCATCGGTCTCATCGGATTAGGGAAGGACGGGGAAGGAAGTCGGCCGTGCCCTTTGAAAGGAACCATCCCGGCATTTGCCTGGAGCGATTTAGGGAAATCACGGAAAACCTAAATCAGGATGGCCGGACGCGGGATTGAACCGTCGTCCTCCCGAATGCGAGTCCAGTGTCGAACCACTGCGCCACCTCGCTCGGTCCACCTGGTGGTAACACACATACATTACATCATAGAGGTTACGGCCACTGAACTTTACCGCTACAAAACTGTTTACAATGGCTTCAGCCATTAGATAGCAGGACGCCTGCAACACAACGGACTTTGAAACACGTATACTCCATTAGTGACTCGGGAACAGAAACCTCAGAGTTTCTCGTGCGCCTGTTACGCAGCTCTGTAAGTCATAATAGTTTCTTGGCAGCAGCAACGCGGCCTTTCGCAAACTCACTCAATAGATAGGAATTTTTCGTTCCCAAGCCGTCATGGAAGTTGTAAACCCGTTCAGACCCAACAAGCAAAATCATGCTGCGACTACCGTCTCAGATCTAACACAGTGACTAATGAGACATCGTGAAACTTGTAATGTTTATATGCCAACTAGCTCTGCAGATGATGAAGAAATTAATGAAATGTATGAGGAGATAAAAGAAATTATTCAAATAGTGAAGGGAGACGAAAATTTAAAAGTCATGGGTGACTGGAATTCAAGCGTAGGAAAAGGGAGAGAAGGAAACATAGTAGGTGAATATGGATTGGGGCTAAGAAATGAAAGAGGAAGCCGTCTGGTAGAATTTTGCACAGAGCATAACTTAATCATAGCTAACACTTGGTTTAAGAACCATGAAAGAAGGTTGTATACATGGAAGAACCCTGGAGATACTAAAAGGTATCAGATAGATTATATAATGGTAAGACAGAGATTTAGGAACCAGATTTTAAATTGTAAGACATTTCCAGGGGCAGATGTGGACTCTGACCACAATCTATTGGTTATTAACTGTAGATTAAAACTGAAGAAACTGCAAAGAGGTGGGAATTTAAGGAGATGGGACCTGGATAAACTGAAAGAACCAGAGGTTGTAAGAGTTTCAGGGAGAGTATAAGGGAACAACTGACAGGAATGGGGGAAAGAAATACGGTAGAAGAAGAATGGGTAACTTTGAGGGATGAAATAGTGAAGGCAGCAGAGGACCAAATAGGTAAAAAGACGAGGGCTAGTAGAAACCCTTGTGTAACAGAAGAAATATTGAATTTAATTGATGAAAGGAGAAAATATAAAAATGAAGTAAATGAAACAGGCAAAAAGGAATACAAACGTCTCAAAAATGAGATCGACAGGAAGTGCAAAATGGTTAAGCAGGGATGGCTAGAGGACAAATGTTGGGATGTAGAGGCTTATCTCACTAGGGGTAAGATAGATACTGCCTACAGGAAAATTAAAGAGACCTTTGGAGAAAGGAGAACCACTTGCATTAATATCAAGAGCTTTGATGGAAACCCAGTTCTAAGCAAAGAAGGGAAAGCAGAAAGGTGGAGGGAGTATATAGAGGGTCTATACAAGAGCGATGTACTTGAGGACAATATTATGGAAATGGAAGAGGATGTAGATGAAGATGACATGGGAGATATGATACTGCGTGAAGAGTTTGACAGAGCACTGAAAGACCTGAGTCGAAACAAGGCCCCGGGAGTAGACAACATTCCATTAGAACTACTGACAGCCTTGGGAGAGCCAGTCCTGACAAAACTCTACCATCTGGTGAGCAAGATGTATGAGACAGGCGAAATACCCTCAGACTTCAAGAAGAATGTAATTATTCCAATCCCAAAGAAAGCAGGTGTTGACAGATGTGAAAATTACAGAACTATCAGTTTAATAAGTCACAGCTGCAAAATACTAACGCGAATTCTTTACAGAAGAATGGAAAAACTGAAAGAGGCCGACCTTGGGGAAGATCAGTTTGGATTCCGTAGAAATGTTGGAACACGTGAGGCAATACTGACCCTAAGACTTATCTTAGAAAAAAGATCTACCCATCTAATCTTCAGCATTCTTCTGTAGCACCACATTTCAAAAGCTTCTATTCTCTTCTTGTCCAAACTATTTACCGTCCATGTTTCACTTCCATACATGGCTACACTCCATACAAATACTTTCAGAAATAACTTCCTGACACTTAAATCTATACTCGATGTTAACAAATTTCTCTTCTTCAGAAACGCTTTCCTTGCCATTGCCAGTCTACATTTTATATCCTCTCTACTTCGTCCATCATCAGTTATTTTGCTCCCCAAATAGCAAAACTCCTTTACTACTTTAAGTGTCTCATTTCCTAATCTAATACCCTCAGCATCACCCGACTTAACTCGACTACATTCCATTATCCTTGTTTTGCTTTTGTTGATGTTCATCTTATATCCTCCCTTCAAGACACCATCCATTCCGTTCAACTGCTCTTCCAAGTCCTTTGCTGTCTGACAGAATTACAATGTCATCGGCGAACCTCAAAGTTTTTATTTCTTCTCCATGGATTTTAATACCTACTCCAAATTTTTCTTTTGTTTCCTTTACTGCTTGCTCAATATACAGATTGAATAACATCGGAGAGAGGCTAGAACCCTGTCTTACTCCCTTCCCAACCACTGCTTCCCTTTCATGTCCCTCAACTCTTATAACTGCCATCTGGTTTCTGTACAAGTTGTAAATAGCCTTTCGCTCCCCATATTTTACCCCTGCCACCTTTAGAATTTGAAAGAGAGTATTCCAGTCAACATTGTCAAAAGCTTTCTCTAAGTCTACAAATGCTAGAAACGTAGGTTTGCCTTTCCTTAATCTTTCTTCTAAGATAAGTCGTAAGGTCAGTATTGCCTCCCGACAATGTAATATAGCGTTTCGACAATAGACGAAGTTAGCACCTCTGTCTGCTCATACCTATGCTTCGTTTTACACCCACTGCGCAGACGTCTTCCCTTCTTTAGAAGTTTCTTTACAAAGACTGTATCACGGAGGGTACCTCCGATCATGAATTGCTCTGCTAGATACATGCCTACCCGTGAGTAATAGACGCAGGGAAGTAAAACCCATAAAATATTACAAACTAGCGTGGGAACTCTTATGCAGCACGCAAAAATCTCACGCCAGAACAGAGGCGACTTATAATTAAGCACCAGTCAGCCGACGGTTTTATGTGGGTTGGACCATTAATAGTTGCAACTGTATCTGGCAACTAGTACAAAATGGATACACGTTTCAAAGTTCTACTGTACCTCAAAGTCGTCACCAGCATTGTGCATAGCCCTTTGGAAGAGAGACGGAAATCGTGGCGCCCGTTGTGTTGATCGAATGGAGCCGTCTGTTGCCCAGCGAATCTCTCTAACAGTTGTAATGCTGTCTGGCAAGAAGTGCTTCCTTCATCTGAGGGACCATATCAAAGTCACAACGGCTTGATGATGCAGCACTTCCCAGCTCCATCGAACAAATCAGTAGCAGCTTGCAGTGTATGCACCCGATCACTATCGAGCAAAATGATGTGTATGTTCTGCAGAAGGTCCCACCAATTGTTTCTGAAAGCTGGTAGCAGGTTAAGTTCCCAAAATTAACAGTAATACAGAGCATTAACGGTCTCTCGTGCGGGAACGCTATGCGTAAGGATGACACCAGCACAGTCGTACACGACAATTACCGTAACATGCGCTCTTCTAACGAACTTTCGATCGTCTTTGTGATCCGCAGTGACGTCAGTGGTGTAATTACCTCATTGCTTTGAGTGACTTTCAGGTGTGTCACATAGGATTTGGCCAGTGATTCATCAGTGTACTTTTACGAAGTAAAGAAGTTTCTGCCAACCCACCTAACCATGCGGTCTAACACACTGCTTCCCGAGCGGGAATCTGCCCGGCGGATTAGTGTCGAGGTGCGGTGTGCCGGCCAGCCTGTGGATGGTTTTTAAGGCGGTTTTCCATCTGCCTCGGCGAATGCGGGCTGGTTCCCCTTATTACGCCTCAGTTACACTATGTCGGCGGTTGCTGCGCAAACACTGTCTCCAAGTAAGCGGACACCATAATTACTCTACCACTCAAACATTTGGGGTTACACCTGTCTGGTATCAGACGTTCCCGGGGAAAGGGGGGGAGGGGGAGGGTTCACTGGGGGGAGGGGGGGCCAACCGCACAATAACCCTGGGTTCGGTGTGGGGCAGCGGTGGGGTGGGGTGGACTGCTTTGGCCTGATGTGGGGTTGTTAACCACAGAGGGCTACGGAGAGACTTCGTCTCTCCGTACTTTCTAGGTCCCCAGTTTAATACACAATACATAAGGAAACTTCTAAGTTTCATATCAGGGCACACTCCGCTGCAGAGTGAAAATCTCATTCTGGAAGCATCTCCCAGGCTGTGGCTAAGCCATGTCTGCGCAGTATCCTTTCATTCAGGAGTACTAGTTCTGAAAGGTCTGCAGGAGAGCTTCTGTAAAGTTTGGAAGGTACTGGCAGAAGTAAAGCTGTGAGGTCGGAGCCTGGGTAGTGCTTGGGTAGCTCAGATGGTAGAGCACTTGCTCGCGGAAGGCAAAGGTCCTGAGTTCGAGTCTCGGTCCGGCACACAGTTTTGATCTGCCAGGAAGTTTCATATCAGAGCACACTCCGCTGCAGAGTGAAAATCTCATTCCAGGAATCTTATGCTTTACGACCACAGCGTTCCAAGAGGTTGTCGTATCGTAGCCATTTCTGCATTTCCGTCAAATCATACGCAAGTCAAAGTGATGCACTTTTGCTCACGCCCTGGTGTTCCTTTAGAATGTGAAACACAGCCGTATGCACTGATCCCGTCTCTCGGAACAGGCCATGAAATTTTCATATCGATCACTGCCAATACCGCGGAAAGAGAAGATACTTGTTCTTCACTGGCACGGGGGCGACCCGGTCTACGAATATCTGTCAGATTTTGGCGTCGCTCGTGGAAAGCTTTCACGCACCTTGCCACTGTTCTGTAAGGCACTGGTAATTCCTTGATGACACTGTCGTTCTGTACGTTCTCTGGCACATTCATTTCGAAAACATCATGACAACAGTACATTATACCATCCGTTACACGGTTCTGTCCTTCTTTTTTGTGGGAAGGAAGAGTCGATTTGGGCGGGGGCAAGGTAGTTGTATGTAACTGAAGTCTCGTATGAGGAACGTCACTTGATCCTGTTGCGTTGCATCTCTGGAATAAGAAGTCTTACAGACAAATACGGGAAACCCCGGCGCAGGTGCTGCGAGCGCCTCGTCCTTGGAGGGACCACCTCCTGAGCAACCGCTGCCCACGGGTGTCCTCCGACTCTGGCGTTGGCAGACCTCCTGCGGTGAGCAGACTCGCAGCCTGCCACGGTTTAACCTCTCGTTTAACACGCCGGGCTCTCCCACCCTACTAGCCTCCTCCCAAAAGACACAGCTGGAACCAACTCGGTGATAACAGAGCTGCGTCATCACACACCCAACAGCGCTTTCGTCTCGCTGTGAACGTCCTCGTTAAATATCTCACTGAACTCTCTGTGAGCGTCTGTGGAGGAAAAATCGTGAACCTTCCTGTGTGTGAAGTAGCGCACGTCACACTCTTGAATGAAGTGTGGCGTTAGGAAACAAGATGATAACTACCTACAGCAGGCAACCTGAAACGAAATCTGTCTCGCATTAGGCTGGCTTTTTAAAGTGATGTTTTTCCCCTGTAGATGCAAATGTTGACATACGTGATTAACTAAACAGAAAGTGGCTTTTTAATGACATAAAACTCATACCGCAGTTATATCGGATTAGGTCACTATAAAATGTCGAGTTACGCATTGTAGGTCACGAAATTTCGCAAATGTACTAAAAAATTTGCCAGGTGCGAGTAGAGCTCGCGCAATGAGACTTCCGTACGACCTCAATTATGTATAAAGACAGTTCGTCCAGCTCGGGAATCGAGAATCTCGACGATTTTTGCCTGTTATCGACACTGACATTGCAAGATAAAGCTTCCGGGTTAGGTTGGATTGTTTTGGGGAGGAGACCAAACAGCGAGATCATCGGTCTCATCGGATTAGAGAAGGACGGGGAAGGAAGTCGCCCGTTCCCTTTCAAATGGACCTTCTCGGCATTTGCCTGGAGCGATTTAGGGAAATCACGGAAAAACTAAATCAGGATGGCCGAACGCGGTACTGAACCGTCGTCCTCCCGAATGCGAGTCCAGTGTGCTAACCACTGCGCCTAGGTTCCGGAAATTTCAAGACTTTTGAGAATGTTTTAACTTTGCAGATGGATAAAAAAATTAGAGAACAAATATGTTTTTCACTTGATATAAAAACAAACCAAAAATATTCTGCTTTTTCCTTTACTTGTACTGTGAAAACTTGCTTCTTTCCAAATTTCATAATTCTAGGACTCCTATAGATTTTAATGATGAGTCTTGCGAGTATCAGATATGTGACATAATAGCCGTATGTTCTGATTACAGTTGGCTTAGCAGCTTAACAATTTTACACCACCAAGGGACCACAGACCTTAGTATTTGACATAAATTTCAATTTGATACCTCTATGAGTTCCTAAGATAAAGCCGTCTTACGACGAATGGACACACAGACATTCGAATAACGATACGGAAAAAAATCAGTTTTTTTCCTCTTTATCTGTACTGTGAAGCTTTTTTTCTTACCAAATGTCATGATTTTAGGCCAACGGCAAGTACTATATTGGTTTAGACGAGTGAATTGTCGAGTATCAAAGTATCTACATCGACATTTGCTTGGGTACTCTGCAAATCACCTTTAAGTACCTGACAGGGGGTTCATCGAACCACCTTCACAATAATTCTTTAATATTCCAATCTTGTACAGCGCACGGAAAAACGAAAACCTATATCTTTCGGTGCGAGGTCTGATTTCCCTTATTTTGTTACGGTGATCGTTTACCCCTCTGTAGGTCTGCATTAACAAAATATTTTTTGCATTCGGAGCACAAGGTTGGTGATTGAAATTTCGTGAGAAGATTCCGCCGCAAGGAAAAACGACTTTATTTTAATGATGTCCACCCCAAATCCTGTATCATATCAGTGGTACTCTCTCCCCTATTTCGCGATAATACAAAACGTGCTGGCATTCTTTGAACTTTCTGGATGTACTCCGTCAATCCTGTCTGCTAAGGACATGAATGGCCGAATCTTTTGATTGCTTTGACTTAGAAGCTTCAGTTCTTGTACCACTAAGGGACCTTTGACCTTAGGATGTGACATACATTTCAACTTCACATGTATGCCCATTTTTGAGATAAAGAAGTATTAACAGACGGACAGACAGATAGTCGGAGAGCAGATGATAAAAAAATTACAAATTAACACCTTTCGGACTTTTTTCCCCTTTACTTGTACTGTTAAACCTTGCTGCTTGCCAAATTTCATAATTTTAGGTAAACGGGAAGTACTCTACAGGTTTTGATGTGTGCGTTTTGGAGTATCAGACTATGTGACATAAATTTCCGTATCTTTTTACTGCACTGGCTTAGAAACTTAAATGTTTTACATGGCCAAAAGACAGTAGGCCGTAGTATGTGACACAAATTTCAAGTTGATACGTCTAACCGCTCCTGAGAAAACGGGTTTTTAACTTCCGGATAGACAGAAAGACGGACGGACAACAAAGTGATTTTATAAGTGTTTCGTTTTTACCAATGTATGTGCGGCACCCTAAATAAGAGATGTGTTGAAATGCCAGTAAGCACGTGTTAGAGAACATTCATTTACAACGTGACGGGTTTTCAGCCCTCCTTGTTCGTTCCCGGATGGCTTTGTTAATGTAGATATAGTTGAGAGCGTACCGAGAATGTGAGCACTGACCTAGGCGGGGAGAATTCATAATATTGGCTTCAGAATGGCGAATTACTTGTGGAGTCCAAAAGAAAAGTCTCTGAGTACAGTTGCCAGTAGTCAGTGTCCATTAGATGTTTCGCCTTTCTTCATACTCTTAATGCACTGATATGTATGGCAGTGTGATGAGGCAGGATTCGAGTTCGATATGTGAAAAGGCGGTTAGGGTGGGGGGGGGGGGGGGGGATGGAAGACAAAGGCAGCTGGCGCTCCCCTTCCTCCGCTCGGTACGACCGTGGATGTAGCGTGTGCATGGTACATACTTTGATTGCAATACACGCTAGATTAAGCTATTAAGACGTAAATATTTTATGTAAACTATTGACACAAATGACGTGAGCTTTACAGCGAATAAGAATAAAATATTGGTAAACTATTCGTTTGGGTCTGAGATGATACATTCAAGCACTACCTTCTGCATCACGTGTGTTTAAAGTTCACGCGATATATGATATTACATTGACGAGGATTATACATAGAATATGTTTATAAGTTTCGTAGTTCAGCTGCCTGTTCCGTTACACCGCACCACTTAGTGAAAACAAACAGAATAAAAATCAGGGGTGGCCGAGCGGTTCTAGGCGCTGCAGTCTGGAACAGCGCGACCGCTACGATCGCAGGTTCGAATCCTGCCTCGGACATGGATGTGTGTGATGTCCTTAGGTTAGTTAGGTCTTAAGTAGTCCTAAGTTCTAGGGGACCGATGACCTTAGAAGTTAAGTCCCATAGTGCTCAGAGCCATTTGAGCCATTTGAATGAAAATCAGACATCCACCACATATGACCGATACACGTTACGTTGTCAGACTAAACCATAAGACATTTATTATAACGCAGTCCTGTTCCCATTTCTCGCTTTCTACAGTAACATGGTTTCTTTCGCTATTACGTCTTGGAAAATGTATATTTGTTCGGTATTTCGTCTGCAAATCGCACAGATAATGACAGTAAATTTACTAAATTCTATTATCTTAAAATGTATACGAAATAGTAAGCTTACAATAAAAAGTAGGTACGCTTGGTTAACACGCAGAACTTACTTATAGGGTAAAACACTCACGTTCAGAAAAAAAACAGCGTATCTTGAATGGCTCGAGGTAGGACATTAATACACACAGGACATGTACGTTAGTATGTTCTGCAGAAATGATTAGCATTTCAGTCACCTCAGTTCATCACGTGTCTTGTTGCCTAGAAGGAATAGGATCTGCCACGGTCCTTGATAACTTGTTCCATCCGTGATGGCATCGACGACTCTGAAGTGCGAATGGCGTCCATGGTATAGCTATCCATCCTGCATTCACCTGTTTCCAAAGTGCACCTGTGGTGGTTGGCATTGGCCACAGCACTGGGTCCGTCATTTCACCATAACTCAGCATATTTACGAACGACGACGATTCCGGTAATCTGGCGGACCAGGACAAAAAGCCGACATCCTGTGACACCAAGGAATCACGTGTTCTTGCTGCAAGAGGTGGTAGTGCATTGTCTTGCTGGAAAATGACGTCTGGGGTGTTGTGCACAAAGGGTACGGGTACAGGTCGCTCGATGTCATCCACGTAGGTCACACTGGTCACAGCGCACTGGACACCCACCAACTGTGATTTGTGGTTGTGAAATGTTGTCTTCCCACAAAACTGAATAATAATAAATGAGCTAAGTGTAACTTCCCCGCAAGAATTTTTTAAAATGACAGTAAATGAATAGAAATGCAAATAGTGCCATAAATGTTAGCTTCCCACAGTAATAAAACTCAATGATAATAAAAACGTGCAAAAATGTTAAGTTCCCACAAAATTAATGTTAAGATGAACCTGATAAATTTTATAAGGGCAGCTGCGCTTACCTTCGGCCCTGTGCAATAATTAAACCTGAACACAAAATTATATTACCATAAATTGGTGCTGCATGTCTTGGGCGATCGCACTCACTGTGATGCCGCTCCCGTGCCTTCGTTTTCAGACTGCATCTGGATTCGTCGGATAACACTATCCGATGCCATTCTGATCCCAGTGACGTCATTCCATACACCATTACCGTCTCGTACGTTTCTGCACATTCGTCAGAGGTAGGCGAAGAAGTGGACAACGCGCACGTAACCCCTGCCGTAATAACGGGGACGGACTGCCACCCCTGACGGTGTACGGTGTGTTGTACCACTGTTCCACTGTTTGAGCCAGAGCTGAAGAGGACGCAGATCCATCCTGCGATGCCATTAGGGTGAGGTGTTGATCTTCCCGGTGTGTGGTCTGGGTGGTGCGACCTGACTCATCTCGTCGTGATCTACGACCTTCCGTGAACCATTCTACACACATCCGTTGCACTGCCATTAATGCTCCTTCTTACAAAGTCACTGATTTGACGGTATGGTTCGAACACTGGTCTGCGAGGCATTCTGCACGTCTACTCAAGTCACACTGATCCATTACCTCCGGTTTATTGCGACAACGAGAGCAACAGGCACATTTTACAGGTAGGTGATGTTGCGCCGCGATGTCGATGTTGACCTTACACCCGTGGGTCGACATGGTTCAAATGCTAATCATTACTGCAGAACATACTAATGTACATGTGCTGTGTATATGAACGTCCTATCTCTAGTCCTTCAAGGTCTTTGTTTTTTTCTGAACACGAGTGTAATTAATTACTTTTGAATACATTGTGGGAGTATACAGTGATCAGTGTTATTACAAATATTTACTATCAAAAACAGTCTTGATCACAAATTATTTACTCCTGTTTTTGATAGTAAATACGAGTGTGATTTGTTTCACTGTCACCAAACTATTCTCTTAAGGTAACTGGGAAAAATAGCCATAAATTCATGTATAATTAAATAAATAGCGAAAATAATATCAGGATTATGAAGCGGATACGGAAACTGAAAGTGAATTCTTGACCTTCAGACCGATAATACAAGCAGTCAAGTCATATATCTGTGCAGCTGGCTTAGTGTATATTATCCTGTCTTCGTAATCGCTGCAGCCTGTTGCTAGAATGCCCCCTTGCAACAGGTCAAAGCCAGTCTCTCCGTTCTTCATCTGTAACGTCCCTCTGAACATCTATAATTATTTCCAATACCAACCATTACTCACTCTCAATCTCTGCGACCGATTTAAATTTTCTTCGAGGGTCAGATCACAATGACCTCTATTTTTTATTGATCCCAGATAGAGTCTATCCACTCACCCTAGCAATTCTTCGTGTCAGATAACCAAGTCCTACTTCCTTGTCAGTGACTTTCCTAGCTGACGTCTGCTTTTACGTCTTATCACTAGAATGACTTAGAGACCCCACTGGATGCCCATCTTGTGTCATGTAGCACTTCTATCACGCGTATTTACAACAGCACCGGTTATCAGACGTGTCTTTCTCATTCAGTTTCCCAAGAAGCGGTAATTGCTATCCATACTCTGCCACTTATTTCTTCCCTTCAATGAACTTTTTGTGCCTTTTTACGCACACGTTAAAAAAGCTTTGACCCTGAGGTTATCTTGCGTACCACGCGGTTATAAAATCAACAAACGTGTTCTACGGGCAAATATTACCCTCGCACTGACGCTTTTACAGCGCGCAACTGCTTGTAAAATACAAGCAAAACTATGGATCATAACTGCTTGAAATTACATTTCGCTGAAAAATACCTGGTGGAAACGGAAGTAATTCAGTGTATTCCGTCCGCAGTTGAAATAGAAGACAGATGCGAGCACCTAGGGCAAAATAGGATCCATAGAATATGTGTAACACCTGTACTATATCACCAAAACAAGAACAACTAAGTTTCGTTCAATTCTGGTTATAAATTATACGTTCTACAAATTATCGGTGTCTTAGGTTTACGATGCTGTGGTTCTTGAGATCGTTAGTGCATCTCAAGGAAAAGGTTTTTGTCACTGAAATCCAGTACCACCTTGTAACTGGATTCTTTTTGAGTTTGTTATGAACTGATTCTGCTTTTACTAGAACTACTTTCCAGTCAGAGTTCGTTTTATTATTTAAGCTAAGTATCCACTCATACTCATCTACTCAGATGAAAAGTGATCTTCGGGGTAGCCGGAGAGATCAGTGTCCCGTATAATACCGCTACGTAATATGGAGAGAGAATCGACCGCTGTGTGCTGGTTATAAAAAGCCATTATTAGAGTATTCACTGCCTTCTTTTTTATTCTGGTGTGAGGATATCGGTCCCTCTAGACCCGTCTAGGCAACGGCCTTGCCGCAGAGGATACACCGGTTCCCGTCAGAGCACCGAAATTAAGCGCTGTCGGGCGTGGCCGGCAGCTGGATGGGTGACCATCCGGGCCGCCATGCGCTGTTGCCTTTTTTCGGGGTGCACTCAGCCTCGTGATGCCAATTGAGGAGCTACTCGACCGAAAAGTAGCGGCTCCGCTCAATGAAAACCATCATAACGACCGGGAGAGCGGAGTCCTGACCACATGCCCCTCCTATCTGCATCCTCAGCTGAGGATGACACGGCGGTCGGATGGTCCTGATGGGCCTCTTGTAGCTTGAAGACGGAGTGCTATATATGTAGACCCCGTCTAGAAATAAGTTCTTCATTTTTCATAACATTTGGGGTTTTTTGCGTGTTGTCTGTACATTATTACTGAAAGAACCAGAACCGAGGGTACATTCCCTGAAGCGCACACACTCCTCACGAGGAGCGCATAGCTGTAATGGCTGGGTACTCCACGACTTCCAGGAATATTTCATCACCGCGTTGACATTGCATGGTGCACTTGGCTTCGTCACAACGAACATTTCACGACGGGGAAGATGCTTGCAATCATATTCAGTAAGAGTTCTGAAAATCGCACTGATGAATATCCTGGAACAGAAATGCTGCCAGGGCAAACGATCTAACAGCTTGAGGTGCAATATTTGCGACTACTTACTGATGAAGATTTAGCGAAAGGGAAAGTGTCATCTTTGAGAAACTGTAGGAGGATACACGATGACTTGAGCAGAATTTATATTTGCTGTGATGAACGGTAGAGTACCCTATATGGCGGAAAATGTAAGTTAATGAAGATGAGTAGGGAAAACAATCCTGTAATTTTCGAACATAGCGTTAGTAGTTTGCTGTTTGACACCAGCAGCGTCCATGAGTTATGTTGCCGTAATGTTGCAAAGCAACATGAAATGGAACGAGCATGTAAGGTCTATGGCAGGAAAGAAGAATAGTCCACTTCAGATTATTGGGAGAGTTTCAGGAAAGTGAAGCACGTCTGTAAAAGAGACTTCATACAGAACACTTTTTCGACCCATTCTTCAGTACTGCTGGAGTGTTTGGTACCCCCACAATGTCTAATTAAGCTAAGAGATAGAAGCAGTTCAGAGGTGTGCTGCTAGACTTCTTACCGGTAGGTTCGATCACAACGTGAGTATTATGAGAATGCTCGTGAACTGCAATGGTAAACCGCAGGGGAAGGGGGAGGGGGAAGAAGACGTTCTTTCGCGAAACACTGCTGAGGGAAATTTAGAGACAAAATGCAGATGCATCTTCGACAGACTGCAGAACGATTCTACTGCCACCAGCTTACATCTCGCGTAAGGACCTTCAAAACAAGACAATAAAAATCAAGAGCTGTAAGGAAGGACACGGTTGTTTTTTCCTCGCTCCATTTGCGAGAGGAACGGGGAAGACTAGCTGCGGTACAAGGTACCCTCCGTCCTGCACCGTATGGTGGCTTGCAGCGTGGGACGTACGACGAAGATATCAGTTAGTGCGGTGAAATTTGGCGTTAATGGGCCGTAGCACAGCGCCGCCTGCAGCGATTCTCCTCGGCTCGTGACCACATCGGTTGGAGCCTAAATGACAGGAAAACCGTGGCCTGGTCAGATGAGTCCCAAGTGCAGTTGGTAAGAGCTGATAGCATGGTTCAAGTGTTACGCAGACCCCACAAATCCATGGACCCAAGTTGTCAACAAGGCACTTTGCAAGCTGGTGTTGGTTCCGTAATGGCGTCGTCTGTATTTACAAGGAATGGGCTGGGTCCTGTTTAAGTTCGGCTACTAGGAGACCATTTACAGCCATTCATGGACTTCATGTTCCAAAACAACGACGAAATTTTTGTGGATGACAATGTGCCATGTCACTGGGCCACAATTGTTCGCGACTGGTTGGAAGAGGATTCTGGAGAGTTTGAGAGAATGATTAGGCCGCCCACATCGCCGATTAGGCCGCCCACATCGCCCCACATGAATCCCACAAATCATTTACGGGACTCAATGGAGAGGTCAGTCCGTGCACAAAATCCTGGACCAGCAAGGTCTTCGCAATCACGACGGTTATAGAGGCAGCATGGCTCAATGTTTCTGCAGGGGACTTGCAACGATTTGTTGAGTCCATGTCACGTAGAGTTTCTGCACTATGCCGGGAAAAAGGAGGTCCAACACGATATTTGCAGGTATTCTATGACTTTTATCACCTCAGTATATGGACCCCTGGAAAATTCTGAGTCAATGAAAACGTCATGGAAGACAGTGACAGAAATGGAACAGCGCTTAAGACAGACTAACACATATTCTCTTTGTCACACTTAAAGGTAAACGAAATAAACTTTTTGTCCATGAGGATGTCTGTAACATCCCAAGACGTTAAACGGGATGAGGAAGATGGTGACAAGAAGGCAGTAGAAATTCTCAAATGGCTCTGAGCACTACGCGACTTAGCTTCTGAGGTCATCAGTCGCCTAGAACTACTCAAACCTAACTAATCTAAGGACATCACACACATCCATGCCCGAGGCAGGATTCGAACCTGCGACCGTAGCGGTCGCTCGGCTCCAGACTGTAGCGCCTAGAAACGCATAGCCACTCCGGCCGGCTAGAAATTCTCGAGAGATCAGCAGATCTGTTTATTACACACGAGCGTAAATGATAAGTGTTGACCATATAGATCTCTGTGAGTTACCATGGAATTATAGGCGTCATCAAATGGTTTAAATGGCTCTGAGCACTATGGGACTTAACATCTGAGGTCATCAGTGCCCTAGAACTTAGAACTACTTAAACCTAACTTACCTGAGGACATCACACACACACCCATCCCCGAGGCAGCATTCGAACATGCGACGTAGCGGTCGCGCGGTTCCAGACTGAAGTTCCTAGAACCGCTCGGCCACACCGGCCGGCTATAGGCGTCATGGGAGGTAATGACAGTAATACGACATCTGTTTATGAGAGAATAACAAACCTTCCGTATGTCATACCGCAAGGTGAGTGAATCAGAATTGCTGTTGATGTGGACCTCCGTGATTTTCTACTCCATTAAAAGCGACATGGAAAATGGAAAGGACCGCAACAGCAGTTCACGAGCGAGCAACAGATCGGTTGGTGTAACAGATGCTGCCTGGGAAGAGGACTTGGCGCGTTTCGGTAAGGCCACCGCCAAGGTCGCGAGCGTGTGTGTGTGTGTGTGTGTGTGTGTGTGTGTGTGTGTGTATGTCTGGCCACTCTCCCACGCAGCTGCTCTCTACCTCTCTCCCTCTTTCTCTCCAGCCTGCTGCTCGGTTCACTGAACATGCGCAACAATAAAGCCCACAGTTGCCAGGTGTGGCACAGACAGAGGAAAGCACGATCCACAATAGTATGGTGTGCCGCACCTCAAAAGCTTGACATACGTTCACCGGACAAAAATTAGTCAGCAGGCCTGTCGAAGCTATTAACTTCAGGCACATGCGTATTGCACCAAGTGGAAATAAGACACAATTGTGTCGAGAGTGTAGATGATTCTTCAGTGTGTTTATGGAGGAGGTAACAGATTAGTTACTGTATCGTCCGCTGGCTGTAACAAGATGTATGCAATGACGAAGTAACTAAGTGGCGAAACTGCCAGACATTATCTTTGAGTACACCTAACGTCATCCTGTGCAGGAAGTGTCACATTCCGCACGTATATCAATGCGGACTCCCAGTAATAACAGTAGCCTCATCTACGAGGGCGTCCTGCAACTTAATGCCTCCGAATTTTGTGTGTCAAACTCTTAAGTCTTTTTAAATAAGAAAAACATTATCAACATTCTGCGACTTTGTTCTTCATGTCTACATATTCCTTTCTCTACATAGTCACACTGGGCGATGAACACATTTATACCAAACGAGAGACTAGTTGCTTGATATTATCACATTATTGACAGACCCACAACCTCACCCCTGTTGACACCGCTTCATCACTATTAAAGTGAAATTCTCAAAGGTGTCCTTTAAGTTTTGGAAACAGATGAAAGTCTTATGGGGCGAAGTATGAACAATACCGAGGATGATCGATGACAGTGAACTGAAGGTGTCATATTGTTGCAAATGTTTCACTGCTCGTGTGTAATCTGGCATTGTTATCTGAAGGAGAAGGTGCTCCATCCGTGAACGAACTCTTCGAATTTGAAACTCGATAACGGTACTCTGTTTCACAGTTACCGACATAGTTACATCATACATCGCCGGGTTACTCGCTACAGTTAAGATTCCTCTCGCGGCAGTGGGGTGTAAATATGAAGACATGAAGAATAAAGTTATAAAATTTTAATAATTTTTGTCTTACTTAA
The DNA here is from genome assembly GCF_021461385.2 of Schistocerca piceifrons. NCBI lineage: Eukaryota > Metazoa > Arthropoda > Insecta > Orthoptera > Acrididae > Schistocerca > Schistocerca piceifrons. The sequence continues at coordinate 563,081,350 of NC_060141.1, forward strand.
AAAGGTTCAGGAGTTTCACGTAAGAAATTCGGAGACATTACTTTTCAGCACGCCCGCGTTCGTGGGAGGAGCGTCATAAATGCGCCAGAAAGAATATCATGAAGGACTGGATCGAGGAGGGGCAGTAAATGTTTTAATGGAAATTGGTCCTTCTAGTTGAGATTTCACGCATTTTGAATCAGAAGTACTGCAGTTCAGTTTATTGTTATAAATTTTAGTACTTTAACTCGAAATTCTAAACAGCTCGTACACATTCAACAACCATGATAAAATACAATGCTTCACGTGATATGTATAGTTATTAAATATGTTAAAATCAACTACTGTTAACATGTAATGTAGGAGTAAAACAATGCTGATAATACACTCAAGTAAAACAACATAAAAGGAATTTAACTAAATTTATACGTGAATAATTTCCAGTTTATATTATTACATCTGCTACTGGCTGCCTGCAAAGAGCCTGAGTTCGTCGACTATATACAGATGTACAGACACCTAAACCTATTGTTGCTGAAGTGTTCTACATTCTTCCCACTGGTAAGTGACTGCCTCAACGATTCTCGAATCTACACATATCGATATGAGTGACCATTCTATTGTTTTCATTATTTTGCTTTATAGTTTCTCTTCATTATGTTTTAGTTGAGCCTACATTCTGCCCACTGGTAAGTGACTGCCTCAACGATTCTCGAATCTACACATATCGATGTGAGTGACCATTCTATTGTTTTTATTATTTTACTTTATAGTTTCTCTTCATTATGTTTTAGTTGAGCCTATCATTATCTATATGGAGATAACACTTCTTGTAAGCCTTCTGTTTCATACTTCGGATCTGTTGGCGTCATTTTGATATTCATAGCGTCCACGTATTATTAAAATGCGGAAGTTATGGAGCTGATTTTTAGATATTCGATGTGCAATCAAATTAATTGAAGCCCATAAATTCGGGTCATTAACAAATGTTCGCAAATCGTAGTCTGTTTGTCTGCGAGGGCTACATCCGAATTTTTCCATGTCGGTGCCATATTTATGAGGCCTGTAACTTTACCTTCCTGTATTCCACGGTACAGTTCTCACGTCCAGGGAAACGCATGCAGAACATTTGCAAGCACTCACATAGTTGTACAAGCTATCAGACTTGAGTCTCAATTAAAATCTTTGGTGGCCCTGCTGTAGCTTTTTATACGCTGGGAATATCCACGTGAACTGGGTCTTGTTCTGACACGGATTGTGGGGCACCGTCTCCTACATCTACAGGTCTGTACAATCCGCGTCACACTGAACATCAACTCTTAGCAATGTTCTTGGAATTGGTACATGATCTTAAGACGGAGATGACTTAATAGCTTGTCTGCCGAATTCACATTGTAGATTTACAATTAGTAACGATAAGTATTTGAGTAGCAGAAAAATCAGTTTGAAATAAAATCAGTTCCTGTTACTTATGGAACTAGATTCTGGTAATTTTTACTATTAATACTTTGTTTTAATTCCTATGATTTTATTTTTATGTTTAAATCCAACACGCTTCGGAGCTACGATTTCATTTTCAAGGACTTCCCTGACATTACATTACATTTACAGTTTATCGCCTAGCTGTAAATGAACGAGACTGTTGTTAGTTTTACCAGAAAAATATCTCACACGAGATTAACGAACAAATAAGGCACTATTGGTAGTTTTCTAGTAAAAAAAGAAGAAACTTATGTTCGTGAAAGACGCACAATGTTGTAGATTCCAGAAAATCAATCATTTCCTGAACGCAGTTCGCATTTGGTGCAGCACAACTCGCAACTCTACTGGTATCTGGCAAGCATTCTTTCATTTGTGAGGGCGATACCAACTTGTTATGGTCATCTGACCGATACACAAATGCCATTCTCAAGATGTTTCCAACTGATTGCCTGGAAACGTATCATGCAGTCCGGAAGCCAAGATATTTTAGACGTCGTCTAAAACCGTTCATAGTTCTGCTGGTCTAGGGGTAGCGTATTTGATTCATAATCAAACCCTCTTCTGCCCCGGGTTCAAATACCGCCACTGCTTAAATTTTGATTAATTATCAGTATTGGCGGCCGAAGAATTCATGCATTCTGCCAACGGCCTTGCCAAAGAGGGCGAAGGAGCGGACAGGGCTTCAGGGCACACTCTTGTGCTAGTGGTGGGAAACTGCCCCTAAAGGCGGAAGAACCAGCAATGATCAATGGCATGAGGATGCAGAAGGTTATGGAAACCACTGCATTAAATACAAGTAACGTGTATCCACAGGACATGTGACCTGTAATTGAAGAAGTGTCATGATGACCTCCATTGGCAAAAGATTCCGGAATAGTCCCCCATTCGGATCTCCGGGAGGGGACTCCCAAGGGGGATGTTACCATTACAAAAAGACTGAACAATCAACGAAAGGATAACGTTCTATTAGTCGGGGCGTGGAATGGCAGAAGCTTGAACCTTGTAGGGAAAATAGAAAATCTGAAAACGGAAATGCAAAGGTTCAATCTAGATTTAGTAGGTGTCAGTGAAGTGGAAAGAAGACAAGGATTTCTGGTCAGATGAGTATAGGCTAACATTAACAGCAGCATAAAACTGTGAACAGTTCAATGACAGGGTTGTTCGTATCAGAATCGACAGCAAACCACACCGCCAACGATAGTTCAGGTATACGTACCGACGTCGCAAGCTATAGATGAAGAGATAGAGAAAGTGTTTGAGGATATTGAAAGCGTAATACAATATGTAAAGGGGGATGAAAATCTAATAGTCATGGTGGACAGGAACTCTGTTGTAGGGGAAGGAGTAGAAGAATAGGTTACAGGAGAATATGGGCTTGGGACAAGGAATGAGAGAGGAGATAGACTAATTGAGTTCTGTAACAGGTTTCAGCCAGTAATAGCGAATACTCTGTTCTAGAATCACAAAAAGAGGAGATATACTTGGAAAAGACCGGGTGATACGAGAAGATTTCAGTTGGATTACATCATGCTCAGACAGAGATTACGAAATCAGATACTGGAGAAAGCCACTATGATGGGGAAGATTTGTCTGATGTGATAGGAGAAACAGGAGTCGATTTTGAAGAGATAGGGGATCCAGTATTAGAATCAGAATTTAAAAGAGCTTTGGAGGACTTAAGATCAAATAAGGCAGAAGGTATAGGTAACATTCCATCAGAATTTCTAAAATCATTAGGGGAAGTGGCAACAAAATGGCTATTCACGTTGATTAGTAGAATGTATGAGTCTGGCGGCGTACCATACGACTTCCGGAAAAGTATCATCCACACAGTTTCGAGAATGGCAAGAGTTGACAAGTGCGAGAACTATCGCACAATCAGCTTAACAGCTCATGCATCCAAGTTGCTTACAATAATAATATACAGAAGAAAGAATATTGAAGATGTGCTAGGTGACGATCAGTTTGGCTTTAGGAAAGGTAAAGGCACGAGAGAGGCAACTCTGACGTTGCGGTTCATAACGGGAGCAAGACTTAGGAAAAATCAAGATAAGTTCATAGGATTTGTCGACCTGAAAACGCGTTCGACAATGTAAAATGGTGCAAGATGTTCGAAATTCTGAAAAAAAGTAGGGGTAAGCTATAGGGAGAGATGGGTCATATGCAATATGTACAACAGCCAAGAGGGAATAATAAGAGTGGACGACCGAGAACGAAGTGCTCGCATTAAAAGAGTGTAAGGATGTAGCCTTTCGACTGTAGTGTTCAATCTGTACATTGAGGAAGCAATGATGGAAATAAAACAAAGGTTCAGGAGTGGAATTAAAATTCAAGGTGAAACGATATCAATGATACGACTCGCTGATGACATTTGCTATCCTGAGTGAAAGTGAAGAAGAATTATATGATCTGCTGAACGGCATGAACAGTCAAATGAGTACAGAGTATGGACTGAGAGTAAATCGAAGAAAGACGGATGTGATGAGAAGTAATAGTAATGAGAACAGCGAGAAACTTAACATCAGGATTGATGGTCACGAAGTAGATGATGTTAAGGAATTCTGCTGGTTAGGCAGTAAAATAACTAATGATGGAGGGTATCAAAAGCAGACTAGCAATGGCAAAGAGAGCATTCCTGGCCAAGAGAAGTCTACTAATATAAAATATCGGCCTTAATTTGAGGCGGGGTCAGAGATTTTCTCTGCCTCGTGATGGCTGGGTGTTGTGTGCTGTCCTTAGGTTAGTTAGGTTTAAGTAGTTCTAAGTTCTAGGGGACTTATGACCACAGCAGTTGAGTCCCATAGTGCTCAGAGCCATTTGAGCCATTTAATTTGAGGAAGAAATTTCTGAGAATATACGTCTGGAGAACAGCATTGTATGGTAATGAAACATGAACTGTTGGAAATCGGAACAGAAGAGAATCGAAACATTTGAGGTGTGATGCTGCAGACGAATGGTGAAAATTAGGTTGATTGATAAGGGAAGGAATAAGGAGGTTCTCGCAGAATCGGAGAGGAAAGGAACATGTGGAAAACGCTGACAAGGAGAAGCAAGACAGAGATTGGAATACATCCAGCAAAAAATTGAGGGCGTAGGTTGCAAGGGCTACTCTGAGATGAAGATGTTGGCACAGGAGAGGAATTCGTGGCGGGACGCATCAAAGACTGATGACAAAAAAAAGAAAAAATAATAAAGAAAGTCCTGTTGGGGATGAAGGCGACAATTTGCGTTTTAACCTCTGAGGGAAATGTAGGGGTGCGTTCCAGTATTCAGGCCAACTGAAGAATGAGATACTAAGAATAACTTCTTACAGTCCATGCTGAAATCGAAAGGAAGAGGATGAGGATATGAAGCATTATAACTGAAAAAGGAGCAAAGATGCCTTGTACCTATTGCACCACAAGTAGGTCAACAATACACTATTTTTCTCAGAGGTCAACACGTCGGTTATTGGCATTTATGAAAGTTACGCACGTCTACATATAATTTTAGCAACGGGAACTTCAACTGAGAATGATTACATTGACTTTGAGATGATACATCAACTAAATCTAAGATTCCCGAAGCTATGGATCGACTACGAAGCTACTGATCATTTGTCACAAAAGTCTCTGTATTTTAATACATTTGTGCCCACAGAATAGAATAAAACATTGGAACTGTGACATTCGACATGAAAATATGTAACATTACAAAAAAGCGACAAGTCAACGTTAAGAAACACGTGTATGAAACTGTGGAGAGAAATGAGGTGTGCAAATGGCCAGTGCATAAGTTTGAGGGAATTGTAACCGAGAACAGCGTACATTACCACTGAGATAACATATTTTCTAATGAAACTTCTCCCTGCAGGGAAAGGATGCCTAGAAAATAAACTTACTAACTTGCTTATAGGGTCACTCCGTCCTGTCTCGTGGTAGCGATATGGTTAAATGTACGACTAGGCTCCTCTTTGCCAGAAACTAGGAATTCGTATCCTCGCCTGGTGTCCATGGTATATATTGTCCGAGATTTCCTTTAATTACGTGAGATGAATACTGTGACGACCGTCAAACAAGGATACAGCCGTATTCAGTCGATGTATTGCTCAACCCTTGTGTTTCGTCCGTAATGACCTCTCTCCAGACAGTCGTTTAACACTGACCTTCTCTTCTTTTTCTGTCTTTATAATTGATCATTGACGTATTTGTGAGACAGTACAGGATTATCACACAGAGGAGTCCATTTTTCTTTGCTGGACAGATTCCCAACCAGTCACGCCTGAGCTGGAATCAGCACAGGAATGTTACGTAATCTGTTATGATCTAACCAAGGCGTACGTTGCGCCAAGGACGTAAAGCACAGAACGAAACGGCGTACCTCTCTTTCCACAATCAGGGCGAAAGCAGTTTGAATCCAGTTCCCGCCATCTCGATTTAGATATGCCCTGTTTGCAGGAATCATTGAAGCCAACCGCAGATATGGTTCGTTGAAGATTGTGTCAAAATTCATGAAATCGATGATAGTACTTCGTTGAGTATGTCATGTTCTTTAATGGGACTTAAACCATTGCAACAAGATAGATTAAGTGTGTCAACTATTCTACATGGTACGACGCACGATATGTAGGTGTACAGTTTGTTACAATGATCCTGGTCGACATTTTGAAATACCGTTATAAAGACGGTAAATAATTCGTTTTTCCCATGCGATTAAAGCTGCATGTCGGGCTGACTCAACCTGAACCACGGCTATCGCTGGAAACGCTATTGCCATCCGAATGTGGCGTATGACTCATCTCTAACCTTTATTTCAGTTCTTCTCGTCAAACTTTCTAAATTACACGAGATTGTTCTGAATACTTTTTTAGACTAGCATCACGCGTAAATGGATATTGTGAAGAATTTTTAGCCATATTCTACACACCCGGTACAGTACGGAAGAGTCACTGCGATTTTAATTATAACGCGTTTGCTCCTGCCATAATACGACCCATCTGTTTCGAATCAAGTGAGAAAATGAATTTCAACATTTCGTTATCTCACTACTCGTTAATAAAGGAACGGTGACCACGAATATCTTCGATTAAAACTCGTAGCCAACTTTCATGGAAAATATAAGGAAATTTCCGTGGAATTAACGGCTCCATTACGGTGCATAAACATGTTAGAGGAGCAAATTACGACCGCGTGGAAGGTTCAAAGTTTCGAAACGTGGTACTTCGGTGTTTATGACAAACTGAAAACAGATTATATACAAAAATAAAAAGTCTTCTATATTCTTTCAATCTACGTTCTCACAAGATGGCCAACGCACTTCCGTCGCACACCCGTGACTCAGAAGGCAAGCACATAGTGTATAGTACGGGCAACGTCCATCTTTCGTGCCAGATTTGGAAAAGTTTTCAAAACAGATTACATGTTTCTCTAACTAGACAAATAGCAGCATCACAAATCAATTACGACGATATCAGCAGTACACCTCATTAATGTGAAACGTTTATCTAGTTACGTAGATTTGTGCTAGAGCGGGGAAGCACACTGTCAGACCGAAGTAGTGAACTGGAAGAACCTATTCCCAAGACATAAAAGAACTGGATCTATACATAGGATCCTGGGTTTCTTCTCGAAGTCTATTCTCGAAGACAAAGTGTTCAAAAATGTTCAAATTTGTATGAATTCCTAAGGGACCAAACGGCTGACGTCATCGGTTCCTAGTGCTACACACTACTTAAACTAACGTGTGCTAAGAACAACACACACACACTCATGACCGAGAGAGGACTCGAACCTTCGGTGGGAGTGGCCGCACAATCCGTGACATGACGCCTCAACCCCGCGGCCACTCCAAAGAATAGTTCAAATGGCTCTGAGCACTATGGGACTTAAAATCTGAGATCATCAGTCCCCTAGAACTTCAAACTACTTAAACCTAACTAACCTAAGGACATCACACACATCCATACCCGAGGCAGGATTCGTACCTGCGACCGTAGCGGTCGCGAGGTTCCAGACTGTAACGCCTAGAACCGCTCGGCCACCCGGCCGGCCGCGGCCACTCCGTATTGGGTTGGTGCATAAAGTTCGTAGCGTTTTTCCAAAAGTTTTCGAATACAACATTACAGAGATTTTAGTCATCACTGTTTAAAACAGTCTGCCTACGCTGGGGTAACTTTCACTCCGCGACTGTAGAGATAACGTGGTTTTCAGGCGAAGAACTCGTCTAGCCATGTTCGGAGCGCACTTTCATCCGGAAGGGAAGCTCCTTGACGGTTGTTCGATAGAGGGCGGAAAAAGTGAATATCTGAGGACGCAAGATGACTTTCCCACCCAACACCTGTGTAGCGTTTTTTGTCGGTCTAGCAGATTGCGGACGCGCTGTCGTGGAGCAACTTCACTTTACGCAGTCTTTCTGGTCGTTGTTCTTGGGTCGCGTCTGCAAGACGTCTCAGTTGTTGACAGTAAATGTCAGCAGTGACTGTTACACGTTGGGGAAGCGATTCATAGTACACGACACCGACGACACCGATGTTGTTCCACCAGTTGCATAACATGATCTTTTGTGGATGCGCACAGGACTTTATACAGGGAGTTCCTGCTTTGCTTAGGCTCAACCACTCTTTTCTTTTCCTTGTGTGAGCTTAAAGACACCACTGCTTGTCACCAGTAACGATACGGGATAGGAATGGTGGGTTTTGTTCACGAGGCAAATGTTGATAAACAAGCAGAGATGCAAATATGACTACCCTCTGATTTTTGTGTTTTTGGCTTAGAGCATGCGGTACCCAGACACACGATTTTTGAACCTTCCCCAATGCACGCAAATGTCGCATGCACGTTCTCGAGCACAATGATGTGGATCATTGTCGATTAATGCGTTTAAACGATCTTCATTAAACCCAGAGGGTCTTCCTGAACTTGCTTAGTCACTGTCAAAAAGATCCTTATTAAAAATGGCAAACCATTTTCTTGCCGTGCTCTGTCCAATAGCATTGTACCCATACACGGCGCAAATGTTTCTGGGTTGTCACCCCTCTACTGAACTCAAATACAAGAATTTGTCGCAAATACCCTGTGTTCTTCACTTGGCACTCCATTTTCTAGTGCCCACAGTGCCATTCACTATCTGCAAATGACAAAATGACAAAACGTAAACTCAAATATCAGACCTGAACTATAAATAAAAATATGACAGTCGATAAATAAAACCGATAGCAACCGGAATACCAACATGCAAAACAAAAACGCTGCGATGTTCTGGACTAACCTAAGAGACAGTCACCACTCGTCGAATGTCGGTGGAGAACACAGGGTAGATAGCGGGAACCTTCTAGCTAGAAAAAGACACTTTAGACATATTTGGTCACATATCCATCAGCATTTCAAGTAGACCTAGACGGAGACATTGTCCACAAGTGACTTGAGGTAATCCACATTTTACGTAACTACAAATACTGGGAAGTGACTGTTAAGGATACTTGCCCAAGAAAACGTTTTTATGTAGTTTTTAGTTTTTCAACTCATCTGATGCTATCTTTTCTTACAGCTTGGATCGCTCTTATATACAAAGCAAGGTGAACCAGAACCCGACCGAAAAGATTCAGAGGTGACACTATGGACCAAAGACCAAAAAAGAAACCCCGGCAAACATGGGCTCTAAAATGCATAGTGCTTAAAGTCTTAATTTATGCATTTTGAACCCCACGTTTACTAGACAGTTTTTCTTGTTTTGGTCCATATTACTTCCTTCCAAAATCTGGAAAGCAAAAAGCTTGCAGTGCAAAGGATGTGTTTCACAGTACAGAAGATGAACAGCTTCTCATAGATGTTTAGGTATGCATTTTAGAGAACATGTTTACCGTGTGTCTACCGAGACCGATCGACCGCCGTGTCATCCTCAACGAATGACGTCATCCAGAAGTAGCATGGAGATACGTGGGGTCAGCATTCCGTTTTCCCCGCCGTCTGTCGGTTTTCTAACGCTAAGGAGGGGGACACAGATCTTATACATTAACTAAAACTTTTCTTCCTAATATCCTGCCATTCTGGCGATACAGAGACGAACTCAGAGTGTGGTGTCGACAGTAAGTCTCTCCCTCTCTCACTGTAGCAGATAACTTCAGAGGTCGAGACAAACAGGTCACAAGGAGACTACAGGAAATACCTACCTCAGGCTTTCCTAGACCCATTATAGCGCTATTTTTGTGCCCGGTTTTGTAGGTAATTTAAACGATTCTGGCTTTGTTAAGATTCATGGTGAAATCTTCACCTGTCACTTATTTGGCACAGTTCGCTTCTAGTTTCAGTCAATAACGATTACCAAGCTTAGCTAGCATAAACGGCAAGTGGACTTGCTTATTGACTACAATGTGGGTAATTTTTTACCTGCTATGGTGAGCTTAAAAGTGCAAATTACTTTTGTTCAAATTATGGTTTAACTTTCCTGGTATTTATGTCAACTATGCTTCATAATGGTCATTGACCGAAACTAGTAGCGAATTTTGTAAAATAAATGGCACCTGTAGATGTCACCATAAATTTCGACTATCACTGGGCTGCTGAATATCCCATTTGCAAACATAGATAGATTCTGATTTTGTTCAGCGGTACTGATTTAAGCTCGTATTACTTGCAGTGGTACCAGCCATCGACTTAGCGTTGATCTTGGAATGCACAAGCTACATGGTTCGCGACAATGGCGTACATTGTTTGTTTCGGACTGCGATACTAAATTCGCGAGAAGAGTTTGCCCCTCTGCCGTCCCCTGCGATGGAAAACCTGTGCTACGCTGGACCGTACTCCCTGACAGTACAGTCTGCGACTCTCGAACAACTTAATCTGAGTGCTACTAATACCTCCAATTATTTGTTACTAGCAGCAAGCTAAGATGACATTATGACAAAGAAACTCCAAAACGAGTAGGGAATATACGAGCCGCGTACATAAAGTAGTGCCATTTTTCTCATTTCTTATGCAAAACTCATTTCTCTTGGGATTCTTTATTATGCTAATGTCACTTATCATGGTCGAAGAAAAGTAATGAGCCAAGATTGCCGGAGGCGTATCTTACGACGACAGCACTGGAAAGCCGCGTTGTGTGGCCTGATGGAAGCCACGCCCAAGGCTTACGTAATTTCACTACTCTTCGCGTCGTTAAATTCTGCGAGTCATGAAATTAGGGCCAAGGTACTCCCCCCGTTCTCAGCAGGAGGCTTACATAGCCCACTCAAGCTGAGTTCAATGTTAACAGGCAGGAGTTTGGCAACTCAGTTGTAGAGTATCACTGGCGATTCACGAACGAACACAGCTTTACTTTCATTCCGAGGCTTGGGGAAATCAGAAGACAATGACTGAATAAAAGTACACTATACGTTAATGACAATATTGCCTATCGGTAACTGGTCTTGCTGGACCCGTTTTTCCTCAAGTGACATTATTTTTAACCAGTTCACTCGACTGAATGATGTACAACAGTTAAGACATTTTTAATGGTGAACCGTGTTCGAGTCTATTGATAGATAAGTAAGCAGTAGACGCTGAAGGAACACCTGAAGATATTACACTCTGTACTACGTCTGAGTCTTTACTATTGCGTTTACTTACAAATGAATCGAAAAACTGGGAGAGGAGAGAGCGGGGGGTGGGGGGGAGGGTGGGGGGGGGGGGGTGGAGAGGGACTGAGTTCGTAAACTCGAACTTCATTTTTCAAATAACTTTTTAATTACACTGAATAAATGTTTATGAACTTCATGTAATATGGAACTTCATGTAATTTGGAACTTGTAGCTCTTAGTTTGCCATACGATAGACAAATATCTATGGGAGTTCTCTTGATTAGAATTTCCAGATGTCTATATCGCATTATTATTATTATTAGGTGTTCTATGTAATGGCAGCTCTTCACATGGTTTTTCTCCATGTCCTTCGGAAATCTATTGCTCCCATGCCCGAGGGAGGACTCGAACCTCTGCCGGGATCAGCCGCACAGTCCATGACTGTAGCGCCTTAGACCGCTTGGCTAGATATTTTAATATTTTGTTTCGGTTACTATCACTTTTCTGTTCCCTCCAACACAAACTACACCTTTTCCAGCTGAGCTTTACTCAATATTTTCCTCTAGATGTACAGCCTGTCTAAATAAAAGTGTCACATTCCTGCAGGAGGTAGAAGCGGTCAAAACTGGAAGTTCCTATAGTTATATGTCCGGAAACCAATACCTGTTGAGATATGGGCCGTTTTACTTTTGACGAGCAACGAGTGGTATTCGGTGGTGTAGGCAGAATTCACAAGAGGTGGCACAGTAAATTACCACAATGCGCACCTTTGAATAGATGAAAATCCTCAAGACGCTATGTACTTCAAGAAACAGTTTAATAGCAGCTGTTTGTCACCGATTTCTGTGCGATTAGCTACGGCGCTACTGGAGAAGGTTATCTTTGCAGAAAAACAGCGACTGTGGTTTATGCACGTCGGCACTGAACCTTATTTTCTACGGATAGTACGACAGTACCTCACAATAACGTTCCACAGGAGCTAGATCGGTCGCGGATGTACACTAGCATGGCCTCCCCGTTGACTGGACCTGAATCTATTGGATTTCTGTAGGAACATTTACAGGCATTAGCATATGCCCAAACTACAAACAATGAGCAGACGTCACAGGAGCGTGTGACCGATGCATTTGAAGGAATGCGAATGGAGCCAGGTGAATCTGAAAGAATGTGAGATTCACTGTGAAGAAAAATGGAAATGAACGTATGGCGTCAGTGGCCGGGAGTTCCCAGTCGGGAAGTTCGGCCACCAAGTGCAGGTCTCATTGAGTGTGACGCCACATTGGGCGACCTGCGCGTTGACAATGGTGATGAGGATAGCACAACACCCAGTCCCTGACGAGAGAAAATCTCCTTCCCCAACTGGGAATCGAACCCGGGCCCCCATACGTGGCAACCCAATGCGCTCACCGTTCAGCTTATTACTGTGAAGAAGGGCTGTAGGATGTGTCAGGGTGTGTGGCGACGAGATGCAGCGCCGTCTAAGGTCTACGACCACGTAACAGACAGATGGGAACAAAAGGGGGGATTTGCCCATATCACTACACGTATCGGTCTGACGACACTAGAGTGTCAAATGTCGCTATGCGACCATATATAACCATTTTATGTTATATTGTCGTCAACTTCGTGAATGGAAGAGCAGGACCTGTGAATTCTGGCGTTTTAGATTGTGTTTTTACCATTGTTGGAATGTGGCGGGAAGAGGTAGCTACAAGTTTTAGGCATTGGGTTGACAACAGCGTAACTGCCGGTGGTTTCCTACCCATAATTACCCAGGCGGGTAAATAGCTTTGGGCATGTCCTTAGCCAGAGTACATCTAAAACGTCTTTCAAGGCACTGCAGGCTATGTGCATTCCCGTGAGAACTGCGCAAAAGGCCGTACGTTTTCCTAAAAGCGGATGCACAGAAAGAGTTACTGCTATGTTTCCATAGACAGCATGAGAAGTGAGCTGCATTTTTCACGCCCAGACATCTTTTCACCAACTCTTGAGTGAGGGCCAGTTAGCGCCAACCTTCATTTCGTTAACGGAGAACACAACTATAGCTGAATGAGTAAGTTCTGCAAGTTTTCCCTACATGGAGGAAGAGAGAGGGCAATTTTCAGTTGTGACTGTGGCAAACCTCTCAATTTCTTCCCCTCGTATGGTAATTTTGAGGAATGTGTGAGAGTTGTCAGTCCATCAGTATTCGCTTTCGGGGCGAGTACACCGTTGCTGTTCGTGTCTCATCGCTGGAGAGTCGCTGTTCAGTGTTTGGCACCAGCTCGGCGCTTCTTCAGCTGTTTTGAAGTGAGTGCCCCGCATGGCCTTTGCCTTGTCTTTGCACTTCGTAGTTCACTATTTGCGAGTCTGTTCCGCAACATGTGATTGCTTATCGCGTATAGTTCTCTATCATCCTGAGATCAAGAGTCGCTACTATCCATTATACGCGTCTTTTGTGAGTTGCACAGACTTTGCAAAGTGGTTTGCATCTCAATTTACAGCTTTCCATAGAGCATCCGGCTGCCTCCTGCACGAATACAGATTTTATTAATTTGAAGATTATCACGGTGGCGATTCATAAAAAATTTTGAAATTGTACGTGTATTAATATTTACCTTTTACTTTTCGATTAAAAAATTGTAAATTAATCCAATCTAAACTTAAACAATATTGACTGAGAGCAAATAAATTATTATTTTGACGATACATTTTGCTCACCCCATCATTTCCTCCCACAGTGTTCTGACGAGCGCAGCCTTTCCATTATAATAAACAGAGGTTTATAGCTCACTGAATTGCAGTCTCAATGTGACGATGTTTCTATTGTAATACAGGTGCCATTACGAGGAACATATTCTTTTCTTTTAATGTAATTTTCTGTTATAGGGCTTGAATTGAGTTTTATTTTTTTGACACTGAAACTTCAGCAGCATTAGTACTTAGTAGCGTGAATAATTATCATTGCAACAATGGTACGATTGTGTCATATTCTCTCAGAGCATACAATCGCTTGTTTGGTTATTTGTGTTTTGAGGCCGGTCGCTGTGGCCGCGCTGTTCTAGGCGCTACAGTCTGGAACCGCGCGACCGCTACGGTCGCAGGTTCGAATTCTGCTTCGGGCATGGGTGTGTGTGATGTCCGTAGGTTAGTTAGGTTTAAGTAGTTCTAAGTTCTAGGGGACTGATGACCTCAGATGTCAAGTCCCATATTGCTCAGAGCCATTTGAACCATTTGTGTTTTGAGTTCGTGGGTGTGGCGGGCAGCTTGCACGAACGACTGGTGAACCTCTGTCAAACGTTGCAATAGTAGCCAACATCTCGAGGTTTCCCAACATATCATTACGGGGACTTTTCTTCTAGTTTTGACGAGTACTGCGCCTTGTAAGATCTGTGCAAATGCGTTGAATAACGACAGCAGTCTTGCCTCCCTTCTCTTTCGACCATGTACTATACCTCAGACATTTCATTTCCACCACTTAACTCTTTTCTTGCACTGTAAAATTTGTGTCCGCACCTAGTGGTCGTGCGGTAGCGTTCTCGCTTCCCACGCCCGGGTTCCCGGGTTCGATTTCCTGCGGGGTCAGGGAATTTCTCTGCCTCGTGATGACTGGGTGTTGTGTGCTGTCCTTAGGTTGGTTAGGTTTAAGTAGTTCTAAGTTCTAGGGGACTGATGACCATAGATGTTAAGTCCCATAGTGCTCAGAGCCATTTGAACCATTTTTTTTTTTTTTTGTAAAATTTGTACCAATCTCCACCCCTTCGAATCATCTGCTTTGTTCTTCAAAATACTCAGAAACGTGTTCCGCTGCACCTTGTCGAAAGCTTTTCCCACGTAGATAGACCGCATAGTGTGGCAGATTTTAAAACTAGATTCTTTGTTCGCTTCCTGTTACGAATCGTGTGGCCATCTCGGCTTTAGTAACCTGCTCCTGTATTTTTACCTCGCGACGCAGATCAACACGAAACGGCCGCTGGCGACTTTGGCGGCGCGTGGGACCTGACATTGGCGAGCGGCGGTAAACAGCGGCGTCCTCCGCGGCTGTGACGCAACGCACGGCGCCCTCTGATCCCGCGCCTACTTCCGCTGTCCAGAAAATAGCAGCACGTGCGCATGCGCATGCGCCTGCGCCCGCAGCCGAGCCGTGGAAACGGCGCCCACCGCGGCCCGCTCGCTTTTTGTCACGTTACGAAACGAGAGAGCTGAGGCAATCAGCTGTTTGGCTCGTTCCATCGGCGCCTTTCTTACCGCCGCCCGTCAATACAAAGCCAGGTGAAACTTCCGACCGGCGGATAAACCTTTTTTTCCAGTTCCAGACGGTAAAAGGCGTCCTGTCCGTTGCTAGGTCGCAACTCCCGTGGCTTTTGCGCTGAATTATTTATTGCTGGTAACCAGTACAACAGAATTTCCAATGTTCTCGAAACTCTGGCAAGAACTACAAAACAAAACAGAAAAAACATATGGAATTCCATCTTTGTCGTTGAGGTTTCTGCAGCAAATTATAATTTCAGTAAAATTCGAAGAAGAAAATTACGTCACCATCTAATGTACGAGTATGTTGAGAAAGTAAGTTTATTAAATGTTTAGATATTTTTTTTTCTTTTAGGAAACGCGCATTTGAAAAAGTCACCATCCCGTTCAACGCATGTGCTGAGCCGCGGTACAAGCTTTTTTATGCCTTCGTCGAAGAACTCTCCCATCAACTCATTTCCCCAGTTCAGAACCTCTTTCTACACCAGCTCGTCGGTTGAAAATTTAATTCCATTCATGTGTGTCTTCAAGAAGGTGAAAGGGTGATAATTTGAAGGCACCAAGGCAGAGGAAAAAAAGGTTAGTTATAAGCGTGCCAACTAAAAGAGTCCAAGAGTGCCTTGGTGGCTAAGGCTGTGAGAGGACGGTCGTTGCCATGGGACAAGCACACTTTTCTTGTCAGTATTTTCCTCCTTCTGTTGTGATTCTCACTATACCTATGTGCACTGATGGTTTCTCCTCGATGCAGAAATTCGACCAAATTGATGCCTTTTCATTCCCAATACACCGAGGCCATGATTTTGTTTATTTATTTATTTATTGTCCGAATTAAAGGCTCTGGATATTTTGGTTGGTGGGGAATTGGTGCGACACCACTGTGGCGGCTGTCTCTTTGTCTCAATCAGAAAATCCTCACCTTCCAATTCAAGTCCCTCAAGAAACAGGCGGGCGCTACTGACGTGATTTTTCTTGTGTTGTTCTGGCAGCTGTTTTGGATCCGTCTTGCTCACAGTGTACGCCATCCCAGCGTTTCTGTGGGTGTCTCGTTTTAGAGAGTTCTAGAGAGTTGTGGAAACATCGCAGAAATTTTATCCATCCTCAGTTGGCAGTCTTCAAGAACAGTACCCTCGAATTTTTCGCACTAACTCATTAGTCAATATGGAAGGTCATCTAGTCCTCCGTTCGTCGAGAATAACTGAGCTGCTTCCACTAAACTCCCTACACCACATAATCACATTCGTTCTGTTCATAAAACCTTCGCCGTAAACCGTTTGGTTTGTGCAAAGTTTTCGGTGGGTGTCAGGAAGCGGACCACAGCACATATCTCTCATTTGGCGGGATTTCTAACATCTTTCACGCAACTGGACACTAAAACATGAGTTTATGTACTACCGTGTCCCTGCGATGCTCTGTCTGGCTAGGGGATGCCCCTCTACCACTCATTGTAGCCAACACTCGAAAAACAAAAAGCAAAAAAAAACACAGTCCGTTATGGCCACAGTACACTTACTTTCTGAATATGCCTCGTAGATTTAAATGCGTGGGGACTTCAGAAAGTAAGTTACACACGTCGCCTCACGCTGAGTCCATTGCGCAACGAGAGCTGCCCGTTGTCAGCGTTTCCTGCAGACAGTTCTGCTGCGGAAAGGTTAACACGCATCACATTGTGGTATGGAAATGGAAATGTCGTGTGGCTAGGGCCTCCCGTCGGGTAGACCGTTCGCCTGGTGCATTGTGGTAGTGAAACGGAACAGCAACTGCGAATG
Organism: Schistocerca piceifrons; assembly: GCF_021461385.2. NCBI lineage: Eukaryota > Metazoa > Arthropoda > Insecta > Orthoptera > Acrididae > Schistocerca > Schistocerca piceifrons. The sequence continues at coordinate 563,098,339 of NC_060141.1, forward strand.
TACACTATCGCTCAAAAGGTTTTGAACATTAGTGATTTTGAGGTAAAAATGCAAATTGGAATGAGAAGGCCGAGCGGTTCTAGCCGCTACAGTCTGGAACCGCGAGACCGCTACGGTCGCAGATTCGAATCTTGTCTTGGGCATGGATGTGTGTGATGTCCTTAGGTTAGTTAGGTTTAAGTAGTTCTAAGTTCTAGGGGACTGATGACCTGAGGAGTTAAGTCCGGTACTCAGAGCCATTTGAACCATTTTTTGGAATGAGAAATGTTAGAAATACTCATAGGTCAGATTTGATGTAATCTTTAACTGAAACAAAATACATGTAGTCAAATTTAACTCTCCTCAAAATAGCTTCCTTTGACTTTAATCACTGCCCTGCATACGCGAGGCATTCTTGCTGTCAGCTTCATCAGGTTTTCCTAGGTGATATGCCGCCATTCCTCTTGTAGTCTGGTCCACAGGTGATGAACGTTGGTAGCAGGCCTTGATTTAACTGCTCTATACAAGTGATCCCAAAGCAGTTCAAAAGGATTGCAGTCGGGGGAGTGGGGCGACCTGATCATATTTTTCAGTTCCTTCTTTTTATATGCATTTTCCAAATACGCTTTACACAGTGCTGAAGTATGTTTACGGTCGTTTTCTTGCTATAGGACGAATCCCTTGTGTAGTGGGACGCGAAATTGAAGCGTCACCCCTCCACCAGTGTCAGACCAGTTTGCAGGTGAATATAGGTTTAATTTAGTTTTTTGTTTATGTATTTTTTGTAATATTTGTAATGGTTGTGAATTGTCTAAAGTTTGTATTTATTTTTTATGTTTCATGTACGGAGAGGGCGGCGCAACGAACGGAGACAGCATCTTCGTTGCCGGGACCAGAGAGAAAATTGCTGGCCACTATACATCGCGGGGCGACAGCCAAAGAGCAACAGAAGATCCTGAAACCGAGTTGTTGCGTCGTGCTTCTAAAAATTGAAAAATTGTGATTTTTTAATGTTTTGTACAACAATGACGTCATAGAAAGTTTAATCATGTGTAAATGTTCAGTTCTGTCTTGTCAAGGCTCAGGTTCACGTCTATATGTATGAAGCTAATAAAGTAGTGTATACTACTACACGTGTTCCGAGAATTTATTTATGAAGAATTATGTGAATGAATTAGTAATCTATTTGACAAGATCATTAATTTTGACAACGTTCATCGCGAGTTTGAGTCTTGAAAGTTTATGCAATGTGATTCTAATATTTATTAAGTCAGATAACTTGCGTTAATATAACTTCTGAGAAGAAACAAAACGACACCTAAATTGAGAAAAAGTTTGCGCAAACCAATTGGACTGAGTGACATAATTCTGCGCATACGATTCAAATGATGATGTTTCAATTACAGTTTCGTTCAAGAACCATTCAGAGACAATTTAAAAAGAGTTTAAATAATTTTAAGTGTGTTGTAACTGACGTAGGTGACGAAGTCTGCACATGGTCATATGTCCAAAGAAAATCATTTATACACAACTTACGTCGTTACACTACACTTGCCAATCGAACGTCTTCCACACGTCTCTGAATGATACTGTATAATGCGACAGTAATCCTCTTTCTCCATTGTTCCGTTTATTTGTACAATATAATCAGTCTTACCGCCCTAAAAACTTCCCCAAACCATGCTTTAATTTTGGAGATACACAGTGGTGTAACATTCGTTCACGTGGCAACTGGCAAACAAACTACGCTACGCTTGCCCATCCTCTTTTAGACTACTGCTGTGCGGTGTGGGATCCTTAACAGATAGGAGTGACGGAGTACATCGAAAAAGTCCAAAGGAGGGCAGCACGTTTTGTATTATCACGAAATATGGGAGGGACGAACCCTCTGCCAGGCACTTAAATGTGATTTGCACAGTATCCATGGAGATGTACATGTAGATGAAACTTGCATTGCCTTGCGGCAAAAACCTCAAATTTGCATTCGTCAGTGAAAAGTACCTTTTTCCAATGATTTACTGTCCAAATTTCGTGTTGTCTTGCCCAGTGTAGCCTCTTCTGCCAATTAATAGCCGTCAGTAATGGTTTCTTAACCGCCACAAGCCCGTTAAGGTTCATGGTCTGAAGATGGCTTTTCACATTACTTACATTCACCGGCTTTTCCGCCGGCCAGTGTGGCCGTGCTGTTAAAGGCGCTTCAGTCTGGAACCGCGTGACCGCTCCGGTCGCAGGTTCGAATCCTGCCTCGGGCATGGATGTGTGTGATGTCCTTAGGTTAGTTAGGTTTAAGTAGTTCTAAGTTCTAGGGGACTGATGACCACAGATGTTAAGTGCCATAGTGCTCAGAGCCATTTGAACCATTTTTGAACCGGCGTTTCCCTATTATGGTTTTTGTGACTGCTGTATATTTGTCATTACATTTTGATGTGACCTTCGGCCTGTCCTTTCGTGATAGGTCCATATTCTGGCCAGTATCCGCATGCTTCTGCAAGGTATAATGGACACGTACCGAGGAAATACGTAATTGATGTGTTATCTGTCACATAGTAAGACCGGCTTCACGTAAAGACACAATTGCAGAACGTTTTTCTAACGAAAGCTCATTTCTTCGTCCCATTATCGACTTTTACACTGAGCACACACAGTAATTCACTCTTTGGTATCTCGTGCATAAATACAAGCCCCTTTCTTACCTGTAACCGCGTTTACAGATTTGTTGGCGTCATATGAATGCCATGTAGTGAGGAAAGATTATATACTATGACACCACAATACAAAATTAGCGGCATGCACGGCTTGGAACCTGAACAGCATAACAGCGTAAAGTTGCGTTTTGAACGATTTCATTTTTAAAAAGTGGAACATCACTGTTGAACGTTATACTGAGCATGACTCTGGGGAAACAATATAGCTAATTCGTATTTGAATCTGATAACTAGCTATCTTTATCTTACTTTCAGAGCGTTCGAAAATTTTTGAGCGATAGTGCATACCGAAGTCGAAGTACGCGAAATTGTTCGATTCTTGTGGAAAAAGTCTAAATTCCACAAAGATATACCGTGAACCTCTGGCAGTATATGAATCAAATAAAATGTCGCAACCAGCCGTAGTGAAATTGTGGCAACAATTCACCAAGGCTGCATAGACGTGGTTGGTGCTGACTGGTGAGTCCAGACTTTGTGGCAAGCGAATTCCATAATCTGCTAAGTAGAAAGAAAGTTTGGCGGGAAAGAAATTTTCCAACGATGAAGACGTTCACACAACTGTTGTCGAGTGGTTCCGTGGCCAAGGAGCAGATTTCTGCTGTCGAGGAATGGAACGATCGTAGGACGTTCCTATCGATGTTCACAGAGACTTGATGGATGAGCTGGAAAATATTGTCGTGTATCTGTGTCCGTTTGAGCGTAGAGCTGTATTCAATAAAAGTTAGGTGGCCTGCCATAATAAAGTGTAACTCACTCGTTCAAGTCCCTCTGTAGATGTTGCCGTTCCGGGCACGTCAATTGGTCCGATCCCATCTCGCAAATTACTGATAATGAATTAAATGTCCTGAAATGAAATGAATTGCTTCATGAAGATGAAATCAATGATGATCCAACGACATGCTGTGATATCAGTGCTATGATATATACCGAACTTGTTACGTAAGCCGTGCTGGCCCCAGCTTATGCGTTGGTTCAAACCTTGACTGTTAATCTGAGTTTGGTTTTTCGTGGTTATTGCGTTTAAGCCGTGGTTCTTCCTCTTTCTACGTGTGTCAGCAGCGGCGTGTATCGATATTCGCACCTTGTACTATCTTTAGTCTGGTGCTTATAGTTTCTGGCTAGCCGGTGTGCGGCAGTCGGTCGGTTGGTGTGGATCAGCCAGGAAATCTCCGCGCGGCGCAGTGGGCCGTGCTCGCTGTCGGTCTCTGCGCAGTGTCGGAGCAGTGTGGGAGCTGTTCCGATTGCTGCGAGGTTCGTGGCTCACTGACCCAGGACATCAAAGTTGAGTGGTGATTTAATTACCGAAGCCAGTCTGCTCACATTGTGCCGTTGGTTTCCATGGTTGGCTATTGGGGGTGTTCCCGTGAGCAACAGCGAGTGTTCGAGTCGGCGAAAGTTTGGCCACCATCCGGTGGAGTTTAACTGTATTTTAGTTATTTGAAGTCAAAGTGCATCAGCGGAATTTTCTGCCTTGTGGCCGTTAGCGTTCCGGTTACCTGCCCTGGCCGCTGACGTAAACTTCAGGCAGTGTCCTTTTCTCACCGTGTTGTCACTATGCAACACGTGTGTGTAGTTTTGACAGCTTATGCATACTTGATTGTGGGCGGCTACGCCTATTACGTTTTGGCTTTGGAGTTCCTTGTGGAATGATCGGGTGGAAAGCAAGTCGTCTTGTCGGTGGGTCCATTGACTGTCTCTTGGTTGCGTCGCCAGCGGATCGGATATAGTTGGGCCGACTACCTGTCTTCCCTAAGCGAACGTTAATATTTCAATTGCAGACCGACCTCCGGAAACTTCTGAGCGCCGCTGGCTGTACTGCCTTTTCTTATTGGTGTTTGATTGTGTATTTTAAGGCTTATAGCCGATGATTTGAATTTGTATTCTTCTAGTTGAGTTTTAAATAATGAGCCTTCAGTCGCTTTAAAACTGAAAGTTCCTTACCTGTCAAGTCTTGCATTGTTTGGGCCTTCAGCCTCATTTAAAATATTTTTTTGGATAAAGCTTTGGACCTTCTGCCTCTTGAAAATTTATTGCAGTTGTGTTTTTCAATAATGAGCCTTCAGCAGCTTTAAAATTTAAATTCCTTACTTGTTAAATCTTGGATTGTTTGGGCCTTCAGCCTCTGTAAAATATTGTTTAAAGATAAAGCTTTGGGCCTTTTGCCTACTAAAAATTATTTTAGTTGTTTTAAATAATCGGCCTTCAGCTGTTTTTAAATTAAAGTTCTTGTCTTCCAAGTATCAGACTGTGTGGGGTCTTCAGCCTAACTGAAGATAACGCCTTCTGCCTTGTATTTTTTTAAATTAATTTTACCTGCTGTCTTCAATCATGGGCCTTCAGTCATCTTTAAATTAAACTTGTTTGCTTTTCAAGTGTAAGATTTGTTGGGCCTTCAGCCAAGTTATAGAACTTACTTACGTGAGGCCTTCTCCCTTCTAAATAATCTGTTTTGAGTCTGAATTTTAAGCCTTTTTAAATTTAAGTAGTTGTGCCTAGAAGGCATAAGACAGTGAGGCCTATTCAGCCGATAACTAAGTTCCAAAATTTTTGCTGTATTGTTTGGACAACTAAATAAAGTTATATGTGCTTGAGTGTGACTGACAGCCCCCCTTTAGCACCTTTACACAATTCCAACTACATGTTCTGTCCTGCGGACTTAAGCAGGGCGTTTCATTATGTAATGAATGTGCAGTCGCAATTGAATTTCTATGACTACGGCCTTCCACTAAATTCAGTCCCCACTGCCTCCCCCAGTGAGGCTATTTTCAGATATTCCGTGGCATAATCACCCACAGTGGAGGGCCTGAGGGTCAAAAGTTGCTCTCACCTGGAATCTTGGGAACAGAATCCTTACACAGGTTGTTCACGGGAAATACTGTACTTCCTATGTAATGAATATTTAGTCTCAACCTAATAGCTACGACTACGGTCTTCCATTAAATTCAGTCCCCCCAGTGAGGGTATTTTCAAATATCCTGTGGCATAGTCTTCCGCAATGGGAGGGATTAGGGAGGCAGTAGAGGGAACTTGCCCTCTCCTGGAATCTCGGGTGCAGAATCCTGATAAAGGCTGTTCCCAGGAAATTATGCATCTTCTTTAACTCATTGGTGATTTAGATGTTGTCTTGTATTCAATTCGGATGTTAAATAGTACCATTGTCAAAATAGTCCCCAAAGTATTCCCTGTTCTTTCCTCACACAAACTTCATCGAGCTCGAGAAAGGAACCTGCTGGAAGCAGAAAATTCGAGTTCTGTCTCGAGCCTGGCAGAAATGATGGTTCAAATGGCTCTGAGCACTATGGGACTTAACTACTGTGGTCATCAGTCCCCTAGAACTTAGAACTACTTAAACTAACCTAAGGACGTCACACACATCCATGCCCGAGGCAGGATTCGAACCTGCGACCGTAGCAGTCGCGCGGTTCCGGACTGCGCGCCTAGAACCGCTAGACCACCGCGGCCGGCTGGCAGAAATGATACCACATATTTGTAAAGAGCCACACACCCTGTGTTCTACATACCAAAACATCCCGCCGCTGTCATTGAACGATCTCCGAATCTTGGCCTAGAGATTAAATTTCACATTTTTCTGCTTCCAATAAGAAAAAAATATGTCTAAGAAATATGAAATATCCGATATTATAGCGGGTCAGTAGCTGCTTCACGACAGCAAGTAGAGTGTAGCGCAGCGCCAGTGAACGAGCGGACGGAACTGAGCGAGGGGGAGGAAGCGTCTGACGTGCTGCAGCTGGCCGCTCGGCCGTTGCCATTGTGTCCTCCGGGGCGACTCAGCAGGAATCACAAGGTGCCCTACAAGTCAAACGCCGCTTTTTCGCTGGTCTCTTCACAACTCCGCCTTTTGTCCGCCGTCTATTCACTTTCGTTTCGCCACAACGCTTTCGCCACAACTCAGGGCTGTTCAAATCTATATCCAGTAAGAAATAACAAAGTTGCTCTGTGACCAAAACAGGCATTTCATCTAGAATCCGCGAAGCACAAGAAATAACAGTCGTGCTTTAGGTGCACTTTGGAGGGGGCAATATAGTGCGTAACTGCAAATTTCCAGTGACGAGTCCAACGTATTAACAAAACCGCTACGCCCATTGAATCAAGCTTTATTTATAAGTGACGCGTTTAAAGCCTCAAGGGTCTTAATACATAAACACCAAAGGAATCAACAGAGCTGAAAACTTATTATCTATCACTGAGCCGACGACAAATCACGGATGATGTTGCAGAAATAATTCTTGTTAATTATTACTCCTTTACCAACCAACAAGTTACGTCATTACGATTATATGAACAATTACTAATCAGCAAACAGCCGATGTTTAGAACAGTTTATTTTTTTAAAGTGTGAACTTTATTACACTTCCGGCCATTAAAATTGCTGCACCAAGAAGAAATGCAGATGATAAACGGGTATTCGTTGGACAAATACATTATACTAGAACTGACATGTGATTACATTTTCACGCAATTTGGGTGCATAGATCCTGAGAAATCTGTACCCAGAACAACCACCTCTGGCCGTAATAGCCGGCCGGTGTGGCCGTGCGGTTAAAGGCGCTTCAGTCTGGAACCGCGTGACCGCTACGGTCGCAGGTTCGAATCCTGCCTCGGGCATGGATGTATGTGATGTCCTTAGGTTAGTTAGGTTTAATTAGTTCTAGGTTCTAGGCGACTGATGACCTCAGAAGTTAAGTCGCGTAGTGCTCAGAGCCATTTGAACCATTTTTGGCCGTAATAACGGCCTTGATTCGCGTGGGCATAGAGTCAAATAGAGCTTGGATGGCGTGTACAGGTACAGCTGCCCATGCAGCTTCAACACGATACCACAGTTCACCAGGAGTAGTGTTTGGCGTATCGTGACTGCTCGGCCACCATTTACCAGACGTTTTCAATTCATGAGAGATCTGGAGAATGTACTGGCCAGAGCAGCAGACGAACATTTTCTGTATCCAGAAAGGCCCGTACAGGACCTGCAACATGCGGTCGTGCATTATCCTGCTGAAATGTAGGGTTTCGCATGGATCGAATGGAGGGTAGAGCCACGGGTCGTAACACATCTGAAATGTAACGTCCACTGTTCAAAGTGCCGTCAATGCGAGCAAGAGGTGACCGAGACGTGTAACCAACGGCACGCCATACCATCACGCCAGGTGATACGCCAGTATGGCGATGACGAATACACGCTTCCAATGTGCATTCACTGCTATGTCGTCAAACACGGATGCGACCATCATGATGCTGTAAACAGAACCTGAATTGATCCGAAAAAATGACGTTTTGCCATTCGTGCGCCCAGGTTCGTCGTTAAGTACACCATCGCAGGAGCTCCTGTCTGTGATGCAGTGTCAAGGGTAACCGCAACCATGGTCTCCGAGCTGATAGTCCACGCTGCTGCAAACGTCGTCGAACTGTTCGTGCAGATCGTTGTTGCCTTGCAAACGTCCCCATCTGTTGACCGAGACGTGGCTGCATGATCCGTTACAACCATGCGGATAAGATGCCTGTCATCTCGACTGCTAGTGATACGAGGCCGTTGGAATCCAGCACGGCATTCCGTATTACCCTACTGAACCCACCGATTCCATATTCTACTAACAGTCATTGTATCTCGACCAACGCGAGCAGCAATGTCGCGATACGATAAACCGCAATCGTGATAGGCTACAATCCGACCTTTATCAAAGTCGGAAACGTGATGGTACGCATTTCTCCTCCTTACACGAGGCATCACAACAACGTTTCACCAGGCAACGCCGGTCAACTGCTGTTTGTGTATGAGAAATCGGTTGGAAATTTTCCTCATGTCAGCACGTTGTAGGTGAATGCTCTGAAAAGCTAATCATTTGCATATCACAGCATCTTCTTCCTGTCGGTTAAATTTCGCGTCTGTAGCACGTCATCTTCGTGGTGTAGCAATTTTAATGGCTAGTAGTGTATTTTACTTACAATAGAAATTACCGATAACAGTTCAGCCGTACCTTTTCTCCAGAATTAAATCACAATATACGGCGCTCACGCTCTTGTCACGTTTTTGATCCTCACTAATATTTTGTGTAAAAGCAGAGTGCATTCTGGTATTAGCAAATGAAAAATCAGTACCACCAGTAGCACCGTTCTACCGTGCGACCTGGCTTATTCGTAACGCAAGTCTAGCACAGAGCCCGTGACCCTTCGTCGCGGCCGCGAGGCTAGGAGGAGACGGGTGGCGTGCCAGTCGCTCCTTGCCGCCTTTTGCCCCCAGAGAAGAACGTCAGTAGTCCTCTAGTAGTAGGCTGAGTACACTTTGTACCGTCCGGAATGGACTGGAACGAAGAAAAGTCTCCGCCGTAACTGGTATTCAACCCGGGACCTCCACTGCTGGAGTACAGTGTTCTATCGGCTTTCTTCTACAATTGCCGTCGCTGCTGGCACCGTTGCCAGCATGCCAGGAGTCTTCGAACGGAAATGACATTCAACAGCTCGACGACGTACTGCGAACATACAAGCCAAGGGTCGCGCATTCGAGCAGTTCCTACGAAAACCATTGTTGTAATTAGCATGCTAAGCTATCTTCTGTGTAAATCGTCTCTAGCATCAGAAACTGTCGCCGGGAATCATAGATACTATAGGTAAATATATTTGTTGTGATGTTGCTTAGCTCCTGCATCCATCAGAACGAACAGTTTCGGAACACCTTGGATAGTAACACTCTTTACGAAGGGTTTTAAATGCTCGATCAAAAGGACTGCCACGCCATAGAAAGAGATAAAGAACAATATCAAATAAATCGGAAACTGACTATAAAGACGTTGATTTTTGTGTCTAGATGTTTGCTCGGGCACGAATATATGGATTTTTTAAATACTATATAGAAAATCCACCATCACTGGTTATACAACAACTTTGATTGTCCATCTATATTTCACATATTTTTAAAATTATGACCTGTTTCTGTTCCGGCGAACAATCTTCAGATCTGAATGTGTTGGCTGCAAGAGTAACCCATCGAATTCTATGAGAATGCTCCTGCTAAACGTTTCGGGGTATAAGGCCGTGCTTCATGAAATTCTTTTGTCCCTAGCGTCGCTGCGCTCGACATCTTCAGAGGCATTGGGTAGGAAGAGCAACGCCTCTGAAGATGTTCAGCGCACTTCCGTACGAAACTTTAGGAACAGAAAAGTTTCGCGGATCAAGACCTTATAACCCGAAACGTTTACCACCAGCAATGTCGTCCAGTCATGAAAGCTTCGTTCTATCATCTGTATGCTAAGTCTTACAACGATGTGGTGTAGGTGGACAATAAAATTAATTGTGACTAATTTCGTTGGAAACATTGAGCAGGGTACCTTTTCTTTCTTTGGCATCAAGTGTGTGTGTGTGTGTGTGTGTGTGTGTGTGTGTGTGGCGGAGGGTCGGGGATGGAAGGGAGGCAGGGAATAGAGAGAGGGGAAGGAAGCAGATGAACAGCTGTTACGAGAAAGTGCATGGAAGAAGGGGATGAGACTCAGTGCCGACACATTGCCAATTTCGCCTGAAGCACCAACGTGCTCTTACTCCTTAAGGGCGGCCTGGTATTAAGCCCGGAATATTCGTTCTGTGAGGCGCCCAGGCATCGTAAGCTACTATCGCAATTCTCCTTTTTCGATCGGCGGCGGGTCTCAAAGTTCCGACGACCACAACAATGCGAATGTCCACCTCCAAATCGAGTGCCCCTTACTTGATGGAGAAATACATCCAATGTAGAGGCAGGCGACCATTCAGATTTGGTACAACTGTAAAATATAGAAAGGTCTAGATAGCACAATTCTTCATTAATTAATAAAGAATTTTGCTGTCAAGACCTTTCTATATTTCAAAGTTGTGCCAAATCGAGTATCATCACACTAGCGCACGTTAGCGTCCTGCACTATTCACACTACACGTTTTAGTACGCCACCAATTAAAACTGCAAAACCGGGAAGGATACTAAACAACATAATCTTACATATTGCGCGACACAGTACAGTAGGAAGAACGCATGATCAAATTTGTAGGAGACGGCCGCTGTGGCCGAACGGTTGTAGGGCTTCAGTCTGGAACCACGTGACTGTTACGGTCCCAGGTTCGAATCCTGCCTCGGGCATGGATGTGTGTTTAAGTAGTAAGTTCTAGGGGACTGATGACCTCAGATGTTAAGTTCCATAGTGCTCAGAGCCATTTGAACCATTTTGAAATTTGTAGGGAACAAAATTTTGTACACAGAGCTGCCACGTCTTTAGAGACAAAGGCTATTACCCAGCTTTTCATCGAGCCGAACTGAGCTTGGATGACAGAGGTTCGTCATTCCATAGCGCTGTAACCGTATACAGGAATTCATTAATCGTAGTGCTAGCGACAATCCATAAGCAGTGAATCGAAGAGGGGTCTGAAAAACGTGCTCGTCATGGCAACAATCGAACACCTACTGTATACGAGTTAGGCTAGGATAGTGAGAGAAACATCAGGTCTTTCATTAACTTGTTGAAAGATAAGGTCAAAGTAACCTCGAAGACTGGGCACAGATGCCAGATTTAACACGGTAGATTCTGTGTTTAATGGCTGCTGTCCAACTTCTGGCTACGTGAATTAGAGATGGTCGTGTTGGGTACCCAACAGGGCGCCATACCTTCATGCCAGGTGCTGAGCACATATGATGATAATGAATGCTCTATGGCAACTTTCGTTCTCCTCGGCCTCCACACGAGGATATGGCCATCGCGACACTGTACGCCGAACTGGGACTTTATAGAAAAGACGACGTGGTGCCACACCTGTGTGGAATGTCGTCATTGGGCACACCACTGGTGGGCCGCCTCTCTCTGCTGCCTCTTCTAGTCAAGTCACCACGCTGATCGCTGTGCTGAAAGTACGTGGTGCTCCACACGTCGCACTACCCCTGTATATACCTGCGACACTTTGGACAAAGCCCATTTGTTCATTGAAAAGTACATAGCATCGCTGTACAATCCTGAACGGCTGTGCGAGGAAATGAATGTGTGTCCTTTCGGGCGCTACTCGCATGGGTCCGTCAATTGTAGTCCTCCTGAACCCATACTATCTGCATGCCTGTCTCGATAGACCAAGATCCGTCACTGTCGAGTTACGACACTTGCTGGTAGACTGTTATCCTACTCACACGAGAGACAGCGGTCTTCTAACAAGAAACTAACATTCAAATGCGATTTCTGAATTAGAAATCCGCTATGTAATCCTTCCTTATACACAGAACTTAAGTGGCGTCACTCCTGTCTACTCTGCGCGGTTGCGCTGAAGTGCAAATCAAGTGCAAATCGCAGCGTGTGTAACACTTCATGGTGTTGCAGTTTTAATGGCCGGTAGTCTGTTTGTGAAATGCCGGAGCCCTGTAGCGCGTGCCTTAACTGAAAACGTGCTGGTGTGGCCATGAAACACAGCTACTGGTGAGGCAGGTTGCCGCGGCGGGGAATTTCGTGCACGCTCGGGTGCCCGGATCGTCCGCGCGTCACAATGGGACGGCTCGGTCCGCCACGCGCACCGACAGCACGAACTACGAGTTCCGCCAAAGTCAGCGCTGACCACACTTGCCGAGTTAAGTGACCGCCACGCCGCCTCCGCGTGCACCTCACAGGTAAGCTACCCGCCCCTATCTCTAATAACTTCGTGTATGCCGATGATCCATACTGTCATACGTATGAGAGGCAGCTATTCAAGATGAAACTTCCTGGCAGATTAAAACTGTTTGCAAGACTAAAACAAGAACTCCGACCTTTGCCTTTCGGGGGCAATTTTTCTGCTAGCTGAGCTACTCAAGCACTCACCCCGTCTCCTACCTTCTAAATTTCACTGAAGTTCTCCTGCGAAACTTGCGGGAGTTGCACTCCTGGAACAAAGCATACTGCGGAGAAATGGCTTAGTCACAGGCTCGAGAATGTTTCCAGGATGAAATTCTCACTCTCCAGCGGAGTGTGTGCTGACTGAAACCTCCTGGAAGGTTAAAACTATGCGCCAGGACGAGACTCGAACTCGGGACTTCTGCCTTTCGCGGGCAAGTGCTCTACATGTACAAGTTGTTCGACGTTTCTGGAGAGTTTTTAAAAAGAGCTCACTCTCTATTCTTATGTCTAGTCACTTGCGTTTATGTTGTTTTTTTTTTTAAATTTCTCGTTCTCGTCTGTCTTCGGATTGCATAGTTACACAGGGAAGGAAGAAACATCAGGGATCCATCTGACGTCACTGATAATGTCATTGGAGATAGAACATAAGACTGCAATGAGTAAGAATGAAGTAGGAAATCGCTTGAGTACTTTTCAGAGACCACCCTCTCAAACAAGACGAGAAGCGCGAAGTGGGAAGAAGACCTTGTTACGACAAAATTGCCATAGCCCTTGCACTATAAACATGAAGCAGAGAGTTTCATACTGTTTATGAAGGACATTCAAACGAAATGCGAACACCGGCCACAACAGAACCATGCAATAGCTCCATTTAAAATGTGTGTGTGAAATCTTATGGGACTTAACTGCTAAGGCCATCAGTCCCTAAGCTTACACACTACTCAACCTAAATTATCCTAAGGATAAACACAAACACACACAGGCCCGAGGGAGGACTCGAACCTCCGCCGCGACCAGCCACACAGCTCAGTGTTATCGGTTTCGATCAAGAGAACATTATCAAGCCGAAGCAAAGCGTAAGAAGCTCGCCACTGCAACATTTGAAGTGAATAATTCTTTGACAGCTGTAAAGCCCCGTCTCATCATGAATCTAAAGGTACAAATTATGTTGCAGTGCTTCGCAACCAAATTGCTGAAGCGTAGTCTCCGTCCGATTGGCAGTGTGAGGGTGGGCTCTTTCGTGCAACAGCATGATTACGTACGAGAGCATTCGTGGGCGTTTTGAAATGACGGGCGTCACAATTTTGGAAAATATCTTAGAAGTACTGCACATTGATTGTGGTTCCAAGCTCGAGGGATTCGAAGAGCAAAGGAAGCATCGTGTTGCACGATAAGTCCTGCCCGCACACTGCCAATCGGACGAAGGCTATTATGCTATGGCGGTCTGGTTGGGAACACTGCAACATCCACCGTACAGTCTCTGTCTTTCACCGGATGATTTTCACATCTTCAGTGACCTGCAGAAAGTAATGCGTGAACGTCGGCTTCAGTCGGACGAAGAAGTTCAAGAGTGGGCGCGGTTGAGAATCCGTCAGCGGCCCACCGCGTTCTCCGAAAAAGGAATTGGCCGTCTCCTCTTCCAGCGGGATAAATGTCTTAAATAGTGTTGCGGAACCACTCTGTGCTCCCATTTTGGTCCTTGTTCAGTTTTCATTTGACTGAAAATCAGAAAAGCAGGATCTAGGCGTGATTGTGTATCGAATTTTCGTAATCGAAATTTCGTAATAGAAGTGGAAGTGTGTCCTCTGATATACTGCCACATGATAGGAAACGCGAATTTTGGCAGGACAGAAATTTACTAAAAAAATCTACTGAAGATGACTTCAATAAGAAAGGCAGTACTGCGTCTAAAACTTACGTCCACAGCTCATCATAGACGAATTGAAGAATCAAGTGAAGATCGAAAGCGGGTAAGAAACTTTTTCATGAAGATCAAAGAGTTGCTGGGCGGGACAATTTTTCGCAGTGATATCGAGGCTAAGAATGCAGAGAACAAAATACTAATTGGACTGCTGGGAATTCTATATTCGTGCACGCGTATGACCGATATTTTCTTAACGGGGGTGATTATGTACAGAAATAATTGAAGCTTCACTTTTGAATCTATCAAATCCAAACGGCCGATAATCCTTATATTACCGCCGTACTTTCTGGAAAACTAACTATCGACTAATTATTAGCTGCATGTGGCATACAGTACGACATGCGACACTGCGGCCACCTGAGCATGGCCTGTCCACTTTAGTGATTATAAGCAACCTATCCATCAGCCATTATTGAAAAATGTAAATAAAGAACAATATAAATATAAAACAATAACATAACATCATGGATGACGAATGAACCATATGGAATGACTAGGCCTTATTGCACAATGCCTCTCGGATAAAGATGTGCTACAGTGGGACGAGACAGAATGAAGCTCAAAAAATTGAATGGAGTTTTTAGTTTCGTATAATGTTATTAGTATGATTTATGCAATGATTTTCATTGTTGTGTTAGTATTTGAAAAATATCTGTACGGTGTTAGCCACTTCGGATAGATTGTCTTTTGTCAGTTTTCAAAAAGGTTACATGTGTTTTCTTTAGCGACAGTTATTTGTTTTGTTCGTATAAATATGAATCAGAGACTTTGTATTAGATTTTGCTACAAGAACTCACGAAAAAGCAGCGAACTTTTAGACATTTTTAATATCGCTTTGTCCTCCCCTGGTAGCTGAGTGGTCAGCGCGTCAGAATGTCATACCTAACGGCCCGGGTTCGATTCCCGGCTGGGTCGGATATTTTCTCCGCTCAGGGACAAGGTGTTGTGTTGTCCTTCTCATCATCATTTCATCCCCATCGACACACTAGTCGTCGAAGTGGCGTCAACTCAAAAGACTTGCACCAGGCGAACGGTCTACCCGACGGGAGGCCCTAGCCACACGGCATTCCCAATATCGCTTTTGGTGAGTCAGTTCCCGCATGGTATTAGAGTTTCGAAAAATACCATAAAGAAGTTGAAGATGAGTGCCTTAGAGCCCCAGTGCATCACCAACTCGCAAAACTGTGGAAAAAGCGAATAAAATGGTTACGAACGATCGTTTAATCACAATCAGAGAAGCTGATGATGTTCGGATATCAG
The DNA here is from genome assembly GCF_021461385.2 of Schistocerca piceifrons. Classification (NCBI taxonomy): domain Eukaryota; kingdom Metazoa; phylum Arthropoda; class Insecta; order Orthoptera; family Acrididae; genus Schistocerca; species Schistocerca piceifrons. The sequence continues at coordinate 563,113,809 of NC_060141.1, forward strand.
CTGTGTCACGGCATGAAATCTTTTCGGATGTTTTCGGTCTGAAATGTACGACAGCAAAATTTGTTCCAAAATCTCTGAATTTTAAATAAAAATAGCGGTGATTGCAAGTTCACCAGGAGTTGCTAGATGAAGTCAATAACTACGCGGAGCTTTTGAGATGTGGCATAACAGGCGAGGAAACTCGGTTTAATAGATATGACGTCGAAACTACAGGACCAGACAAATGGTTCAAATGGCTCTGAGCACTATAGGACTTAACGTCTGTGGTCATCAGTCCCCTAGAACGTAGAACTACTTAAACCTAACTAACCTAAGGACATCACACACATCCATGCCGAGGCAGGATTCGAACCTGCGACCGTAGCGGTCACGCGGTTCCAGACTGAAGAGCCTAGAACCGCACGGCAACACCGGCCGGCACAGGACCAGTCAGCTTAGTGGAAACACTCTGGAAGATAAAGGCCAAAAAGAGCTTGACATGGCCGGTCAAATGTGAATGTTATGATACTCACTGCTTTCTTTGGTTTTAAAGTACTACTTACAAGTTCAACGCCGAAAGCGTGAAGCAATCCTACAATAATGCCCGGATTTTGGTGCGAATCAATTCATGGCTTCTGCGCCACGATAATGCATCTGCTGACACTTCGTACTTCCTTCCTGAATTTTTAGCCAAAAGCAAATACTGTAATCATGCTATTGGCTCTATAATCGAAAGACAGGGCCCCCTGCAACTTTTTGAGTTCCTATACATGAGCTAAACCCCGTCCGAACAGGCCCTGAAGGCCCAAAGGAACCGACCGACCGCCGTGTCATCCTCAAGTGACAGGCGTCACTGGGTGTGGATATGAAGTGGCATGTGGTCAGCGCACATCTCTCCCGGCTGTTGTTGGTTTTCGTGAGCGACGCCACTACTTCCTAATAAAGTAGCTCCTCAATTGTTCTCATAAGGGCTAAGTGCACCCCGTTTGCCAAACGCGCTCGGCAAACTGGACGGTCACCCATCCAAGTGCTAGTCAAGCTCGACAACACTTAACTTCGGTGATCTGACAGCAACCGCTGTTACGACTACAGCGGTTGGTGTTCCTCTACATAAAGAAAACTTTAAAAGGTGCCGTCGTTTTATTGGTACAGTTGATATTTAAAAACGCATCGCTCAGAGGGCTAAAATATGAAACATATTTCGTTGGTATTTGAACACAGCTCGTAAACCTAGCACGCAAGTCGATAAGGACTACCAGAGCATTGTTCCAGACCGACATTCTGGCTGGAGACAATAGAAAATGGTCGAAGCGTGCGCTGAAAAGCCGCCCACGTTGAAAAGGCGATCGCGCTGCGGTCACGCGATCACGGCATGCGCGCGCTCGGAAGGAAGCGCCGAATAGATTTCAGCAAGCGACCGCGGCGCTTACTCTGACTGGTAGACGAATTTCCAGTCCAACGGTCCGCCTCCCGTTTTGCGAGGGTGGCCTGCCTGATTTCCCCGCGGACACTCGCCGCAGGAAGGCGCGACCAGGAACTGGCCGCGTGACGTCATCCGCTTTAATTACGCGAGTCCGGCCGTGACGGTGAGAAGAGGCGAGGAACCGCAGGACGGCGGCGGCCCCGCTCTTCATTTCCTTTCTCACAGGAATAATCTGCACTCGGGGCTGCTTTCCATTTCCTTTTGCGAAACAGTTCGAGCGAACACTCCGAGCACAAGACAGCAATGGGCTTCTCGATGGCTCTTTTCTTGTCGCCGACCTGGTAGATGCCCCTCGTTATGACCCATCAGCCACTCTCAAAAATATCTTACGCATCCGACAAGACTGTGGCCGGCACCTTGAGTTATCGTTCTCTCTCTCTCTCTCTCTCTCTCTCTCTCTCTTTCCCCCTCTCTCTCTGATGATCGAGCTACCCTTACCCAAGGATTTTATGAAACCTGCAACGCCCTCAAAAACAGCCACGCGCAATCTATTAACCCTACACAAATGAACAGGACCTCTTTGTAGGAAATTTAGTGCAGTCACATTTCGTACTGGCATACGTTTTTCGCTGGAGGGCATGATATTCGAATTATTCGAGAAAAACGACTTTCAAAGTCTCTTTTGTTCATTTTTCTAGAATAACTCGAAAAATACGGCTTGTAGCGAAAACGAATTTCAGTGCAGATTGGTTCAAATGGCTCTGAGCACTATGGGACTTAACATCTCAGGTCATCAGTCCCCTTGAACTTAGAACTACTTAAACTAACTAACCTACGGACATCACACACACCCACGCCCGAGGCAGGATTCGAACCTGCGACCGTAGCAGTTGTGCGTTCAGTGCAGAATTTGACTTCGTAAATTTCCAACAAAACTGTCCTGTTACTCTTTTCGGTAGGACTAATAGTTTGCACGTAGCGGGAGAGAGAATACGAAAATCTTGCATGTGGAATTTGAAGGCGTTGCGGGTTGCATAAATCCCAGAGGTAGAAGCAGGTGATCACCCTGTGTAACGGGTGAATCAACTTAAACTTGCACCACAAATTTATAGGAAATGGTAAGTGCTATTGATATGAGGTTTGCACAGAATCGATTGGTAGTGAGTTGCTGGCGTTGTTAGCCAATAAACAGATCTTAATAATACTTAGAAAGCGTGTTTTTGTGCAATGATACATGTTCTTAAGGGGACCAATGCCTTTTGACACTAACAGCTGGCCGCTGTGACCGAACGGTTCTAGGCCTGTCCGATCTCCATCCTACTGTTGGGTCTTGCCCAGTCGTCGCTTATAGGGTGCCTAAAGGACGCTGCGTTCTCGGAATGCTACACAAAAATTCAAACAAATAACATTAGTAGTTTAATTTCTATAAGCAAAATTGACAGCAGTTAACTTGTATTTACAAAGGTGTCGCAAGCAACATCCAAACAGTAATACAGGACGAGCCAAAAGTCCTTGGACACCTTCATAAGTTGGAAGATTAAAGGGAAAATTGAAATGTGATGATGGGAACATAGGTTTGATGTGGGGCTGCAACTTTTGGAGTGAATGTCATTCATGGCCGCTATCTTGAAATCCGCCATTTTGGATTCAAGTCATTTTTTTTTTTTTTAAATGGGAAGAGTGGTGTATGACACATCAAATAAAGCTCGTTTGAGCTCTGGAATTTAGTGGTATAATTTGTTTTTGTCTATCTTGTACAGTTTAGAGGTTATTAATGTTCAGAGTTAGGAAATTACCCTCATACCGACTGCTAAAACACACGTTCTACGTGTTGTCCATCCCGTGCAATGCACAACTGTAGTCGCCGCAACCACTTCTAAACTGTACAAAATAGACAAAAAAATTACACCACTCAATTCCAGAGCTCAAGCGAGTGTTATTTGGTGCGTCATACACTCCTTTCCCATTAAAAACATGACTTGAATCCTAAATGGCTATTTTGAAGTTGGCGGCCATGAATGACATTCACGCCAAAAGTTGCGGACTTACGTCAAACCTATGTTCCCGACATCACATTTCAATTTTCCCTTTAATCTTCCAACTTATGAAGGTGTCCAAGGACTTTTGACTCGCCCTGTATTCTTCGCTATACACAAAGTTCCTGCAAGCTGACACACGTCACTGATAACTAACGTCCGCGGTACTGTGCCGATCTGAGCGGCCGTGCTGGAGTGACGCTTAAATTCATTTCTTGTAGAGGGTGCTCCTGGCGCGGCTCGGTCCTTGTCAGCTGGCTGCTGGATGACGTTTCCTTATCGCCTTCTCAGTTCTTTCGTTTAACACCTACAGCCCGGATCTCGCTCTTTCCGACTTTGATCTATTTGGTCCAATAAAGAATGCACTCCGAGGGAAGCAGTAGGTGGATGATGCGGAACTTACTCATGCAGCGAGACTCTGGCTGTGACGTCACCCAGTGGATTGATACCATGCGGGCACAAATGCCCTCCCAGTAAGGTGGAGTAACGCTGTCACATTTAACGGATATTTTGTTGAAAAATAGTGTTTTGAAGCCAAAAGAGTGGGGAATAATGAGGTGTATTGGAATCCTGAATAAAAACAACTTACTTTCAGAAGAAAATGTGTTCCATTACTTATCGAACGCCCCTCGTACGTTAAAATGTAACGGCTCGTCAACATAGGTGTTCTTAGACGGATAGCAAGTTGGAACAGATGGCGGAAAAAATGGGCAGTTACTGTGACAAGGTACCATCTGAGCATTATTTTCAGGTAATTTAGGGATACCAAGATAAAACTGGATGGATGGACGGTAATTCGTACCTTATTCCTCTTGAATACGAATCCACTCCCTCATTCACTGTCTCTGTAATTGCGAACTGGATCACTGTGGTAGCTAAGTTTGTGTTCTTTCGTTACAGGTGCTACTCCAGTAGTCCAGCGAATGCATTGTTGTCCTCGCAAGCTGAGCCATTGAACCTTACGCTGCTGCCACCGAGCAGGCCGTGGCAGTGGTCAAGGAACGCAGGCGTGTCGGTCTTCAGAGGGTCGAGCGGCGCAGTGCGAGCGCTTACGTCACGGTTCGCGGCTTAGCCGGCGCCGACTCCCCTATCGATTCCCGCTAGCCCGCTTCCCCCTGCCGTTGTCCGCATATGACGTCGTCCCTCTGACGTGTCACAGGGCAACTGCTGACATTCCAAGGAACGGTAGGGTTGTTCACCTGTACGAATTAGAGCACCTGTCGGCAAGCGTACGTTCTGAAACTACATCTGTTCCGGAGGATCTGACCGACTCACCACGGCTAAAGTTGACAGCTATTCTTCGTTACAGAATTAGATCGGAATGATGGCTTCCCGTCCTCAACGAGGAAATGTCAACATTATTCTTCTAAATCTCAGATGGGACGGCGATTAGTGGCTAACGAACTACCTCCCCTTTCAGAGCTGCCTGTTAAAATTATCTTCTTCCTCCATGTCGTTACAACCCATCTCAATGGACGGCGTGGAACGGAAACCAGTAACTCTTTTTTCTTTTTTTTTTTTTTTTTTTGACTGCTCTCTGTTCATTCTATCCATCCCTTAGATCTGGCTGTTTCGGGTACAAGATCTGACGATGCAAACCTAAGCCAATTTAAAAAATTTGAAAGAGTCTTGACAGACGATAAAAAAAATGTCTACATTATAACAAATGGTTGTGGACGTTCTCCGTTTTTGCACTCGTTTAAGAAACGTAGCAAGCGAGTTGGAATAGGCCAGCCGCAGTGGCCGAGTGGTTCTAGGCGCTTCAGTCTGGTACCGCGCGACCGCTACGGTCGCCGGTTCCAATCCTGCCTCGGGCATGGATGTGTGTGATGTCCTTAGATTAGTCAGGTTTAAGTAGTTCTAAGTTCTGAGGGACTGATGATCTCAGCTGTTAAGTCCCATAGTGCTCAGAGCCATTTGAACCATTCGAGTTGGAACAGGTTTCATGACGATCTGGGAGAAACATCCTGGCACATGCGTTCTGATTTAGGCGCCCGACGATGGCTGCTAATTTAAACAGTTCCAGCAGCGATTCCTCTTCCTGTGCAGAGCCCGCGAGACCAGTAATCTGCCTGTAATGGTGTCACAGTCATCGACGAGACTGAAACCATGAGTTAACAAATAAGCTAGATAGAAAAATCGGAGCAGATTGAAGGATCTAATAATCAAAGGGAGGCTGCAGCTGGATATGGCCTTCCCGCAGAAACTTGTGGAGTCTGTTACTCGCCGAAATGAGGCCGTTATTAATAAAATGGTTCAAATGGCATGAGCACTGTGGGACTTAACTTCTGAGGTCATCACTCCCCTAGAACTTAGAACTACTTAAACCTAAGTAACCTAAGGACACCACACACATCCATGCCCGAGGCAGGATACGAACTTGCGACCATAGTGGTCGCGCGGTTCCAGACTGGAGAGCCTAGAACCGCTCGGTCACCCTGGCCGGCAATACAGATATATTACAGAGCCCTAGAAAACGCAATTTCGTCAGCATAGAATACAAAAGAAACGCAAAACAAAAATTTATTAGACGTTACTCCAATGCATCATAGACGTCATATAAAACATGTTTCTGTTACTCATAATCAATTTTCGATTTTCGTATTTATCGATAATAACAGAGAATCGTTGCCTTTGGTAATGATGAAGAACGTTGTATTGAGTAAAAAATAATTTTATATTCTGTTTCTTTCTTTCTTTCACTGTTGCCATGTCCCACACCGACGCGGGGTCGGCACTTTTAGGAAAGGATTTGGCAAGGTTAGGAAGAAAGGGTGGCCGGATGCCCTTCCTGCCGCCACCCCATACCACCCGGGACGGAATTAGTGTACCCCAGCTGTCTGCACCAAGCGTAATTCATGAAATAGTGCGAACGTGTTCAGATGAGAGCGAGTAGTGTAACTGAGGAGGAACGTGGGGACCAGCCCGGTATTCAGCTAGCGGGATGTGGAAAACCGCCTAAAAACCACATCCAGGCTGGTCGGCACACTGGCCCTCGTCGTTAATGGCCGGCCGTAGTGGCCGTGCGGTTAAAGGCGCTGCAGTCTCGAACCGCAAGACCGCTACGGTCGCAGGTTCGAATCCTGCCTCGGGCATGGATGTGTGTGATGTCCTTAGGTTAGTTAGGTTTAAGTAGTTCTAAGTTCTAGGGGACTAATGACCTCAGCAGTTGAGTCCCATAGTGCTCAGAGCCATTTGAACCATTTTTTTCGTCGTTAATGCGCCGGGCGGATTCGATCCGGGGCCCGCGCGTCTACCTGAGTCCAGGGAGCAGCGCGTTAGCGCTCTCGGCTATCCTGGTGGGTCAACAGTTCTATATTCTGTGAGGATATAATACACACAATGGACTAACAATGAATGATGTGTGGTTCTAATTATGCGCAAAACGAACAACCAAGCAAACAAAAACACAGAGATATCGTCGACTCCCAGTTTCTCTCTTATACACAAATTTATGTTTCTTTGCCTAACAATACCACATGTTACTCTACAATTTACAATGTCATTTATGTGATAATTTTAGAATTCAACTCTACTCGTGACTGACCGAGCGAGGTGGCGCAGTGGTTAGCACACTGGACTCGCATTCGGGAGGACGACGGTTCAATCCCGTCTCCAGCCACCCTGATTTAGGTTTTCCGTGATTTCCCTAAATCGCTTCAGGCAAATGCCGGGATGGTTCCTTTGAAAGGGCACGGCCGATTTCCCTCCCAATCCTTCCCTAACCCGAGCATGAGCTCCGTCTCTAATGACCTCGTTGTCGACGGGACGTTAAACACTAACCACCTCTACTCGTGACTGTGGGCATCGTACCATCGGCGGGCGCTTCCTTCTCGCAACAGGATGCCAGCAGTGTGTTGGTGAGGGCAACGCGTGCCAGCTTGCAAATAAGTGGAGGGCGTGGCGGACAATGAGAAAGCGCGGAGCCGGCTGTGTGATAATGTGTTTACGTCCAGCCGGCAAGGCTGCACTTGGGCCGCTGGCTGCAAAGCGTAGCTGTCCGAGGTCGCGCCTCGTCTGGCGTTGCCCGCCTGCTTCCGTCTGCCATTGCCCCTCTCCGCAGACTTCTGAGGCACTTTATTTTACTCTGCGGCGACAGTGAAGACAAAACTAGAGCGTCAAACGACCGCCAAGTAGCGTGCTACACTAGACCAAAAACACGAATTCTTCATTTATCGTCGGCCGAGGTGGCCGAGCGGTTCTAGGCGCTACAGTCTGGAACCGTGCGACCGCTACGGTCGCAGGTTCGAATCCTGCCTCGGGCATGGATGTGTGTGATGTCCTTAGGTTAGTTACGTTTGAGTAGTTCTAAGTTCTAGGGGGCTGATGACGTCAGAAGTTAAGACCCATAGTGCTCAGAACCATTTGAACCTTCATTTATGAGCCGGCCGTTGTGGCCGAGCAGTTCTAGGTGCTTCAGTCCGGAACTGCGCTGCTGCTACAGTCGCTGGTTCGAATCCTGCCTTGGGCATGGATGTGTGTGGTCTCCTTAGGTTAGTTAGGTTTAAGTAGTTCTAAGTTCTAGGGGACTGATGACCTCAGATGTTAAGTCCCATAGTGTTCAGAGCCATTTGAACCTTCAATTATGAAGGCTGTTGCTTTCATTTCGAGCTATAGCCTCAGCAGCAACAGGAGATACCGGACGGAGCTACACACAGAGGCCAGTATGGGTTGTAATTAGGTTTTGGTAGCGAAACCAATTTATGCAGAAAAGAAAATAGTTCCAGTTTTGGCCACCAGATGCAAATCTGGCACTAAGAAACCTATAGAAATGTTTCCTTATGTAATGGATTCCCCCCATGAACCATGGACCTTGCCGTTGGTGGGGGGCCTGCGTGCCTCAGCGATACAGATAGCCATACCGTAGGTGCAACCACAACGGAGGGGTATCTGTTGAGAGACCAGTCAAATGTGTGGTTCCTGAAGAGGGGCAGCACCCTTTTCAGTAGTTGCAGGGGCAACAGTCTGGATGATAGATTGATCTGGCATTGTAACACCAACCAAAACGGCCTTGCTGTGCTGGTACTGCGAACGGCTGAAAGCAAGGGGAAACTACAGCCGTAATTTTTCCCGAGGGCATGCAGCTTTCCTGTATGGTTAAATGATGATGGCGTCCTCTTGGGTAAAATATTCCGGAGGTAAAATAGTCTCCCATTCGGATCTCCGGGCGGGGACTGCTCAAGAGGACGTCGTTATCAGGAGAAAGAAAACTGGCGTTCTACGGATCGGAGCGTGGAATGTCAGATCCCTTAATCGGGCAGGTAGGTTAGAAAATTTAAAAAGGGAAATGAATAGGTTAAAGTTAGATTCATAAGGATGCAGGTTGCAGTAGTTACTGGGAGATGAAGAAGCTTGCACAGGATAGAGTAGTATGGAGAGCTGCATCAAACCAGTCTCAAGACTGAAGACCACAACAACAACAACAACATGTGATGGATTAGATTCAAATGGCTCTACCCACTATGGGACTTAACATTGAGGTCATCAGTCCCCTAGACTTAGAACTACTTAAACCTAAGGACATCACACACATCCATGGCCGAGGAAGGATTCGGACCTGCGACCGTAGCAGTCTCGTGGTACCGGACTGAAGCGTCCAGAACCGCTCCGTCACAGCGGCCGTCAATGGATTAGGAACGGGACGTGGGCAGAAGCGGTCAAACAAGTTAGAATGGCGTAATTTTAATTTTGATATTAACCACCACTTACACAATTTGTTCAATATGATCAGCGGAAACGTCGACGTGATGCCAGATTTGAACCTGGCCACCAAAATTGGAACTAATTTTTTTCCCCTGTGTAAATCGATTCCGTATTGAAGCATTAGCATACCTACCAAATTTCGCTGCCATACAATAATTACAGTCCGCCGGCCGCTGTGGCCGAACGGTTCCGGGCGCTTCAGTTTGGAACCGCGAGACCGCTACGGTCGCAGGCTCGAATCCTGCTTCGGGCATGGATGTGTCTGACGTCCTTAGGTTAGTTAGGTTTACGTAGTTCTAAGTTCTAGGGGACTGATGACCTCAGATGTTAAGTCCCATAGTGCTCAGAGCCATTTTTTTTTTTTTTTAAGAATTAAAGTCCACACTGGACCTCGGTGAGTAGCTGCTCTTTTAATTATAACCACCTGGTACAGTGCAGCATGGAGAGGAAAGCTGAAGTGTAGCTGGTAGTAAAGCTTGACCTTAACTTCACCTTTGAAACGTGCTGCGTTGACACGAAGGTTAAAGTGAGCGTCACCAATAATTTCTGCGAGGCCTACGGCGAACAGCTTGCTGCGTGTTTCTCCACAGTAGAGTTCTGTCTACAAGCTTGTCCACTTCCATATTATCTGATTTGTCGAATATTGTACAAAACGCTTCAAAGCAAAGCGCTGCTAATACACACATCAAAAAAAGTTTTACATCACCCCGATTCCCAGAACTCTTGAAGATAGACGTTGACTGTGGATACTGTATCACAGACACAGTCCCTTTGACTGTTCAGAGATGTCACTAATCCCGCCAAAAGATGTAAGCGCCGGCCGAAGTGGCCGTGCGGTTCTAGGCGCTGCAGTCTGGAACCGCGAGACCGCTACGGTCGCAGGTTCGAATCCTGCCTCGGGCATGGATGTGTGTGCTGTCCTTAGGTTAGTTAGGTTTAACTAGTTCTAAGTTCTAGGGGACTAATGACCTCAGAAGTTGAGTCCCATAGTGCTCAGAGCCAAAAGATGTAAGCAACCATGCATGAGCAGGGCCTATTAGACGAAGGGGATCCGACAACCGATCACTTCCAGTCATTCCACCAGGAAGGAGGTACACAGCTCGTGTTGTCTGTAGTTCAACCATGCCTAGACCGTCAATACAGCGGTTCGATCGCGTCCCCATTGTTACTTCGTGCCAGGAAGGGCTCTCTCAACACGGGAAGTCTCCAGGCGTCTCGGAGTTAGCCAAAGTGATGTTGTTCGGACATGGAGGAGATACAGAGAGGCAGGAACTGTCGATGACATGCCTTACTCGGGCCGCCCAAAGGCTACAGTGGATGACCGCTACCTATGGATTATGCTTCGGAGGAGCCCTGACAGCGACACCACCATATTGAATAAGGTTTTTCGTTCAGCCACAGCACGTCGTGTTAAGACTCAAACTGTGCGCAATAGGCTGCACGATGCGCGACTTCACTCCCGACGACCATGGCGAGGATTATCTTTGCCAGACACACTGTTCAGCGACTTCAGCGCTGGTGGTCGTGGAAGGCGTCGTAATGGCTGTACGATACGTGAGTGCCATTGTCTGACCGATAGTGCAACCATTTCGGCATCATATTGGTGAGGCATTCGACTTCATGTACGACAATTCGCGCCCCCATCGTGCACATCTTGTGAATGACTTCCTTCAGGATAACGACATCGCTCGACTAGAGTGGCCAACATGTTCTCCAGACATGAACCCCAAAATAAAATGCCTGGGAAGGGTTGGAAAGGGCTGTTTATGGACGACGTGACGCACCAACCACTCTGAGGGATCCATGCCGAATCGCCGTTGAGGAGCGGGACAATCGGGACCAACAGTGTCTTGATGAACTTGTGGATAGTATGCAACGACGAATACAGGCATGCATCAATGCAAGAGGACGTGCTACTGGGTATTAGAGGTACCAGTGTGTACAGTAATCTGGACCAACACCTCTGAAGGTCTCGCTGTATGATGATGCAACATGCAAGGTGTGGTTTCCATGAGCACTAAAAAGGGCGGAAATGATGTTTATGTTGATCTCTATTACAGTGTTCTGTACAGGTTCCGGACTCTCGGAATCGAGGTGACGCAAACTTTTTTTGATATGTGTATTTATTTACATTTTATGCCACTCATACATTTGTCTGCATTTATTGAGAGCTGGCGTTTTATTACAGTAAGTTGGAGTTTTATGTAAACAGATTGAAGCAGCATGTGAGAATTGTATCAAGACTGAAATCGAACCCACATCTCCTGCGTACTACGCAGGTGCGCTAACCACTAAGCCACCCTGGCACAGCAGTTCACAGAATTGCGCGGATTACCCTATCACGCCTCCCACCTCGACCCAAATCCTCTCAGTCGCCCCAGTCTGCTTTTAAATTCCCCCCTTTACACACGAAGAGAACTGCCGAGGCTCTCCATGTTCTGAAACAGCACCAGAGCATCGAGCGTAAATGGGGGATCCAGCCTGTGATCCAGGTGGAGGTACTTATACAAAACAAATGACACGGTTACAGAGACTTTACTGGTCTCACACAGATACGATTTCATGGATGTAGACTGAAGCGGCGAGTGGAAATTTGTACGAAGGCCGGGAATCGAGCCTGGGTCTCCTGCTTACTACGCAGGTGCGTTAGCCACTGGGATTTTCACACGCCACTTCAGTCAAATGGTTCAAATGGCTCTAAGCACTATGGGACTCAACATCTAAGGTCATAAGTCCCATAGACGTAGAACTACTTAAACCTAAGTAACCTAAGGACATCACACACACACATCCATGCCCGAGGCAGGATTCGAACCAGCGACCGTAGTAGCAACGCAGTCCAGGACTGAAGCGCCTAGAACCGCTCGGCCACAGCGGCCGGCGCCACTTCAGTCGATATACATAAAATCATATCCGTATGGGAACAGTAAGGTCTCTGAAACTGCATCATTTCGTGTAAGTCATAATTTTCCCGGAGTCTTTCTGCAGTTGCTAACGATCGTCCAGCGACACTTCGGTGTACGCAGCTGCCTTTTCCGTGTCGCTGCGGCCGCCGGCAGTTGTGGCTGGAACCAGAGCAGAGCAGAGCAGGCGGACTTGTCCTGTCCCGGAGCTAGGCGGGGCCGGCGGCTCGCCGGACCGGATCCCGCGCCAAGTTCACGGCCGCGACCTTCGCAACCCGAAGCCTGCCTGCCCGGTGGCCGGCCGGCCACGCCCGGGACGCCGCTGCTGGGTCCCATCCGGTCCTGTCACCCGCTGCCTAATGGCCCGGTATGCCGCTGCGAGGACGAGCTTCCTCTGCCGCACACACAGGTTTTCGCTTAACTCCACAGTGTTCTCCTCAGTCTTATTCTTTGACTTGCATTCTTTCACTACTTTCGTGACTCGCGTCCCCAGAGAAAAGCTTACGTATACAAGTCTGCTATCGGTATACATGCGACAGTTGTTGTGGTCTTCGGTCCAGAACTGGTTTGATGCTGCTCTCCATGCTACTCTGTCCTGTGCAAGCTTCTTCACCTCCCAGTACCTACTGCAACCTACATAATCCTCAATCTGCTTAGTGTATTCATCTATTGGTTTCCCTCATCGCTGCCCTCCAATACTAAATTGGTCATCCCTTGATACCTCAGAAAATGTCCTACCAACCGATCCCTTCTTCTTGTCAAGTTGTGCCTCAAACTCCTCTAATCCCCAATTCTATACAATACCTCGTCATTAGTTATGTGATCTACCCACCTAATCTTCAGCATTCTTCTGTAGCACCACATTTCGAAAGCTTCTATTCTCTTCTTGTCTAAACTATTTATCGTCCTCGTTTCGCTTCCATACATGGCTACACTCCATACAGATACTTTCAGAAACAACTTCCTGACACTTAAATCTATACTCGATGTTAACAAATTTCACTTCTTCAGAAACGCTTTCCCTGCCATTGCCAGTCTACATTTCATATCTTCTCTACTTCGACCATCATCAGTTATTTTGCTCTCCAAATAGCAAAACTCATTTACTACTTTGTGCGTCTCATTTCCTAATGTAATTCCCGCAGCATCACCAGATATAATTCGACTACATTCCATTATGCCCGTTTTGCTTTTGTTGATGCTCATCTTATATCCTCCTTTCAAGACACTGTCCATTCCGTTCAACTGTTCTTCCAAGTCCTTTGCAGACTCTGACAGAATTACAATGTCATCGGCGAACCTCAAAGTTTTTATTTCTTCTCCCTGGATTTTAATATCTATTCCGAATTTTTCTTTTGTTTCCTTTACTGCTTGCTCAATATACAGATTGAATAACATCGGGGAAAGGCTACAACCCTGTCTCACTCCCTTCCCAACCACTGCTTCCCATTCATGCCCCTCGACTCTTATAACTGCCATCTAGTTTCTGAAATAATTGTAAATAGCCTTTCGCTCCCTGTATTTTACCCCTGCCACCTTTAGAATATGAAAGAGAGTATTCCAGTCAACATTGTCAAAAGCTTTCTCTAAGTCTACAAATACTAGCAACGTAGGTTTGCCTTTCCTTAATCTTTCTTCTAAGGTGAGTCGTAACGTCACTATTGCCTCACGAGTTCCAATATTTCTACGGAACATGCGACAGTATGCGTACCTAATACGAGTACTTAACAAAGAAGTTTTCCAAATAGTCGTGCAATTGAGTAGTTATTTTATTTTCGCTACCAGTTTCGGCACTTCATCATGCCATCTCCAGGCTCCATATGCATCTCTCAAAAACTATTAACATTGGCATACTGGGGCCATGTGTTTCTGGATGTCCTTCGATGATTTGACTGCAGCTGCGAATAACACCAATAGCTCTGCAAAAGCTTTGGTAGAGGCTTGGGTTTCATACACCCTGTTGTTATGTTGATCTTCTTCCGTCGGTTGTTCTGGTCCATACTGGGCAGGCGTATTCAGCTGTAGAGATGCATATTGCTTGGTCGGTGGTTCTCATAAGAGTAGGCTTTACTTCTCACTTGCTGTTTACGAGTTGATGCAAAATATTATTTCTGGATCATGCATTAAGAGCTATGAAATGGTGCAAACCCGTAAAATCAGTAACAGCAAAGGCGTTTTACTGGAAATAGTATACAAGATGGAAAAGCGACCAGTATTTTTCGTACTATTCCGACGTTCGGGACCCTTTTAAGCAAGTACGATATCAGACGTGGACTGCGTTCAGAGACGCACTTCTAGTGCCGGTAACTCATTGGTATAGACCATATGAAAGTGCAAAAGAGATACACTTGGAACTTATTTGCTAATATACAGGGTGAGTCACCTAACGCTACCGCTGGATATATTTCGTAAACCACATCAAATACTGACGAATCGATTCCACAGACCGAACGTGAGGAGAGGGGCTAGTGTAATTGGATAATACAAACCATAAAAAAATGCACGGAAGTATGTTTTTTAACACAAACCTACGTTTTTTAAAATGGAACCCCGTTAGTTTTGTTAGCACATACGTAATCAGTGGCGTTTGTTGCATTGTAAAATGTTAATTACATCCGGAGATATTGTAACCTAAAGTTGACGCTTGAGTACCACTCCTCCGCTGTTCGATCGTGTGTATCGGAGATTACCGAATTACGTAGGGATCCAAAGTGAACGGTGATGGACCTTAGGTACAGAAGAGACTGGAACAGCACATTACGTCCACATGCTAACACTTTTTTATTGGTCTTTCTCACTGAGGCACATGTACATTACCATGAGGGGTGAAGTAAGCGTACACACGTGTTTCCGTAACTTCGAGACCAGTTACTTACGAATTGTGTACACTGAAGAGAATTTATATTTGCATGTCGCCCTTTGCTTGCAACACTTCTGTGTTGTTGTCGAGCTAAGTATTGCCATTGTCCATTTCGTAATAAAACTCATTAATACGATTGGTTTGAACAGTTGTCTAACGAGGAAGCAGGTTTCCTAGACAACCTACAATTGACGACTAGGCAGGATTCAACAGCACCCACTTACCACTTTAGTCTTACGATTCGCAAAACGTTTAGAAAACATTTGCACACTTTGACGTGGATAACAGTAGACGCAGACAGTTCGGGTAAGCAGATTCCGTCCTGGGCAGTACAGCGATGGTGACAGGAAGAGCACCGAGTAAGTACGGGATAAAGGCAAAAGATAAAGAAGAAAATTACAAACCCAAAGCGTTTTTCTATCAGTAGTGAAGGCTAATCTCAAGAATACTGTGACTTCTTCGATGCAGTTTTCACTAATGGATAGGAAGATTCGTGTATGTGATTTACACTGACGGACAAAAAATCGCAACCCTAAGAACGAATTGTAGGATATAAACGAATGGTGGAAGGCTTGTTTCTACATCTGAAACATGATGTCTGTTCCAGTTTCGCGTCATTCGCATATCAAAGGCGTTAGTAGCGCCACTATGAGGAAACAAATCAGGTTTACTTTATGTACACGCTGTAAGAGTCGTGAGCGTTAGTTACTTTCGAGCTTCTACGTGGTGAGTTGACGTTAGTCGGGAATACCTTCAAGGCGAAGACACCATTATCTACATCTCACTTAGCTTGAGGGGTTCGGGTTGCGTTGATCTGGGGGAGGAGACCAAACTGCGAGGTCATCGGTCTCATCGGATTAGGGAAGGAAGTCGACCGTGCCCTTTCAAAGGAACCATCCCGGCATTTGCCAGAAGCGATTTAGGGAAATCACAGAAAACCTAAATCAGGATGGCCGGACGTGGGATTGAACCGTCGTCCTCCCGAATACGAGCCCAGTGTGCTAACCACTGCGCCACCTCCCTTGGTACTTAGCTTGAAAGACGTCGTGTAATAAGGGTACGAAATGTTGGATATTCCTTCTGCGATACTGCAGAAAGACTTGTCAGGAACGTAGCCACTGTAAATGATTGCTGGTAGCTGTGGTCGCGAGAATGTTTGGTCGCAACAAGACCGGGCTCAAAAATGGTTGAAATGGCACTAAGCACTATGGGACTGAACATCTGAGGGCCTCAGTCCCCTAGAAGGTAGAACTACTTAAACCTAACTAACCTAAGGACATCACACACATCGACGCCCGAAGCAGGATTAGAACCTGCGACCGTAGAGCCGCGTGGGACCGGGTTTCAGGACGGCCACGTGGCTCTACCATGCCGGAACACCATCGTGATCGGCATACGGCTCTGGCGCATCGTAATGCATCTGCAGCCGCAATTTCAGCAGCAGTTGGCACCACGCTGACACAACGAACCGTTACAATTCGGTTACTTCAGGGACAGTTCCGAGCCAGACACCCGGTAGCGTGCATTCCGCTGATCAGAAATGACAGCCACCTGCGACTTTAGTGACACCAAGCGAGAGTCACGGTGTGGTCTGCTTTTTTGCTGAAAGCTGGTTTTGCCTCGGTGCCAGTGGTGGCCGTGTGTTGGTTAGGTGGCCAGTTGAGGGCTTGCAACCAATCTGTATGTGTGGGAGACACACTAGAACTGGAGTTGTGGTCTGGGGTGCGATTTCGTATGACAGCAGAAGCACTCTCGTGGTTATCCCGCGTACCCCAACTGCAAAACTGTACGTCAGTCCAGTGATTTGACCTGTTGTGCAGCCGTTCATGAACAGCATTCCATGGAGTGTTTTCCCGCAAGATAACGCTCGCTCACATAACGCTGTTGGAACCCAATTTGCTCTACAGAGTGTCACCGTGTTGTCTTGGCCTGCTCGATAACCAGATCGGTCTCCAGTCAAGCACATGTGGGACATCATCGGACGACAACTCCAGCGTCATACATAACTTGCATTAACCGTTCCTCTATTGACCGACCAAGTGCAACAGGGATCGAACTCCTTCCCACAAACTGAAATCTGGCACCTGAAAAACAAAATGCTTAGAGGTTTCCGTCTAACAGCCGGCCGGTGTGGCCGTGCGGTTATAGGCGCTTCAGTCTGGAACCGCGTGACCGCTACGGTCGCAGGTTCGAATCCTGCCTCGGGCATGGATGTGTGTGATGTGCTTAGGTTAGTTAGGTTTAAGTAGTTCTAAGTTCTAAGGGACTGATGACCCCATAGTGCTCAGAGCCATTTGAACCAATCCGTCTAACATTCAGCAGTCTGGCGGCTACACCGGCTGTTAATGTATCAACATTTCACACCTTCAAAGGCTTATGTCGCGCTTACATTAAACTGTGATTTTGCAATATTAGTAACTTAAATATGTTACTTACACAAATGTATTTCCGAAATTTCATTTCTCTACATTAATTACTTTTAGGTGTTGCATCAGTGTATTATCGATAGATCAGAAGAGTCGTCGAGTATATACAGGGTGATGAAAAAGTCAGTATAAATTTGAAAACTTAATAAACCACGGAATAATGTAGATAGAGAGGTAAAAATTGATACACATGCTTGGAATGACATGGTGTTTTATTAGAACCAAAAGAGAAAAACAAAGTTCACAAAATCTCCGACAGATGGCGCTGGACAGCACAACTGCTACCGTGACAGGTGAGAGGAACGCCGATATGTTACAGAATCGCATCATCCCCAGCCTGGCTGACAAACACCTGCTGGAACGTACGATGTTTATGCAGGATGGTGCTCCACCCCATATTGCTAGACGCATGAAAGATCTCTTGCGCGCGTCGTTTGGTGATGATCGTGTGCTCAGCCGCCACTTTCGTCATGCTTGGCCTCCCAGGTTCCCAGACCTCAGTCGTACGATTATTGGCTTTGGGGTTACCTGAAGTTGCAAGTGTATCGTGATCGATCGACATCTCTAGGGATGCTGAAAGACAACATCTGACGCCAATCCCTCACTATAACTGCGGACATCCTTTACAGTGCTGTCCACATTATTCCTCGACTACAGCTATTGTTGAGGAATGATGGTGGACATATTGACATTTCCTGTAAAGAACATCATCTTTGCTTTGTCTTACTTTGTTATCCTAATTATTGCTATTCTGATCAGATGAAGCGCCATCTGTCGGACATTTTTGAACGTTTGTATTTTTTTGGTTCTAATAAAACCCCATGTCATTCCAAGCATGTGTGTCAATTTGTACCTCTCTATCTACATTATTCCGTGATTTATTCAGTTTTCAAATTTATACTGACTTTTTGATCACCCGGTATATTTAGTACTACCTGTGCATAACTGGCGCGAGCCGCTAAAATGGTATTCTCGCGCAATTCCGTTGAGTATATTTAGATTGCTGGTATTCGAGGAAGATTGCGGGACAGTTCTACTGTTTTCACCGTCTCTTAGACATCAAGAGAGTGCAACAGCTTAGGAAGCATTCCGAGCCTTTTTCTACTCGCTGGAATGCGAGTGGAGTAGGAAAGAAAACTGCCACTGTTGGTATGAAATACTCTCCACCAAGTACTGTACAGTGTCTTGCCAATTATGTACGTTGATGTAGGTAAAATGAGAATAAATAAATGATTCTACACTCCTGGAAATTGAAATAAGAACACCGTGAATTCATTGTCCCAGGAAGGGGAAACTTTATTGACACATTCCTGGGGTCAGATACATCACATGATCACACTGACAGAATCACAGGCACATAGACACAGGCAACAGAGCATGCACAATGTCGGCACTAGTACAGTGTATATCCACCTTTCGCAGCAATGCAGGCTGCTATTCTCCCATGGAGACGATCGTAGAGATGCTGGATGTAGTCCTGTGGAACGGCTTGCCATGCCATTTCCACCTGGCGCCTCAGTTGGACCAGCGTTCGTGCTGGACGTGCAGACCGCGTGAGACGACGCTTCATCCAGTCCCAAACATGCTCAATGGGGGACAGATCCGGAGATCTTGCTGGCCAGGGTAGTTGACTTACACCTTCTAGAGCACGTTGGGTGGCACGGGATACATGCGGACGTGCATTGTCCTGTTGGAACAGCAAGTTCCCTTGCCGGTCTAGGAATGGTAACGATGGGTTCGATGACGGTTTGGATGTACCGTGCACTATTCAGTGTCCCCTCGACGATCACCAGTGGTGTACGGCCAGTGTAGGAGATCGCTCCCCACACCATGATGCCGGGTGTTGGCCCTGTGTGCCTCGGTCGTATGCAGTCCTGATTGTGGCGTTCACCTGTACGGCGCCAAACACGCATACGACCATCATTGGCACCAAGGCAGAAGCGACTCTCATCGCTGAAGACGACACGTCTCCATTCGTCCCTCCATTCACGCCTGTCGCGACACCACTGGAGGCGGGCTGCACGATGTTGGGGCGTGAGCGGAAGACGGCCTAACGGTGTGCGGGACCGTAGCCCAGCTTCATGGAGACGGTTGCGAATGGTCCTCGCCGATACCCCAGGAGCAACAGTGTCCCTAATTTGCTGGGAAGTGGCGGTGCGGTCCCCTACGGCACTGCGTAGGATCCTACGGTCTTGGCGTGCATCCGTGCGTCGCTGCGGTCCGGTCCCAGGTCGACGGGCACGTGCACCTTCCGCCGACCACTGGCGACAACATCGATGTACTGTGGAGACCTCACGCCCCACATGTTGAGCAATTCGGCGGTACGTCCACCCAGCCTCCCGCATGCCCACTATACGCCCTCGCTCAAAGTCCGTCAACTGCACATACGGTTCACGTCCACGCTGTCGCGGCATGCTACCAGTGTTAAAGACTGCGATGGAGCTCCGTTTGCCACGGCAAACTGGCTGACACTGACGGCGGCGGTGCACAAATGCTGCGCAGCTAGCGCCATTCGACGGCCAACACCGCGGTTCCTGGTGTGTCCGCTGTGCCGTGCGTGTGATCATTGTTTGTACAGCCCTCTCGCAGTGTCCGGAGCAAGTATGGTGGGTCTGACACACCGGTGTCAATGTGTTCTTTTTTCCATTTCCAGGAGTGTATATAGTTTTTTTAAAGCCAACAGTAGACACCAGTCATTTACGAACACATGCCTTTTTACGCGTATGCTTCTCAGGCCCTAATCACAACGAAACGACAGGTGAAGCCTGCTTGTTCAGCTGTGTTCCTCGAGCACCATCAGAGTCCCCTCGGCCGTGTAACGCACTTTGCCGCTGCAGACACTGGCTGGCAGCTTTTCATTCCAGACGTTACGCGTGCAGCCGCTGTCAGCCTCGTGACGTACTGGGCGCCTTAACGAGGACAAGAGCGGTTCGGCGCCGCGACCTACGGCAAGGCAGGCTACTTCACAGGACACGCCCTGCGCAACTGTGCGCCTGGCATGCAGTATGAACAAGCAAGGTGCAACCCACTGCTCGCTGCTCCTGCCTAACGCGCTGCTTTTGCACCAGGATATTCAGTTTAGGGTGCGGGTTCTCCTCAAGAATTCTGCCAAAATACGGCAAATTGAGACCAACTTGGCGTTGTGGCTGGAGATATAGATCGCTTAGATTGTCTAGGTGTGTACCACTGCCTCGTCCCACTAGTATTGGGCTCAGAACGTTGTCACACCGTCTTAAACACTTAGAACACTGTTGCCTCCCTCTCCTACGCTTCCAGTAAACTACAATTACAGCGCCCTACAGTCTCCCAAATCCTTCAGACCCCGACCTTCTGTCACTCCTCTACCAACGTATCCCACCTTCTCCTCATCTCCAGACTCTCTACCCTTCCTTCTAACCAAAACTACGCCACACATTCCACCCCATGCCAAAGACAGACTGCAACCCACCCTTTCCTTGCGCAAATGGTGGTCCTAACCTTCTCCTAATACCCACATCGTACCTATCAGTTCCCTCACACATAGACATCCCACATACACTATCTGATCAAAAATATCTGGATACCTACCAGTGAACATTAATTGGGACGTGTCCACACTACACCTTTATAAGCGCTTAAACTCTGCTGGATACACCATCAATGAGATGTCTGAATGTCTCTGGAGGAATGATAGCCCATTCGTCCTAAAATGCCCGCATCAGGAAGGTAGTCACGTTGGACGCTGGGGTCCAGGCGCAAGTCGACATTCTCGTTCCAAAAAGTTTTTGGTTGGGTCCTGGACGGGACTGTGGGCAGGTCAGTTCAATGCAGGAATTCTGTTATCCACAAACCATTGCCTCACAGATGCTGCTGATCAAATCATGGTCTACAAACTGTACCTCTACAGTAAATAGCTGAAAGTGGCGTAAAATGTGTTCATATCCTTCCGTATTTATCGTTTTCTTAATCACAAAAACAACCCGACACGATGACAACTCTTCTGGGCTTCGCTACTGGCACTGCACATGATGACAGGTAACATTTTCAAGGCATTCGTCAAACGCAAACCCTTCCCACAGATTGCCACAGGATGAGGCGTGAATCACCATTCCAAATGCCGGCCGCAGTGGCCATGCGGTTCTGTGCGCTTCAGACTGGAACCGCGGGACCGCTACGGTCGCAGATTCGCATGCTGCCTGGAGCATGGATGTGTGTGCTGTCCTTAGGTTAGTTAGGTTTAATTAGTTCTAAGTTCTAGGGGACTGATGACCTCAGATGTTAAGTCCCATGGTGCTTAGAGTTATTTGAACCATTCCAAATCATTCGGTTTCGCTGTTCCACTGTCCAGTAGTGTTGCTCTTTACACTGCCTCGAGTGTCACTTAGCACTGACTACCGGAATGTGTGGCTCATTTCAAGTTGTCCGAGTTGTTGTTGTTGTGGTCTTCAGTCCAGAGACTGGTTTGATGCAGCTCTCCATGTTACACTATCCTGTGCAAGCTTTTTCATCTCCCAGTACCTATTGCAACCTACATCCTTCTGAATCTGCTTAGTGTATTCATCTCTTGGTCTCCCTCTACGATTTTTACCTTACACGCTGCCCTCCACTACTAAATTGGTGATCCCTTGACGCCTCAGAATATGCCCTACCAACCTATCCCTTCTTCTAGTCAAGCTGAGCCACAAATTTCTCTTCTCTCCAATTCTATTCAATACCTCCTCGTTAGTTATGTGATCTACCCGTCTAATCTTCAGCATTCTTCTGTAGCACCACATTTCAAAAGCTTCTATTCTCTTCTTGTTTAAACTATTTATCGTCCACGTTTCACTTCCATACATGGCTACACTCCATACAAATACTTTCAGAAACGACTTCCTGACACTTAAACCTATACTCGATGTTAACAAATTTCTCTTCTTCAGAAACACTTTCCTTGCCATTGCCAGTCTACATTTTATATCCTCTCTACTTCGAACATAATTATTTTGCTCCCCAAATAGCAAAACTCATTTATTACTTTAAGCGTCTCATTTGCTAATCTAATTCCCGCAGCTTCACCCGATATAATTCGACTACATTCCATTATTCTCATTTTGCTTTTGTTGATGTTCATCTTATATCCTCCTTTTAAGACACTATCCATTCCGTTCAGCTGCTCTTCCAGGTCCTTTGCTGCCTCTGACAGAATTACAATGTCATCAGCGAACCTCAAAGTTTTTATTTCTTCTCCATGGATTTTAATTCCTACTCCGAATTTTTCTTGTGTTTCCTTTACTGCTTGCTCAATATACAGATTGAATAACATCAGGGATAAGCTACAACCCTGTCTCACTCCCTTCCCAACCACTGCTTCCCTTTCATGCCCCTCGACTCTTACACCTGCCATCTGGTTTCTGTACAAATTGTAAATAGCCTTTCGCTCCCTGAATTTTACCCCTGCCACCTTCAGAATTTGAAAGAGAGTATTCCAGTCAACATTGTCAAAAGCTTTCTCTAAGTCTACAAATGTTAGATACGTAGGTTTGCCTTTCCTTAATCTGTTTTCTAAGGTAAGTCCGAGTATTCTACCTAATTACGTTTAGCTGTCTACACACAATCATTGTGCTAACTGGACTGCTGATAGCGCTTTGAAACTCACGAGTTATTCTGTCCGCTGATTTCGAGCGATGTTTACAACAGCCCTCTGCGATGTTCGATGGTCCCTGACTGTTAGTACGTTAAGTGTGCCGGGTCTTTGTTAGCTGTAGTTGTAGCTGCTCGTTTCCATTTCAAAGTCACGTTACTAGCAGCCGACTTGGGCAACTTTGGAAGTGCTGAAATGTCTCCCGTGGATTTGTTACTGAGACGACATCTAACGGCTAGTCCAAGTTGCAAGTCACTGAGCTCTCCTGGAGATAGACCCAATCTGCTGTTACTGTTTCTCTACTGACAACGCGGTGCTCTCCGCCCCGTCTTATAGTAGGTCAGCCTCCCGTGGCATCTTGTAGTTAACCGAAAAAATGGCTCTGAGCACTATGGGACCTAACATCGGAGATTATCAGTCCCCTAGAACTTAGAACTACTTAAACCTAACTAACCTAAGGACATCACACACATCCATGCCCGAGGCAGGATTCGAACCTGAGACCGTAGCAGCAGCGCGGCTCTGAACTGAAGCGCCTAGAACCACTCGGCCACATCGCCCGGCTATAGTTAACGGCGCATTACATAGTGGTGTCCCGATGCTTTTATCCAGGTAGCGTACTTTTACCGTAGAACATCCTCTGCATCTCGAATCTCAACCACAACGCATTATTACTAGGAGCCTCCATCACATCCTGCTCGTAACAAACAGAATATACATCACATAAACATCATCGTCTCATGAACATCACTTATTAGGGAACCCTCAACAATTTTTTCTATTGAAATTATATTTTTTAATGGACAAATATTGAATGAAGACGGGCATTCGGCAGCTGACAGTCCAGCCCCTTCCCCTGCCCCAAGTAGCGGAAACGTAAATACCAGATAAATTTATAAAAAAGTATCAATGCGTGCACACACAGAATTTTACAATTAGCCCGTATATATCTGGGCCTTAAATTTCGCGAAATGTGTTTACTTCAAAGAAAGTAAGATTCTGTTTGACGATTTTGGATCCAACATCGTCAGAATTTTGACAGCAAACCTCTGCGTGTGGCACTTCGTCTGCCACTGGAGTTCGTGAGAACCTCTGTGACACTCTGGCACGTACTAAATGAAACTGTGACGAAACGCGGTACACCTGTCTTCCTACAACTAATTTAACGTGACTGTGTACTATAGAATGCTCCGTATCTGTATTTCTCGAGCTTTTATGGTTGTCACAGTTTCTACTGATGGATCACCAATTCTGTAATCGAACAATAATCGAACTTTCACTGTTGTTCCAGAAAGATGTAGTACATAAATCACTGAAGGACGAGTTTATGAAGGATACTTCAACATGATCTGATGATGGAACTAGCGTGAACAAAGAATTATTTATGAACGGGTTGAAGCGTGATTTATTTTCAAAGAATATTCTTAAGAATTTATTTTATTTACTAGCGATTCATCAGGAACATTAACACATTTAATCACACTATGTAAGCATAGAAGTAGTTGCCAGGGACTAACTGATGAAATCATAACAAAATTCCTTTTAACAAATGGGAATTTTATTCACTTTAATAGTGCCTGAAAGCATTTTCTTAAAAGAAGCAGATTTAAAATTATAATCAGAAAGGTTCCTCTAAATATCAAAGTCACAATTTATTCAGAGGCAGAAAGAAACAAGTTTTGACTGTATGAGCTTTCGGGCAGAGAACCTTGCCGCTCCCTTTTGACACGGCCGTAGTTACGACCGCTCACAACAGCCTCTGAAAGACTACACTGGTGCAAATCTGCAGCACACCAGATAACTTTAAACCAAGAGTTTTAACAATTTACACAAGTACTCAAAGTATGCACCCCCCGTAGGACGGGTGGAAATGGTACAAAACACTAACGATTAAAATATTAACTTTGCCACTGAAGACGCAACTTTTTTTTTATCTTCTAAGAAAAGTCTTACGGTGAAAGGGTGGCTACTTTACATACTAAAATGATCATTTAAAGCCCATGAAATGAAATCTCATATAAAATTCTACAAGGTTGGCCAAACAATAGTTAAGATGCTCTACAGTACATAGATATCACCTCTCAAGATCATAGGCAATAATATCAAAGTTTTCAAAGATCAAAACATATTTCAGGTATTACGCCGTTACACTTCAAGCAATAAATTCGTTAACACACTAAATCCGACAAACATCACAGAGGCAGCTACTAACGTACGGTAGATTGATAGGGAGATTACCGAACAATCCGAACCGCAGGTTGCTCTAACCCGCCCCTACTCCACAAGGGAATAACGGACTACCCAATTTATAAACAACCACCTTCCAGCGGATGGCAAACGGAGAAGAATGATGGGACGACCCCAAGCAAAACGGCTGGTGACCTCACCAAGAAATCAAGTAGAATTTAACAATAGTAAATCAAACAACATATCACCAATCACTTAACTTCTAATAAACTGCGATTTCTCCAGAACCGTCTCCAGAACCGTCCGCTGCCAGCCGCTTCAACGGACGCACGAAGGCGCGCCGATCTCCCGTCTCACGGCGTCGCAGCTCGCACCGGCCAGACTGATGTCGTGGGTTGACTCCTGTTGCTTTCGTGTCGACCGCGAAGTGACTACCCCTCTCTATACGCCGCGGCCCACGACTCACGTGGCGACCTCACATGCGCCGACGCTCAAGACGGAGAAGTCATCTTGTGTCTCAGTGCGCGACCGACCAACAGATCGATCCAACCGCCAATGACCATTGCCTGAGCAAACTCGAGCAGAGTGGCAGCCTAACGCGCAAAATCTAAGCCCCGACCGGGCAACCACTCGCTGAGTTCTCTTACTGGCGGATTGGAAAGACTCTCATTTTGCCAGTTTAAAGGTTGATCCGAACGACAGACATACTAGCACTCCGAACGACAGACAGACACTAATTGCCTAAAAAATGCGGACGAGAGACAGACTAGCAAGCTGGGGACGAGAGACTGATCCAGACCGACCCACAGGCGAGCTCATAGCGCCCCTTAAATGCCCGTGAACAGGCAACCTTTCCCCTTTCCCACCAGAGGGAGACACCAAAGCTGCGATTGCCACAGCGGCGCCACCGCCAGAAACGGAGGGCGACTGCTTCACACTATGTGCTGCGGCGCGCTCTTCAAAACAGCAATTTTTACCACGGGTCACAGGCCTTCATGGTTGAAATATGACGCATTTTGAACAACATAGTAACCCTATGAAGAATACTACACAAAAATTATTTGGACGAGGGTTTTGTAAGCGATATCTTCCGTTTTAGAATGATAGAATTCTTGCAATATGTTGAAACTGTCTGCACGACACTTTGAAGTATACGTCGTTCCACCTTATTCAGTCTGAACACATATTCCTAGATATTTTACATATGCGTCTGATTCCAGTAATTGACAAGCGATCGCTTTGACAAATTAAAAGAGTTATTTTCTTCTAGTTACGACTATAAAATTAGATTTACGTTTACAGTCAGCTGCCAATCTTTACATTAGGTATTA
Organism: Schistocerca piceifrons; assembly: GCF_021461385.2. Classification (NCBI taxonomy): domain Eukaryota; kingdom Metazoa; phylum Arthropoda; class Insecta; order Orthoptera; family Acrididae; genus Schistocerca; species Schistocerca piceifrons. Next base: position 563,140,259 of record NC_060141.1, read on the forward strand.
ATCTCTTTGTATCTTGCTACAATTTCCAAATGATGTCATCCCTCTGTACACAACTGCTCGATTTGCCAACCGCCATGGCAAGCAATAGACGAAGCTGTTACCGAAGGTATTGACTGGATATTTTTCAACTACAGGGTTATTACAAATGATTGAAGCGATTTCACAGCTCTACAATAACTTTATTATTTGAGATATTTTCACAATGCTTTGCACACACATACAAAAACTCAAAAAGTTTTTTTAGGCATTCACAAATGTTCGATATCTGCCCCTTTAGTGATTCGGCAGACATCAAGCCGATAATCAAGTTCCTCCCACACTCGGCGCAGCATGTCCCCATCAATGAGTTCGAAAACATCGTTGATGCGAGCTCGCAGTTCTGGCACGTTTCTTGGTAGAGGGGGTTTAAACACTGAATCTTTCACATAACCCCATAGAAAGAAATCACATGGGGTTAAGTCGGGAGAGCGTGGAGGCCATGACATGAATTGTTGATCATGATCTCCACCACGACCGATCCATCGGTTTTCCAATCTCCTGTTTAAGAAATGCTCCTGCTTTAGCCTTTTCCGTAAGATTTTCCAAACCGTCGGCTGTGGTACGTTTAGCTCCCTGCTTGCTTCATTCGTCGACTTCCGCGGCTACGCGTGAAACTTGCCCGCACGCGTTCAATCGTTTCTTCGCTCACTGCAGGCCGACCCGTTGATTTCCCCTTACAGAGGCATCCAGAAGCTTTAAACTGCGCATACCATCGCCGAATGGAGTTAGCAGTTGGTGGATCTTTGTTGAACTTCGTCTTGAAGTGTCGTTGCACTGTTATGACTGACTGATGTGAGTGCATTTCAAGCACGACATCCGTTTTCTCGGCTCCTGTCGCCATTTTGTCTCACTGCGCTCTCGAGCGCTCTGGCAGCAGAAACCTGAAGTGCGGCTTCAGCCGAACAAAACTTTATGAGTTTTTCTACGTATCTGCAGTGTGTCGTGACCATATGTCAATGAATGGAGCTACAGTGAATTTATGAAATCGCTTCAATCATTTGTAATAGCCCTGTATATGCTACAATCAAGTTAGTGGGTTACTCACGGATACTTGATATCTGAAAACTGAGCTTAGGTCAGAGCTAGAATCTCTACACAGCACACCTGCCCGACTTGACCTGCCGGAAACTGCAATATGCTATAGATGACATTCCACTTTCATATCAGAGTGAGGTTTTTGAATGTCAAGAATACCTAAGAACGAATTAATGAATATTTTGAGACAGGGATACTTATGTCTAATGTTTCTAAAACAGAAGTAAATTTATTCCAACTTCCTAATCGTCTAACATCAGCAAAAATCAGATTACGGTGTAGGCCTCTCGCCATAACCATAAGCCAAAATTCCTTGGTGTCGTATTAGACAGAACGCTGATATACCATGGACACTTTTCCAGCACAGTAAAGAAGGTACACTATGTGAACAAAAGTATCCGGACACCCACAAAAACATACGTTTTCCATCTTAGGTGCAATGTGCTGCCACCTACTGGCACGCACTCCATATCAGCGACCTCAGTAGTCATCAGGCATCGTGAGAGAGCAGAATGGGGCGCTTCGCGGAACTTCTTGGGTGTCACTTGTGTCATACGTCTGCACGCGAGATTTCCACACGCCTAAACATCCATAGGTCCACTGTTTCCGATGTGATAGTGAAGTGAAAACGTGAAGGGACACGTACACCACAAAAGCGTACCTCGTCTGTTTACTGACAGAGACCGCCGACAGTTGAAGAGGGTCGTAATGTGTAACAGGCAGACATCTATGCAGACCATCACACAGGAATTCCAAACTGCATCAGGACCCACTGCAAGTACTATGACAGTTAGGCGGGAGGTGAGAAAACTTCATGGTCGAGCTGCTGTTCATACGCCACACATCACGATGCCAAACGACGCCGCTTTTGGTGTAAGGGGCGTAAACGTTGGGCGAGTGAACGGTCGAAAAACTTTCTGTGAAGTGAAGAATCACGGTACACAATGTGTGTAGTGCCAACAGTACAATTCGGAGGCAGTGGTGTTATGGCGTGGTTGTGTTTTTCATCAAGGGGGCTTGCACCCCATTTTGTTTTGCGTGGCACTATCACAACACAGACCTACATTTATGTTTTAAGTTTCTTCTTGCTTCCCACTGTTGAAGACTAATTCGGGGATGGCGACTGCATCTTTCAGCACGATCGAGCACCTGTTGGTAATGCACGGCCTGTGACGGAGTGGTTACACGACATTAACATCCCTGTAACGGGCTGGCCTGCACAGAGTCCTGACCTGAATCCTACATAACACCTTTGGGATGTTTCGGAACGCCTACTTCGTGCCAGATCTCACCGACCGGCATGCATACCTCTCCTCAGTACAGCACTCAGTGAAGGAAATTTGCCATTCCCCAAGAAACCATCCAGCACCTGATTGGACGTATACCTGCGAGAGTGAAAGCTGTCATCGAGGCTAAGGGTGGGCCAACAACATATTGAATTCCAGCATTACCGATGGAGGGCGCCACGAACTTGTAAGTAATTTTCAGCCATGTTTCCGGATACTTTTGGTCACATAGTGTATATGCACGAGTGAATATTGTCAGGTAAGTGGCAGGCAATACAGGAGCACAAATGCATCAGTTGTCAGCGGAGCATATCTTGCGACGGTGTACTGTACAGCTGAATACTGTGTGTCTGCCTGGCTCCGCAGCGGCCATGTAAAGAAAGTTCGCGTTCACCTGAATGAAGCTAAGAGAATCATTAGCAGCACAATCAGATCTACACCTACAATGCCGTCGAACATTTGACAAACTCACCTTCGTCGAAAGGCGGCTGTTTACAGCTTTTGCCAGCAAGTTTCTAAAATGTATACATGCATCTGCACAAATATTTACGCTCGCTGTCCAGGAAACGCCTCAAATTCAGAAAACCAGCATATGCAGATCGCGTCCAAATGCTATCCAAAGGGTTTAATCGGGAAACTGACTAGAAATGTGAGAGGCAGGTCACGAACACCCGGAATCACCTACTTATTGACAACCCAACTGTTAAAAGTTCCAGGCTTCCATCATCCTAGAGAGTTTAATCTAAAGCTTAACAGATTCCGGAGTGGAAAACGTATGCGCAAATACAACAGGGAGCAGTGAAGCTTTTGTACTGACACTACGTGTGACTGTGGTGACATTCAGACAATGAGCTACATTGTAAAGTGCCCTAACAGTGGTTTCCCTGGTGATATCAAGAGTCTACATGAAGCATCCGACGAGGCGCTTCGTTGGGCTGAGTCTTCAGACATTCATGTGCAGTCTGGACCATTGAACGTTTCTACTGTGTAAACACTCGCACATTTGTATTTTCTGATTAAAGGTGTTCAACAGTTTTCTTCTTCTAGTTATTGTTCTTCTTCTTGTTCCATTACAATAAGCGTAAGCCTGTTCCGAAACCAAAGGAATTTGACAAAACTATTGTCTCCACCTCTTCTTTGGTCCTGCTACATCCCTTCTTCCAGTGTGTTTAACATAAAATGCTTGACAAACCAGGCGCTAAAGTGGCGTCATTTATGTGTAGTCATACCTTTGTTGGTTTTTTGCTTTTTATTGTATTTCATTATTATTCTCTTGTACTGCCTGATCTCTCCCGTCATTGTTGTTTTCATCTCTAGTTGCTCTAGTCTTTACTTCGCACCGTCTCTTAAAGTTAACCCAAGTAATGAACTCAAATACGCCATCTCAGCTGATTCAGTGCTTAGTTCTTCGCCTTTTCCGCTATTATACGTAAAAGCAGGCTTCCACCACGTTGTGCAGTCTTAGTCTCAACTCTTCCCTTATAGTTCTTCCCTTCTTATTTCTGTACTGAGCATATCTTTCGCATGCTGTTCTGCGGCTATAAATTCCAAAACATGCATTGTAATGATAATCTACCATGGCTCCTGTATTTGTGTATCTTTTGTGTTTACTGTTATCTGTTTCGACCATGGCTGATTTTCATGTGCTACCCAAATATAACCAACCTATTGTAAGACAATCCTAAATTTTACGTACAATACCAATCTATTTTCATCAAAGATCAAAATTTAAAAAAAAAAACAAAAAAACATCTCTCACAGAGAGATCAAAAATTTAACGACCTTGTACAAATATGAGAAAACAACAGTGCATCCTATTTGTGAAATAGCATTTACGATCTTATTGCGCAAATAAAAAATTGTAGGAACAGCTTTACAATGCAAACTGATATGTATTTTGAACCAAGTCCGTATTTGTTTTGTATATTAATATATCTGTCCGCAGATATTTCAACAAATTATAGAAGAATAGGTTTACTAAATGCAGGATATAAAAATTATAGGAAAATTCTTAATTAAAGATTACAAATTATCGCTGATGGAATAATTTCAAAAGAACAATCTGGCTTCAGAAAGGGACATTCTTGTAATGTTAATACATTTATAAAAGGACAGATTAAAAAATGTCGGAAATTTAGCATAGAAACGCGTTTAGCATTTACTGATCATGAGAAAGCTTTCGTTAAGGTAAGAAGACCTCAATTGTTGAAAATATAGGAAATAAAAGGTTCTCCTAAACATCTTATTAATAACATAAAGAGTCCGAATGTAAATACAAAAGTAGGAAGTTCAGATCCGAAAACGTCATACGAAATTTTAACAAATGAAAGTGTTCGACAAGGGTGCAGTCTATCACCTACTCCATTTAATTTATATACTGAAAACCTAGTTATAAAGCGGAAAAATGAAATACAGTTAGAAATTAAAATATGATCTAGCATACCTCTAAGTATTCTGTTATAGGCTGATGAGCACATAATTATAAAGGAAACAGAAGATATATATATATATATATATATATATATATATATATGAGCCAACACCCGATACATTGCAACTCAAGTTTATCTGCTAATAAGACAAGGATTTTGGCTTTCATTGGAAAAAACCCAGTGAGATCGAAAACAATAATAAATGAGGACATTTTAGAACGAGTATCCCACTTCAGTTATCAATGTGCATGTGATATTAGTTTTAACTATGACAAAGACATAGAGAAGGAGTTTAATGAACATTACTCTATTTGTGGAACAATTGGAAGAGCTTCGGGAAGAAAAACAGGGAATGAAACACAAAAGTAATTCTATAAATTTTCTCTTATATGGTTCCCAAAGAGACGGAGTAAAAAAAAATATAAAAAGATCCTTATACGGGAGCAGAGAAGCGATTCATGACATATGTCAGGGACTGTAATAAAATGGATAAAATAAGGAATGAAACAATACGACCAGATTTAAAAATCTTTTCAGTTAATGACAAGACAGAAGAGAACAGAATGAAATGGAAAGGTCATGATAGAACCACAGAAAACAGGCTGACAAAAAAGGCAATGAATTATAGGCTGACTGAAAAGGGAGAACTAGGTAGACCTCGCAAGAGATGGATGGGCGATAGAAACCGGAACTGGTGAGTACAACACCTAATCCTTGGAAGAAGATGATAGGGACTGATGAGAGACCACACCCTTGTTTTCAAATCTGGTTTACGGCCAATAACAATTTTGTTGTTCTAATTGACGCACACGATACTAACAACGTAGACACGTCAAGTTAATAAAGAGGCTTTGTAAAGCTGTGCAATTTGTAAATACAGAAGGTCATCCAAAGCAATCATGCGAAAGACAAGAAAATGAGTCGGCCAACAGGACGCTGTGCTCTGAGGGGACCTGTTTGCGACCAGCGGCCGGCCTTGCAGCTGGCCTGTGCACTTGGCCAGACAGTGGCGGTAGCAGCAGCAGAGGCCACGCCCAGACAACTCGCACGGGTCCAGTGGAGAGCAGCAGCTTCTGGGAGCCGGGACGCCTTGTCCCGGTTACCCATCATGCCGCGGGCGCACGGAGCGACCTTGCCGCCGCCTTGGGCCACTTCTGCCGCCCCGCCTCCACTGTTTGCCGTCAGGGCACGCGGCGTGCCCCGCGACTGACATCGGTGCCGCTGCTGCTGCGAAACTGTCAGGCTCCCTCCCGTACTGTAACTCCCACGCACGTCCTCTTGTGGTGTGCGTACTGTAAGACCTTCGGTACACACACGATCAGATTATCTGACTTGTCGCCCTAACGAAGTAGGCGAGTGTCAGCGTTATGTCTCGTGGTCTTATCGTGGCGTGTTTATCTCCTGCTGTTAAGTCAGACGATAGAAATGCCACTTGCACGTTTAGAGTAGCAGATTGACGGTGACCAACTTTAAACAGAACTTGATTAATTTTCACACACATTTATTAAAATAATAAAAAATCATAGACATTACGTAACTTCATTCTGGATGCTGTTTACAATTGACAATCTGAAGTTCCTTTGGTCTTGGTACGTTAATTTTATTCTCACATATCTCTGATACTTGACAAAGTGTCTATTCACTTATCTTCATGGCTATGTACAGGAATAAAGTAATCTTATTAGGTGCAGACTGAAACTCGACTATAGACTGGTACAGACTAATGCAGACTCGTACAGACTGGTGCAGACAAATGCAGATTGACTAATTGGAGGTCTGTACACTCGTTATAGCACCTCGTGCGTTGAGGTATCACTGCACGAGTGTGATCCGCGAGGAGAAAAGATTCTACGTTAGAAGCAATCTCATTGGCTGCGTTACATATTAATACGCGGATCGGCGGAAGCAGAATATGGTCCGTTTCTAAGGCAGCGCCATCTCACAGTGTGGAGACGGATGAGCGCTGCGCCTGCGCTGTTGTGCTTAGCGGGGCGCGCTCTAGTGGGAAAGTTGTGTATGCACTGACTACTCGGAACCATGTACACAACACCTCTGAACTGCGCACACCAGCGAGTCCTCTTCCAAAAAAAACCGAAGTTCATTAGCACAACTTGCCGACGTTTGGTCATTGTTCCCTTCATAGTAATTCGCCCCTCTATCCGACGCGCCTGTCCCTGTAAGTTCTCCATTTCGCCATGCAGTCCTCGAAAGAATCTTGTAGAAAGTCCTACAGCGTCCGCGAAGATTTCACTCTAATGTCATCGATGACGCGCAAACGATATTGTTCTTAGGATAAAAAAAAGACCACTATAATCAGCATTGGCGGCCGAAGACCTCCGGCATAAGAAGTCTGCCTCATTCTGCCAACGGCCTTGGCAAAGAGGGTGGAGGAGCGGATAGAGGTTCAGGGCACTCTCTTGTCCTATGGGTGGGAAATTGCCCCTAAAGGCGGAAGAATCAGCAATGTTCAACGACATGAGGATGCAGAAAGCAATGGAAACCACTGCATTAAAGACACGTAACGTGTATCCACAGGACATGTGGCCTGTAATTGAAGAAGTGTCACGATGATCTCTCCATTGGCAAAAGATTCCGGAATAGTCCCCCATTCGGATCTCCGGGAGGGGACTGCCAAGGGGAAGGTTACCATGAGAAAAAGATTGAATCTTCAACGAAAGGATAACGTTCTACGAGTCGGGGCGTGGAATGTCAGAAGCTTGAACGTGGTAGGGAAACTAGAAAATCTGAAAAGGGAAATGCAAAGGCTCAATCTAGATATAGTAGGGGTCAGTGAAGTGAAGTGGAAGGAAGACAAGGATTTCTGGTCAGATGAGTATCGGGTAATATCAACAGCAGCAGAAAATGGTATAACAGGTGTAGGATTCGTTATGAATAGGAAGATAGGGCAGACGGTGTGTTACTGTGAACAGTTCAGTGACCGAGTTGTTCTAATCACAATCGACAGCAGACCAACACCGACAACGATAGTTCAGGTATACATGCCGGCGCCGCAAGCTGAAGATGAACAGATAGAGAAAGTGTATGAGGATGTTGAAAGGGTAATGCAGTATGTAAAGGGGGACGAAAATCTAATAGTCATGGGCGACTGGAATGCAGTTGTAGGGGAAGGAGTAGAAGAAAAGGTTACAGGAGAATATGGGCTTGGGACAAGGAATGAAAGAGGAGAAAGATTAATTGAGTTCTGTAATAAGTTTCAGCTAGTAATAGCGAATACCCTGTTCAAGAATCACAAGAGGAGGAGGTATACTTGGAAAAGGCCGGGAGATACGGGAAGATTTCAATTAGATTACATCATGGTCAGACAGAGATTCCGAAATCAGATACTGGATTGTAAGGCGTACCCAGGAGCAGATATAGACTCAGATCACAATATAGTAGTGATGAAGAGTAGGCTGAAGTTCAAGACATTAGTTAGGAAGAATCAATACGGAAAGAAGTGGGATACAGAAGTACTAAGGAATGACGAGATACATTTGAAGTTCTCCAACGCTATACATACAGCAATAAGGAATAGCGCAGTTGCCAGTACAGTTGAAGAGGAATGGACATCTCTAAAAAGGGCCATCACAGAAGTTGGGAAGGAAAACATAGGTACAAAGAAGGAGCTGCAAAGAAACCATGGGTGACAGAAGATATACTTCAGTTGATTGATGAAAGGAGGAAGTACAAACACGTTCCGGGAAAATCAGGAATGCAGAAATACAAGTCGCTGAGGAATGAAATAAATAGGAAGTGCAGGGAAGCTAAGACGAAATGGCTGCAGGAAAAATGTGAAGACATCGAAAAAGATATGATTGTCGGAAGGACAGACTCGGCATACAGGAAAGTCAAAACAACCTTTGGTGGCATTAAAAGCAACGGTGGTAACATTAAGAGTGCAACGGGAATTCCACTGCTAAATGCAGAGGAGAGAGCAGATAGGTGGAAAGAATACATTGAAAGCCTCTATGAGGGTGAAGATTTGTCTGCTGTGATAGAAGAAGAAACAGGAGTCGATTTAGAAGAGATAGGGGATCCAGTATTAGAATCGGAATTTAAAAGAGCTTTGGAGGACTTGCGGTCAAATAAGGCAGAAGGAATAGATAACATTCCATCAGAATTTCTGAAATCATTGGGGGAAATGGCAACAAAACGACTATTCACGTTGGTGTGTAGAATATACGAGTCTGGCGATATACCATCTGACTTTCGGAAAAGCATCATCCACACAATTCCGAAGACGGCAAGAGCTGACAAGTGCGAGAATTATCGCACAATCAGTTTAACAGCTCATGCATCGAAGCTGCTTACAAGAATAATATACAGAAGAATGGAAAAGAAAATTGAGAATGCGCTAGGTGACGATCAGTTTGGCTTTAGGAAACGTAAAGGGACGAGAGAGGCAATTCTGACGTTACGGCTAATAATGGAAGCAAGGCTAAAGAAAAATCAAGACACTTTCATAGGATTTGTCGACCTGGAAAAAGCGTTCGACAATATAAAATGGTGCAAGCTGTTCGAGATTCTGAAAAAAGTAGGGGTAAGCTATAGGGAGAGACGGGTTATATACAATATGTACAACAACCAAGAGGGAATAATAAGAGTGGACGATCAAGAACGAAGTGCTCGTATTAAGAAGGGTGTAAGACAAGGCTGTAGCCTTCCGCCCCTACTCTTCAATCTGTACATCGAGGAACCAATGATGGAAATAAAAGAAAGGTTCAGGAGTGGAATTAAAATACAAGGTGAAAGGATATCAATGATACGATTCGCTGATGACATTGCTATCCTGAGTGAGAGTGAAGAAGAATTAAATGATCTGCTGAACGGAATGAACAGTCTAATGAGTACACAGTATGATTTGAGAGTAAATCGGAGAAAGACGAAGGTAATGAGAAGTAGTAGAAATGAGAACAGCGAGAAACTTAACATCAGGATTGATGGTCACGAAGTCAATGAAGTTAAGGAATTCTGCTACCTAGGCAGTAAAATAACCAATGACAGACGGAGCAAGGAGGACATCAAAAGCAGACTCGCTATGGCAAAAAAGGCATTTCTGGCCAAGAGAAGTCTACTAATATCAAATACCGGCCTTAATTTGAGGAAGAAATTTCTGAGGATGTACATCTGGAGTACAGCATTGTATGGTAGTGAAACATGGACTGTGGGAAAACCGGAACAGAAGAGAATCGAAGCATTTGAGATGTGGTGCTATAGACCAATGTTGAAAATTAGGTGGACTGATAAAGTAAGGAATGAGGTTCTACGCAGAATTGGAGAGGAAAGAAATATGTGGAAAACACTGATAAGGAGAAGGGACAGGATGATAGGACATCTGCTAAGACATGAGGGAATGACTTCCATGGTACTAGAGGGAGCTGTAGAGGGCAAAAACTGTAGAGGTAGACAGAGATTGGAATACGTCGAGCAAATAATTGAGGACGTAGGTTGCAAGTGCTACTCTGAGATGAAGAGGTTAGCACAGCAAAGGAATTCGTGGCGGGCCGCATCAAACCAGTCAGTAGACTGATGACCAAAAAAAAAAAAAAGACGATGTTTCATGAATGACTTATCTGAATGCGATGAAACTTGGTAGATGCGATGTACCGGGTGATCAAAAAGTCAGTATAAATTTGAAAACTTAATAAACCACGGAATAATGTAGATAGAGAGGTAAAAATTGACACACATGCCTGGAATGACATGGGGTTTTATTATAACAAAAAAAAAAAAGTTCACAAAATGTCCGACAGCAAAACGTCAGTGACTGCGCGTGACAATCGTGTATAAAAGGAGCTGTAATGAGAGAATCTCCCCCTCCTACTGCCCCTCCATCTCTTGTGCCTCCTTTCAGTGTCTCTGCGCTCCCTCCTACCCTGTCTTCCCTCTTCCTCTCCCGCCTCACGTGCCTCCTGCCTCTTCGTGAACTCACGGTTGCCCCCCCTCTCTTCATTCCACCGCTTCCCCTGCTGCCCCTTGCTCTCCCCTCCTTTTCCATACTCTCTGCCCTTTCCCTCGGCAGGTCCCGCCTGGCAGTTTTATTCTTCGTCATGTGTGCTCCAAGTGGGTTTTAAGTGTGTTGTTCCGGAGTGTTTTTACTACTGTGGCCGACTTTTAACCCGTACATGTCCATTCAGTGTCTTCTCTGAGTTTTGAAGAATCGCCAACTGTGTTTTTTAAGTTTCTGGTGACCTTTCTTTAACTGTCCTCCATGAACGTCTCCGTGTTAGTCTATTTTTTACCTCCATTTTCTCCCATTATTCTGTTTTAAGTTCCCCTTTATCGCCTTATGTATGTAACATTTTATTCTTATTTTAAGTTGTCATGTCACTCGCCTGAAGAGTGGCGGATTGTGCCACTGACAGCCCTCTCCTGCCCATATGGGTCAGAGGAATGAAATCACAATAAAGAGAGAGAAAAAAAGAGAGTGAGAGAATCAGATGTGCCAGCAGTCGCAGCATGTTGACGTTACCTGAAAAGGCGCTTTTAGTGAAGCTGTATTATCAGAATGGGGAATGTGCTAGTTCAGCGTTATGATCCTATCGCCATAGGGAGGGAATTCAAACTGGTAAAGGTCCGTTGACAAATGCAGCTGTGGCGAGAATGATTTCGAAGTTCGAAGCCACGGGCTGTTTAGACGATAGACCCTGTAGTGGCCGACCGAGCACAAGGCGTAATGCTGCTGAGACAGTTCAGGAAGAAACGGAGACTGTTCGTCTATGCACGGGGAAGTCAGCGCTCGTGCAGTCGCATTTCGCACCGGCATTCCATACACTACTGTTTGGTTGGCACTATCTGTACAAAATCCATCGGCATCATGAACTGTTACCTGGCGATTTAGTGAAGCGGAGGGCATTTGCCGTGCGAGCGTTTCAAGAGATGGCGGAAGATGACGATTGGTTGAGTAACGTGTTGTGGACCGACGAAGCTCATTTCACGCTCCGAGGGTCTGTCAACGCCCACAACTGCAGAATTTGGGCTACCGAAAATCCTAGAACTGTCGTGGAAACTCCATTGCCCGACGAGAAACTCAAGGTACGGTTTGGATTTACCACATTTACCGTTATCAGGCCTTTTTTCTTCGAGGAAATGCGTGATTATGGTTTTGTAACTGCTACCGTGACGGATGAGAGGTACGCCGACATGTTACAGAATCGCATCATCCCCAACCCGGCTGATAAACACCTGCTGGAACGTACGATGTTTATGCAGGATGGCGCTCCACCCCATATTGCTAGACGCATGAAAGATCTCTTGCGCGCGTCGTTTGGTGATGATCGTGTGCTCAACCGCCCCTTTCGTCGTGCTTGGCCTCCCAGGTCCCCAGACGTCAGTCCGTGCGATTATTGACTTTGGGGTTAGCTGGAGTCGCAAGTGTATCGTGATCGACCGACATCTCTAGGGATGCTGAAAGGCAACATCCGACGCCAATGCCTCACCATAACTCCGGACATGCTTTACAGTGCTGTTCACAACATTATTCCTCAACTACAGCTATTGTTGAGAAATGATGGTGGACTTATTGAGCATTTCCTGTAAAGAACATCATCTTTGCTTTGTCTTACTTTGTTATGCTAATTATTGCTATTCTGATCAGATGAAGCGCCATCTGTCGGACATTTTTTGAACTTTTGTATTTTTTTAGTTCTAATAAAACCTCATGTCATTCCAAGCACGTGTGTCAATTTGTACCTCTCTATCTACATTATTCCGTGATTTATTCAGTTTTCAAATTTATACTGACTTTTTGATCACCCAGTACATGTACACACAAACAAATAATCACAATTTCAGAACAAATTGGATGACTTATTCAAGAGTAAGAGCTTCACAAAAAAGCAGATCAGTAACGCTTTGGTCCACTTCTGGCCCTCACCTTGTTTGGCTTGGCATACAGGTACTGGACGCCCTCCTGAGGCATATCGTGCCAAATTCTGTCCAGTTGGCCCGTCAGATCTTTATTATCTCGAGATGGCTGGAGGGCCCTGCCCATAATGATCCAAAGATTCTAAGGTGGGGAGAGATATGGCGACCTTGTTAGTCAAGGTAGGGTTTGGCAAGCACGAAGAAGGCAAGGAGTGGAAACTCTAGCCATTTGCGGACATTTATTACCTTCCTGAAATATAACCCAAGATGGTTTGCCGTAAAGGGCAACGAAAAGGGTGTAGAATATCGTCGACGTAATGCTGTGCGGTAAAGGTTGACAACCAAAGGCGTCATCCTTCGAAATGATGTCGCAGCCCTCACCATCACTCATGGTTGTCGGGCCATATGACGGGCGTCAATAAGGTTGTTATGCCGCCACTGTCCGGGGTATTTCCAAATACGTCTTCGTTGCTCATCGGGGCTCATTTCGAAGCGGAACTCATCAATGAAGATAATTCTACACCAGTTACACAGATTCCAGGTCGGAGACTTGTCTGGAAACGCCTCGGACATCGCTGGCAGTGACTGTCGTCCACCATACTGTCTGACAACTACGAGCGACGGTTTGTGGTGCCATTTCTTTTCACAGCAGGACCCCTTTGCTCGGCGTCCACAGCAACCCTACAGCACGATATTCTACGCCCTTTCTGCTGCAGTTCATGACAAGCCATCCTGGGCTTAGATTAAACTAAACTCCTCCCGGACAGGCCATGAAGGCCTAAAGGTACCGACTGGTTGCCGTGTCATCCTCAGCCCACAGGCATCACTGGATGCGGATACGGGGGGACATGTGGTCTGCACACTGCTCTCCTAGCCATAGGTCAGTTTCCGAGACCGGAGCCGCTATTTCTCAATCAAGTAGCTCCTCAGTTCGCCTCACAAGGGCTAAGCGCACCCCGCTTTCCAACAGCGCTCGGCAGACCGGATGGTCACCCATCCAAGTGCTAGCCCAGCCCGACAGCGCTTAACTTCAGTGATCTGACGGGAACCGGTGTAACCACTGCAGCAAGGCCGTTGGCCCTGGGCTTACATTTCAAGTAGATAATGCCCGCCCGCACACTCGAAGAGTGAAGGCCGCGGCAGGGTTCATCCCAGAGTAGCACTTACAACCTACGTCCTCAATTATTTGCTGGATGTATTCCAATGTCCGTCTTCTTTACAGTTTTTACCCTCTACAGCTCCCTCTAGTACCATGGAAGTTATTCCCTGATTTCTCAACAGATGTCCTATCATCCTGTCCTTTCTCCTTGTCAATGTTTTCCACATATTCCTTTCCCCTCCTGTTCTGTGCAGAACCTCCTTATCCCTCACTTCATCAGTCCACCTACTTTTCAGTATTCGTCTATAGCACCACATCTCAAATGCTTCGATTCTCTCCTGTTCCGGTTTTCCTACAGTCCATGTTTCACTACTATATAATGCTGTGCTTCAAACGTACATTCTCAGAAACTTCTTCCTCAAACTGAAACGTATGTTTGATACTAGTGGAATTCTCTTGGCCATTAATGCCCTTTTTGTCATAGCTATTTTGCCTTTGATGTCCTCTTTACTAGGTCCATGATGGGTTATTTTGCTGCCTAGATAGTAGAGTTCCTTAACTTCATCTACTTCGTGTTACTGTGAACAGTTCAGTGATAGAGTTGTTCTTATCAGAATAGACAGCAAACCAACACCGACACGGTAGTTGAGGTATACATGCGGACTTCGCATGTATATCTAGCTCTCCTACTGCATTCAAGCTTCTGACATTTCACGCCCCGACTCGTAGAATGTTATCCTTTCGTTGATGATCCAACGCGCCAGATAGACAAAATTTGGTACCATGTACCTCAGGAGGACATCCAGCAACTATGGCAATTAATACCAAGCCGAATAACTGCTTGCTAGAGGTGGACCAGTGCGTTACTGATTTCCTCAACTCGTGAAGCTCGTTCTCCTGAATATATCACAAAAATTTTATGAAATTATCATTTGTTCGTGGGTACATGTACATCACATCTACTGTGTCGAAAAATAGTATCATCTATCTGTGTCACTTCGTAGTGTAGTATTCAGTAAAAGTAGATGGGCATGTCATAATAATGTGTAACATACTATTGCAAGTCCCGTTGTAGTAATGTCTGGTTGACTGCTTGATCTTTCTTTATGCCAATAATAAGGAATATAGAATTCTAATGGCACCGAAAAAAAAATCTGTACCATTTGTTGTTGGATCGATACCGCCACGTTCGTTCGGACACGCTGTCCTTTGGCAGCGCACTGATATGATTGCACTTTCGTCTCAACGTACTAGTCGTAAACCGGCATTTGTCTACTGTGGCTCTCCTTTTTTGAAATGTTTCACAGTCGTCATCTTGTTCAAGGAGTAGGTTTAAAGTGTTCACTAGGTTCTAGGCGCTACAGTCTGGAACAGCGCGACCGCTACGGTCGCAGGTTCGAATCCTGGATCGGGCATGGATGTGTGTGATGTCCTTAGGTTAGTTAGGTTTAAGTAGTTCTAAGTTCTAGGCGACTGATGACCTCAGATGTTAAGTCCCATAGTGTTCAGGGCCATTTTTTTTTGTTCACTAGGTGTTCTTGCTTCTATTCAGTCACCAAACGGGGGAAGATGCTTTGTTGCAGTTTGACCCACGCCAGATTTTTCCGTTGACATTTGATTCAGAACAACGAAAATAAAAGCGGTTCCGTAATTCTTGCACGCAGCAGATTGGAGGCAAAAGAGGGATGCAGCCATACCATCGGTCAAGGATGCATTCGGTCTTGGGCGTTTGACAAGAGACTACCTATGTATTGCATAGCAGTCGCTTTCAAAAAGCGAATGAATATTTTCGAGAGATGCCAAGTCTAGGGTTTAGAAATTTTGCATTTTCCCTCGACACTCTGAAATATTTTTCGCGTTAGGTTCCACGGAATATAATTATGAACTCCTGAGTGTTGCTCCTAGGTGGAGAAATTTTATGGAGCGTTGCACTCGTTCAGGACTTGGGAAATGGTTCAAATGGCTCTGAGCGCTATGGGACTTAACATCTGTGGTCATCAGTCCCCTAGAACTTAGAACTACTTAAACCTAACTAACCTAAGGACATCACAAACATCCATGCCCGAGGTAGGATTAGAACCTGCGACCGTAGCGGTCTTGCGGCTCCAGACTGCAGCGCCTTTAACCGCACGGCCACTTCGGCCAGCAATTTTCGCGTGATTTCGTAGATATAGAATACTGTCCGCTGTCTGATAGGGCTGTACTGATTAAATGTTCCGTGGTGTAATAAGAGTGGTTCCAGTTTTAATTTATTTTACAACATAAACGTACCGTGAACTTGTGCAATGAACAGTTTTAGAAAGACTAGTCGACGCGACGACTGCGTCAGGCTAACAAATCATACGCTATGGAGTAAATAATTTTATTCCAGAAATTTTAAATACACTGTGTCGATAACAGTTAGATTTTCGCTGTACTTACAATGCCTACAATTAACCTGATTTCCAGTAGTAACTAAATGTATATTTGGCAAAGTACTGGTTTGTAGCCGCTCCTTGAAACATCACTCAATACATTGACTATTAAAAGATTGTCACACATTATTCTTTACCACAGTCTTTAGGGAGGAGGTACAGTCTGAATGACCTCTCTTAAATAGGGAAAACCATTTATTACATAGCCACCGACACAGAGCATCATCTACGAAAGGTTCAGAATTATTAAACCTTTATTAAATCTTTTCCTAACTTTCGTGCAAACTTCTCGCTCCCCGGAATACACAAATTGCAAAAATTGCCAGTGAGGTTACTTAGGTGGTACAGTGCTGCCAACGGCAAATCCGCTAGGTCCTGTTAAGGCGTTAAGTAGTAGCACTATTATTGAGTAAGAGCGTCTGGAACCTGTCTGCCAGAAGGAATCATCTAACCGTTGGTCTACGTAAACATTATTGCGGAGCACTTGGGTTCCTGTATGACTTGATGTCTTCTCCAACAGACATGCTTTTCTAGCGTTATAACTGCCTACGCCACGAGCAAAAAATTGTGCAACAGCTATTAAGGGTTGGATTGGGTGGTCTGGGGGAAGAGACCAAACAACGAGGTCATCGGTCTCATCGGATTAAGGAAGGACGGGGAAGGAAATCGGCCGTGCCCTTTCAAAGGAACCATCCCGGCATTTGCCTGGAGCTATTTTAGGGAAATCACGGAAAACTTAAATCAGGATGGCCGGACGCGGGATTGAACCGTCGTCCTCCCGAATGCGAGTCCAGTGTGCAAACCACTGCGCCACCTCGTTCGGTAACTATTAAAGGACTGTGGTGATGTATTTCATATGGAGGCAGGGTCATACACTTCGTGGCACGTAACCACGTTTCGTAGAATTCATGCAGCGACAGTCTGCTGAGTTTCGGACGCCAAACGTGAACTAAAAAAAATGGTTCAAATGGCTCTGAGCACTATGGGACTTAACAGCTGTTGTCATCAGTCCCCTAGAACTTAGAACTACTTAAACCTAACTAACCTAAGGTCA
Organism: Schistocerca piceifrons; assembly: GCF_021461385.2. Classification (NCBI taxonomy): domain Eukaryota; kingdom Metazoa; phylum Arthropoda; class Insecta; order Orthoptera; family Acrididae; genus Schistocerca; species Schistocerca piceifrons. Next base: position 563,157,484 of record NC_060141.1, read on the forward strand.
TCACACACATCCATGCCCGAGGCAGGATTCGAACCTGCGACCGTAGCAGTCGCGCGGTTCCGGACTGCGCGCCTAGAACCGCGAGACCACCGCGGCCGGATAAACGTGAACTAGTGCTTCATAAGTCGACTGTCCTTAATGTTCTGGTTAATCAGTAATACTCACTGTCCGGTCTCGACAACTATTACAAATATTCTTTTCTGCCCAGTTGCGCGTACACCACGTGATGCTCACTTAATTATGTCCAGATCACACTGGCAATAGTAAAAGCACCTGATTTAAAACGTGGGAAACTAGGGGCCCATTGCACAGAATACATTCTTGCCCTCCTCAGACTAAATGTGATGCTACTACACAGTTTCTTTCATACCCTGCCTCTCCGCTAACAACACTAGACTGCTGCAAAAACGACTATCAGTGTTAACAAGCTCTACACACTGTCGCAGACACTAATAAGAAATACACCTCTTCGCAGTGCAGGTGGCACGAAATTAGCATAACCCGTTCGCAAACGTTAGTTTCATCACCTACCTATTTATATACAAACGCCGGCCGCGGTGGTCTCGCGGTTAAGGCGCTCAGTCCGGAACCGCGCGACTGCTACGGTCGCAGGTTCGAATCCTGCCTCGGGCATGGATGTGTGTGATGTCCTTAGGTTAGTTAGGTTTAAGTAGTTCTAAGTTCTAGGGGACTGATGACCACAGATGTTAAGTCCCATAGTGCTCAGAGCCATTTGAACCATTTTTTTATATACAAACATCACACTCTCGACTAGTTATGAATCATCCTCCGTCTCTTCTTATCTTGCGCCACTCTTTTCATCTCAGCATACCTCCTACGCTGGACGTTCTCGATAATGTATGCTAAGCGTCGCAATAAGTTCTCTTCCACAATTCTTCCCGTCTACTGCCTGTGCTAGTGCCGGGTTCACAAATCTTGCGTTATAGAGTGAAAGTATCACAAATATCGCGCCTTTGGATAATGTAATACACAGGTCCTTTCTCATTGGTTTTCTATCTCTCATTTTATTTCATAGTCTCCCTGTAGCGTTAAGCTCCTTCTTCGCTGTCTTTGCCTTAACCAGCGTTAATAATTTTCTTGTTAGATACATTCCATTCCTTTACCACTGTCTCTTTCCTAGTATTTATGGGGTCCCCTGGTAAATTTAATTTACTTGTTAACTTTGTAGTCTGATAGCCTACTTTCGTCACCGTCGTCATTTGACCTAGGCCTAAGATGGATAATTTACACGCGCCGTCTATCTGTGCATCTTATGAAGTTCGTTTGTGTGTCATTGTATTTTATCCGTGTGTGCACCATATTTTCTGGGGACCAACCGAACCCAGCCTTCGCCTAAAAGACCGTGGGAAACCACCCAAAACCACACTCTGGCTGGTACACCAGACCAATGATAGCTGATCTGCGGCCCGATTCTGTCCGGGACTGGCTAACGTCCCATGTCAGAAGTTAGCACGCTGCACCAAGCCTTGAGCCATACAAAATGACCACTACTTTATTAGACTATCTACCTAAATTTTATATGATGAGCTAATCGTCAATACCTCGGTCATTTGGTGCGTTACCTCATTCTTTCGCAATCTCCTTGTTCTGTGTTTCCAAATTCAATCAACTATCGTAAGATCGACCGGATGGTTTGGGAGGTGAATCGGGTCAGATGTAGAAATGTCCTCCTGATCTACACATGCGATAAGGTAACGAAAGTGTTGGAAAGTAGATTATACAAACTGAAGGAGGAGGGGCAGAAAGGAATAAATTGGAAGAAACTAATGATATTAGCTGCATCTGGACTTCATGCGACGAGTGAACAAAAAAATGTTCTGTAACACGCCTCGAACTCGGGACTTCCTGTTTACTAGGCAGCCGCGTCAACCACGGCGCCACCCGGACACTATATTTATCGCCCGTGAACAATGTATCTCGACATGGTCCCAGGCTGACCGACATTGGACTACTGATGACGGGAAACATGTTGCCAGGTCGGACGAGCCTCGTTTCTAATTGTGTCGAGCGGATCGACTTGTACGGGTATACAGACAACCTCATGAATCCATGGGCACTGCAAGTGAGCAGGGGACTCTTCAAGCTGATGGAGGCTCTGTAATGGTGTGGGGCACGTACAGTTGGAGTGATATGGGACTCCTGATACGTCTAGATACAACTCTGACAGATGATGCGAACGTAAGCATCCTGTTTGATCACTTGCATCTATTAATGTCCATTGTGCATTCCGACGGACTTGGGCAATTCCAGCAGGACAATGCGACATTCCACATGTCCAGAATTGCTACAGAGTGGCTCCAAGAAAACTCTTCTGAGCTTAAACACTTCCGCTAGCCACAAAACTCTCCAGGCATGAACATTATTGAACATATCTGGGATGCCTTGCAACGTGCTGTTCGGAAGAGATCTCCATCCCCTCGCACTCTTAGGGATTTATGTACAGCCCTGCAGGATTCAAGGCGTCAATTCCCTCTAGCACTACTTCAGACATTCTTTATACATAGTACTTACCCTGTTCGCCGGACTTACGAGAAGATGCGCCTCATTTGAACAGAACAGTAATTTTGTAGTTATATGAATAACATGTAACTAGTGTTATTTCAGTTACTAAACTGTCGCAGGGATCCACTTGAAGGTTGCATAACTAGTGGCTCCCAGGTGCAACAAAAATTTGATTTTCAGTACCTCATGTAATTACTGACCGAATTCAACATGCTGGAGTAATCTACTTATTTATAGCTATAATCTTGTGTTGAAGGTTTAACGTAATAAGACAAGTACAACAATTCTAAACTGTGTTTTTGTCTTGAGACAGCATATCTCAAGGCGCGCAAATTACCCAGGCTATATTCATCATGTATTTGAGAATGACATAGTGACTCGCAAAAAATTTTATACTTAATTTCAAACCTCTTCAAAGCTTCTCTTGCTGACATCCTCCACGAAGTAATGAACGGAAAATAGTGTATCGCTTACTAAATGTTCGCTTTTCATACAGTAAAACTTCAGCATCAGGCATGACGTTTTAATTTACTGCTTCTTTACTACCAACTTCATTCGCAACAGTTTTTGCAGGCGACATCCACATAAACCGCAGAAGATGCCCGCGAAATTATATCATTGTACGACACATAGTTCAGGAGATACATTGTCATAAACAGAGAGATTTGCGAATCACTAGTGTTTCATGATTAGACGTCTGAAGCTGTTTTATATACGGGAGTTCTATTGTTTAAAAAATAGGGAGGGGGGTTACTGATGTTTTAGAATTTGTAGGCAAAAGTACATAGATCTCATCTATTTACTATTAAAATCTGCCCATACAGAATTACATGTTCTACTTAAACTTTAACAAAGTTTGACCCAATTCAGCCGACTGTACCCTACTCATCACTGGAAATTAAAACTCTATCGGTCTCCTATACTATATGAATAAAAATGTAAATGTTCGATTGTTCAAGATCGTGTATCTCCGAAAGTTCTTCACCGATTGCTTTTAAATTTTGTAACAACTGTGCGTGCTAATGCAGACGTTGCTTTCAGCACCTATTTCACTAGTATATGATACATAATATGTACAATGGTAACCTTTTGAGATTCTTTGTAACAACGTTTCTCGGAGATTGTGATTAGAAACATTAGAGTTGGGTTGGGTTGATTTGGGGAGGAGACCAGACTACGAGGTCATATCGGTCTCATCGGATTAGGGAAGGATGGGGAAGGAAACCATCCCGGCATTTGCCTGAAGCGATTTAATCACGTAAAACCTAAATCAGAATGGCCGGACGCGGGACTGAACCGTCGTCCTCCCGAATGCGAGTCCAGGAACATTAGAGTGTCTATATAAGTACAAACATAGATGCTCGTATCTTCAAAATCTAAGATCTTCGAAACTTCTTCGTGGATTGAAATTTTGACACATTGTTGAATTCTAATACGGGCGTCTGTTTTGGTACCTAATTCTTTTATATATATATATATATATATATATATGGAGAACATTGTTACCAAAAATCTCAAAATGTGCTTTCCCCATTCACTTCAAGTTTTTTATATTACTGTACTAAAAGTTTAGACACGTATAGAGTATACACTTTTAATATAACCTATACTGCAGTGAAACGTTGTTAGCAAAGAGGGATGTTGTATTTATGGCTTATTGGTTAATGATTAAACTATTACAACAGAATCAGAATTTGGAACAACAGTAAATAGCGATCAAGGTGGAAGAGGGTATCGACAGAGGGCTGGGAGGAAATGGACATAGAAAACGGGAAGGAAGAGATACAGAGGGGTAGGAAGAGGAGAGAGAGGCGGGAGGAATGTATGGGCAAAGAAAGGGGGAGGGCGAGACGGACATAGACAGGGGAGAGAAGGAGATTAGGACGTGTATCGAATTCCCATACATATTACAAATGCGTCCTTTCCCTTTTCTTTCTTTTCCACTTCAGCAGACAGCCACAGCACAACTTGGCCTGGTAAAGTTAGTGATAAATATACTTCAAGATTTTAAACATGGTTGAAACAGCAACTGTTGAAATTCTTCACGGTAAATGATAACAGCCAAACAGTTGCAGGATAAAGATGTATTAAAATTCTTGACCACGGTTCCGGTATATCTAAATATACCTTCATCAGGAAATACACTAAAATCACATCCTGCAGTGAAGACACATAAAACAATTGTGCCAAAGGCGCCGTCAGTAGTTGAAACATCATCTCCAATTATACACGTGTTCGTATCAACCCTCTGTCCATAATTATGTCGTATAAATGGAGATGATGTTGTAACTACTAACGACGCCTTTGGCACAATTGTTTCATGTATCTCCACTGCAGGATGTGATTTTAGAGTATTTTACTTCAGATGAAGGTATATTTAGATATACCGAAACCGTGGTCAAGAATTTTAATAAATCTTTATCCTGCAGCTGTTTGACTGTCATCAAACCGTGATAAATATACCGGGGGAACGATTAATGTTCTGTTGGAATCGTATGGAATTTACATCTGTTTAGCAAAATTGCAGTTTGCGACAGCTTACGTAATACAGAGATGCATAAGAGTCGCTCTGAGATAATTGATCAGCACGCACGATTTCAAAAAATCCCCGATACCCGCGCCTTTATCGGCTGGAGATAGTGCGGCTTGCGGCACTCGCATACCTGGGAGCAGAGGGCGTTAGGCTGTTTACAGGCAGTCGCTTAAGGCAATGTGCCACGCGCCAGGGGCGTGACACGGTCCCCTCTGACGCCTGAGACTCGCCCCTCTAACAGTGCAAGCAGGCAGATAAGTGCGGCTGCCCTGGCCGGCTGGGCCCACATGTTGACGGTCGCGCCTCGTATCAGCCGACCGGCAGCGGCGCCGGCTGGTACCCCCGCCGCGGCATTCCCTTCTAAATGAAAAGCGCTTATCTCTGCCACTTAGAAATTGCTCTCAACTTTCTCAGCCGCCGTTAATTAATTCTGCTGCTCAACAAGGGCCCCGCCGTGTAACAGCGATGCGAGCTCCATCGTACATTACATTTTCTCAGATCGTGCGATTACCACTCGTTTTGTGTAACGATTTGGGTTTCTTGCTGCTCAGGCAGAAGAACAGTTCCATTCACTGTAAATACCTACAATTTGAAAATCCCGCATGGCGCGTGCTCCGTAGCTTGTACGTAAAACTTGGTAAAGTAAAACTTGTGGTACACCAAAGAAACGTATAGAGGCATGCGTATTCAACTACAGAATAGGCAGAATACGGCGTTGCGATCGCCAACTCCTTTATAAGACAACAAGTGTCTGGAGCGGTTTCTAGGTCGGTTATTGCTGATAAAATGGCTGGTTATCCAGATTTAAGACAGTTTGAACATGGTGTTACAGTCGGCGCACGAGCAACGGGACACTGCATCTCCGAGGTAGTGATGAAGCGGGGATTTTCCCGTACAACCATTTGACGAGTGAATCGTGAATATCAGGAATCTGGTAAAACATCAAATCTCCGACATCGCTGCGGCCGCAAAAAGTATCCTTCAAGAAAGGGACCAACGACGACTGAAGAGAATCGTTCAATGTGATCGAAGTGCAAACCTTCCGCAAATTGCTGCAGAATTCAGTGCTGGACCATCAGTAAGTGTCGGCGTGCGAACCATTCAACGAAACGTCACCGATATTGCCTTTCAGAGCCGAAGATCTACTCGTGCACTCTTGATGACTGCACGACACAAAGCTTTACGTCTCGCCTGGGACCGTCAGAACCGACATTGGATTGTTGACTGGAAACATATTGCCTGGTCGGACGAGTCTCGTTTCAGATTATATTAAGCAGGTGGACAAGTCTGGGTATGGAGACATCATCATGGATCCATGAACCTTGCATGTTAGAATGAGACTTCACGATGGTGGAGGTTCTGTGAAGGAATGGGGCGTGTGTGCAGTTGGAGTGATATGGGACCCCTGATACGTCTAGATACGACTCTGACAGGTGACACCACGTAAGCATTTTGTCTGACCACCTGCATCCATTCATGTCCATTGTGCATTTCGACAAAATGGCTCTGAACACTATGGGACTTAACTTCTGAGGTCATCAGTCCCCTAGAACTTAGAACTACTTAAACCTAACTAACCTAAGGACATCACACGCATCCATGCCCGAGGCAGGATTCGAAACTGCGACCGTTGCGTTCGCGCGGTTCCAGACTGTAGCGCCTAAAACCGCTCGGCCATAACGGCCGGCGTTTCAAATTGTATCGAGCACATCGACGTTTACGAGTATGGAGACAACCTCATGAATCCATGGACCCTGCGTGTAATCAGGGGACTGTTAAAGCTGGTGGAGGCTCTGTAATGGTATGGGGCGTGTGCAGTTGGAGTGATATGGGACTCCTGATACGTCTAGATGCGACTCCGACAGGTGACACGTACATAAACATCCTGTCTTATCACATGCATCCATTCATGTCCATCGTGCATTCCAACTGTTTTGGGCAGTTCCATAAGGATGATGCGACACCCCACACATCTCGAATTGCTACAGAGTGGCTCCAAGGACACTCTCATGAGTTTAAACTCTTCCGTAGCCACCACACTCCCCAGACATTTGCATTAACTAACTTAAGGACATCACACACATCCATGGCCGAGGCAGGATTCGAACCTGCGACCGTAGTGGTCGCGCGGTTCCAGACTGTAGCGCCTAGAACCGCTCGGCCACTACGGCCGGCTTGCATTTCGACAGACTTGTGCAATTCCAGCACGACAATGTGACACTTCACATGTCCAAATCTGCTACATAGTGACTCCAGAAACACTGCACTAACTTTAGACACTTTCGCTGGCCACCAAACACCTCAGAGATGAACGTTATTAAGTATATCTAGGACGCCTTGCAAAGTGCTGTTCAGAAGAGATCTCTACCCCTTTCTACTCTTACGGATTTATGCACAGCTCTGCGAGATTCATGGTGTCAATTCCCTGCAGCACTACCTAGACATCAGTCGAGTCCATGCCACGTCGTGTTGCGGCACTTCTGCGTGCTCGCACGGGCCCAACACCATATTAGGCAGGTATACCAATTTCTTTGGCTCTTCAGTGTATATTGGACATCAGGTTTTATTACATTTAGGTTTATCTTGCACAATCTGTCGTTCATAACAGATAGCATTAACTTTATCTGTTCATACACTTCCCTCCATAAGTTTGGAAATACCAGCTGATTATGACAATGAAAAGGTAATACATTACAAAATTGAATTTTATCTGCCAACGCTGGGGTAACCTTTCGAGTTCGCAACTGTAGAAATTTTTGTATCCCGCCTGGAAGGCGGCACGTGGGTCTGCTCCTGAAGACTGAAAGGTAGGGCGAATGATGAAACCGAGTAGGAGCAGGAAAAGGTGAAAAATCTCTCGGTACTGCAGTATAAATTATAGGTGTTTACTGTAGGAAAAAACAATTTAATGAATGGTTACATAACTTTGCAATGATGAGCAAAGCCTTAGACCAGTATTAAGAAGTACATAGTCTCATCAGCAAGCCAACACCCTCTGAGGCTGAAGCGATGTTTCCAGGCCGTTTGCTCTTGATGAAATGGGCTGAATCTGAAGCAGAACTCGTAGATCTGAACAGCGCCTGCTAGAGGGCGCTGTCGTCGGTGTCGGTGTCGTAGTGCCAACCTATGGACTTGCACCTACGCCGTGGCATCGTAGCTATCGATACCACAGAAATCATGTGATTTTGAGGCGAAGAGCTCGACGAGCAATATTCGCGCCACATTTTCATCCGGAAAGGAAGTACACTGAAGGTTGCTCGCCGGCCGCTGTGGCCAAGCGGTTCTAAGCGCTTCAAGTCCGGAACCGCGCTGCTGCTACGGTCGCAGGTTCGAACCCTGCCTCGGGCATGGATGTGTGTGATGTTCTTAGGTTAGTTAGGTTTAATTAGTTCTAAGTCTAGGGAACTGATGACCTCAGGTGTTAAGTCCCATAGTGCTTAGACCTATTTGAACCATTTGAAGGTTGCTCGATAGAGAGGGAAAAAGGGAAATTCTGAGAGCACAGGACCAGGTGAATAAGGCGAGTCCAGAATAACTTCCCAACTGAAGTCGTGGAGTAGCAACACTTCTCGTTGTCTTCCGCGTCGTTGCTCTTGGATGGCGCCTACTAGAAGTCTCACTTGACTGTAAATGCCAGCAGTGATGGTTACACCTCGGGAAGCAATTCGTAGTACACCACATTGTCGCTGTCCCACTATTTCCATAACATTGTCTTTTGTGGATGCCCACACGTCTTTGCTGCTTTGTTTGGGCTCAACTATTCCTTTCTTTTCCTTCTGTTATCGTAAAGACAAAATTTCTCGTCTCCGGTAACGGTGCAGGACAGGAATGGTCAGCCGGCCGTTGTGACCGAACGGTTCTAGCCGATACATTCTGGAACCGCGCTGTTGCTGCGGTCGCAGGTTCGAATCCTGCATCGGGCATGGATGTGTGTGATGTCCTTAGGTAAGTTAGGTTTAAGAAGCTCTAAGTCTTGGGGACTGGTGACCTCAGATGTTAAGTCCCATGGTGCTCAGAGCCATTTGAACCATTTTGAACAGGACTGGTCGGTGTTGTTCACGAGCCAATTCATGACGAGCAAGCGTTGGTGCACATTTAGCCACCCGTTCATTTTTGTGATTTTGGCTTAGAGCATGCTGTACCAATATACCCAATTGGAATGATCACAGTTCATCACATTTCCCAGTTCTCGAGCACAATGACGCGGATCATTGTGGATTAATACGTTTAAACGATCTTCGTCAAAGAGTCTTCCTGAACGTGGAGACTCACTGTCAAAACGTCCCTGCTTAATATTTACAATAAATATAAGCATTTCTACACAGATACACAATGTAAAGTTCGGAATCGATTCACAGCCCTGTTCCGGGTTTGAAATCCAGTCAGAAGCTTTGGCAGTGAAATTGTGAAAGCCTTCCACTATCCGTTTGATTGCTGTGAGGGATCATTCAGATGTCATACGATGTGCAGCTTACTGCTATTCGCCGCAGTCACAATGCGGACACGCACTTATTGATCCTCTGAAGTTGGTATCACTAATGATAGGCTATATGCTCGTGTACCACTCTGGCAAATAAACGCTTTTGAAGTGCAGCTCATGGTGTACAGCAGAAAATCAGACTAAAGATTTTTAAAGGGCAGAAGAGTATGGATCGAGTTTCTCTGTCCACATTTACATGTAAAGCTCTGTATCCCGCCTGGAAGGCGGCGCGTGTTTCTGCTCCTGTAAACTGATATGTTGGCCGAATGAAGGAAGTGAGTAGGAGCAGGAAAAGGCAATACACGTCGGCACACTGCAAGAAAGTAAAAGTGGTTTACTGGTGCATGAATATATACAGGGCATACATAACTTTGTAATGATGAACAAGCCTTACACCCGTCGTAAGTAGGGCGAAGTATATGAAGCAAAGCTGAAGCGAAGGGTCCCGGCCGTCTGCTCTTGATCGAATGGGCTGAATCTGGAGCGGAGCTCGTAGAGCTGCACAGCACCGGCTAGAAGACGCTGTCGTCGGTGTCTCGTAGTAGTGCCAACCTATCAGAGCGCACCTACGTTTTGGCATCGTAGCTATCGATATCACATAAAGGATAAGGCGCCTATCTTTTCCTAACATCTATAATAAGCTCTGACTTCAGGAAGGCATTTATAATATCGTTTCACCTAGACTAATAGTGATCAGAAGCTCATGAAACAAAACCCAATGTGTTTTCGCAACTTCATTAACCAGCGATATGAATGCAATAACTTCTTTTTTACGGAACAATGTTATTTTTGTGCCCGAATAACTTATGTATATGACACAAATTTGAAACCTTTGTAATACCCGTGTGTCGAGAGACGAGGAAGCACCTTGAAGGCATATCAGCTGGCGCCGTAACCACAGCCTGAACCAGCTTACGACCTAACAACCAAACGGCTGACGTTTAGCGCCTGTACTTCAAAATTCGTGTTGCGCATGTACACAGGGCACTTCCCTCTTATCGTGGGTCTAGTCGTTCTGACAAGAAAGTTGCAAATTCGTACTTGAGTGTTAGACTTCACAAAGATGTATACACTTTTTTTACGAAAGACAAGTCACTCTGCATGATTTATGGCTTAATGAAGTATTTCTCGCCTCGCAGACCCTAAAAATCATGTATCGCTAGCTTCGGCAACGCGTTTCGGTGGAGGGTAGTGTAAACGTCCGGTCTAGGCGCTCAGTCCGGAACCGCGCGACTGCTACGGTCGCCGGTTCGAATCCTGCCTCGGGCATGGATGTGTGTGATGTCCTTAGGTTAGTTAGGTTTAAGTAGTTCTAAGTTCTAGGGGACTGATGACCACAGATGTTAAGTCCCATAGAGCTCAGAGCCATTTTAAACGTCCGGATGGCACTTGATTTAAATGGCCGCAACAACAGCACAAAAGTACTTACATTCAAGTTAAATTTCCTCCCTAATTTCTTCGTTTCGTGAGGACCCTATGAATGTTCGATTAGGTGTGACGTGATCACAAATACGCTAACGAAAAAAAATCGCAATACCAAGGAGCAATTGTGCGACATTAAAAAACAGCTATTAGGTACGTTTATACGTCCGGAAGATGATGATTGTTCGCATTTCACGGCGTTCGCATTAGTGTGGCACTAATATCGCCGCTATGAGTATGCAAATGACGTTTCCTTTAAATACCTGCTGTAATGGTTGTGAGCTTTAGTTACCTTTGGATGTGGTGAGTTGATGTTAGTCAAGAATGTCTTTAACGCAACAAAGATGCCATTATCAGCACTTTACTGAATTTGAGCAAGATCGTCCACGTCCCACATTGATTTCTGCTGTAATTTCAGGCAGTGTTGCTTCTATATTAGCACTGATAACTTCATGCAAACGCAGCTGCTCTCAGTCTTTAAGTGAAGGCAGCCGACCACTGCGTCGTCCGTGGCGAGAGGCAGTGCACGAAATTTAGTATTCTCGATACCCTATTGACACTGTGGATTTCGGAATACTGAATTCCTTAACCATTTCTGAAATGAAATGACCCACGGATGTAGGTAGCTCTAACTGCGATTCAAGTTCAGAGTCTGTTACTTCCTCTCGTGCGGCCATAATCACGTCGGATACCTTTTCACATGAATCGCCTGAGTACAAATGACAGATTCACCAACGCACTGCCCTTTTATATCCTGTGTACGCGATACTAGCGCCATCCGTATATGTGCAAATCGCTATCCCGTGACTATTGTGAAAGAGTGTATAGTACTGCTGAACAACACTGAAAAAGGTGTGTATTGGTAGCGTAACTGAAATGTTAAAGCTAAACAGTAAAAAATATAAAGGGAACAAACCAGAAAACATGAACACTATGAACACCAAGAAAACCGTGTGTGTGGGTGCGCGCGGGGGTTTGTGTGTGTGTGTGTGTGTGTGTGTGTGTGTGTGTGTGTGTGGAAGGAAAAAACACATTGGCAAAGAACTAGTCAAAACAAGAGCAGATGTCCGTATAGTATAGGAACCTATTACCCCATATAACAATTTAAGTAAGTATTACATATGGAGGGTAACGCAGTAAGAGAGTAAAATACAGAATTGACTAACGTAGCAGGAAATACATGAGTGGTACGAAGAGTTTATCTTTTCGTAGGGAAGATGTAGATGATATAAAACAACAGAATATATTGTGTGCATAGACAATATAATTATGAAATTGTCCTACCAAAAATCGAAGGAAGAACCTGTTAACATTTAAAACGTATTTCGCATAGTTACGCTGTGAGTGATTTGCTTAAAGTATCTTCCTGCTAACCAAACAAAACGGCACAGATGTTTTCTTGTGTTGACGAGACAAGCTTTCTGGTTTACGCATAAGCTGTTGAGCCTCTTGTCACGAGCGCTTTTAACAGCCACTTGAGATGCTTTCGGCTGCCAAAATATTAGACAGGACAGTATTTAGCAGACTGCGGTGCGTGGCGTGGTAACAGTCGTGAAATCGTGTGTGCACTCCTGATTATGAGGCTGGCGTTTCTCTTGACTGGTCGGAAAAAAGGGGTCGTAGGTAGGTGTGCGCGTAGGGGAGGGGCAGCAGAGGCGAATGTCTGTGTGTGTGAAGGGGGAGTGGGAGTGGGGGGGGGGAGGGGCAGGGGTCCCACGAGCTCTGAGATGCTTTAACGATTTTATACATCGGAACCAGGTTGAACTATTTAAAATGTTTCGCCACAGAGTGGTATTTGGTTTTACGCTTCTAGTTTCGGGTAGTTTATGCGCCTGATTTAACGTTCCGTTTATATCTTTTGTGAAATAACGGCTTTGCCCCGTTGAATACACCGGTTTCCGACAGATCACTGGAGTTACACAACGTCGAGCATGGCCGGTTCTGGGTGGGAAACCACCTGGGTACGTCACGTGCAGATGGAAATTTTCCCTTTCCGGAAAAGGGGAGGAGGGGCGATGGCGTATCGTCCCTGGTCACCAGACTTTACGCCACTGCAACAGATTAAATTCCAAACCTCTCGGCAGCGTCTCATGTGCCAGGATATGCGACTCGTTCATAGAGAGCCATTCGTTGAATGGGGACGTAAGGTTCGTGGACCCCGTTGGTGTTACTCGTGAGGAGTATACTGTGTAATGGCATCAGGTGCCTCACTCTCTGCCTTCTTTCATCGTAACACAACGAAAACGTCTCCCTCAGTACAGTCATCTAAACGTATCATATACACTTACCATATAAATCTCACACTTCACGAAGAAAACGAGACAATGTGCATGTAGTATAGGAAAAACTCGTCCAACTAGAAGGCTGAACCTATCCCTCTGGGTCTCCCAGCCAATCATGCCCTACGACTTAACTTCTTTTATGAAATACGGTGTCAGTTCACAGCATTCTGTAAGAGAAAGCGTAAAAACTCAAGCAGGTTTCACTTTTTCGTGCGATTACTGGTGTAGCTGCCACAGTATTCTCCATTAAAAAACGAATAGATAGCAATGTGGACAATACGAGTGATCCGGGCCGGCCGGTGTGGCCGAGCGGTTCTAGGCGCTTCAGTCTGGAACCGCGACCGCTACGGTCGCAGGTTCGAATCCTGCCTCGGGCATGGATGTGTGTGATGTCCTTAGGTTAGTTAGGTTTAAGTAGTTCTACGTTCTAGGGGACTGATGACCTCAGATGTTAAGTCCCATAGTGCTCAGCGCCATTTGAACCATTTGAACCGAGTGATCCGGTTTGTATGCTTTGGTTTGCTCCCCAGACCTAACATCGATGGATGGATTTTAAATTACTGGGAGCTAAACAGCGGAGTCATCAGCGCCCTATCTCAAGGTCGCGATAGTCTAGTATAAGTAGCGACTCTTCTTAAAACGAGAAAAAAACGCCATATAACTACATGTTTCTGAAATATATCTCCTGCAGCTGCATATCAACTTTTACAGGAAGACGACCGGTTTCGTGATTCCAGATCACGCCTTCAGGTGTACATCTACAAGACAGGAAACGTACAGTCGACATTATGATAAAAAAACAGTCGCCTATCCCAAAGATCTATGCTCTGTGACAACCAGTAGAAATACTCACACGTCACGTGTAACTATTTCATATCGGTTGTCATAGATCATAGAGTATTTGGATAGGTATATGTCTTTTTTATAATAACATCAATTGTACGTTTCCTATATGTAGAAGGTGTGATTTGAAATCACGAAACCGGTCGTGTTCCTGTAAAAGTTTCTTTCAGAAACGTGGATTACTTCAACTGCGGTTTTATTCAACAGAAAACTGCGTATAAGTACAGCCAAACTCATAAAAAATTTCACGTAGGTCTATATTCTACTGTATATCTGTTCATATCGTCGTTATACGTTAACAGAATTAATTAAATAGCGCATGCCATAAATATGGATGGCTGACGACGGAACTAATAGCATGAACCAGGCACTCAAAAACCCATTAAAATCTTCGTCCAGTTAAACTGGGCATCGTGAGCCTCCACACGCCAAAACAGGTAAAGCAAAATGACATTCCTCCGAGGGCAATGAAAATGCTCGCGGCGTCGGATCAATTGTTGCGTCAATGTCAAATTTACCGTATGTTTTATTTTACTACTGGCATGTCGAAGAGCTCCGTTTTGCTGGCACAAGAGGCGCAGTGTGACAATAGGAACGTCTTCAAAAACATCGTTGCATCCTGTCCCAAGCTGCTGTATGGTCTATTTTATGTATCAACAACGGTTTCCAGCAAACTGTCTATGGTTTAAAATCGCTGCTCGAATCCGACATTACTTCTACCAAGTGGCCATTGACATCAGCCAGTTGCAACGGACCTTGAGGTTGGATCTGCTGATGCCTGTCTACATTCGGAACCAGTGACAGAGATTCTGCGATATTCGAACCATAGGAAATTCCGTCACACAGTATAAGGAACTGAAATGAAGGCAAAGAAAAAAATTAATTAACTTGACCTTTGACTTTGACACAGATAAGACAGGCACTGCATTTAAACTCTCTTTCGATTTTTTCCCCCTAGGTGCATAGATTTTAAAATATTTTACCTGTCTAACGCAAAAATCTGTGAAAAAAATTGACCATAGATAAAATATTTTTTCTTCGTGACTGCTGTAAGGAGAGAATGGGTTAGGTACAGAATGAGTTGGCGGTCGGAGGTTTCCGTTTCTCCAGTTCTCAGAGAACGCCAGGCAAAGTCGGAGAAAACTGCTACAACTCGCGATGAAAACTCAGTCTCTCGTGGCAGCTAAAGTACTCACAGTCGCCGTAAAGATTTTCTGGAAACACTTTCAGGAAGAGAAGTCATTATATCTTCTTACTACCAAACTGGTCGCTTAGCGAACGTCTTTAACACACAAGCCGACGGCGAAATATTTCACGTCGTTCTGACCATGATAGTAGCAGATTCGCCCCGTATTGTTAATTTGCAAGGAAATCACTCTGCACTGGATTGCTAAACACACTAATCGTTATATGAAGGTCCGGGAATACAACATCGAATAAAATTTCGTAGACGATATTTACCTTCTTTTTCACAAATTAAAATTTTTATTCTTGATAACTGCAATTACAAGTTGTATCTCCTCTTCACTCCAATAGCCATTTCTTATCTCCAACAATTACAAAAAGCACAGATGCTCTTTTTTCACAGCAAAGTGCGTTGTCGTCTCAATTACGGTAGCGCATCATCGCTCGTACTCGCAGCCGGAATATTACACTAATATTACATTAAATCAGGTGGAGCAACTGTTGTTGCAATAACAGGCTCAAATCAATCAGCTTGATCCTAGGACGTTTTACGATGTTGTTGTTGTTGTGGTCTTCAGTCCTGAGACTGGTTTGATGCAGCCCTTTCATCTCTTGGTCTCCCTCTACGATTTTTACCCTCCACGCTGCCCTCCAATACTAAATTGGTGATCCCTTGATGCCTCAGAACATGTCCTACCAACCGATCCCTTCTTCTGGTCAAGTTGTGCCACAAACTTCTCTTCTCCCCAATCCTATTCAATACTTCCTCATTAGTTATGTGATCTACCCATCTAATCTTCAGCATTCTTCTGTAGCACCACATTTCGAAAGCTTCTATTCTCTTCTTGTCCAAACTATTTATCGTCCATGTTTCACTTCCATACATGGCTACACTCCATACGAATACTTTCAGAAATGACTTCCTGACACTTAAATCAATACTGGATGTTAACAAAATTCTCTTCTTCAGAAACGCTTTCCTTGCCATTGCCAGCCTACATTTTATATCCTCTCTACTTCGACCATCATCAGTTATTTTGCTCCCCAAATAGCAAAACTCCTTTACTACTTTAAGTGCCTCATTTCCTAATCTAATTCCCTCAGCATCACCCGACTTAATTCGACTACATTCCATTATCCTTGTTTTGCTTTTGTTGATGTTCATCTTATATCCTCCTTTCAAGACACTGTCCATTCCATTCAACTGCTCTTCCAAGTCCTTTGCTGTCTCCGACAGAATTACAATGTCATCGGCGAACCTCAAAGTTTTTATTTCTTCTCCATGAATTTTAATACCTACTCCGAATTTTTCTTTTGTTTCCTTTACTGCTTGCTCAATATACAGATTGAACAACATCGGGGAGAGGCTACAACCCTGTCTTACTCCCTTCCCAACCACTGCTTCCCTTTCATGTCCCTCGACTCTTATAACTGCCATCTGGTTTCTGTACAAATTGTAAATAGCCTTTCGCTCCCTGTATTTTACCCCTGCCACCTTTAGAATTTGAAAGAGAGTATTCCAGTCAACATTGTCAAAAGCTTTCTCTAAGTCTACAAATGCTAGAAACGTAGGTTTGCCTTTCCTTAATCTTTCTTCTAAGATAAGTCGTAAGGTCAGTATTGCCTCACGTGTTCCAGTGTTTCTACGGAATCCAAACTGATCTTCCCCGAGGTTGGCTTCTACTAGTTTTTCCATTCGTCTGTAAAGAATTCGTGTTAGTATTTTGCAGCTGTGACTTATTAAGCTGATAGTTCGGTAATTTTCACATCTGTCAACACCTGCTTTCTTTGGGATTGGAATTATTATATTCTTCTTGAAGTCTGAGGGTATTTCGCCTGTTTCATACATCTTGCTCACCAGATGGTAGAGTTTTGTCAGGACTGGCTCTCCCACGGCCGTCAGTAGTTCCAATGGAATATTGTCTACTCCGGGGGCCTTGTTTCGACTCAGGTCTTTCAGTGCTCTGTCAAACTCTTCACGCAGTATCATATCTCCCATTTCATCTTCATCTACATCCTCTTCCATTTCCATAATATTGTCCTCAAGTACATCGCCCTTGTATAGACCCTCTATATACTCCTTCCACCTTTCTGCTTTCCCTTCATTGCTTAGAACTGGGTTTCCATCTGAGCTCTTGATATTCATACAAGTGGTTCTCTTCTCTCCAAAGGTCTCTTTAATTTTCCTGTAGGCGGTATCTATCTTACCCCTAGTGAGATAGGCCTTTACATCCTTACATTTGTCCTCTAGCCATCCCTGCTTAGCCATTTTGCACTTCCTGTCGATCTCATTTTTGAGACGTTTGTATTCCTTTTTGCCTGTTTCACTTACTGCATTTTTATATTTTCTCCTTTCATCAATTAAATTCAATATTTCTTCTGTTACCCAAGGATTTCTACTAGCCCTCGTCTTTTTACCTACTTGATCCTCTGCTGCCTTCACTACTTCATCCCTCAAAGCTACCCATTCTTCTTCTACTGTATTTATTTCCCCCATTCCTGTCAATTGCTCCCTTATGCTCTCCCTGAATCTCTGTACCACCTCTGGTTCTTTTAGTTTATCCAGGTCCCATCTCCTTAAATTCCCACCTTTTTGCAGTTTCTTCAGTTTTAATCTACAGGTCATAACCAATAGATTGTGGTCAGAGTCCACATCTGCCCCTGAAAATGTCTTACAATTTAAAACCTGGTTCCTAAATCTCTGTCTTACCATTATATAATCTATCTGATACCTTTTAGTATCTCCAGGGTTCTTCCATGTATACAACCTTCTTTCATGATTCTTAAACCAAGTGTTAGTTATGATTATGTTGTGCTCTGTGCAAAATTCGACCAGGCGGCTTCCTCTTTCATTTCTGTCCCCCAATCCATATTCACCTACTATGTTTCCTTCTCTCCCTTTTCCTACACTCGAATTCCAGTCACCCATGACTATTAAATTTTCGTCTCCCTTCACAATCTGAATAATTTCTTTTATTTCATCATACATTTCTTCAATTTCTTCGTCATCTGCAGAGCTAGTTGGCATATAAACTTGTACTACTGTAGTAGGCGTGGGCTTCGTATCTATCTTGGCCACAATAATGCGTTCACAATGCTGTTTGTAGTAGCTTACCCGCATTCCTATTTTCCTATTCATTATTAAACCTACTCCTGCATTACCCCTATTTGATTTTGTGTTTATAACCCTGTAGTCACCTGACCAGAAGTCTTGTTCCTCCTGCCACCGAACTTCACTAATTCCCACTATATCTAACTTCAACCTATCCATTTCCCTTTTTAAATTTTCTAACCTACCTGCCCGATTAAGGGATCTGACATTCCACGCTCCGATCCGTAGAACGCCAGTTTTCTTTCTCCTGATAACGACATCCTCTTGAGTAGTCCCCGCCCGGAGATCCGAATGGGGGACTATTTTACCTCCGGAATATTTTACCCAAGAGGACGCCATCATCATGTAATCATACAGTAAAGCTGCATGCCCTCGGGAAAAATTACGGCTGTAGTTTCCCCTTGCTTTCAGCCGTTCGCAGTACCAGCACAGCAAGGCCGTTTTGGTTATTGTTACAAGGCCAGATCAGTCAATCATCCAGACTGTTGCCCTTGCAACTACTGAAAAGGCTGCTGCCCCTCTTCAGGAACCACACGTTTGTCTGGCCTCTCAGCAGATACCCCTCCGTTGTGGTTGCACCTACGGTACGGCTATCTGTATCGCTGAGGCACGCAAGCCTCCCCACCAACGGCAAGGTCCATGGTTCACGGGGGAACGATATGGAATGGCTTATGTGACTGTTAGACTGCTCTCCTTAAGAATCCTGATTCAAACTGACTACACCAAGGCTCTGATACCGCAGACTCACCATCGTGGCTCCGTAACTAAGCAGATCAAACCCTTCTGAGCTTCGCTATAAATTTGGACTTCGTTGAGTATTTATGATAATGACAAGCTGTTTCGTAAAACCTTCCGTTTGAGTAAATATTTGCGCATTCGGCATATATGCATGTATTCGATGTCTGTATAGGTCACCTGAGGATGACCATGTAACTGAAATTGATTTCGACAAATAAACAATGTAGTGTAGCAGCTTATAGCTAAATAAAATAACTTTTTTGAGAAAAATACGAGGCGCGTTTTTTAAGTAAGTACCGTTTTGAAATGAAAAAAGACGTGCTAAGATATCTCAATAATTTTATTTTTACATGAAAGCCTGTACCTTAATCTACGTTTCTACATAATTTCCGTCAATATTGAGGCACTTGTCATAACTTTGTACCAGTTCTTGAACACCCTCCTCATGGAAGTCTGCCGCCTGACTTGTTAACCACTGTTTTGACTTTGTTATCGTCTTGAAGACTGACCACCCAGGTGTTTCTTCAAGTGCAGGAACAGATGGTAGTCACTGGGCGCAAGATCGAGGCTGTACGGAGGATGATCTAGAGTTTCCCATCGAAAAGATGTGATGAGATCTTTGGTCTGATTCGCCACATGCGGACGGGCATTGTCTTGCAGCAAAACGATACCCTTGCTCAACTTGCCACGTCTGTTGTTCTGAACTGAACGGCGCAATTTGAGCAATGTCTTACAGCAAGCTGCTGCATTGATTGTCTCATTATGAGGCAGAAGTTCCACAAACAATACTCCTTTTCTGTCGCAAAAACTGTGCAAATGATTTTCCGGGCAAAAATTGTTTGCTTAAACATCACTTTTCTGGGTGAATCTGATCTCTGTACAGCCCCGATCTTGCGCCCAGTGACTACCATCTGTTCCTGCACTTGAAGAAACATCTGGGGGGTCAGCGTCTTCAAGACGATGACGAAGTCAAAACAGTAGTGATGCAGTGGTGAACAAGTCAGGCGGCAGACTTCTATGAGGAGGGTGTTCAAAAACTGGTACAACGTTATGACAAGTGCCTCAATATTGACGGAAATTATGTAGAAAAGTAGATTAAGGTACATACTTTCATGTAAAAATAAAATTATTGAGATATCTTAGCACGTCTTTTTTTAATTTCAAAACGGTACTTACTTAAAAAACACGCCTCGTACATCGATGCGGTGGAATACTACTCACACAAAACAGGTATTTCCAGTAACAGACGTTGTAGCTCCTTCCACAAGAACATCGGCACTGGCAGGTGTTTCAGAACAACAGATAAAAACAACAGTTCATGGATAATAAGACAGCGGTAGTTCCAAATAAGTCAGAAGTCCTAATTCACTACCTTGAATTTCATGGTGTCACTAGTATTTTCAGATTTAGCGCTCTCTAGAGTATATCCTTACTCTGTTTTAATTATCTTAGTGTGTTTTTGTGTCGATAACGGATTCAGTTAACGTATTACTTTTACTCGTAAGCACAACTGTGTTTCCTTAGTAATAGGATTCCCAGTGTTTATTCATGTTACACGCCGCTGCAGCAAAACCTTCGAAACATCTGGAGAGTTGCTCAATATCTACGCGACTCACTCCATCCGTCCGGTATGGATTCAGATACACAGCTATGTTGTCATTCAAATTACAAATGAAAATGTGAAAACTGGCCCTCACATGCACGACCAATATTCACATAAGTGACGTACCAGCAGGGCTGTTATGTCCTTCAGTGAAGTAACTCGATGCAGCATTATTGGAAAATGCGGTAAGCAGGTAATGACGCAAGTGGAGGAGAGATGTTACCAAGAAAGTCCATTACCAGGGAGCACCAAAACCACAAACCTGTAAAGACAAAACAAAATTCACATGTAGGAAGTCGTCGTCTTCAGTTTCATTCAACAAGTGAGATAATAAAACACAATGTATACAATTACATGTAAACTACACACATATCTCATAATGCAGATATTAATACATAACAATTCTAGTATTGTAATCTCCCATCCTGTTTACAATAACCTATTTACAGTATGAGTTGGGTTAGAGAACCTCGTGAGTGAAGAATTTATGTACAATTACTTGAAATATTAAACACAAATTTCTTGAAATTTTAAAATACGTTTATGTCAGGGAGTTAATTTTTGAAGCAGTTCTTTCGTCTCCATTTTAAGAACTCAACTGTTGTTTGTAGACATTTAATATTTCTCAAATTCATTGTGAATTGTTTACGCCACGCCTGGATGGAGGTTGCAGCAGCTATAAAAAGATGAAGTGGATTGTGCAAGATGAACAAGTGTTGAAATCTACATCAAACGAATCTCCAGACCACAGTGCAAATGTAACCGCTGTAAATATGAATATCGTTACTCTCCTCCTTCCCAGTACTGAACACAAAATCACTGCCACACACCTATGTTGTAAAGTGAAACGATAAAGTATCAGTATTACACCCGTCTTCTACAGTCCAAGACACAAGCGTCATAAGCAAATATCCACGCATGTACATAACGTTAGTAAAGACAATTAACGTAACCGAACTCTCTAAGAGCGAACGAGTTCAGTCGTCCACCAACGTGCACATCTCTCACTTCTGCATAGTATTTTTTTAAGTTATTATAATGTTTATTATTACGCACACACATTAATCTGAATAAGCGATCATTGTGAAATAATAAATTTGCCGTGATATCTGTTATCTGCCGCCATCAGGACAAAATAGAAACACACAAAAAAATCATACAAAATAACACGCTAACTATTATTCCTCTTGAATCTCTTACAAATGTGGAACACACGCGTTTTTGGTTGCGTCTGTTATCTGCAGGCAGCGAAACATAAAAAACCTCCCCGAGAAAGTGAAACAAAAGTCCTACACGAAACACACACACACACACACACACACACACACACACACACACACACTGCTACTCTTCTAAGCTCTATTACACCTCACTGAGAGATGAGGCGCTTTAGGAAAATGGTATGCGGGATATTCTGAATCACGCTACAGCTTGTCAACAAGACAGAACGAGTCACAGTATCGGCCAATATCGTTAACACCACTAATTCACACTCAGATCGGAATAGAAAATCACTGATAACTAGTTACTCGAAAAAAAAGAAGTGATATCTTATAACAATATGGATACTGGAAAAGAACCGTGAGTAGCAAGCTACAGACTGTACACCGACTAACGTTTGGAAAAACTGGTGTATCCGTGAGGAATGGTTTTAACTGCCTCAGACTCAGAGGATGTGCAGAACTGTGTAGTAGCAATAAATGATTAAGACGCGAGGAAAATGTTGCATGCGCAATCACGATAGTGCTGTTTTCTGTGTGGTAAATAATAGGCTACACTGTCACAGAAGAGACTGCAAACAAGCTGCAGGGGTGGAATCAAGCTACAAACACGGATCGTCGATTTTCGATGGTACAATATCGAGTCTGAGAAAATCTGAAAGGTGCAGAATCGACTGTTTCCAGTATAATGTATCTAACATTTCCATCATATATCTGTCATTCAGTGGTGGCTTTATAAATGAAGGTTGCACTGTTGAGGAGAATAACGAAGGAACAGTCATTGCCGTTTGGCACAACAAGTGCTGTCGATGCGGGTGCTGTCGATTCGATTTCGATTCGGTGATATTCTGAGGACAGAGCGATGTGACAAAGCGTTAAGAAGCTGGACTCGTATTCGGAAGGAAGTGGTTGAAAGCCACGTACGGCCGTGCGGATCTAGGTTATCAGTGAGCTCCTTAAACCACTCCAGACGAAATACTGGGAACGTTATTAAGTATATCTAGGATAGATGCAGGCCGGAGAACTACTGGTAGCCAACATTCCGCTCAAAGATGGCAAGTTGAGGGCAATTAACCAAGGGCAGCAGCGCTGGCTCTAAATCCTCCCTCAGGTAGCGGTTGCTCGTCGGAATCAGAATCGAAGCAAGGAAGCAGTGTGACGGTTGAACGATACCCTGTACATAAGTCTTACGTGTTGTAAATTTGCGCTCTAATTGATACTATAACAATTATGGCAATATATGATCGAAATTTCTGTGGCTTAAATCTCTGCTGACAAAATGCCATAGTTAACATGATAATTTCCTGTAAACTGCATAGACGGTTGGGACGCTTCGTAACTGGGGCGCTTCGTAACTGCGATGATTACATGGTTCAGACAAAGCAGAACTGCAAGTGCAGCGGCAGGCTCGCACACGCACGCACGCACGCACGCACACACACACACACACACACACACACACACACACACACTCATACACACACACACACAGATTCATACACACGTCTTAATCGAGCGAAGTGGTAGGGTAATTGGTACACTGGATTCGTATGCGGCAGGACGATAAAAAGGAAAATGGCTAAATGAGGCGAGTAAGGTGCCGTCATTCACCTGAAGTGTCTCACCTAAAATATCTGGTACTTGGTTGGTTGACAACTAGGTCATCACAGTCTTCTAGCAAACACTGAGTGTGAACTCGTATACGTACAGAGTGCGAAGACATGGTGTCTTTTCTATGTTTGCAAGCTCTGATTGCACCGTATAGAAGCTTCAGACAGTACAGAACTCAGTTTCCAGATTATTCTGTAACGCTAATTATTGGTATATTAACATGTACCTAATCTGTGACTCATTTCAGTCACTTGTGTCGCCAATGATTAAATATTTTCCAATATTAATTTAAAACCGTGACAACCACAAAAATAGATATTGACGAGCAAAAACATTATGACCACTGCCCTTCCCGAGACTCCCTATATGCCTCTGTATGAGCCCTAATTTCTCGTCTCTTATCTTCGTGGTCCTACTCGAAATGTTAGCGGTAGTAGCATTCTTCTACTGTCAGCTTCAAATGCCACTTCTGAAAATTTTCTCCGTAGTGCTCTTCGAAATGAGCGTCTTCTTATCCGTTACACTTCCATTCTGATCGAACCTACCAGTGACAAATCTAGCACCTCGTTTCTGAATTGCTTCGATGTTTTCTTTGAATCCGACCTGGTGTGGATCCCAAATACCGATCAGTACTCAAGAATAGGTCACACTAGCGTCCTACATGCGGTCTTCTTTACAGATGAACCACACTTTCCTAAAATTATCCCAATAAACCGAAGTCGACGTGACATGATAAAGAAAAGTATACAAGCAAAGCAGAGGCGAATGGTGAATCGTTCTAATGACGGCATGAGCTGCAAAAAAAATGGTTCAAATGGCTCTGAGCACTATGCGACTTAACTTCTGAGGTCATCAGTCGCCTAGAACTTAGAACTAAGTAAACCTAACTAACCTAAGGACATCACACACATCCTTGCCCGAGGGAGGATTCGAACCTGCGACCGTAGCGGTCGCTCGGTTCCAGACTGTAGCGCCTAGAACCGCACGGCTACTCCGGCCGGCGGCATGAGCTGCAATTGGGTAACCTACTAATATAAGCGCCTTTGACAAAAGTCTGATTGTTGTGCGGTGTCGAGGAACCAGCACCTCGGAAACGAATGAAGTGGTCGATTGTTCGCGTGCTACTGTCGTCAGCATCTATGGAAAACGGCTGAAGGGCTGGTGAACGAGCGGGCAACCAGGTGTTGAAGTCCGCGCCTCATCACAGAACCTGAATCTCGGCAGCTTGCCCCCGGTATACATCATAATCCAGCCGAACGACTGCTCCAAACACGCATCGAGGCACGAAAGCATGAGATGGAGTCAGTATTACGCTAACAAAGTGGAACATTCATCTGGGATTTCGTGGGATCTGTGGTAGTAATCGAAGACACCATATCAGATGTGGACTAGACGAACATTACAGCCGGCCGGTGTGGCCCAGCAGTTCTAGGCGCTTCAGTCTGGAACCGCGCGACCGCTACGGTCGCAGGTTCGAATCCTACCTCGGGCATGGATGTTTGTGATGTCCTTAGGTTAGTTAGGTTTAAGTAGTTCTAAGTTCTAGGGGACTTATGACCTCAGATGTTGAGTCCCATAGTGCTCAGAGCCATTTGAAACATTTTGAACGAACATTACAGCGACCTACTTTCATTGATGTCTTTACGACGTTGACGGGAAGTTCCAGCTGAATAATTGCCACAATCGTGCTACAATGGTTTCTGTATAAAAATAGTATAGTCACGATAAGCGTATACATTTGATGTTCCTGAGATATAATGAGTCTTACCTTTATCTACGATAATGATGAATGAATTACAATTTGTACCAGCACCAGGATTCGAACGGGGGACTCTGGCTTTCGGGGCAGATACACTAGCCGTTACGCCACACTGGCATGAGGTATCAGTTGGAATTTGTAACGGGGAGGGAGATGGACTAAATGTAATCTATGCTGCTCTGGTACTCAACAGTGCTAGAGTGTAGCCGGCATGGTAGCTCAACGTTTTCGATCAGTGAGCTGACTGGCTTCTGTAATAATAATAATAATAAAAATAACAATGAAACGGAGCAAAGGGATCAACAACGAAGTTCAACGGATGTCATCTGACGTCCGCTACGACCAAATACAATGAAATATTTCGAACAAAATGAAAAAGGAAACAGAGAAAGAAAGAATGGCGCAATGGCTAGCACATCTGCCTAGTAAGCGTAAGGCATAGGTTCGAATCCCATCACTGGTACAAATTTTAATACATTGCTTTGGTCTACATCATTATCGTAGATAAACTAACGTTAATGTTCTGGCGACCAAATTCACCTAATCTGAACACGATAAGACACATCTGGGATGGTATTGGGCACCAGCACCTTGCTGACAAACCACTGGCCGTTAGTTTGCGGGAACTGCATGAGTTGTGCGAAAACATGCCACACATTTCCGGAAACCTACCAGAGATTTGTTGAATGCCTGTTATGCAGAATGAATGCTGTATTGTCTTCCAAATTTGGTTGAATACGTTACAAAGCAGGTAGTTGTTTGTTTTGTCTTCAGCGTATATGACATAGTAGAGGACGTCAAAAATGGTTACGTATTTCATCTATGTAATTTAAAAGTAAAGCAGTTCATCTAGAAGACTGACTTCAAATTCTCAACGTTCAAAGAGAAATGTTCTTAGTCTAAGTGGTAGAGAAATGTTCTTAGTGTACAGGGTATAGCCTACAACCTTGAACAGAAAATCAGACTGTTATTAGACGTTATTTATCACACTGTTATCATTTTTCTCCAGAAGCAAAACAGAAATACATTTACGATACTGAATGACGTAAGAGGAAGCACATTGCAAAACTTCGATGTAGCGTTAAAGCACATGTAGTTGTCATACAGTTGCAGAGGGCAAAATTTTGAGGAACCTTTTTTTGTTGTTGTGAGATTTGTGTTTATCTCAGAAGGCCATGAGTCTGTCGACAAATCGCTTTCGTCGCAAGAGCCCAAATTTAAAAGTAACTTTCTCATTACTTAAATGTTCTACACCTCTACTCCTACTTTTTAATGTAGATACTCATGTAACTGACTGGATAAGTCGTTTTGCTGGTTGCAGCAAGGCTAGGGCATAGCACCTCCAGTACTACCATGGGTAGTAGCGCAGTGCGCTGAACCTCATACTTGACGAACGTTTTACTTGCACCCTTGTTAGTGACGCCGTGCTCGCAGTATAATTCCCATTTATGCCTACAGCATCAGATCCTCCCATAGTACTACCCGGAAGATAAATCACGCGTATGCACGGCACAGCAACTTTATAAACTGGTAATGGTCTTTGCTGAGGGAAGGAAATTTCATAGCTCGCAGAAAGTTTTGCGAAACGCTCGCTCACCTTCTTGTAGTGGTTACTGACAGCTGCAAAGTGTTTTCTGAAGTGTCACAATTTTGTTTAATCGAAGTACTATTGCTGCTGCTAATCTTTGTTGTAGGAACGGGATGCTTATTACCTGTAATTTCTAAGGTTTCTATTGCAAGTCATAAAATGAGGGTAAATGTGTTGGCTCCATATTGTCGCAGTATCTAGCGTTGCGCGGGCGAGTTACTGTAGACAGCTACTTAGAGAACGCTATTATCTCAAGCAATTAAGAGCACGGGGACTGAACTATGAAGTAAGTTTGCGAGTGCGGATCCTGATACGTTTTCTCTTGATACAACTCCGACGTGCTGCGTTTCTCGTGAGCTACTAAACAGAAGCCTGCCTTTCCATATACTCCCGTGCTTCACCAAACGCGCTGTTGCTCTCTTCTTCAGCTCGAGGACTTTGGGATACGAAAAGCGACATACAAAAACGCAGTCCCACGAAAAGCTCTCAAACCTGATTCCCTGTTAGTCTGTATCTCTGGCTGTGAACCGGTCTTCAATTACTAAATGTTAAAACAACAGGATGTTATCGTTGTAGTGACCTATTTCACAACAAATTTCGAGCCGTGTACAGGGTGTTAAAAAAAATTTACAGGCCGTGGTGACAGGTTCCCAAAAACAAAAATGGTTCAAATGGCTCTGAGCACTATGGGACTTAACATCTGTGGTCATCAGTCCCCTAGAACTGAGAACTACTTAAACCTAACTAACCTAAGGACATCACACACATCCATGTCCGAGGCAGGATTTGAACCTGCGACAGTAGCGGTCTCGCGGTTCCAGACTGAAGCGCCTAGAACCGCACGGCCACACCGGCCGGCTTCCCAAAAACAGAACCACAAAAAATTCACATAAACAGATGTCAGAAACTCCGTAGTTTTGGAGGTCTTAATGAAAGTTGACGTGCAACGAGTTTACTGGTACAATCTAGAATTTCAGTTGTCTATGTATCCGTTTGACTCATTGTATCATAGATGGCGTTGTGTTGCCAGGGAGACTTGTTTACAGTCGTCATTCGTCCGTCTTCAAGGTACCACTGTGTACGTGTAGTATATAGGTGGGGAGTCGACTGAAAGTGCTCCGTTCAGACATGACAGCAAATTCGTTTTAAGAGCAACTGACATGATTTTTATGTACAGCGGCGTGAATGGCAATGGACACGAGGCTGCACGGCTGTGTGAGACGGCGTTCCCAAACCGAAGATATCCAATTCATCCAACCTGTGATACTGTGTATCGTTGCTTTACCGAGACAAGATCCGAAGCACCACAGACTACTGACGTGCTGCTCGTACGCCTGACCAGAAAAAAAACCCAGAAAGACTGACTGTTGAAGAAGTTCCTGGTACCAGGTTTCTATTGCAAGCCATAAAATGAGGGTAAATGTGTTGGCCCTCGCATATGGTACATGTCCAGGTTAGGTTTTGAGATAGTTCACGAGCAATTCATGTGTCAATATCATCTTCAACTTCACCGATCACCCACCACCGGAGCACTTTTGCCGATGTTTTATAGTATAAGCAGCCAATCCGTTGTTTGTTTCTTCTGTTCTGTTAACAGATGAGTCAACGTTTGGAAGAGAAGGAATAGTGTATTTCTTCAACCAACACATAGGGGCCGATCGCGAACCTCATGCTACAGTACAAGCTAGACATCAGCATCGGTTTAAGATTAACGTGTACGCTGGAATTTTAGGTGCCTGTCGCAGGTTCGAATCCTGCCTCGGGCATGGATGTGCGTGATGCCCTTAGGTTAGTTAGGTTTAAGTAGTTCTAAGTTCTAGGGGACTGATGACCTCAGAAACTAAGTCCCATAGTGCTCAGAACCATTTGAACCATTTTTTTCTCAGCACGTCTTACAGATGCTGTCTGCAGGGACTTTATTCACAACACCTTCCAAAACCTACTGGAAGATATGTCCCAGCAAATAAAAATGTGGTTTATGGATGATGGAGCTCCAGCACATTTCAGTCTCAGTATTCGAGATGATTAGATGGGTAGATCAATTAGCTAGTGAGAAGGTACTGAATAGAATTGAGGTGAAGAGGAATTTGTGGTACAACTAGAGTAGAAGGAAGGGTCGGTTGGTAGGACATGTTCTGAGGCATCGAGGGATCAAAAATTTAGTATTGGAGGGAAGCTTGGAGGGTAAAAATGGTAGAGGGATACCAAGAGATGAATACACTATGCAGATTCAGAAGAATGCAGAATGCAGTAGTTACTCAGGGATGAAGAAACTGGCACAGCTTAGAACAGCATGGAGAGCTGCGTCAAACCACTCTCTGGACTGAAGACCACAACACAACATTCGAGATGCACTTGCTGATATCCATCATGATAAATGGATAGGTAAAGGATCTACAGTTCCTTGGCCTGCACGTTCCCCCGACCTGAATCCTTCGGATTATCGTCTCTGGTGCACCTTAGGCAAACCACCCAGATGCAACGTATCATGGAAGCCAGCGAAATCATACGAAATCGCCAGGAAGTATTTGGAAGCGAGCTACACTCTATGATTCAATCAGTGCATGCATGTTTAGAGGCAAGAGGAGGACATTTCGAGCAATGCACCTCTGGATCACGGGGTCCCGGGTTCGATTCCCGGCCGGGTTGGGGATTTTCTCTGCCCGGGGACTGGGTGTTTGTGTTGTCCTCGTCATTTCCTCATCATCATACTTCGTGACTGTGGTTAGATTGGAATGTGAAAAAATTGGACTACGTGAAAACTGGGACTTCGTACGGGTGCTGATGACTGCGCAGTTGAGCGCCCAAAGGACCAGACCTTATCATCATAAGCTATGAGATATTAATGAGCTCCTATTACGTGTTATTAAAAACATGCACCAGAATAGCGCCTTATAATAATTAATCTGTATTAACGACAAACTGTTTCGGCATTTATTGTAATTGTCGAATTCCCGCGAATACCTATATACACTCCTGGAAATTGAAATAAGAACACCGTGAATTCATTGTCCCAGGAAGGGGAAACTTTATTGACACATTCCTGGGGTCAGATACACCACATGATCACACTGACAGAACCACAGGCACATAGACACAGGCAACAGAGCATGCACAATGTCGGCACTAGTACAGTGTATATCCACCTTTCGCAGCAATGCAGGCTGCTATTCTCCCATGGAGACGATCGTAGAGATGCTGGATGTAGTCCTGTGGAACGGCTTGCCATGCCATTTCCACCTGGCGCCTCAGTTGGACCAGCGTTCGTGCTGGACGTGCAGACCGCGTGAGACGACGCTTCATCCAGTCCCAAACATGCTCAATGGGGGACAGATCCGGAGATCTTGCTGGCCAGGGTAGTTGACTTACACCTTCTAGAGCACGTTGGGTGGCACGGGATACATGTGGACGTGCATTGTCCTGTTGGAACAGCAAGTTCCCTTGCCGGTCTAGGAATGGTAGAACGATGGGTTCGATGACGGTTTGGATGTACCGTGCACTATTCAGTGTCCCCTCGACGATCACCAGTGGTGTACGGCCAGTGTAGGAGATCGCTCCCCACACCATGATGCCGGGTGTTGGCCCTGTGTGCCTCGGTCGTATGCAGTCCTGATTGTGGCGCTCACCTGCACGGCACCAAACACGCATACGACCATCATTGGCACCAAGGCAGAATCGACTCTCATCGCTGAAGACGATACGTCTCCATTCGTCCCTCCATTCACGCCTGTCGCGACACCACTGGAGGCGGGCTGCACGATGTTGGGGCGTGAGCGGAAGACGGCCTAACGGTGTGCGGGACCGTAGCCCAGCTTCATGGAGACGGTTGCGAATGGTCCTCGCCGATACCCCAGGAGCAACAGTGTCCCTAATTTGCTGGGAAGTGGCGGTGCGGTCCCCTACGGCACTGCGTAGGATCCTACGGTCCTGGCGTGCATCCGTGCGTCGCTGCGGTCCGGTCCCAGGTCGACGGGCTCGTGCACCTTCCGCCGACCACTGGCGACAACATCGATGTACTGTGGAGACCTCACGCCCCACGTGTTGAGCAATTCGGCGGTACGTCCACCCGGCCTCCCGCATGCCCACTATACGCCCTCGCTCAAAGTCCGTCAACTGCACACACGGTTCACGTCCACGCTGTCGCGGCATGCTACCAGTGTTAAAGACTGCGATGGAGCTCCGTATGCCACGGCAAACTGGCTGTCACTGACGGCGGCGGTGCACAAATGCTGCGCAGCTAGCGCCATTCGACGGCCAACACCGCGGTTCCTGGTGTGTCCGCTGTGCCGTGCGTGTGATCATTGCTTGTACAGCCCTCTCGCAGTGTCCGGAGCAAGTATGGTGGGTCTGACACACCGGTGTCAATGTGTTCTTTTTTCCATTTCCAGGAGTGTAAATGTAAATCTCATTTATACGTCAATTATGGTTTGATAGTAATTTGATAGCCCTAATCTTAC
The DNA here is from genome assembly GCF_021461385.2 of Schistocerca piceifrons. NCBI lineage: Eukaryota > Metazoa > Arthropoda > Insecta > Orthoptera > Acrididae > Schistocerca > Schistocerca piceifrons. The sequence continues at coordinate 563,188,840 of NC_060141.1, forward strand.
GATGTTATATTTTTACAAAGTCTGTAGATGAACAGTGATATCATTTTACTAACTTTGCCACAATTATCTTTGGTTGTTGCATATGCCATTATCGATCTACCCTTCACTTTGTGACCAAATATTTGTATTTGGACTACAGTTTTATAGTTACAAAACTGTGGTCCAAATGTAAAACACCACATCAGATCACAATGCATAACGAGATACGCCTAAGTCGAGAAACATCGTCTAAACAAAAACAGGATGCGTACAAAGTCTATCTTGGTACAATCTCCAACAACATTAATGCACTTGATAAAGCCACAAATAGTGAACTAGCCTTTAGAACCAGTAACATGCTTCCAATAAAAAAAATTCCGCCCCCACTAGAACAACCGAATATGATGACACAGGCGTATATAAAATAGCATTTAATAACTGTAATAATTTGTACGTCGGCCAAGTACGAAGAAATTTTGACGTCGTTATCTGACATATAAAAGGAGAAAATTAATAAAACCGACAAACTGAAGGGATGGATTCCTGACTTCAATGGAGGAAAAATGATCCTACGAATATGTGTCGAGAATTACATTCTTGCTACGGTCGATGGCGCTGACGAATGAAAATTCCTCTGACCACGAGCCGTGTCTGTAGTCTACAGATGACGGTTATGCAGATTGTTGACGCTAGTTCTCGTAAAGGTTGCCTCGTCGGTAAAGTGGATTGATGACAGAAATCTGATGCAAAAACCATCGACTAAATCCCTTACAAAGAGAAAACTCTGCTGCTGACAATCCTTACACTTGTAGGTGATAGGGATAGTAGCGGTTGTCATGCAGTATGCATGTGATCGTACTTTGGGTTACATCGTCTTGTAGGGCCAGTTGCCTTGAGCTAGTATTAGGGTTCGTCTCAATTTGCTATAGAACCCGGTCCTCCAAATCTGGTGTACGCACAGTCCGCCGCCTCATAGCACGTTCGTCTGTCTGAAAGGGCCCATGATAACACAAGCGCCCAAAAAGGTCTTGAAATGTTGTGTGATGTTGTTGGTGTCTGTTAGGGTGCTTGTTTTGGTATAGTCCTGCTGTCTCTCGACCGTTTCCATATGCTTGACCGCACACAAACACCATACGGCTTGTTCCAGAGATGAATACCGGACCATTCTGCTGCTTACAGTGCGCTGCGTCAATCAGCCTGCAACAAATAAGAAACACACGGCGCGTGGTCAGAGGAACTTGCATTCGTCGGCACCATCTACCGTGGCATCGATTCGTTTTTGGGCACACGTTCCTCCAATTCCAGGAAGGAATTCGCCCCTCTTGTTGACGGATTTATAAATGTTCACCCTGAATTATGCTGCTGGCCCTAAAGAAGAAAGATCTCATCACCTAACCTACGGACTCTCATTAACAACTCGAAAACAAAGGATTTTGGAACATATGTTTGTATTAAGATTTTTCCTTGTTTTGGTGTAAAATACCTACTAGCCTTCAAAGTTCGTAAAAGTATTTCTGAAAGCCCTGTATATAAGTCTTACATGTTGTAAATGTGCGCTATAATTGATACTATAACATTCATGGCAAATTATGACCGAAATTTCTGTGGCTTAAATAGTCTGCTGACAAAATGCCATGGTTAATATGATAATTTCCTGTAAACTGCATAGACGGTTCGGGCGCTTCGTGACTGGGATGATTACATGGTTCAGACAAAGCAGAGCTGAAAGTGCAACGGTAGGCACGCCGTACACACACACACACACACACACACACACACACACATTCATACACAAGTCTTAATCGAAGTGGCAGGGTGATTGGTACACTGGATTCGTATGCGGCAGGACGATAATTCAAATACCCGCCCGGGAACCCCTATTTAGGTTTCCCGTCGTTCCCCGTAATCGCTTAAGCCAACTGCCAGGAATTCTTCCCTGTACTTCGACCAATCCGAGCTTGTATTCCGTCTCTAAGACATCGTCGACGACTACGCGTTAAACCTATTCTTCCTGATTTCGAAGTTCTTGACAGTATTTTGGTTTGAAAGGAGCTTCTATAGTATAGAGTAGCCCGATAAATCTCGTCTCACGTTTTTACCACGCTGAATAACACATTTGATACTGGCAATCCTCTTTACGCGACGTGTTTAACGCCATGGTTTACCTTACCCAAAAGCAGATTTTTATTTACTTTTTTGTATTTTGTGGGTATTCTAGTATCATAGTTTTCAAGACTAGACAAAGGAAATATGGTAACAACGTGAGATATGCTGCTGGTGTACTCTCGTATTACGCGACGCTCTTGTCAGGGTCTTGTAAGACTGTTTGTCCTCCGATACAACAGGCGAATCACCTGGCGCTCTTTATATACGACCTCGTCGAAGGAACGTGCGCTGCCTGACGAAATCTCTCTTGAATTTACGTTCCTACAGCTTGCTCCCGTACTCAGAAATGTATTGATGCTGAAGGCCACCAGTTTGAACATTAATCACATTTGCAAAGTACATTTATTTTTCCAATTGGACTTTAAGCTTTTCATTTCCAGAAATTTAACATTGTAGAACGGGAAATAAATTTTATATGACGCTTCGAAGTGTGTATACATTTTTTGATGCACCCTGTATTTTCTTACGTGAGTGTACGAAGTGATGGTCTTTTTTTAGATACAATCTTCGTTCATAGACTCATAGTAAAGATATTCTCGAAAGTGCTTATCCAACTCTAAAGTCACACGCTGCAAGAGAGGCGTTGTGCACCACGTTGTGGTTTACCGTTAAAATCACGAGAGCTTGCGTTCCTCTTACGTATATCTCGTGAAAAGACCATGGAGGGGAAATAGGAGACATTCGAGCTCATCCGCTGGGCTACCAACAAAATTCGCGAGCGGAACAGGAAAGAATTGAAGTAACAGTGTTATTAAAAATATCCTCCGCCACGTACCATAAGTAAAGTGGCTCTTGGAGATTACGAGATTATCTCGGAGTATCTAGAACTGACCTTGCATCACATCCAATTTCAATAACGCTGGGGTGAGGAGAGTTTTATCGAAAGAGCGGGAGGGAAGGTATTTCCTTGGTAGGAGAGGCGTAACACACGGGCCTTTGGAACTCTCGTATTATATAAAAACACGGAGACGAGTAACCGGCGAAAGTCCACATTGTCAGCAGTTACTCGGCGTGAAGCAGCGACACGGAAAGGAAGCCGGTAGCGTGGGTGGGGGGCCGGCTGTTGGTTAACCTTTGAAGGAATGCGGTTGGCACACTTCCTGCAGATCCGAGCGATGGGCGCCTCTGCTCGCTGCTGTAACGCTCCGAGCCGCGCCGGAATAAAGTCATGCTACACGGTCGCCGCCCTCGTTGCCCAACGGCTCCGCGAGGCCGCTTTCCAGGCTAACGGCTGTCTGCTCCACTGCACGGCCCAGCCACCCAGGCAGGCGGGCTTCATTAGTAGCGCTGTGGTTCCCCGCGCGGCCGCCCGATCGACCGTATCCTTGGTTTGCGAGCCTTCTCAGCATTTTTCCTCAGTGATGCAACCGGCTGTTCAATGAAAACCTCCCGTTAGCTCGCGAGGTCGCTGAAACTGCGGCGTTTGGGCTCCGGGCCGCCAGATTCTGTCAGCGCGCTCGTCCTGTCACTGTCGCCAGAAGTGGAGTACAGCTGACTTCATTTACTCGTTATAATAAGCTTTTTTTGGTGTGAAACTAGCGAAACCGGCAATGTTTCAGAATTGCTAAATATAAGTGGGAACTGGATATATGTCCAAATCTCCTTCTACCCTCCTATCTCTGTCCATTTCCTCCTCTCCCTCTCTCCATCTATATCATCCTCCTCCCCCCTTTCTGTCCCTGTCCAACACCTCCTACCCCCTCTCTGTCGATTCCTTTCTCTCCTCCTACCTCTCCCCCTCTTTCTATGCATCTCCTCCCCCCTCTCAATATTCTCCTTCCTCCCTCGTCACTGACCATCTCCCCTTTCCCCTCTCAGTGCGATACAGTTTCACAAGGAATCCCTCAAGGCTCAGTTTGAGGGCCAGTCTTGTTTCTCTTTTACCGAAATGCTGCACCCCTCAGTATCAGTGCCCAAGTAGTCATGTTTGTCAATGCTGTCTACATCTACATACATACTCCGCAATCCACCATATGGTGCGTGGTGGAGGGTTCCTCGTACCACAACTAGCATCTTCTCTCCCTGTTCCACTTCCAAACAGAATGAGAGAAAAATGACTACCTATATGCCTCTGTACGAGCCCTAATCTTACCTTATCTTTGTGGTCTTTCCACGAAATATAAGTAGGAGCAGCGAAACTGTACTGCAGTCAGCCTCAAATGCTGGTTCTCTAAATTTCCTCAGTAGCGATTCACCAAAAGAACGCCTCCTTTCCTCTAGAGACTCCCACCCGAGTTCCTGAAACATTTCCGTAACACTCGCATGATGATCAAACCTACCGGTAACAAATCTAGCAGCCCGTCTCTGAATTGCTTCTATGTCCTCCCTCAATCCGACCTGATAGGGATCCCAAACGCTCGAGTAGTACTCAAGAATAGGTCGTATTAGTGTTTTATAAGCGGTCTCCTTTACAGATGAACCACATCTTCCCAAAATTCTACCAATGAACCGAAGACGACTATCCGCCTTCCCCACAACTGCCATTACATGCTTGTCCCACTTCATATCGCTCTGCAATGTTACGCCCAAATATTTAACCGACATGAGTGTGTCAAGCGCTACACTACTAATGAAGTATTCAAACATTACGGGATTCTTTTTCCTATTCATCTTCATTAATTTATATTTATCTATATTTAGAGTTAGATGCCATTCATTACATCAATCACAAATCCTGTCCAAGTCATCTTGTATCCTGCTACAGTCACTCAACGACGACACCTTCCCGTACACCACAGCATCAACAGCAAACAGCCGCACATTGCTATCCACCGTATCCAAAAGATCATTTATGTTTATAAAAAACAACAGCGGACCTACCACACTTCCCTGGGGCACTGCAGATGATACCCTCACCTCTGATCAACACTTACCATCGAGGACAACGTACTAGGTTCTATTACTTAAGAAGTATTTACTGAAAAGGGAATTCCTTATTGAAAAAGGAATTGTGAAGGAGATTTCGGATGCTGTAATAAACCCACCTAACAACAGAGATATATGGCTTCAACAAAATGGGCTTACACTCAATATTTCAAAGACCATGTTTACTCAGTTTAAAACCAAAGGATCAAAAATCAGTGACATTAGCATCGTACATAAAAATCAAATTCTTTGGATTTAACTTGGACAATAATCTAAACTGGCAAGCACATATAGGTTATTTGGTTACTAAATTAAACAGCCTTGCTTTTGCAATGGCCATGCTATCTGGTGTAAAAGACATGAACAGCAGGAAATGTGGTGTACCAAAATTACTTCAGTTTTTGTGGGGAATTCAAGCCGCATGTCACAAATCCTGCTACTTCAAAAAATAGTTGTTGGAAAAATATGAACTTCCCCTCCATGAACATCCTGTTGCCCACCATTCAAGGACATAAAAATATTATCTGTGCAATCCTAAAGCATCGACTGCAAAGTGACCAGCACAGCATCGAGAAACGGCATCAAGAAGGCGCTGACCCACACGCCAGTAGAAAGAGGAGGTACCACCAAACCTCCAGGAAGGCAGAGTTCAGCGTCCCCTGTCAACGCTAATTTAACCACCCGTCCATCGCCGGTCCATTCCAAGAGTACCGTGGTGTAATAAGACAAAAACATCAAGGAGCTTCACGACAGCTGAAATTTAATCACTGGAAGTTCGAAAAACACCTCTATCGATTCAACGTCAGCATCACCTCTCTATGTGTTTGCGTAGAGGAAGAAGATCCAAACCATGTATTCTTACAATGTACTCGGTACACGTCCTTGCAAATAATCTACCAAGCAACCTCCAAATCCCGTTAGCATCCAACGCTACTACACCACTGGCCATAAAAATTGGTACACCACGAAGATGATGTGCTACAGACGCGAAATTTAACCGACAGGAAGAAGTTGCTGTGATATGCAAATGATTAGCTTTTCAGAGCATTCAGACAAGGTTGGCGCCGGTGGTGACACCTACTACGTGCTGACCTAAGGAAAGTTTCCAACCGATTTCTCATACACAAACAGCAGTTGACCGCCGTTGCATAGTGAAACGTTGTTGTGATGCCTCGTGTAAGGAAGAGAAATGCGTACCATCACGTATCCGACTTTGATAAAGGTCGGATTGTAGCCTATCGCGACTGCGGTTTATCGTATCGCGACATTGCTGCTCACGTTAGTCGAGATCCAATGACTGTTAGCAGAATATGGAATCGGTGGGTTCAGGAGGGTAATACGGAACGCCGTGCTGGATCCCAATGGCCTCGTATCATTAGCAGTCGAGATGACAGGCATCTTATCCGCATGACTGTAACGGATCGTGCAGCCACGTCTCGATCCCTGCGTCAACCGATGGGGACGTTTGCAAGGCAACAACCATCTACACGAACAGTTCGATGACGTTTGCAGCAGCATGGACCTTCAGCTCGGAGACCATGGCTACGGTTAGCCTTGACGCTGCATCACAGACAGGAGCGCCTGCGATGGTGTATCAACGACGAACCTGGGTGCACGAATGGCAAAAAGTCATTTTTTTGGATGAATCCAGGCTCTGTTTACAGTATCATGATGGTCGCATCCGTGTTTGGTGACATCGCGTTGAACGCACATTGGTTGCGTGTATTCGCCATCGCCATACTGGCGTATCACCCGGCGTGATGGTATGGGGTACTATTGGTTACACGTCTCGGTCACTTCTTGTTCGCATTGACGGTACGTTGAACAGTGGACGTTACATTTCAGATGTGTTACGACCCGTGGCTCTACCCTTCACTCGATCCCTGCGAAACTCTACATTTCAGCAGGTTACTGCACGACCGCATGTTGCAGGTCCTGTACGGGCCTTTCTGGGTACAGAAAATGTTCGACTGCTGCCCTGGCCAACACATTCTCCAGATCTCTCACGAATTAAAAACGTCTGGTGAATGGTGGCCGAGCAACTGGCTCGTCACAATACGCCAGTCACTACTCTTGATGAACTGTGGTATCGTGTTGAAGCTGCATGGGCAGGTGTACCTGTACAGGCCATCCAAGCTCTGTTTGACTGAATGCCCAGGCGTATCAAGGCCGTTATTACGGTCAGAGGTGGTTGTTGTGGGTACTAATTTTTCAGTATCTATGCACCCAAATTGCGTGAAAATGTAATCACATGTCAGCTCTAGTATAATATATTTATCCAATGAATATCCGTTTATCATCTCCTTTTCTTCTTGGTGTAGCAATTTTAATGGCCAGTAGTGTATCAACTATTATACAAGGTCGTCTTGGTGCCACCATCAAGATACAGCCCCTTGCACTCCTTGCTAGAAGCTAGCTATTCTTAATTCACTATTATTTTCGCCCAAAGCATGTAGGTCCCTGTTGATCGGGTTTCACCCACGGTTCAATGAACTGTTCAATGAACTGTGGGTGAAACCTGATCAACAGGGACCTACATGCTTTGGGCGAAAATAATAGTGCATTAAGAATGGCTAGCTTCTAGCCGAAATCTAGATCTGCGTTATAAAACTTAAAAAGGACGACTGATTGCTGCAATCTGAAATTTACAAGTCAATACAACAGGCGCTGAGTGCAACCGCTTTCCGAATGGAAGGTAGGAAATATTTATACCTACATTCATTTCAGTGTACTTCACTCGATATATGTTTTGCAGGGAGCAGGTATTTTAACACAAGACAAAGTTCTTAACTTGTTTTATTGTACACTAGATCCTACATGAAGAAGAAAAAAAAGTTCAAATGTGTGTGAAATCTTATGGGACTTAACTGCTAAGGTCATCAGTCCCTAAGCTTACACACCATTTAACCTAAATTATCCTAAAGACATTCACAAACACCCATGCCCGAGGGAGGACTCGAACCTCCGCCTGGACCAGCCGCACAGTCCATATGAAGAAGATTGATCCTCTTTGATTATTGTTAGGGTTAAACGTTTTAATAATCGTATTTGTTTCCTACTGAGAATAAAGTTTAATTATAATAATCTGTATATTTTATTCATAAGTTGCTAAGGTGGCACACATCTTCCAACGCGCCAAAGAGATTTATTTAAAGTGAAGGCGTGTTACAAGCGTAATGAAACAAATGGAGTGCTATAGAGCGCACAACTTGTGCGCTTTTTCAAACGATAATATCTGGTTCCATTGTCTTGGGTTGCGGAGAACACGTCGTTGTGGCTTCGCTGGAATATGATGCATGAAAATTATGCCGGCATAAGTTACTGGCGTTGGACCACGACATCGTTGGTGCATAGTACGTATACAAACAGGAAGCGCATTGCTTTGCCATCACGTCATCTCTGTCGCTAATTCACGTTTTCTGCCACAATTTGCATCTTAGCAATGCGTCTAGCGTGTGAGCAGGGGGAACCAAATTTTATTATATTTCACTCTCAAGTTCTGACTCATTCTGGATAGCTCCTGTTGCCGTGTTCTGTAATACAATCAACTGTTTCCCGTAGTTGTGCCCTAAAAATGTTTCACGAATGTAATAATAATGTCGTGTGGCTAGGGCCTAATGTCGGGTAGACCGTTCGCCGGGTGCAAGTCTTTCGATTTGACGCCACTTCGGCGACTTGCGCGTCGATGGGGATTAAATGATGATGATTAGAACAAGACAATACCCACTCCCTGAGCGGAGAAAATCTCCGACCCAGCCGGAAATCGTACCAGGCCTTTAGGATAGACATTCTGTTGCGTTGACCACTCAACTACCGGAGGCGGACACGAATGTAATATTTATCTGCATTTCAGAATTTAAACTTGTTGACGTTTTTCCTTCTCGGCTTAAGTAGATCACAAATTCCGGTTTCCTCTCGCGTCGAATCTTTCATCTTAGTCCTAAACGCAACAAAAACCGCCTGTTATCTGTAATTAAAAACCGTTTTGCACGAGGTACCCTGGATTAACTGTTACGACAATGGTGCGTTATTTGGTGCTAGACAGAATAAGATAGAATTGCCTATAAAGACGAATACGTCTTTCGAGTGTCAAAAGAAAACTAACGTATTATAACAACATTTTGTAAAAAAGTGTGTCCCTGACGCATAAATGAAGATAGGGAACGAAGTAAATCGCTTCCATCACTGACAAACTGCTAATACTGACAAGATTTATACATTAGAAGCGAAAATGTCGAAATAAACATGAGTCTGTGAACGAGCCGTTTGTCAGAAAACTTAAAATATTTGACTACGTACTGCCGCTTAAACGTTTAGCACAAATATATTTGAAATGTAAACTTTTCGATTAAATCCCCATATAATTCGATTAAAATTTTCCCCATGGGCTACGTTACATGTTACAACGTGTTACGAACGTGTATATGGTTTTTGGCCTTTCATTTGTACGCAAAAATAAATTCTTGACTCGTCTCTGCAGCGTCCTATGAATTCTTCCAAATATGGCGCTGATCCAGTCCTAGAAACGTACGAAGGTAGATCGAACAGTAATGCCTCCTTAGTCATAAAAAATTAATAATGACCCTACAACAGCGGAGTTAGTATAGATCATAGCCTGAACTGTCCTCTATATGACATTACCGTTCAACATAGTCAGCATGCATGTGTACATATTTGCGTCATTGTTGAAACCAGACTTAAAAACCCGTTAGGGCTTTCTTTATTGGTGCTTTTTCAAACTGATTTCAAATCTATTGATTATGAATTCTAATGCTTCTGTCTGCTCGAATCGCTTCATCAGCACGTTCTCGGCTGGCATCCGTGACAGACGTTCACACAAACAGTACGTAAAAATTATTGATATATGAATTTATGTCTTTCTGCTTGCCCCGCGTTCTGCATTCCATACCTACGTCGTTCGCCGCCTCGTTATAAGATCACTAACAGTATTTACTAAATTTATAGTCAACGAGTCTGCCACCCAGCCACCTTCTCACTTTGTCGAATCACGCACGAGGAAGAGACGCACCTGGCGAATCAAAGAGAAGCAGCGCCGTGACTCAGCTGGTGGCTTCGTTGGATCTCATGGCCCGTGGCCAGGGGCTGGCATTTCGTTGCCGTCGTATGTGGGACCAACATCTCGAGTATCGATCGCGCAACAAGGACTGCCACCTGCTTTACATGAATGTGAGAGTTCGCGGCTGTGTGCTCTGTGTATGTGTGTGTGTGTGGGTGGGTGAAAGGTTTATGTTGTTTCGTGAGAAGGGATGGCGTACTGCCGGGCAGGGGCATCGAAACTACGTGAAAGCTGTGGTTGGCGACATTTTGGCATTTGGTTCTCGCGACAGGTGCACTGGACATAAAAAAAGGAAGAAGAAGAAGAAGAAGAAGTAAGTGTGGAAGTAACCACAGAAGAATTTACATCGAATCGGATACTCGGATACAAGGCTATTTTGTACGCCTGGATTTTTTTTTACGAGTAACCGGTGGCAGTGAGGAGAAGTCTTCATTTCCCTGGACTATGAAGCACACACATTCAAATTACACTAAAAAGAAAGAAAACTGCGATAAAACTTCTCTCGAAGTACTTTATCCAATTGTAAAGTAGTTTGGGGATGAATCTGTGATAGTCTGTCCAACGATAAGATGTTCAGCAAACAACGATAAAAGTAATGCGATACTACTGTTATCGTTGTTTGCCGAACATGAAACATCGATTTCCTGTCTAAAACTGAAGAAGTAGAAGGAAACGATTTTTAGTTCATTTTGATAGTGTAAACAGTCTTCCAACAGCATTGCTAATGCTTTGATCATAATACGTATTTTAATACAAAGAAATGTGGGAATTAACCGAAACGCTTTTATCAGTTTCATCGTCAGTGTATTAAAGAAACACGTATAAACAAATGTACTCAGACTGAAGTGATTGCAAGATTTTTAGCTGCAAATTGTATAACGGCTGAGGTGTTGTGCTAACAACAAGAATACTGTCAACGAGGTAAAACATTAAAATTACATTTCTACCGTTTAGTTCGTAGACCTTATATCGAAACTCATGGAATGAGACCATGTAACACTGTCGATGGTCACGTGTTAGTCGGATGAGTGCAAATTGTCTTGGGAATGTCCGAGGGATTCCACCTTCATCGCCCGTCATTCTCAAAAACCCATTCATGACATTATGTTTAGCCCTGTTAACAGTCCCTGATACTAAACAATTGCACTACATTTTAATGAATAGTTAATCCCTGCTAGCTGCTTAGAGCTCATTATTCTTTCGTATTGTGAGTTTCTTGCGGTGTTATTGCAATTTTCTAGTACAACATGCAATTATTCAATTATTATACATAGTACAGGTCGTCAATTAGATGGCAGTTTACATAGAATATGTACAAATGGATACTTACGTTAAATTATTCAAAAAGTATGTACATAATGCTTCGGTATCTGATCGCTATTTTCTCGCTGCCTTATATTTCGAACAACTATGTATTTTTCCTAAGCTATGACAGTTGGTTCTAATTTGATAGCTTATTAAATTGATCCAGGTCGATTTACCTTAAGCGGCGACAACGTATTTACGTACTGGATTTATCAATGGGCGTAATTTTCTTGCTGTCTTATATTATGAATAATTGCGTATTTTTCGTAAGATTTTACAGTTAGTTAATTATTGACAACTTTATGGGTCGATCCAGAGAAGCTGTATGTTTACATTTCTTTAGTTATGTCATATTGTGGTTTGAGTTGTTGTTTGTGTAATCTTTGAACCATGTTCCAGTCTGGCTTATCGCTTCAAAATGGTATTAATGTTTTCTAAATAGTATTTGTGTTTTAGGTCTATTTCTTCGTTTAGAATATCTTGCGAGCTGTTTCCCATGTGTAACTAAATTTCTATTTCTTCTAAAATACTCATGCTGATTCCTTGTGGAATTAGCATTTTGAAGTGATAAACCAAATTAAAACATACACCAAAGCTTACACATACAGCAATTCAAAGGACAGTATCTATGATGTAGATAAAGAAAAGTAAACAAACAGTATCTCTGAATCAAATTATGCTGCCTCCTACACTTTCGAAACGTCCTCTCAATAAACTGAAGTCGAGCATTTGCCTTCACTTCTACAATCCTTATGTGCTCCTTCTATTTCATATCGCTTTGCGATCTTACGCGCAGATATTTAATCAACCTGACTGTGTCAGCATGGAACCAACTGTCAAATCTTAAAAGAATAAATTATTGATCACATATATATACAAAATCGATTTTCTCAGAAGGATTTGAAAGTAGCATAGAACTGCTTTCGTGAAATGACATTTGCCTTCTGAACTTCATATATATCATGAAGCTCAGATCTCAAACATACATCCACCAAAGCAGTTCTATACCACTTTCAAATCTATTCGAGGAAATGGATATTTTCCAAGCTCTTTTAGTAAGGAAAATACACGATTTTTCTTCAACAATAGTTGTGGAGCTGTGACAGAATGCTCACTTCCCACGCAAGCGACCTGGGTTCCGTTGCCAGTTGATACAATTTTTTAAACAATGTTCTACGAGCATTTTCAAGAAGCATAAAATACATAAGATAAAAATAATTAATTTTTGCTATTTCCTAATTTAAACAAAGTTCATAAAAATCGTTTGTACAAGAACTATAATTAAGAATTAATATTTGTATTAAAATTGGTTTCTTGCGTATGATATATAATTTAAATAAGAAGGTATCCATTCTCGTAAAAATGACAACTAAATATGTGTTAATTATCTAAAAGACGTAAGCATTCAAAAGAAACCCGAGAAAGGAAATGACCGAACCGAGATAGGAATCTGCTATGCAGCGATTACCAGTGTTGAGTGCTATCGATTTTTTTCATTTGTATGTATTTTACGCTTTATGAGAATTCTGGTACAATACGCACCTTTGTTTGATAATTTACATCTGCCAGGAATCGAACCTAGGCCACACACTTGGCAGTGTTAGAAGTGTTCCACAATCAGCTTAAAATGATGGTTTTTCAAACTTCCTGAATAGTGTTTGTCGATAAGAAGGCCGTCTTCCCTCCAAGCATTATCATTTGAGTTTGCGAATCATCTTCGTAACACCTGCATGCTGATCCAACCTACCGATATCAAATCTAGCAGATCGCCTTTGAAATGCTTCCTTGTCTTCCTTTAATCCGGCGTGGCACAGATACCAAACGCTCGAGCACTATTCGAGAATGGTCGCACTATCGTTATATATGCTGTCTCCTACACTTTCGAAACGTCCTCTCAATAAACTGAAGTCGAGCATTTGCCTTCACTTCTACTATCCTTATGTGCTCCTTCTATTTCATATCGCTTTGAGATGTTACGCTCAGATATTTAATCAACCTGACTGTGTCAAGCAACGCACTACTACTGCCGCATTCGAAGATTAGCTATTTGTTTTCCCTACTCACCGCATTCACTTACATTTTTACTTAGAGCTGTCTGCCATTCATCACAGCAGCTAGAAATGTTATAAGTGATGTTGCACCCTCCAGCATCCATTCAACAACGACACCTGCTCGTACACCACAGCATCACAGCTAATAACCGCAGACTGCTGCTTACCCTGTCAGACAGATCATTTATGTATATCGATGGTAGGCAATGAAAACCTCGTAAATCCATCTGTCTGTGAAAACCTCGTTATTCAAGTAACCAGTGACTCCATTATGAAAGGGAGATTTGAAAGTGGGCAGATTTTCCTAATCTGTCAATAACTACATTTCTGGTACATAGTTGCACACGTACCAGCATTTTCTGTGTCACTTTATACATTTTTTAAGAAACCGATTTTACTTTTCCTAAAAATTTTAACAAAATGGAGTTACGATGTTTCTACTGCCTACCATCGATGTGGAGAATAAGACCGGTTCTATCACACTTCCCTGGGGCACTCCTGACGATACCATGTCTCTAACGGACACTCCTATTATTTAAGAAGTTTTTGAGTCACTCACCTATCTGCAAACGCATGCTGGTAAGTTCTTTAACGTTCTGTTGTGGGACACCATATCAATCACTTTCCGCAGACCTGTGAATACAGAAGCTGCCTGTTGCCTTTCATGCACGACTCGCAGAACTGAATCCACGCATGAAGAATCGCTGCCATAATGCGCTCCAACACATTACACTGAAGCGCCAAAGAAACTCATATAGGTTCGAATCCTGCCTCGGGCATGGATGTGTGTGATGTACTTAGGTTAGTTGGGTTTAAGTAGTTCTAAGTTCTAGGGAACTGATGACCTCAGAAGTTAAGTCCCATAGTGCTCAGAACCATTTGAACCATTTGAACAAACTCATATAGGAATGCGCATTCACATACAGAGATATGTAAACAGGCAGAATACGCCGCTGCGCTCCGCAACGCCTATATAAGACAACAAGGGTCCGGCGCAGTTGTCAGATCGGTTACTGCTGCTACAATGGCAGGTTATCAAGATTTAAGCGAGTTTGAACGTGGCGTTATAGTCGGCGCACGAGCGATGCGACGAAGCATCTTCAAGATCGCGATGAAGTGGAGATTTTCCCGCACGACCGTTTCACGAGTGTACCGTGAATGTCAGGAATTCGGTAAAACGTCAAATATCAAGATCCTGCAAGAACGGGACCAACGAGAACTGAAGAGAATCGTTTAACGTGACAGAAGTGCAACCAACCCCTCCGCAAATTGCTGGGCCACCAACATGTGTCAGCGTGCGAACCATTCAACGAAACATCATTGATGTGGGCCCACTCGTGTACCCTTGATGACTGCACAACACGAAGCTCTATGCCTCGCCTGGGACCGCCAACACAGACATTGGACTGTTGATGCCTGGAAACCTGTTGCCTGGTCGGACGAGCCTGGTTTCAAGTTGTATGTAGCGGGTGTACGTGGTACGGTTATGGAGACAACCGCATAAATCCATGGGGCCTGCATGTCAGCAGGGGACTGTCCAACTTGCTGGACATTCTGTAATGGTGTGGGGCGTGTGCACGTGGCGTGATATGAGACCCTTGATATGGCTAGATACCACTCCGACAGGTGACACGTACGTAAGCATCCTGCCTGCCCAGCTGCATTCTTATGTCCACTGTGCATTCCGACGGCTCAAAATGGCTCTGAGGACTATGGGACTTAACATCTGAGGTCATCAGTCCCCTACTTAAACCTAACTAACCTAAGGACATCACACACATCCATGTCCGAGGCAGGATTCGAACCTGCGACCGTAGCGGTCGCGCGGTTCCCGACTGAAGCGCCTAGAACCGCTCGGCCACACCGACCGGCCGCTTCCGAAGACCTTGGGTAATTCCAGCAGGACAATGCGACACCCCACACGTCCAGAATTGCTACACGGTGGCTCCAGGAACAATCTTCTGAATTCAAAAACTTCCGCTGGCCACCAAACTCCCCAGACATGAAAACTGTTGAGCATATGTGGGATGCCTTGCAACGTGCTGTTCATAAGAGATGCCCACCTCTCGTAGTCTTACGGGTTTATGGACAGCCCTGCATGATTCATGGTGTCAGTTCCTTCCAGCACTACTTCATACATCAGTCGAGTCCATGCCACGTCGAGCTGCTGCATTTCTGCGCGCTCGAGGAGTGTATCATTTGCTTTGGCTCTTCAGTGTATTAACAGGTTGGTCAGAAAGCTTTGGCTCGAAAGTCATTCATCTACAAAATTGTGTGCAGCTCTCCTCATATTCAGTCCTTCTGGCATCCCACTACACGAAAGGAGAAACGGTATTTAGTGCCGTGTTCAGGTACACGCTTAGCCCCGCCCGTCAGGATGTGGTGGCGCGGTTTCCGTCGCTAGCTCACACCGCGTGCAGTGCCCTCAGTGCCTGCCCACGCTGCTGGCAGCAATTACCGCCATCCATCGTGCAGTGGACGCTGTAAGACGTCGGCCGCCGAGGGCGTCGCCCGGGTAGGAGGCCAGGCGGCGGCGGCGGCGACGGCGTGACACAACCGCGCCTCGCTTTCTATTGTTACGGCCGCTTCCTGGTGAGTTTCGGCCAAAAGCCAGTGTTCGGACATCCAAATGCGCGTCGCCGATGGCTTTCTCTAGGCAGGCGGCGCTGGACAATGGAGCACCGACGCCGACAGCGGCCGCCGCGAAAGCAGATCCGTATCAGCAGAGGCGGGGAGCGTTCATCAGCGGGGCACTTCCACGCCCACAGACAGCGCGCGCCGCCGCTCTCGCCCGCTGGCCAGCTATCGCCGCCAGGCCTCCTTCCACCCGTCTTGTGAGTCACCCTTCCCACTACCACAGTGGTACTAGGAGACGGACCACAACATCCCGTGAAGCCACATCAACTGACAATTTAGTTCGTCGACGAAAAGCTCTAGGGCGGGATGCTTAATACACTACTGGCCATTAAAAATGCTACACCACGAAGATGACGTGCCACAGACGCGAAAGTTAACCGACAGGAAGAAGATGCTGTGATATGCAAATGATTAGCTTTTCAGAGTATTCACACAAGGTTGGCGCCGGTGGCGACACCTACAACGTGCTGACGTGAGCGAAGTTTCCAACCGATTTCTCATACACAAACAGCAGTTGACCGGCGTTGCCTGGTGAAACGTTAGTTCAAATGGCTCTAAGCACTATGGGACAAAAGATCTGAGGTCATCAGTCCCCTAGACTTAGAACTACTTAAACCTAACTAACCTAAGGACATCACACACATCCATGCCCGAGGCAGGATTCGAACCTGCGACCGTAGCGGTCTCGCGGTTCCGGGCTGAAGCGCCTAGAAACGATCGGCCACACCGGCCGGCCGGTGAAACGTTGTTTTGATGCCTTGTGTAAGGTGGAGTAATGCGTACCATCACGTTTCCGACTTTGATAAAGGCCAGAGTGTAGCCTATCGTGATTGCGGTTTATCGTATCGCGACGTTGCTGCTCGCGTTGGTCGACATCCAATGACTGGTAGCGGAATATGGAACCCGAGGGTTCAGGAGGGTAAGACGCAACGCCGTGCTGCATGGTTGTAGCGGATCGTGCAGCCGCGTCTCGATCCCTGAGTCAACAGATGGGGACGTTTGCAAGACAACAACCATCTGCACGAACAGTTCGACGACGTTTGCAGCATCATGCACTATCAGATCGGAGACCATGGCTGCGGTTACCCTTGACGCTGCATCACAGACAGGAGCGCCTGCGATGGTGTACTCAACGACGAACCTGGGTGCACGGCCGGCCGCGGTGGTCTAGCGGTTCTAGGCGCTCAGTCCGGAACCGCGGGACTGCTACGGTCGCAGGTTCGAATCCTGCCTCGTGCATGGATGTGTGTGATGTCCTTAGGTTAATTAGGTTTAAGTAGTTCTAAGTTCTAGGGGACTGATGACCACAGAGGTTGAGTCCCATAGTGCTCAGAGCCATTTGAACCTGGGTGCACGAATGGCAAAACGTCATTTTTTCGGATGAATCCAGGTTCTGTTTACAGCATCATGATGGTCACATCCGTGTTTGGCGACATCGCGATGAACGCACATTGGAAGCGAGTATTCGTCGTCGCCATACTGGCGTATCACCAGGCGTGATGGTATGGGGTGCCATTGGTTACACCTCTCGGTCACCTCTTGTTCGCATTGACGGCACTTTGAACAGTGGACGTTACTTTTCAGATGTGTTACGACCCGTGCCTCTACCCTTCATTCGATCCCTGCGAAACACTACATTTCAGCAGGATAATGCACGACCGCATGTTGCAGGTCCTGTACGGGCCTTCCTGGATACAGAAAATGTTCGACTGCTGCCCTGGCCAGCACATTCTCCAGGTCTCTCATCAATTGAAAACGTCCGGTCAATGGCGGCCGAGCAACTGGCTGGTCACAATACGCGAGTCACTACTCTTGATGAACTGTGGTATCGTGTTGAAGCTGCATCGGCAGCTGTACCTGTACACGCCATCCAAGCTCTGTTTGACTCAATTCCCAGGCGTATCGAGGCCGTTATTACGGCCAGAGGTGGTTGTTCTGGGTACTGATTTCTCACGATCTATGCACCCAAATTGCACATAAACGTAATCACGTGTCAGCTCTAGTATAATATATTTGTCCAATGAATACCCGTTTATCATCTGCATTTCTTCTTGGTTTAGCATTTTTAATGGCCAGTAGTGTACTTTTGTGCTTGATGAAGTCAAATTAAACACCTTACAGTCGTAAACCTTATTTTATTTGGCTGCCATTTTCAGCGTTTTACTACACCATCTTCAGGCCCCTGACCGTAGTGTAGAAAGAATCTACCTCGGTTGCGATCAAAACAGAGACCGAATGTAACAATTTTAATGGCCGTTATAATATATTTATTAAGAGGTATAATACGACTTATTGAGCAAGCAGTAAAGGAAACAAAAGAAAAATTCGGAGTAGGAATTAAAATCCATGGAGAAGAAATAAAAACTTTGAGGTTCGCCGATGACATTGTAATTCTGTCAGAGACAGGAAAGGACCTGGAATGGACTGTGTCTTGAAAGGAGAATATAAGATGAACATCAACAAAAGCAAAACGAGGATAATGGAATGTAGTCGAATTAAATCGGGTGATGATGAGGGCATTAGATTAGTAAATGAGACACTGAAAGTAGTAAATGAGTTTTGCTATTTGGGGAGCAAAATGATGATGGTCGAAGTAGAGAGGATATAATACGTAGACTGGCAATGGCAAGGGAAGTGTTTCTGTAAAAGAGAAATTTGTTAACATCGAGTATAGATTTAAGTGCCAGGAAGTCGTTTCTGAAAGTATTTGTATGGAGTGTAGTCGTGTATGGAGGTGAAACATGGACTATAAATAGTTTTGATAAGAAGAGAATAGAAGCTTTCGAAATGTGGTGCTACAGAAGAATGCTGAAGGTTTGATGGGTAGATCACATAACTAATGAGGAGGTGCTGAATAGAATTATGGAGAAGAGAAATTTGTGGCACAACTTGACTAGAAGAAGGGATCGGTTGGTAGGACATGTTCTAAGGCATCAAGGGATCACCAATTTAGTATTGGAGGGCAGCGTGGAGGGTAAAAATTGTAGAGGGAGACCAATAGATGAATACACTACGCAGATTCAGAAGGATGTTGGTTAAAGTAGGTAATGGGAGATGATGAAGCTCGCACAGGATAGAGTAGCATGGAGAGCTGCATCGAACCATTCTCTGGACTGAAGACCACAACAACGACAACAACAACAACAATCCGACATTAAAGATCTAACGCAATAAATCAAATACTAATGTTCGAAAGGGTGTATGTGTCTTGAGACATTGTATTCCATGGCGCGAAAATTCCCCGCACCATATTCATCGACTATTTGAGAATGAGAGGACATGAGCGACCTCAAATTAATGTTACATATAATTTCAAACCTATCCAAAAATCGCGCTTACCTCCCGTCCCCTTCACACAAAATTAAAAGGAAACAGTTTTCCACTTACTTCATTTTCGATGTTCATTCAGTAAAAAATCCAGCATACCTCTTTACAAGTAACATCACTCGCAGCAGATTATTCAAACAGTATCCACATGTATTACTGAGTGTACCTGCAGTATTATACCATTATACGACACCAAGTTCTGGAGATATGACGTCATAAACATTGAAAAGCGTGAAAATTAGCTTTTTTAAGAACAGAGTGTATGTGGAGAAGGGGGGGGCGGCGGTGTTACTAGATTAATTGTACCACAAGCAGTGTAGCAAGGGTGAGATATCCCGAGAGCTTTACATCAGTAGTATACGCGGGGAAAGTTTATATTCAAACAATTTCTTTAATTTTTAATTTAGTTTGAATCAGACAGTCTGCGCGGAACTCTTAGTAGGGGACATATTAATCGCCCATAATAGGCTTAGGCGTCCATCGTTGCTGAAATCTATAAACACCATTGGACGACATACGATAGTTTCGATTAATCACAATAAATATATGGACATCTGAAGATGGAATTGTATAATCCGAAATTCGATGTACGATGAACAGTTCTATATTAAACAAAACATAGCTGGGTGGAAATGTACCTAATATACGAAATAACAGAACTAATGGACGTGTGTTTTCGTGTGGGAGAGGGGGGTGGGGTGGGAAGGGGAGGGGTGGAGGGGAGGGCGAGCGCAGCCGTTTCGAATAACAAATAACTCGGTTAAGCCACGAACATCGAATATGTACTGCAGTATTTTTCTTTTTTAATTGCATTACGTATTTTTGAAAGCTTTTGAAGGTATAAAGAACTCAAATATCTCGTTCGGCACTGAAAATTTTACGTATCAGTTGTCAAAAGTGTGATGATTTTAGCACAGCATGTTTCGGGATTTTGTCATCCCATTATCAAGTGCAAGGAATCTAATGAATATATCGCAGTACACCAACATAAAAATATTGATATCAACCTGTAGTATAGCATACCTTAAAGTTTCTACGCCATTAGGCAGCGTCAAAAGTAAAACTCCCACAGCAAATATGCATTGTGAGACAGGAAACTCTTCCCAGAACATCTCACGTTGGCGTTGTAAAGTAAAGGCCACAGCTTACACCTGTCAGAGATAGTACTTTCCTCCAATACATATGACACAACCCCTAAGATTCTACTGTCCATCAGAAAATCGTTGAGCCTTATATGTCAAGTCCTAGTAAATACTAGAAACGAATACAACACCTATGTTGCAACGTGTGCATACGTTTAGAATGTCCAACAGAAAACCTAACGCCACTAATTCAAATAGCTTGGTGGCTGTTTCCCAAGGAGGACACCGCTAAAGTGTGCCCAGAAATGCTCCTTGGATACTTTTGTCTACTCTTTAGCAAGTTGACTTCCTTTAAATTTTGCAACAACTGTCCTGTATCTTCTTAATGCAATTCCCTCATGCTTTCTGTAATGTTAGCCAAAAAATGCCACTCATTCTTGAGGAGCTTCGCCGTCATCAACGGGTCATTGTCTTTATTATTATGCTCTTTAGATTTTACTTTAAAGTTTCTTCCATTTGCCCCACGTGCTTCATTTCACAATCGTGACACTTTATTTCATAATTTCCCGCTTTCTCCATCCAGTTCTCGCCTGTACTTTCTGATACTTCATCCTCTGCTGCAGTTTGTTGGCCATCGGGCCCATTGCCGAATGCCGTGTCTAACCACCCATAACTTGAAAAAAATCTTTTCCTTCCTTAGCTAACAATCCAGCTGACATTTTAGCTCTTTGTTCCATTGTTAACCCAGTCAAAGGCATACCTTTATCTCGTGTTTGGGTGAACCAAAGATAGAGAGCTTCGCCTACTTTTTCGAAGTCCGATGTTTTCAGTGTTTTTCTATGACCGTAGCTCTAGCTTTTTTTTTTTTTAAAAAAAAAAAGAGTCACACATTCTGGAACGGTAGATACGCCAACTCTGCAATTAGCCGCAACAGTTGTCAGTATACTTCGTGACTGAACTTTAATGGCTAATTTATCAGCGAGAGTTCTTACAACACGCTTCCGCTTTGTAGCCATAGTACAAAAATACTCAGCGAAAATGACAGAGGCATGCTCGTGGGTTACATCCCCGTCACATAGGACACACAAAGTTGTTGGTCTAATAATGTAGATAAAGAACTGCAATAGTTAGCTGCCCACTTATTCACATGAAGAATATACTTTTTCTCACCTGTGTTATTTATTTCGATTTTCAAACTATAAAGCGATAGATTTCGCAATCATAAGATCCTATCTTCAGGCAGCGGTAAGTTATGTCCGGATTAATGGAGAATCCACACGTTAAAACTCTCACGAAACCATAAAAGATAAAACCGTCCACGGATTCTGGAATAAAAATTATCATGCATCAGGTTCGTCACAAGATTCCGTCACTGGGGTTTTTCTTAATCTCACTTCAACTACCTGTGTTGACGAGTGTAAGCATAAGACTCCCTTTATCATCTTATCAGAATAGTCAATATAGAAAAAGTACAGGTCAGTACCAAAAGACATTTATTCTCCTGGCAATGAAAAACGTGAACTACTGCATACAGATTTGCAACATAAATTGTGAAGATTGCTATAACGTATTACATACCAACGGTTTTTACGTTCTGTGAAGTTTGTTGGTCGTATGCTCCGCACTAACTACGAATGATGTACAAACCAGGAGATTTACTGAGAAGTGTAGAAATGTTTCGAAACAATCTGTATGAAGCATAAAGAAAAACAATTACCAACTTCAGAAACTCTTGGAACGGAGAACACAGTGATATGATTTGTTTTTCGTAAAACAGACACACTCTGCTAGCAATAAATAAAAGACTCCCCATTAAATCGCTCACAGCCTTCTTTATAAAATGGTTCAAATGGCTCTGAGCACTTGTATACAGCGGACATGCCGCCGCCGTCACCCCCCGTCCACCTTCTCCAGTTTGCCGATGACACCGCCTTCCTTGCCCTTGCCCCCACCCTGCAGCGCTCCCAACACCTTCTTCAATCCCATCTTGACCGGTTCACCGCTTGGTGGAACCAGTGGTTGCTCGAGGTCAATCCCTCCAAAACCCAGGCGATCATTGTAGGCAAAACCACCCCTTCCTTCCGCCTCCTTGATTTCTATCTCACCATCTATGGCCGTCCTATCGCCCTCACACCCACCCTTAAGTACCTTGGCGTCACCCTTGACCGTCGCCTCTTCTGGACTCCTCATCTCCGGACAATCCAAGCCAGGGCATGCTCCCAACTCCGTCTCCTCAAGCTCCTCTCCGGCCGTACGTGGGGTCTGGACCCCTCCACCATCCTCCACACCTATAAATCCCTCATCCACCCTATCCTTTGTTACGCCCATCCGGCCTGGATCTCCGCCCCCCCCCCTACCTTTTATAAAGCCCTTCAAATCCTTGAACGCCATGCTCTCCACCTCGCCTATCGCATCCGTCTCCCCTCCCCCACACGGATCCTGTACGATCTCATTCCGTTCCCCCACCTCCTCCTTTCCCTTGAAAGGATACGGATCCTGTACACATCCCGCAACCTCGATCCTCCTCACCCGCTTGTCTCGCCCATCCTCTCCCACCCCCGCCTGCTGCTGCACCTGTATTCCCATGTCCCACCCGGTCTCCATCTCTCCACCCTCCTTACCCTCTCCCAAGGTGGCTTCCGCCAGCTCCCCCACGCTGATGATGTCCTCCTCCCCTCCATATACCCCTCCTATCAACTTTGATCCTCCCCCCATTTCCTGTGTCCTTTCCTTTAGGCACCCTCCCTTCCTTCTCTTTCCTTTTCCCCCGTCCCCTCCCTCCACCCCTCTTCCCCCAGGCTTTCCCTCCCCCTTCCTCCCTTCCCCCTATCTCCCCTGCCCGTGGCATCTGCTCTCCCTTCTCCCTCTCCCACCCCCCCTCCTCCCCTCTTGGCAGGTCCCCGGACTGGTACACGGTTAGTGAACATTCTCGCGCTGGAGATCTACGACTCGTGTTCTGTGTGTGCCGTCGTTTTGTGCTTAAGTGGTTCAGTGTTATTCGTTTTGTGCACCTACGTTCACGTGTGACAATTTTCGTCTATGTATGTGTCGAAGTGTCTGAACAAATTTTATCTTGGACTCTACGCCCGTGAACGGCTCCATGTATTTTAAGAAGTGTTTGTCTCCGTTTATATGTCCACCGTATTTTTTTCTCCAAATGTCTTCATTTGTATCTTTTGTGTTTCTCTGAGGCCCAAGAGTGGCGTAGGATGCTGCTGTTGGCCTGCCTGTACACAGGATTCAAAATAACAATAAATAAAAAAAAAAGCTCTGAGCACTATGCGACTTAACTTCTGAGGTCATCAGTCGCCTAGAACTTAGAACTAATTAAACCTAACTAACCTAAGGGCATCACACACATCCATGCCCGAGGGAGGATTCGATCCTGCGACCGTAGCGGTCGCTCGGCTCCAGACTGTAGCGCCTAGAACCGCACGGCCACTCCGGCCGGCTCCTTCTTTATACCCACCCCATGGTAACTACAACTTTTTTCCAAGTTCCGAAATCTTCTCGCTGGGTGGCAGCACCTGACCGGTATGTGAGATAAACTGCGTGTTACTTTTAGTGGGATGTGTGTGTGTGTGCGTAAGGCTTCGTACCGTGGTATGATATTCTTCGTAAAGTTACCCCGATCATCTACCAACACTCAACACAGAGGCAAACGTCAAAGCGAAAGATAAAATGTACCTCACGGCGCTCAGCGTACGACTTCCACTCATATCTCCTCCAGCAGGTGGCTTGATCGCCCTCTTACGTAAGTGGCTGTGACAAGGCATGAAACGCCACTCAGCCAATATATCACGTGGATGAAACATTTGCTTTTGTCGTCTGTCATTTTCATGTAAATCAGCTGATAGCACGCACACTTTTCTCACAGTTCTACATGGAACTTGCACTGTTATCGCACGCTTGGTCAGAAGCAGTTTGTGTGGCATGCTGCCTAAGTTGTTTAACTTTCCTTGTAATGTAGTAGTCGTTACCATAACAGTCAATGATCGTTATATTACCTCTTCACGTGTACCACTTAGGTGCTTCCGAAAACGCTACGCCCACTACTTCTTAAACTAGTTGAATAATTAAACAGCGAAACTGACACGCAAGGTGGCGAAGTGATGTCACGCTGAAATGTCTTGCCTTATAACAGCAGCAACACGACACTACCATTGTCAACAACTTTTTTTTTTTTGTCAACTACCAATACGTTCTGCGGATATCTACTATTTACAAACACTCTGCCGTGACAGGACGTGAACTGTGCTCCTCTTGGGTATGCTGTTTCGAAAATATCGTTATAATACTGCTCCCTTATTTCACATTAACTAAAAACGAAATATTTTACCTTGGATCGTAAATTATAATCAAAAAACTGCTTGTCTGCTTTTTCTCCTGCGGTTCTCATGTTTTCTTCATTATCCTCAAAGAAATTTACGTTGACCTGTATTTCGAAATGCGTGAACTGCTAAGCGCTGCTGTATATTCCAGAACACTTGATACTGTCGCTATATGCTATTACTTACTTGTTCAAATGTATGTGAAATCTTATGGGACTTAACTGCTAAGGTCATCAGTCCCTAAGCTTACACACTACTTAACGTAAATTATCCTAAGGACAAACACACACACCCATGCCCGAAGGAGGACTCGAACCTCAGCCGAGACCAGCCGCACAGTCCATGACTGCAGCGCCTGAGACCGCTCGGCTAATCCCTTTACTTGTTAGCTTCTATTGTTGATTACCTATGTACTCCATAAATCATGGTTATAAAAGTTATGCTGCTGAACACGGCAATTTAACAATTCCTTAAAATTATGTGTATTTGCGCGGCTACGTGCTAGCTAGCCACAGGTAATAAATAATATTATTATGAGGAGGGGGCTGAAACAAGTATGGCTTTGGCTGCTCCCGTATGGAAGCTACATGTCTTTATGCCTGTCTGGTCAAATATCGTATGTTTCCTGTTCTTATAGTGCTCCCTGGTCTTATAGCTATTTTTAATTTCAAATAGAACGTCTGTAGAGTTTCGGGTCGTCGTGAAGTTTTTGTTCCTCCAGCGGAAGTCTACGAAGGACGTTCACCCAGAAATGTCAGAAACGCAACGGGTGAAGTGTCCTTCCTGCAGCACTATCAAAACTAGGATGTATTGTTTCAAGACCGGGTATTTCACCGTTGAGCGTGAAACCTGCGGTAGGCAACCTGCAACATCAACAGTTAGGGCAACAGCCACGCTCCTCATGAGCTGAAATGAAATGCAATGTTATGTGGCTAGGGCCTCCGTCGGGTAGACCGGTCGCCTGGCACAAGTCTTTTTAGTTGACGCCACTTCGGCGACATGCGTGTCAATGGGGATGAGATGATGATGATGAGGACAACACAACACCCAGTCTCTGAGCGGAGAAAATCTCCGACCCAGTCGGGAATCGAACCCAGGCCACCCAGCTATCAGGCCGGACTGCTCATGAGCTGGTTCTTCGGGAGTGGCGAATATAGGTCAAGACAGTAACCGAGATACTGGGCATCTACAGGTTGTCTGTTAGTTACATTACTCACAGTATCCCAAAAATGAAGAGCTTTGGTGGAAGTGAGTGCCTAAACGACTGAACAGTCAACAGGAGAAGGCACGAGTTGAGACATATAAATGTTTTGGCCCAGGAATTTTTTTCCTAGGTTACTGCCTAAGGATGAAACTTCTCATTTATGATCTCTAGCCCCAGGAACAGCTAGGGTAATGGTTCCAAGGTAGGTCCCTGCGACCGAAGAAGTACCACCCCTAGAAAAAGGCCAAAAATGTCATGGCGTCCGTTTTCTGGGACAAAGCCGATATTGTTGGTTAGCTACCTGCCTCAAGACTATGGCATAACTAAAATGTATCACGCCAGTCTCGTTGTCCTGTTTGAGGAGACGATAAGACGAAGAGCCGTAGATGCTTTTGTTGCAGAACAATGAACCTTGGCACACGTCGCAACTTGAATCTGCCAAATTGGACACCATGGGGGTTTACAGCTGGTCCTGTTTACCTAATCATTCCCTTCGTACTACCATCTGTTTCCTCACCTGAGTGAACACTTTAACGGTCTCCAGTTTGATGACACTTAAGATGTCAAACAGCCACAGCTGAGTGGTCAGCGTAGCCGATTGCCATGCGGTGGACCTTGATTTGGTTTCCAATACTGCCAGGGATTTCTACTTGGTGTTAGGACTGGAACAGGGTGCAGTCAGCCTCATGACGCCAATCGAAGAGCTAATTGACCGAACAGTAGCGGCGCCACGCTCTCTACACCAACGGCCGGGAGTACTGTGTGCTGACCCCCACCCCTCCATATTACATCCATATGACGTCACTGGCTGACGGATGACACGGTGGTCAGTCGGATCGGTGTGGCCCGTCGGTGGTCAGAACGGCGGTGCTTACTTACTTAGTCAATGATGTCATACATGCTGTTGGAAGATGCGTCTGACCATCTATCACAAGTAGTATCAATGATGCATCAATTCTGGGAGGGGAATGGAATGGGGGCGATACGGTGAATAACTGTGTACTGTCAAAATCTTATCTTCACCCTGTCTTATCAAAGCCAGAAACTTTCATTTCCCTCACCATTCAGCTACTCTAGAACTTGCCTATGCCATAAACAGACCGGTGGAGGAAAACAGACGGATACCATTTCACACGTATCAATCACATGTACTTGAAAGATAATTTGTAATACGCAACCGATATTGACATGTTACACGTCCTCCATTCTTGGCGGTTTTCTCTTGATAAACGACGGCAAACAGAGTCCGTGCCTGACATCACTGCCCATCAGTGACGTGTAACGGAGATTTCGATTCCTCTCTTGTTGCCCACGTGAGCAGCTGATGCGCACCATTAACAAACTGGCGATGTGGGCCGACATGTGGCGAAAGATATGGGCTCTCAGTCATTGAAGTCGATTCGTCGAAGTCGTCACACAGGGTGTGATGTAACTATCCACGTCAGAAGTATTCGTCATAAAAGTTGTAAATCTCAGGGTGAGCGTTTTATACAGCAGTAACTTTTACTGTAAATGATTAGCGAAGCTTACATGGAGATATCAACAGAAACCACAAATTTATAAACGTCCTAGATGTGCGATTTCACTTCCGTATGAGTGTGGCTTTACTGTGAACGCCTGCAAGGAAATGCATGGCTGTGTCTACTGTAAAATTTTTCGGACACTGCGTTACGGTCTTGACTTTTCTTTTTATGTGAACTGCTGCCAGCCATCTCCTGGCACCGAATGGAAACAGACACGTGGACCACAGACGATTCCAGGAGACCCTCTGCAGTCTATTGCACTCTGCACTAACTGTAATAAAATAAAGCTGCCATCATCTCAAAGACTAATGTGAAGATAGCAGTGCTTTGCTATACACGTTCCTGTTCGAGTTGGTATCCATTTTTACTTTAGTATGAATGTCGATTTTCAGAGGTAAGAATTGCAGTTCCTACAGTTCCGAACAAGTGCGCAACTTCACTTATACTCGCACATAAAGCGTTACGTATTGAAACGTAACAATTAATTTTCCTTGCAGTTTCGAACCTAATTTGGATTGTATGATCAACTGTTATGTCATTAGGTAGGATCCATATACGTAATTTCACCTTATGAGCTCTGTAAAGTAATTTTCTACAACTTCATGTCAAAGTAACCAATAATATTTTTACCATCCATTGGTCAAACATGTATTGTCAATATTTTTGGTTACAATTAGGTCTTTTCGTTTACAAACAATCGAATAACAAAAGAGGTAAAAATATACTGTAATTGTAATATTTAAAACCTATAACAACTCTGTTCATCATACTGTGAGCTTATTATGCAAGTGGCTAACATAACAAAATTAATTACCTCGTATTTATCATAGTTTATAAAACGAAACCAGATAAACAATGCAAACAAAGTCTTTATTTGGGCTGCTGTATTATATATTGAAATACTGTTCATACTAAAATATAATGTACTCATATCTGAAACAGAAAACATTGTACGAATATTTGGGATAATTTAGTTTACTGTAATTAACAGAAACGTAATCACCATTGTTTGCTTGTATTATTTCAATTATTGTTCCATGAAAACAAGTGATCTGAAATTGTCTTTGTATCTTATTCCACGCCTTTCATTTGTAACTACCGGATGATAACATTTTTTGTCACGTTAACCTGAATTTTTCGTCGTTGCTTGGCAGATCATGGCAATAACATTAAAAAGGAAAACATTAATGTTCTGCAAAAATATATTTATTTAGTCAGGAACCAGCTTTCGGATACTCATGCCATCTTCAGTTGAGAACTGAATGTCACAAAAACAGATAAACACATCGCGCTACTTACGTAGATATTATTTGCGCAGACGATGCAGAAATGATAAAGTGTTTACATAGGAAAATTTTAAAATAATTACATTAACTAAAAAAGGTGGTAAACATAATCTTATTTGGAGATACATGCAACAAATGATGAGAAATGAAATGAAGTTTCAGTTTGAATCTAGTATTTGTAACAAAACTTTGTTCAGCAAGGAGGAAAATGGAAACTGAGTCTGATCATTTAATACTAGGCTGGCATTCTGTGTCATGTGTTTGCTGATTTCCATTATTTCCAGCAGGGTCATCTTACTGCTTCTTTTCAATTTTTTTTCTTTGTAACTGCTAACAACTTCTGTGATTGCAGTTAGCGAATTTACTATAAGCAACAATATATCATTTGTTAGGAAGGTATATAAGACCCGTGAGAAATCTTGTGGAGGGTCCAGTACGATGTAAGATATTTAGTGACCTGTGTGACATAATAAATCATACATAAATGGCTTTTCACGTCTTTTGAGAACCATGGTGCTCTCTGGCCCGTCTTCGAAAGAAAGTTACGACAGGATACATCTGAGGTGAAACATCAAAATGAAAAGAATTTCTGATTAGCGTTTGTTATTTTGAACAAACTAAGCTACACCCAGTCAACTTTCAGAGCATTTATTTCATCTACTATTGACAAAATTAATATTTCGTATAAGACGTACAGCAATTCAAGAATTAGTTGAAGCATTTTCTAGCATGACCGGACCTTCATTACAATTATAGTAAAACAGAATTACTCTTCCCCTCCATTTCCATGCTTCCTCTTTGCCTCCCCCCCCCCCCCCTCTCCTTAATCCCCTCAGAAAGTTGTATCCATCCGCACCTTTGAAATTCGTATTCTTGCTTGTGAAAAGGTGGCTCAATAAATATGCCAGACTGCAAATTTAAGGGTTCGTTGTTACATTCCGAACTAGTGCTAGGACATCTGTTCCGGATAATACTTTGATTTTTACCTCTTGTAGTGCCTAGCGTAACTGGAAAACCTCCCTTGTTGAACTGAAATGGCAAATACATCAATGTGAGATACGGAACCATGTTTCGGGAACGGCTGAATCGATAAGTTACAAGCGGAAATGATAAAACTTCACAGTTACTGTCAGTTTTCTGACGATGAAAAAATTCAATTGCACAGACACTGTAATAGTTTCATATTTGGGACAAGCGGGGTTAAATTTATTGTACGGCCATTCAGACTTAGATTTTACACGGTTTCCGGAATAAGGCGAATACCGCGATGGTTCGTCTGGAAAGACCACGGCCGATTTGCATTGTAATAAACTGTCCAATCAGATCTTTACTGAATCTCTAGTTACTGAACGCTTTCCTTTTCGTTTTGTGATGTCAGTCAACGAAAGCCGGCAGGAAAGGAAGAAATAAGGTAAACGCTTGTGACAGAACCACATTGTTTGGAAATTATACAATCTATTATAATGGCGCCAAAAATGCTAAACAGAAATCGTGTCTCTTCTCTTTCTCAAGGACATTCCAGTGATGAAAATTTTTCGTTCAGTAATGAATATTTTAGTATTTAGCGCAAGGTCTGTAATGACAAACTGAAACTCTAATCTTGAGCCTTGACTATTACCAGTTACGCTCTTACCACGTGAGTTATACTAGCACATTTTAGAAGTGTATAAAAGATGTACTAGTCTACTGCAGAAGCATGCTTGGATTACTCAGCTGGTTGAGATCGTTAATTTTCCTAGTTCGATGCTCAGAACGGCACATAGGTTTTAATCTATTAATAAGTCTCATCTACCCATCTCTTGTTATCAGTACAATACACCACTGCATAAGCGCTGCGGTGTAGCCTCTGTAAAAAACATCGTCCATTGTGAAAAACAAAAATGATTCACAAATGGAGCAAGTACATGCTTTTGTCAAGCAACTTCCATGATGTTGCTGAGTTCATAAATGTTAACGCAGTAACATGATCAAGTCAAACTTGAGGTGACTCTGGTAAAATTAACTTAACTCCAATAACAAGGAACAAGGCTCCGTAATACGCTCGTTTAACTCTGTCTATATTAACATATCGCCGCTAATCTTTATTATAAAGTGCAAGAGGAATCGCATAGAAACCAATCAATAAACGGAATGTTCTCGGGTGGGGGGGGGGGGGGGGGGGGCTCTGAAAGGTTATTACAACAGAGAAAATTGGATCTCGTGTTATCTATTACACAAGGAAATTAGTTCCTGCTTGGAGAAGTGAATGTCGATATAACGGAGATACGTTCCTATTACGCATTCCCCCATCAGCTCGGTCGTGAGCTCTTACAGGTTCTTCTCATACCGCGAACATTATTGTGTACCGGTAGCTTTCTCTTGCCCCAGTCACGAGGTAGGCCGCGTCATTGTCTTCCTACCTTCAGACTTACTTCAACCTCACTAAAAAGTTTCTTAGAACAACACACATTTCCCATGTGCACATCACATTGCCAACGTTCTACTGACCTAGCTTGTTTACAGTGATGGCTTCAGTGCGACTATGCTGTATTAAAAAATAAACATCAAGATCCTTATGGAGTCCTCATATGAAACGTATCTATCGTTGTGAAGCACCACAGACGTGGTTGGTGCACACTTGGAAAAGAGCTACCCCATCATCCGGAACATGCCCCACATCGTGATTTGCGATCGTAGCGGCCTCCAACGACAGTGGCGGCTGTATCTGCCTCGTAAATCACACAGTTTGTTTACGAAAATGGACGAGTGTAAAACTGCTATGTTATCCTTATAAAAACGCACAGTTCCTCCCTTGTTCATAGACTTACCATGTTGTTCTGTCTGTGGTATACATAAATAAAACTTCAATAGCCATCTACATGCAACAATCCTAAGAGGAAAACTCCATGTTCAGTCAGTTGTGAAACCACCTTAACATTTCCATTACAGACAGCGCGATGCAAATTCATAATAGTAGCCTACATCAGATAAAAATTATTTCATCATTCTTGCTTTCTAGTAAAATCTTTATTCTTACTACATCACTGCTTCTACTCATCAAAAGAATTTTTAGAACAACTGAAATTCAAGACTTTGAAGAACATATTCATACACAGTATTTATAAAGGAAAATTTTGTATCCCAGAATCTCGAACAATAAATTTTAGGAAGACATAATTCTGAATAAATAAATGAAAACTGAATTCTGATCCAGTCAGGTAATAACGTAGAAAGCAATCTTGCAAGTCGTTGGTCCATGTACCCTGGTATTTTCACAAAATTGAAGAAACACACTCTTGGGAGAGAGCATTCTCATCGTGCATAACATACAGGGAATCCCAGAGACGTAGCGACAAACTTCAAGGAGTTACAGAGGGTGTCTTGAGGAACAAATCTAAGATAGAAACCTGTGTCTGGAAACGTGGTCCAACGACATTACAGAGCGTCGAAGTTATAGACACAGGCGCCTGCTGCTAGGCAACCCTTTCAGCAGCAAAAGTGACTTTGTATGCTGACAAACTGTAGGCGAAATGTCTCGCAATTTTGTTTGTTAGTCGGTGATCGCGATCGGTTACCACGATCGCCAGTGGAGAAAATGGAGGTAGCCATTGCATAGAATGGCTTTATCTCCTATAAATGCCATGCGGTGTTGCCTTAGTGAGTGACGGTTTCAGACACAGGTTTCCACTCGCAATTTACTTTTCTCCTGGAACACTCTAAAATCACCCAAGTTTTTCAGAATAGAGGAGAAAAATAAACTGCGTATGGGGTCAACCTATGTCTGACACTGTCAGCTACCGAGGCGACAGGAGACAAAGCCTTTCTGCGCAGCAGCTAGCTCCATCTTCTCCAATGGTGATCGTGGCAGTCAGTCACCATCACAGAATAACAAATAACATTGCGAGACATTCCGCCGACGGTCCTCAGCGTACGAAGTCACGTTTGCTGTACAAGGGGTGGCCTAGTGGCAGGCGCCAGTGCTGGAACTTCGACGCACTGCAGAGTCTTTGGATGAGGGGTCCTTGTCCCCCAAAATACCATCGAAATCTGCCGTAACATTTCTGGAACACCCTACAGAATATCACATAATATAAGCCTACCAATGAACAAGAAAGTCCAAGAACATTACGTCTGACAATTTTAATCGAATATTTTAACTTCATTGCCACCCAGTGGGATGAGTTTGGGTAAACTGCGGTCTATGTTAAGACTCTGAAAGTACTCCACACAAGAACTGGGGTGCAATATAAGAGTAATGTACAAAAGTCAACAGTGAGTGCAGTGAAAACTTGTAAGGGCTGTATATCCTTACATATAACTTCTTTTAATATAATATATTTTTGTATTTCGTATTCTTCCACGCGGAGTCTGGCTAGCTTACTTGCTACGTATGTGATAGTATGTGAAATAATGCAGTGAGGGCAAAATAAATTGGCCTATTTCAAGCACTTCAAGACAGACAATCCGACTTACACCATCCTCTCCTGGGCCAGATGATATATTGGGTTGACTATCTTAAGATGCATCAAATTTTTCTGGGCCAGTTTTACTTTATCCACACTGTATCTAGCTGTTGAAGCAGTAAGAAACGTAAACCCTGACCGACAACAATGGGTTGAGAGCAGCAGCTGCCTGCATACGCAGTACCTGTGTGAGCCGTGTTGTTGAGTAGAGGCGGAGAAATGTTATTCTGAGGGTTCCTCTAGTATTTGAAGAGAGAAGGAGAGAATCACACTGCAATAATGAAGTCACTTGTCGGTGTCGGAGTCAGAATTTCAGTGTGCAAATTTTAGTGATACCTCTTGACAGAGCCTCGTTTATACGTATGCTATCTAGGCTGCAGCCTGAAGTTTGAAATAAGAAAATCTTTGTTTTAGTAGCATGGTGTGAGCCCCCTTGCAACCATAAAAGATGTAGACGTAATTACATAATTATTTTATGGATTACTCGGCTGAAGTTTTCAGCAGACATATGAATGAAGGCAGAACATTCCCCCCATCCCCACCGAAAAAAAAAAAAAAAAAGAAAAAGATTCCCGCGCTCCCTCGCGTCAAATTACCAGTGGCGCCTGGTCAAACGGGGTTGTAAAACTTGTGTTGGCTCAGACTTCTCCTATGAGACATTTCTGCGGAGCCTGGGGCTCTTGCTGTGATAAGCAGCCTTTTGCTGGTAGCATTCAGACACACTAAAAATTTGTTTCCTGCCTGGGTCTGTAGCACAATGTGTTGTAGTCTACAACACAAGTTACTAGTCGTCAATTTGAATATATACTGAAGAGTAGGAAAAATTGTGGCCAGTCACTTTTTTTGCAATTTATTTTCCCTTTACCAGTTTGAGGCCGGGTTATCCCAGCTTCAGACGAGTTGGAATGTGACAGTGTGTTTATGAGCACACGAAGCCAACGAATGTGGAAGCAAAACACATGGATACGCTGACAGACTGATCTGTATCGTAGCAGAAGTTCAAAGTTAAGTTGGACTGTGACGTTTTGGTTTTCAGCTGGCGAAGCCAACGAGTGTGAAAGCTGAAAAATCTGATTGTGGTGGCAGACTGATCTGTAGCTTGGCCCGAATCCCGAAGTCTAAACCAAGTTAGAGTGTGGTTTGAGATGGAAAAGCCAACGAACGTGTAGGCAGAAGACCTGATTGACTGACCTGAAAAAAAAAGAACATACCTCAAGTGTCTCTAATCTGCAGAAACGTCAACCATGCAATCTCTGGACAAATGTGACCCTTCAAATGGTTCAAATGGCTCTAAGCACTATGGGACTTAACATCTGAGGTCATCAGTCTCCTGGACTTAGAACTTCTTAAACCTAACTAACCTAAGGACATCACACACATCCATGCCCGAGGCAGGATTAGAACCTGCGACCGTAGCAGCAGCGCGGTTCCCGACTGAAGCGCCTAGAACCGCTCGGCTACAGCGGCCGGTCAAATGTGACTCTGCGGAACTGTCACAAACTTTGTCAGACGCATGGCACAGGAGTTGGCAAAATTGCAAAGACTTTCAAAAGAATGGTTAACGAAACTCCGGCGATTGGATGGTACTTTGTAAGTACTTCTAATGGTATGAAACGTAGATGTAGATCAATTAGACAGTAAGATTGTTTGAGACTTTCATTCTGATGCAGACTGTTTGGGAAAGTATTGTATTTAAATATAAGTAAATTTTGCTTTGTACTAACATTCCATTGGTTATGCTGCATTTGCCTATAGTTGAGTCGGAGCGCCGGCCGGTGTGGCCTTGCGGTTCTAGCGCTTCAGTTTGGAACTGCGTGACCGCTACGGTCGCAGGTTCGAATCCTGCCTCGGGCATGGATGTGTGTGATGTCCTTAGGTTAGTTAGGTTTAAGTAGTTCTAACTTCTAGGCGACTGATGACCTCAGCAGTTAAGTCGCATAGTGCTCAGAGCCATTTGAACCATTTGAGTCGGAGCAAGTAGATCTGTGAACAGTTGAGTGGTCTGGGCGCAGCAGCTATGCACGCCACCCTCAACCAAACACGTAACGCAAATTTGTAAACATCTCTATGGCAACGCCTCAGTGTTATCACAGATCATAGAGGCTATTATTTTCGCCTGCAGCTCGTTTGTGCTTCGCAGTTGAAAGCTGGCGATAGCGCTGCTAGCTGTGCTGTCCTGATTATAGCAAACATGTTTGCTTATAGTTACAAAACATTGTTTTTAAAACCGGAATACTTATTTTTGCATCTACATGGATCTTCGCTTTTTGTTCTCTCTTAAAAAGATTAGCTTTTCACGGTGTCGTTTACAAATCATCTTGAATATCTTTACTATCTCAATTCTACTCATATTTTAATCTCGTCAAGGGACTGGTGACCTCAGATGTTAAGTCCCATAGTGCTCAGAGCCGTTTTTAATCTCGACAGTTCATTAAATCACAAACTGTATAGTAAAATTCTATCATTTAATATTAAATTTGTACTACTGTGTTCATCTCCATCTACATCCACATCCATACTCCGCAAGCCACCTGACGGTGTGTGGCGGAGGGTACCTTGAGTACCTCCATCGGTTCTCCCTTCTATTCCAGTCTCGTATTGCTCGTGGAAAGAAGGATTGTCGGTATGCTTCTGTGTGGGCTCTAATCTCTCTGATGTTATCCTCATGGTCTCTTCAAAGTGAAGGCTTTTAATTCGAAAATGATATTTCTGCGAATTAGTTGTGCAGTTTCACTACCTAGTTTTAAGTAAAATCTGTAAGAATTTGTAAGAAAGGTGCTGTGGAGCGTTGCGATAGCTACCGCCGGACGGTAAGTGCAGTGGTGTGACATACTCGTACACATTATAGCAACATGTAGGCAAAACGATTGCGAGATGTGTTGCAACGCATAACAGTAATAGCCGGAGCGAGCAGGATGGTGTCGCCACAGAAGGCAAGAACCATTTTATGAGCTCGGACTGTGCAATAGCGCAACAAATGCACCTTAGATCCTTATAAGTAACCTTGGATTTTGAGCCATCTGCAGTCCACCACGATGCAAGGGCAGAAGACAAGAAGACTGGCCTCCGCCAGCCCAAGCTATGGGTTCGAATCCG
This sequence comes from Schistocerca piceifrons, assembly GCF_021461385.2. Lineage (NCBI taxonomy): Eukaryota > Metazoa > Arthropoda > Insecta > Orthoptera > Acrididae > Schistocerca > Schistocerca piceifrons. The sequence goes on from NC_060141.1 coordinate 563,225,211, forward strand.
GGTCAGGGCAGCCGTCTCCCACACTAAGTCCACTCTGTGGCACTTGCACTACCGCCGACCTGCCGTCCACGCCTACCAACGCCGGACTCCCGCCAGGAGGCAGCACGTCGCTTTCCGTTCACAGCAGTCTTCTCTCGTTAGCGCTGTGGACGCGAGCCGGGGTTGTGCCACGCAATGCAGCACCACAAGAAGGAGAGCAGTGCTAAAGGCCGGGCCTTGGCCGACTGATCAGCCATAGGACCGCTGCCGACCCGACGTTTGCATCGCAAGGCACTGATATGGCCGGCCGCTGTGGACGAGCGATTCTATAGCGCTTCAGTCCGGAACCGCGCTGCTGCTACGGTCGCAGATTCGAATCCTGCCTCGGGCATGGATGTCTGTGACGTCCGTAAGTCAGTTAGGTTTAAGTAGTTCTAAGTCTAGAGGACTGTTGACCTCAGATGTTAAGTCCCGTAGTGCTTGGGGCCATTTGAACCATTTTTTGGGCACTGATATGCGTACCTCTACGCTGGAGTGGAAAACAGCTATCTTCTGGCTATCGCCGGCCTGCTGCACCAGATTGGGGAGTGCCTACCTCGCACTTTCATTGAGGAGATGCATAACTGAAGTCTAACAAAATATTTCTCACGACCACCATTCTGTCACTGGACGCCACCAGTCCGCCATTCCACAGCTCAGCCCGCTGAGTGGTGCCTGAAACTGACCTCACCTCTTCAGTGGCCCTTGGTAGGACCCACGGGACAGACGAAAGGGGGGAGTAGAGAAGAATGAAATAAGCGAATAATCCTAATAAACATAGCCCTGGAAACAAATGGTTTCCCTGATACGACTTATTACTATTAAGTGCGTAAACATCTCATAACATAGCCCCTGAGGATCCGAAATGTAGATATGCACCTCAGGACAAACCATTACAACAAATATTGGACATGGTCACCGTAACGTGAAGGCAGACTTCAGCATGTCTTATCGTCAGTGCCTGTACCCGTTCGAAAATCCAGAAGGGCTGGAATGCATCAAAGCTATTAAATAACTCCACACAAAAGATGCAGTGGGTTCAAGTCGGCGAACCAGAAGAGAGTCGTATATACGAGCCACAACCGATACACCTGTTGAAACACCAGTACTTAGGTATGCCAATGATGATAAAATACAACGTGGGCAGTTTATCACTTTGTAATTTACATCTCACTTGCAGCGTTTCGAAATAAACACAGTCATAGACAAACGGTTTTTTAACATTGCCATGACTGCTACTGTGCGTACGTCTTATCGAGGACACCATTAGTTTTGACATCTATGTTTAATAGGACTATTTGCCCCTATAATACTCCAACATCCTGTACAGATCCTGACGCTGAACTCTACAAGTGCCCTGCCTAGTGGTACGTGCAGTACACGATGGTTTTTGTGAAATTTGGTTGGGCAAAATTGAAATGGTTCAAATAGCTCTGAGCACAATGGGACTTAACATCTGAGGTCATCAGTCCCCTAGAACTTAGAACTACTTAAACCTAACCAACCTAAGGACATCACACACATCCATGCCCGAGGCAGGATTCGAACCTGCGACCGTAGCGGTCGCGCGGTTCCAGACTGAAGCGTCTAGAACCGCTAGGTCACAGCGGCCGGCGGTTGGGCAAAAGACGACACACATGCAAATAAAATACGGCTGGTGATGTTATATAATAATTTTGCCATATAGGAATCTTCATCATCCCATTCATTATGGAGCCGACATTATATTTACAAACCAGAAGGTATTTCTGCGGCGTGAAAGTATCACGATAAGATCAATGCCGGTTTGTAAATGTACTGTGCTCCTAAGCTGCTAATATTAAACATTAGTCTGCTCTATAAGTAATGGACTGTACCAAGTTAGACTACTTCTCCGTTAGCCAAGAAAAGCAATCACGTCTACCAAATATTCTTACGGTAGGCAGCCTCACTTTTCCCAGAACTAAAGATCTCTGATTTCACCAGTCATGGTCCATTTGGAGAGATACCGTTTGTTTGTGACTCCGACCTTGCCCCAGCAACACACTGGGAGAGTAACAAGGAATTTTCCAGAGAATCGCCTACCCGGAAAACTGCTCGCGTAAGATAAGACGCGACCTACAACTCGCAAAGTATACATTCTGAACATTCTTAGTAGCAGTTACGCAGTAGAGCAGCCTCCCCCCCTCCCACCGCCCCCCCCTTCATTTTTCGTAGTTTGTTTACGAGGTACGTACATACGCGTAATATGCATCAAAATACTCGTCAGAGATTTCTCCACTATTTATCTTTTCTGAATTAATCCTCCAGTTTTAGTTCTTATGATGAAAAATGCGTTAAGTATGGTATTGTGCGTTTAAATATCACAATAATGTAAACATTAGGCTACTCTGTACATAAATCCTTTATTTATTGTTCACAGTGGTTGGATTCGCCAACTCACAATCAATTTATAACCTTCCAACCCCTGCCTAGTGAGGTGGCAAGGTGGTTAGCACAGTGAACTCGCATTCAGGAGGACGTCAGTTCAAACTCGCGTCCACCCATCCAGATGTAGGTTTCACGTGATACCCCCCAAATCGCTCTAGGTGACTGCCGGGAGGGTTTCATCGAAAGGGCACGGTCGGTTTCCTTCCCTATCCTTGAAACAATCCGCGCTCGTTCTCCGCTTGTAATGACCTCGATGTCGCGGGACATTAACCCTTAATGTTCTCTCCTTTCTTTACCTTCCAACCTAACCTATACCTACGCCAATTATCAGTCCGTCATTACAACCAAAATTTCAGGGGGCCCAACATCAAACTCTAGCCCATTATTTGATAATGACGTTTACTCATCATTTGATAAGCGATAATTCCGTGCCGATAACAAAACGGGGTTACGAACGGAGTGAAAACTATTAACTCTGCAGTTATTCTTTTTATTTTTAAAAATTGTAACATATGTAGTGTAAAGGGTGATCTAGCAGTTTCCGTTCGAATTCCGTACAGACAGAACTGGTATGCCAATCGAGTGAAATTGTCGCAAGCATTCGGTCAAACATCCCACCGACACCCCAGGTTGAATACGGCCATTTAGTGAAACACCGTGCCCTGCTGCGTGAAAAAGTCTGTAACTGCCTGCTGCAGTCCTCGTCCGACATGAATCATCGACTCAAGGAACAGAAGTGTGATTCTCGCATGGGGAGAGATCATGACTTAGGGCAGGTCCTCGAGTATCTCCGACTTGAGTTGGTGTAACATCTGATGGCCTCCCACACTGTGTCGAGTTACCACCACCACGGAACTTGGTGCGCCATTCCACAATAGTGCTTTTCGACAGCCATGCTGCCCCATACACATTCATCATTCTGTGATGGATGCCTACAGGTGTTCGTCCTTAGCCAGCCAAGAAAAAAACCAACAGCACGTTGGGCCTGTTTGGACGCATTTGGTAACAACGTCGCCGATAGTTCACGTTTCCGTTTTTATCACACGCACGTGAGAAAGACACGAATATCATACTAATCTCTTGCTTACATGTCGGTGCTTATATACCTGCATCCGAATAGCGCTACCTTGCATATACACTGTAGCAACGCCCTCAAACGGAAACTTTTTGACTGCCGGTTACATAAAAAAAAAAATACAAAACTGCTGTTGCCAAAATCACTTCCATAGAGGGTGATTCAAAGAGATTCATCTGATTTCACAGGATTATGTCTTCTACATGAATAGAGATGGGAACTTGGGGTGAATTTTAGCTTACACGTCAAAACTAAAACTTTTGATTCAAAGTATAGTTTGGAGCCAGATATGCACTGTTTGACGATTGCTAAGGAACAATTGAAACTTGCTAAGGAACAACTCCCAATTGCTACAAAACAACCGGCAGCTTCTGTAGAACACCCGACCAATGATAGTAAAAGGAAATGTAGAGGGTAGAACGTGGTAATTGCAGCGAGGCCTGTGCAAGGACGCTCTGCATGCGTACGATAGTTCATGCAGCACGGTGTTTGACGAAGCTTGTTGTCGAACCAGTTACGAGCGATACGGCAACATGTCTTCAAGACACCATTTGAGTGCTTACGATCGCTGGTAGGCAGTTGGACGGCTTGAATCTGGCTAGAGTGTCATTGCTGTGGCCACAGTAATGGTTGTGACCAAAAGTGACATCTATCTCGCAATTAAAAAAGGTCGCTGAAGGTGTAAATGCTGAGGAGAAGAGGGGATGACATTAGTATTTAACGTCCCGTCGACAACTAGGCCATTAGAGACAGAGCATAAACACGAAGCAGGGAAGGACTGAGAAGGAAATCTGCCGTGCCCTTCGTAATGTCACATTCCGACGCAGACACATACAATACCTTAAAGGCTGCGCCAAAGATTAAGTTGAGAGGGATGTGGAATATAACCTCTTTAATGTTCATATTGGATTCTCTTTTGTTTCATACTCCAAGGAGAAGTTAAAATACACTTTCGATTGTTACCTTGTAGAGGATGGACGTAATTTTTGGTGTGTGCGGAAGGGCAGCCACCTTGTTATTATTTCTGGTTTGTGTCACGAGCAGAGCAAGTCTTATTGTGTTGTGAATAGAAAATAGTGAGAAGTATCTCAGTTTTACGAGAATTATTTAAAGTGACGTAGCTTTGTATTCCTTGATTTCCACCGTCTTCGTGAAGTGAACCGATGCCGACTCAGGAAGACACACACGGTCAACAAAGAGAAGAACATCGATGGCGACTAATGAATCAATATTGTGGCAGAAGGACGAATTCTACGTCTAAGATGAGGACTCTGAATAAGTCAACAATGACGTAGAATTCAAAAATGTAATTAATCGGAATGGTAAATTATATTACAGGCAAATTTCGCACAGCACTGAATTTGTCCGCATTCAAGCCGGTCACAATACAGTCCGTAAAAAAAGCCTTTTCAAAAATTCTAAATTTACAGTTCCATATCCATAATTTTTTTCTCTTTTCAAAAAATCAATAAATTTTTTTTTATTTATTTCGCCACACTATACAATTAATATTGTTTCACCTTATTCGTCATTTTCCATGTGCGTCATGTAACAGAGAAACAGTAATTAGTACAAGTGTATTTGTAGTACAACAATCAAGTACTTACTCTTTGTTCCACCAGCACTGCCTTGTCAGGGGTCGCCAGTGTGGCGAAATAAATAAAAAAAATTAAATTTATTGATTTACGGTCATAGCACGAAAGTTATGCCTCTAAAAGCATTAAATATGGGAACTTTTTAACTATCGATATGTAAATTCCTGCCATTTTATTATAGCAAAAATGAGGCGTTTTCGAGAGATCCTCAATGCGTTTATGATAAAAACGAATTATATTTATACCACATACTCGATAGTAAAAATACACCAAATACGTAGTTTAACTCCATACAATACGGCATCTCCAAAGTTCTGTTTGTGGTTTAAACCGGATGCCACACCTCAAACGCCACATTCCTCTCCAAGAGGCGAAAATATGACATGCGACGCCGGCCGGTGTGGCCGTGCGGTTTAGACGCTTCAGTCTGGAACCGCGTGACCGCTACGGTCGCAGGTTCGAATCCTGCCTCGGGCATGGATGTGTGTGATGTCCTTAGGTTTAATTAGTTCTAAGTTCTAGGCGACTGATGACCTCAGAAGTTAAGTCGCATAGTACTCAGAACCATTTGAAACATTTGACATGCGACGTTTTTCATTGCATGCTTAGTGACGTCACCGTCTCCTCGTCCACGTACGTTTTCACGTCCCGTGAGAGAATGGACTCACGTCGACCTCACCACTGTTTTATCAGAGCGGCTCCTGATTTCTGAGACAGTGACACGTAACTTCTCGAACACACTTGCAGCAAGGTGAACAGGTGCGTGCGTACCGACAGGCCGACATGTGAGTCCTTTATCTTGCCTTTGTGTGCCGGCACCTGGCAACGAGGTGGCGCGACGTGACGCAGGCGCCTGATAGCACAGCTGCAGGCATTGGCTGCGCACGTCTCGAGCGCCGTCTGAGAGCTGCGATCGTGCGAGGCGCGCCCGGGCGTGCGCCATCGGGGCAGCCAATCAGCGGCACGGGTGTCCCAGCTCGCGCGCTCTCCTGTTGCTACCTGTTGCCCGATGACAGCGGACCACCTACCGGAAGGCACGGGCCAGTTTCCGGGCTTCCTGAGTTGTGCAACTACGCAGGCGTATCCGGAATTTTGACTGACATTGAGTTAGTCTAGTGGACGCCTGTCGCTGCTGCTGCGGTCTTCAGTCCGAAGGCGAGACAGACTAAACTGCGACTTTTCGGTAGCAGTCATTTCTGTGAATGCTATTTTTAGTAACAGTTTAAAATAGTATTTCACGAATTCATAAATTGTATCCCCATGAAACATTAAAATGCGATTTCTGAGATTTATCAACGTAGTTGTTACACTGTGATTAGTGACAAGTAGCAAGTAACAAGCACTGGTAAATACATCTGCTAACTGGTAATTCTGGGAGGGTGAATTGTGTAAATACTACGGAAGCGATATGTTCTCGACAAAACCGCCTGTTATCAGTCACTGTTTATTTAGCTTCACGACGCGTTTCGAAGGTTTACACCTCCATCATCAAGTGAATTTACACTACTGGCCTGTTACTCATTTAATTTTTAAAAGGTGATTTGGCGCTAGCTGACTGGGTGATGTCCAAAAGCCATTCATATTACAGAAAAGCAGTATGAACCATACTTACGCATCGCCACAACTTAGATACGAGAACACCGGAGGGCCGGTCTCGCTATCCCTGAGTTATATTGACACTTCAGTCTCATGTACGTTACTACTGTTTCGTAACAAGGAAGAGTCACTACTTACTTTATCTTTTCTCTCAGAGGTACTCGATAGTTGTATACGTATTTACATACGTTATACCCTAAATATGATAACGGACAGACAATATAGTCTATTGAGCTCTTCTTTATACCTGGACAGCGTCGCATGCAGCGTGTATCGTTAACGATATACAATTGAAACTTGCAACTTTAGATTAAATTTCAAAGACTCTGCAGTTAAAGATCGACAAATATTCGGCTTACTGCATTCTATATATGCAAAATTCATAACAGTGGTTACGATTACATCGCGAAGAAAGCAAAACAGCTTTACTCAGCCTAGTTAAAGAACTGGATAGTGGAAGCGGCTTAACAGATACGCAGATTTTTGACCGACCATATACGAAAAAACAAGAAAATCGAGGATGTGTTAAATGACGATCAGTTTGGTTTTAGGAAAGGTTAAGATACCAGAGGGGAAGGTCAACGTTGCGACTGAAAATGTGAGCAAGACTAAACAAAAATCAATACACGTTCATAGGATTTATTGCCTGGTAAATGCGTTCGACAACGTCAAATGGCGCAAGATGTTCGAAACTCTGAGAAAAACAGGAGTAATCTGTAGGAAAAAAAGGGAACTGTACAACAACAGAAAAGAGGGAGTAATAAGAGTGGAAGACCAAGAACGAAGTGCTCTGATTAAAAAGGGTGTGAGGCAGGGATGTAATCCTTCGCCTCTGCTGCTCAATCTACATATCAAAGAAACAATGATGGGAAAAAATAAAGGTTCAAGAGTGGGCTGAAAATCCAAGGTGAAAGGATATCAGTGATAAGATTAGCTGATGACCTTGATATCCTCAGTGAAAGAGAAGAACTACGGGATCTATTGAATGGAATGAACAGTCTAATGAGTATGGACTGAGAGTAAATCGAAGGAAGGCGAAAGTAACGAGAAGTAGCAGAAACGAGAACAGTGAGAAAGTTAACATCATAATTGGTGGCCACGAAGTAGATGAAACTAAGGAATTCTGCTACCAAGGCAGCAAAATAACCAATGATGGACGGAGTAAGAAGGACGTCAAAAGTAGACTAGCACTGGCCGGAAGGGCATTTCTGACCAAGAGAATTCGATTAGTATCAAACAAAGGCCTTAATTTGAGGAAGAAATTTCTGCAAATGTACGTTTGGAGCACAGAGTTGTATGTCAGTGAAAGATCGATTGTGGAAAAACAGTTACAGAAGAGAACTGAAGCGTCTGTTACGTGTTTCTACAGACGAATGTTGAAAATTAGGTGGACTGATAAGATAAGAACGAGGAGGTTCAGCGCAGATACGAAGAGGAAAGGAATACACAGAATACACTGATCAGAAGAAGGGGTAGGATGATAGGACATCTGTTAAGACATCAGGGAATGACTTCCATGGTACTAGAGGGAGCTGTAGAGGGCAAAACGTGTTGGGGAAGACAGAGATTGGAATACATCTAGCACATATTTGAGGACGTAGGTTGCAAGTGCTACTCGGAGATAAGAGGTTGGCGTAGGAGAGGCATTCGTGGCGGGCCGCATCAAACGAGTCAGAAGACTGCTGATGAAAAAAAAAAAAAAAAAAAAAAAAAAAAAAAAAAAAAACAAAACCTCTGCCATCGCAGTGTGACGACTGTACTTCAGTCTACTAGTCGGAAGCCAAGAGACAACGAGTGCCACGTCGTTTGGGCAGTGTACTGATAAACGCATGTGGCGACATCAGTGAGGTGATGCAGCGATGTTGCGGTCGCAGAACTGCCGACATCGCAGATGTATAAAGTTAGCAAGACGATAGGGACGAGTGAGAGAAGTGGGAACAGCCGCTTATGAGGCTGTTACGCCAGATATGCTCTGTATCCTTTTGACCCTAGATCAGAGAATACCTATCTAATAGTGACGATAAATTCCTCTGAAAGCGTCTTGGATTCAAGGCTCTGCAGATAACGAGAACTCGAAGTTTACTTGACAGAATGTTATCAGGTCTCTGGGGTGCTTCCTTTCAAGGTATTACAGTGTCCAGTGTCATTGCGTGGTACGATTTTTGCGTTAATTATACAGCGGACTCAAAGCAATGAAATAATACGTTACATTAGTTTTTGCGTTAATAGAAAGGAAATTTAGGATTTAATGTGCCACCATGACGGGATCAATACAAATGGAACCGAATCTCGCAGTAAACAATGATAGGACGTGGAATTGGCCGTAATACTTCTAAAGGAACCAGAAGTGATTTTGGAAAATCACTGAAAAACTGAAGATGGATGTCTGAAATGGGTTTCAAGCCGCGAACTTCCAGTCTGTGACCTTATGAGAAATGGGAAATTTGTGATCGTCGTTACCCTCATTACATCTTGAAAACTAATTACCATAGCGCATTTCAATGAAAAGTACTATAAAATCAAAACAATACCCTTCCACACACCAGGTTATTGCTGCACGCAGCATTACCGGGGTAAATATGAGGATGACATGAAATGGTCTGAAAAAATGGTTCAAATGGCTCTGAGCACTATGGGACTTAACTTCTAAGGTCATCAGTCCCCTAGAACTTAGAACTACTTAAACCTAACTAACCTAAGGACATCACACACATCCATGCCAGAGGCAGGATTCGAACCTGCGACCGTTGCGGTCGCGCGGTTCCAGACTGTAGCGCCTAGAACCGCTCGGCCACCCCGGCCGGCCCTTCCACACAGTTATGTCATTGGGACAAAGGGTGGTAGCGACCTGTAAGAACTCCGCACGAAAATTTGTACCTGACGGGAGGAAAGTACATTTATAGCATGTTTATGAAGCGCTAACCTCTTCATCTAGCTGCTCAATCATTTCTGAACAGCATCTTGACGGATGTTTTGGGAAAATTGCATTCGTTCTATGCAGAAGACTGACTGACGTATTATAGATGTCTTTTTGTTTTAGATACATTTACGCATTATGAGAACAATCAACACTAGATTCGGCCACACTCTGGCCGTCTTGATAGTTATATGTTTAACGTATGGCTAGTACAGACATACCAGTGATTACATATACATATACACATATACATATTTACATATGAGAAACTTAATAATGTTTGTGCTTCACAACTGTTTAGCCAGTCTTTCAATACTGCGCACAACTTGTGGAGTTGTCAGTAGAAGTTCTCTTCATCACTTCTTCGAATCTTGTAAGAAGTATACCCAGTGCCATCGACACAAGCGCATTAGAAATGAGCACTATGAAGTCTTGAATAGTTTGTCGTAAAATAGGCACATACACAAGGTCTTTATTGGAACCTCACGAAAAGAAATCCACTGGAAATAGGCGAATTTCCATACATCAGTTTGACTGTGCTCCACCTTCCTGACGGATGTAATCCGTGGAATGCATATCACGCCCTGTGGCATCAGCAAGTGATCAAGCATCTCCACGTAAATGTTTGATGAAATACATGGACTGATATCGCACAGAATACATTTACTATAGGTGAGTCATTGTGATGCTCATTTACACGCGAAGGTTTTCGTGTACCCCATATTCGAATGCTGTGGCGGTTAAACTTGTCGCTTGTGTGAAAGGTTGCCATATCGCTAAAACATTGTCGCACAGCAGATGTTTCTTCTTCCATGGCTCGCAGCACTGGCGTAGTACGATATTTAAATTTGCCATCTGATTCACTGCGATTGCATAACAATAAAAGTTTTAAGTTTTTTTCTACATTCTCTGTAATTATTATCGTATTTGGATTAAATAGTTGTAGCAGTTTGCAATCGCTGTATTCGTTTAGAACTGCAGTGCATAACAGTAAAGAAAAAGTCCTCCATAAGTCAGTAAAAATAACGTTTAAGATTGTATGTAAACGTTTGGCAACAATGATCTTCTACGTGAACTGCTTCTAGGTAATAATGGACTATTAGAAGATATTTTTACCGAACATAGCTGCGAGGCCTCGAACATCTGATGACATTTACTGAACAGGAACAACTACGAAGCACATTTGTTACTGGAATGCCGTGTGTTGCAAACAGAGGTTCGCAATGATTCAACCTTTTTGAAAATAGAATATTTACGTCCAAGCTTGGAAAATCTGTTCAAAATATTTAATCAAAACATACCAACCACCGTGGTCCTAGTTTACACTTCTCTAAGCAGTGTACTGAAGTCGTTTGTAAAGATAAATTATTGCTCTTAATTGCGTCTTATACGAAACTGTTACCAGCGTCTGCGCTCGCATATCAGCAAAATGAAATGAAATGTGTGTATGGCTTTATTGGCCGCAGACCACGTCCGGAAAGATCGGGCACTTGGTGCAAGTCTTTTTCATTAACGCCACTTCTGCGACTTGAGCGTCGATAATGTGTACCATTATGACGAGGACGACAGATACACTCAGGTGCGAGCGGAGAAAATTCCATCTGGCCTGAAGTAGAATCCGGGACCTAACGGAACAAGGTCAAAAACGCTAACAACACGACCATCAATTCCTCAAGCAGATTAGTACGTGTCTTATAAGCTGTAATATACGCGTGACGCTCAGCGGCTAAAATGCAATTGGTGTGCGGCAGATATTAGTATGGAAGTGCGGATTAAACACGTAGACAAATGTACAACCATTGTATTGAGTACAATGAATTGTACTACACCGAAGAGCCAAAAAAACTGGTACACCTGCCTAATATCATGTGGGGCCTTCACGTGCACGCAGAAGTGCCGCAACAGGTCGAGGCATGGACCCCACTAATGACTGATGTTGTGCTGGAGAGAATTGACATCACGAATCCTGCAGGGCTGTCTATTAATTCGTAAGAGTCGAGGAGGTGGAGATCTCTTCTGAACAGCACGTTGCAAGGCATTTCAGACATGCTCAATAATGCTCATGTCTGGGAAGTTTGGTGGCCAGCGGAAGTGTTTAAACTCAGAAGAGCGTTTCTGGAGCCACTCTGTAGCAATTATGAACGTGTGTGGTGTCTCATTGTCCTGCTGGAATTGCCCAAGTCCATCGGAATGCACAATGGACATGAATGGATGCAGGTGTTTAGACAGGATGCTTACGTACGTGTCACCTGTCACATTCATATCTAGACGAATCAAGGGACCCTCACACCAACTGCACACGTTCCACACCATTACAGAGCCTTCCCATCTTGAACAGTCCTCTGCTGACATACAGGGTCCATAGATTAATGAGGTTGTCTCCACACGCGTGCACGTCCATCTGCTCGATACAACTTGAAACGAGGCTCGTCCGACCAGGCAACGTGTTTCTAGTCACCAACAATCCAATGTCGGTGTTGACGGGCCCAGGCGAGGCGTAAAGCTTTGTGTCGTGCCGTCATCAAGGGTACAAGAGTGGGGCTTCGTCTCCGAAAGCCCATATCGTTGATGTTCCGTTGATTGGTTTGCACGATGACACTTGTTGATGGCCCAGCACTGAAATCAACAGCAATCTGCGGAAGAGTCACACTTCTGTCACGTTGAACGATTCTCTTAAGTTTTCATTGGTCCCGTTCTTGCAGGATCTTTTTCCGGCCGCAACGATTTCGATGATTTGATGTTTTGCCGGATTCCCGATATTTACGGTACACTCGTGCAATGGTCGTACGGGAAAATCCCCACTTGATCACAGCGTTGGAGATGCTGTGTCCCGTCGCTCGTGCGCCGACTATAACACTACGTTAAAACTCATTTAAATCTTTGTAACTTGCCATTGTAACAGCAATAACCGATCTAACAACTGCGCCAGACATCTGTTGTCTTACATAGGCGTTGCCGAGCGCAGCGCCCTATTCTGCCTGTTTACATGTCTCTCTATTTGAATACGCATACGTATACCAGTTTCTTTGGCGCTTCAGTGTGTGTAGATCATATCAAACATTAATATCATGTTCACAAATATAATAAAGTTCAAAAGCAATTTTTGTTGCATATTTTGCTTTATATTCTTCAAATTAATAAATGTGTTGTAGTATGTATTTTCTTAAGCAGCCTATGTTCTTTTTCAGCGAGCAATATATCTCTATACCAAATTTCATCAAAATCGGTTGAGTGTTTCAGTCGTGAAAGAATAACAGACAGAGTTACTTTCGCATTTACAATTTTAGTGTGGATTTAAATTTGGAAAGAACTGTAATTAATTGGTCAAAGTCACCGAGCAAAGTAGTATAATCACAAGAAATCGGATATGCATCAGGAAGGAAGCAGATTTTCGGTGATTTCCCCAAATAGATTCAGGAAATTTCTTGTGTGGTTCATTTGAAATGAACACGACCGATTTCATTCTCCAATCGTTGTCCAGTACGAGAGACTCAGTCTCTAATGACATCGTCACCAATGCGACTGTAGAGGGATAATATTGCCTTCGGTCAAGCTGGAAGAACTGGTTTGTGAAAAATTATGTAGAAACCTACTATATCTGTTAAATATGATTTAATTATTTATTGCAAAAATACGGACGTAACAATGACGTCATCAATACTCAAAGAGAATTAGCTCTAAAGAACATGCAATGGCACAGCAAGTAAGTAGTCTTCGCACACTGTGAGGACGTGTTTTCCACGAGTTTCTCTGCTTTCCAGTCGTCTCCAATCATCTCCTCCCAGTGCCAAACATCCTCCTCATCAGTTTTCTGACGAAAATGTTCTTTCTATTCATCGTCCTTACTTTCAATGTCTCCGAATCGTGTTTATAGTCGGGCGAATTATAAAGTAGTAAATCTTGCTTTTTAATCTTTACTACAGAGGCTTGGATCTCAGGATTTTTCGCAGACTGGAATGGCGTATCTCTCCTGATTGCATTTTCTCAGCAAAGTCTAATTCATTGTGAGTGGTTAACCAGGCTCACAGTTATCTGAATTTCTCTACTCATCTTTAGCTTAATCCAACTGCAGATAGCGCGAGTTCGCTTCGTCCTTGGTATAACTTTCGTCAATACTTACACCCACGTTCGCAGCAGTCTGTATCTTGCCGTGTGCCGTCCTTGTCTCATGACCACAACACCACCAGTGTAGGCACTCTATTTATTAAGTCCGTCATGCTGTCCGTTTATTTCTACATCTTTCCACTTTTGTTTATCAGAGTGAATGATGAGTCATTTCCACATTATATGAAATAAGGGTTAGAACACTAAATAATCTCACCTGAACCAGAAGTACATTTTAAACCTCTCACCTATCCATCATAGAGCACTGCTATTGCCCATCCATGAATATATAAGGTACAGGTTACAATAATACTACTATAGTAGCTCCATTTATGCAATTACAAAAAGACTACGCAGTTTGTAAAAATGAAAATCTAATCCTCAGTTATAGGAAGATTATGCAGTGCACAAATTCAATAGTTCAGGCATGTCCAAAAGAACAGACAGCACACACACCGTATATATATATATATATATATATATATATATATATATATATATATATATATATATATATATAATTAAGGTAAGTACGACCAATTGACCTCTTCAGTGCTGATGCACACCATCCTCAAACTCTTACAGGAATCGGCGAAATGCTGCAAGTAATCAAGATAATGAATAAGGAGCACTACATCAGTAGCGTGTGGAAGAAGCTGAGAACATGGGTCTGCCGGGATGCGTCCTGGAATAGTCCGTGTAGTGGCGAGGGCCAGTGTGTCCAGAGGACGCAGTGGTCATCTCATCTGCCTACTAAGAAAGGAGACTTGGGTTCGAATACCAGCCGGGCAAAAGATTTCAATTTTCCCTATTGGTTTCAATCAGTGGCCACTCGCAGTTAACGTCATTAATTTCTTTGTGACCTAGCAATGGGCCTGCGAGCATTCAGCCGATTTGACGATGTCAAATGCGCTCACCCCAGTCACAACCACACTGTAGATACGGCGCAGCTGCAGCTGTTGCCCTTTTCACTTACACGCTCCGTACTGTCATTGGATTACGTTTGTGGACAGGGCTAGCTCTCCTCAACTTGTTCCTCGCCATACTCTACACAACCCCCCCCAAGTCCGTCCTTGTCGTTTTCTTACACTATGCTTTGTATTCAAGGTTCGAAAAGAGCGAGTAATCGTAATACATGCATGAGCCCGATCAGTCTATACAGGGTGGTTCAAACGGTTCAAATGGCTCTGAGCACTATGCGACTTAATTTCTGAGGTCATCAGTCGCCTAGAACTTAGAACTAATTAAACCTAACTAACCTAAGGACATCACACACAGCCATGCCGGAGGCAGGATTCGAACCTGCGACCGTAGCGGTCGCTCGATTCAAGACTGTAGCGCCTAGAACCGCACGGCCATTCCGGCCGGCTCTATACAGGGTGACCCAGCTTCCCCTACCTACGGGCAACCCACATTCCCTCGTTCGCTACACGTAAACTATCAGTTTGACAGATAGAAATGAAAATGATCTTTTCGTGGGAAATTTTACTTAAATTCTGAACTAAGGTACGCTTTCGCTGGAAGCCATAATTTCCAGGTTATTCAAGAAAAATGCGTTTGAAGGTCACTTTTGTATGTTTCTCTTCAATACTTCGTAAACTATGGCCTCTATTGAAAACGTAACCCAGTACAAATTTAACTCCATTAAATTTACTACAAAAAGGTCCCAAAGATTTTTTTCTATAGGACTAACAGTTTGCACATACCAAGTGAGGGAATATGACAATCTTAGGTGTGATATTTGAAGGTGTTGCAGGCTGCATACAACCCATAGGTATGGACAGCTGACTCACTCTGTACAGAGTGAGCGGTCTTCCTGCAAGCTCCTTAAGAGTTTGAAAAATGTGTCGGTCTGCATATTCTCATTGAAAACACCAACACTTCACTACACTGGCTATATTTTTATACTGTGTGTAATGAGAATTGTTCACGTTAAAATATTGTGCACTTAAAAATTAAAATAAATTCCCGGAACGTGTTGTGCAATGCATGAAAAACATAACTGTTGCAATGTTTTATTATTTAAATCATCAATGACACACTTGGAGACTTTCGAAAAGCATCGATTACAATGAATGAAATTTCAGTGGCGTAGGTAATGTGACGTCTGTATTTGTGTTCTTCTGTCTCCTTTCGCTCTGCATTTATATGTTTAGGGTTTTATTCCAGGCAAAAAATCGGAGAATATAAATCATGGAATTTTTTTCAGACAGTTATGTTCCAGGACAGTCTTTCTTGTGCATCACCTCAGAGATACTCCGCCTCCCTCATTGTGCATAGATTCACACACATTCAAGTCGTCAACCACTCTGTATATGGCGCAAAGGTATTGGAGCTGGACTGATTCCAAAGAGTTTGGATTCAGTCAGACAGTATCCAAACTGATTGGTAAGATGTCTGGCTATATTCAGACTCTTTGTGAAACAATACTGTTACAATATCTTTGTGCCATGTACAGCGTAAACGATGGTTTGCCTGTGTGTGAATTTATGAAGGAGACACAATATCTGTATGTAGATTCACCTCAGCATCTAAAACTCCAACATTCATATTTTCCGAATTGAGGAAGACAGAGAGAGAAATCACGTACCGTACTAATGTAAATAGTAGTAGATGAAAAAGGGTATAAATTCCTGAAAATTGTCGTGCTATGTACGAAGAAACGTAAGTGATGTATTATTTTATTGTTTAGGTCATTATGGTATAATGCTTGACGCTACAGGAGGTAGGACTGAAGTCAATTCCTTTCCTGCCCTTTAATGAACTCTGTCTTACGATTATAACGACTACGAAATGGCAAATGCGTAACTATTCTCTAGAGAAGAGCCTGCTTTCCGACCAGTGTACTGAGGGAGGTGACGAAATCTATATTCGTTGTCGGTGAAATCCTGGAAATTTTCTGATAGTCACCGCTAACGAAATGTATTAATTAAGACTTATAACAGTTACCCTGTGACGGAACATAATTTAAATGCAAATGGGGTAAGTTTAATCACATCATGGTAATGAGGACGCACTGCGCTGGGCTGGTAACCCAAGACGAGCGCCCAGGCCAGCACTTTCCTGTTTATAACGTATCACGCCGGCCAGACCACGCGTCGTATTAATACACTCATTCATTTTCAGTCGCGCTCCTCACAGAACATCGTGAATCATAATCTTCGGGCGTGTAGAGTGAACTTAATTACGCTATCTGGAGACAGACGAACGGGGACGTTCCCAGCAACTACACTACTGGCCATTAAAATTGCTACACCAAGAAGAAATCCAGATGATAAACGGGTATTCATTGGACAAATATATTGTACTGGAACTGACACGTGGTTACATTTTCACGCAATTTGGGTGCATAGATCATGAGAAATCAGTACCCAGAACAACCATCTCTGGCCGAAATAACAGCCTTGATACGCCTGGGCATCGAGTCTAACAGAGGTTGGATGACGTGTACAGGTACAGCTGCCCATGCAGCTTCAACACGATACCACAGTTCATCAAGAGTAGTGACTTGCGTATTGTGACGAGCCAGTTGCTCGGCCACCATTGACCAGACGTTTTCAATTGGTGAGGATCTGGAGAATGTGCTGGCCAGGGCAGCAGTCGAACATTTTCTGTATCCACAAAGGACCGTACAGGACCTGCAACATGCGGTCGTGCATTATCCTGCTGAAATGTAGGGTTTCGCAGGAATCAGATGAAGGGTAGAGCCACTGGTCGTAACACATCTGAAATGTACCGTCCACTTTTCAAAGTGGCGTCACTGCGAACAAGAGGTGATCGAGACGTGTAACCAGTGGCACCCCATACCATCACGTCGGGTGATACGCCAGTATGACGATGACGAATAAACGCTACCAAT
Source organism: Schistocerca piceifrons (assembly GCF_021461385.2). Taxonomy (NCBI): domain Eukaryota; kingdom Metazoa; phylum Arthropoda; class Insecta; order Orthoptera; family Acrididae; genus Schistocerca; species Schistocerca piceifrons. The sequence continues at coordinate 563,242,784 of NC_060141.1, forward strand.
GTGCGTTCACCGCGATGTCACCAAACACGGATGCGACCATCATGTAAACAGAACCTGGATGCATCCGAAAAAATGATGTTTAGTCATTCTTGCACCCAGGTTCGTCGTTGAGTACACCATCGCAGGCGGTCCTGTCTGTGATGCAGCGTCAAGGGTAACCGCAGCCATGGTCTTCGAGATGATAGTGCGTGCTGCTGCAAAGGTCGTCGAACTGTTCGTGCAGGTGGTTGTTGTCTTGCAAACGTTCCCATCTGTTGACTCAGGGATCGAGACGGGGCTGCACGATCTGCTACAGCCATGCCGATAAGATACCTGTCATCTCGACTGCTAGTGATACGAGGCAGTTGGGATCCAGCACGGCGTTCCGTATTACCCTCCTGAACCCACCGATTCCATATTCTGCTAACAGTCACTGGACCTCGACCAACGCGAGCAGCAATGTCGCGATACGATAAACCGCAATCGCTGTTCTCCTGCGCTCGCTAAAGACGTTGCGGCTAGATGTTTGCACGAAATTTCGATCATCATATTGCTCCTCCGAATGTGAATACATTTTACAGACACCATCCTACGATCATCATAATAAAATAAGAAACATCACAGCTCATACGGAAAGATTTAAGTGTTCGTATTTCCCACGCATTGTTAGCGCCTTTTTTAGAGAGTGTAAAGGTAGAGAAATAATATGAAAGGGATTCCATTAACTCTCTGCCACGATATTATATGTGAAATGTAGTCATGTAGATGTAGTGGCCAGCATGTCTGACGGCTATGCGGAGGGCCCAGATTCGATTCCCAGCACTGCCACGGGCTTGTCCTAGGTGGGAGGACTAGAACAGGGTGCTAACAGCCTCGTGATGGTAACCTAGGAGGTATTTGATTGAGAAGTAGTGGCTCCAAAGTCTAGACAGCCGACAACAACCGGTAGGACGGTGTGGTGACCGTGTGCCCTTCCATACAGCGTCCAAATGACGCCATTGGCAGAGAATGACACGGCGGTCGATCGGTCCCGAATGGCCGATGTGAGTCAGAACGCGGAGCTCTACTTGCCCGCTTCTAATTCAGCAGCATTACGCGGCCACCATCGTATATCTCGCGTAGGGATCTGTAGCTAATCAAAGATAGAATGCGGCGCGCACAGAGGCAAATAAGCTATTTTTGCTCGGTCAATAAAGGGCGTGGAATGCGACAGTCTCGTTCTTATACCAGTACAAAGTAGGGACGTTGGTAAAACATCCGTATTTTTTCCAAACATATTGATATATGTCGCCGACATTTTCCTGAGCGATATATCGATATCAAAATGGCAATATCGAGCGCCGATATTTATATTTTATATTATTTTTTCGCAATTTCGTATACACATTTGAACTTGTTCTTTCGAAATTGTAGTTGAACATAATTTTACTTTCACTATGTGTAGGAGTCTTACTAATTTTTGAGCTTTCATCACGTCCAATCCCTCTCTTTGACTGTGTCAATCAAGTATGTGAGGCACAAAAGTAGGAGTCCGATTACAGTGGGGGGAGTAATGGAATAACAAAACTTCCATTGTGAAGAAATGGCGCACACGTTGCGCTAAAAACAATTTTAAAAAAATGCTGTTTCTTCACATCGACATTCTTTACAAATAGTTGCTGAAAATGATTAATGAAAATCTAAATGATAAGATTGATCTTTGCGGTGGCAAGAGACGTTGAGGGGAAATGCTGACGTAATCAGCACATAATTTTGACACTACAGCTGCTTGGTCGCTGACGTTGGAGGACTTGATGAAATAGGGAGGTCGTCATGAACTCTTCCGGAATAATCCGGTATGCGACGAAATGGAACGACTGACCCCTCGGACATCTTTTATTGTGCCACATATATGCAGTTACCATTGTTAGCAAACTGGTTATCGCCAAGCGCGAACGTGCATCGCTTTCCTTTCAGTTCTTGCTTCTAGGGTGTGTAGGCAGGCTGCTAGCATGTTTATGTACATAATACCTAATAACAAATCAATATTTAAATATGCAGCTTTAAAACTGGCTGTATGTTTACAATTTGCTACTGATATTGTTATACGCCGCTACGCCGATATTTCTTCCGTCGATATACCGATACTTTCTTCGATATATCGAAGGAGTACAACGATACTTTTTAAATATCGATGTATCGGATTGCTGATATTTTTAAAATCTTCAGCAGTCCAACTCCAAAAAATAAAATAAGCTAATTAGTTTTTGAAGTAGACATTTGAATCACCGCATTACAGTCCTGTAGCACACCTCTTTGGGAACCGAAACAATATGCTGTACCTCACTGATAAAAGGGACATCGTTCGGTAATTCGTTTCCCGCATTTGAAGGAGAACAACTCTAGAATAGTCCACTGGGAGTTCGTGGAAGTGTACGGGAACAATACATCATCATGTGCCACAATGATTAGGTCTCGCAACCTCTTCAAATAAGATCAAACAAGTCGGAATGACGAAGATCGAAGTAGTAGATCACTGCTTTGAGAAGAACTGTGAATCACAAGAGAAGAGATGGCGTAAGAACAGTGTACCAAAATCGAGGCATTAGTGGAAGAAAAATATCACTCACGAATCACAACAACTTGCACGACATTTTGAACACGACAGCCTCCCACCCGCCACCCCTCCCGCGCCTCGTTTTGGGCTCCACGACTTCTCACACAGTATGAAAACGTCCCCCGATCCAGGCAGCAGAGGAAATGTTGCGGCTGTGTCAGACCAGTCCGGAGGTCTTTAGCATCAAAGTACTATGGAGGAGAGCTGGGTGTATGCTCCGATCCAGACATAAAGGAGAAGGGTAATCAGTGGAAACACGTGGATCCAGCAGCGTCGAAAAAGGCGAACACCCAGCTATCATCGGGCAAGGTGATGCCGAGTGTTTTTTGGGATCGTTACGGTGTGGTACTAACAGATTATGCTCATATGGGGCCAACCGTGAGAAGAGAACGCTACCGAAGTCCCCTGGTGAGATTAAGGAAGCCTCATAAGCAAAAGAGTCTCGGAAAGCAGTCCAAAGTGATGGTTTTCTTACACGACAATGATCTCGTTCATTCTGCACAGGACTTTTTCACACATGTCATTTTATTAGGCTATGACATTTTGCCTCTTGACAAGGCACCCAGCGACTACTTCCTCTTGCCTCGGACGACGAAAGCATTGCGTGACAGGCAATTCCAGAATTACGAGGAGCTGGAGCGTTCACTAAATATTCATCATGCCAACTTCTAAATGCAAGATCTCCGCTAAGCCATCTATCATTGGGAAGAATGTGCTGGACTGGCAGGTGAATATGAAGTGCAGATTAATACTATCACCGAGCTTAGTAGTCAAAGCTTGATATTTTGTTTTCCAAGTGATAAGTAAAAGGTTTATGACTTCCCCTTGCAGATCATGAGAGATTACAGATGTGTTTGAGGCTTTACACAGGACACTGGCAGTTGATCTGATAATTAGGAACTCAGTTCAATTTAATTTCTTGGCATGAACTTTATCTTGTTGTCTTGAAATTCTAAACCTGTCATACACATTCAGTATCCATAGCGAAAGAGAGAGAGAGGGTGTAATTCCTGTAATAGCAGCTATTTTTAAATGTGGTACCTTAAGAGACACACATATTAGTCTGTTGATTTGCATTTTCTTTTTTTCTGTGTGTCGAACAGTCTTCCCACAAAGTGGTCACAAACTTTACGACTTGATGCTTTCTGCACAATCGTAGTCCCGGCGGAGGTTCGAGTCCTCCCTCGGGAATGGGTGTGTGTGTTTGTCCTTAGGATAATTTAGGTTAAGTAGTGTGTAAGACTAGGGACTGATGACCTTAGCAGTTAAGTCCCATAAGATTTCACACACATTTGAACATTTGAACACAACCGTAACTGCAACATTATGTGGACTACGCCAGTCAGTATAGACTACCCCTTGGCATCCATGCGTCCCCACTTCGACACCTGACCTGGCGCCCAGGGAAATATAAGCATTAAGGCTTGCTCTTGCCACATGAACTTCGAGGCACTAACCAACCTAAAAACCTACTACTCGTAATAACAATAATTATAAGTCAGTGAAAGACGTAAATACTGATGTACGTTATTCAGTACACTGTCCTCAGTGGATTGTTTTGAGGGAGGAAACCAGACTGCGAGGTCATCGGTCTCATCGGATTAGGGGAGGACGGGGAAGGAAGTCGGCCGTGCCCTTTCAAAGGAACCATCCCGGTATTTTCCTGGAGCGATTTAGGGAAATCACGGAAATCCTAATTCAGGATAACAGAAACAACATAAAATAAAGGGCATTTACAGTTCTAAGTTAATGAATTCCACCTTATACTGCTAGAAGAAGGTCCCAAGACAGTTTGCCGACTAAGTGCAATACTGATGTCTGATGTATTCCCACTACACTATCTTACATTTCCTACACCAGTATGAGAGCGCCTTCGGTAAGCCTCGAGTTTACACATGGTGGAGCGCTGTTCCTTCTCAGATATTCGATGTGCAATCATATTAAATGTAGTCAACGTTTTGGTCATTTATAGTTGATTGCAGATGACGGTCTAATTGTCTGTATTCTATTTCTACCTGGTAAGGGAGACAACTGAAAACGACACATTCAGCGGAATCTTCCTCTCCACATTCACAGACTGGTGTATTCCTACATCCTATACGATGTAGATGTTTGGGATATGTCGTGCATGCTGAGCGTGTTCCTAATGCTTGGGAAAATGCCATACACAGGCGCGATGTCACCCACTAAAATTCCCTCGTTGTCTGGAAACATGAAATCCATGAATGGCTGCAAGTAGCCGAACACAACCATTTCCAGTCAATGGTCGGTTCAGTTGGACCAGAGGACCAAATCCATTCCATGTAAACAAAGCCCACACCATTATGAAGCCACCGCCAGTTTGCACAGGGCCTTGTTGACAACTTGGATCCGTGGTTTCGTGGGGTCTGCGCCACACTCGAGCCTACCATCAGCTCTTACCAAATGAAATCGGGCCTTATCTGACCAGGCAAAGGTTTTCCAGTCGTCTAGGGTCCAACCGATATAATCACGAGCTCAGGAAAGATGGTGTAGGTGACGTCGTGCTGTTATCAAGGCACTCGCGTCGGTTGTTTGTTTGCATAGACCATTAACGCCAGATTTCGCTGCACTATCCTATCTGATACATTCATCGTACGTCCCACATTGATTTCGGCGGTTATTTCACAGTGCTGCTTGTCTGTTAGAACTGATACCCCTACGCAAAAGCCGCTGCTGTTGCTTGTTATGTGAAGGCCATCGGCCACCGCGTTGTGACAGGTAATGCCTGATACATTGAAGAGCCAAGGAAACTGGTACACCTGCCTAATATCGTGTAGGGCCCCCGCCAGCACGACATGGCATGGACTCGACTAATGTCTGAAGTAGTGCTGGAGAGAATTTACGCCATGAATCCTGCAGGGCTGTCCATAAATTGGTAAGAGTAAGAGGGTGTAGAGATATCTTCTGAACAGAACGTTACCACCCTCACAGATAAGCTCAATAATGTTCATTTCTGGGGAGTTTGGTGGCCAGCAGAAGTGTTTAAACTGAGAAAGGTGTTCCAGGAGATACTCTGTAGTAATTCTGGACGTGAGGGGTGTAGCATTGTCCTGCTGGAATTGCCCAAGTCCGTCGGAATCCACAGTGGACATGAAGGGATGCAGGTGACCAGACAGGATGCTTACCTACGTGCCACCTATCAGAGTCGTATCTAGATGTATCAGGGGTCCCATATCACTCCAACTGCACACGCCCCACACCATTACAGAGCCTACGCCAGCTTGAACAGTCCCTGCTGACATGTGGGGTCTATGGATTCATGATGTTGTCTCCATACTTGTACACGTCCATCCGCTCGATACAATTTGAAACGAGACTCGTCCGACCAGGCAACATACTTCCAGTCACCAACAGTCCAATGTCGATATTGACGGGCCCAAGCGAGACATAAGGCTTTGTCTCGTGCAGTCATCAAGGGTACACGAGTAGTTCTTCAGCTCCGAAAGCCCATATCGATGATGTTTCGTTGAATGATTCGCACGCTGACACTTGTTGATGGGCCAGCATTGAAATCTGCAGCAATTTGCGAAAGGGTTGCACTTCTGTTGCAGTCGTCGTTGGTCCCATTGTTGCAGGATTTTTTTTCCGGCAGCGGCAATGTCGGAGATTTGATGTTTTACCGGAAATGGTCGTACGGGAAAATCCTCACTTCATCACTACCTCGGAGATGCTTTGTCCCATCGCTCGTGTGTCAACTATAACACCACGCTCAAACTCACTTAAACTCGATAACCTGCCATCGTAAGCAGCAGTAAACGATCTAACAATTGCGTCAGACACTTGTTGTCTTATATGTCTTTGCGACCGCAGTAACGTGTTCTGTCTGTTTACATATCTCTGTATTGGATTCGCATACCTATACCAGTAACTTTGGCGCTTCACTGTATTTGGTATTCTCCGCACACTCTTGACCTGTCGATTCCCACCATGCAGCCATAATCACGCTGGAAACCTCTTCACACGAATCATCTCAGTACCAATGACAGCTCCGCTTACGTACTGCCCTTTCGTACCTTTTCTATGCGATACTACCGCTATATATATATGTTCATATCGCTCTCCCATGACTATTATCACCTTGGTTTTCAATGGTAGCACCAGCAAACCCCACACTGCACTTCCCTTCCGCTTGCCGGCGAAACGTTATTTCTGAAAACTACTCTATTGGCCATTAAAATTGCTACAACACGCATATGACGTGCTACAGACGCAAAATTTAACCGACAGGAAGAAGATGCTGTGATATGCAAATGATTAGGTTTTCAGAGCATTCACACAAGGTTGGCGCCGGTGGCGACACCTATAACGTGCTGATATGAGGAAAGTTTCCAACCGATTTCTCATACACAAACAGCAGTTGACCGGCGTTGCCTGCTGAAACGTTGTTTTGATGCCTCCTGTAAGGAAGAGAAATGCGTACCATCACGTTTCTGACTTTGATAAAGGTCGGATTGTAGCCTATCGCGATTGCGGTTCATCGTGTCGCGACATTGCTGCTCGCGTTGGTCGTGATCCAATGACTGTTAGCAGAATATGAAATCGGTGGGTTCAGGAGGGTAATACGGAACGCCGTGCTGCATCCCAATGGCCTCGTATCACTAGCAGTCGAGATGACAGGCATCTTATCCGCATGGCTGTAAAGGATAGTGCAGCCACGTCTCGATCCCTGAGTCAACAGATGGGGACGTTTGCAAGACAACAACAATCTGCATGAAGAGTTCGACGACGTTTGCAGCAACGTGGTCTATCAGCTCGGAGACCATGCCTGTGGTTACCCCTGACGCTGCATCACAGACAGGAGCGCCTGCGATGGTGTACTCAACGACGAACCTGGGTGCACGAATGGCAAGACGTCATTTTTTGATGGTCGCATCCGTGTTTGGCGAAATCGCGGTGAAAGCACATTGCGTGTATTCGTCATCGTCATAATGGCGTATCACCCAGCGTGATGGCATGGGCTGCAACTGGTTACACGTCTCGGTCACCTCTTGTTCGCATTGACGGCACTTTGAACAGTGGACGTTACATTTCAGATGTGTTACGACCCGTGGCTCTACCCTTCATTTGATCCCTGCGACACCCTACATTTCAGCAGGATAATGCACGACCGCATGTTGCAGGTCCTGTACGGTCCTTTGTGGATACAGAAAATGTTAGACTGCTGCCCTGGCCAGCACATTATCCAGATCTCTCACCAATTAAAATCGTCTGGTGAATGGTGGCCGAGCAACTGGCTCGTCACAATACACCAGGCACTACTCTTGATGAACTGTGGTATCGTGTTGAAGCTGCATGGGCAGCTGTACCTGTACACGCCAACCAAGCTCTGTTTGACTCAATGTCCAGGCGTATCAAGGCCGTTATTACGGCGAGATGTGGTTGTTCTGAGTACTGATTTCTCAGGATCTATGCACCGAAATTGGGCGAAAATGTAATCACATGCCAGTTCTAGTATAATATATTTGTCCAATGAATACCCGTTTATCATCTGCAATTCTTCTTGGTGTAGCAATTTTAATGGCCAGTAGAGTACTTCAAGGGTGAGCTACGTCCCCCGCGGCAGCAAGCGTACAGAAAGTAGGCTGCTAACTAGTTTACGGTAGAGGCGAGTGAAGCGTGAATGTGGAGGAGAGCTGTCACCCCAGTGCGGCACGCGGCACCGGGCTGACCAGTAGAGAGGCTGCCAGCAATTAGGAGCTAACGAGGCTGGCATTTGTATCGGCGCGGCGCAGGTGCGGCGGCGGCGTCGGCGCGGGCCGGTGAAATGTCAGCCGAGGCGCGGCGCGGCGAGGCGAGGCGGTGGGCGCGTGGCGCAAGACGACGCGAGCGCCGGCCTGCGCTAAGCCAACGACCGGCCCTGAATAATGAAACGGCTTGGCGCAACTCGCAAAGCGGCGCAGTGCAGGCGCGGCCCTGATTACGCTCCACTGCCGGCGCGGGGTCCGCAAATTCTGCAAGTTCGAGTACAGCGGTCTCTCGCCGTCACCTACAGCCTGACTGGACGTCTCCGGAGAGTCCCTGGAAACGACCTTGCATTGTCTTCCTCCGACGTCGTATTTCGATTGAGCGTCCATTCATCTGCCCCGGCAAAGAAAGGACAGCTTAATGGCCGATTCACACTGGACGACACGTAATGTCATAACACGTCACGGAACAGTACTTGTGTGTGAAATCTTATGGGACTTAACTGCTAAGGTCATCAGTCCCTAAGCTTACACACTACTTAACCTAAATTACCCTAAGGACAAACACACACACCCATGCCCGAGGGAGGACTCAAACCTCCGCCGGGACCAGCCGCACAGTCCATGACTGCAGCGCCATAGACCGTTAGGCTAATCCCTCGCGGCGGTAAACATTTTCTTTATAATTCGAAATGAGCCATGACGAACAGAGAAGTGTCTGCAGACTACACAGACTGCGCTGGGATGCCAACCTGAATGGTGCCATACCGGCCGACAACATGGTATGGGGTGCCATTTTTTATCATAGCAGGATCCCTTTGTTCGCCACCCGCGGCACACTTATAGCGCAGAGGTATGCCGACGTTATTCTACTTCCCGTTTTGTTGCCCTTCGTGACACGCGATCTTCGCATTTCAGCAAGATAATGCCCGCCTACATACGGTGAGAATGTCTAGTAATTGTCTTCCAACCTACCAACCCTATCTTGCCAACAAGGTCGCAGGATCTCATTTCCAACATTACGAGCAGGGCCCTCGAAACAGCTCTGGATTCTGACGGTCTAATGTTCCAGTTTGACAGAAATTTGTATGATATGCCTCAGGAGGACATACAACAACTGTGTCAACCATTGCGAAGATGAATAACTGCTCGCATCCTGCCAGAAGTGGCCAATGCAGTATTGAATTGCTCAGTTCGTAAAGTTCTTTCTTTTGAATAAATCATCTTTTTTATGTAACTGTAATCGTTTGTTTGTCTATACATCACATCTACCGATTTCCGTTCCATATCGATAATTACTTCGTGCTGCATAGTTTTCTTTTATTTTTACTTTCTCTGAGAGTATATTTACGCGGCCATCTACTGTAATTACACTGTAGTACTTCTCTCATCAAAATAATTTCTCTTATGTTTGAGAATTCGGGACTTTGTATAACTGCACATCACAATATGCTCTGCTTTGGAGGCTATGTTTCAGACACTCAGAATAAGTGTGATTTAAATGGCAAAGGAGAAATGTGGTGAACTGTGTTGGATCTACACTGAAGCGCCAAAGAAATTGGTATAGGCATGCGTAATCCAATACAGAGATATGTAAACAGGCAGAACACGGCGCAGCGCTCGGCAACGCCCATATAAGACAATAAGTGTCTGGCGGCGTTATTAGATCGGTTACTGCTGCTACAATGGCACCTTATCAATAATTAAGTGAGTTCTAACGTGGTGTTATTTTACGCTCACGGCTATGGGACACAGCACACAGCACCTTCGAGGTAGAGATGAAGTGTAGATTTCCCCGTACGACCATTTACAACTGTACCGTGAATATCAAGAAGCCGATAAAACATCAAATCTCCGACATCGCTGCGGCCGGAAAAATATCCTACAAGAACGGAACCAACGACGACTGGAGAGAATTGTTCAACGTGACAGAAGTGCAACCCTTCTGAAAATTGCTGCAGATTTCAGTGCTGGCCCATCAACAAGTGTCAGCGTGCGAACCATTCAACGAAACATCATCGATATGGGCTTTCGGAGTCGAAGGCCCACCCGTGTACCCTTGATGACTGCACGACACAAAGCTTTACGCCTCGCCTGGGCCCGTCAACGGCGACATTGAACTAATGATGACTCGAAGTATGTTGCCTGGTCGGACGAGTCTCGTTTCAAATTGTGTCGAGCGGATGGACGTGTACTGGTATGGAAACAGCCTCATGAATTCATGGGCCCTGCAAGTCAGCAGGGTTCTGTTTAAATTGTTGGAGCTTTGTAGTGATGTGGGGCATGTGCAAAAATGTGTGTGAAATCTTAAGGAACTTAACTGCTAAGGTCATGAGTCCCCAAGCTTATGCACTACTTAACCTAAAGTATCCTAAGGACAAACACACACACCCATGCCCGAGGGAGGACTCGAACCTCCGCCGGGACCAGCCGCACAGTCCATGACTGTAGCGCCTTGGACCGCTCGGCTAATCCCGTGCGGCTGGGCGTGTGCAGTTGGAGTGATATGGGACCCCTGCTGCGTCTCTATACGACTCTGACAGGTGAAACGTACTAACCATCCTGTATGATGACCTAAATCCATTCAATCTCTATTGATCCATCATGGGCAGAGGACATCGGCTGGTTAAGTAATTGTCAACGTCAATAAAATTCACCAAAAGCCATGTAAATTAAAATTTGTAAGAAGGCTATCAGTGCCCGCATTTCATTATGCCATCTTCAGGACCATACGCATCCATCCAAAAAAAAAAGAACATTTCGTATAAAGCCATAAATCACTGGATATCGTGAATTCAATCCTTACCTATTGCTTCATTCGAAGACTTGATATGGTCTTCGAATGAAGCAATAGGTAACGACTGAATTCACGATATCCAAAGATTTATGGCTCTATACGGCACGTTCGTTTATTTGGGTGGATACGTATTGGCCTGATGATGGCATAATGAAATGCTGAAATAGTAGCCTTCACAATAAAATAAAATAATATATTAAGTTACATGGCTTTTCGTGAATTTTATTGACATTGAGAATGAAACCATTCCTGCCCATTGTGCAATCCGACGGACTTCGGCAATTCCAGCAGGACAATGCGACATCTCATACGTCCAGAACTGCTACAGAGTGGCTTCAAGAACACTCCTCTGAGTGTAAGCACTTTCGCTTGCCACCAAACTCCCCAGACATTATTGAGCATATCTGGGATGCCTTGCAACGTGCTGTTCAGAAGAGATCTCCATCCCCTCGTACCTTTATGGATTTTTAGACAGCCCTGCAGGATTCAAGGTGTCACTTCCAAATTCAGCACTACTTCAGACTCAGTCGAGTCCATGCCACGTCGTGCTGCACGATATTAAGCATGTGTACCAATGTCTAGTGTGGCTTTCAGGAAACACAACACATTCTCGTTAGACAAAGCTAAAGAGCGTACAGCGCAAAATATAGTTTCTGAACGCATTAAACTGTTTAGTGCGAATCATTCGCACTCTCAAGTAGACACGCTGGTGCAGGAGTATACATAACACGTCCGTGGAACTGAGACATCCGACCCAGACAGAAGTACTCAGACCCGTGGCATGTTTTGCCGCACACGGGCACGTACGTGCTTGCAAAGCAGCGGAGGATGGTCAGCTGTGTGTGCAAAACATAGGTCGACTGTGTCAGAGCTGTAAGCTGTGAGCTGCGGCGTTTCAGAAGCTGCCAGTGTTTTCAAGTAGCACGTGCTCTGAACGAGAATGAGAGACGCAGCTTGGCGCCAGCGGGCCTTCGAACCTTATATACTGAAACTGTCATCTGTGTCCTTAGGTATCCCATTCACTGTCTCACTAGTGTAAATTCACCATAAGATGAACAATGTTCAAAATATGTGTGAAATCTTATGGGACTTAACTGCTAGGGTCATCAGTCCCTAAGCTTACATACTACTTAACCTAAATTATCCTAAGGACAAACACACACACCCATGCCCGAGGGAGGACTCGAACCTCCGCCGGGAACAGCCGCACAGTCCACGACTGCAGCGCCTCAGACCACTCGGCTAATACCGAAAATAAACGCTTATAATCACTCTGTATTACTAATTTCAACTGATGGCAGTGAGACATGGGCTTTTAGTGCGAAAACGTCGGGCCTGATGGTCTAGCGGTAAAACGTGTGCCTAGCACACCGAGAAATCGCGGGATGATCAATGCCAGGTCAAACACCGGAAATTTTAGTCTGCCTTCAATGTAGCCTTCACCTCTGAAAGATGTGACGAGTCTCCGGGAACAACACATGGTTCCACGTTGAACTTTGGGTGTCTTTACCTTGGTTGGATAACTGGGTTAGATTAACGACATGCATGTCGCCGAAAAGTGGCGTCAAATACAAAGATTTGCATCTGGTGAGTCAGCCGCGCACAAACTGTGGATACCGTTCAAAAACTGTTGTGTTAGATAGCAATGGAGAAATGTGTGATGAGAACTGTTAGAGAAACTAGAAGAACAAATAAATGGATCAAAGAAGAGACTGGAGTGGTAGAGGTAATCACAGCGACCCGAGGGGACACTGCATGGTCTAGACAGCTTTCTTCATCAGTGGTGTTGAATACACATTAATTTCATATATCACAGCCGGCGGAAGAAGATCCCTGACGTCTGGCATCGCTGTTACCAGCATTCAACTGCAAAGCGGAAATGGCTACAGGCGAAAAAATTAGTTGTCTCTAGAACTGTGGCAACACGTTGCCATCGACACAGTAACAAAACCGTGTTGAGTGTCTGGTTGAAGTAGACAGGCGAAAAAATTAGTCGTCTCTAGAACTGTGGCAACACGTTGCCATCGACACAGTAACAAAACCGTGTTAAGTGTCTGGTTGAAGTAGACACGCGGAACAGCGGCATTAAGCTCACTGCAACTGTCAGGGTCTTCTTTCGCCGACTCTGCTACAGCAACTTTTGGGTCTTTAGCTTCTATCTTATATAATTTCAAGAATACTTAGAAATACTCTTCAGCTGATGTTGCAGTTTTCTTAGAAAGTGAGTCAGACATAATAATAACAAGAATAAGAATGAAAATAACAACAATAATTATAATATAATGCTCCTGTGCAATGGGAGCTACAGTAACGGAAAGGCAGAACAGCAATGAAGAAAGACCACATTTGGAGAAAAAAGTCAACTTATTCGGAAAAGAACAAGGAAGAACAGGGAAAGTGCGGTAAAGAGATAACAAAGGAAATCGAAATGAAGAAAAAAGAGATAGAAATAGGCATCAGGAAAGCTGGGAGTATGGTGGATATGGCACAAATCTGATTTGTTGCAGAACAGGCGGAAGACAGCTGCTATACGCCGAGAGCGAAGCTGTGACAACAGTATGAGCCTTAGTCTCATCTTGAATGCAGTTTGTTCGGGTCAGACGAATGTTATTAAACAATTTCTTCAACAGACGCAATAGAAAAGTATATGGTTGTAGGCTCAGTGTAATGGATGGTAGAGAACTTCAGTTTCGGAGTTATGTTAGTATCTGAAGCGCGAGGATAGATGTTGGGGCGTCCGATGACTAAGAAATGATACGGAACACAGAGGTGAGTCGTATAATTTATCTGATTGCGCCAATCGTAAATGATCAAATCAAAACGATTTGACATAGTCATGAATGACTGTATAACATATGTGGGTATAATTCGCTTCATACGTCATGTTGGCCCTCCTTATGATCAGCAAATTATACCCACATACGTTATACAGTCACCCATGACAATAGAAAATCGTCTTAATTTATAGCCGTTTGTGCCGTTGCGTGAACAATAGTACGGATCGGTCAGGGATCGTAAGTAGAGCTCTTGTTGTTTTACTTTAGGTGGAAATACTTTCTAATTTTTTTGAGAACGATACATATATATATATATATGCATATATGAAAGTGAGGGAAACCATCAAAGGACTCCACTGAACTGGAAACTAATCAATTAATATGCCAACCAGTCCTCTTGGCGTTAAGAAGTTTTGAGTCCATACTAAATTAACCTGGTTTCGCACAACCCACGTTACTGTTGATATATCGTCCCTATCGAAGCATTTCCGCGACGTATCGTACATCCCCGTTCTGTTTTCTACATGCTCAACTAGGTATTACATCAAGTAAGCACTGTTTCCCAGAATTATTGTCAAATAACGTTGGTCTGCTCTTCAGTCTGAACACTGATTTGTTGCGGTTCTACACGCCGTAAAAGTCTTGTGTTCTCTGGGTAACTACACTACTGGCCATTAAAATTGCTACACCAAGAAGAAATGCAGATGATAAACGGGTATTCATTGGACAAATATATCATACTAGAACTGATGTGTGATTACATTTTCACGCAATTTGGGTACATAAATCCTGAGAAATCAGTACCCAGAACAACCACCTCTGGCCGTAATAACGGCCTTGATACGCCTGGGCATTGAGTCAAACAGAGCTTGGATGGCGTGTACAGGTACAGCTGCCCATGCAGCTTCAACACGATACCACAGTTCATCAAGAGTAGTGACTGGCGTATTGTGACGAGCCAGTTGTTCGGCCACCGTTGACCACACGTTTTGAATTGGTGACAGATCTGGAGAATGTGCTGGCCAGGGCAGCAGTCGAACGTTTTCTGTATGCAGAAAGGCCCGTACAGGACCTGCAACATGCGGTCGTGCATTATCCTGTTGAAATGTAAGATTTCGCAGGGACCGAATGAAGGGTAGAGCCACGGGTCGTAACACATCTGAAATGTAACGTACACTGTTCAAAGTGCCGTCAATGCGAACAAGAGGTGACCGAGACGTGTAACCAATGGCACCCCATATCATCACGCCGGGTGATACGCCAGTATGGCGATGACGAATACACGTTTCCAGTGTGAGTTCACCGCGATGTCGTCAAACACGGATGCGACCATCATGATGCTGTGAACAGAACCTGGATTCATCCTAAAAAATGACGTTTTGCCATTCGTGCACCGAGGTTCCACGTTGAGGACACCATCGCAGACGCTCCGGTCTGTGATGCAGCGTCAAGGGTAACCGCAGCCATGGACTCCGAGCTGATAGTCCATGCTGCTGCAAACGTCGTCGAACTGTTCGTGCAGATGGTTGTTGTCTTGCAAACGTCCCCATCTGTTGACTCAGGGATCGAGACGTGGCTGCACGATCCGTTACAGCCATGCGAATGAGATGCCTGTCATCTCGACTGCTAGTGATACGAGGCCGTTGGGATCCAGCACGGCGTTCCGTATTACCCTCCTGAACTCACCGATTCCATATTCTGCTAACAGTCATTGGATCTCGACCAACGCGAGCCGCAGTGTCGCGATACGATAAACCGCAATCGCGATAGGCTACAATCCGACCTTTATCAAAGTCGGAAACATGATGGTACGCATTTCTCTTCGTTACACAAGGCATCAAAACAACGTTTCAGCAGACAACGCTGGTCAACTGCTGTTTGTGTATGAGAAATCGGTTGGAAACTTTCCTCATGTCAGCACGTTGTAGGTGTCGCCACCGGCGCCAACCTTGTATGAATGTTCTGAAAAGCTAATCGTTTGCATATCACAGCATCTTCTTCCTGTCGGTTAAACATCGCGTCTGTAGTACCTCATCCTCGTGGTGTAGCAGTTTTAATGACTAGTAGTGTATGGGCATTTGAACCTCGTTATTGTGTTTAACCCGTGGTCTCCTCCTATAAATTTTACCCCCAAATTTCTCTGCGTTAGCAAACTGAGTATTTCTTGATACCTCAGGATGTCTCGTGCCAATCTATCCTTTGTTTTACCCAAGTTATGTCACCTGTTCTCCCTATATTATCCATATTAATATTCCTTTAGTGTAATTAACAAGTTCTACAGTAATGAAATAGTACCATACCTTCCATTAAAATTAAACAAATTTCTTTAAAAAAAAGCCTGTGTGTAAATTCACGTAGACAGACGTTTCACAGCAATAAGAAAGAAGTTTCCTATTTAGAAAGTAACAGCTTATTGCTCCAAACAGGAATCATTCTTTATGAAATATCGAAAATGATTTCTCGAGAATATCAGTATTTTATATTCGATACATCGTCAGCATCTATATCACGCACGAGATATATCGAGAAGTCGATACATCAATACTTCAGCAAAATCTTGCCATCTCTACCCAAAGCAGTATCTGACAACGAGTTGCGTCGTGTTACCCATTTCTTGTTCAGCTTTTGCACACTATTACAACATCGCCCCATATCTGGATAACTAGCCGCATGCATGCAGTGGTTTTCTTAGTGTGTAGACACGGTCCACTGGACAAGTGCGGGCCACGCCGGACAGCACGTCTCATAGCTGGCGGCTGCAGTTGGCATTCGAAACGGTGGCGAGCGCTTAGTCACCGCGTGAGGGGCCTCCCAAGCACGCTTTCGCAATCTCCACTCCACGCGTGGACAGCCCTTCCTGCTTCCCGGTTTGTCGAAACACATTTTTTTCTGCTGCGTCATTAGGCGCGGTAATTGTGCTTCGCTTGTTATGGTCAGCTCCGATCAACAGGCGCCCTTTGTCACTAAGGATTCTGTTCAGGCTGGTGTGCGACAATTACACTGTCGCAAAGGTGGTACTTTGATGAAATACATGACAGCGACGTCATAGAAAACTTAATACTTTTCAATTTCTTGAAGGTAAAAATACAGTGGGCAGGCATTAATCACAGAATTCCAATTTTCCAAAGGATGTAGGGTGAACCGCCTACAAAACTTGCATACTATTTCTTTCGTGAACTATTAACGATATCGGAACGAGACTTTTGGTAAATGACAGTAGGCAGAGGGACAAGTAAGTTTATTCACTGGGTGACTCTATTAAATTTCTATCAACTGAGATATTGAAGCTATTATGCCTTTTTAATAGAGCGATGTACTTCTTTCAACGGCATTACAAAGTGTCTGAAAACATGAGCACAGTGGTAAATCGCTTGTTAAAGATGGTGCTGAAACTTTTCGTAAAAATATCGGTGAAACTTGCTAAGATTGAAAGGCAATGCAGTCGAAATCTGTTACTGCGTTCTGAACAACGTCCAGTCGGGTTATCATGCCCATCTCCGCCGTTGTATCAAGCTACGTTCCCATAAAAACATTTCACTTGAACGTGACTAGGTAGACACATTTGTAAGCTCCGATCGATCGCGGAATAGAAACCACACTGAAAATCTGACGAATCTTTCCATAGATGTGTTGGACAGTGTCTTCAGCAAGCTCGTCGGTTGCGTCACTTGGGTCTCTTGAGTTCTCAGCGCACAGTGAGCACGTAAAGAAGCATAGAAAATAGTGTATACCGCCAAATGAGAGAGAGATTTCGCCTGATATCGTGCAGCTTATATAACTGTCAAGCGTTTCCTTCTTCAAAATAATTCTCGGCCACACACTGCAGCAGGCCGGAGTGGCCATGCGGTTCTAGGCGCTACGATCTGGAACCGCGCGATCGCTACGGTTGCAGGTTCGAATTCTGCCTCGGGCAGTTAGGTTTAAGTAGTTCTAGTTCTAGGGGACTGATGACCTCAGAAGTTAAGTCCCATAGTGCTCAGAGCCATTTGTACCACACACTGCAGGAGCAATGAAGATGCTTCTGCAGCGTTTCCAGTGGTAAGTGTTTGATCACCCACAATACAGCCTGTAATTGGTTCCCCCTTTCATCGCAGCTCACATGAACCGCTGGTTGTGAAGACAACATTTTGGCGCAGACAGCACGCTACAGATCAGCGTAGAGAATTGATAGAAAGCACAGGCGGCTGCCATCTATGACGAGGGTATTGGAAAGCTCGTAAAATGCTGCGACAAATGTCTCAGTTGGAACAGCGATTACGTAGAGAAGTAGCTGGAAGGTGAAGCAAACTATTGTAAATAAAACGTCTTCGCTGTGATTTCCACTTCGTGATCGAACGGACCTTACTTTCCGAACCCTCGTGGTTATCCTAATCCCCTTATGATACGATAGTGAAGCACCCAGAAGGGAAGGAGGAAGCGAAATGCAGCTTCGCAGTATGAAAGGATATGTGATGCTATTTCAGTGAGTACAAAATCGAGTCGAATTTACAATAGACTTGAGAGTATGAGGCCACTTACCAAACGGTTCAAACTGCTCTAAGCACTGAAACTTCCTGGCAGATTAAAACTGTGTGCCCGACCGAGACTCGAACTCGGGACCTTTGCCTTTCGCAGGCAAGTGCTCTACCAACTAAGCTACCGAAGCACGACTCACGCCCGAAAGGCAAAGGACCCGAGCTCGAGTCTCGGTCGGGCACACAGCTTTAATCTGCCAGGAAGTTTCATATCAGCGCACACTCCGCTGCAGAGTGAAAATCTCGTTCTAGAAACATCGCCCAGGCTGTGGCTAAGCCATGTCTCCGCAATATCCTTCCTTTCAGCAGTGCTAGTTCTGCAAGGTTCGCAGGAGAGCTTCTGTAAAGTTTGGAAGGTAGGAGACGAGGTACTGGCAGAAGTAAAGATGTGAGTACCGGGCGTGAGTCATGCTTCGGTAGCTCAGTTGGTAGAGCACTTGCCCGCGAAAGGCAAAGGTCCCGAGTTCGAATCTCGGTCGGGCACACAGTTTTAATCTGCCAGGAAGTTTCATATTAACGCACACTCCGCTGCAGAGTGAAAATCTCATTCTGCCCTAAGCACTATTGGACTTAACATCTGAGGTCATCAGTCCCCTAGACTTAGAACTACTTAAACCTAACTAACTTAAGAACATCACACACATCCACGTCCGAGGCAGGATTCGAACCTCCGACCGTATCAGCAGCGCGGTTCCGGACTGAAGCACTTAGAACCGCTCGGCCACAGAGGCTGGCCACCACTTAGCAGTGTGACCTTTCAGCCCCTCTCACATGAATGCATGCAGGCACTGCTTCGGTTGAGAAGGTTATCAAATGGTTCAAATGGCTCTGAGCACTATGGGACTTAACTTCGGAGGTCATCAGTCCCCTAGAACTTAGAACTAGTTAAACCTAACTAACCTAAGAACATCACAAACACCCATGCCCGAGGCGGGTCGCGCGGTTCCAGACTGTAGCGCCTAGAACCGCTCAGCCACCCCGGCCGGCTAGAAGGTTATCACAAAGCCGTTGTACCCTCTTCTGAGGTAGGCTGGGTCACAATTGTTATATACAAATGGTGCTTAGTATTCTGGATACTGGCCCTTGGACGGAGTTGACGTCCAAGCTGATCCCGTACAAGTTCTGTTGGGGACAAATCTGGGAATATTTTGGCTACTGGTGTACATCAACATCCCGCAGTCAGTTCATAGAGGCACAGTGCCACGTGTCGAGGAGCATTGTCCTCTTGAAAAATGGCACCACGATACTATCCCGTGAGAGACAACACATGAGAACGGAGAACGTCCGTGACGTACCGTTGTGCTGTCACATTTCCCTCAATCACTTCCAACCATAATCTGAAGTCATATCCAATGGCTCACTTAACCATGGCGCAAGGAATAACCCACTATGCCTCTCCGTCACTTTGGAAGACTCGAACCTCTCTTCAAATCGCCGCCGTATTCACCGACGATGCTCATACGAGATATTCCAGGAACCCAGTTCATCGCTGAACACGATGCGACGCCATTCATCAGCAGCCCCCCCATTCCGGTCAGGGCACGACTAAAAGTGCCTTTTTTGTCATGGTGTTAGCGGCACCCTACACATGGGGCGGTAATCTCCTAGTGTGGCTGCTGCTGCTGGTCTCTGATCAATGGTGCGGGAAAACAGAGAACGTTGCAAGCAGTCCATTGATTGTTCTCGGATGGCAGCCACAGGTTTGAAGGGGTTATGATGTGCTTGGTGCGCAGTACGGAAATCCTCCCGTGTTGTGGTCAAAAGTGGTCGACCAGAACCTTGACGAGTTTGCCTGTCCTCGCGTCCCCAAGCAGTCCAACATGGCCTCAAAGAGGTCGTACACCTACAGAAGAATGTGTCAGTGACCAGCGAAGTCTCATTACGTACGGGTCGTACAGTCGCACCATAAAGAGTACGAACACAACTCAAACAGCCACTAATTGATTAACAATATTGTTTTATGAAACATTGTTTATTGTAATATGGTTTTGAAACATATCCCTTGCGAATAACCTTCCTCCTCCTCCCCATCAACCAAGTTCATAACTACTTCATCTGGCTGGATTAATTATAGCCTACTTGGGTCACCAGTACTATAACAAAGTACGTAATGCATTCTCTTGTTTTTAACTAACTTTGGCCTGCCTCTCACATGTATCTTTTACTGGATGTCTGTCAAAACTCTATTGAATTTGAGCCAAAACCGGCTGGAAAATTTACCTCTCTCATTTTTGAATCTCCCACTGCTTAATGCTCTGTAGTTACAAGACAATCAGAGCCTGCCCCTGTCCACTTTACAAGAAGAAAGAGACAGAACAACTAATCAAATACTTTGTGTGTATTTTGTTTTACCTCATACCTCCTATAAATATCACAGTTCAGGTGACTTTTGATTTCATATATTGTGTGCACTTGTTCTTATTTCATTGTAGAAAGTATTCGGCGTACATCATATAATTTTGTGTTTGTGATGTATGGATTTTTTCCCCTCAAACTCCCCATCCCCATACAGTTCCTTCACGATCTTACCCCCAACACGCCTTCTCTTTTCTCACTTCTGTAGATTTCCTTCAGTGACAGTGATGTAGAGGACGAAATTTCACCTGGATTTCACTGCACTGTATTACAAAGAAGACACTGCCGCCATCAGTAACTGCCTTCGCAAACATGTTCATGTTTAGATAAGTGATCAGATAAAATTATAAACAAATCTAACGAATTAGCACATTTAAATTAAATAATAAAGCGATAGCGCTTAAATTGTACGCAGCTGAAGTGTGGCCTTCGGTACTCTCTTAAGTGATGGTCTTATTATTATAAAAGTAAATAAAACTGTCGTCAGCGTGAAGTTTGGTTTGCAGACCGCAGAGTGTAGTCTTCCTCTGACATTTTGAAACGCCCCCTCGGAAAATTAAGAATGACTGTGCAGGTAAACTTCTACGTTATTTGATTTTCAAACAGTTGAGCAAAACTGAACGTACTCAGACATATCTCTCTTCACTTATT
Source organism: Schistocerca piceifrons (assembly GCF_021461385.2). Lineage (NCBI taxonomy): Eukaryota > Metazoa > Arthropoda > Insecta > Orthoptera > Acrididae > Schistocerca > Schistocerca piceifrons. The sequence goes on from NC_060141.1 coordinate 563,264,158, forward strand.
CTGATCATTACTAAACTGACACGCAATATTTTTTGCGCAACGCAATCCGACTTTCAATAATCCCTACAAAAGAATGGTCCTGACTAACAAAAACCTATACCTTTCATGAATCACTTACCTCACAAAAATCTTCGTTACTCGAACTACTGCAATACAGCGAGCGCCAATACTGACAGGTAAATAAAAGATTCTAACTACTGAAGGCACTAACTACTGAAAGGCATAGTTAGCAAATGAAAGATTTTGATACAGAAGAAACAATGTATTTACCTTAATAGCGTTCAAAAGTCATATTATATATACACAGTTTTGAGACATCCAATTCAACAAATTTCCTTTCTCTGATGGACACACGTCTAGATCGTCCGTTAAAAACTCCGCCATCTCTCTACACACATCGACCACTGATGGCGGCTCACCTCCAACTGCACAACGCTCCGCGCTGTTCCTATCCAACTGCCCAACACTACACAAGCAAATATTCCAATAATGAGTCCAACCAGCCACAGACTGCACACGGCGCAGTCAGCGATTTTCATACATGAGCACTGCGTGGCGTTACCAACGTAAAAACCTAAACATCCTACTTAGAATTTGACCTACCCAACCAATTACAGGCAGACCTGTTATTTCAAGAGGACTCCGAACCACGAAGCAGTTCCTCACTTTTCATATGGACAGATAATAACTGCCATGCATTGCAATACTAATAAAGATAATAACAATAATAATAATAATAATAAAACTTAAAAGCATACTTAGTGGAAAGGTTAGGAAATGTGGGTGCTATCTGCTCATCATGCGGTCTTCTACTACGAGGCGCAACAGATTAATTGGTTAACATTTCGAATCCGGTCTTAAGGGGAAGTAGTCGCTACATAGAAGAATCCAGAATTCGCAACTACGATGCAAGGAATACTGCCGAATATTTAGCTCGTGGCCTCAATAACAACGTCTGTGTCTCATCAGGTGCTTGTAATTCTCCTTATTCAGATGTGGTCTGTGCGAAGCAAAATTACCAGCCCCTTGTCTCTTGCGGATCCACAAACACGTTTCACCTGAGTTCACAACGCTAGCTGCGACAGGCTCTCCTTCGAACCGAACTTGGAGTGTCCCTGGCCACCCAGAACACGTGTTGTCTGCTTCAAGCGTTAGAGCGCCCCTGTCTAGCTGAAAACACTAGCAATCCAACTTAGGGTTACAAGAGGAACGTAAATCTCATGAACATGTCACACATGAAAGGTATACCGTTACACTTTAAGTGAGGCTTTTCGTCACAGTTATTAATAACGACTGACGTAATAAGTCACTCACATTTATTGTTGTTGCTCTGGTCTTCAGTCCTGAGACTGGATTGATGCAGCTCTCCATGCCACTCTATCCTGTGCATGCTTCTTCATCTCCCAGTACCTACTGCAAACTACATCCTTCTGAATCTGCTTAGTGTATTCATCTCTTGGTCTCCCTCTACGATTTTTACCCTCCACGCTGCCCTCCAATACTAAATTGTTGATCCCTTGATGCCTCAGAACATGTCCTACCAACCGATCCCTCCTTCTAGTCAAGTTGTGCCACAAACTCCTCTTCTCCCCAGTCCTATTCAATACCTCCTCATTAGTTATGTGATCTACCCATCTAATCTTCAGCATTCTTCTGTAGCACCACATTTCAAAAGCTTCTATTCTCTTCTTGTCCAAATTATTTATCGTCCATGTTTCACTTCCATACATGGCTACGCTCCATACAAATACTTTCAGAAACGACTTCCTGACACTTAAATCTATACTCGATGTTAACTAATTTCTCTTCTTCAGAAACGCTTTCCTTGCCATGCCAGTCTACATTTTATATCCTCCCCAAATAGCAAAACTCCATTACTACTTTAAGTGTCTCATTTCCTAATCTAATTCCCTCAGCATCACCTGACTTAATTCGACTACATTCCATTATCCTCGTTTTTCTTTTGTTGATGTTCATCTTATATCCTCCCTTCAAGACACTGTCCATTCCGTTCAACTGCTCTTCAAAGTCCTTTGCTGTCTCTAACAGAATTACAATGTCATCGGCGTACCTTAAAGTTTCTGTTTCTCCTCCACGGATTTTAATACCTACTCCGAATTTTTCTTTTGTTTCCTTTACTGCTTGCTCAATATACAGATTGAATAACATCAGGGAGAGGCTACAACCCTGTCTCACTCCCTTCCCAACCACTGCTTCCCTTTCATGTCCCTCGACTCTTATAACTCCATCTGGTTTCTGTACAAATTGTAAATAGCCTTTCGCTCCCTGTATTAGGTTTTACATTTCATGTTTCGAGCGTTATAGCGTATCCACATCATCAGGTGAATTTATGTCAGTTAATAAGGCAAGAATGTATTGCATGCATAACTTCTGGGTAAACCGTGGCACTGTCTTCCAGTGGCTAAAATTTCCTTTTCAAATCTTATTTAAGTCACTTACTATACACGCTATAGTACACTATGAAACCATGATCTTCGACCACTGTGGATTCGGATGTCCTCTCTGGTATATCACTTAGTTCTCATGTCATGTTGGCGTAATATTTCAACAATACAACTCTTCGACATCATGAGGTACGCCATGACGCACTTAACTGCACAGTGACTTGTTCCTTCACTTTACATGCACTGGCTGACTTCTCCTTCCAAGTTAAGAATTTCATCTTTACGCATTTTGTACTGTGTATCAGCAAAAATGTTATTCCTTAAACGTTTCTTATATCGAGGGAAAAAAGCAGCAAAATTAAATATATTTTTGGCTTAACTAAAGCAATTCACCGATGACTTACTGTTTTACAGAAGTATGTACCAATTTCGAGCCATTTCTGCATGTAACATTTTCTTCTTCTTCTTCTTCGTCCTGTCTGTTTACCTGCTCCGCTGTATTCAAGTTGAAACAACTTTATTTTATTTTACTTGCGGTAGGACACCGTTCGAATCGCCGCAGCCGTCACTTCCCTAAAGAAAGGAAGGTGTATACAACAATTGCCCATGAACTGCGTAAAACTAGTTCAGTTTTGCGTATTTTAACTGTTTTTGTATCATACATTTTGAAGGGAAAGTGGAGGCCAGCCCAGCATTCGCTTAACCGAGCGTGGGAAACCGCCTACAAACCACACTCAAACTGATCGGTGCAACTGCCACAGTCGTTAATCCGCCGCGAGGATTCCGTCCGAATCTCGCAAGCTAGCGCGCTGTACGACCAGGTTACTGCTGTATGCAGCATTACCGGGGTAAATATGAGGATGACATGAAATAGTCTGAGAAACTATGGTTCGCAGACTATATTCGGAATATCAGCAATTCAAAAAAACTCCGCGATGTTAATGACTAATAAACATTGAAAATTTTCCGCCAGTCCCACAATACATTCCGCATATTTTTCAACTGATATTGGCCGGAAAAAAACAAGTGTTTTCGTACTTATTGAAAGCCCTTCGTACATAGTAGCAACAGGAGCAATACAATGACGAGATTTTCGGATTTTCGTGAAGAATAGTGTGGGTACGGCGCACCTTTATTACGACGCAGCTATGCAGCCGTATAAATATGTGCAGAATGGGCAAGATCGTAAAAATAAATAGCTTTAAAAGTCACTTCGGCATATTTTCATTTTTCCCTTTAGGTAGGCCGACGTATATGAAAACAACGAGAAAGGATGCAAATACAGTATGATTTCAAAACTGTCCACTATTAGTTCCCTCCAACGTTTATGATTTGCTCAGTACATGAACAGTATCCAGCTTAGAACTCATTAAGACCCATCCTTAATGCTTAAGTATCTGTTCCACAGTTGATTGTATTATAAAAATAAGGTATAATTACTTACGTTCTTAATTTCTTGGTACAAAATGCCTTTACGTCTCCATCTAACCACCTGAACAACGATTTTAAAGTAATGGCCCTGTTGCCACTACGTGCGACGGACGTTCAATACGTAATGCAAAACATTTTTTATTCGGTTGAAAAAAATGTGGAATTTTTTGTCGGACGTCGTGGAATATTCACGCTTTAGCCCCTATAGTTTATAGTGTCCCTTTTGAAATATTCAAGCCGATATATTTGAAGTAAATAATAAAAGAACTCTGAAAAATATTAATTATGAAAATGTATGAAATTAGCTTCAAAGAAAGGCTATATCGATTGCAATGTAATAAAAAGACACTATGTATATTAGATGAAATCGTAGTACATAACGTTCTCGTAACTAACATTATTATCTTTGTCATTATATATAGGAGAAAAAAGATATTTAAAATCACTTCGAGTCAGATAATTTCTTCTGCTGCATGTAAGGTACGCTTGCTGTTGTAAAGCGGTAGCTTTTGTTCTACTTGTTCTGGTACGTAGCGAATAATTAAAGTGTGTGTTCTGTGCTTAAAGGGAATATATTTTAAAAAAGTGAATGCATTGTGTTACTTGAAGAACCCATGCAAACAGTTCTTCCTGAATTAATAATTACAAGAAGTTATTTAGCATTTTTTCAGTCTCTGCGAAGCGAGCAGCGGTGATCTTCGACTGGCAACAATTGGCCGCCATTACGCGGCTTATTTAAATTTATTTTTTTGTGTAACATATCACCACAGACGGAGCAGAATCATTTCAAGTTATTCAGTTAACTAAAGTACAAAGCTTCACAAATTTTATTACGTCAAAAAATGCATACTTTCAAAGATACGATTTATTCTAGGTCAGTGAACTTAGTCTGCATTACATTTCGCCGAAAGCATTTGAAAGAATTTGTAGGGAGCCTGGCGCCCATTTGAAACATAATTTGGCCACCTACAAATCAATACATTTTATTATTTCTTATATTATCCCTTTCTTGTTTTTCACTTAATAATAGTAATAATTAATAATCACAGAAAGGAAGGGATAATATAAGTTCCATGAAGTTCCGATAGGTGGTGACACTTTACGTAGCCTTCAACATAGCGTCTTCAACAGAGGTGCATTCAGAGAGCTGTCACTGAGTTTCTTTTGGAGGAAAACCAGAGCATCGCAGATATTCATAGGCGCTTGCAAAATTTCTAAGTAGGCCTGGCACCGAAAAAAAGCACAGTGAGTCTTTGGGCTTGGTGTCTCCTCATACTAGCAACAAGGTCGCGTAAAACTGTCCGATGTCTCGCAGTGCCGGCCAGCCGCACACAGCTGTGGCTCATGCAATGGATCACAATCAAACATCTCTGTGCTCAACTGGACGTCTCTGTTGACAGTTTTTAACCATATTAAATTGTCAGTTTTAGATCTAAAACGAATAATAATCAAGTAAGTAACTCTATAAATTTTACAAATGACAGTTAAATTACATTTAGTAGAGTAAAACAAAACTTATCGTCGTTGAGGACCATGCATTGCTGCGAATGTCAGGTGTATGTGTTGGTGGTTAAGAAAAGCTTGTCACCCCGAAGGCTAGTTTGAATGTGATCCTACAGGAAATGGCATGCAGTTCTCTTCGCAGATCTTTGAACTGACTGACCCACCCATTTATAAAAGGACCTGCAGCTTAACGTGGAGTCCGAATCAGACCGAGAGAAATGGTACAGTGGCGAAACGCTGGACTCGCGTTCGAGAGGATAGTGGTTCAGATCTCCCTACTTTCATCCTCTTTTGTTTTCAACTGTGTCTGTAATTCGCTTAAAGCATTGGTTCCTTGGAAAAGGCACGGCCGGTTTCTTCCCCATCCTTCCATAATTCGAGTTTGACAGCCACAGTGAGGTAACATGTTAATCATCCTGTACTGAATTGTAAGTACTGTTCTTTTCCTCTTTATCTACACTAAAAGCAAACTGTCACTATAGATTACTTGACGAACTGCAGCAATCAAGTAGAAGATGCGCTGGACAGTGATGGGGCCATAAAAAGACTTGACAACATGTGCCTACAGCGGGTACGCTGCGCCCTCAAAACTGCAAGAAGCTGCGGGAACGTACAGCAGCTGTTCTTGTAACCCGCACACAGTGTCTTCTTCCGGCAGCATCCTTTGCTCTTCAACCAAGACCTTGCTCCTTTTTATGATGCCTTCCGGGGCTTTCGCGCTCCACACAAAAGGTGCAGGGGGATTCTCTCTCGGCAACCAAAGAGCGAAATGTGAGAACATCGCCCCTCTGTAAAGGATTCTGAGCTACCTTTCCCGTTAGTATGCGGCAGCTGCGCTATGTTTGCGTGCTACCTGAAGTGTTTAAGATACAGCCGATATTCAGCGGAAAGAAATAACATCGCTTTAAACACCGATGTATTTCACGGAATGTGTGAAGGCTATTGATAAGAGCAACACCGCGGTAGATTTATGCATACAGTAGATGTACCGAAATGTGTTCCCCCTTTAATATAACTGACCGACGTGGTACAATGGGGAAATTGCAGCCTCTGCAGGGCCTGTTCAAGTAGTACTCGCTCATTCTTTGGGCAACTTTGCAGCGAATTCTCAAAACTGCTTCGAGTTATTGACGAAATGGTTCCCCAAACTTGATCCACTACAGTTACAAAGATTAGGTGAAAAGAAATGTGACATTAAGTTTGTTCGAAGAAGCATCCCATCTCAATAACACACAGGCACACGCACACACACATAGAGAGGGAAGCGAGAGAAGAGAGACAGAGAGAAGAGAGAGAGAGAGAGAGAGAGAGAGAATGTCTCGAAAAGCCTATGAAGCATTATGTCACAGTATTTCAGACTTAACACGTATTCGTTCCTCTTAGTGCAGCTGCTAAATGATTTCAACAGGTACTGAACCGTTCCGCGTTTATTCCTCTTCGAACCACAATGTGTCTTCCCTGTGACTTACATATTGGAACTAACTTAGTATAAAATTCTTACGCAAATGTTTGCTTACCGACATTCACATCTTCACAGCGTTCTAGTGGCCCTTGAGTTGTACCAAGTTCATATGCCGAACTGATGAGTGAGCGGGCGTCAGCAGAACAACGAAGCGTATAAATTGAAAAATGAGTAACCTATAGTTGTACAGGTGAAAGTATTGCGATACCTAGGGAGCAGTCTTGTACAAGACGAGCGAAGAAAGCAACTCTCCTAGAGCAAGCCTGTCCCTACGAATGCTTTCTAGAACAGAAAACAATCTACTGGTGTAAAGCGAGATATGGAAAGCGGATTAGCGCACAAAAATGAAATAAAAGCGTTTGATATGTTGTAGCACTGAATGATGGTAAAAATTATGTTAACAGGTAAAATACACAATGAAGTTATGCTTGACAGAATAGGCGACAAAGTTAGTCTATGGAAAAGGAAGGACAACTTCATAGGGTATGTGTCATGGTGTTTTGGATGCGTTTTGGAATAGTTAGTTTTGTGTTCGAGCGACAAACTGAGGGAAAAATTGCAGAGAAAATAGAAGACCACGAAATGTGTAACAGACCACTGAAGACATTGCGTATAACATCTTTAATACAGTTTCTTGATAATTTTTACTGACGTTATTTTTTATATTATCGTACAGGTCGTATTCTTTGAGTAGATGATATCGGTTTTGTCTTGTATTAGTACTGTAAACGACAGTAGAAAGGCAGTCGTGATAATATCGGCATCGTCTTGATCTAGCAATGTACGAACTCTATCGACAGATGTACTGACGCAGTCCTATATCGTCGCTGAGTGCTTTGATTCAGAAAGTACTGCTCGCTTGTTGTTACACAGCAATCTGATGAGGGCCGTAAGAGATGAGTCTTGAGAGTCTGACACTGCACAGCGTCACATCAGAAACAACACAATAACGAGAGGGAAAGACAAACAAAAACAACAACGACGACGGCGACGGCGACGACTACTATAACAGCAACAACGATAGCAACAAGGAATATCAGTAACGAAACTTTGCAACACTTGAGTTACGACTGTGGTATGATGCTTTAGAGCAAAAGGAGGAAATGAAAGTGTTATTTCCCTAGTCGTATGAGCTAGCCAATAAGTACTTGACAGTTCCAACGATATCAGTACCCTCCTACGTTTATTTTTAGAGGCAGGCAGTACGTTGGAAAGTCACATAACAGATTATCTGCGACACGTCTGGATAAAATATTGCTTTGGAGTGACAGTAAAGAGAAAGAATGGGAAGTTTATAGATGATTATATTTATTTACTTTTGGATAATATTCAGCTGTTTTCCTGATAATCTGCTCTGTAATCTCATATTTGGATACAAAGTAAATGAAAATAAAAAATTGTTTGATTGAACGCTTGTATTCATCTATTTAGAATTTGTGAAAATAAACTGTCTCTGTCTCTTACAGATAAATTTTAAAAACAGAGAGACTGGGGCTGGTGTATTGTACCTACACCTATATTTTCATTAAATGTAAGTAACAATACTTACTTTACTTCCGATACTTTTATGACGATCATACATTTTTTGTTATGAAGTATACTTACTTTTCGTTCTACCCGTGTCCCTCCACACAATTACGAGTGAGATACAGGACAGAGTAAGTGTGTGATAATTATTTGCTGTCGCCGCCACTAAGCAAACAAGGCGAAGACAAGGAGCTAACGAGCGCTCACCTGGCCACTGGTGGAAGATCACCAGAAAGCAACACACTGTCACCAACTGATCTTTCCTGGCCTAACGGTTCGGTGTGAGTCACAGCACATCTTCCACAGCCTCTGAAGTTAAACCGTTATAGTCGTATTAGCTGCCTGATAAGACGATAAACATTCACTTTAACAACGGGGCCTACAAGCGAAACACATTTTTGAATGGCAGTGACCTCCCGCATTGGCTGCCTAACTTGGATTAAAATATCTTTCACCTTTTTTTGCACTGCTTCACAGTGTGGGATGTGTAGCTATTTTCAAGCGTCTGAAATACCTACCAAACGTTATATACTGGTATGTTACATACATGTATACAGGGCGTCTCGCCTACAAGCCATCAGCTGTATTTTCACTGATTTTCAGCAGATATTTGCAATTTCGTTTTTGCATTGGGTAGCTGGAATCAGGCCAGACAAGCAGTGCTCATCACGTCTTTCACGTTACGCCCAGTGTCGACGGAAAGTGTCTGTTTCCTTACCATTACAAACAAAATGGCTTTTAAAATCAAATTTCACGAGCTCATTAAGTAGAGCGGTCCCAGATTAGTCTAGTGCGATACTTGTTTTATCGATATGCATTAACAGGGACAGTAAAACTCGAAGAATAATCGGTACTCCAATAGCAACAGCACTACCCTGGCCTGCGAGGACTGCTACCGCCAAGCATGCAGCGCTACTGAGTCGCTGCTGAAGTACTCATTATTCTGCGTGTTTTACTGTCCCTGTTAATGCATATCGAAAAACAAATAACGCACTAGACTAATCTGGGGCCGCTCTACTTAATGAGTAGCACAAGAACTAAATTGCAAATACCTTGTAAAACGCCATAGGAAATGCTCCTGGCGACTCTTAGAAGTAACACCCCATGTAATTTAAGGAACCGCTCCGCGTTTTTTTGTCTATATCATCGGGCTAACCTCAGGATCTATTATAGGGATTTTGATACAGTTTTCGCTAACCGAAAAACGATAGACTGCTTCGTGAGCAATGTTTGTGTCTATATCATTTACAATCACAGCAATGATTAGTTGTTATATATGTTACCTGGAGTGACATCTCGTGGCAATGATTGGAGTTACGAGGTGGGCAGCTACAGAGGTGGCGGTATCTGGTGGGACAAACAGTAAACAGCAGCACCAACTTCAGAATGACGGACGAGAATCTATACATCTCTATGTATTTTCCAAACATATTGTAAATTAAAGTCCACTGCACGGTTTTCTGTCTGTGGGTCAAGCTAATTTCAGGTACTGTTGTGAGGATTTTGATATGGTTTTCACTAATAGGTACACCAATTCACGAGGAAGGTTTGTGCATATAATTTGTTACCCCTACACCAGAAAGTCGTCCAGGCATAGATATTCAATGCTATCTGTGTAAAACCGGGCCCTCCATCAACACTGCGTGGATGCCTTCATTCTAAATAACCCCGTATCTCCATCTCCACAGCTCCTTACACCCTCCACTGCATCCATAACCCGTACCCCTGGCACGTGGTGGGGTTGCTATTGGCCACCTCAAACACCTCCCTCTTCGGACCAAACCTCTCCTCAACAATCCTGCCAAGCATCTCAACCTCAGCTTCTTCTTCCCACTCTTACCCTCACATGTGCCACCATCTACATCCGCCCTCGTACCCCCATCCAATACGATTTCCTGGCCCACATTGACCGCACCTTCTCCACCTACGTGATTGCCACAGACCTCAATATCCACAGCGCTGCTCCTGCCGAACTCCAGTGGTGGCATCGGTTTATGACCATCTTCCAGGGAGACCTGGTTCCCCTCCCCCAACACTTCCAATCCGAATCCAACACCACTCCCGACGTGATCCTAGCCTCTCCCAACCTCCTTGGGCGCGTCACCGAAGATGTCCTGGACCTAATTGGCAGTGACCATGCCCCCGTCCTCCTCACTATCTCTGATGGTCGCCATCCCCGCCCCATTCCTCGCCCTGACATTCCTCCTAAACTTGTCCACGACTATTCCTGCGACAACTGGTATGCCACGACCCTAACCTCCAATCTCCCGATGACATCTCCCGCACCGCTGCCTTCCTCCACCAGACTTTGTCTGACGCCATAGCCTCCCATATTGGTACCAAAGTCATCCACCCTCACCGCCCAGCCCTGCCCCCAAAGGCCATCCTCCTCCTTCGTGAATCCCGTCGCCCCTACCAATCCTTCCTCCGCACTCTTGATCGGAACACACTCACCCGCCACCGGCAATTACAACGACACATCCGCAACCTGCTTACTGTGAAGAAGCGCCGTGCCTGGCGACAGACATGCACACAACTCAACGCCACGCTCCCAATAAACTCTTCCAAGTACTAGTCTGCTTTCCACCGTCATACTGGGAACCGCCCCACCCCACAGTACCCTCTCCTCCTTGATGACCGTCCCTTTCCTGATAACCTCAGTAACGCCAACCACTTTGCCTCCCAACTATTCGATGCCTTTTGCATTCCCGATGATCCCCAGTTTGATTATTCCCTCTCTCCCCACATCATGAACGTACGGATACCTCTGCCCCTCCCCTTGCCAACCTAGCACTTGGGCCACACACCACCATCTGAACTTAAAGCTTCCATCACTACACAGAACATCAGCCTCACACTCCACACTAAACGCAACACCGCTCCCGGCCACAACCGTGTTACATACCGCCATCTCAAACACTACCCTCCCTCCTTCCTTGCAGTCCTTGCCGCCCTCTACAATGTAATCCTTGCCACTGGCTTCTACCCCGTCCTGTGGAAAACCTCCCATATTTTGATTTTCTCCAAATCCAACAAGCCTCCATCTGATGCCTCTTCCTGTCGCCCTATATGCCTCACCTCTATGTTCAGCAAGCTCTTGGAATCCGTCCTTACCCGGTGCATCCATCACCACCTCCACCAACACCACCTCCTCCCCAACACCTTCCTTCTCTCCTACGCCTCACTCATCTCCTCTCTCTCCAGCTTAACTCCCGTCGCTAGGAGAGGAGCACGACGCCATCGCAACAATGTCACACACACGTGCGCCATCTCCCGCGTCTCGGCCGGCCGCACGCAGCTGTGACTCCTGCAATGTTGAAACATTCGGACACTCTCATTCGAGGTGATCGACATACCACAACGGAACACCTCTCTGCTGCACTGGACGTCTCTGTTGAGAGTGCTGACACATTCGTCCACCAGTTCGGGTACTCAAAGCTGTGTGCTCGCAGTGTTCATTGCCACCTAACGGAAGACCATAAAGAGCAACGAAGCACTGTCTGAGGAATTACTTGCGCGTTACGAGGCGAATCGTGACAATTATCCGTCAAACACCGTCACAAAACGTCACTGGACGGTTCTTCATCATCCACACTACAGCCTCGATCTCGCACATTCCGACTTCCATTTGTTTGGTCCAATGAACGACGCACTCCGCGGGAAGCAGTACGGGGAGGTTATTGATACAGCAAGACATTGGCTCCGACGTCGACCAGTAGAGTGACAACCATGCGAGACTACAGTAGCCGGCCGGGGTGGCCGTGCGGTTCTAGGCGCTGCAGTCCGGAGCCGGATGACCGCTACGGTCGCAGGTTCGAATCCTGCCTCGGGCATGGATGAGTGTGATGTCCTTAGGTTAATTAGGTTTAATTAGTTCTAGGTTCTAGGTGACTGATGACCTCAGAAGTTAAGTAGCATAGTGCTCAGAGCCATTTGAACCATTTTGAACCAGACTACAGTAAAGTGCTGTAAGGCCGTCACATTGGACGGAGATTATGTTGAAAAATAGGGATTTGTAGCCAAAAGATGGGGTGGCGGGGGGGGGGGGGGGGAATATGGTGTATTGGAGTCCTGAATAAAACCAAACTGCTTTTAGAAAAAAAGTGTTGCATTACTTATTGAACGTCCTCCGTAAACTACATAAGCTCAATAGTGTACTGGGCTAAATACAACGACGTCTCCCGAAGACTTGTCAGAGACAAAGCTGAGCGGGGAGATATGTTCTGTTGGAGTACTTACTTGTGAAACAGCGTGATAACGAATACGTTTCGTGCTACAGGTAAATGGGCGGAACGAATATTGAAAGATCTAGAAAAAGATGAGAGTGATGTTAGCTATAACGGTTCAAACTGTTTAAAATTCGTCAAAACTTAAGAGAAATATTGCGTAAAACCCCTTAGCAACGAACATATTCGATGGGATACTCTGGGGAAGGAAATTAAGAGACAGCTCCAGAAAAACCACATCAAAAAGTTTTCAGTGAAATGAATCGTAATACAAACGAAAAGTATAGTTGGCAACAGACCGAGAAGTTTGGCTACATTGACAAGGCGTTCCCAATCGTAGATGATGCTGCTGCAGCTGATGTTAATCGTGATGATGATCATGAAAGAGTAGAACAATGGCCACCAAAAGCAATTCCCCGGGTTTGAGTCCCGATCCGGGACAGAGATTCAAATTGCCACATACAATCAATAGCCACGTTCACCCATTCGAAGAAACTACTTAAATTCACAAATTAGGTAATAACTTCAACAAGTAGGCAAAATGGGACGCGACTGTTGAGGTTGAGTAAATTTTGTCACCAGAGACAGCGAAAAGAGTTCGCTGTCTTCTCAGCGCCGAGGGGCGGAACGAATGCGATTACAGGGCGCAGAGAAAGTTTTCCCAATATTCCCGTAACGACACGCCAATCGGCCGCAAACGAGCTGTTTGTAGCCGTTAGGCCAGGCGATTAGTGAGCTTCAGCTTTGAGGAGCGTATCGGCAAGTGTGATCCATCTTCCCAGAAACCCTCGTGCAAAGCAGCGCGCTAGCTGCGAGAACGCCAGAAGCAAAGCCGTATCACCAAACTTTGGTGCGGACTCCATACGGATATGCAGCGCATAAACACGCAATAACGTTTCAGTCGCATGACTCATCAGGGTTTTCTGTACGTCTTTTAGCATATGTTACAACAATTAATAATACCTAGGAAGCACACTAATGCCACGAAATTTTGTAGAAATGAAGTAAATTTACATTTTAACGTCTCGCCGGGACGAGGTCTTTGGCTACACAGACAATGAGTTGAAGCTCAGGTTGGACAAAGATAGGACATTACATCCACCGTATCCTTTTCAAAGGAATCAGTTTAGCATTCACATTACCTGATTTGGTGAAACCATGGAAAGTCTAAATTTGGATGTTCGGACGATACACTACGGTAAACGACGCAACATGTTCTCCATAGAGTACTTTTATCTACTGAGGTTGGCTGTTTTAAATATTTATTCTGAAGTATCTAAAACTGATTGTGTTTCGTTGAGCGCTTATTGGGGAATGCTGAAAGTATATTGTCATCTGTTGCCAAATAGTACCGCATGTAGTCAAAGGACAAAGTAAAGCGATTTGACAAAGGTAATATTCATTTACAAACATCTATCGCGGTAACCTTCGAAACAGAGCAAATGCCCTAAGAAAGTTTGTTGCTTCGTCTTCGTCTGTACCACAAAAATCACTGTCGGTGTATGGCGGAGAATAATATTGTACCAGCATAGTTATCCGTTTCTCTCACGTTAATCGTACTCAGCAAGGGTCGCAGACTCAAGAACTGGACGAACGAAGGTTCTGCAAACTACCATCATATTAAGATTTTCCATTTCACATCTATGACAAACTGCACCAGTTACTACAGGTAAAGAAAGGTTCCACGTATTATAACTTTGTTATAAGTCTCTATTGCTTAGCAAAATGTATTGGTGACTGGCTTCAACATTAAGATTTAAAAAAAAAATATTGCAAATTTCGTCAAGCTTATATCCGATTACTCACAAAATACTACTATAAGTTAACTTCGTGCCTCTCATATGTCTTAAACGTACTGCCACAAGGTGGTGTCGGATCCGACATGGCCGGCCGCGGTGGTCTAGCGGTTCTAGGCGCGCAGTCCGGAACCGCGCGACTGCTACGGTCGCAGGTTCGAATCCTGCCTCGCGCATGGATGTGTGTGATGTCCTTAGGTTAGTTAGGTTTAAGTAGTTCTAAGTTCTAGGGGACTGATGACCACAGATGTTAAGTCCCATTGTGCTCAGAGCCATTTTTTGATCCGACATGTCTAGTTTGTTTTCGTTTGCACAGGAAACAGCGCTAGTGTGTGTTATGCACGTAAACCAAATGAACCTGGTTTATAAGGGGGAAAACTGTTTTTTATCCAAGTGGCATGGCCTTGTGACCTGCTTTCTAATATTCGATTTTGTGGCAGGAAGTAACATCGGTCAACTCAGACACGGAAGTCTGAACAACCACCGCTGAAATGATGCGGTTAATAGCAGTCTCTGTAACTAGTTCCCTGACTCGCAAAAGTTTCTATACTACATTACCGAAAATTTGTCTGGCACGCTACTCTAATCTGTAAAGTGATTTATATCGTTTCATCAAGATGTTTGTGTCATCCCAAATACTGTTCAATTCCCTTCAACTGTACGGTAATAAACTAGTTCTGCAGGCTGAACAGGAGTACGGCAACAAATTTTGCATTACCCATCCTGGGGAATTGACATATTAAGTTCCTTGTACGACGTGTCGATATTGCAAAATCTAAATGACTAGCCTATCTTACATGGAGAGGCGAATTACAGCCCCCTCAGATTCGTGTCTATTCTATTAACTGTCACGCCATTTACTTTGTCTAAGAAGCCGTTTATCGTGAGCGAATAATGAGCCCTTTCCACTTCGAGAACAGTTTCTGGGTCTTCGGTGTCTCGCTCACTGAACACGCGAGAGCCACTACGCGACAACAGCCAGAAGGCAGTTTGTCCTTGGACACTCCAGATTAAAGCACTCTGGTGCAAACATATGCTCTCCGTATTTTCTCCGTTGTGTCTTCGTGAGAGCTAGTCTCTTTATACACCGCACTCGCTAATGCTGATGGCCTTAACAGAGAAAATATGTACGTGCTGCAATCAGAGTTTTGCCACTGTCTACTTTTTTCTCCCCTTTGCATTCGCGTGCGGCACCGATCACAGCATAAACCAATCAACGTTCAGTAATTACAGTAATTACGGCTGTAATTAAGGAGACGGACGCTCAGCTACTGAAACCGGATGATGTGTGGATTAGCCGTTCGGATGGAAACACAATCCCTTTGATGACAGCGTGGCTTCTGTATGGTCAGCTAAGCACCATTATTTAACACTCCCACAACGATGGAGTTTCTATCTCTCTCTCTCTCTCTTACACACACACACACACACACACACACACACACACACACACACACACACACACTCGCACGCGCGCACGTACACAGTCCTTCATCACTTTATGTGTGTAGCATCTGCAAACAAACATCTCCAAGAGGAAAATACCACACATTGCATCTTTTCATTCTATTCAAAAACTTTACTGAAAATTGCTGTTTAAAATATTCGTTAATTTCTTTTCTCCTATACTGCCCAATGTAAAAACCATACATAGAGGAAATTTCCTTTAGCCTCTCAGTAGAGGAGAATAAGGCATTGACTCTACTCTTTGCTGAGAGACACTAGCAGAGTTTTCGAAATAGGAAACATTAAGTCAAAAACCAGACTCCCCTCTCAGTTTCCTGAAATAATACAGTTAGGCACAGTTCAGCCTCACTTCATATTATAATTGTGGTGATATCCTCATTCGTCAAAGAACCTGTGTTTTAATGGCATATGATTAGGAAACAGTACTCATGGCTGAGTATCTGACCTATGTAGTAAAGGATATGTGAGGCAATGTTTGCATGAGAGGAAACTTACTTACACAAAAAGACATAAATGGATATATGAATGTGGAACGTAGCGCACAGGGATCTCAAGATCACTTGTAATTGTGACACAAAGTCACGCAAGAAGAATGCGACCATATCACAAATAAATGGGGGTACAGCACAGTTGCTGTATTGGTCACTAAATAAGAGGCCGCCAGCGGATAAACCAATGACTTTATTTGACGCGTTTCAGGTAGAACCCATCCTCAGATTTTCATGTACATCTTGGTGGTCAGATATATAAAAACAGTATATAACAAAGAAACTACCATGACAATTCGAGGATGGGCTCTACCCGAATCGCACAGAATAAAGTCACTGGTTTATAAGCTGGTGCCTTTTCATTTAATGACCAATACAGTAATTATGCAGCACTCATATTGAAGTAACAGTATCTGTTATAAAATTTTCAGGTTTAGTTATTTGTTATGAATATTTTTTCAGTTGGGACGAGATTGCCACCGGCTGGTTTACAAATGAACCAAATAAAAAATATAAATTATATATCGACAGAGCAGTGGTGACAAGCGTAACGTGATGTTGGCAACGTGCAACGTGCGCTTTTTTTGCTAAGTGATGGCTATAGTGACGGTGGGTCTTTCTGGTAACTGTATGGCAAGGAATTAATTTATTCATTTGCGCATTTATTTCACTTCAGAAGATCAGTACCATCCGGCCCTTTGTTTTCAAGTTGGAGGGCAGTGTAGGTTTCAATGATTCTAAGCACACACAAGAACACACCAGACAAGTGGGAATGTTCTGTGTGTACTAGTATTTTAGCTCCACACACGGGAAGGCAGTGAACTGGAGCATCATCATGTAGTAGTCACGTCAGTCTTCCTACCACCAAAGTCACGACTTCCAGCAGGGGAGGCAGGGTCACCGGGTCACCTGTGAGGAGTTGTAGAAGAATCACTGGTCCAACGAGGCAGTCGCCAACAATCCCCGCCCATACATTGAGTCTGAACCGGTGCTCATGATTTGCTGCCACGAAACCATGGGGATTCTCCTCAGCCCACAGATGGGTGTTCTGAAGGTAAAGGTAGACTCATTTGTGAATTTGTGAACAGGAAGGGTGACAGAAAACGCAGCACCACGGAGGCCTCTGCGACGAATTAGAGGCACAACAGTCGCCGCGGAAGCGAGGCCGTAGATAACAAGGCCAGCGTGTGTTATAAGTGGAAAAAAAGAGGCAGTTGTCATGGAGAATGTTCCACACTGTCCTACTTTTCTGGTGCTGATAGCAGGATTCCTGTCCAAGAATTTTTATCTCCACCGTTATGTGGGTGTACCTCCTTATCCACTTAGCGACAGTTTCCTGCAGTTTGTCTCCACGTAGCAAAATCATCCTGTTTATCGCAAGCACTAGGAACTGGAAGTTGTGATTCGGGAACAAGGAAATGGTAAGGCGTACTGCAGTTGGGTGTGTTGTACTTCTGATTTGCGATGGAACGGCTTGGGTAGGTCGCAGTGGGGAAGTTGGACCAATCTCACGAATTACATCATACTCTTCGATCACAATCGCCCTGAGAAAAAGAGGTGCAGTGTCTGCAGATTATAGGAAGCTGTAAGGTTTGTGATAAGAGATCACACTGCTTTTTTTTCCTTTATTGTTATTTTATTGACTCATATACCAGGGAGAGGGTGGACTGGCTGTGGTATTTTATCGCTCCTCAGCCGAGAGCGTAAAGAATATATAACCAAACTATATATATATATATATATATATATATATATATATATATATATATATATATATATATATATATATATATATATTCTAAAATAATTAAAACGGACGGTTATACACTGAAAATTTTGAGTAAAAAATTTTGTCTTTTTTAAGTACTTTCGGTTGGCAGTTCAACTGTTCAAATGTGTGTGAAATCTTATGGGGCTTAACTGCTAAGGTCATTAGTCGCTAAGCTTACACACTACTTAACCTAAATTATCCCAAGGACAAACACACACACCCATGCCCGAGGGAGGACTCGGTCCTCCGCCGGGACCAGCCGCACAGTCCATGACTGCAGCGCCCAAGACCGCTCGGCTAATCTCGCGCGCTCGGCAGTCCATTAAACACTTGGGAGTATGTGTAACGAGCGATTTATAGTGGAAATACCATATAACACTAACCGCAGGCGATGCAGATGCAGGATGAGATACACTGGAAAAATCCACAGGAAATGTGGTCCATCAACAAAGGAAGTAGCTTTCAAAACACTCGTCCGACATGAGTACGGTTCTTCAATTTGGGACACTTAATAGGTGGTGAACCGTTTTGTTGTTTCTTCCTACGTATATGTCGCGAGAAAGCAATGACCGCAAAGTTAGATAGATTCGAGTCCACAAGGAGACTTACCAGCAATCGTTCTTCCCGCGGACCATTGGTGACTGCAAGAGGAAAAGGGGGAAGTGACAGTGATGCAGAAAACACTCTCCGTCACACACCGCAAAGTGGTTTGTGGAGTAAGACGTAGACGTCTTTTTATATATATATATATATATATATATATATATATATATATATAAGACCATTTCACTTTACTGAAGTTACTGACATGAGCAGTATAGGTTCTTCGTTAAGAGTGTTTCGTTGTGTTAAGAGTGACAGGGGGAACAGGAACCAAACATTTGGAAAGGGTTTAGGAAACAGTACGAGGGCGCGGGGGACGGAAAGGGAGGGTGAGCCCTAACGCAGCGCCGGCCGCTGTGGCCGAGAAGTTCTAGGCGCTTCAGTCTGGAACCGCGCCACCGCTACGGTTGCAGGTTCGAATGTGGATGTGTGATGTGTTTAGGTTAGTTAGGTTTAGGTGGTTCTAAGTTCTAGGGGACTGATGACCTCAGATGTTAAGTTGGTTCAAATGGCTCTGAGCACTATGGGACTTAACATCTGAGGTCATCAGTCATCTAGACGTAGAACTACATAAACCTAACTATCCTAAGGACATCACACATATCCATGCCCAAGGCAGGATTCGAACCTGCAACCCTAGCGGTCGCGTGGTTCCAGACTGAAACGTCTAGAACCGCTCGGCCACACCAGCCGGCCAGATGTTATGTCCCATAAGGCTCAGAGCCATTTGAACCATTTGAACCTAACACAGCGGAGAAATTGAGTATTCTTCTAAGCAGGAACAAACAGAGTAACACCGAACACGCCTCGAAGACCCAACGGTACCGACCGGCCGCCGTGACTTCCTCAGATGTTAGGTATCACCGGATGCGACTATGAAGGGATATGTGCTCAGCACACCGCTCTCCCGGCCGTTGTCAGTTTTCGTGACCGGTGTCGTTACTTTTCGATCAAGTAGCTCTTGAATTGGCCTCATAAGGGCCGAGTGCACCCATCTTGCCAACAGCGCTCGGCAGACCTGGATGGTGACCCAGCCAAGTGTTAGCCAACCCGACAGCGCTTAGCTTTGGTGATCTGACGGGAGCCGGTGTTACCACTGCGGTAAGCCCGTTGGCCTCCTAAGCAGGTTCAAATGGTTCAAATGGCTCTGAGCTCTATGGAACTTAACATCTGTGGTCATCAGTCCCCTAGAACTTAGAACTACTTAAACCTAACTAACCTAAGGACATCACACACATCCATGCCCGAGGTAGGATTCGAACCTGCGACCGTAGCGGTCACGTGGTTCCAGACTGAAGCGCCTAGAACCGCACGGCCACACCGGCCGTCTCCTAAGCAGGAAGGGCGGGCAGATCTCCGCACTGTTTTCATGGTCAGGTTGGGAGACGCGTTATAGTTCCGTTCTGGTGTTTGAGATATGGTGAGGGGTTGTGGAGTAGGGGAGGGGGAAGAAGGATGCATTGCTATAATTCAGGCAGAGTGCAAGAGTTAATAACATGGGATGAAACGATAGGGTCGTTGATGTCCTGATAGCGGGATGTGTATAAAATCCGAATATGGGAGAAGGGAAATTACAAAAAGACGCTGGTTTGCGGTGGTAGACGAATACAGATGACGAGGAGAAGTATATGGCATTTTACGTGGCTCTTGTGATTTTTCAAAGAAGGAAAAGGCATTTGATCCTAAAGAATGTCGGCTTCTGCTTGAAACTGAATCCACTTCTTACTAAAAATGAACTAAAGTTTCAGAAGCCTTGCAGAAATTACTGGTCTAATGTCGTTTTAGAAGCGAAATCAGCTGATAAATGTAGTTCATAGTACGTCTACCTTTCTCCGGAGAGGCTGTTAGTGTCGTTGCCGCATGACTGCGTAACTCGACTCACCTGAAAAATAAAACCAGAAAAAGCGCGTTAGTGAGGTAAGCCGCGCGACAGTACAGCAGGCAGCAAAACATGTTGTGGCCCAGGCTGAGATTAAGGGCGGCGGGCACCAAAGACATTCCGCCACCAAAGGCAAACAGCGGCAGGCGAGCCGGATGCGTGCTTTGCTGTGCTGCCCCAGCCGGAACCGGCGCGGGGTTCCCCACGGCACAGCAGTGGGACTAATACTGTCGCCACGTAGCCGGTTCCAATGCCCCAGTAGCATGTTGCTCGCATGTTAGAGACTACAGAATACTCCAAAGTATCGCACGAGGGAATCCAAAGTTTGACTGGTGTGAATGAGTTCTTCCATTAACTAATTGCGTGTCTGCTAACGTGACCGTTTCTTGGCAACGTAACAATCTGGATTCGGACGGGGAAAGGCGGGGTGCAGAAAGAGACTAGCTTCTGTGATGGGAGTCGGCGGTACAGCTCGTCCCTTCAACTTTACACGCCTGAATCACCTGCAGTCTGTCAATTTTCAGTCTCTTTTTTTTCTCTTTATTTTCGAAACATACAAAAATATTGAACAAGGAGACCTTAGGGACGGTTTTTCTTCAGTCGTCTTCGTACTTAACAACATCTGAAGGGCAGGACCCGGACATTCGATACACTTCTCAAAGACACTCGAAAAAATCTTTGAAGATTTTCGAAAGCTATTATGTCTACGATTCGTACAAAATTTCGGTTTTTTTTTTTCCGGAACTATCCGAAGGTGCGTGCCTAGCAAACTAGTCTCGTAATCTCGTGGATGCAGTTTCGATGCTCGCTAAAGGCAACTCTGAGTAGTTTTATTAGCATTCTACGTCAGAGTGGAACGTACACATGTCATCCCACTCTAAGACCATTGCCAAGAAGAGTCAGAAAAGAGAAAATGTTGGAGTTTACTGCAGACACAACTCTGCTACGATACGGATTTCACGTACGTCACAGGGTACGAGTGAAATGGACAGGCAACTGGAAACGTATTACGAAGCTGAAGCAAGTGGGACAGTATGATTCTTACGGGCAAAATGTCTAAACTGCACACAGTTTCACCGTGAAATTCTGGCTGTATATGGACCAAACGCAATGTCACATGCAGCAGTAGAGAAAAGGTACCAAATAACTTGACCAACGAACGCACGGACTGGATAACACTGATCCGCCGTACAGTCCTCATCTTGCACTATGCGATTTGCACCTTTTCCGCAAAGTGAAAGAACATCAGGGGTAAGTAGATTTTCTAATGATGAGTACATTGACAAAGCGGTTCTCGAATGGCTCTATGACCGAGGAGTGGATTTCTATCGTCGAGGAAATGAACGACTGGAACAACGTTCTGATCGTTGGTTACAGACATGGTGACTACGGTATGTTGAAAAATTGTGTATCTCTCAGTGTCACTTTGAACTGTAGTACTGCATTCAATAAAAGATATTTGGCCTGCCATAGTAACGTTTAACTCATTTTTTGAAGTCCTCTCACACGTTTATCATGAAATTGAAATGATAATTAACTAATACTCAATCACAGTTTTAATAAATATAACATTTTTCATTTTTAATAACTAAAATGATGAAAATGCGAAAATTCGCAGTAAATTTAGCATACATTACCTTTAATTTACTCTTATTTTCAAGTGGTTAGTAATCAAAAATAAAATATATAACCTTCATTCGGCCGGCCGAAGTGGCCGCGCGGTTAAAGGCGCTGCAGTCTGGAACCGCAAGACCGCTACGGTCGCAGGTTCGAATCCTGCCTCGGGCATGGATGTTTGTGATGTCCTTAGGTTAGTTAGGTTTAACTAGTTCTAAGTTCTAGGGGACTAATGACCTCAGCAGTTAAGTCCCATAGTGCTCAGAGCCATTTGAACCATTTTTTATAACCTTCATTAGAAAAATATGATTCAATATCTTTCATTAATATTTAGATTTGATAATAAACACAGAAGACAAATTAAAGTTTAAAAAAAGGTTGCACCTAGCGCGAACCGAAACACCTAGTCAGGTAGCTACGGACGGCTCAGATACGTTTCTACTTTTTCTGCATTCAAGAGCGGTTGGAAATCTTCAAAGTCGGTTATTTCGAGCGTTTTTCAAAACTCTTATGGGCAGTCAAGGGATAACCGAATATCCGCCCCAACGGGCCGAAGGATGGTTCCGTTCAAAAGTTGTCACCTTACGGGTTAAGAAATTGATTCTACCGGGAGACAAGGCGATCAGTTCCTGTTTCGTAGAAAGTGGTAGGCCGCTAAAGGATCCAATATCGCACCCACTCTTGGATTCCACGTCCGAATGAAACCGATGTCTCCGCATGTCCCCTTCAGATCGCCAAAGACATGAAAATCACACGCAAAATGCCAGGGCTGTGCGAAGCTGTTGCAGTGCTTCCCTACCAAATCGCTAAAACGTAGCCTTCGTTGGATTGGCAGTGTGACGCACACATTATCGTGCAAAAGGATATTTTCGTCCGACAGCACTCCAAGGCGTTTTGACTTTATTGCGCGACGCTGGTTGTGCAAAGTATCTTTATAACGCTGTGCACTGATTGTGGTTGCAAGCTCAAAGAACTCGACGAACAGAGGACCCCTGCAGTCGACGAAGTATATCATCATGACCTTACCGGAACTTGTGCGTAAAGCTTTGGATTTCTTTGGCGGGGGAAATGTGGGATGCTTCCAGCGTTGGCTTTGCCGCTTGCCTTCGGGTTGTCGGAACGTGTCTGATAGAATCAACAGGGTGCACGATAACGCCTGCCCTCACACTGCCAATAGGACGTAGGGTACGCTTCAGGTAATTGGTTGGGAAACTTTGCAACATCATTCGTAGAGCGTGGATCTTTCACCGTATGATTTTCGTATCTTTGGCGACCTGAAGAAAGACATCGGGTACGTCGGTTTCAGTCGGATGAGGAAGATCAAGAGTGGATGCAGTTGTGGATACGTCAGCGTGCGACCGCGTTCAACGAAACAAGAATTGATCTTCTCGTCTCCCAATGGGATACACGTCTTAACACGTGTGGTGATTCCTTTTGAAACGAAGAATTACGTGGTCCCTTTGGGCGGATATTCGGTTTTCTTTTCTCTGCCCGTCATATTAAGAAAAGCCCATATGTGAAAACGATGAAGAGATATTTCGAGAAGAAGAGATCACTGGACAATGCAACCGTACTCCCCCAGGGGTGTGCATGGAAGAGAACCCGGCCGTGCGCACTTTGTGTGTCTTGTGTCCTCAGCCACGTCTGATGACGTCACTGGATACTGGCAAAAAATATACGGAAAATAAGGAAGATTTGGATCAATGTTGATGTCATCAGAGAGGAGGCATCTGCTCAGCTGCACAAGGAAATCGGTCACGATTCATCTGAAGGAACCGTTGCAACAATCACCTTTAATGACAGGAAAACGGAGCGAAACCTATATCAGAATGGCTGGACGGGGTGTGAAATCCTCTTCGCCCCAACACGAATCTAACTATTACAACCCAGACGGAAAACTGGTGTTCCACAGACAATGAGATCATTGGATATGGGGCACAATTTCGAAGAAACGGTTCCGGAATTCACTATAAGCAATTCAGGGGAACCACAGAAAGATAGGATGGTCGGACCCGAATGCGAGTTCACATTCTTACCACTGGGCCACTTCGCTTGCTCACTGTGTCACCTCGTCACTACGTCACTATTGTTTGTACTCACCATTAGGCATTGCTCCTGTCGAGAGACAACGTCGGAGTTTGCATGCATGACATAGATGAACGATGTACAGTTTTAAACCCATAAGTATTACCACGGATAGACTCGAACTCCTGACTGTCTGGTTAGAGGCTGCTTATTTTAGTACGAGCTGCTACCCGAAAGTTCCTTGGATCAACAGTTACGTCATACAAGATTTCTGTTCGCCACCGCCACCTTCAGTGTAGTGCCCTCTGCAGCTAAGACTCGGGTCCCAGTCCTGTCACTAACGGAATGCAACCTGAAGGTCTTTTTTAGTGTGTCCAGCGCTACTTGCGATTCCGCTCGAATTTCCTGTATCGTGTGAAATATTTGTCGCTTCAGCGTCGTTTTCCACTCGGGAAAGAGAAAGAAACCCCACGAAGTCATGTCGGGCAAATACGATGGATGAGGAAGAACGGCCGTATTGCTTTTTTCCAGAAGAATGTTGCACGAGGAAAGCTGTACGTACCCTCGAAATGTCGTGGTGAAGGACCCAGTCATTCCCGCACCACTTCTCTGGACGTTTCCTTCTCACGTCCTCCCTTAGACGCCTTATTACGTCAAGGTAAATTACTCCACTAACCGTCTGACCACGAAATACGAACGCCTTGTGGACAATCCCACCAGTATCGAACAAAGAAATCAATAAGGATGATGGGCTTCCTTTGACCAAGGTAAAAATGGGCTTTCCCACTGGGCTGATTGTATTTAGTTCCGCACTCGTATCCATAAACCCAACTTTCATCACCTCTAACGACCTTATGAAGAAAATCTTAGTTCGAAGCAGTTCTTTCAGTTCCCTGCAGACATTCATGAGATGCTCATTCTAATCACCAATTGGCAGTCGTGGCACTAACATGGCAGCAGTCCTCCACGTGTTAACTTCTTCTGACAAAATTCGGTAAAATGTACGATATAATAATCCAGTGCTGTCACAGACGTCGTGGTTGGCCCGCCTACCATCTATCACAGTAGCATTACGAACAGCGCTGAAATTTCCTGGTGTAAGTCCGCAGACGTTCGTCCCGAACTTTCATCGGCAGTTTTCCGGTCATTTTTGGAACATTTAAAACAGTCATATGTTTGTGTCTGGCCCGCAGCGTCATTACTGAATGCTCGCACTAAAATGTTGTGAGTTTCTGCGGCTGTTTTGCCAAGTTTAAAACAGAACTTGATACAGTATCGCTGTTCTCTCTGGTTGGTGATTGCACAAATCGCAAACACGAGCAAATGCTAAAATGGAAAACTGCCGCCAACAATAAACACGTCCACTTAGACCGAAGCTGCTAGGCACACTGACGCACGAAACGTCTATTACACTGCTCCTAGCGACGTTCGGTTGTGCTATTGTTTGTAATCGTGGCTCAAATTTCAGGAATTTTTGGGTAGCACCTCGCAGCTATGATTCCCATTTTCTCCTTTTCTACACACTCATTACACACAGTTCTGAATGATCTGCTTTAGTTATACTAGTGTTCCAATTTTTTTCACTTGGCTGCTCTTCCGACCGCCAAATTAATCACCGAGCGAGGTGGCGCAGTGGTTAGACATTGGACTCGCATTCGGGAGGACGACGTTTCAATCCCGCGTCCGGCCATCCTGATGTAGGTTTTCCGTGATTTCCCTAAATCACTCCAGGCAAATGCCGGGATGGTTCCTTTGAAAGGGCACGGCCGCCTTCCTTCCCCATCCTTCCCTAATCCGATGAGACCAATGACCGCGCTGTCTGGTCTCCTTCCCCAAAACAACCCAACAACAACCCAAATTAATCACTCCAGCTTACGCAAGCACATTTCTCAACAGCTTGTCATCTCCACTGATAAAGAGTTATGCAAAGTAGTCCGGTGGTTCGGATGTATAGGTATGACTTTTTCGCCATATCGCACCATACAAATGCCAGCAAGTTATCTGACATAGCTTCATAACTGGTATACATGCATCTAATTACTTACAGATGTAGTGTACAAGACTTTAGGCGACGATTGGATAAAAAGTAGTGGCAACATTGCCGTAACACGAAGGATGTGCGTGAAGTGGCATGCTCGCTGTCTGTAACTGATAGCAGAAGGTTAGTTAAAATAGTACAGTGAGCGGCGACGGCGTGTTTGAATCAGTTGCAGTGTTTACTGTCTGAAAGTGCAGGAGGCCAGTTCAAGAGCCCTAACATTATGTTTAGGAAACATGAACAACGTGCGTCGATCAATATTGAAGTGGCACGTGGTGGAATGCACAACAATATTTCCTGCTGGCACTGCATCCCATCATTATTCACGAAAATACACGATGCCACATAGCCAACCCCGTGCAGAACCTTCTGCGTAAGTGTGGCTGGGAGATTCGGGAACATCCATCGTATTCGCCCGATACCAGTCTGTGCGATTTGACCTGTTCTCCAAAATGAAGACACCGCTCTGTGGCACGTGCTACAACACAAGAGAAGACATCAACCGTGGTCCTTGCGAGACATCGACAGAGGTAGATGCGCTAGCGGTGTACAACATCTTCCGTCTGTGTGGGGGAAGGTAATCGAGATGCTGGGCTATAATGTTGAGGGCATGTAACGCGACGAACATCTCTCAACAAAGTCTGTTATGAATCATAACAGTGTTGCCACTATTTTTTTATCCAACCCATGTAAATCGTGTTCACTGTTTTTATACATACACACGATGACAGGACTCCCAGGTCATAACATACCGACGACATTCTCTTTGATAATACTTTTCGCGTCCTCATTCCACTTCAACTGATAGTAATATTCAATCCCAAAAATCGTATTCCAGTCTATGGAATTATTCTTTACCTCTAATTTCACAGAAACTTTCTATCTTTCATCCGAAATTTATGCTTTTTCTTTTCTTTACATTTATTATTGCTTTGATGAAAACTGATCATTTTTGAAATGAGGTTCTATAGAAGAATGCTGAAGATTACACGGGTAGATCGAATAAAGAGGCCATAAGACGAACTGCGGAAAAACGAAATTTATGACACTTAAAATACATATAGGTAGCAGCGTCTGTGCATAGATGAAGAGGTTTGCGCAGGATAGACTAGCGTAGAGAGTTGCATCACACCAAACTCCCAACTGAAGACTACAACAACAATAACAAAAACGACAACAGCTTCGTCGGAAACTCAGTATATAACACTAGTTTCTTTAGTATAATTTTCTGGCCAGCAGTTTCAGTTGCCTTGGATGATTCTCAAAATTAGCTGCTGTCCATTATCCTTGTTTGATAGAGGTACGAGTCTTGTCTGTTTTAGATATTCTGAAAAGTTATCTAAGATGAAAGACGCACTTTCTGGTTAAGGCGATTTCTATACTGCGTATGGAGTCTTGATACGGTCACAGACTTGCACTGCATTTGTGCTTGTTGGCTGTTGTCCTAATGTCTTCAGATTGTGACGGGTAATATCATTATAGGTACGGTTTAATTTTTTTCGCAGCTGCCACATCACTTTTACGAAATTTTTGTTGCAGTTTCTATCCAGTAGTGGGAAAATTCTCCTTCATAAAATCTACTACTTTCTCAGGATCATTCACTGGTAAACGCCGTCCCCTACCTCTGTGTTTCTCTGTTTTCTTGTTTAAATGGATTTCAAAGTTTTTTCTTTTATCGCCAGATTAAAATACTATTTGTAATTTGCATCGAGCAGCACCTTTCCATAAAACTTTTTGTGACAATGTCTTTATTACGGAACAGAGATATTTATGGATGTTTTAAGATATCATAATACCCGCTGTTAACCACTTGTTTTAATTGCTCAGTTACACCGAGGTGAATACTTTTGAAAATATATGCTGAAAATCCAGTTATTTAATGTACATAACTTGGAAATTTTGCATCTATTTTGTTCTCTGTATACAATTCCTCCAAAGTTTCGTTTGAAAACATCTTTAAAAAACTACATTTTAGGCTTTGAAATAGGTGTTTTTGGCCCTGCAGTTTAAATAATGTTTTCAAACCAGTTTTTGGAGTCCAGTGTAACTGAATGAGTACGCCTCAGGTACAGTATCAACATAGACCTTGTAGCATTTGACGCATCGAAGAAATAAGTTTGGTTACAAGCGAAGAAATTGTACAAGTTTTGAATATTTCAAGTTTTCTGTACAATTTAGTATGTTTCGAGTATTATACGTTAATATTTACTAAAAAATTTAAAATGTTTAATGCATTGCAAGAGGATTGGCATCTAGGAGATAATTACGTCTACAGACTACTCGGTAAGCGAAACCACTTTATTCGCATGGAAATGTGGTGATAAACCTACGTCAGGCCAGCGGATTTACTGCACTACGAACAAATTATATCGAGTAGATTCTTACCCGACACTATAGAGCAAAATATGCGACTACACTTTCGGCTTCAAACACTGAACAGAACTGGAAACCAATCTACAGTTTCGTAGAGTTTCCGTTATTCTTTGTTTCGATAAGCAAAAGATGTTGTCGCTGCCCGATACGTAATTTGAGCCTACTGTCATTGTGAAGCTGAAACCAGTGTTAATTCTCCAGGTCGTTTTAGGATTTTCCTTAATTCATCTGACAAAATGATCCTGAGCCAAGACGTTACTGGGTCTCAAGCGATAGCGATGCGCAGATCAAGCGTCCCCCGTAATAATCGAAACAAAAAACGCCTATTGAACTCTCTGCATCCTCGGAACCGGT
The DNA here is from genome assembly GCF_021461385.2 of Schistocerca piceifrons. Lineage (NCBI taxonomy): Eukaryota > Metazoa > Arthropoda > Insecta > Orthoptera > Acrididae > Schistocerca > Schistocerca piceifrons. The sequence goes on from NC_060141.1 coordinate 563,293,123, forward strand.
TCTCTATTGTTCCGACGGTACAAGAACAAAGCAAGGTTCGATTAATTAGTAAGGCGCCACATTTAGTCGACGTGTGGCCGGTTTCTCAACAGCAGAGGAAAAGAAAGGGCCAGACAGACACGTCGGCGACATCGTTGCTTAATGAAGTCTTGATGGTGTCCATTCATGACGACGCGCGTCAGGTAAAAACAAATAATGAACCTCCAGGGGAAAAAACAGTTCAATGGGTGCCTCCGTGAATGATGCAAGAAGTAGTTTTTCAGTGCATACCGCAGGGGTAGCGCCGTTATATGTCATTATCTGCTGTGCTGTTTACAAGGCTGAAAAGGGGCGCCGTAAACAACGGAGCACTCCGAGGCGCTGGGTCGCTGTTACGACACTGGCTGACACATAGTCTCTGGTATAGTGACTCAGCGAAACCAATTCAGCTTCAGCTAGTGAGGAGTGGCGTTTAAATCAACTCCGTAAAGCTCATTTACATGTGCTTTCATTGCACAGTTTACGCCAGGAGAATGAGACCATAGTTGATGTATAACAGGCCTCGGAAGGCCCAGCTGTGCCTGCCGACCGACCGCCGTGTCATCCTCAACGATAGGCGTCACATGTATGCAGACACGTAGGGGCATGTTGTCAGCACACTGCCCAAAAGGACTTTGTCAGCTTAGCTTTCGTGATCTAAGTCACTGCTTCTAAGTTACGTAGCTACTCAGTTTATCTTAAAAAGGTTGAGCGTATCTTGCTTGCCAATAGCGCTCAGCAGACCCGAACGTCCACCCACAGAAGTGCCACCCTAGCCCGACGGCGATGAACTTCGGTGATCTGACGGGAGCCGGTGTTACCGATGCGGCAAGGCCGTTGGCATAGTTGATACTTTGCTGGTCCTCTTGAAGAATGTATCTGCGTAATATCCGTGTACACTGAGGAGACAAAAGTCACGGGGAACCTCCTAATACCCTGTCGGACATTCTTTTGCCCGGCATAGTGCAGCGGTTCGATGTGGCATCTACATTTACACCTACATGAATACTCAGCAAATCACATTTAAGTGCCTGGCAGAGGGTTCATCGAACCACCTTCACAATTATCTATTATTCCAATCTCTTATAGCGCGCGGAAAGAACGAAAACCTATAACTTTCCGTGCGAGAGCTGATTTCCCTTATTTTATCGTGGTGATCGTTTCTCCTTATGTAGGTCGGTGTCAACAAAATATTTTCGCATTCGGAGGAGAAAGTTGGAGACTGGAATTTCGTGAGAAGATTCCGTTCCAACGAAAAACGCCTTTCTTTTAATGATGTCCAGCCCAAATCCTGTATCATTTCTGTGACACTCTCTCCCATATTTCGCGATAATATAAAACGTGCTGCCCTTCTTTGAACTTTATCGATGTTCTCCGTCAGCCCTGTCTGGTAAGGATCCTAAAAGAGGACGGACAAGCGTAGTGTAGGCAGTCTCCTTAGTAGATCTGTTACATTTTGTAAGTGTCCTGCCAATAAAATGCAGTCTTTGATTAGCCTTCCCTACAATATTTTCTACGAGTTCCTTCCAATTTAAGTTGTTCATTGTTGCAACTGATCGATCTGCATTGTAATTCTAGTTTAAAAGACAAATTCTTTTACATTAAAACAGTCCAATAGTACAACTTGGTTTTCCTCTTGATTAGTTTCCACCTCTCCATAATAAGATTGCAAACGTGATACAATATGAATAAGTCGAAAAATCAGCCAACCAGTTGCAAACAAAGGTTTATTAGCCCTTCACCTAGGTTTCGCCACTCGTAAAAATATCTTCTTCAGATGTAGTAGGCCTTGTTACATCACATGATGGTACATTCCATTTCATGAAGCCGAGCGGCTCTTGTCATATACAATATTGAGTCTCTGGCAAGATGTAAACGTAACGTAGGCAAATATTTTATCCAGTGACGCATGTTACATTTCTATGTTGACAAGAGCCTCTACCTGGTGGCATTTACTAGTGAGCATTCATTCTGAAGTGCGATAAATGTAATCTGGCTGTTATCTAAAGCCATGGCTTGGGATAATTATTGTTTTATCAATTTTGTATATGACAAGAGTCGCTCGGCTTCATCTAATCTAATGTACCATCATGTGATGTAACTAGGCCCACTACTGCTGAAGAAGATATTTTTACAATTATTGAAACCTAGGTCAAGGGCTAATAAACCTTTGTTTGCGACTGGTTGGCTGATTCTTCAGTCTCTTCAGATTTGCACAGTTGCTTCTTCGCAGCTAAGTTTAAGATTCTGTGATACAACATTTTGATCAACATATGTGCATGAAAGGCTTTTTTCGATTATACAATTAATAAGTCACGATTACGTGGCAACATGAGCGACGAAAATCTGTGAAATTCTCTGCATCTGTCCGTATGACGATAGTTTTTACCAGATAAAAAATTACCTCCAGTGCGCCAAAAATAATGAAATAATACTAAAAATTGGTTTTATTTGTGATCTGTGGTGTTGAGAAATGTGAAACCAAGCCGTATGTAAGCTGCTCAGTGTTCCTTGCACAACTGCGTGAAAGAGAACTGCACACACGCTATAAGGTAAATGCTGAATCCTTGAATGTGTTCATTGAATAGGCAGCAATGGCTCACAGGCTCATCTCTTACAAAGTTGCTTTTTTGTTTTCCAACAGAACCGGCCAGCACTCGCATTTCGTGATTTAAGGAAATTATGGTAGTCGGGGATTTCAGTCTCGCTGTTCCAGAGCTTCAACAGTGCATGTTCCGTAAGAAACATTGTATTTCTGTAACATAGTGTACACGCACTCAGAAAGTCTTCGGGAGTACCTGACAGTAAATTCATTGATGACGTGCGCGACGGTTATAAAAACTGACGCTTGGTTTATTCTCTACGTATAACCTCAGGTCGCTGATATCACATCGTTGTTGATGGTGGGGAGAAGCCTTGCAAAATCTTCCGCAACGCACTTGATAATAAATTATGAGTAACTTCCGGAAAAGTTTTCATGTGTCGCCTGGGAGAATTACGTAACACTCACGTAAGTGTGCTTCACCTGCGGACGTAAAATTTCTTTCCGCCAGTCGTGGAGTTTTGTCCGCCTCCGTAGCAGAGTTCTCAGCGAGAGTCACTATTCGATTCCCTTCGGGCATTGGGTGTTGCGTTGTCATCGTCATTTCATCATCATCAACACGCAAGTCGCCGGAAATGGCGTCAAAAGGAAAGACTCGCACCAGAAAGCCGAATTCCTCGAAAGGACACTCTCGGCCAAATACGCCATACATAAATTGTACTCAAGTTTTTGTAGTATTGTAAATTTAACTATACCTCGAAATCACCAAATCCAGATACATGTAAGACATAGTAGCAGCTCACACGACTAGAACAATACTGCAAGTAATATATACATGGATTTATTAAATAATTTAGTATTTAGAAACAACACAACATCTACATCTACATCTACATGATTACTCTGCAATTCACATTTAAGTGCTTGGCAGAGGGTTCATCGAACCACAATCATACTATCTCTCTACCATTCCACTCCCGAATAGCGCGCGGGAAAAACGAACACCTAAACCTTTCTGTTCGAGCTCTGGTTTTTCTTATTTTATTTTGATGATCATTCCTACCTATGTAGGTTGGGCTCAACAAAATATTTTCGCATTCGGAAGAGAAAGTTGGTGACTGAAATTTCGTAAATAGATCTCGCCGCGACGAAAAACGTCTTTGCTTTAATGACTTCCATCCCAACTCGCGTATCATATCTGCCACACTCTCTCCCCTATTACGTGATAATACAAAACGAGATGCCCTTTTTTGCACCCTTTCGATGTCCTCCGTCAATCCCACCTGGTAAGGATCCCACACCGCGCAGCAATATTCTAACAGAGGACGAACGAGTGTAGTGTAAGCTGTCTCTTTAGTGGACTTGTTGCATCTGCCAATGAAACGCAACCTTTGGCTCGCCTTCCCCACAATATTATCTATGTGGTCTTTCCAACTGAAGTTGTTCGTAACTTTAACACCCAGGTACTTAGTTGAACTGACAGCCTTGAGAATTGTACCATTTATCGAGTAATCGAATTCCAACGGATTTCTTTTGGAACTCATGTGGATCAAAATGGCTCTGAGCTCCATGGGACTTAACTTCTGAGGTCATCAGTCCCCTAGAGCTTAGAACTACTTAAACCTAACCAACCGAAGGACATCACACACATCCACGCCCGAGGCAGGATTTGAACCTGTGACCGTAGCGGTCGCGCGGTTCCAGACTGTAGCGCTCAGAACCGCTCGGCCACCACGGCCGGCCATGTGGATCACCTCACACTTTTCGTTATTTAGCGTCAACTGCCAACTGCCACACCATACAGCAATCTTTTCTAAATCGCTTTGCAACTGATACTGGTCTTCGGATGACCTTACTAGACAGTAAATTACAGCATCATCTGCGAACAACATAAGAGAACTGCTCAGATTGTCACCCAGGTCATTTATATAGATCAGGAACAGCAGAGGTCCCAGAACGCTTCCCTGGGGAACACCTGATATCAAGAACAAATGTTCTTGTTTGCACAAAATAAAACAAGTAATTCGTTATGTCGTTGGATAGGTATTTTCAAACATATAACTGTGTATCATGTACCATAAACTGTGTAAAACGCAAATTGTAAAATATGTGGACCTTATAATATCATACATAAAAGTACAGATGCAGTATAACAAGACCCAACTAGACAAACACGGACGCACAACATGGATAAGAAGTGCACTTCGGCGAGACGAGGTTCGAGGTGACCCTTCCGAGGCTCCTCTCCCGCATACCTCATACAAAAGAACCACGAAGAGATAACCTCACGGTAGACATCATGCAGTAGTAACCATAGTGGAATAGAGTTTGCTAATTCAGATGAGACAGGCTCCAAGTGTAAACCGAAGCCCTTCCACTTGAAATAGTCAGGTAAATGGATCTCTTTTGTTATCTAAATCTTTCCTTTCGCCTACTATTTTCTTATTAAGAATATAGTGAAATTTCTTATCCTTTTTCAAAATGTTTTTTTTGTTATTGACAATGTAATTATGTAAAAGATGAGAAAAATAACAGCACTGAGAGAAGCTATAGAAAAAGGCAAAATGTCTGTCTCTGCTGCTTGTTACTAGTTTTTAAGACGAAACGCATTGGGTAACTCTGTAATGTTAATAAATAAGTAAACCTCGAAATTATTTCGATTCTAGCGAAATGTTACTTATTTCCGAATTATTTTTCTCGTAGTTGTACAGAAAGTCTTAAGAGGGAATTATTTTTGTTGACTTCTAAGAGATAATTATTTTAAAAATTTCGTATCAGTTGTATGATGTTGACTCTGTTTAGCCTGAAAATATTTGCAGAAATACGATGGCACCTGCTGTTTGATTAATAGGCTTAGCTGATAAACCCACTTAAGCGGGGACTTAGCGAGCCTAGGAAATGTAGATAAATTATTTTACTGATTTTACAGCAGATTTTTAAAATTATTGAACCCATCACAATATTGCTGATGAGAAACAGTTTTAGTTCCCCGTCTCTTGTTAAGGATTGGTTTCTGCATTATCATCTCCATCACATTTTTAATTGTTAAAAGCAGCTTTTTGGAAACGGTTGGCTCTTAAAATAGTTTCTCAGCTAATATTATTATCCAGCCTTTCCGAGTAGAGACCATCTGTTTCACAGTTTTCGTAACAAATCTGAGTGGACAGACGGTTTCGCTGAGCTTCATTTCTAATGAACCTACTTGCAAGTTTATAAAATTTTCTGAATCTAAGTAGGACAAATTGCAGAAAGGTAATTTTACATTAGGGTTGGGGGGTGGGGGAGAGTGGGGTGGGGGCAATAGTCCTCCTAAGGTTGCAGGAACTCCTGTTCACTGCACAGGCCCTCACACTATTATTGCTTCTCTAGCCCACAAATCAACTTACCTACGTTTACAATTTGCTCTGTATCCATTCACTTAAAAAACAATTGCCTTTGTTTGGCTGATTCAAATGGCTCTAAGCACTATGGGACTTAACATCTGAGGTCATCAGTCCCCTAGAACTTAGAACTACTTAAACCTAACTAACCTAAGGACATCACACACATCCGTGCCCGAGGCAGGATTCGGACCTGCGACCGTAGCGGTCGCGCGGTTCCAGACTGAAGCGCCTAGAACCGCTCGGCCACCGAGGCCGGCTTTGCCTTTGTTTATTTAAGTTGTAGATATTTCTGCATTACTCTTTCTAAATGGTACGATAACGGCATGAACTCATGCAACACATGTATGTCATAATGAATGAAACTAACATGCAAATACGAAGAGCGCACGACATCTGTCTATTGTTTGTCTTGTCAACGTATAAAATCAGCAAGCGACGTAACACTCATGTCACATGCTCTCAGATTCCGCTGTTGTTGGCGTCGCGTCGCGCTTTCGCACAAGAAATCGAGTGCCCCGCGTGAGAGTCACCTAGTGGCAGAAACTAGAACTCGCAACTGGATCCGGCTGGCCTTGGGCCGTGACGGGAGAAAAACCAGAGGCGGCCATAATGGCATTAGGTCACTTAACTGCGCCTGGCCGCCCGAATTACGCGGCACACTGCCGGACCGTTGTCCACCCGATAATGCAAAGTGCTCGGCGAAATTTATTGCCAGCAAGCAACAGCACAAGAACGATTGGCGCAAGTACATCAGACGCACAGTGTTCCTGCAGGGCGGTGATCTATTTGTCGCTTTGCCTTCTACGCGGAGCAACTAGTCACCTCTAGTCACCTCTTCATAAACGGTAACGCCTGCTCCTAGACGTGCGTCTTTACTCCGCGCACGGAGAGTATTTTGTGTACCACCGTCACTGTCCCCCTTTCCCGTCCCAGTCGCGAATGGCCCGCGGAAAGAACAGTATTGTTGGTATGCCTCCGTGTGATTTCGAATCTCTTTAACGTTAGTCTCAGGTATTTCCGCGAATTACACGTAGAAGGTTCTTTTAGGAACGTACGCTTCTGGAATTTTAACATTAGACCACGCCCTGAAGCCCCGTGCCTCTCGTTTACACTGGAATTGGATGTCCGCGACACTTTCACCTCGCGAAATGCATATATGAAGAAACGTCCGTTCTTTCCTGGATCGTTCCTGTTCCTGCTATCAACCATGTCTGATACAGATCTCAGAGAGATGGGCGATATTTCTTCATCGAGCGAACAAATGTTTTGTAAGATACCTCCTTAGTGGGTGAACTACGCTTTCTGACGGTTGTTCCAGAGAATCCTCAGGCTGGCATCTGCCTTATGTGTAATTAGTTTTATATATTTAATGGATGTGACTGCTTCCAATGACTGTTCTGCAGCAGCGTTATCATACAGTAATATGTCTTCCTGTCTATTTATGCACAGTACGCTAACTTTTTTTCAAAAGTTGAGAGTCCGCTACCATCCCCTGCACCGAGCCCCGAACCTCTGCAGAGCTTTCTGCACTTCGTTATAATCCCCTAGTGATTTGACTTCTCCGTATATAACAGCATCATCCGCGGAAAGTCTCGTGAAATTTCCGAAGACACGAATGACACAATGTGTTCTGTTTCTTAGAAACTCCTCAGTCTCACAGTTGGTCTGATATTTCGTATGCTAGTATTTTATCATTAAACAACAGTGCGTAACTGCGACAAGCGCCTTCTGGAAGTCAAGCAACAGGGCATTAACTTGGCCGCCGTCAACAAAAAGCTCCTGCGTGTTTGCGGAGGGGAAGAAGACCCAGTTCACATATTCCTACTGTGTCCTCGGAAAACAATGTCCTCGCAAGTGATGTTCGAGCCTTTGGTCATCAGTTCTCAAGCATTCTCCAAACCTTGTTAACATCCAACATACAGCAACATATAAAATACTGTACCACTTCGTCTGCAGCCCCAACTTCAAGATATAACTCCCTGCGTTTCTAATCTAACGTTCTTGGTACTTAGAATGCCAGGGAACACAATCGCTCAATTAACTGACTAGCCCCACGTGCTGCTCTGAAGAATATGGAGCGCTCAGCCTCTTACTATACAGGGCTATTACAAATGATTGAAGCGATTTCATAAATTCACTGTAGCTCCATTCATTGACATATGGTCACGACACACTACAGATACGTAGAAAAACTCATAAAGTTTTGTTCGGCTGAAGCCGCACTTCAGGTTTCTGCCGCCAGAGCGCTCGAGACCGCAGTGAAACAAAATGGCGACAGGAGCCGAGAAAGCGTATGTCGTGCTTGAAATGCACTCACATCAGTCAGTCATAACAGTGCAACGACACTTCAGGACGAAGTTCAACAAAGATCCACCAACTGCTAACTCCATTCGGTGATGGTATGCGCAGTTTAAAGCTTCTGGATGCCTCTGTAAGGGGCGTGCAGTGAGCGAAGAAACGGTTGAACGCGTGCGGGCAAGTTTCACGCGTAGCCCGCGGAAGTCGACGAATAAAGCAAGCAGGGAGCTAAACGTACCACAGCCGACGGTTTGGAAAATCTTACGGAAAAGGCTAAAGCAGAATCCTTACCGTTTACAATTGCTGCAAGCCCTGACACCCGATGACAAAGTCAAACGCTTTGAATTTTAGGCGCGGTTGCAACAGCTCATGGTAGAGGATGCGTTCAGTGCGAAACTTGTTTTCAGTAATGAAGCAACATTTTTTCTTAATGGTGAAGTGAACAGACACAACGTGCGAATCTGGACGGTAGAGAATCCTCACGCATTCGTGCAGCACATTCGCAATTCACCAAAAGTTAACGTGTTTTGTGCAATCTCACGATTTAAAGTTTACAGCCCCTTTTTCTTCTGCGAAAAAAACGTTACAGGACATGTGTATCTGGACATGCTGGAAAATTGGCTCATGCCACAACTGGAGACCGACAGCGTCGACTTCATCTTTCAACAGGATGGTGCTCCACCGCACTTCCATCATGATGTTCGGCATTTCTTAAATAGGAGATTGGAAAACCGATGGATCGGTCGTGGTGGAGATCATGATCAGCAATTCATGTCATGGCCTCCACGCTCTCCCGACTTAACCCCATGCGATTTCTTTCTGTGGGGTTATGTGAAAGATTCAGTGTTTAAACCTCCTCTACCAAGAAACGTGCCAGAACTGCGAGCTCGCATCAACGATGCTTTCGAACTCATTGATGGGGACATGCTGCGCCGAGTGTGGGAGGAACTTGATTATCGGCTTGATGTCTGCCGAATCACTAATGGGGCACATATCGAATATTTGTGAATGCCTAAAAAAAACTTTTTGAGTTTTTGTAGGTGTGTGCAAAGCATTGTGAAAATATCTCAAATAATAAAGTTATTGTAGAGCTGTGAAATCGCTTCAATCATTTGTAATAACCCTGTATGTCACTATGTACCTTCTACACATATGTGTCTGAATACTAGTCTACCTTCTATAGGTACGGTTTTTAATATCCAATTGTGCTTCTTATATACTGTTCTCCTGTTCTGTCTAGATGGTACTTACAGACCCGCACAAATATTGAAATCACTCTCCGCAGCTATTCAAACAATTCTTACAGGACATAAAAAGAACATTTCATTGTTAATTTAGACATACACTGATCAACCAGAACATTATGACCACCTACCGAATTGTCGGATTGTCGGTATGCCACCTTTGTCACGAATAACATCGACGACGCGACGTGGTATAGAAGCAATGAGGCCTTGGTAGGCCGCTGCAGGAAGTTGGGACCACATCTGTACACACAAGTCATCTATTTCCCGTAAATTTCTCGAAAGGGGGGTGGGGGGGGGGGGTGGCGGTGAAGCATTCGATCGGGTTCACATCTGGCGAACTGAGGGGCCAGCACATCAATTGGAACTCGCCACTGTGTTCCTCGAACCACGTATTTCGATATCTGGCATTTTGACGTTAGCGTGACGATTTAAAAGTGGAACAGCAGCACGGTCTCCCTGAGTGAGACTATTTTGGAAAAAGAAATCTAATATTTAGGCTTTGTCTCTGACATCCATCGTTTCGATGTGATTATGATCGTAAAGTGTCTGAACAGATGACTTCGATCCGTTCACTGATTTAACACAAGACCAGAATTTCTTAGGATTTTCTGGAAGTTCGTAGATAGAATTTTACTTTCGAGAGCGTTGAACGCTTCACACATGGCTGTCCTGCTTTCGTTTAGTTTTTATCTGCCTGCGAAACTCTGGCTACGTTTAAATTTGCAGTGAATCTTTCTTTTCTTTCTGGGCAGTTTTCTAACACGGCTGTTGAAGCACGACGTGTTTTTCCTATCCTTCACACCTTCGTTCCACTCATGCCTGTGTAGGGTCCATTACACAATATTCTTGAACTTCATCCATTATTCTCATTCTTTTCAGTGTCAGGGGCAATGTTTCTCGTTGACAGCTCAGATACTTTTGAAATCTTTCTTGTCACGCTTACTAAGCAGAAATATCTGAGCCGGCCGCTGTGGCTGAGCGGTTCTTGGCGCTTCAGTCCGGAACCGCACCGCTGCTACGGTCGCACGTTCGAATCCTGCCTCGGGCATGGATGTGTGTGATGTCCTTAGGTTAGATAGGTTTAAGTAGTTGTAAGTTCTAGGGGACTGATGATCTCAAATGTTAAGTCCCATAGTGCTTAGAGCCATTTGAACCATTTTTTAGAAATATCTGACTAGCTTTATTTATATTCCTATTTACAGCTTTATCCAGTGATATGACGGCCTTACGATCACTGATTTTCTGTTCGACGTTAAATTAGTCGAAAAGTTCCGGCCTGTTTGCACGAGTCAGTTCTCTGATTAATTGCTAAACGTAGTTTGCTGATAAGGCTTTTGGACGAATTTCACACGATTTCCTGCCCACTGTCATGTGAGTCTCCCAGTTGAGTTGTCCCCCCCTAGTATCCAGGAGAAGATGTCATGGAAGGACGCATCAAACCAGTCAGACAAGTGTTTTTTAACGTGATGTAGTGTTTAGTCTACTCGACTGGAATGCAGGAGGAGTGGGTTCAAATCCCCGTCGAGTCATCCAGATCTATGTTTTACGTCGTTGTCTTAAATCGACTAAGGCGAACGCTGAACTGTGTAAAGCCAAGGCTGGTTCCCTTCCCCACCGTTCACAAACCCCAGTCTGTGATCGGTCATTAATGAGATCGTCGTCGACGAACCGTTGTATTCTAATCTTATTTGTTCGTATTTTGGAGATGCAGAATTCAAATTCCCACCCGAAGAGATAGGTCCAGGCTGGTTCGCAGCTTATCAGTTATCGCGATTGTGATTTTGCGATGATTTAAGGAAACCTCATCACTGGATAGGTAGGATAGGACAGCAAAGGCAAGTCCAGACCAGAATACATGGGCGAGACTGTTATCGAAATTTTAAAAAGTACTTGCTTCCACAATGCTAGTGAGAGGTTTCACTGCACACAGTTTCCAGCTAACAAGTTTCATTATCATTTACTTTCTGGAAAAATATGCTGTGCCAGTAAGACACCCCTTGCAGTCATATGGCTGGGCTGTTTGCGTAGGCGGGCGAAGCGGCAGGCAAAAAGCTAGTATACGAAATACAAACAGTTAAAATACGATAACATATAAAAAAAGCTTGCACGATTCACAAACATACAGTTTACTCAGCTTCCCTCCCTTAACGCCAGGTTTTCATTCAAATGAGCAAACAATAGGCAAAGGATAGGAATTTTTTGAGCCAAATAAAAGACATACGAAGGCCTGTTTGGGGATTATGATTAATCATACTTTGAACTTTATTTTAGATTTTTAATAGAAAAAAAACAAACAAAATGGGGCCCGTAATTATTGTTTGATCAAGGGCCTGCGAATCTTAAGTACCCAGACAGCGTGCAGTGTAGCCCTTCAAGAGTTATCTCAAATCAAAATTGGATAACATCAGTCGATACTATTCAATTTATGGGAGCTTGTACCTAACCACAATGAAATAATCTTAAATTTAACGATATGGTGCTTATTTGAACTATGAGTTCGATTTTTGTTTTTGTTTTTTTTTCACTTTTTATGACTTTACAAAAACAGTTAATATTAACAAATTTCCATATTATAGGTATAAGCTCGCAAGATGAGTTTTTACTTTTCGGTGGTCAAAACCAGAAGTTAGTAGGTTGAACTGTTTTTATTTTATGCTCAACGCAGTTTTGAAAAATCGTTTCCCTCGAAAAGCCTGTTTAAAGTTAAACGAAAACTTCGATATGTACTGTTAGTTTATTTGCATAAAAACTATATGCTATTCTAAAACTTCTGATGCCGCTAAACACGAATCTGGAGTTTTCAAAACTTAAAATGGCTAATCCAAAATGGCGGACCAAAAATTATATTTGGACCGATTTTGACAAAAACTGCATCAAAACAAACAGTTTCCGTTACTTACGTTTTGTCTGCATTTCCAGGCCGTATATCAACCCTTCCTCTAATTCGAATTGTTCTTGGAGAGCAATTCCCTCGTTCTTCTTGGCGATCCTTTATTGTATGATTATATGATAGCGGAACAAACACTGGTAGGAGTTACTTCTGTAAAATATCTGGCAGTATGCGTGCGGAACGATTTGAAGTGGAGTGATCATACAAAATTAATTGTAGGTAAGGCGGCTGCCAGGTTGAGATTCATTGGGAGAGTCCTTAGAAAATGTAGTCCATCAACAAAGGAGGTGGCTTACAAAACACTCGTTCGACCTATACTTGAGTATTGCTCATCAGTGTGGGATCCGTACCAGGTCAGGTTGACAGAGGAGATAGAGAAGATCCAAAGAAGAGCGGCGCGTTTGGACACAGGGTTATTTGGTAAGCGTAATAGCGTTTCAGAGATGTTTAGCAAACTCAAGTGGCAGACTCTGCAAGAGAAGCGCTCTGCATCGCGGTGTAGCTTGCTGTCCAGGTTTTGAGAGGGTGCGTTTCTGGATGAGGTATCGAATATATTGCTTCCCCCTACTTATACCTCCCGAGGAGATCACGAATGTAAAATTAGAGAGATTAGAGCGCGCACGGAGGCTTTCCGGCAGTCGTTCTTCCCGCGAACCAAACGCGAGTGGAGCAGGAAAGGGAGGCAATGACAGTGGCACGTAAAGCGCCCTCCGCCACACACCATTGGGTGGCTTGCGGAGTATAAATGTAGATGTAGAGTAAAGCCGATTTGGCTGAGCTGTATATGCTGCGTTTGTAAGCCTGCATACACCATTCTTCGCCGGCCGGTGTGGCCGTGCGGTTCTAAGCGCTTCAGTTTGGAACCGCGTGACCGCTACGGTCGCAGGTTCGAATCCTGCCTCGGGCATGGATGTGTGTGATGTCCTTAGGTTAGTTAGGTTTAAGTAGTTCTAAGTTCTAGGGGACTGATGACCTCAGCAGTTAAGTCCCATAGTGCTCAGAGCCATTTGAGCCACACCATTCTTCAGCTTTTCCGGCGAATATGTTTGCATGCATACTGCAGTATAAATCGTCCCACGGCGGGCATGACACTGCTTCGAACAATGACCTGTAGAAACAGTCGTAACTCACGGATTAAAAAGACATTCTACACACATATACCTTTCAAAAAATGCAGTAAAGAAATCGAATTTTCAGCCATTTTGAATGAGAACCTGGCCGTAATTACCTGACGGTCATTGAGACAAGAAGGATATCCGGCAAAAGTTGAAATGAGAAAAAAAAACTTGCCAAGTAATGAAAACAGCGGACGCAGAACGACTGGATGTAGGCTAGGAAAAATCGAGCGTAAACACTTACGACTCTGCCGGCCAAAAACTGACAGGCTTTCGCACAGCCGGTCCTGCGTGTTTACATATTACACTGCAGCAACAGGAAGAACCGGCATCGGCAGACGAAACCAATTTGACGGACAGCGGGCAGGCGAACCAGCTGTTGTTTACTGTCGGCGGCGCGCGGCTATATTTGGAGCGCGCAACGGGACTCGACGCCAGGACCTGTGCCGTGGCGAGGCCGCTCCGAGCCGTGAGCGGGTGGGCGTCCTTGGCGGAGGCGGCGGCGGCGGCGGCGGCGGCGGCGGCAGCTGTCCGGCTGAGTGTCCAGCGCTGTGGCCTAGGCCGGCATCTGCTCCTACTCGCTGGCGCACCAGACACCAGGTCTCCAAGGGAACCAACTCTGGTCGCATACGAGGGGCGGCACAGAAGGGTGCAATTTCATTAAAGGTCTGCTCATAACCGAAACGCATTCGAGGTGTTGCTGTAAAATAACGGGACTAATGCTTTCACAGAGCAGGGGAGAGTTGTCCAAAACCGAGTAGGCGGGTCAAACCGGGTATGCACTTATTTCTGTGACCGCTGCTGCTATCTCGCGAATAGAATCAGAACTCTTAAAGAATGCCATCTAGTGGTGTACGAGTTGAGTTTCGTGAGCGTAGCAAGTGTAGTTTCGTTGTGATGGTGTTTCGAAGATTTCGGTCGGAATTTCTTTAATTCTATGCTCTACTATGTTTTAAAAATAATCCTGTTGTATTTCAGTTTATAATTCGGTAATTATGCGTGCTTATTTATAGTTATTGACACACACATTTTAATGTTGAAGCGAATCTCTCTCATTGTTTGTATCTGATTTACAAATACCATTGTTCCTTTTCTTGGCGCCAAGGGACAAAACCGGACATTGCAAAGAGGCATAAATGCGGGCGATACCTGGTGTTATCACACCATTTAAAATCTTTCTGAACAATAAACGTCTGTCCCTATAGAGTTAGAACGTCCGCAAACTGCATTTGTGTTGTGATGTAAACTATGTACACGCCATATCTGGCTGCATATAGTTCATTTTAGAAGCTGTAAAAACATAACCTCTCGCTATATATAGATTTTTTCCTGTAGGTGTGCCGAGGAACTACCAGAGGAAAATGAAGCGACTGCGGAATGAAGAGTTCGTGTAACTGTAGAGATACTCATGAGCGCATCAGGTGAATTTATGTCTCCAATGTATGTTTTCCCGCGGAAAAGAGAGAAACAATTGCTAATGGATGAATCTCTTCCTAGCTCTTTTGCTTACTATCGTGAAAAAGTGTGGATCAACAAAGACAGTTTCTTTTATTGGTTCCAGAAGCTTATTGAGTTTTCGGAAACCACGCCAGTATTTTTCATTTTAGATGGACAAAGGTCCCAAAAAATATTGGAAATTTGTGGTAAGGTCTTACGGGAGCAAACTACTGAGGTCCTCGGTCCCTAAGCTTACACACTATTTAAGTAACTTAAACTAACTGATGCTAACGACGAACACACACACCCATGCGCCAGGGAGGACTCGAACCTCCGACGGGGACACACACACACACACACACACACACACATAGGTCTCACGCCAGAAGTTTAAAATTTATCAACTTGACTCGAGAACTATACTCGTATGCTTACCTCCTGACACGATTCATCGCCTTCAGCCACTGGGCGTATTATTCATGAATCCTTTAAGCAAATTTAATGAGAAAGAGGCGAGACGGTGGTTATACTAGCACATCCTGCACGCAGTGTTACAAGTCGGGAAGCTCTTCAGAGATGCATTTACCAGAGCAGCTGTTGTGCAGACAGCCATAAAGGGGTTGAAAAGAGTGAAATCAACCCATCCAACAGGAATATTTTTGCTGATCACCTTTATGCCCCGTCAGATGCCACCGATAGGTCTATGCCATCTCCTGAAGTTGCACTGAAGTAAATCAACAATCCGCCTCTTAATGAAACAGGTGGTCATGACGTGTTGTGTGAGAAACGAAAACTCTGCAGTTCCTGAAACATCAAAAGACCCACAGCCGCCGTTAGATAAACCAACTAACGCAGCCACAGGCGTCAACTTCTAAAGAATCTTGTTTTGCAGTTTCTCCAAATTTACTGATGCCTGCTCCACCGAATTTTAACGAAGTGAAAAGCAGATGAATCATACAAGAGGAAAAGCGCAATGCTAACGATCTCTTCGCATAAGTTAGCCCTAGAAGGAGAAGTAAATAAAAAGAGAGAAAAAGAACAGATAGGAGCGAAAAGAAAGTTGTGCTGCATCAGCAAAAAGTATAATAGAAAATGGGATAAATGGAGATATAAAAGAAACAAAGAGCATAAAACAAAAAATAGGGCAATAGAACACAAAAGCAAGAAGATTTCGACACCTAAGATAGATAACACTGCAGATTATTCCTCTGTGGAAGAAGACCTTAGTGAAGCTCGCATTTTCTGCACCGAGGTGTACGCTCATTCAGCATCCAAGGAAGGCTGGATTCAGTGCTACAAGTGCAGCAAAGTGTGCACCTGTGAAACATGTTCCAGTGCAGAGGAACAAGATGATAGTTTTGTGCGTGGCTACTGCATGTGAAATGAGTGCTCCAATAAATTCTTAAGAAAACGTAAGTTGGATGTAAACATTATTTTATTATTTTTTGTAATGCAGGTAAACAATAACTAATTTAAAATAACGTTTTTCGAATGGTATTCTACCAAAACGTCATACAATAATGTAATTACTCAGTTTCAGAATTAAAATTAAATTCATTCAACTATTTTACTGTTTTTTTTCCCATTGATATCAGTGTACGTCCAGTTTTACATTATGTATGGGATGATATCGAGTATTTCTGTAGTTTCAGAAAAGACATAATTTAATATATTTAAATGCAGGTTTAAGCATTCATACTTTTCAATGTTGTTTGTAGTTCTATAACGAAGCACAGTGTTCAATACTTCTTAAATACCGCTAGAAATTTAACAGTCACTGTTCAGAATTAAGGCACCCATTACTACCCTACTTCCCCTTGAAAATGTCGGCACCCAGAACAAGGCAGCCGAAGTTGTCGGACACGCAGACGGTATATCCATTGTCTCGAGGCACGGGACGATCTGGTCAACGTGATTTTGCGCTCTCAGAGCTCTTCGGCGGCAGTTGTCGGCTTTATTTGGCTCGCAGACCATAGAGTTTGTCCACTAAAATAGACGCGCGTAAAATTCCTACCTTAGCTCTATTGAAACACACTTTTCGTCCCTTGTTCATATGCTAGTCATGTTGTTCTGTCTGAGGTATACATTAATAAAAACTGCAATTCCAGTGGACATGTAATAAGACACCAGCTTATAAAAGTCACCACTTCGGACAAACTCACTTCTGACAGAGGAAGTGTTTATACTTAAATAACGTCAAGTATTGGAGAGATTATTTCTACTGATTCCGTAAGGAAATCCTACAACCTCTTGCAAAACGCGAAGGTGGAAAAAAATTTGATAGAGCAGTACTCGAACATCTACTGGCCTAACTTCTGTGCCATAATGCGATGCCTTTACCCACTACTCTAAGCTGTACAATAGCGATAACTGACTTTGTATTTAATGTTACAGTATTTTACAGGCTTTAATCAGCGAAATGTTATTAATTTACGTTTATTTGTAATAAATCCTAACAAGAATGATACGTTTTTCATGAATCTTTCAGTTGTTGCCTTAAAACGTTTTACCCTGATGACACGCGAATTATAAATCGATAATAACTATATTAGAAAATTCTTTAATAGCCAATATGACGTTTCTCGTAGTAGTTTTATTACAACAGATTGTTGTTTCTCGAGACATTCAATGAGGTGGTGCTTAGAAACAGCATATATTCATGGGGTGTAAGGCGTAACATTAAAGTCAACGAATATGGGCTTCTACTGAATAAGACAAGTTTCTGCGGCATTCAAGCTTTCTGCTTCTGACCGTTCTTGCTTCCTACTGGTTCTACTTTAGGGGACACCTCGCCGAACTACTGCAGAATTATTTTGTGTTTGACGAGACGAAATGGCTCCTCAACGTGAAAAAGCAGGAAGTGACGCCACAAAGCTCTTAGGGCGCCACGTCAACGTTACCTAACTCGCCCCCGTGTGCCGGCGGCTTAAGTACGCATGCGTCAAAGATGAACGACCAGTAGCTATGAAACTTAAAGCCTTTCAGTCGAATGCTGCATATCTGGTGCCTGTAGACAAATTAGTGTGACCATGGCCTTCGTTTGTATTTTGTATTGCAGTGAAAACGGTAAATGTAATAACGGAGCAACCTAATTGTTTTGACGTTTCACAAGAAACTTGGAAAAACTGCGAGTGTAACCTATGTTTTACTAAAGCAAATTTATGGTGACGACTGTTTATCATGTGGTCTGAGTGGTTCCAATATTTCCAAGATGTCAGAGAAGACGTTGAATATGACTCACACCCGGGATTCCTTTCAACATCACAAACGGATGAAAATATCCGGAATCTACGTGTTCTGAATCGATCTGATCGTCGGTTGAGTATTCGATCGACTGCTGAAACTATAGCAATTGGCAAAGATTTAGTAAGGGAAATTTTACATAACCAATTAAACATGGGAAAAGTGTGTACGAAACAGGTGACGAAAATTCTTGAAAATGTTTGCACTGACAGGGAGCCCGTTTCCGCTGACCCACTAATCTCGACGATTCCGTACCCACTACAATCGTAATTGACAGTGTTCTTCATCAAACACGGGAACATGTATGTGTCGTCTGTAGTGGAGCCACATGTTCAGTAATGAGCGCTGAACGCTGCTTTCAGAAATGCTGGCGCATGCACCAGCGTTGTATCCTGTCGTCAGATTTTTTCACAGATCGCTGCCTACCCTGCTTTACAGAGAGGGCATCAGACTTCCACGTTCTGTGATGACGCTCCAGGTTTCACCAACCTCAACCACTTCCCATTCATGCTCACGACAGTATAACGTGAACAGCTAACAAGCTCTACTCTTTCCGAGATGTTTGCAGGCGCCGGACCATAACAGTCTGTCCTTTCTTTAAGTCGTTTATGTCAGTGGATTTCCACATCTGCTCTAGAAGGGTACCCTATTCGTCTTTGCTCCGCTTATATATATTCTCGCCACCAGGTGGCATCGCAGTAGGTAATAGTCATGTTGAGTTAAGTGTGATACGAAGACTTCAAGCCGGCCGCTGTGACCGTGCGGTTTTAGGCGCTTCAAAAAATGGTTCAAATGGCTCTGAGCACTATGGGACTTAACATCTGAGGTCATCAGTCCCCTAGAACTTAGAACTACTTAAACCTAACTAACCTAAGGACATCAGACACATCCATGCCAGAGGCAGGATTCGAACCTGCGACCGTAGCGGTCGCGCGGTTCCAGACTGTAGCGCCTAGAACCGCTCCGCCACCCCGGCCGGCTTAGGCGCTTCAGTCCGGAACCGCGCTGCTGCTATGGTTGCAGGTTCGAATCCTGCCTCGGGCATGGATGTGTGTGATGTCCTTAGGTTAGTTAAGTTTAAGTAGTTCTAAGTTCTAGGCGACTGATAACCATGGTGCTTAGAGCCATTTGAACCATATGAAGGGTTCAGTAGATTTATCACTATGTGATCTAGAGGGTGAATCAATTAATTAAGTCGCAAACCCCATAATATGGCATATCGTTTCAAATTTCGCGGCTATGTGTATCTATAAGGTGACAGCGTATAAGGTAGAACACGATTTCTGTGAGCCGCGAGACTGTAGAACACGTCCGTACAGAAATTTGCCGCTTTTATGATTATAACTTTTATGATTATGGCTATAGGTCAAGCAGCTATCAGTTTGTTCATCTGTTGCGTATCTGTTTCAAGCCAGTCACAATCTGGTCTTGTTTTTATTTCTTCCTGGCGCACGACGCTGGTTTCAGATTCCTAGATGTTTAATAACGGATAGTAAAACATCTGTGACTTATTATGCGGCATCCTCGAATGACTTCGTCACTCTCTCTGGAGGAAGGTATATTTTGCTCTGCCCTTATACTTTTCGCTCCAGGAGACCTCAGTCAAATTTGAATCCTGTACTTGCACATTTAGTTGCAGGCCAGTGTAGAAAAACGATTTTAAAATAAATGGTCGCGACCAGAGTTAAATACTGTACACAACATGTGCTCAGAAACAATCTAAAATGTTTGTAATGGTGTTTCAGCATCTACATCGTTACTCTGCAATTCACACTTAAGTGCTTGGCAGAAGGTTCATGGAATCATTTTCATACTACTTCTCTACCATTCCACTCTCGAGTTGCGCGTGGGAAAGAGGAACACCGGAATCTTTCCGTTCGAGCTCTGATTTCTCTTATTTTATTATGATTCTCCCTACTACGTGGTGTCAACAAAATATTTTCGCATTCGGAAGAGAAAGTTGGCGATTGAAATTTCGTAAATAGATCTCGCCGCAAAGAAAACCTCCTTTGTTTCAGTGACTGACACCCCAACTCGCGTAGTATAACAGTGACACTCTCACGCCTATTGCGCTATAAGACGGAACGAGCTGCCCTTCTTTGCACTTTTTCGATGTCTTCCGTCAATCCTATCTGGTAAAGAACCCACACCACGCAGCAATATACCAGCAGAGGACGTACAAGTGTAATGTTGGGTGTCTCTTTAGTGGGTTCAAATGGTTCAAATGGCTCTGAGCACTACGGGACTTAACTTTGAGGTCATCAGTCCCCTAGAACTTAGAACTACTTAAACCTAACTAACCTAAGGACATCACACACCTCCATGCCCGAGGCAGGATTCGAACCTGCGACAGTAGCGATCGCGCGGTTCCAGCCTGTAGCGCCTAGAACCGCTCGGCCACTCCGGCCGGCTTTAGTGGGTTTTTCGCATCTTCTAAGTATTCTGCCAACAAAATGCAGTCTTAATTTCGCCTTCCCCACAATATGATCTACGTGGTCTTTCCAACTTAAGTTGCTCGTAATTGTAATTCTTACGTATTTAGTCGAATTGACAGCCCTTAGATTTATGCGATTTATCGTATACCCAAAATTTATCCGATTTCTTTTAGTACCCATGTGGATGACCTCGCACTTTTCCACCAATTGCCACTTTTCGCACCGTACAGAAATTCTCTCTAGATAAATAAATGTTAAGAAAAAAAATGCAGTACTTCGCGCCATATCCGAGTTAATAAGCATTGAAGATAGCAAAGTAGGCCATTGCGTGCCAAGATTCAAGCGACCCGCTAGATAAAATTAGTGTCAGTTGTTCTCATAGCGTAGATGATAGCGCACAGATTGCTCAGCCCTTGTCTTGCATTCGATTCTTACTACCGTCCTATGTCCTATTTTTGTATGGCTCTATTGTTCTGTTTTAGGAAACCAAACGAAAAACGCGTTTGGCGAAACCGTCTCTGGTGCAGCTTGAAGCTCCGCGAACTACGGCCTGATTGCCTAACTTCAATGCTAATTAACTCCGGAAACGGTGCAATGTATAAAATTTCTCCCTTGAAAACTATTCCTCAGCACAAACTACCTTACAAAACCTTTACAACCTCTTCAGTTTCTGGCGTCCTGTATATCAAACAACGAAATACAACAGAATCGCCAGTCGTCCTCCTACAGTAATTCCCTGTAACTATCATCAAAAGTCGGTCATGTCCGCCAAGCGATGTTGAACTGTGGTAAAACGGTAGAGACCAATTCAGGAGGACGATGGTTCAAAAGTCCATCAAGTCTCACAGATTTAGACTTACCTTGGGTTCCCTAAATCGGTCGGGTCTAATGCCGGTGTGGATCCTTTGACAAGGAGGACAGGGCGGATTTCCATCCCCATCCATCCGTTGTCCAAGCCTGTTCTCGCTGTCGTCGTCGTGTCACTGCATTTCATGGTTTTCAAAATGGTTCAAAATGGCTCTGAGCACTATGGTACTTAACATCTGAGGTCATCAGTCCCCTAGCACTTAGAACTACTTAAACCTAACTAACTTAAGGACATCACACACATCCATGCCCGAGGCAGGATTCGAACTTGCGACAGCAGCGGTCGCGCGATTCCAGGCTGAACCGCCTAGAACCGCTCGGCCACAGCGGCCGGCTTTCATGGTTTTGTCGGGGAAGCAGTAGCTGAGTTTTGTGGGTAATTCGTCTAACATACACATTCCGCAGAATATGTTCCGACCATAAAGATGTGGTTTTAAAGAAATTAAGATTCTCTACAAAAATACTGATGAGCAGTACGGTATGCAGGACTCGTATACGAAGTGTTAATCACTTTCTGCAAAAATA
Source organism: Schistocerca piceifrons (assembly GCF_021461385.2). NCBI lineage: Eukaryota > Metazoa > Arthropoda > Insecta > Orthoptera > Acrididae > Schistocerca > Schistocerca piceifrons. The sequence continues at coordinate 563,315,123 of NC_060141.1, forward strand.
ATTTTCCAGTTTTTAATATTACATCATTTCACCGTGAACGAGTGAGAAATAGCGAGGAAATGAAAGCATTATTAGGTCCATACAGGTGCTTCCGCCGTGCTGAAGTTAATTTCCGTCTGATGTCAGAACAAAAGCTGGGGGGCGCCTGCGCTACTTGGGAGGGCAAAAACCGCGACTACTCGGCTAGCGCCTGCACAGAGCGCCCCATGCTACCCACAGCACACAGCTGCGCCGCGTGCCACCGCGCGAGAATGAAAGTGTTCAGGGAGCTGTCAGATCCCGTCAACGAGACACTGACAACACTTCCACTTACGACTGCTGATATTTTTAAAATATAGTGTATCCGATACATCGATATTAAAGGCAAACGATGAACTACAATCGATATATCAAGAAAAGTTATCGATATATAAAGACGGAGCTGTATCGACATACCGGCACATTGTAAATGTACTGCCAGTAATAGAACTGTACACTGTATCATCAAAAGTATCCGGACATCTGGATGAAAATGACTTGCAAGTTCGTGGCGCCCTCCGTCGGTAATGCTGGAATTCAATATTGTGTTGGCCTACCCTTAGCCTTCATGACAGCTTCCTTTCTCGCAGACATACGTCCAATCAGGTGCTGCAAGGTTTCTTGGGGAATGGCAGACCATTCTTCACGGAGTGCTGCAATGAGGAGAGGTATTGATGTCGGTCGGCGAGGCCTGGCACGTAGTCGGCGTTCCAAAACATCCCTAAGGTGTTCTATAGGATTCAGGTCAGGACTCTGTGCAAGCCAGTCCATTACAGGGATGTTACTGTCGTGTAACCACTCCGAGACAGGTCGTGCATTATGAGCAGGTGCTCGATCGCTTTGAGAGATGCAGCCACTATCCCCGAATTACTCTTAACAGTGGGAAGCAAGAAGGTGCTTAAAACATCATTGTAGGCCAGTGCTGCGATAGTGCCACGCAAAACAATAAGTGGTGCAAGCCCTCTCCATGAAAAACACGACCACACCATAACACCACCGCCTCCGAATTTTACTGTTGGCACTACACACGCTGGCAGATGACGTTCACCGGGCATTCGCCATACCCACACCCTGCCATCGTATCGCCACATTGTGTACCGTGATTTGTCACTCCACACAACGTTTTTCCACTGTTCAATCGTCCACGTGTCGTTTGGCATTTACCGGCATTATGTGTGGCTTTTGAGCAGCCGCTCGACCGTGAAATCCATGTTTCCTCACCTCCCGCCTAACGTTCATAGTACTTGCAGTGGATCCTGATGCAGTTTGAATTGATGTGAGATGGTCTGGATAGATGTCTGCCTATTACACATTACGACCCTCTTCAACTGTCGGCGGTCTCTGTCAGTCAACAGACGAGGTCAGCCTGTACACTTTTGTGCTGTACGCATCCCGTCACGTTTCCACTTCACTATCACATCGTAAACAATGGACCTAGGGATGTTTAGGAATGTGGAAATCTCGTTTACAGAAATATGACCTGACCACGTTTGAAGTCCGTGAGTTCCGTGGAGCACCCCGTTCTGCTCTCTCACAATATCGCCTGACTACTGAGGTCGCTGATATGGAGTACCTGGCAGTAGGGGGCAGCAGAATGCACCTAATATGAAAAACGTATATTTTTGGGAGTGTCCGGATACTTATGATCACATAGTGTATATTTAAGTATTGATTTATTATTAGATTCTCTGTACATCAACAAGCTAGCAGCCTGCTTATAACCCCTAGAGCAAGAATTGAAAGGAAACGATGCGCTTTCGTGCTTACCAATAACCAGTTTGCTAACAGTGATAGCTGGGTGTAAATCGCACCATAGTAGGTGTCCGATGGGACCGTGGTTCGGTTTCGTCACGTCTAGTATTTGTCTGGAACACTTCATTTTGACTTCTGTTGTTTTAATTTCTGCAAACGCGGGCAACCTATCAGCTGTAGTGTCAAAATTACGTGATGAAGTTCAACGTTGCAGTTTCTCGTTGTAGCACCGAGCGACGCACGGCGAAGACCAACCTCGTCATTTGGATTTCTGTTCATTAGTTTTGGCAACTGTTTTTGAAGAATGGGGAGGTGAAGAAATAGCACACTAGCAGTTTTTTTAAAACAAGTGGTGTGCTATTTCTTCATATCGGACATTTTGTTATTCCATTCAATCGCCACCTCCCAGTGACATTGGCCTTCTTCTTTGTGCCATCTATACTTGTTTCATACAGTCAAAGAGAAGAACTGAACGTGACGAAAGCTCGAAAATTAGTAAGACTCCTTCACACAGTGAAAATAAAATTATAAAAAAAAAATCAAATGCTCTGAGCACTATGGGACTTAACATCTGAGGTCATCGGTCCCCTAGAACTTAGAACTACTTATACCCAACTAACCTAAGGACATCACACACATCCATGCCCGAGGCAGGATTCGAACCTGCGACCGTAGCGGTCACGAGGCTCCAGACTGTAGCGCCTAGAACCGCTCGGCCACTTCGTCCGGCAAACAAAATTATATTCTACTAAAATTTCAAAGGAACAGTTTCAAATATTTACCGAAAATTGCAAAAAAAATAATATAAAATAAAAATATCGCCACTCGATACTGCCATTTCGACAATATATATCGGTGAAAAACATTCTCCGATACTTATTAATATTGTGGGAAATATACACTACTGGCCATTAAAATTGCTACACCAAGAAGAAATACAGACGATAAACGGGTATTCATTGGACAAATACATTATACTAGAACTGACATGTGATTACATTTTCACGCAATTTGGGTGCATAGACCCTGAGAAATCAGTACGCAGAACAACCACCTCTGGCCGTAATAACGGCCTTGATGCGCCTGGGCACTGAGTCAAACAGAGCCGCCGGCCGGAGTGTCCGAGCGGTTCTAGGCGCTACAGTCTGGAACCGCGCGACCGTTACGGTCGCAGGTTCGAATCCTGCCTCGGGCATGGATCTGTGTGATGTCCTTAGGTTGGTTCGGTTTAAGTAGTTCTAAGTTCTAGGGGACTGATGACCTCCGAAGTTAAGTCCCATTGTGCTCAGAGCCATTTAGCCAAACAGAGCTTGGATGGCGTGTACAGGTACAGCTGCCCATGCAGCTTCAATATGATAGCACAGTTCATCAAGAGTAGTGACTGACGTATTGTGACGAGCCAGTTGCTCGGCCACCATTGACCAGACGTTTTCAATTGGTGAGAGACCTGGAGAATGTGCTGGCCAAGGCAGCAGTCGAACATTTTCTGTATCCACAAAGGCCCGTACAGGACCTGAAACATGCGGTCGTGCATTATCCTGCTGAAATATAGGGTTTCGCAGGGATCGAATGAAGGGTAGAGCCACAGGTCGTAACACATCTGAAATGTAACGTCCACTGTTCAAAGTGCCGTCAATGCGAACAAGAGGTGACCGGGATGTGTAACCAATGGCACCCCATACCATCACGCCGGGTGATACGGCAGTATAGCGATGACGAATACACGCGTCCAATGTGCGGTCACCGCGATGTCGCCAAACACGGATACGACCATCATGATGCTGTAAACAGAACCTGGATTCATCCAACAAAATGACGTTTTGCCATTCGTGCACCCAGGTTCGTCGTTGAGTACACCACCGGCGGCGCTCCTGTCTGTGATGCAGCGTCAAGGGTAACCGCAGCCATGGTCTCCGAGCTGATAGTCCATGCTGCTGTAAACGTCGTCGAACTATTCGTGCAGATGGTTGTCTTGCAAACGTCCCCATCTGTTGACTCAGGGATGGAGACGTGGCCACACGATCCGTTACAGCCATGCGGATAAGATGCCTGTCATCTCGACTGCTAGTGGTACGAGGCCGTTGGGATCCAGCACGGCGTTCCGTATTACCCTTCTGAACTCACCGATTCCGTATTCTGCTAACAGTCATTGGATCTCGAACAACGCGAGCAGCAATGTCGTGATACGATAAACCGCAATCACGATAAGCTACAATCCGACCTTTATCAAAGTCGGAAACGTGATGGTACGCATTTCTCCTCCTTACACGAGGCATCAGAACATCGTTTCACCAGGCAACGCCGGTCAACTGCTGTTTGTGTATGAGAAATCGGTTGGAAACTTTGCTCATGTCAGCACGTTGTAGGTGTCGCCACCGGCGCCAACCTTGTGTGAATGCTCTGAAAACCTAATCATTTGCATATCACAGCATCTTCTTCCTGTCGGTTAAATTTCGCGTCTGTAGCACGTCACTTTCGTAGTGTAACAATTTTAATGGCTAGTAGTGTACATCGATATTTTATCAACAGCCCTACTGCCAGTACGAACGGTAATGTCTAGGGCTTCATACTGTTAGTACACACAGAAAGCTATCGCAGAGTACTTGATTTATCAGGTTTACAATTTCGCTAAACTTGACGTCTTATAGGCTATGGTTTTCTAACTCGGAGTTCATGGACGTCTCCTGACAATCTACGTGACATCTGGAGCCTGTTACCTTCGTCCAAGAGCCGAGATCTTGAAGAAACATTGTAATAACAAACTTTAGTCGGAAGAATATCACCAAGAACTAGGTGGCTGAACCGCGCCACTTGCAAACGTCTCTTCGATTCCTCGTTTCCTTCTCCTCGTAGTACAAATCATTCACGTTCCGCTCTCGAGCGTCATTCGCTGTATTCCTCAATATTCCAGACATATGGCTGTAGGTCAGTGGAGAAAATTTCTTTGCTTCGTACTTTATGTCTACAATCATTATCAATAGTAATTCAGATTTCCATTCGTTTTCGGTGTATGCTGTAATCTGCCGAAACACTCACTTCAATTTACTGTTACTGACAAATTAAGACGACCCGAGATTGTTGTACCTACTCATGACTGTCGTCGTCATTATCATCATCATCCTCATCATCATCATCATTAGTCACCCAACACGCACTGCTGTATGAAGACCTCCTCCAGACGCCTCCATGGATTGTCCGCATCTACGTTGCCCCGTCATAGATTGTAGTGTCATCTACCAATCTCCCACCAAGACCACTGTTTTCCTATGTCTTGGATCTCGCCAAGAAATTCGTTAGTTCATCTACCATTCCCTGACATGCCTACAGAGAAGTCCCCAGAAACAACTCATGGTTCAGAATTCACGATTCACGTTGAACTGTAGGTTTCGTCCTCCTCTCCCCCCCCCCCCCCCCCACTTCGGCTGAATAACTGGGATAGGTTAGGGACAAGCATGTCGCCGAAGACTGGCACCAGACCATTCAGCCTCACGCAATTAATTGAGAAAACCTGCCTACAGCTCTCGCCCACTGAAATTTCATTTTCGTTACATAATTACTTCTTCCACTCCAGTATGTCCCCTGAGTAATCACGTAGCTCGTTTTCCTGACTGTCCAATTAATTTGTCTGCCCTAATAATTCCCACCATCCGTTCCTCCATTACTCGATAACCAACACTCATATTTCGAATGGTGTTCACATTGAAACACTATGTCTCATTGTCACAAATCAAAACTATCATACAAACTGACTGCAAACTTGCTTTTTCATATATATGGCAGCTGAGTTTTGAACACGCTGTTTTTTGAACAGTGCTTCCGTTCCACTTACTCATATTTGAACGGAAACGCTTGTTAAAAGTTAGGCAGGCCTACAGTTTGAGAGTCCGGCGCGCAACGCAAACTTCTGGCTGGTTTTTCTTTCTCCGAGAGTAAGAACTTTGAAGTATCCATCTAGGAATCATGGGAATAGTTTCCGTGGAATGGAATAGCGTTTCCTGGTACCTTTTTCAATTCTAGGTTGCACATATCGCAATCAAAATATAAAGGCACGTGTAGCATTAATGTATACTTTCTTCAGAACACAAAAACACACTGAATTAATGTCGTGTTCCCCAAAGGCTGCTAGCAAAACATTTTTTTTTTTTTAAATCAGCAACAAATACCTGTAACATGGGAGTTATTCCCTCTTTTGCGACTGTAATACGAACAGTTTTATTTGGACCAGAAACGTTACGCTTTATTTATGGAATATTCAATGGTCGTTGTAATAGTAGTGTATATATGTTTAAACTTACTTTTAACTTACTTTTATTTTAATGCTTTTTGGATTCAACATTATTTCCATACGTTCTTCTGGACACAGGCGTTCAGTTTTGAAAAGAAAAATATTCTGTCGTTTCCTTTTAAATACGCTGAAGAGCCAAAGAAACTGGTACAACTGCCTAATAACGTGTAGGGTCTTCGCGAGCACTCGCAAGTCCCGCAACACGACGTGGCTTTGACTTGACTGTCAGAATTAGTGCCGAAGAAACTGACCTCATGAATCCTGCACGGCTGTCCATGTAACCGTAAGAGTACGAGGAGGTGGAGATCTCTTTTGAACAGCACGTTGCAAGGTATCCCAGATATTCTCACGTCTGGAGAGTTTGGTGGCCAGAGGAAGTGTTTAAACTCAGAAGAGTGTTCCTGGAGCCACTCTGTAGCAATTCTGGACGTTTGGGGTGTCGCATTGTCCTGCTGAAATTTCCCAACTCCGTCGGAATGCATAATGGATATGAATGGATACAGGAGATCAGAGAGGAAGCTTACGTACGTGTCACCTGTCAGAGTCGTATCTAGACGTATCAGTGGTCCATATCATTCCAGCTGCACACACCGCACACCATTAAAGGGCCTCCGCCAGCTTGAGCAGTCCCCTGCTGAGATGCAGGATCTATGGATTCATGAGGTTGTGTCCATCCCGTATAGTCTATCCGCTCGATACAATTTGAAACGAGACTCGTCCGACCAGACAACATGTCTCCAGTCATCAACAGTCCATTGTCGGTGTTGACGGGCCCAGGCGAGGCGTAAAGTTTTGTGTCGCGCAGTCATCAAAGGTACAAGAGTGGGCCTTCGGCTCCGAAAGGCCATATCAATGATGTTTCGTTGAATGGTTCGCACGCTCACACTTGCTGATGGCCCAGCAGCAATTTGCGTAAGAGTTGCACTTCTGCCACGTTGAACGATTCTCTTCAGTCGTCGTTTGTTACGTTCTCGCAGGATCTTTTTCCAGCCGCAGCGATGTCGGAGAATTGATGTTTTACCGGATTCCTGATATTCACGATACACTCGTGAAATGGTCGTACCGGAAAATCCCCACTTCATCGCTACCTCGGAGATGCTATGTCCCATCGCTCGTACGCCAAGCTCACTTAAATCTTGATAACCTGCCATTGTAGCAGCAATAACCGATCTAAGAACTGCGCCAGACACTTGTTGTCTTACAGAGGCGTTGCCGACCGGAGCACCGTATTCTGTCTGTTTACATATCTCTGTATTTGAATACGCTTGCCTAAAGACGTTTCTTTGGCACTTCAGTGTATGTATACTCTCCCACAGCCACAAAAACAAAACAAGAGACTATAGCATTCCGCGGGATGAAAACTAAGTACATGAGGTGAATGTGGATTTATGAAAACATGTGCGGACAAAACACTGTGTGCCACTGCATTGTAGTGAGCTAAAAATACTTTTTTGTGTGTGAAAGAAAGCAGGAAAATAATGCAGGTATCAAAAAAGTAAGTAACAAAATTAATTTTAAACGTGAGAACTGTTTTAATCTCGTTAAATGATTTCGACTGGAAACGGCAATTGTTATAGTGATTGATTATTGAAGATGCTTTAAAGGAAGCAAAACATATCTGGTCCAATTATGTCTTTATTACAGTCACAAAAGACAGAATGTCCCCCGTACTGCTTGTACTAATAAAACTGCGACTGCGGAGGAATAGCTTCAAATACATATATATAATTTTCCTACGTTCAGAAGGATTACCTCTGGCGGAGTATTGTATATTGCTAGTCACTGCAGTGAATATGGAGGAAGTGAAGGATGTCACTCGTTATTTAGCGTAAAGTCTTTTTCTCTCTCAAACTGTCTCCTATTTTATCTTCCTTCACATTTGTTGTGTCGATAGGTGAAGGTGGAAGACAAATCGATATTACTGAGGAGACCTTTTCAGTATTACCTAGAGCCAAGCTTCATTCAACAGAGATTATTTTTAATCTGACCCTTTGACACGGATCAGTCATCATAAATCTGCTCTTTAAGCTGTCTGAAGCAATTCAGGACACTAGTAGTCGATATAATCGCCAACTTTTCAAGGTAAGCTTCTGTAAATGCACAACATCTACTGACCAGTAATTTCTTCATTTTCTTTATCGAATTTGAGGAAACGTAAGTTTTCGGAAACATGGAAAGTTTAAATATTTTCTTTTCTGTTGGGTTCTACTACCAATTTTGAAAAGAATAAAAACCTTAGACTCTTCTACCTAGGCCACTTTTTTCTTGAGAAAGTTATTCATGTAATGAGAGCCGAATGGTGAGACGTGCATACTGCTGTAACTATGTGATTATTACGTATATTCGTTGAATATTTTACGCGTAAAGTAAAGCTGTCCTCAAGATATTTTTTTTAACATCACAGTTATTCATTAGGTATGGTTGTACTGGAGGTGATAAATCCTTTCCTTCCTCACACCCCTGAACCAAGCCATTTATAGGGGGATCCGCCGTTTAATGTACACGTTGCGACTAGGTATTTTTTACGTTACTTAATCGGTGTCAGAGGTGCAAAAAAGTGATAAGTGACACAAACAGCTGTATTACCGTCAGAGTACTGAGCTAAGGACTTTTGGATTCGTGGTTTGACACAGTTCACAATGTTTTCGTCTCTCCTCTATAAGTGTATTTGTCTATAACCTGGACTGAAAGGTGCTAAGAGCTTGTGAAGTAGTAACAGTAGTAGTAATAGATATGTTTTTGGATGGGGTCCGCCTTTAGCAGAACATAATTTTGTTTTTTAACCCAGACATGTTTCACTGCAGTTGCAGCATCTTCAGTGGCTTTTACTTTTTTGATTTTTTTCACAGTTTGTCATCTGCAACCACTTACACGTTTCCTTTCTCCTCAACTTCTGCACTGTGAATCATCATACACTGAGGTGTCACTGTCACTGTTCCACAGTGACAGCTCAATATATAGTGTTTCACAGTGAAGAAGACGAGGAAAAAGAAAACGTGTAAGTGGTTGCAGATGACAAACTGTGAAACAAAACAGTCACTGTAGAAACATAATACATTAGCAAAACCACACCATGTGGTAAAAAGTCATAAAATAAAAGCCACTGAAGATCCTGCAACTGTAGTGAAACATGTTTGCGTTAAAAAACAAAATAGTGTTTTGTTAAAGGCGAACCCTATCCAGAAACATACGTATTTTTAAAGCAAACACGGGAAAAAGAGCTTCAACCCGAAGATGATTAACAGTAGTAGTAGTTTGCTTCATTCTTAGATCACTTGTGTAACGATACTTGACAATTTAAAAGCAACAAAAATAACGTACTATATACAGGGTGGCCCAGAAATGTTGCGACAAACTTCGAGGAGTTGTAGAGGATGTCTTGAGGAACAGATCGAGGATAGGAATGCATGTACTGAAACGTCATCTAACGACGCCACAAAGAGTCGAAGTTACACGCGCTGGCGCTCGCCGCTAGGTCAGAACTTCGGCAGCAAACGTGACTTTTTACGCCAACGAACTGTAGGCGAAATGTCTCCCAATGTTGTTTGTTTATTCAGTGATCGCGACTGATTGCCACGATCGCCATTGGAGAAGATAGAGCTAGCTGCTGCGTAGAAACTCCTTGTTCCCTGTTATTATGATACTGTATTGCCTCAGCGGATGATGGTTTCGGACACGAGTTTCCATATATAGTTTGTTGTTCTCCTGTACACCGAAAAACGTTGGAGATTTTAGAGGGTTCCAAGTGAAAAATAAACTGTGGATGGAAACCAGTATCCGAAACCAACATCCACATAGGTAACAGAGCATCGCATTCAAACGAGACAAGACCTTGCTACGCTGCAGCTAGTTTCGTCCTTTCCACTGGTGACTGTGGAAATCACTCGCGATCACTGACAAGGGAACCTCCCCATCGCACCCCCCTCAGATTTAGTTATAAGTTGGCACAGTGGATAGGCCTTGAAAAACTGAACACAGATCAATCGAGAAACAGGAAGAAGTTGTGTGGAACTATGAAAAAAATAAGCAAAATATACAAACTGAGTAGTGCATGCATAAGATATGTAACATTAAGGATTGTACTAACTCAGTGGCGCCGTGGTCCTGTGGTTAGCGTGAGCAGCTGTGGAACCAAAGGTCGTTGGTTCGATTCTTCCCCCGAGTGAAAACTTTAGTTTTTTATTTTCAGACAATTATCAAAGTTCAGGCACACACACACACACACACACACACACACACACACACAATCAACTTCGTTCTCCAAAATTCCAGGACATGTTCATATTTGCTTGGACATATGCAGGATTTGACGGTCTACACACGGAAAAATTTGAAAACCTTAAAAACATATGTTTTGACAGAGCACAGGGAAAACTGTGCGACTGTTGCAGTCATTTGTTGCAGTTTGTGTGACAAACTGTTATGTTTTCATCACTTTTTTGGGAGTGATTATCACATCCACAAGAAAACCTAAATCGGGCAAGGTAGAAGAATCTTTTTACCTATTCGCCAAGTGTACAAGTTAGGTGGGTCGACAACATATTCCTGTCATGTGACGCACATGCCGTCACCAGTGTCGTACAGAATATATGAGACGTGTTTTCCTGTGGAGGAATCGGTTGACCTATGACCTTGCGATCAAATGTTTTCGGTTTCCATTGGAGAGGCACGTCCTTTCGTCTACTAATCGCACGGCTTTGCGGTGCGGTCGCAAAACACAGACACTAAACTTATTACGGTGAACAGAGACGTCAATGAACGAACGGACAGATCATAACTGCGAAAATAAAGAAATTAAATTTTTCACTCGAAGGAGGACTTGAACCAAGGATCTCTCGTTCCACTGCTGCTAACCACTGGACCACGGCGCTCCGGATCTCACGTTGTCCTTGATGTTGCATATGTTGCACATAGACTACTCAGTTTGTATATTTGCTTATTTTTTTCATAGTTCCACACAACTTCTTCCTGTTTTCTTGATTGATCTGTGTTCAGTTCTTCAAGGCCTACCCACTGTGCCAACTTATAACTAAATCTGAGGGGGGTGCGATGGGGAGGTTCCCTTGTGAGTAACAGATAACATTATGAGACGTTGCGCGTATGGACCGTCAGCTTACAAAGTCACGTTTGCAACTGAATGGGTGATCTAGCGGCAGACGTCAACGCCTAGAACTTCGACGCTCTGTAGCGTCATTGGATGACGTTTGTGGACCAGATTGCTATATTCGATTTCTTTCTCAAGATACTCTCCACCACCCCTTGAAGTCTGTCGTAACATCACTGGGATACCTGCATACTGGCATTTACAGACTTACAGGCGTTGTTTGGCAAGTACAGTTTCCAGTGTTACGGGTGCACGGCGTAATATCTGACGACTGGTCATACACTCCTGGAAATGGAAAAAAGAACACATTGACACCGGTGTGTCAGACCCACCATACTTGCTCCGGACACTGCGAGAGGGCTGTACCAGCAATGATCACACGCACGGCACAGCGGACACACCAGGAACCGCGGTGTTGGCCGTCGAATGGCGCTAGCTGCGCAGCATTTGTGCACCGCCGCCGTCAGTGTCAGCCAGTTTGCCGTGGCATACGGAGCTCCATCGCAGTCTTTAACACTGGTAGCATGCCGCGACAGCGTGGACGTGAACCGTATGTGCAGTTGACGGACTTTGAGCGAGGGCGTATAGTGGGCATGCGGGAGGCCGGGTGGACGTACCGCCGAATTGCTCAACACGTGGGGCGTGAGGTCTCCACAGTACATCGATGTTGTCGCCAGTGGTCGGCGGAAGGTGCACGTGCCCGTCGACCTGGGACCGGACCGCAGCGACGCACGGATGCACGCCAAGACCGTAGGATCCTACGCAGTGCCGTAGGGGACCGCACCGCCACTTCCCAGCAAATTAGGGACACTGTTGCTCCTGGGGTATCGGCGAGGACCATTCGCAACCGTCTCCATGAAGCTGGGCTACGGTCCCGCACACCGTTAGGCCGTCTTCCGCTCACGCCCCAACATCGTGCAGCCCGCCTCCAGTGGTGTCGCGACAGGCGTGAATGGAGGGACGAATGGAGACGTGTCGTCTTCAGCGATGAGAGTCGCTTCTGCCTTGGTGCCAATGATGGTCGTATGCGTGTTTGGCGACGGCCGAAGTGGCCGTGCGGTTAAAGGCGCTGCAGTCTGGAACCGCAAGACCGCTACGGTCGCAGGTTCGAATCCTGCCTCGGCCATGGATGTTTGTGATGTCCTTAGGTTAGTTAGGTTTAAGTAGTTCTAAGTTCTAGGGGACTGATGACCTCAGCAGTTGAGTCCCATAGTGCTCAGAGCCATTTTTTTGCGTGTTTGGCGCCGTGCAGGTGAGCGCCACAATCAGGACTGCATACGACCGAGGCACACAGGGCCAACACCCGGCATCATGGTGTGGGGAGCGATCTCCTACACTGGCCGTACACCACTGGTGATCGTCGAGGGGACACTGAATAGTGCACGGTACATCCAAACCGTCATCGAACCCATCGTTCTACCATTCCTAGACCGGCAAGGGAACTTGCTGTTCCAACAGGACAATGCACGTCCGCATGTATCCCGTGCCACCCAACGTGCTCTAGAAGGTGTAAGTCAACTACCCTGGCCAGCAAGATCTCCGGATCTGTCCCCCATTGAGCATGTTTGGGACTGGATGAAGCGTCGTCTCACGCGGTCTGCACGTCCAGCACGAACGCTGGTCCAACTGAGGCGCCAGGTGGAAATGGCATGGCAAGCCGTTCCACAGGACTACATCCAGCATCTCTACGATCGTCTCCATGGGAGAATAGCAGCCTGCATTGCTGCGAAAGGTGGATATACACTGTACTAGTGCCGACATTGTGCATGCTCTGTTGCCTGTGTCTATGTGCCTGTGGTTCTGTCAGTGTGATCATGTGATGTATCTGCCCCAGGAATGTGTCAATAAAGTTTCCCCTTCCTGGGACAATGAATTCACGGTGTTCTTATTTCAATTTCCAGGAGTGTAGTAACTTCCTCTGTCAAAGCATCAAGAACACCTACAGGCAAGCATCATAACCAACGGATGTGGCACTATCAGCGGCATCTTGTCTCACTGCGCAACACGGTACGGGCATGTTCAGAGGTTAACCCAGTTCACCGCTACGCAGTTCACTACCCAATAATTAAAAAAAAAATAATAATGATAACGATCATTCATTCCAGCTTTAGAGTCAAAAGCCTACTTTCATGGCCGAGCGTGTCGCATTACGGTAATTTAATGACTTACGAGATGAGAGTCGTAAACCTGTAAGTTATATCAAGCTTCGCAGTCTCAGGGAATGGACTGCTATCTCTATACAAGCTGACGGCAACCACTCAATAACGAGAAACTTAACGGACGTGCTACAGTCGTGAAGTCGGGCGCTGTTAAAGCGCAATAAACGTTCGTAAAGAGAAAGGCTGCATCCAGGTGGAAGCAACTGTGTTCTCTAGCAGAACGATACAGCTTATAACGCATTTCTACACGTCCATTAGCGAAGACGATTAATTTTAATAGTGAAGTACAGTCTCTTCTCCGCATAGATAGACCATACTCTAACAACGAATGTATTTTCCATCGCTGTAATACGTCTGACAACTTAGCAGCACACAGTTTGTGACTGAAAGGTTCACTTTTTACTCCGTTTGTGAACTTAATCTCATTGATTGTTGCGATTGTTTCAACATCGTGGCGTCACCGCTAAAGGTGCTTATTTACAGACATGAGCTCTAGTTCCGAAAATATTTTGAAATCAACTAGGCCAAGAGCGAAAACATACACATAATCACATTACCCCTTAAATTTTACACTAATCAGACTAGTGTACAACATGCGAAAAACCTGAAATGCTGTCCTCCGTAAGGTATTCATATAATTATGCTGTCTGTTATTGTCGTGTTCCAAGTCATGGACCATATTCGATGCAACACTGCACAGTGTACGCGTCTAATGAATGAGTTTGTGTGCGAGTGTATTAGCTGTTTTGAAATGGCCTCGGTTTCGTTGTAAATTTCGCATTACGTTTCATTCATTCAGTATGTGCAGCAGCAATTACATATGGTGGGTGTATAGTAACGTATTTTAAAACTGAAAGACGCAGAAAGAGTACTGCAGCGGGTCTGCACCTGACTACGTTGACTGTTCGGCGCCGTCTGCTGCGCCAGCCGCTGTGGCCGAGCGGTTCTAGGCGCTTCAGTCTGGAACCGCGCTGCTGCTAAGGTTGCGGGTTCGAATCCTGCCTCGGGCATGGATGTGTGTGATGGCCTTAGGTTAGTTAGGTTTAACCAGTTCTAAGTCTAGGGGACTCTGATGGCCTCAGACGTTAAGTCCCACAGTGCTTATAGCCATTTGAACCATATTTTGAGCCGCCCGCTGATGGCTGTACTGGTGACATACAAGTCATTGTATCAGTATCCATTGTCCGGAAATCGTAAACGCCTCAGGCAACAATCAGCTCGTGAACTGCAGTGTTGACATGCTGGATAGCAAAGTGTATTATTAGTGTAACTCGTTCAACAGTGTTGCAGTACGGTGGTGACGTTATCTGTCGGTCAGCACAGTTGTCTAGCATATCTAGCAAATACCAACAGCTTTGCCTCGTTGAATATACCAGTTCTCGTCCGATCACCGAAGTTAAGCAACGCCAAGCGTGGTCAGTACTTGGATGGGTAACCGCCTGGGTACACCCCGTGCTGTTGGCTGCCTGTCCTTTGCCTTTACGACAAAGGGGAGGAATGGTGGCGACGTCAAGTTCTTGATCACCAATCTTTGCGCCGACGTCCTGGATTAAATTCTAAACCTTTCTGCAATGCTTTAAGAGAAACGAAGAACTCTGCCGCAATTAGGCACTCAAATAAATTCAACGGTGGCAAGTGAAAATTTGTGACCAATTGAGACTCGAACCCGGATATCAAGCTTCACACGAGCGGTCGCCTTGACAGCCTCAGCCATTCAGACACGCTTCCTATCCGACCCAAATCCTCAACCTGTCACACTCTAGTAGCTTCTACTGTCCATGAACACCATTGCTTGCAGCTTTTCGCTGAGAGCGGCAAGAGTTCGGACTCAGTGTGCCTCCGCACTGAAATTACCGTGACATGTCCGACGGAACAGACAGCACATATGCAGTACATATATTAAGTCCGCAGTGCGTCATGAAGTTACGTAACACTGTTTCTGGTGGTCCGTCTGTCAGATAGGAACGATAAGCCCCACTGTCTCCTTGTGCCGTTCTCTCCTCAATACAAACATGACACCACACTACATGCACCGATTTCGGGCACCTAGACTTACTAGATACACTAGGTCATACAAATCTCGTTCCCAGCGAAGATGTTCAAAATGGTTCAAATGGTTCTACGCGCTATGGGACTTAACATCTGAGGTTAGCAGTCCCCGAGACTTAGAACTACTTAAACCTAACTAACCTGAGGACATCACACACATCCATACCCGAGGCTGGATTCGAACCTGCGACCGTAGCAGCAGCGCGGTTCCGGACTAAAGCGCCTAGAATCGCAAGGCCACAGCGGAGAAAATGTCACAGTACACCAAGGATAGGAAAAATTTCAATTAGGGGGCTGAACGTGCCAATCTTGGTCTCCCAGCCAACCATGTCATAGGACTTTACTAATATACTCGTACTGCGCAACAGAATTAAAGGTTCCCTTTTTCAAACCTAGTAGTCGCCACCCATTGGGGCTCAAAGGTTACGCAACCACTTCGACAACACTTTCCTGCAGTTTACCTACATTTAGGCGCTAGAGCAGCCTCCTCGATGAATTTGTGTCGATGTTTGTAACGGCTACCATGCTCAACATGGTTCTGTGGGTGGCACTGAGGGTGTTACCGAGCTGGAGGTTTTAAGAGGGACCCTACACCGTTTCATTCAAGCGCGTATTAATGATACCATCCCGCGTGATCACAACACAAGAGGGTAGGAACCAGGAGGATTGAGAAGCATAAGTATCCTCTGATGTTTCGTATCAAGTTCAGATTTTGTGGAATGGTGTTGAACGGTGCCTAGTAGTTGCAAACTGTACTCGAGAGCAAAAACAGCCGTCGCGTTGCACTCCGAAGGGGGCGTGATCACTTTCAATGGGGATGCAGCCCCAGTATTCCTTAGAAAGCGGTTGAAACGTCCGAGAGTGTTCAGCATTGTCAAAGGTTATCAAGAACAACTTCCTGTTGCGCATCGCATTACGAACTGTCCTTTTCAACCACGAAATGCGGGCAGTCAACGCCCCAGGGAGAGGGGTGGTTTCATTGACGCCCTCTACGCCATCCCTTTAGGCCTTTTCGTATCCATTCTGATCGGCGGTGTGTCTGAAAGGTTCTCCTCGTCCACCCACAAGAAAACAAGGTGATTTCAACGCTAGGTGTTGCGCTTCTGACGTCCATCGCAGAGACGTCAAAAGCAGGGTGAAATAGGGGTAAGAGAGGCGGACGACCATCTCATCGTGTGACATATCCACAGTGGCGTTGGGCAGAACCTGGGTGAAACCAGATGCCAAAGTGACACAACTAACCCACCTTAGAGATGACATGGCTTTTTCTCCGTATGTGTCGACACATTGCTCTTCGAAGCGCCGCCGAGCCCCAGGGTGATGGCACAGGGCACCAAGCGCGTCCACCATTATAGAGGAAAGTTGTAGGCACCTTTGAGGTAAATTTCAAACTTATGTGTCGCAAGGGATGCGCTTTTGGATGCAACTTGCGATGTCGACTCCATTGGCAGTCTGAACAGCAATGACTATGCAGAGAAGTCTTTTCACCAGTTGTGTACGCACAATGACGTACATTGATTACTCAGCACGAGCTGTGAAGTAAACATCATTTTATTTTGCTCTCGGTTCCTTTCGTTGTCTCTTATATCCTTCAAATCACAAGGCGAGCATTCATATTCGAGCCGGCCGGAGTGGCCGAGCGGTTCTAGGCGCTACAGTCTGGAACCGCGCGACCGCTACGGTCGCAGGTTAGAATCCTGCCTCTGGCATGGATGTGTGTGATATCCTTAGGTTAGTTAGGTTTAAGTAGTTCTAAGTTCTAGGGGACTGATGACCTCAGAAGTTAAGTCCCATAGTGCTCAGAGCCATTTGAGCCACTCATATTCGTCCAGGCAATGACGGCTTCAAATCGGTAACTGTTGAATCAGTTATCCACTACTGTGTGGTAGATGCTGCAGGACTGTGTTCCGCCTTGTGACAAACAAGCCCAGATTATCGCGAATACCGCATTGGTAAGCCCAGATTAGTGAACCTTCCCTGTACTAGGATTTGGGAAGAGGGTAACTGTGGTAAATCCCTCGCCAATTGACTACAGAACAACAACTGGTGAGTACCCACACCATCCAGAACCACACGTGTTGCATCAGTCACCACACATGATCGGCGGAGGGGTCAGCTGCGTCTCAAAGTCTCCACCACTGGATACGTGAAACATGGGAAAAGGTCGCCACTACTGATGAGCAACGGTGTAAGTTGGTACTCGCCGCTCTTAGGATGTCAGTACGTCGAAATCCCATGACGTGATGCATTCCGCATGCCAACAAGATGCAAGTGGTGGAGTATTTTTATGGGATGTTTACACACAACGAAAATAAAAGTATGTGCCAGATGACGATCACTTTGGAATTAGGAAACGGTTAGACATCAGAGACGCAATTCTGACCTCGAGATTGATAATGGAAGCAAGAGTCAAGAGGAATCAAAACACCATCATAGGACCTGTCGATCTAGAAAAGAAATAGTATAAACTGGTATGAAAAAAAAGCACTCCGTCGTCAGGCCACGAGTGGCCTACCGGAACCATCCGACCGCAGTGTCATCCTCCGAGCAGGATGCGGATACGAGGGGCGTGTGGTCAGCACACCGCTCTCCCGGTCGTTATGATGGTATTCTTGACCGAAGCCGCTATTATTCGGTCGAGTGCACCCCGAGGCTGAGTGCACCCCGAAAAATGGCAATAGCGCATGGCGGCCGGATGGTCACACATCCAAGTGCAGGCCACGCCCAACAGCGCTTAACTTCGGTGATCTGACGGGAACCGTTGTATCCACTGCGGCAAGGCCGTTGCCCTATAAAATAGTTTAAGGCGTTCGAAATTCTCAGGAAAAGAGGAATAATGTATAGGAAAGGACGGGTACTACAGATTATGGAACAGAAGTGAAAGGGAAAATAAGAATAGAAGACCAAGAATGAAGTCATCGGATCTGAAAGGGTGTAGGACAGAAATATAGTCTATCACCCCTACTGTTCAATGTGTACATTGAATAAGCAACGATGAAAATAAAAGTAAGGTTCAAGAATGGGATTAAAATTCGGGATGAAAGGATATCATCGATAAGATTAGCTGAAGAGTGCTGTTCCCTGTGAAAGTGAGGAATAATTACAGGACCTATTCAATGGAATGGAGTCGAACGACCACACATTGTGGATTAACAGTAAACCTAGAAATGTGAAAATAGTGAGTACCATAAATGACATGAGCCATAAACGCGCAGCGAAGTATCGGAATAGGAGACAGTGGAACTACAGCCGCGCGAACCGTTAAGCTGTGGCACAGGGTTCGTGCCCCGTCCGACCTCGGCCTTGACTCGAAAGCGGCGGCCTTGATGACGGTCACGGGCTTCTAGACAAGACCTATTGGTGGGGGGGGGGGGAGGGGGGAGTGGAGAACGGGGGAATTGGGGGGGGGGGGGGGCAGACGCTTCGCAAGGTGCCGTTTAGTGGCCCCGCGAGCGAAGTTCACGGCCAGCGTCGCGACATCTGCTATCCAAGGCCGACGCCACGCCAGACACGGCTGTAAATTTTTCCGGTTTATCTGCGAGGAGGGGAGTGGCAGCGGCACGGCGACGATTTGCGGCCCGGTCTGCCGCGAGTAGCTTGTAGCGCCCAGTGCAGCGATGCGGCGGAGAGATACATACGATTCCAGGCGCAACTGCGGCACGAGCTGGCCTCGCTTACCTCCTTTGTGGATTCACTACTCCTCGTTCCCTTTAAACTCGAAACTACCGTCATTCGTTTGACTGGATCGGCGCAAACACTAACAGATCTTTAGCTGTCAGTGTATGCAGCAAATGGGCACATCAATGAGTGTCCCTCTGTTGATTACGAGATTATTCTTTGATCTCCGTAAGTACATTAAATAAATCTTCTGTAGCCAACATAGCGTTCAAAATTGTTTTTATTGGCCTGTGTCGACAGGTAAGACTGGCATCTTCAGATCTTCGAAAATTTTTGTTGATTGTACTTCGTGTTCCCATTGTGCGTTCGTTAACACTTCAGTGGCGAGTATATTGCACGTTCCACGCAGGGTTGTCAAAAATAATATTACAGACAGGTTTGTTGCAAGTAAAAACATGCTCGGCTTAAGGTCACCTAGTGGAACTTGGCATGTCTGAATATGTACACTCCTTTGATTCTTGACAGTTCTTAAAGTCCCAATATACAGTAAAAGTGCACTTTGATGCCAATGTTTACATTTACATGACGCATGAAGTACATCTTGGAACATTCTCACTCTAAATACATATGCACTTCAAGTCATAAGTACAATGAAAATCAGTTCTGTAACTCCATAATGAGATTTTCACTCTACAGCGGAGTGTCCGCTGATATGAAACTTCTTGACAGATTAAAACTGTGTGCCGAACCGAGACTCGAACTCGGGACCTTTCCCTTTCGCGGGCAAGTGCTCTACCAACTGAGCTACCCAAGCACGACTCACGACCTGTCCTCACAGGTTCAATTCTGCCAGTACCTCGTCGCCTTCCAAACTTCACAGAAGCTCTTCTGCGAACCTGCATAACTAGCACTCCTGGAAGAAATGATATTGCGGAGACATGGCTTAGCCACAGCCTAGGGGATGGTTCCAGAATGAGATTTTCACTCTGCAGCGGAGTGTGCGCTGATATGAAACTTCCTAAGAGATTAAAACTGTGTGCCGGACCGAGACTCGAACTCGGGACCTGTGCCTTTCGCGGGCAAGTGCTCTACCAACTGAGCTACCCAAGCACGACTCACGACCTGTCCTCACAGCTTCAATTCTCCCACTACCTCGTCTCCTACCTTTCAAACTTCACAGTAGCTTTTCTGCGAACCTGCAGAACTAGCACTCCTGGAAGAAAGGATATTGCGGAGATATGGCTTAGCCACAGCCTAGGGGATGTTTCCAGAATGATATTTTCACTCTGCAGCGGAGTGTGCGCTGATATGAAACTTCCTGACAGATTAAAACTGTGTGCCGGACCTAGATTCGAACTCGGGACCTTTGCCTTTCGCAGTCAACTGCTCCACCAACAGAAGAGCTCCTGTGAAGTTTGGAAGGTAGGAGACGAGGTACTGGCAGAATTGAAGCTGTGAGGACGGGTCCTGTGCCGTGCTTGGGTAGCTCAGTTGGTAGAGCACTTGCCCGCGAAAAGCAAAGGTCCCGAGTTCGAGTCTCGGTCCGACACAGAGTTTTAATCTGCCAAAAAGTTACAGTTCTGTAACTATTTTTGTATCGCTACTGCATAATCATTTCCATAAATGATTGTAACAACTGTTAATGCTTTAAAAAATCTACTAAGAATGTTGTTAAAGGAGCAATCACACTTGATTTGTTTATAGTTCAAAACTACATGACCTCTTCCTGATAAACTATACAGGGCGATTCAGCTGCCCCAACCGATTCGTTTTATGCAACCTGCACTATTTCTGTATCAGAAATAGTAGCCAGACACGCGACAGCCATGTAAGCGAATAAGTTCCGTGTCAGAGTTTTGGGAATTGTTAGCAAAGGGATTGTTACTATAAGTAATACAAATGACGATTGGCCATGATTTACACGGTATTTTTGGACCAAGATACACCTTACTTCTGCCATACTTATCCAAGTGTTCCCAATCTTTCCTTGCGTTATTAGCACTGTAGTCTCACAGCTTTTGTGAGCGTCCGTAAGTCTATTCCGTTTATAGTACCTAATCCCTATGAGAAGCTTCAGAGGTTATCCACCAGAATGTTGTTACATCCGCACGTCCTATTTTGATTTCCGCTGTTATTTTGGTTGTCTCCAATCGTGAAACACACACTATAAGGCAATGTTTCTGAACCATTTCGAAAACATCAAGTACTATACACAGAATAAACTTACACAGGCATCCAAAACCTGTATAACTTGACCCCTGATTACACAATGAAAGATTGGAGGCACTTGGATAAATGTGGCAGAAGTAAGGTATATCTTGCTTGAAAAGTACCGTGCAGCTCATGGCCAACCCTCACGAATATTTTTTACACTTAACAGTCACCCAAAATCTTTGAGAGGGAACTTACTATCGATTACAAAACGGTCGCCTGTATGGATATCATTCCTGATACAGATATAGTGCAGGTTGCATAAAACTAATCGCTAGGGACAGCTAACTCATCGACTACAACTACACACAAATTAATAAGATACCATCGATTACCCGACTGAAAGCATAACGAGATGAGATTTACGTACTTACACAAGATACCACAGTGCATATATGACATACGAATATTGTGATAAAATGTCATCATCGAAGTCAGTTACGAAACTTAAACAATTTGAATCCATTACACATTACTCACATTACTTTAAATGTGGTGCATACTACACATATAATGACAATATAATGTTTCGATTCACGCTCACAATGAATGTGGGAATGAAGCATTTGTACAGTACTACCTGCTATTATAATGTCTCATTGCATACACTGATGTACCGCCACCATTACTTTGATTTCGAAACCACACTCTACATTTTGAAGAAATAAACAGTTGATTTCCGTTTATTAGGCCATCGCAAAGATAAAATAAGCTGTATGCGGAAAGCTTCTAGCGACAGATACTCAAGCAACGATTCTATTTACAGTTATGTATATGAAGTACCTAGCTGACGTTTAAAACAGACACGTACAACCAACGAACCATGTTTCATACACAACATCTTAGTTCTTATGATATTAGAAGAATACATTTGCCATCTGTATTGTTGTTGTGGTTTTCACTCCAAAGGCTGATTTGATACAGCTCTTATGATAGTCCATTTCCAGAAAGATCTCTCATCTCAGCATAAATTTTGCAACCCATATTCATTTGAAACTGCTTATTATATTCAGACTTGGCCTACCTCTACATTTTTTATCCCCATCTGTACTGATTATCACGAAACGCAAAGAAGTACACCTTGAAACGTGTGCATTTTGATACAACTTGGCCTGTAATAACCCTAAACTTTCTAATGACTTTATAGATTTTAAATGTTGGAAAGAATTACTTGCATCGTAGGGTCTAAAGTACATTTCTGTTATTACATTATACTACAGACAAGAACGTGAACTAGTTATTTGACATACTGTGTACCAATGTAAACTTACTCCTAAGTGTACCGATATCCACATGTACATGTATACTCTGCAAATGATTGAGAAGTAGATGACACAGAGCACTTTCCGTCGTGTCATAAATATTGGAAAGTGGCAAGAATCTCTAGTTAATTCATCTATGCGTTCTGTAATAAGTCCAGTCTTATTTTCGCGTTCCGTAAGGGACCGAAACGCGGGAGTCTGTAATATGTTCTTTGATTCCTCACTTAATACAAGTTCTTGAAACTTCGTAAGTAGGCTTTCGTTGGATACTTGGCGCCTGTTTTCTCCGTTGTTAAGAGGGTTACCAGGAGCTGATCATGATGATGAAAAAATATAAAAAATTAGCTCTGTGATCACGCTCACAGGATCACTCGATGCACATCGACCGTCACGTCGTCCTACATCATATGGGAGTCCTTCGGACGCGGTACGGTGGGTCATGGGATCCATACAATGCTCTCTCGGTGTGTCAAGTTTTACAGATCATGGGCCGCTATTTCGGTCAAGCAGTTCATTAAAAAATTTCAGTTGGCTAAGCGCTCCCAGTTCCAGTCTTGTTGTGGTGTCACCGCCAGACACCACACTTGCTAGGTGGTAGTTTAAATCGGCCGCGGTCCATGTAGTACATGTCGGACCCGCGTGTCGCCACTGTGATCGCAGACCTAGCGCCACCACCTAGGCAGGTCTCGTGATACGAGAGTGGACTCGACCCCAGTTGTACGAGAACCAAGCTACCGACCAGTTGTACGCGAACCTAGCTATCGCCCAGTTGTACGAAGCCTTTCTCTCTCATTAGCCGAGAGACATAATAGCAATCATCTAAGTTAATGGCTACGAACTAGCAAGGAGCCATTTGTATCAGTGCCTATAGCGTACGAGTATTCAAGAGAGATGTATTCCACGGATAAATAAAAGTTAAGTAAAAAGCATCTACATACTTTTCTTCTTATTCATTCATAAGTTCTCATGTTCCAGACTTCACGCCCGGCTGCGTATTGCTGTGCGTGCACTATCGGCCACAGCGTTAGTCACTAGCTTTCTTTTGCAGCAGTCAACTCCACAGTGTCGGTCCAGCTACCGACACTACACTTGTCACCAAGGAAATATCTCTGGCAGTACTGGGAAATGAATCAGGATCCTCTGCATGACAATCAGCTGCGGAGGACATCCAGTGTAAACTATTCGCAAGTAGAATATTGTTTACTAAGATGTAATCAACTAACTGATATGTTTCATTGCAGTACCATTCTGGAATAACATTACAGACTTTGGGTGAGTGTTCAACCATTCGTGGCTCTTACATGATAGTCTCATTCACATCAAGGTCGATAGAGACGGAGCAAGCTCCATTAGTCAAGGATGGAAGCTGGAAACGACTGTGTCCTTACATTGATAGAAATAGTAGAAGACCTCTGCTCCTCATACACATGTCTAGCGCTTCGCAAGTTCTGAAACACGGCTCGGCAATGGTTGGATGAGTCCGAACTGGTTCAGAGCAAGGTGAACGAGTCACTAACAAGTGGAACTTTCAAGAACCGGTGAATCAGGCTACGCGTTGATAAATATGTGTTCTGGGGAAAGTACATGAAGTTAAGAGATACGTACAGTTTTTTAGTTTCTTTACGTCTGCCCTTGCTCAAGTAATCGTGCTGTCCAGCCTTCCTTCCACATTTAACCTCGCTTTGAGCTATAAACAAAAACCGTAGTAACCTGGGTCCAGGTACGCTCCTTCGTAGGGAACTGGTCTCACACATTGGATGGTCTCTGACTTAAGGCTTCAGTGGTTAACTTAAATCAATTCAGGCAGCATTCTGAACAAGTCATAATGAATTGTTCCTACCTCCTGAGTTAAACACAGTCTTCGTTTCTTTATGTATATTCTTGTTGTCCCACAAATCTTTAATGTGCTGTGATGTGTGCGATACTGAATAAAGTAAAAGAATATGTCCAATCTTACTTTCTCCTTAAAGGTTGTTGGCCCTTACTTTACTGATATCCAGCACACTCATGACGAAAAATAATAAGAAGTGGAATTAGTTGCAGACTGTTTTGAAAAGTAAATTAGTACTACATGAATCAAGAACTAGGGAGGTACTTGTTCATCACATGCACGCAGGGATAGAAGGAAGAAAATAGGGGTTTAGCATCAAGTTACTGTTGACGGAGCATATATAGCCTAAGAAAGGACGGCGAAGAATGTCGGTTACCTATTTAAACAACCATGGGTTCGTGGCTTGTAAAGCATATTCATAGTACCTTAAGGGTTTCAGTTTCGAAACACACCTTCCACACGAGTGCGAATCTTAATATACACTACTGGCCATTAAAATTGCTACACAACGAAGATGACGTGCTACCACGAAGATGACGTGCTACAGAGGCGAAATTTAACCGACAGGAAGAAGATGCTGTGATATGCAAATGATTTGCTTTTCAGAGCATTCACACAAGGTTGGCGCCGGTGGCGATACCTACAACATGCTGACATGAGGAAAGTTTCCAACCGATTTCTCACACACAAACAGCAGTGGGCGTTGCCTGGTGAAAAGGTTGTGGTTACCATCACGTTTCCGACTTTGAAAAAGGTCAGATTGCAGCCTATCGCGATTGCGGTTTAACGTATCGCAACATTGCTGCTCGCGTTGGTCGAGATCCAATGACTGTTAACAGAATATGGAATCGATGGGTTCAGGAGGGTAATACGGAACGCCGTGCTAGATCTCAACGGCCTCGTATCACTAGCAGTCGAGATGACAGGCATCTTATCCGTATGGCTGTAACGGATCGTGTAGCCACGTCTCGATCCCTGAGTCAACAGATGGGGACGTTTGCAAGACAACAATCATCTGCACGAACAGTTCGACGACGATTGCAGCAGCATGAACTATCAGCTCGGAGACCTTGGCTGCGGTTACCCTTGACGCTACATCACAGACAGGAGCACCTGCGATGGTGTACTCACCCGGCGTGATGGTATGGGGTGCCAATGGTTACACGTCTCGGTCACCTCTTGTTCGCATTGACGGTACTTTGAACAGTGGATGTTACATTTCAGATGTTTTACGACTCGTGGCTGTACCCTTCATTCGATCCCAGTGAAACCCTACATTTCAGCAGGATAATGCACGACCGCATGTTGCAGGTCCTGTACGGGTCTTTCTGGATACAGAAAATGTTCGACTGCTGCCCTGGCCAGCACATTCTCCAGTTCTCTGACCAACTGAAAACGTCTGGTCAATGGTGGCCGAGCAACTGGCTCGTCACAATACTCTTGATGAACTGTGGTATCGTGTTGAAGCTGTATACCTGTACACGCCATCCAAGCTCTGTTTGACTCAAGGCCAAGGCGTATCAAGGCCGTTACTACGGCCAGAGGTGGTTGTTCTGGGTACTGATTTTTCAGGATCTCTGCACCCAAATTGCGTGAAAATGTTATCACATGTCAGTTCTAGTATAATATATTTGTCCAATGAATACCCGTTTATCACCCGCATTTCTTCTTGGTGTAGCAATTTTAATTTCCAGTAGTGTATGTCGGACCTCTCTGCGTAGGTGGTGAAGGAGTTAACGAGACTCAACAGAAAGCTCGGTATACCTCAGTAATAATCTAATGTCTGATAATACTAAACGTGTCTCCAGAGGGATATGTTGACACGAAACCTCCTCCGCACATTACAACACACTTCTTTAGATACGAATACAACCCCTCGGAAACATTAATGATGTGAAAGGTCTTTTAATGGCATCACGTGACAACACGGTAAGTACCGCAACTATTGTGAATCTCGGTCTGGTTACCTTAAACCAACAATGTCCTCCAGATCACAGCAATACTTCTTACGCTGACGAGCGTAAACGTTATGACTACTGCACATTACCAGACTGAATGCAGCTGGTGGCGTTGCAGGCACTTGACGCGCTAAGGAAAGAATATAAGCGGAGCAGAGACAAATGAAGAGTCGTTCTAGCGCCGATGCGGGTTGCAAACGAGAAAATCCGGTGACAAGTGTGGTTTTGGCACAGTGCATATTGTTATGGCCTGTCGGCTGGCATCGAGTACGCTGTTTCCATGAGTATCTGTGGAAAGTGGTTGAAGGGTGGAGAGCAGATGACAAGATGTTGGAGGCGCTGAACCACCACAGGATGTAGAGGACTTACTAAAGCAGGGTAGGCGGCGACCTGTGGCAGATCTGGCGGCATAGTGCAATGCTGATGCAGCCACAAGTAATTCTGAGGAAACCGTTCAGAGCACGTTGTTGAATATGGGCCTCCGCTGCAGAAGATCCAAACGTGATCCGAAGGGTGTGCGGACATTTGCCACGCCGGACATTTGCCACGATTTTACCTGCTCCGAAGGGTTGGGTTCCTTGTCTCTCCCTCCTCCTCCTCGTCGCTGTCGCGCAGTAAAGGTACTTACTGAGCCTTTCCGAATGGTTTTCTTAACATAGGACCAGAATCTCTGTGGATTTTCCGCCACATTTCTAAAGAGAGTTTCGTTGTGGAAACTGTTAAATGCATCTCGCATTGAAGTCAGCACCAAATTTCGAGCCACAGTAAAACTTCGCCAATCTTGGAGATTTTGCGCTCGTCTAAATTATACGTGCCTTTTTCGGTGATCTTGCAGCAACTTTCTGTCGTTTTTTTATGTGCCATGGGGGATCAATTCCGTCTGTTATTAATTTATTTGGTATGAATCTCTCGAGTGCTGTTGATACTATTTCCTTGAACTTAAGTCCCATATGGTCTTCACGTACATAGTTTGGAACGATTGGAAACTGTCTCTTAGAAAGACGTCAACCGAATTTTTAGTTTCTTTTATAAATATATGTATTTCGCGTTTATTTTTGGTGTATTTCTTTGCTAGGGAATTGAGCCTCGCTGCGACTTTGTGTTCACTAATCCCCGTATCCATCGTGATGCTCAGCGTTATTTGTGGCTAAGAGGTCAAGTGTGTTTTCGTAACCATTAACAATTTGAATGGCCTCGTGAACTAATTGTTCTAAATAATTTTATAAAAAGCATTGAGAGCAATTATCGAAGATGTTTTCTATCTACAATAGGTTCTGAAAATGATTTTTTGTCAACATACAGAAGGTAGATTGAAGTCACTGCCAACTATAATTGTATGAGTAGGGTACCTATTTGCGATGAGACTCGAGTTTTCTTTGAAATGTTCAGCAACTGTTTCATCTGAGACCGGAGGTCGGTAAAAGGAGCCAGTTATTAATTTATTCCGGTTGTCGAATATAACCTCTGTCTATACTAAGTCACAGGAACTGCCTGCGCCGTCCGCTGTGGCCGAGCGGTTCTACGTGCTTCAGTCTGGAACCGCGCGACCGCTACGGTCGCAGGTTCGAATCGTTCCTCGGGCATGGATTTGTGTGATGTCCTTAGGTTAGTTAGGTTTAAGTAGTTATAAGTTCTAGGGGGATTGATGACCTCAGATGTTGAGTCTCATAGTGCTCAGAGCCATTTGAACCATTTGAACTACCTGCTTCAATGTCGCTTGTGAGCTGGAACACACAGTACATTATATTTCCTTAAGTTGTGCTTTTTGTTTCTGTCGTAATGGAGATCATTACAGTTGCGGCTTTTCCCTCCAAATCCTAGGATGCTTTCTCTGTGACCCTGTAAATACCAGAGCTAAACAATGTAGAACAACTTGGCTCTACGGTTTCGTGGCGTCACCTCTTACCAACTGAAATCGGGACTCATCTGACTAGGAAACGATTTTCTAGTCGTCTACCGTCGATCCGATATGGTCATAAGACCAGGAGAGGCACTACTGGCGATTTCGTGCTATTAGCAAAGGCACTCACGGCGGTTGTCTGGTGCCATGACCTATTAACACCAAATTTCGCAGTAAAATAGTAACGTATACGTTCGTCGTTTGTCCCACACTCATTTCTGACGTTATTTCACGAAGTCTAGCTTGTCTATAACAAAACGCCTCTGCTCTCGGTCGTTAAGTGAAGGCCGTTGAGGCGTTGCGCCGTATAACGATCCTGCCTTGGAGACGGTTAAGTGAGAGATGTGTCTAAGAGCTGAATAGTGACAGATGGTGACGCGAGACTGGACGCGCACGTAGTTTATGTATCAGCCGATAGAGGACAATATTGGATAGGGGGACTGTGATGTTAGTTCCGAATGTGCCCACTAGAGTGCTCTAAAGTAATAGAATGTTTTTCATAAACTGTTCTATTATTTTCATAATGTGTTATTATGTCTTTTTGTGTATGTAAAATGTTATAAATTTATTTTAGCAGTATGAATGATGCGTGAGTGTGCTTTAAGGTTATATGAAGATAATTGTTTAACAAGTTGTGTAGTAGGATTTAGTGTGGGAACATATCAAGGAAGTATGGATATGGACAAAGAGGATTTTTGTAGAATAGATTTGTAGAGTATGTTTATGGTAAAGGGAAAGTTAATTCAGGTATACATAACAATAAAACATAACTTTATGCATAAGCAAAACTTCAGCATATTAGACAATTACGTAGGTAAAAAGTGCAGTCGTTAGGTTTACTATTTTTCGATTGGTTGTTGATGAAAAGCGCGGATGGACGCGGCAGAATGTTGTTTTGCTATTGGCTGTTGAGTAAACTGACCAATGGTAAAGCAATATTCCTCGTGCGCCTTTGTCTGCTGGTAGAGAAGACTGGAGTATTCTAGAGAGGAGTCGAAGCCCAGCCATGAAACAGATCGGACGTGTGTAGTAGTAATTCCGATGGAAACGATAAGTTGCCGGATCTAGCAGTGTTTCATACATCAAAAGTGTTGGAAAGTGACGGCATAATTATTCCGATGTGTGTGTAGAAATTTCGGAATTTTTAGTTGAATTTTGTGACGAGAAAAGACATATATTCCGCGTGGCGTATTTAGCACGTCGGTGGCTAAAAACTGTGACTGCATTTGGTACAGACAGA
Source organism: Schistocerca piceifrons (assembly GCF_021461385.2). Classification (NCBI taxonomy): domain Eukaryota; kingdom Metazoa; phylum Arthropoda; class Insecta; order Orthoptera; family Acrididae; genus Schistocerca; species Schistocerca piceifrons. The sequence goes on from NC_060141.1 coordinate 563,344,510, forward strand.
CTTAATATATGGCGAGCATTCTCAATGAAAAACAATCGGTATTTTTGTAGCTATTACGTTTTCGGGAAATGCAATACCATAAACTTGCTAACGTGAGTGAAAGGGATTGTGAGTGACTGTGTTAAGACTAGCACAGGCTTGGCAGTGATACTTGTTCACCTAAGTTTCAGAATATATTAGTTGAAGACAAAATTTCCAACCTTTCATTTCGTGTTTCTCCCGAAACGTAGATTGTTGTTGTTGTTGTTGTTGTGGTCTTCAGTCCTGAGACTGGTTTGATGCAGCTCTCCATGCTACTCTATCCTGCGCAAGCCTCTTCATCTCCCAGTACCTACTGCAACCTACATCCTTCTGAATCTGCTTAGTGTATTCATCTCTTGGTCTCCCTCTACGATTTTTACCCTCCACGCTGCCCTCCAATACTAAATTGGTGATCCCTTGATGCCTCAGAACATGTCCTACCAACCGATCCCTTCTTCTGGTCAAGCTGTGCCACAAACTTCTCTTCTCCCCAATCCTATTCAATACCTCCTCATTAGTTATGTGGTCTACCCATCTAATCTTCAGCATTCTTCTGTAGCACCACATTTCGAAAGCTTCTATTCTCTTCTTGTCCAAACTATTTATCGTCCACATTTCACTTCCATATATGGCTACACTCCAAACAAATACTTTCAGAAACGACTTCCTGACACTGAAAATCTATACTCGATGTTAACAAATTTCTCTTCTTCAGAAACGCTTTCCTTGCCATTGCCAGCCTACATTTTATATCCTCTCTACTTCGACCATCATCAGTTATTTTGCTCCCCAAATAGCAAAACTCCTTTACTACTTTAAGTGCCTCATTTCCTAATCTAATTCCCTTAGCATCACCCGACTTAATTAGACTACATTCCATTATCATTGTTTTGCTTTTGTTGTAGATTAGTGACTTTAATTGCAGCCTGGTTCACGTCGAAGTACAGTAGGTTTCACTCGGCTTTCCTACTGATGATATGCTGAGACAATGTTCACAGGTTGGTGCAGGTACGTCGTAAAGGGACGGAAAGAACCGCGCCGCTGCACCGTCTGCCACTCCATTGTCAGTGGTAGGAGGTAGCGCCTGAAATTTAGTATTCTCGGCACGCTCTTGACACTGTGGATCTCGGAATACTGAATTCCTTAACGATTTCCGAAATAGAATGCCCCATGCGTCTGGCTCCAACTACCATACCGCGTTCAATGTCCGTCATTTGCCGTCGTGCGGTCAAATCACGTAGAAAACCTTTTCACATGAATCACCTGTGTACAAATGACAGCAACGCCAACGCGCCGCCCTTTTATACCTAGTGTAGGCTTTGCTACCGCCATTTGTGTGTGTGAATATCGCTGTTCCACGACTGTTGTCACCTCAGAGCAGGTGAGGAGAAGTGAGATGAGTCTGGCAGAGGACGCGGCGGGCCATTTGAGGTCGGCGGCGCGTGACGCCGTGCCTGGTGAGTCACGTGGTCCACGGCGCACGCCAGGCTAAATCAGGAGGCGCCACGGCCCAGCGGCGGCAGGCGGGCGCCCTACGTCACACAACCCGCCGCTGCCTTCCTCAACCGTAATACTGAAAGTACCAAGCACGTTCCGTCAGCAGTGGCCCAGACAAGTGCGAAAGGAGCGCTCTTGTTCTCTACAGGGTGTTACAAAAAGGTGCGGCCAAACTTTCAGGAAACATTCCTCACACACAAATAAAGAAAAGATGTTATGTGGACATGTGTCCGGAAACGCTTGATTTCCATGTTAGAGCTCATTTTTAGGTTCGTCAGTATGTACTGTACTTCCTCGATTCACCGCCAGTTGGCCCAATTGAAGGAGGGTAATGTTGACTTCGGTGCTTGTGTTGACATGCGACTCATTGCTCTACAGTACTAGCTTCAAGCACATCAGTACGTAGCATCAACAGGTTAGTGTTCATCACGAACGTGGTTTTGCAGTCCGTGCAATGTTTACAAATGCGGAGTTGGCAGATGCCCCTTTGATGAATGGATTAGCACGGGGCAATAGCCGTGGCGCGGTACGTTTGTATCGAGACAGATTTCCAGAACGAAGGTGTCCTGTCAGGAAGACGTTCGAAGCAATTGATCGGATTCTTAGGGAGCACGGAACATTCCAGCCTATGACTCGCGACTGGGGAAGACCTAGAACGACGAGGACACCTGCAATGGACGAGTCAATTCTTCGTGCAGTTGACGATAACTCTAATGTCAGCGTCAGAGAAGTTGCTGCTGTACAAGGTAACGTTGACCACGACACTGTATGGAGAGTGCTACGGGAGAACCAGCTGCGTCCGTACCATGTACAGCGTATGCACTATCAGCAGCTGATTGGCCTCCACGGGTACACTTCTGCGAATGGTTCATCCAACAATGTGTCAATCCCCATTTCAGTGCAAATGTTCTCTTTACGGATGAGGCTTCATTCCAACGTGATCAAATTGTAAATATCCACAATCAACATGTGTGGGCTGACGAGAAACCGCACGCAATTGTGCAATCACGTCACCAAGATAGATTTTCTGTGAACGTTTGGGTAGGCATTGTTGGTGATGTCTTGATTGTGCCCCATGTTCTTCCACCTACGCTCAATGGAGCACTTTATCATGATTTCATACGGGATACTCTACCTGTGCTGCTAGAACATGTGTCTTTACAAGTACGACACAACATGTGGTTCATGCACGATGGAGCTCCTGCACATTTCAGTCGAAGCGTTCGTACGCTCCTGAACAACAGATTCGGTGATCGATGGATTGGTAGAGGCGGACCAATTCCATGGCCTCCACGCTCTCCTGACCTCAACCCTCTTGACTTTCATTTATGAGGGCATTTGAAAGCTCTTGTCTACGCAACCCCGGTACCAAACGTAGAGACTCTTCGTGCTCGTATTGTGGACGACTGTGATACAATACGCCATTCTCCAGGGTTGCATCAGCGCATCAGGGATTCCATGCGACGGAGGGTGCATGCATGTATCCTCTCTAACGGAGGACATCTCGAGGCAGAGAAAATCCCTGACCGCGCCGGGAATCGAACCGGGACCCCGTGCTCGGGAAGCGAGAACGCTATCGTGAGACCACGAGCAGCGGGCTCCTAGGAGCTATGATCAATATTCAGGGACGTGACAGGAATTTGAAGCAAAAACCTTCATATGGACAGACGCTCTATGCTTCTGGATCTGGTCTCCCTCTACGATTTTTACGCCCCCCCCCCCTTACCGCCCACGCTCACCTCCAGTACTAAACTGGTGATCCCTTGAAGTCTCAGAATCTATCCTACCAACCGATCCCTTCTTCTATTCAGGTTGTCCCACAAATTTCTTTTCTCCCCAATTCTACTCATCACCTGCTCATTAGTTACATGATCCACCCAACTACTCTTCAGCATTTTTCTGTAGCACTACATTTCAAAAGCTTCTATTCTCTAGCCGGCCGCTGTCGCCGAGCGGTTCTATGGGCGCTTCAGTCTGGAACCGCACTGCTGCAACGGTCGCAGGTTCGAATCCTGCCTCGGGCATGGACGTGTGTTATGTCCTTAGGTTAGTTAAGTTTAAGTAATTCTAAGTCTAGGTGGCTGATGACCTCATATGTAAGTCCCATAGTGCTCAGAGCCGTTTGAACCATTATCTATTCTCTTCTTGCCTAAACTGTTTATCGTCCGTGTTTCACTTCCGTACAAATGGTTCAAATGGCTCTGAGCACTATGGGACTGAACATCTGAGGTCATCAGTCCCCTAGAACTTAGAACTACTTAAACCTAACTAACCTAAGGACATCACACACATCCATGCCCGAGTCAGGATTCGAACCTGCGACCGTAGCGGTCGTGAGGTTCCAGACTCAAGCGCCTAGAACCGCTCGGCCACGCCGGCTGGCCGCTTCCGTACATGGCTACACACCATACACATACTTCCAGAAAAGATTTCTTGACATTTAAATCTATACTCGATGTCAACAAATTTCTGTTCTTTAGAAACGCCTTTCTTGCCGTTGAAAGATACATTTTATATCCTCTCTACTTCGACTATCATCAGTTATTTTGCAGCCCATGTAGCAAATCTCATTTTCTACTTTAAGTGTCTCGCTTCCTAATCTAATTCCATCAGCATCACCTAATTCAACCAATTTCCATTATCCTCTTTTTGCTTTCGCTGATGTTCATCTTATATCCTCCTTTGAAGACTTGGAGGGTCTGCCGCTCTGGCCGAGAGGTTCTAGGCTCTTCGCTCCCGAATCGCGCTGCTGCTACGGTCGCAGGTTCGAATCCTGCCTCGGGCATGGATGTGTGTGACGTCCTTAGGTTAGTTAGGTTTAAGTAGTTCTAAGTCTAAGGGACTGATTACCGCAGATGTTAAGTCTCATAGTGCTTAGAGACATTTGAACCATTTTTGAAAACTTCGAGGTAAAATGAAAATAAAATACAACGGTATTATCACCATCATTACTACCGTGACGAAAACGTAATAGTCTTCGACAACAACGAGAATCAATTTTCACTCTCGAGCGGAGAGCGCGCTGATCTAAAACCTCCTTGAAGAGTCAATCTGTGGGCTGGATCGGGGCTCGAACCCAGAACCTTTTCCGATTGAGTTACCCTTTCTTCCAGCAGTACCGGTCTAGTAAGATACGCAGCAGAACTTCCGTGCTGTTTGAAAGGTACGAGAGAGGTACTAGAGGATGCAAAGATGTGCGAGGATGTCGGGAATCGTTCATGGACAGATCTACTTTTCAGTCTCGTGGTTTACAATTAAAAACTTTGCACACCCGCTTATCATCCGTGTGGTGCTACATCCGCACACAGTATAGAACAGACTCTCGGAAATGGGGTCAGCAAAGAATGTCTATTATGGACAGCAGCACAGTCTACAGCCTGCTCCAACACTTCAACACTCACTTCTTAGTTTAGTAACTAAACGAGACATTGGTTCGCACAAGTTTCTGAAGCAGTCGGCGAAAGTGACAGCAAAATCTGGTTTTCTAAAACTGGAAAACGCAAGTAACGTCCACCCAATGCAGTATGATGACGTTGACGACTTCCTCAATTTCCAGCACGTGCGGCCAGAATATTCCGCATTGCTGGGAGCTGTACCGTACGGACGGAGAGCGTGCGAGTTTACTTAGCACGTGCCACTTTCTGGCTGGGCGCAAAGCGTTCGCTCTATTTTGGGCAGCTCCCAGCGGGTCGTCCACCTTCGGTAAATGCCCTCAACTCCAAGCCGTGCCAGGAATACTCTCGTCCGTCACAACTGGCTGATTGTAAGATAACTGCCTCAGTTTCACAACAAGTCTTAGACGAAGCCGAAATAAAAAGCTGCTTCACTACAGCTGCGGTCATTACAAGAATTCTGTACAAGACACGAAATGTATGGTACATAAAGATTCAACTGTAAAGGTCTTGCTTCGTAACCTATGTAGAATTTAGGGCACCATGTGCCGGGAGAATCATCTAAAATATGCAGTCTTTTTACTTCGTCAACAGGTCAGGATATCGAAACGAAATTTTTCAATTGGTGGCAGGCATAGGGGCTCCGCATACATAAATATAAATATATTTTTAATAGATACTACTCTTAACTCTTGTATCAGCCGAGATGTTGAAATACATATGGTGTTCTTTAAATAGAACACTGCATTTTTAAAGGGATTCGAAAGCTCTTCATAACATGAGTAAAGCGATGTAAAGCCTATTAATGTTGGCGTTGAACCTTTTTGCAAAAGAAAGTCGATAAACGCGCTTAAATTCAGAGCCACTGCGGTATAAACAGCGCCAAATGGCGTTCTCATGTCAGACTACGCCGGTACGTCAAGCCTTTCGACAGATAATTGTTTCCACAAACGCTGTTCAATTGCAGGCGCAACCCACCATAGGTCACTCTGACACCGCCGAAACCCCACAGGATTAAAGAAGTGTGAAAATGAAAAGACGCATATTATGGCTTGTTAGATGTCGACACAGTGGTTTCCAGTAAAATGGAGGTTAACGATTCAACGCGACTTCATCAGTCACCTCACGTGACATACAACGAGTCTATAGCGCACAGACTAAGAGTACACCTTCGAGTTTTCCCGCCGCGAGTTCCAAACCAAACCTGCCTTTTTTTTCTTTAGTTATCGCAGAATTATGTAACAGCCAAATTTTTGTGACATCGCGAAGTAAAACGCAGTTATTGACCAAATAAATAACCATTTAAAATCATTGCGTATCTTACACATTCTTATTTAACTGAAAGTAATATATAAAAATGAAAATTTAATTGTTCGTTTGTTTGAAATCATATGTCTCTGAATGTTCTTTACCGACTGCTGTGAACTTTTGACGCAGTATTGCACTCCAATAAGAGTGTGTTTTTATGTACCTACTGGGGCGCCATATGGTGCGTATATATAATGGGCTACATTGTTAGCAAAGAGCTCATGTTTGCTGGTTCAAAATCTCATATCTCCGAAAATACTTCACCGGCTGCTTTGAAATTTTGACACTATGTTGCTTTTGATTTATATATCCCTAGTACGTCTATTAAAATAGACGTACTAGGGATATATAAATCAAAAGTTTATTTGCGTGACTGTCCTCCGCAGCAAGCACAGAAATAGCTGATTCGTAAATCAAACCCCCTTTTCTTGCTGCAACTGTAATATATTTTTCCCAGACGTGTTTTTTTCTTTTTCGTGCTCTAAGGCATCTTCAGTGGAATCTAGAACGATACAGTTTTGTTATTTATAGATTATCAAACAGTTCACGTCGCGTTTTTTTTTTTTTTTTTTTTTTTTTTGTAAATAAATGGTTACTTACAGTTTGTTGTCATCTGTGTTGCCGGCCGGAGTGGCCGAGCGGTTCTAGGCGCTACAGTCTGGAACCGCGAGATCGCTACGGTCGCAGGTTCGAATCCTGCCTCGGGCATGGATGTGTGTGATGTCCTTAGGTTAGTTAGGTTTAAGTAGTTCTATGTTCTAGGGGACTGATGACCTCAGATGTTAAGTCCCATAGTGCTCAGAGCCATTTGAACCATTTTTTTCATCTATGTTTCCCCTCATCTGGTCTGAAGGTCGCAATACCACTTCATTTTCGAAACATAAGCACAATTTTATGTTCCGAACTTTTTATTTCGCACTGTTCACTATGTTTCTCTTTCTTCTTTGTGGTGCACTCTTACTCTTTTGCGACTAGTTCCAGTTATTTGTTTGAAAACTGTGCTTTTAAAGGCGGAAATATTGTGAGTTCATTATGTGTTTCCTCCAATTGGGTTTAGTTACCTACATGTTGCCTACCTAATGAAGTATATGTTGAAAACTAGCATCTGTTCATGATGCTTATATCTCGGTGCGTGTTTATATCAGTATGTATGTGTGTGTGTGTGTGTGTGTGTGTGTGTGTGTCTGAAGACTTTGTACGTGGTTTTTGTGTGTGTGTGTGTGTGTGTGTGTGTGTTTGTGGGGGGGGGGGGGGCGAGGGTTTGGTGGTTTGAATTGTAGAGTGTTGAATATGAATGTAATAGCTGTGAGAGCGTGGCTGAAAGCTTCGGTGATCAGCTGATTTGAGTTTTGGTTTAAATGTTTTGTGGCGGGGTTCATGGACAAGTGAGTGAAAAAGTGTTGGGTGGTACTATTGTTATTATTATTACTATTATTATTATTATTATTATTATCCTCTTTTGGAGTGTTATTCTATTATTTTATCTATTAATGTAAAAGATGAATTGTTTGGTATGTGTAATTGATCATTCAGCAGGGTTTTCTTTTTTGCTTTGGTTTTCTGTTTGTGGTAATTTTCTGGCAAATTTAGGAGATGTTTTTTATTGTTGATTCTAATTATTTTCATGTCTTCTTCTCTAGTGGTTGGTTTGTGGTTATGTTCTCTTAGGTGTTCTGCAAATGTGGAGTGATTTGCCCCATATTTCCAGGCTCTCATGTGCTCTTTGTATTTGCCATCAAATGTTCTACCTGTTTGTCTTTTGTATCCGCCATCACAAGTGTTACACTGTTGATGTCAGTAGGTAGTTTTTCAATTTTTGTTTGTGGCTCATCTATTTAAAAAAAGTTTAAAAAATACATATACACACTTCACTTCAGCTCAGTCTCTGTACACGCACACACACATATATAAACATCATGAATAGACCATAGGAGGAAACACATAACGTACTCACAATATCTACCCTTTGGAAGTGCATTTTTCGAGCAGGTAGCTGTAATTAGTGGCAAAACAGTAAGAGTGCACGACAAAGAAGAAGGATAAACATGGTGAACAATGTGAAAAAAAATGTTCGGAATATAAAATTGTGCTTATGTTTCGGAAACGAAGTGGTAATGCCACCTGCAGACCAGATGAGAGGAAACGTAGATGCCAAAAAACTATGAATGATCACTTATTTAAATAAAAGAACCTGACGTGAACTGTTTGTTAATCTAAGAATAACAAACTAGACCCCCACTGACGATGGCTTAGAGTAAGAAAAAGGCGAAACTCGTCTGGGAAAAATAAATCACAGTTGCAGCAAGAAAAAGCGATTTTATTTACGAAACAAACATACATAATATCATAGGAGAAGTTAATAAAAATGTAAAAATTCGTTTGTAAAAAATCGTAAATCTCCGAAAGTTCTTCACCGACTGCTTTGAAATTTTGACACAAAGTTGCATTCGGAAAGGCAAGTGTTTTTATATACCTGTTCTTAATATATATAATAAATATGTGATGTATAGAGGGGAAACGTTATTACTAAATGTTTTAAAAAGTTCTTGGCCGATTTACCTTAAATTTTTGCACAATACTCTAATGAACGTTCGGAAGGGCATAGTCTATAATAGTGAAACGTTGTTAGCAAACAGGAAAGTTGTATTTTTGGCTTACCGGCTTATGATTAGAATACTACTACAGAATAGCAGTAAAAATAAACAAGGCCCAATTTCAGGGAGAGGGAAAAAGAAGAGATAGACAGAGGGGAGGGTGGAAATGGAGAAAGACAGAGGAAAGGAGGAGAGGAAAAGATTGGTATAGAAAGTGAGGAGGATGTATGGGACAGAGAGAGGGGAACAGAGAGGGAGCTGGAGGAGCTGGAGAGAGAGGAGGGAGGAAAAGATGGTCAGAGAAAGGGGCCAGGAGGTGGTGGACAGAGAAAGGAGGAGTAAGAGACGGACAGGGACAGGGGAGAGAAGGAGATTACGACTTACATCCAATTCCCATACATATTAGAAACTTGGGCATTCTCTTTTGCTTCTTTTCCATTTAACCAGACTGAGCCACATCAAAGCGTGACCGGCAACAGCTAGCTAGAAGTAGAAAAGGTATTAATTTTAATTTTTTAGATTTTTGCTTTGATGTTTATATTTATACTTCAAGAGTACCAGTTCATCCCTGAGGGTGATATCTATCGTAAGAAACATTCAGCGCATCAAAATTCAGAGCACCACGAGCAACGTGCTGTACCACATATGCCACAGTCACATTTTTAATGTGAATATCAACAGCAAAAGCAACGTCTTCAATGTTGCTAAATACCTCACAACCTGGCGGCAATTTCCCGGCAACCGCACAAATCGAACCACTTTCTCGAAAGCTAGAGTCTGCAACTGATTAGGGAATAAATTGTATATTTTAAATGCGGCGCTTATCCTTGTGTTTTCCCCTTTGCTCCCGAACAGAATTGAGCACATCTATAGTCGGCGAATGCAATTATTCAATTGTCGGTAAAGAAATATGTCGTATGGGTCGACATAACGGCATTCACTTTGACGGAATTATTTTTAATGAACCCGTTAGTGTTCCGATTTCATTGACAAACAGCTCCATCGGAACCATTTTGCCCACCTTACGAAGCAATAATGCACAGAAAAGACTCCATTTTTACATAAAGTTTCAAAACTTCAAATGGTTCAAATGGCTCTGAGCACTATGGGACTTAACATCTGAGGTCATCTGTCCCCTAGAACTTCGAACTACTTAAACCTAACTAACCTAAGGACATAACACAAATCCAGGCCCGAGACAGGATTCGAACGTGCGACCGTAGCAGTCGTGCAGTTCTGGACTGAAGCGCCGAGAACCTCTCGGCCACCGGGGCCGGCCTGTTTCAAAACTTTATCCGAAAAGCGATGACAGGTTTCCTTTGTAAGCTTTCCAGATTGTGTGGCTCTTGTGCACACTTTCTGACGCCGTTCCATTAACTGCTTTACATCTAGGACTCGAGAATCCGTTTGCCACTGACTTCTTCGAGACAACCACAAGCTATTGCTTTCAGTTTTCTGAAAAGCGTCAATCCGTACTGGGCGGTGCACAAGTGGTTCAGATGATTCAGTTGGCCGACCGCTGTATCCGTACCCCATCTTGAAGCGATTTCATCTCTGCATCGTAGACGTATTTTCTTAGTGCGTATAACCACGGAGCCTGGCATGAGAGCCCTAATTGGCGGAGTTAGCACCACAATAGCTGATCCCAGCCACCTTGCCTTTCAGCTTTATCACATTTCTCGCACAATTTTGCGAACAGTTTCAACGCCAACATTAACAAAGATTATACTGTCGCTGTATTCATGATTTCAATAGCATTCGAATGCGCGTTAAAAAATTATAATTTGCTTATACTTTACTTATAGCAAGGACCTTATCGACCATTCGCCTGACTGTTTCCTCCCAAATCTTACCTGACCACCTAATTCTGGTTCTTCGTCTACCTCTTATTCCGTCTGTTGTTCTGTAGAAAGCTGTTCTAGGTAGTCTGTTTTCTACCATTCTTGCTACATGGATACTCTATACAATCTTCTCTTCTTTAACACTTCGATAATGTTATTTGTACGGCGCTCTTAATTCTTCGTTTTTTTTATCTACCATTCCATGTTATTTTCATCATACATGGGTCCAAAAACTTTCCTCGGTATTTTTCTTCCGAATGTTAACAGTTTTTCTTAATTTTTCTTAATAAATATTAATGCTTCACCTTCGTATTATGTTTCCGGTAGAATAATCGATTGATACAAGCGTATTTGCAGTTATTGCTAAGTGACCTTTTCTTCAAAGTTTTTGATGAATCTAAGAAGTGTTTTAATCGCTCTTGCTAGATGGGCATCTGTTTCTCTATTCGTTCCGTTTTTGTTACTGAAAAAACTTCCAAATAACTTGGAGCGATGAACAATCTAGAAAATGAATTCATCTACAGCCCAAGGTGCGTCACTTTTGTTTTCTCAGTGTTTTTGTAACAATTTTTCATCATTCTAATTAATTCTGATTTGGAATTACTTATTAATGCTTCATCGTCTGCGTAAGCACGTCTAGTAATGTTCACGCACCTCCTGCAGTTGGATGCCTTTGAATTAGTTTTAGAAAATTCTGTATCTGTCTTCTCTAAGACGAGATTAACTAAAATGTGTGAAACGACGTTCCCTGGTCTCAGTCTACTGTACACCTTAAAATTTTCAGTTTGTCCTGCAGGTGTCTTTATACGACGTAAAGTTTTTCTGTCACATTTTAACTAACCTTATTACGAGCTTCAATGGACTGGAAATAACAGCCAACCAGTTGGAAGACACAGGTTTACTAAACGTTGACCATGTTTTCCAAAATTTTAAAACTGTCTTCTTCAGAAGGTATTGCACGTAGAATCACATATTATCTATATCCGGTTATATCTGATTAACTTCGAGGGTCATTTATAAATAGTATTTTTATATGCCCATTAGAAATAATACGTGGACATTTACATTAAATTCCCACGCCTTCTCAGTTATTTTTCATCTAATGTGAATGTATTTTTGCAGAAACAGCGCTGGCAGTCACCAATCAGTTTTTCAGTAATTGGGATCATCCTGTTTAATGGGCAATTGAACAGGATTTTATATGTGACAGTCTGCGAAGCAATTTCTCTGAAATTATCGTACCAAACAAAATAACGAGCTGGCTATAGAATCTTGGTTGACACAAGTTTTTAGATTTTGTATGTCCATCCATCTGACTGGTGATTTGAGGGACTTCGGCCGTTCACTTGTGTAATAAAATGGAACATCTGCAGCCATCCTTTCGATGTTATTTATTATATGGCTACCAGCTTTGGTGATTCAGTACACCATCTTCAAGATTTAACTGATGCTGAGGGGGTTAACTCCAATCAGAGGCCAACATCTGTGAACTGATTTCCGTAGGCTGTAACAATGATTTTGTGTCTCCAACCATCGACTACCGACTTGGTAGTTTCGGGTTGGGAAGGAATTGGCCTGTCTCCTTTTAGAAAGAATCATCAGGGATTCGATTGACTCAATTTAGGGACTCAAGGGGAAACCTAAATCTGATATACCATGGTGGGGTATGGGGCATGTGAGGAGGGGGGGGGGGGCTAGGGATAGAACACAGCCCCTGTCCGTATATGACTCCAGTTTCATAGCTTGGAAAAAGAAGTCGCCTGGACCGGAATGGGAGGAATGCTGTCTATGCCAGCGGTGTGGAAGGAAGGAAGGAAGAAAACAGAAATGAATCAAGGGTTCGACGCCCCGTTGCCAGCAAGGGCTTCAGAGAGGGAGGGCAAACTCGGGTAAGACAAAGATGGACGAAACTGGCTGGGTCTCTTTAAGAGAAACTACCTCACCATTCACCTTAATCGTGATGGGGAAACACAGGAAACGTATATCGAATCAAAAACAATTGCTCAGTGGAATGCAGAACATACAAAATTAAAACTGAGGCGTTGTGGTTGATTCCTCCGGTGTGGAAAGAAAGCATGCTTCCTTGGTTCCAGTGACCAGGAACGAATGGAACTATGTGGTTCTCAACTACCACATACTTCACTTTCTCTAATCCTTCACACAGTGCTGAGGACCATATTACAATCTACAACCTTTTGACCAAGGTTGTAAGAAGACTGTATCCACTATCATATATGAAAACTTTCTCGTAAAAGGCTTCTTCTCCCAACCACAAAAGGTCACTATTTCATTCTACTCATCACCCTAATAGTCACTAACTTTCAATCCCTTCTTCGTAACTGAAATAATGTTTTGGTTGTTGCCTTATTATTGTCAACTACGAAAAGAAATTTCCGTATTGACTGAACGAGCCTGAGTGTACATCAGATTTCAATCCGTGATGGTAGCATCAGAAGGTCAGAGAATATCGTAGCAAGCCATTGAAGATAGAAGAGATGGAACCACACACCATAAGCGTTACTTTCGCTGTTCCAACAAAGGTCGCATGACAATCTGACCTATGACCGCGAACGAAATTAATGTTAAGTGGGTATATATATATAACGCGTTCCCCTATATGACGTCAGATATATTTTTTAGGTCTGGTTGTAAGGAACTGACGTGCCTTGTCGTTCTGACAAGAAGCCACACTTAACGTTTCCTGTAATAATCTGTTCCCTCTCAGAAGAAATTAGGTGAAACATTTTCTCGCTTTCATGTTGACGCCAATGCCGAAACCTTTCCACTTCTTTTGGACAGCTTAATTTGTGGTAAATTAAGTATTCACGACAGCTCCTACACCACATGGCCCCCGCGGCGTTAGAAGTGAGCGCGAGCTGCTAACCTTGAGTATCGCTGATAAACAAATGGTAAAGGTCAGAGTTCGAGCTCTCGCAGAAGATAAAAACGCGCCTTCGAGCCCAGATTAGCATACCCGTTCTCGCGGAAGCGCGAGGCATAAAAACTGAAAGTGCTCCCACACAGCGCCCGCCGGGCGGGCTGTAACTCTGCGACCCAAAAAACCTCGAATCATTTGCGCTGATTCCTTTCGTGCCCGTAAATTAAAACTGTGCTGTCAGGGCACGTTGTTCGTTGTCTTCTCTTTACTTTCGGCTTTCACTGCTGTTGATTATAGCTTACCCACGCGTTTTTCCACTATCCAATGCTTCACACGTACTTAATCCTCCACTTTTTATTTGCAACATGATATATTCACTCGCTGTCATTGGGTGCATTTTGTGTTGTATTTTAATGCAAAGATTTCCCCTTGCTCCTTTTGGTGCTGATAAAAAAAATTAATTGAAGCAAATTGTGTACAAGTAGTTTTTTGACGAGTGGGTGTTCCGCGGTCTTCCATTCTGACATTGATATCCTCGAACTAACTTCTTTCACAAGGTTGCAAAATGCTCGAACGTTTTAGTGTTTATCGCTTGGAAATATGCTGTTTTTTGTTTGTTCAGTTTACACAGTTTGTTACGTCTTCATGATGTCAAATGTTCGAGACAGCCTCCTAGATCAACTGGGAAAGCTGCTACTGAATGAAGGAAGCGTTTTAAATTATTCCGCTTCTTCTCCTCAATATCGGTCAGACCTTTTCTACTCTGGCGGAAATGTTGCCGAATTTCCTCGCGCTTTTTTTATCGATAGAACACCGAGTGCGTCATGGACATATACAAATAAGCTGAAGAGCTATAACTACTAACTGCGACCGCTGTTTCAATGTCGATGATTTGCGTATTCCGTTGGACTAACATGCCGTATTAAAATTCGTTACATAACTACATTTTCACATGGTTTCTTAAATAACATCTATTTCTTCTGAAATATCTTTCTCTCTTCAGAGGAGTATACGCTCTTACGAAACTCGCTCACACAGTGAAACTTTGTGCCGGACCGTATCCGAAATTCCCACACTTGTCTTTCGTCTGCTGTCAGCTGCGGTATCTGGGAATCACTCACGACAAGAAATAGGGCACTGTGTTCCAGCAACTCTTCTGCTTTATAAACTCTGAGGTGGGACCTTAGGCCGTGTCTGAGTGACTCATATGGTGACGTCATTGTTCGCAAAAAAAGACACAATTGGTTGTTGTTGTTGTGGTCTTCAGTCCTGAGACTGGTTTGATGCAGCTCTCCATGCTACTCTATCCTGTGCAAGCTTTTTCATCTCCCAGTACCTACTGCAACCTACATCCTTCTGAATCTGCTTAGTGTCTCTTGGACTCCCTCTACGATTTCTACCCTCCACGCTGCCCTCCAATACTAAATGGGTGATCCCTTGATGCCTCAGAACATGTCCTACCAACCGATCCCTTCTTCTGGTCAAGCTGTGCCACAAACTTCTCTTCTCCCCAATCCTATTCAATACTTCCTCATTAGTTATGTGATCTACCCATCTAATCTTCAGCATTCTTCTGTAGCACTACATTTCGAAAGCTTCTATTCTCTTTTTGTCCAAACTATTTATCGTCCATGTTTCACTTCCATACATGGCTACACTCCATACGAATACTTTCAGAAATGACTTCCTGACACTTAAATCAATACTGGATGTTATCAAATTTCTCTTCTTCAGAAAAGCTTTCCTTGCCATTGCCAGCCTACATTTTATATCCTCTCTACTTCGACCATCATCAGTTATTTTGCTCCCCAAATAGCAAAACTCCTTTACTACTATAAGAGCCTCATTTCCTTATCTAATTCCCTCAGCATCACCCGACTTAATTCGACTACATTCCATTATCCTTGTTTTGCTTTTGTTGATGTTCATCTTATATCCTCCTTTCAAGACACTTTCCATTCCATTCAACTGCTCTTCCAAGTCCTTTGCTGTCTCTGACAGAATTACAATGTCATCGGCGAACCTCAAAGTTTTTATTTCTTCTCCATGAATTTTAATACCTACTCCGAATTTTTCTTTTGTTTCCTTTACTGCTTGCTCAATATACAGATTGAACAACATCGGGGAGAGGCTACAACCCTGTCTTACTCCCTTCCCAACCACTGCTTCCCTTTCATGTCCCTCGACTCTTGTAACTGCCATCTGGTTTCTGTACAAATTCTGTACAAAAAAAATGGTACACAATTGGTACCAGGATTTATTTCATTTATTGTCTTCACTGAACGGAAGGAATTTATCGACGGATACTGCTAGAAATTTTTTTATATAGGACAGAATGTGAGGATGTTAACGAAGACTGTGATCATGGTTTACATTAACTGCGGGCTAAGCAGGAAATCACCACAAAATTGATATGACATTTACCCCAATATTAATTTGAACTGCGCGTTTTGAGTCTTATGATCGACTTCAGGTGTAGGTTCACTAACATAATGTTAATCGCCATTGTATAGTTTGAAAACAAAAGCAATGTAATAATCTCTCTATGTAAAATTTGTATTCAGTTGCTGCCCCTCTCTCTCTCTCTCTCTCTCTCTCTCTCTCCCTCCCCTCCTTCCCAGCGCCTCTCTCTCTCTCTCTCTCTCTGGCTTGTTTCATATTCATACATGACTGAAAATACTGCATATATTTGGAATACAGCATGATAAGCAATATCAAAGAGATTTATACACGTGCCTGTCCTTCAATCAGTCTAAAGGAAGAATGACGTAAGAAAGATCTGTAAGGCTTTTGCGATTCCTACAGTAACTTACTTTGATATTTTTTCCATGCTGGATCCTGTGACCTCCGCGGCCGCTAATGATATTTATTTGATGGCGAAAGATTGCTAGTTGCACTACAGCCCATGCCAACCAACCTGTAAAAGAAGAAAGGACGTTAATTAACGCAGCCAATTTCAAAATGTATGTCTAATACATCAAATCACTTTCCTGATTATGTTACAGAAACTGTGTTACAGTCACTCATTCAAACGGATGAAAACGCCTAACACGGATGATGCAGGAAACAAATTATTTGTACGCACAATTTTTAATAAAAAATGCTTTTTTACTCTCAGAACACTTTTTACGAATATGAATGTTAAGACCACCACCATTGCTAACAAGGGATATTTAGTTCAGATGGCCATCGTGGTAATGGAGAATTTCTCTGGCTGTATGACATCTCGTATCACACCTTCAGACTAAGAACTTGTAAATGGAAGATTTATCAGCACAATTAAACTCCAAAGCTGGTTCTCACCAGTGGAAATGTGTTTACGAGTTCTGCTTTATCTGTGTAAGATAGCTGATAACCGCATACCACTATAAGGACAATTCTTATCTCCACTTAAACATGTTAAACAACATTATCCAGATGAACCAAGGGAATATTCTGATTCTATAAGGTTTATTACTCAATCTTCTCAATGTGCTGATCCGTCAAGATAAGAGTAGAATAATCTGGAAATTACAAATCTTCGCTTCTCGCAGCTTTACGCGACAGCATGGTAACTCATCTTACTGAGTTGGCGTATCTTGTCAGTGTACGTGGAGTAAAATGTTAGAGGAAGTGATGACTAGGAACATTTTCACACAGTGCCTTCTTTTAAGATTACCATTTTGAGAACGTATCGCGTTTCCCTCTTCATGAATAAAATAGAATATTGGATATTATTACTGTGACAAAAGTAAGCAAGGAAGACCAAGATTCAAAAGCGGGTCAGTGATACTGTCATTAGCGACGGAACAAAAGCTCCGACTGGATAAAGTTTGGAAAGAAATTCAGCCCTGTCCTTCAGAAAGAAACCCTTCCTGTTGCCTTATAATATCTGGAAAAACCACATAAAACCTAAGTCTAAAAGACGGAATCGGGATTTGAACTGCGTCCATCCTAAACATTGGCCCAATATGCGCGATCTCGCGACTTCCGTAATTGGCTGACGAGAAACTTGGAGTATTTCATACGATGGATGCGTCACATAAGACTTCATGGTCACTTACTCCACGGATCTTTTACATCCTTGTAGCTTTAATATTCTTCTTAGTTCTGAAATATCTACATGCCTCCTCAAGGTTACGCGACAAGTAAAGTGAAATATCACTCAGCTTCGGGAAATGTCACCAGTGGCCTTCGTACTTAATTACTCCGCCATTCACAATAAACTCTGTAAGCAAACGACATGCGAATCAAGAATGAAAATCATTTCGTTCAAGGCAATTTCCATCCATTCGAAAGCTCGACTGTTAAGAATTCTACAGTAATACGAATTTGTGTTTGTCTAATAGGAACAGACTGTCCACAAGCCAAAATAATGTACGTTGTTGAGGAATAGAAGAGATCCTAAATGAAAGTTAAGTTTTCACTAGGAACACAAAACAAGCATTACTAAATGTCATGTGTATTTTATTATTACCATGCATTTCGAATATCAGATCATCGTCAGGTGACCATTCAGAATACATGTTACGGTGTACAAAGCTGAACCTAAATACCGCGACGCCAGAGAAGAGTCGTTGCTGAGAATGCGTTGTTGTTAGTCGTGGAGTTTTTGTCGCGTAATGAATGGTGACTAAAGATTTATTGTATATTTAATGTTTAAGTTTCATATGAATTTGCATAATAGCTAACATTTTCTCTTTTCGTTGCATGGTATGTCACTTTCCACTCAGCTGCTTTTTTTGCTGCATGTTCCTAATCAACGGTGATGTACACTTTCAGATGCTTGCTACAATATTGTAAGCGACAGTTAATTGCATATTAGCTTCACAGTACGGTTTATCAGATGAGATCAGCGGGACTGTCAGATTGTTTGACGGCGATGCCGTTGTCTACAGAGAAATGTCGTTGTTGGATAATCGAAATGAAATGTAAAAGCCTAGTACAACATTTCTAAATGAGAATGACAGCTCACTTTAATGAAAGTAAATACATGATAATGCCAATAATAAAGAGAAAGAACGCGATGGTATCCAATTACAAGATTATTTCCAGAACCCAGGTGAATGCTTACAAGTGGTACTAAAAAGTGCTATGCAATGAGATAGGTATATAATAATACAAGAGGGATGGAAAGATTCTCCCACATGTTGCTCTAGAATGTTTGTTAAGAGACCTTTTTTTAACAAAGGCAGCACATTTCTCCATTTGAACGAATAGTTTGGACAGTCAGCTGTCCACTCTTTCAGTATTTGTATGAAGTCCCTGTTTGTGAAGACTTCCCGTTAGCACTTCTGTCTCTTCAGAGGCTACTGAGTTCCATTCCTTCTGAAAACGTGCAATAAGCTAGCCTTTGTTGCGTGGAAAAAGTTCTCTGCATCTTGCAGTCTGACACATAGGTGTCTACAGGATTTACGTCAGGACTGTTGCCAGACCAGTCATCCCCAAACAACAGGGAACGTTCTCTTAGATGTACCTTGCCTGTTTGGCTGTGTGAGCTATTGCTCCATCTCGCATAAGCAGCGCATTATCTCTTAATTCGAGAAAAGACTGTTCTGTACTGCTTGAGCACAGAAACAAACAATCATTTTCCGTTAACAACCACCACTGACGATCCTTTTTGGATTAGCTACATGCAGTTAAGTTTCTCCTTAGGGAAGAAAAAAGAGGGAGATGATGTCAGAGACCATTATCTTCAGTCCTTGCTTTTGTCGGTGGACTGGGGATATTTTCTTTCTTTCAGTTGTACGGATATGGGCTTTTCTGCTTGTTGAGGTGCGGATAAAGCTCTACTGGAGACTAATCTGTAAACAACTGTAGATTAGATCCTTTTCCTCTTTCCTGCGGCGCTGGCATCGCAGAAACTATCAGCGAGACTGGTACACAAATTACGCCCCCCCCCCCCCCCCCCGTTTCAAGCTGCAAGGTAGATTCCGGAGTATTGGTATGGATGTAGGTACGGTTATTCAGAGATGAAGCGGCTTGCATCGGATAGACTAGCGTGCACAGCAGCAATCAAACTAATGTTAAGATGGAAGACCGCAGCAGCAACAGCTCCTCAGTTATCATCACGAGTCTGAGCGCTCCCCGTTCTATTCCTCCAACCAAGGAAAAATCCCTGGCAATACTGGGAACTGAACCCACATATCAGGCAGAGACGCTGTCTGCTTAGCTGCAGAGGGGAACTAGATTATAACTTTCAGAATTTCTTACCATTTTCAAGACTCCTAGTTTTGATGCTACTTTCTTCTACATCTACATCTACATCTACATCTACATCTATACTCCGCGAGCCACCTTACGGTGTGTGGCGGAGGGTACTTATTGTACCACTATCTGATCCCCCCTTCCCTGTTCCATTCACGAATTGTGCGTGGGAAGAACGACTGCTTGTAAGTCTCCGTATTTGCTCTAATTTCTCGGATCTTTTTTTTGTGATCATTACGCTAGATATATGTGGGCGGTAGTAATATGTTGCCCATCTCTTCCCGGAATGTGCTCTCTCGTAATTTCGATAATAAACCTCTCCGTATTGCGTAACGCCTTTCTTGAAGTGTCCGCCACTGGAGCTTGTTCAGCATCTCCGTAACGCTCTCGCGCTGACTAAATGTCCCCATGACGAATCGCGCTGCTTTTCGCTGGATCATGTCTATCTCTTCTATTAATCCAACCTGGTAAGGGTCCCATACTGATGAGCAATACTCAAGAATCGGACGAACAAGCGTTTTGTAAGCTACTTCTTTCGTCGATGAGTCACATTTTCTTAGAATTCTTCCTATGAATCTCAACCTGGCGCCTGCTTTTCCCACTATTTGTTTTATGTGATCATTCCACTTCAGATCGCTCCGGATAGTAACTCCTAAGTATTTTACGGTCGTTACCGCTTCCAATGATTTACCACCTATGGCATAATCGTTCTGGAATGGATTTCTGCCGCTATGTATGCGCATTATATTACATTTATCTACGTTTAGGGAAAGCTGCCAGCTGTCGCACCATGCATTAATCCTCTGCAGGTCCTCCTGGAGTACGTACGAGTCTTCTGATGTTGCTACTTTCTTGTAGACAACCGTGTCATCTGCAAATAGCCTCACGGAGCTACCGATGTTGTCAACTAAGTCATTTATGTATATTGTAAACAATAAAGGTCCTATCACGCTTCCCTGCGGTACTCCCGAAATCACCTCTACATCTGCAGATTTTGAACCGTTAAGAATGACATGTTGTGTTCTTTCTTCTAGGAAATCCTGAATCCAATCACAAACCTGGTCCGATATTCCGTAAGCTCGTATTTTTTTCACTAAACGTAAGTGCGGAACCGTATCAAATGCCTTCCTGAAGTCCAGGAATACGGCATCAATCTGCTCGCCAGTGTCTACGGCACTGTGAATTTCTTGGGCAAATAGGGCGAGCTGAGTTTCACATGATCTCTGTTTGCGGAATCCATGTTGGTTATGATGAAGGAGATTTGTATTATCTAAGAACGTCATAATACGAGAACACAAAACATGTTCCATTATTCTACAACAGATTGACGTAAGCGAAATAGGCCTATAATTATTCGCATCTGATTTATGACCCTTCTTGAAAATGGGAACGACCTGCGCTTTCTTCCAGTCGCTAGGTACTTTACGTTCTTCCAGCGATCTACGATAAATTGCTGATAGAAAGGGGGCAAGTTCTTTAGCATAATCACTGTAGAATCTTAAGGGTATCTCGTCTGGTCCGGATGCTTTTCCGCTACTAAGTGATAGCAGTTGTTTTTCAATTCCGATATCGTTTATTTCAATACTTTCCATTTTGGCGTCCGTGCGACGGCTGAAGTCAGGGACCGTGTTACGATTTTCCGCAGTGAAACAGTTTCGGAACACTGAATTCAGTATTTCTGCCTTTCTTCGGTCGTCCTCTGTTTCGGTGCCATCGTGGTCAACGAGTGACTGAATAGGGGATTTAGATCCGCTTACCGATTTTACATATGACCAAAACTTTTTAGGGTTCTTGTTTAGATTGTTTGCCAATGTTTTATGTTCGAATTCGTTGAATGCTTCTCTCATTGCTCTCTTTACGCTCTTTTTCGCTTCGTTCAGCTTTTCCTTATCAGCTATGATTCGACTACTCTTAAACCTATGATGAAGCTTTCTTTGTTTCCGTAGTACCTTTCGTACATGATTGTTATACCACGGTGGATCTTTCCCCTCGCTTTGGACCTTAGTCGGTACGAACTTATCTAAGGCGTACTGGACGATGTTTCTGAATTTTTTCCATTTTTGTTCCACATCCTCTTCCTCAGAAATGAACGTTTGATGGTGGTCACTCAGATATTCTGCGATTTGTGCCCTATCACTCTTGTTAAGCAAATATGTTTTCCTTCCTTTCTTGGCATTTCTTATTACACTTGTAGTCATTGATGCAACCACTGACTTATGATCACTGATACCCTCTTCTACATTCACGGAGTCGAAAAGTTCCGGTCTATTTGTTGCTATGAGGTCTAAAACGTTAGCTTCACGAGTTGGTTCTCTAACTATCTGCTCGAAGTAATTCTCGGACAAGGCAGTCAGGATAATGTCACAAGAGTCTCTGTCCCTGGCTCCAGTTCTGATTGTGTGACTATCCCATTCTATACCTGGTAGTTTGAAGTCTCCCCCTATTACAATAGTATGATCACGAAACTTCTTCACGACGTTCTGCAGGTTCTCTCTGAGGCGCTCAACTACTGCGGAAGGTAGCTGTGAAATTTTGAAAGTGATACAGATAAAAATGTAAATACTACGTTAGTAAAAGGCGCAAGATTTATTCGTATTGAAGAGAAACCTGAGTGTATAAATAATATTATTACACTGCTCTGCAAAACTGAAGGATGGAATTAGATAAAGTAACATAACTTACTAACTGTCTGGTGGAAATGAATTAAAGTGGGAGAACATGTTGCCAAAGGTCTCCCAGTCGTGGAGAGAAACTCGGACGGCACATGTAGTGAGGTCAGCATAAGCGCCAAGAATGGATCCACGTAGAAAAGCGGGTGCAATTGCAGCCAAATTTAACTGAACTGCCCGTCACGCAGTCTCGCTCTCCACACTAGCACGACTGCATCGGGGTGATTTCCTTGCCTGACGACCAGTAATTTCTGTAATCTTCAAATATGGAATGTTCGTGTTGCCCTTCATCAATATTTTGCAGTATATCGTGTGAAAAACGGCAAGCTGAGTTTCACAGGATCGATGCTTTCTGAAACCGTGCCGATTCGTGGATACAAAGGAAAGCTACTTTCGTTGCTAATTGTCGCTCACTACTGTAAATTGCTTTTCCCTTTTTTTTGAGGGGGGGGGGGAGGGGGGGATGGCATGCTAGAGGCGTCCCTTTTGGACACGTGGACACACAAATAAGGAAACCTGCGTTGACACGCGAGTTGCCTTCCGAGGTGGCCCCCGTCACCCTGTTAACGCAAAATTGTTTGCTCTGGGCTTGCGGTTGGAAGCAACAGACTCGACCTCAGTATGGAAGACTTCCACAGGCCTCTTCGCTGCCTCACAGAGCGGGAAGGCAGTGTGGCGAGGGGGGAGAGGAGTGCCTTTAAAGGCACCGTCGCTGCGCTGCAATTACTGCATTAGGGGCGCCGCGCCGCTAACACCGGCAGCAAACAATTGCCAGGCCGCAAACAGGCGCCCTCTAGGCGGCAACCGAGGGCAGGGCACGGCGAGCCACCTTAATTACTGCGCCAACGTGACGTGTGGCGGTGGAGACTCGCCCAGCGTCATCAGCGGCGAGATTAAAGGCTGCGCGCCATATGTCGGACGGGCGGCGCGGGAGCAAACATGTGGACTTGCGCTGCCGACGCAAAAAAAAAAAAAAAAATGGAAACAGCCCGAGGCAGGCCGTAGCTCGCAGCTCCATCTCGGCTCCCGCGTCTGCGTTGCAGTGTGACTGCTCCATACAGCAGCCTCCGTAACGCCGGTTGTAACACATGCACTGACGGGGGATTCCCGAGTACTATCCACGGAGAGAAGGTGAAGAGTATTTAAATGCACCAACTACAGGGTGTGGACAAAAGTATCAAGACCATTCCTAATTAGGTGGAGCAAAATCATTGGCAGTCAAAATACACTCACGCTCATAAATTAAGAATAATGCTGATACATGGTGAAACAACGCTCTGGTGGGCGGTTTGCGGGTTTAAATCGCCTCAGGATATGACCATGCGGTGCATTTGATCTGCGGTCGTCGCACGGTAGAGCTGGCAGCAGTCCACATACGCAGAGGTTGGTGCATGTCAGAGTACGGTGCAGCGAGTAAGTGTGCAGACGTTTTCAGACGTGCTAATAGGGACTGTGTGTTGAAAATGGCTCAAAGAACACATATTGATGACGTTATGAGTGGTAGAATACTAGGGCGACTGGAGGCTAGTCAAACACAGCAGGTCGTAGCACGGGCCCTCCGTGTGCCACAAAGTGTGATCTCAAGATTATGGCGACGATTCCAGCACACAGGAAACGTGTCCAGGCGCTACAGTACTGGACGTCCATAGTGTACAACACCACAAGAAGACCAATATCTCACCATCAGTGCCCGCAGACGACCATGGAGTACTGCAGGTAGCCTTGCTCAGGACTTTACCGCAGCCACTTGAACAGTTGTCTCCAGACACACAATCTACAGACGACCGAACAGACATAGTTTATTCGCCCGGAGACCTGCAAGGTGCACCCACTGACCCCTGGTCACAGGAGAGCCCGTAAAGACTGGTGTCAAGAACACAGTACATGGTCATTGCAACAGTGGCCACAGGTTATGTTCACGGACGAGTCCAGGTATAGTCTGAACAGTGATTCTCGCCTGATTTTCATCTGGCGTGAACCAGGAACCAGATACCAACCCCTTAATCTCCTTGTAAGGGACCTCTACGGAGGTCGTGGTTTCATGGTGTGGGTTGGGATTATGATTAGTGCACGTACACCCCTGCGTGTCTTTGACAGAGAAACTGTAATAGGTCAGTCGTATCGGGACGTCATTTTGCACCAGTATGTCCGCCTTTTCAGGGATGTAGTAGTTCCCACCTTCCTCCTGATAGATGATAACGCACGGCCCCACCGAGCTACCATCGTGGAGGAGTACCCTGAAACAGAAGATATCAGGCGAATGGAGTGGCCTGCCTGTTCTCCAGACCTAAACCCCACCGAGCACGTCTGGAATGCTCTCGGTCGACGTATCGCTGGACGTCATCAGACCCCTACCACACTTAGGGCGCTCGGACAGGCACTGGAGCAAGAATGGGAGGCTATACCCCAGCAGCTGCTCGACCACCTGATCCAGAGTATGCCAACCCGTTGTGCGGCCTGTGTACGTATGCATGGCGATCATATCCCATATTGATGTCAGGGTACATGCGCAGGAAACAGTGGCGTTTTGTAGCACATGTGTTTCGGGACTATTTTCTCAACTTATCACCAATACCGTGGACTTACAGATGTGTGTCATGTGTGTTCCCTATGTGCCTATGCTATTAGCGCCAGTTTTGTGTAGTGCCACGCTGTGTCGCACCACTTTCTGCAATTATCCTTTAGTTATGAGCATGAGTGTAGCTTCCAGTCGTCTCGGAATGCATAAATACAGGACCTACATGTTTTCATGGGTATCCTTTACTACTCTTCGTGAAAAATAATGTCAAGTTCAACTAACGGCGATTCAGGTGGACAGAGGCCCGGCACCCTTCTTCCCAAATCAAACCACAAAGGCTCAATAACTGAGATGGCCAGGGAAGATGCAACAGTTCATCCTCGTGCTCACAAAACCAGGCCTGGATGACGCGAGCGGTGGGAACAGGGGTCCTGCTGTTTGCAAACACTGGTTCATTATTGGGAACAAACACTGTACTATAGGATGGACCCGATCAACCAAAATTGTCCCTTAATCCTTGGCAGTAATGCGACTTCGCACAGTAATCATGGAGCTCATGGAATACGGCAGCATGGCTGCCCAAATCACCCTCAACCCCTGCCAGGTTCCATTTTTTGAACATGAACTCGGCCAGAAGTTGGAAACAGTATATAACAAGACTCGTGCATACAAATTACATTTTTCCATTGCTTCATAGTCCAGGGTTTATGGCTTCAGTACTACGTTTTCCTGTTACGGACAGTGGTTTTGAAATTCCAGATCGCCCTGTAATTCTCTGCTTATACAGCTCGCTTGTTTTGGTGCTGGCGGGTTTCGTGAGTGCGACATTTCGTTCTGCAGTGACTTTTACAGCCGTCCTCCTCTTATTTTTCGTCACAATCCTGTTCAATGTCCGTTTATTACGATCACTCAGTACACATTTTTGTCCGCATTGTGACTCAGCAAAAGATGTTTTTCCGCTTTCCCTAGGCCGGCCGTTGTGGCCGTGCGGTTCTAGGCGCTTCAGTTTGGAACCGCGTGACCGCTACGGTCGCAGGTTCGAATCCTGCCTCGGGCATGGATGTGTGTGATGTCCTTAGGTTAGTTAGGTTTAAGTAGTTCTAAGTTCTAGGGGACTGATGACCTCAGATGTTGAGTCCCATAGTGCTCAGAGCCATTTGAACCATTTTTGAACCGCTTTCCCTATGCGCAGTATAAATCTTCGACACGGTGTCTCTTGAAACACACAAGACACTTTGGTTTCCTTGGTTACAGAACCACCAACCAATTTGCCCACGTTCGAAATGACTTAGCTCCGGCATGATGTACTCACAGCTACACAGAACGCTGTTCTGACAGCGGCTGACAATTGCTACATACTGAGAACATTGCAGAGGTGGCGTTCGTAATCGAATACAACGGCACAATCTGCAGGCTTGACTAACATCTACATTTATGTTCAAGCACATATAATTGCAGAGCGATATGAAGTGGGACAAGCATGTAATGGCAGTTGTGGGTCTTCGGTTCATTGGTAGAATTTTGGGAACATGTGGTTCATCTGTAAAGGAGATCGCTTATAAAACACTAATACGACCTATTCTTGAGTACTGCTAGAGCGTTTGGGATCCCATCAGGTCGGATTGAGGGAGGACATACAAGCATTTCAGACGCGGGCTGCTAGATTTGTTACTGGTGGGTTTGATCATCACGCGAGTGTTACGGAAATGCTTCAGGAACTCGGGTGGGAGTCTCTACAAGAAAGGAGGCGTTCTTTTCGTGAATCGCTACTGAGGAAATTTAGAGAACCAGCATTTGAGGCTGACTGTAGTACAATTTTACTGCCGCCAACTTACATTTCGCGGAAAGACCACAAAGATAAGATAAGAGAGATTAGGGCTCGCACAGTGGCATATAGGCAGTCATTTTTCCCTCGTTCTGTTTGGGAGTGGAACAGGGAGAGAAGATGCTAGTTGTGGTACGAGGTACTCTCCGCCACGCACCGTATGGTGGATTGCGAAGTATGTATGTAGATTTAGACATAGAATTCGTGGTGTTTCCGTATTTGTCCAACCTCTGTACCTAAGGCTCGGTGACGCAGTGAAAAAATTTTAACAAATCGTTCATACCATTAACATACCATTAACTTGTTCATTTGCTTCTAAGACATGTGAAACTTTTATTTCAGGGAAAAACTTAAATCCCGTAATCAGTTACGCTACACTACTGTTGAAATTATTTAATTTTAATTTAAAAACAGTTCAAACAATATATATACATTATCATAAAGAAAATGTTTACCAAGAAGATGGGAAAACAAATTATATTGTTTAAAAAATATATTTTCTTGTCGATATAAAATGTTTACTGCTACAGTCGGCATTTTTATCATCATTTTAATTCCGTACTTAATATAGGTGAATAATTTGAATGATGACATGTGGAATAATCGGGTCTACTGCCGGATGTTTGTGTCACTCCGGCACAATATTTCGGCCACGTAACTCGTTGCCTTCTTCAGGTGCTACCTGAGACTGCCGTATTGGAGGATCTTGTCCAGTATCTATGCCCAGATGGCGCTGGGCGCTCTGTTTGCCGTCCACAAATCATTCCACAACTTTTCTACGCCTACATGATGAGATCGGAAAGAGTGGAGACTGTCTCTTAAAACGATGTTAAGAACATTTTTATCGGATTTTTTAAAAATAGAAATACTTTGCGTTTTTTTATGGTTGAACGTGTTACGGTATTCAGTCTAGCAGCAACTGCCTCGTGGTCGCTAATCCCTCTATCGCTCACGATACTCCCTATTTGTCCAGAATTATTTGTTGCTAAGAGGTCAAATATGCTTTCGCAACCATTCACGCTTCGAGTGGGCTCATGAACCAGTTGTTCAAAATAATTTTCTGGGAAAGCTTTCAGTACAATTTCTGATGGCGTTTCATGCCTGCCGCCGGCTTTAAAAGTATAATTTTTCCAGCATATCGAGGGTAGATTGTATGAGGGGGTACATACATGAAATGAGACTCAAGTTTTCTATGAATGTTCAGCAATTATATATTCTGAGTCGGTGTGTCGGTAAAACGATCCAATTAATAGTTCAGCCCGATTGTCAAGTATAACCTCTACTCATACTAATTCATAGGAACTATCTAATTCAATTTCAGTACAAGGTACACTACTTCTGACAGCAATAAATGCTCCACCACCAACTGCATTTAATCTATCCTTTCTGAAGACTATTAGATCGTTTGAAAAAATTTCGGCTGAACTTATTTCCGGCTTTAACCAGCTTTCTGTACCTATAACTATTTGAGCTTCAGTGCTTTCTATCAAGTCTTGGAGCTCTGGTTCTTTCCCAACACTAAACTTATTACTCTGGAATTGTGTTGTCATATTTTATTTGTGTTTTATTCTACACAGGTTCAACTATGTCATTCGATGCATGACGTTTTAGGTTATTTCAGTATTTGAAGTTTGTCTTTGATTTACGAAAGCTGGCAGAGACAACATAACCTGTTTGATGTGAAGAAATGATATATCGCAACTCGCGAGAAGTAGTACGAAAGCACAGTGATCTTATTTTTACGTCCTTTAATGATACTTCAAGCGTTTCACTGCAGGTCAAAGCTCAAGAATGTTGGACGTTATCGTGTTTCAGAATCTGAAGTGCCCAGTGGGATGTGAAATGCTGTTGCGTGTGATATCGCTGCTAATTAGCGTCATTTTGGCAAAATTCGTCTTTTAACTATTCAAAGGCTGCCGTAGTACTTACGTTTGGTGGCGCCAGTCCACTGCATCGATGCAGTTTCTCTTGTTCTGGCGTTGTGCAAGCACTTGGAGACAGGGTTACGGTATGTAGCGCATAATATCTTTTTCTGCAAGGACCTTGACTTGAAAACCCAGTACTGAATCACCGAGACTCATCGTGCTAGGAGAAGTGCGACAGACTTTTTATCTGCAGTTTAACGTCCCGAGTACGGTGCGGCCATTAGACGTTGATTATGCAAGTAGTAAAGAAGCGGAGGGATGGAGTGAGGCAGGCGTTACGCAACGGCGTCATTACCAGTCCGCCTTTTCGTTCGCAGAAGTGGTAGGTGGTAGGTGTCGCTAACGAGCGTGGTAGCCGCACAGTGCTAATGGAGCGCCTAACACGCAAGCAGACGCCCCATCATCTGGGCCTAAATCCATCACCTGAGGCGCCAATACCAACTGTCTCGGCGCCAGGCGACGATGCGCCTTTCTTAATCCCTTCTCCTCGCTGTTTGTCGTCCTTCTGGACTGCAGTTCCAACGTTCCTAAGTAACAGATGTGTTTCCCGTATATACTCAGTTACGCAATACTGAAGAGCAGTGTTTATTAACATTCATATTACGGCACATTCGTCTGTCACCGTATGAGAAATAAAGTTTTAATTATCATCGCGAAAAAGTAAAGGTGCGCGATTAATTTTCTGTCTGTTTGCAAACATGTGTGCAGTCCGAATACACTTTGAAATTCCGCAGTGACAGCTACGTAGCTTGCTACAAGAGGAGCCAAAAGTTGGTGCAGCCCACTGAAAGAGTGGAGAGAGGATGCGCCAATCCTTTTACAAGCGATGTTGTTCGGATTACCCGTTCATCAAAACAGTATAATAGGACCAGTGAGTATAAAGCTTAGAAACCTCAGCCGGCTGTGATGGCCGAGCGGTTCTATGCGCTTCAGTCTGGAACCGCGAGACTGCTACGGTCGCAGGTTCGAATCCTGTCTCGGGCATGGATGTGTGTGATGTCCTTA
Source organism: Schistocerca piceifrons (assembly GCF_021461385.2). Taxonomy (NCBI): domain Eukaryota; kingdom Metazoa; phylum Arthropoda; class Insecta; order Orthoptera; family Acrididae; genus Schistocerca; species Schistocerca piceifrons. The sequence continues at coordinate 563,374,169 of NC_060141.1, forward strand.
GGTTAGCTAGTTTAAGTAGTTCTAAGTTCTAGGGGACTGATGACCTCAGATGTTAAGTCCCATAGTGCTCGGAGCCATTTGAATTTTTTTAGAAACTTCTTTCTGCTGTTCACGTGGGCCTCACTGCACAAAATGTTAAATAAAAAAAATATCTCCTGCGTTTAGGCCTAGTTCTCCAACCGGCTTCTACATCCGGCCATTATCTCAGAGCTCCTCGGTCAAAGACCAGCACTGTGTTTTCTTTATCAAGATTTGTCGCAAATCTTTCGTGCATTCTTAAAACCATTTGGGTTCTGTTTTCTTTCCGATTATAAAACTCCAGATCCTCTTAGGTCATTCTGTTACCGAGTAAGAGTCAACTGATCCCATCAAGCAAAACAAGCTACTTACTAAAATTTTAATTTGTTTCAAGTCTGTAAATGTAACATTGTTAGTAACTCCAGGCGATGTGGGGCCCACGTTCAATGCTAGACAGCAGTATTACGAAACATCACTAACGCGCCATTTGTAATCAAAGAAAGGGTGTTAAACCAGTTACCCAGGACAAAGTTTTAATTACCATCGTGAAAAAGTAAAGTTGCGCTATTAATTTTATGTCTGTTTGGATACATGTCTGCAGTCCCGACACACTTTCAAATTACGCAGTGACAGCAACGTAGCGTGCTACAAGAGGAGCAAAAAGACGGTGCAGCACACTCAAAGAGTGGAGAGAGGATGCGTCAATCCTTTTACAAGCGATGTTGTTCGGATTACTCGTTCATCAAGACAATACAATAGGACCAGTGAGTATACAGCTCAGGAACTTCTTTCTGTTGTTTACGTGAGCATCACTGGACAAAATGTTATAAAAAAATTATCTTCTGCGTTTAGGTCTAGTTCTCCAAACGGCTTCTACATCCTGTCATTATCTCGGAGCTCCTCGGTCAAAGACTACTTTGTTTTCTCTGACAGAGGTTATCGTTCAATTCGTTAAATCATGGGAGTTTATTCCTGCCGGCACTGTGCTTTCTTTATCAAGACTTGACGCAAATCTTTCGTGCATTCTTAAAATCATTTGGGTTCTGTTTTCTTTCCGATTATAAAGCTCCAAATCCTCTTAGATCACTCTGTTGCCGAGTAAGAGTAAACTGATCCCATCAAGTAAAACAAGCTACTTACTAAAATTTTAAATTGTTTTAACAGTCTCTAAATGTAACATTGTTAGTAACTCTAGGTGATGTGCGGCCCACGTTCCATGCTAGACAGCAGTACTATGAAACATCATTAACGCGTCATTTGTAATCCAAGATAGGGTGTTAAACCAGATACCCAGGACAACGCGTAAGGCTGCATTGTTCAGCTTATTTTCTTTCTTCCTCTGATATTACATCGTTCCCTATCTAAGGGATAACTTCACAGATCGTGCTGAGGTGCAATCAAGTTTTTGTGGGAACTTCGTTAACGTTACTCCGATTTAGGATCATTTCCTGCAGTAATTAGTATTTCTACCCACGCCTATGAAGAAGTAGTAGCGAGTTTGAAAGCACTCAGAAGCGCCAAGAAACTGGTAGTTATGTGTATTCAAATACAGAGATATGTAAACAGGCAGAATACGACGCTGCTGTCGGAAACGTCTATTTAAGACAATTGTCTGGTGCAGTTCTTAGATCGGTTACTGCTGCTACAATGGCACTACAAAAGGTGTTGCAAAGAAGACAACTGAGAAGCATTTGAGAAGTGGCGTTACGGAGCAATACCGAAATTAAAGTGGACTAATAAGAAACCGCAGGATTTTGCGAAGAAAGGAACATAAGGAAAAACATTGGCTAAAGAAGTGGCTAAATGATAGGACATGCCCTGAGATGTCAGGTGACAGAGGGAGCCGTAGAGAGCAAAACTTATAGAGGGAGACACATATTGAAATATATACGGCAAATAAGTCAGAGTTTGACAGTGGTGTTACAGTCCGCGTACGAGTGATGGGACACAGCATCTCCGAGGTAGCGATGAAGTGGGGATTTTCCCGTACGACCATTAGGCGAGTGTGCCGTGAATATCAGGAATCCGGTAAAACATCAAATCTCCAACTTCGCTACGGTCGGAAAAAGATCCTACAATAACGGGACCAATGACGTCTGAGAAGAATCATTCAACGTGACGGAAGTGCAATCCTTCCGCAGGTTGCTGCAGATTTCAATGCTGGGCCATCAACATGTGTCAGCGTGCCAACCATTCAACGAAACATCATCGATATGGGCTATCGGAGCCGAAGGCCAACTCGTGTACCCTTGATGACTGCACGACACAAAGCTTTACGTCTCTCCTCTGCCCGTCAACACCGATATTAGACCGTTGATGACTGGAAACATGTTGCCTGGTCGGACGAGTCTCGTTACAAATTTTATCGAGGAGATAGACGTGTGCGGGTATTGAGACAACCTCATGAATCCATGGACCCGGCATGTCAGCAAGGGACTGTTCAAGCCAGTGGAGGCTCTGTAATGGTGTGGGCGTAAGCAGTTGGAGTGATATGGGACCCCTGATACGTCTAGATACGACTCTGACAGATGTCACGTATGTAGGCATCCAGTCTGATCACCTGTGTCCTCTCATGTCCATTGTGCATTCTGAGGAACTTGAGCAATTCCATCAGGACTGAGTGACACTCCACACATCCAGAATTGCTACAGAGTGGCTCCAGAAACACTCTTGTGAGCTTAAACATTTCCGCTGGCCACCAAACTCCCCAGACATAAATATTATTGAGCATATCTGGGTTGCCTCGCAACGTGCTGTTCAGAAGAGATCTCCACCCCGTCGTACTCCTACGGATTTATGGACAGCCCTGCAGCATTCATGGTGTCAGTTCCCTCCAGCAGTTCTTCAAACATTAGTCGAGGCCATGCCACGTCATATTGCGACACTTCTGCGTGCTCGCACGGGGCCTACACGATATTAGGCAGGTGTATCAGTTTCTTTGGCTCTTCAGCGCATTATGTCACTTACCTCATACACTGACAAAAATTTCGCAACACCAAGAAGGACGTGTGACATAAACGAAAGTTAGTAGGCGTGTTTCAACATCTGAAAGATGATGGAAGTTTAGCTTTGCCGCATACGACAGGCGCTAGCAGCGCAACTCTGAGGATGCAAATCAAATTTGCTTTAAATGCACGCTGAAATGATCGTGAACGTTAGTTACCTTTGAGATTGGACATGGTAAGTTGATCTTAGTTGCCGGCCGCGGTGGCCGTGCGGTTCTGCCGCTGCAGTCCGGAACCGCGAGGCTGCTACGGTCGCAGGTTCGAATCCTGCCTCGGGCATGGGTGTGTGTGATGTCCTTAGGTTAGTTAGGTTTAAGTAGTTCTGAGTTCTAGGGGACTTATGACCTAAGATGTTGAGTCCCATAGTGCTCGGAGCCATTTGAACCATTTTTTTTATTTTTTTATCTTAGCTATAACGCCTTCAAGGCGACCGAGACTTCATTGTCAACACTTCACTGAGTTTTAACAAGGTTGTGCAACAGGGTTACGAGAAGCTGGATACTGCAAAAAGACTTGGCAGGAATGAAGCCACTACAAATGATTGCTGGCCGCTGTTGTCACGAGAATGTATGGTCGCAAGAAGACCGGGCTCCAGACAACCACGTGGCATTACCGCGAGGGGGGACTAGTGGTGTGGGCCGAACAAATGCGCAATGAGCAGGACATTTATAAATGGGCATTTGCCCAAAGCAGTTTTAAACGCACAAAATATGGGCATTTTTTAACAAAAGCACTTATTAAAGTTTTATACGGGACGGGATGATAATCCTGATGTTAAAAGTTAGTACGTGTTTACGCTTAAGCCTATTTATATCATTCATTGCCTTTATTACTAAGAATGAAATGAAAGGACAGAGAAGCGTGCTTTTTTTAATTTGCGTTACAACTTGCAGTACCACGGAAGCGCACGTGTTGCTGACAGCTGCGTATTACTTATAATGTCATTTTTCTTTATCACGTCTACTTCTCACTCTTGATCTCTCTCTATCTCTCGCACTCATACAGTTATATACACAAACAAACACACACACACACACACACACACACACACACACACACACACACACACACACACCGCGTTCAACAGCTATCTAGTGACAAGCCGGTATAAAAAAAATATTATCTTTAACTCATCGCTTTCTAATGTACACACTTTATAATCTGTGGCAAGTCTCTGAATATTACTGAAAATGATTATTGTTTGCATAATTATTACTGAATGTATGAAAGAGCTGGCATTTATTTCTTGATGATCAATGTATTGTTATTCGTTAAACTGTTTTCAGCGAAAACTAAAAAAAAATTCTTTATTGTCAGATGTAGTAATGTTTGAGACATACTATAATTTTCTATTTTCCTCCTTTCTTCTTTATTGTGTACTACCCCAAGAACTGACCTCAAATTTATTCCCCCTAATAACTCCCCCTGACTCTAAATAAACGTCTTTCAAATGGTTCAAATGGCTCTGAGCACTATGGGACTTAACATCTGTGGTCATCAGTCCCATAGAACTTAGAGCTACTTAAACCTAACTAACCTAAGCACATCACACACATCCATGCCCGAGGCGGGATTCGAACCTGTGGCAGTAGCAGTAGTGCGGTTCCGGACTGAATCGCCTAGAACCGCTCGGCCATAGCGCCTGGAAAACTTTTTCAACTACTTTACCCAACCATTATAGCAGCAGTGTTGCAAAATACGTTTTCCAATACAAAATATCAGCTTAATTTTTTTTTTGTAAATACCGATTATCAATTAATCTTTAAAATTTATAAATGCCTAGGCGTTTATGAATTTTGGTCATTTTCCCAGGCTTTTATCCTGGGTATTTGCCCCAACTTATAAATGCCCAGGCATTTTACATCACTGGAGAAGAGCTTCTTGTTCGGTGTATGGCTCTGGCGCATTGTACAGCACTTGCAACAGCAATTTGAGCAGCAGTTGGCACCACTGTGACACAACGAACTGTAGCATACATTCCACTGACCCCAAATCACAGCCATTTGCGACTTCAGTGACGGCAAGTGAGAGATAATCGGATGGTAGATTGGATATCTGTTGTGTTTTCTGATGAAAATTGGTTCTGCGTCGGTGCTAGCGATGGCCGTGTGTTGGTTAGAGGAAGGCCAGTTGAGGGCCTGCAGCCAACCTGGATGCGTGCTACAAACACTGGACCTACACCTGGAGTTATGGTCTGGGGTTTCACGCTAGGAGTTACGTATATTTTATTTAATGCTTTATCGCTGACTGACAGCAGTAATATTTCATTTCCGTGGTGGTTTCTTAGAATTTAAAATTAGCAATTTTAATTCTTGAATCGCGCCCCCTGGATTGATACTATTGCTTTCACTGGATCGTTTCGTACTTTCAGAAACAAATTCACACTCTTCAGATTCGGAATGTTTCACAACTATACAAAGCATCAATAATTTCAATAGCTTTTCATGCCTAGTAACTGCATATAACTCTCAGAAAAACACTTGTTGCCTCATCCCACATAAACAACAGACGCTCAGCCGGCTCTGCCTCTTACGACAAGGCAACGAGCACAAACTGATTGTATGAAGTGTGAAATGGTCTCACTTGTTATCCATAGTTGTTCGCAGTATACAGTTGGCACGAATACATCAGAGTTAGGGGCAGTTAATGAGAGAGAAGCTGCACGAAAATAATAACCGCAAGTCTAAGTCTGTTTTAACACTTGTAGTATTTAAATAGTCTATCACGAAAACTGACAACGGCCGTGAGAACGGTGTGCCTATCATATGTCCCTCCATATCAGCATCTACTGACGCCTACAACTGAGGATGACATGGCGTCGGTCGGCACCATTGGGCCTTCCGAGGCCTGTTCGGATGGATTTCTGAGTATTTAAATAGTTTCAGCACTTTTCTATGTTTTGGTATACTGAAACACCATTTTTTTCATATTTACGGAATGAATGCTATCTACGTTAATTTTAAAGGATGTTCAGTAGGTCACGTAAACGAAAGTACAACTGAGTCGATGTGTTGGAAAAGCATTCAAGTCCACTTTCTTTTCAATCTACGCTTACCGGATATAACTGATCTTAACAACTGTATATATCGTTCGGTACAACAAGGAATCATGTCCCGTCAACGGAAGTGCTCATTAGAAGGACACTGGGTTAGAGAAGGGCCCCTGTCCGTATAAAGCAATGGACCCCGAACTTTCTGAGACCTCTAACCGTCAGTTCCATGAAATATTAGCTAGTACCCCCGTCCCGTCACCATCTACGTTAGAGCCTAACTACATATCGTTTGAACTCTTTTAATTTTAAAATGATGAAAGAGAAACGTTACTAGTATGTAGTTTTTGCAAATATTAAACGACAAACTAATGAGTCAATGATTCATTTGGTACTGCTTTTTCTAACAAACCCTTTTCTTATATAGAATGATGAAGCAAAATCTCAGTGCATCACGAGTGCTACCTTTAAACACCATTCAGAAGAGAAAACTGACTGTTTGTATTGAGGGTAGAGACGTGTTACAAAACATTGTTTCTCTACAACAGTCCTCTCCCACCAACACATGTTTCACTGGCTCCCTGCACTACACTTTGTAATCAGGTGACTGCTGGAATCTTTACTCCTGAAATGTTAGAACTTCGAATACTACAGGCTGCCAATGCTTTGTGTCTGACCAGTACCAATAATAATAATAATAATAATAATAACAATTCTGTGTGGATCCTACAGTATGGTAGTAGCCATTGTAACATTATTGTTGTGCTGTCAAGCATTTCGTTTACTGTTACGAAGTGAGTAACAATATAGTTTCTGGCCATTGTTGCGAGGTGAGTAACTAAACAGTTTTTGCTCTACTGCGGAAATCAGCTACAACTCGGGGAAGACATTTTTCTGACATATTTTGACATACGTGATCTGTATGTCTCAATTTAGTTGTCATAGATGTGCAGTAGAAAGTTCAAAAGATGTGTGTACTGGGTGGACCGTGTGAGGAAAATGTTCATACATTCGTTTCACAAGCTGTAACCTCCATCACATTGTCTCACCCGTTAGTACTAGTTTCAAATTTTAAAAAATGTAATTAATGTCCGAAAGAACAGATATCATCTTTATATTGGTGAGCACTGAACTTAGACGGGTGTCCTGAGATATCAGCACCGAACAAATGCAACGAACAACATCGAACCAAATGAGAAAAAAAAAGAAGCCATGTAAGCAGGAGATCCCGGGTTCGAGTCCCGGTCGGAGCACTCATTTTCAACTGTACCCGTTGATGTACATCAACGCCTGTCGACAGCGTAGAACTTGATTTAATTATCATTTCATAAAAATTATATAAATACTACGAACCCTTTTGTTTTCATCTCTCACAAAATCACATTTTACCCCTCATTATAACTACCCCCAGGTTGGGAATCACTGATATACACAAATGTATAGTGGACCTGTTCCAGTGAAACAGGAGAAACTAGACGATGTAAATACATACCTGACTAGTAGAAGCCATTTTATAACAGTATCCTGCCAGTGGCCAATGAGGGACGGACAAGATAAATAAGGACACACCTACCATTGTCCGCTTTGCTATATTTTGCTTGTGGTTGTATTTTGGGTATATTGTGAATAAATCTGTATGCTTATAATACACTCTTTTAAGGCTATAATGAATATGAATGTTATAAACTTGTGTAACATAATTCTTCTGTAGTAAGGAAAACGCTAGTTCCCTCATCTGCATTATCAGTTTCGAAAAGGGGTCTCCAGTACATTTAAACTCTATTACTGATCACAGTCGATGGCTAAAGTATGTCGCAATGGTGTATAATGTTTCATCCTGCTGCCTACTGCTACGTGGCAACCACGTCATGCTTAAATCGGTTGTGTAGTAAAACAGTCATCTGTGTCTCATGAAAAATTTACTGTCTGGGACATGACCCGTTTTCCAGCTCATCAGGTCAGTTATATCGCGTTTGTTAATTTTTTTCAAAAAAATATATAGGCGGCGTCGAGTCCAGGTTCATTTCACCTTAAACAGCCTCATTGTGTCAGCTTCAATTATACGAGCTTCAGTGTGAGCTCCAATTTCAGCACCGCTGTGCAAAGCACGTAAATTATGTTGCTTACTTTAAACTGTACGCAAGTGGGTATTTGGAAGCGTCGTAAAAATAAGCCAACTACAAACTCATGTCTTTCTAAAACTTCCTCGAGATTAGTTGCTTCGTCCAGTACTTCGAGTTTATTACCTGACGAGGTGACACAGTGACAACAGTAGACTCGCATTCTGGAAAAGCGGAGTTCAGACCCACTCTGGCCATTCAGATGAAGTTTTCCTTTGTTTCCTCAAATTTTTTAAGTAAATTGCAGTAATGGTTTACTTGAAAAGGCCACGATCCAAATTTTTACAAGTCTTTGATCATTCCAAGCTTGAACTCCACCTGCACTAACCTCAACGTCGACAGACTGTCAAGATCGAATCTTCTTTGTCCTCGTGTAGCTTCACACTTAAACAAACTGGCCGATGATCCTGCAGTTTCATCACCGCAACTACAAACGACAGATGATGCATTTCAGTGGCACTCGAATTATAAACATGAACAACTGAACGACGGAAAACACTGTTTCAGGGTTTATTCTGGTCATTTCATACTAACACCGTATTACGTGATGTAGTCATACGAGTATTAACGTAAGCATCGCGTATGTTCGACGCCATCGTATAATAATCACTCACAAACTGCATATGGCAGCGGTAATGGCAGAGGCTATAGGACGCGGAAAACAGTGCACTTGTTGGTATAATGCGGAAATGGACCGATTTATCTGAAGTCCAAAAGGGCATGATCATTGGCTTTCGGGCCAAAGGTGGAAGCATTTTCGAAAGGGCTAAGTCTCTAAACTATTAGGATGCCGCCTTGGTTAAAGTATACTGTGCATGGCAAGGCAAAATGTGGTGTCACCGCCAGACACCACACTTGCTAGGTGGTAGCCTTTAAATCGGCCGCGGTCCGTTAGTATACGTCGGACCCGCGTGTCGCCACTGTCAGTGATTGCAGATCGAGCGCCGCCACACGGCAGGTCTAGAGAGACGTCCTAGCACTCGCCCCAGTTGTACAGCAGACTTTGCTAGCGATGATATACTGACAAATACGCTCTCATTTGCCGAGACGATAGTTAGCATAGCCTTCAGCTACGTCATTTGCTACGACCTAGCAAGGCGCCATTACCAGTTTATATTGAGATTATAATTATGTATCACCAAGAGTGATGTTCTCCAATTATGGATTAAAGTTAAGTATTCCAGCAGCAACGTACCTTATTGGCTATATTAATTACAATGTCCTGTTCCAGACCTCACGCCAGTCTGCGTGAGCTTAAACGCGTGCATTTCGACCTCCTCTAGCAACACGGTGTTGGCTCTTCTGCCAACACATCACAAAATCCAACACCGGAGGCAAGACACCTGTGGTGTAAGGGTGAACGACGGCTGAGGAGATACGTACAGACCTGCAACCATTGAGCAACTAATAGACAGACTAGCCGATGGTGTACCAACAGTCTCCGCATTGACTGTTCAACAAACGTTGCTGCGATTGGGCCTCCGCAGCGTGCGCTTGTTCCCACACACATGCTGACTGCTGCTCATCGGTGGAGAAGGCTAGAATTTGCACGCCAATACCGGAACTGTACGTTCACTGAATGGTGACAGGTGGCCTTTCCAGATGAATCGCGTTTTATGCTCCATCGGACAGAAAGCAAACACATTACAACAATCGCTGGAAGCTGATAAACCTTTCGGGATGTGAGGTCGTGGTCCAAGAAACTCTTCAGTTCCTGACATTCCGTCCAGGACTGTGCTGGACATCCTCACAGGCGCTCCTCCGCTGAGTCTTGCCGACTCGACAAGACTCAATGGAGGAGCGCGTGTGGGGATGTCCAGCGCAGTTCTGGACGGAACGTCAGGAACTGAAGAGTTTCTTGGACCACGACCTCACATCCCGAAAGGTTTACCAGCAGCTAAGTCATCCGGTCGTGAAAGACTTCCTTCTATTATCGTTGCAAGAATCCAGACCGGAGAAGGCATAATGCGGAAATGGAGCGAAGCCACAGTGGATCAACACCCTCATGCGTCCATCATCGGATTTTTCGACATGGAAAAAGCGTTCGACAATGTAAAATGGAGCAAGATGTTCGAAATTCCGAGAAAAATAGGGATACGCTATAGGGAGAGATGAATAATATACAATACTTATAAGAGGTTCAAATGGTTCTGAGCACTATGGGACTTAGCATCTGAGGTCATCCGTCCCCTATAACTTAGAACTACTTAAACCTAACTAACCTAAGGACATCACACACATACATGCCCGAGGCAGGATTCGAACCTGCGACCGTAGCGATCGCGCGGTTGCAGACTGAAGCGCCTAGAATCGCTCGGCCACACCGGCCGGCCATTTATAAGAGGCACGTGGTAATAATAAGAGTGGACGACCAAGAACAAAGTGCGCGGGTTAAGAATGGCGTAAAACAAGGATGTAGTCCTTCACCCCAACTGTTCAATCTGTACATCGAAGAAGCAATAATGGAAATGAAAGAAAGGTTCAGGAGTGGATTAAAATGCAAGGTGAAATGGTATCACTGATATGATTCGCTGATGACATTGCTATCCTGAGCGAAAGTGTAGAAGAACTACATGATCTCCAGGGTGGAATGAACAGTCTAATGATACAGAATATGGATCTAGAGTAAATCGAAGAAAGACGAAAGTAATGAGAAGTAACAGGAACGAGAACAGCAAGGAACTTAGCATCAGGATTGATGGCCTCTAAGAAGATGAAGTTAAGGAATTCTGCTATCTAGACAGCAAAATAAGCGATGACGGACGGAGCAAGTAGGACACCAAAAACAGACTAGCACTGGCAGAAAGGGCATTCCTGGCCAAGAAGAGTCTACTACAACTAAACATAGGCTTTAATTCGTGGAAGAAATTTCTGAGAATGCACGTTTGGAACACAACATTGTGTGGCAGTGCAACATGGACTGTGGGAAAACGGGAACAGAAGAGAATTGAAACATTTGAGATGCAGTGCTAGAGACGAATGTGGAAAATCAGGTGGATTCATAAGGTAAGGAATGAGTAGGCTCCGTGCAGAATCGGAGAGTAATATGTGAAAACACTGACAAGAAGGAGGGACAGGGTGATAGGACACCTGTTAAGACATCAGGGAATAACTTCCACGGTACTAGAGGGAGCTGGAGGATGTTGGTTGCAAGTGCCACTCTGAGATGAAGATTTTGGTACAGGAGATTAATTCGTGGCGGACCACATCAAACTAGTCAGAAGACTGATGACTCAAAAAAAAAAAGGACTAGTCCATCCCTACATGCAGTTTGCTTTTCATCGGCACGATGGTATTTGCCAGCAGGACAATGCAACGTGTCACACACCTCGCAGCGTACTTGAGTGTCTCGAAGAGCACTGGGATGGGTTAACCGCACTCCTCTGGCCACCAGACTCTCTGGATTTAAAACCAATCGAAAATCTGTGGCACCTTGATCATCTGTTTGCCCCATGGATCCGTAACTGAGAAACATAACTCAGCTAGGCACGGAAATGGAGTTGGCATGTCTCCAGATTCCTCTCGGCACCTTCCAGAACCTTACTGACCGTCTTCTTATATGTCTCGCAGCGTTCCACGTAACAAAAGTTAGTTATTCGGGCTTTTGACGGGTGGTCATATTAACTTGACTGGACAGTGTAAATCTGTCAATTTGTTAGTTCTTTTCACGTTTCAATTCTAGCTTCGCGTACTAGCTATGGCTGTCTCTTCAGTACCGGCCACTGTGTCATCCTCTGCGAATAGATGCGATATTGAAGGGCATCGGGTCAGCACGCCGTTCTTCCGGCTGTTGTCAGCTTCCCAGACGCTGGAACTGCTACTTCTCACACAAATAACTCATCATTTGGTGATCACCGTGTCACCGTATGTTGGGGCTTCACGGCTACGTTCACCACTGGCCCATTCTTTTTCGAATAGGTTGGCGCTCAAGGACCAAAGAGGAGCAGTGTGACTGGCAAGCGTTACTGCGATATGCTTCGACAGCGTGCCTTACCCGCCCTACAGGAGAGAGACACACTGAACTCAACAGGTCTCATGCAAGATGGGACTCCACCGCACATCGCTCGTGAAGCTCACGTGCTTCTCCGAAACACATCTGGAAACGATTGAATCATCAGCCGATCGTTTCCAAACGCTTGGCCAGCGCGATCACCTGATCTCATTCCCTGTAATTTCTGGTTATGGGCTACCTGAAGGATAGGATTTAGGAGGGGAACATTCACACATGTGCTAATCTGGAGCGCAGCATATCAAGAGAAGTAGCCAGTATACCTACGTATATGCTTCGTTCCGCTGTGCAGAATGCAATCCTGTGCTTTCAGACTCTTCTGAACACTGATGGGCGCTATTTAAAAAATTAAATTTGTGGTAATGTCTTATGGGATCAAACTACTGAGGTCATCGTTCCCTAGGCCTACACACTACTTAATCTAACTTAAAATAACTTACGCTATGGACAACCCACACACCCGTGGCCGACGGAGGACTCGAACCTCCGACGGTGGGAGCCTCACGGACCGTCACAAGGCGCCTAGACCGCGCGGCTACCCCGCGCGGCAATAGGCGCTATGTTGAGCCCCTTTTGTAGCAGTAATGGTAACGGTATGCAGTGGTATGATGTACCGTAATACCACATTTAAAGTTGTAATGTTCTTTGAAAGAGTGCAGCGTTGTTTAAAATTGTTGAAATACCTACATGAACGCCTGGAGTTATCATGTAGCGTGTTGTAACGGCAAGTGGTGTGCTTACTCTGTGATATTGTTAGCAAAACTGTATGCGAACTAATTGGGCAATGCAATTCCCAATACCAATAAAGAAATACAGTCACTGCAAAATACGTTCAGCCCCTTAGGTACTGAATCTCTGCCCCTGTTCAAAACTGATAACTCTGATCCCTGTGCACATAAAAAATAAATAAAATTGCCTTACCTCTAAAGCAGCAACGGTGGATCTCATTATATTTCCTCTCTCATGAGGAATGAAATATACTAACTATAGAGTCAGTGGTGTGCAATTCCGGCCGTAATATTTTGAAATATACATGAAATTCTTTTGGCTGGTGAATGAAAACATTTGAGAAAAATTCAGTCATCATCATCATCATTTAAGACTGATTATGCCTTTCAGCGTTCAGTCTGGAGCATAGCCCCCTTATAAAATTCCTCCATGATCCCCTATTCAGTGCTAACATTGGTGTCTCTTCTGACGTTAAACCTATTACTTCAAAATCATTCTTAACCGAATCCAGGTACCTTCTCCTTGGTCTGCCCCGACTCCTCCTGCCCTCTACTGCTGGACCCATGAGTCTCTTGGGTAACCTTGCTTCTCCCATGCGTGTAACATGACCCCACCATCTAAGCCTGTTCGCCCTGACTGCAACATCTATAGAGTTCATTCCCAGTTTTTCTTTGATTTCCTCATTGTGGACACCCTCCTTCCATTGTTCCCATCTACTAGTACCTGCAATCATCCCAGCTACTTTCATATCTAAGCCTGTTCGCCCTGACTGCTACATCTATAGAGTTCATTCCCAGTTTTTCTTTGATTTCCTCATTGTGGACACCCTCCTGCCATAGTTCCCATCTACTAGTACCTGCAATCATCCTAGCTACTTTCATATCCGTAACCTCAACCTTGTTGATAAGGTTGAAAAATTCAGTGTTAAAAATAAATAAATTTAAAAAAAGCCGGCCGCTGTGGCCGAGCGGCTCTAGGCGCTTCAGTCTGGAACTGCGCTGCTGCTACGGTCGCAGGTTCGAATCCTGCCTCGGGCATGGCTGTGTGTGATGTCCTTAGGTTACTTAGGTTTAAGTAGTTCTAAGTCTAGGGGACTGATAACCTCAGATGTTAAGTCCCATAGTGCTTAGAGCCATTTGAACTTTTGAACTAAAAAACATAGGACGTGGTCGGGGAGGCGGTAGTGATTTGGGTGAACTGCTAACGCTGACTTTTTCAATAGTGAAGTTGTATTCGAAGTCAAGTTTGGCTTTCCAGAACATCTGACAGTTGAAATTATATTACTCAGAAAAATTACGTCCTTTTTACTAAATGAAAACCTTTCTTTGCTGAAGTAGTCACAAACAATGACATTTGCACAGCAAGTATTATCTAACATCACTAAAAAGCATAGAGACAAATCATCATTACGTATACCTTTGTTAAGAAATCTTGGAAACATTACAAAAGGGAGATATTTAACTAGCCTATACATGAAATCTGTTTACGTACATTCTGGGGTTACTCAACATAGAATTCACTGTTACCAATGATCAGCCAACTCTTTTACACTAAGGCGCTGGCAAAAAGAACGAAATAAAAAATTTACTTTTTTACCTTAACTGCGAGAAGACTTCTGCTTCCACATTAATATTTCCAGTAATACATGTACTTGTACAGCTTGTTTGTAATATCAGTTCAGTAACCCTTTCTTGACACAATTAATTTTACTTTTCATCATTTCACTTGACATTCTATAACAAAATCACTCATCATTTTCAACTACCTACTGTAAGTGAGGTGTAACGCAACATATTTGTTGTGACTTGGCAAGACAGCCAAGTCACTATGAGAGGAACCCGAAAGGCACGCGCTTAAGCTCACGCAGGCTGGCGCGAGGTCTGGAACAGTTAAGGGAATTAATAGTAGCAAATAATAGTAGCAAATAAAGTACGTAGTTGATGTAATACTTAACTTTAATCCATAATTGGTGAACATTGGTCTGACGGTACAGGCATCACAAGTTAAATATCTATTGATAATGGCGCCTTGCTAGGTCGTAGCAAATGACGTAGCTGAAGGCTATGCTAACTATCGTCTCGGCAAATGAGAGCGTATTTGTCGGTGTAGCATCGCTAGCAAAGTCGTCTGTACAACTGGGCCGAGTGCTAGGAAGTCTCTCTAGACCTGCCGTGTGGTGGCGCTCGGTCTGCATGGTGTCTGGCGGTGACACCACAATATTGGTATGAGAAAATTCCTACATTATAATCTAATACTTGGTGGCATTACAGAGCAAACCACAAGAACTGCCTACTGCTTCCTCTTTCGCTCACTGACTGATACACACTCACGGATGTGCGCCAAGCGCTCTCTTACCTTCGACCATAGATACTAGTAGACTGGCCTTGCTGTGCAGAAGCTATAGGGCTGGTGTGGCTCCAACATAAACCACGTGACTGTTGTCAAAACGTGACGGGATTTCAAATCAGTGGTCTGCCATCCTATGTTTCTATCGTATTTTACCCACATTCCTCAGTTGACTGCCAAACGCTTCCAACAAAAGTTACTTTTTTATTTGCGAAAAATTATGTCAGAACTACATTTGACCTGGATTTGTTCACAGTACCATTTATAAAATCTAAAAAATACATTGAACGCCCCTCTGGTGGGCAGCGGGACGAAATTACTATAAACTATCAATTAAAGTAAAATGTCGTTAAAATTCTTTTAAACAGTAAGAGTGGGCTCGTTTCAAAGCTTTAAACATTGGATTCGCCGCGTTTTGAGCTCTCGTGAAAATGGGATATGGGAATTATGTCAACTATAGGTGCCAAAACTGTCCACTTTAGGAGGAGATCCATTTTATAGTATCAATTTGAGGTGCACTTCAAAGGTTCAGTTCCTACTATTTTTACAAAAGTTTAAACTATCAGTTTAAAAAAATGATATTTTAGATGAAAGGTGAGACTTTGAAGTTTCAGAAAATAATTTTGGAGCCTACATTTATTTAATAGTATTAGAAGGTAGAAAAAAATTCTCTTCATGTGTCGACTATAGGTGCTCTTACCTTATTATAATCTCACTTGTATATACAAAAAGGCGCGTATGTGCAGATGGCTTGAAGTTTTTCCGTTTCAGGGCCTATATCCAAAGCTGCTTTCGGTTTTAATCCTTAGTGAACCTATGAGTAGGAACGAGAAACAGTTATACTCACTTCTGTAACCGAATTATCACAGATACTTTCCAAAATGTAATATGAGTCTGACTTTACAGGCATCACTTTCAACACTTTAATTTACGTGATACTCAATGTCAAGTATAAAAGTCACTTGAGCAGATTTCATTAAAGGCATCTGCACTGTCATAGAAACACTTACACGTGAAATGTAATGCCATTTTCCCCGACAAAACGCTGAGTACAGCCATAAGCGCAACACGAAACAACCATGTTTTGCCAACATTCACGTGACTTTAGCCCAGAGATGTTGGAGCCACAAAAATGACGTCAGGGCCAGTCTATTATATTTATGATCGAAGTCTCTTACTCCAACACTACAATCTCAGACCAGAAGCAGTATCTTAGGTCCTGCGGTCGTGCGAAGTCAGCGATCCGCTTTATAGAGCCCATCAGAGATATACATCGTTCACAATATAATAGTTTCATTACAGATTACATTAGTATCATTAAAATATGCTACGGAAAGTTTCAACTGAAATGATTCTGCGTTATTTCTCTTCCCCATATCCTTGACATTAATGCTAGCAAGTTTGGTCCGCATACGACGATTGCTTTCCCTGTTATAGCGTTTTAAATAAGGATAGTTTAATTATAACCACACGGTACATATAAATGTACATTTTCTAAATTGTATGGACTTCCTCTGAAACGCACTGTCTCGTCAAATACACAGTAACAACGCGTTGAAACTTATAGCAACTCCGTAGGTGGCTTTCAAACACGTAACATCGCTGGCCAGCGGCCAGAGACGGCCAAACAATCTCTTTATCGACAGGCACAGAAAATACCCGCACGTCCTCGACCGGCCTTTTTGACAGCAGAGCACGATGAAGCTGTCACGCAGGGTGGAACGCCCGAGCCCGCAGCTGACTGCGGCGAAGTGCTGTATCGACCGCCCAATCGACCGCACACCAGCTGTGCGCTCGACCTAGACAGGGCGGCGCGTTGTCCCAGGTTACGGCCGGCAACAGGTGTCCAGATACTGAGCTTCCAGGAATAGACTCCGCCGGGAGCGCTGCCTCCGAGCGGGGGCAGGCGGCCGCTCCCGGCAGCCAACGAGATGACGAAACGGGAGCACGGAACCGAGAGCGTTTCGTCACAGCCGGGCTCACGTTCTATATAGCGTGTGATCCACGATGAAACATATAGTGCAGTATACCTAGCAATTGTACCTTTCAGTTGCAAAAGTGATTTTCAGCTATAAATAATCTTCTATTACTCTCAGCTGCAAAAATACTAACGCGAATTCTTTACAGACGAATGGAAAAACTGATAGAAGCCGACCTAGGGGAAGATCAGTTTGGATTCCGTAGAAATGTTGGAACGCGTGAGACAAAACTGACCCTACGACTTATCTTAGAAGAAAGATTAACGAAAGGCAAACCTATGTTTCTAGCATTTGTAGACTTAGAGAAAGCATTTGACAATGTTGATTGGAATACTCTCTTTCAAATTCTGAAGGTGGCAGGGGTAAAATACAGGGAGCGAAAGGCTATTTACAATTTGTACAGAAATCAGATGGCAGTCATACGAGTCGAGGGGTATGAAAGGGAAGCAGTGGTTGGGAAGGGAGTGAGACAGGGTTGTAGCCTATCCCCGACGTTATTCAATCTGTATATTGAGCAAGCAATAAAGGAAACAAAAGAAAAGTTCGAAGTAGGTATTAAATCCATGGAGAAGAAATAAAAACTTCGAGGTTCGCCGATGACATTGTAATTCTGTCAGAGACAGCAAAGGACTTGGAAGAGCAGTTGAAAGAAATAGACAGTGTCTTGAAAGGAGGGTAAAGATGAACATCAACAAAAGCAAAACGAGGATAATGGAATGTAGTCGAATTAACTCGGGTGATGCTGAGGGAATTAGTTTAGGAAATGAGACACTTAAAGTAGTAAAGGAGTTTTGCTATTTGGGGAGCAAAATAACTGATGATGGTCGAAGTAGAGAGAATATAAAATGTAGACTGGCAATGGCAAGGAAAGCGTTTCTGAAGAAGAGCAATTTGTTAACATCTAGTATAGATTTAAATGCCAGGAAGTCGTTTCTGAAAGTATTTGTATGGAGTATAGCCATGTATGGAAGTGAAACGTGGACGACAAATTGTTTAGACAAGAAGAGAATAGAAGCTTTCGAAATGTGGTGCTACAGAAGAATGCTGAAGATTAGATGGGTAGTTCAAATAACTAATGAGGAGGTATTGAATAGAACTGGGGAGAAGAGGAGGTTGTGGCACAACTTGACCAGAAGAAGGGATCGGTTGGTAGGACATGTTCTGACACATCAAGGGATCACAAATTTAGTATTGGGGGGCAGCGTGGAGGGTAAAAATCGTAGAGGGAGACCAAGAGATGAATACACTAAACAGATTCAGAAGGATGTAGGCTGCAGTAGCTACTGGGAGATGAAGAAGCTTGCACAGGACAGAGTAGCATGGAGAACTGCATCAAACCAGTCTCAGGACTGAAGACCACAACAACAACAACTCTCTGTAATTCAGATACTTTTGATTCATTATCAGATAGCAGTCCTTAACAGAGCTTACGTAATTGTGGTGCACAACTGTCTCATTGATTTGGATTGAGCTTATCCATTATACACTCCTGGAAATTGAAATAAGAACACCGTGAATTCATTGTCCCAGGAAGGGGAAACTTTATTGACACATTCCTGGGGTCAGATACATCACATGATCACACTGACAGAACTACAGGCACATAGACACAGGCAACAGAGCATGCACAATGTCGGCACTAGTACAGTGTATATCCACCTTTCGCAGCAATGCAGGCTGCTATTCTCCCATGAAGACGATCGTAGAGATGCTGGATGTAGTCCTGTGGAACGGCTTGCCATGCCATTTCCACCTGGCGCCGCAGTTGGACCAGCGTTCGTGCTGGACGTGCAGACCGCGTGAGACGACGCTTCATCCAGTCCCAAACATGCTCAATGGGGGACAGATCCGGAGATCTTGCTGGCCAGGGTAGTTGACTTACACCTTCTAGAGCACGTTGGGTGCCACGGGATACATGCGGACGTGCATTGTCCTGTTGGAACAGCAAGTTCCCTTGCCGGTCTAGGAATGGTAGAACGATGGGTTCTATGACGGTTTGGATGTACCGTGCACTATTCAGTGTCCCCTCGACGATCACCAGTGGTGTACGGCCAGTGTAGGAGATCGCTCCCCACACCATGATGCCGGGTGTTGGCCCTGTGTGCCTCGGTCGTATGCAGTCCTGATTGTGGCGCTCACCTGCACGGCGCCAAACACGCATACGACCATCATTGGCACCAAGGCAGAAGCGACTCTCATCGCTGAAGACGACACGTCTCCATTCGTCCCTCCATTCACGCCTGTCGCGACACCACTGGAGGCGGGCTGCACGATGTTGGGGCGTGAGCGTAAGACGGCCTAACGGTGTGCGGGACCGTAGCCCAGCTTCATGGAGACGGTTGCGGATGGTCCTCGCCGATACCCCAGGAGCAACAGTGTCCCTAATTTGCTGGGAAGTGGCGGTGCGGTCCCCTACGGCACTGAGTAGGATCCTACGGTCTTGGCGTGCATCCGTGCGTCGCTGCGGTCCGGTCCCAGGTCGACGGGCACGTGCACCTTCCGCCGACCACTGGCGACAACATCGATGTACTGTGGAGACCTCACGCCCCACGTGTTGAGCAATTCGGCGGTACGTCCACCCGGCCTCCCGCATGCCCACTATACGCCCTCGCTCAAAGTCCGTCAACTGCACATACGGCTCACGTCCACGCTGTCGCGGCATGCTACCAGTGTTAAAGACTGCGATGGAGCTCCGTATGCCACGGCAAACTGGCTGACACTGACGGCGGCGGTGCACAAATGCTGCGCAGCTAGCGCCATTCGACGGCCAACACCGCGGTTCCTGGTGTGTCCGCTGTGCCGTGCGTGTGATCATTGCTTGTACAGCCCTCTCGCAGTGTCCGGAGCAAGTATGGTGGGTCTGACACACCGGTGTCAATGTGTTCTTTTTTCCATTTCCAGGAGTGTAGTTATTGTAGAACAAGTGGCCGAGTTGCATCTATACTACGAGGGTAATCCCAAAAATAAGGTCTGCTATTTTTGTACAAATATATAGACCTGTTTATTTCTACAATGGTTTATATCAGTTTACAGCTTGAACATTTAGCTATTTTTCAACATAATCATCATTTCTGTCGATGCATTTCAGTAGACGCTGTGGCAGTTTTTGTATGCCCATGTCACAGCAGCTCGCCGCCATGCTGTTCAAAAAGTTATGAACCTCTTCTTTCACCTCGTCGTCGGAGCTGAATCGCTTTCCGGCCAAATGTTCTTTTAACCTAGGGAACAGGTGATAGTCACTGGGCGCCAAGTCAGGACTATTGGATTGGTGTGTGATTATGTTCCACTGAAACTGTTGCAGGAGAGCAACGGTTTGCCGAGCGATGTGTTGGTGAGCGTTTTCATGGAAAATGAGTACCCGATTGCTGAACATTCCTTTTCTCCGATTCTGAATTGCCCGTTTTAGTTTTTTCAGAGTTTCAGCGTTAATTGTGGTCCCAGTGGGCATAAAGTCCGATCCCAAAACACGGTTGTCATGATTTTACCGGCAGACTGTGTTCGTTTGAATTTCCGTGGCTTTGGAGAAGAAGGATGCCGCCATTGGAGTGATTGTTGCTTGGTCTCAGGTGTAAAGTGGTATGCCCAGGTTTCGTCACCCGTGACAACTGAGTCCAGAAACAGCATGGCGACGAGCTGGTATGACATGGGCGTACAAAAACTGCCACAGCGTCTACAAAAATGCTTCGACAGAAATGGTGATTATATCAAAAAATAGCTAAATGTTCAAGCTGTAAATTGATGTACACCATTGTAGAAATAAACGGGTCTATGTACCTATAAAAAAAAAGGAGACCTCACTTTTGGGATTACTACAAAAAGACAAGTCGTTGTTTAACATTGTTAGCAAAAATCTCGAATAGTTCTTGACCGATTAACTTCAGACATTTACACGATACTATAATAAGCTTTCGGACGGACATAGGCTACATATTTTTAATATACTTCACATTACTATGCAACACACTGACAAACATTCAGATCCACATAACTGTATATTTTTAAACAACAAAGTATAGTTTTCTATTAAGACTGATTGTTAGAAAGGAAACACTGTGCTATGTTGTGCTGTGAAAATATCGGTTTCCGTTTCTTTCTCACGATACCAGGACATTTAAATCGTTAGAAAACAGTTTTTCCCGTACCGTATACATTCCTTCACCTTACACATGACTTTAAACAAAAATTGTATACACAACAATGTGCTCTTTTGTTTTCTTCCTCGCATTCAGTTATGACAGAGAACGAGAATCTGAATCGTCTGAAAATCTGTATTCCTACCTGTTTTCAGTTAAAAATTACCCGAAATACTGTCACAGGAGCAACTATCCTCACAAATCCAGCAGCTAGCGAGATCCGCCTGATGCCTCGTACACTTGGCAAACTTGGTACTACACATTACAGTGATTGAAATTTATTTCGAGAGCCACGTTCTTTAAATTTAACTATACAGATAGGTACATTGTTATTAAATTTTTTAGAGTAATCCTAACGTGATCTTTTTCCAAAACGTTCTCTATCCGGTTCAGGTACGTTTGCTGAAGTCGATCCGTTCCAACTCCTCTATTCATACTCGTATATCTCTTCTGTCTAAATCCTACCGTTCGTCCTCTCTATATGTCCACATAATCTCAACATACCATTCTCAGCACTAGGCAATAGAGCTTTCACTCTATAACTATCCCTAAAATTAAATTAATAAACTTTGCTTGAAGTTTTAAGTCTTACGGCTAGTTAAATTACAGGTGCTTTAAACAGAAGATGATATCACATTGAAAAAGGATATTATTTACTGAAAAAATTAAACTGTAAGACATCCATAAAATTAAATCGTTGCAATGACTGACAAACACCAATGTGAAGCACTTTCTTGCATCTCCTTAGAAACTTTGGATAAGTCAAGTTTCAGGGTTGCATTTAATTTTATGCACGGGTTCAGGATATCAACAATAACGCAACTTCTCGGTTTGCTTTTGATAATGTCAATGCTTGAAAATGATTATTCGCATGAATATGTAGAGCCTAATAACAAAAGAAAAGGAAACGCTAGTTGTTTGAGCTAATTAAATGAGTCAGGGTTACTATTCCACGTGTTAAAATCAACAAAGGGCTTTCAAAGCAGACCACTTGTGCTGTGAACTAATTCACATTGGCTGTTCTCCAATATTTCTATGTAAGTACAAGGACTCAAATTTCGAGATCCTCAATTTATTCAAATACGTAAATTGCATTTCAAGGTTGCCAATGTCACCACTATAGGAAGAAAAATTTATTTCTGTTATTCGCTTTGTTGTTTCTGAATTCCCGAAACCTGTTGAGAGAAGCTTTCCTAATAGCAAATTTCAATATCAGAATTATTTTCCTGGTGATGTTTCAAAAGGCTTGCGAAATAAATCGAAGTTCCTCTTTCAAAAACTCAAGCGGAAATAAATATTTTTTTCGCTTGAAAAAACTTTTACTAATATAAAAAAAATGGTTCCTTTCCCACTGTAGTTTGTAATGAAGTTGATGTACATGAGACATAGCGTTTACCATAAAATAAATTTTTGAGTCCAACGATACTTCGTTTGTTCTGGATAGTAAACATCCTTTAATTTCTGTTAAAAAGGAAGCGAAACGTTTCAAAACATTTTCTCTTGATTACCAACCTGCCTTGTTATACAGAAAAATATCTGCATTCTCACTCTCCATTGGAACTAAAGATACTTTAATTTAGCGGCGATTGAGAGGTTTAGCTATAATGGAGTTAAGAATCTTAATCAGCAGTTCCATAACTTTCAAAACTTCGTTTGGAGACCTCTGTGGACAAAGCTCATCTTGCTGAAGGATGCAGTGGTTTCTTTTTTGTTTGAGAGTCCATGGCGCGAACAGGTCGATCGAGATTGTTCCACAGATTCTCGATTGGGTTTGCATTGTCCTGCTAGTAGATATCGCGCCGAGGGAAATCGAGGGGGTGGACGTGGTCCCCAATGATAATGCGTACTTTAGATGATCCACCGTGCCTTCCAGGACGAGATCACCCTGGAAATGCTACGAAAACATTCCCGAACCGCAATGCTTTCAGACGTTTCACACCGTACATGCCAACGGTCGTCTATGTGATGGAGCACAAAACATGACTCATCTGAAAAGGCCACCTGTCGCCAGCCAGTGATGTGCAGCTGTGGTAATGGGGCACAAATCCAGTCTTCGTCGCCGATGAACTGCTCTCGGCAATAGTGCACGAACCAGGTGCATGCTGCGGAGGCTCACATGCAGCTACTTTCGCTGAAGGGTCGTTGGGGGAACGCTGTTGGTAGCCCCTTGGTTCATCTGGCTGCTCAGTTGCTCAACAGTTGCACGTCTATTCGCCCGCACACATCTCCACTGCCGTCGTTTACCCCAGTCATCTACGGCCCGTGGTGCACCACAGATTCCTGGGAGCCGGTTTTGAATAGCGCCATTTTAAAACCACGGTTGCACGTGAGCAGTTCACAGACGTAGCCCTTACGGAAATCCTTCCAACCGTGGCCCAAAAGCCGATGATCATGCCCATTCGGACGTAAGACAAATTGCTCCGTTCCCACATTACAACTACACCACTGTTTTCTGTTCTCCCTCCCCTCCATCCGACAGGCTAATATATCCTCCACGGATACTGCTACCACCTGCCGTCAGTGGGTGGTTATTGCACGTTGACGTCCAACATAGGTGGTGGTCACATTAGTGTGACTGGACCGTTTACGTAAAATGACAAGCTAAATCATAATGAACGACCTGCTTAATGCGTGTTGGTCCACCATTGGAGAGTAATACAGTAGCGAATCTGCGTGGCATGGCTTCGATAACACCTTGGTAGGTTCCCGTGGTTGTAGCAGTAGATGTCTTCGCACAACTCGCGCAGTTCCGTAAATTATGTGTCGGTGGTTCATAGCCACGGTGCTGGCGCCCGATAGCGCCCCAGATGTTCCACTGGGTTCGGATCAGGCGAATTTGGTGGCCAAGATAACAGGATCGTCAAACCACGGAAGTAAGATTATGTACTCCTGACATGGATATTTATCCCGCTGGAAGCTGTCATAGCCTTCGGGGAAAACATCAAGCATGAAGGGATGTAGGTAATTCGCAGTAATTTTCAAATAGTCCAGAGCTTTCGGTTACTATCATAGGTACCACGGAAGCATAGGTATAGGTCCGCCATAGCATAATACTGACCCCAGTGGCGCGGTGCATTTTTCGAGCACCCGTTCGCCAGGTGTCCAATCGCGACCACAGACCTTGTGTAGCAGGAAGCGTGATCCACCCGAGCAGGCCACACTTTTCCAATGGACCACGTTCCAAAATCGGTGATCCTGTGCCCACTGCGGTCGTAATTGAAGATTTTGGGTCAACTTGGGAACACGTAGGAGTTCTCTCCTGCCGAGACTCATATTCGACAATCTGTGCTGAACTTGTGCCTGACCAGCAATGCACTCACTCCGTCAGATCTGCCACAGATTGCCTCCTACCCTTCTCTGCTAAGTGAGCAAGCCTCCGACCTCGACATTCTGCGATGAGAAACGGATGTCCCACAACTTTCCTTCTGCTCGCGGTTTCGCCGTCCTTCACTTCGCCGTCCTTCACGATAGTAGCACGCGGTCAGTCCACCAGTTTCGCCGTTTCCGAGACACTCGTTTGCAGGGGCCGGGCCATAACAGTCTGTCATTTGTAAAAGTCACTTACGTCAGTGGATTTCCCCATTTCCTGCTCGTATCTTTTCTAGAATGATTTGCCATTTGCCCGTGCCACGTTTACACGGGATGTAAAGCGGATAAGTGCTTTTATGTGTGGTACCTCATTATGCACACACATCAGTGATTTTGTTGTTCGCCGGCCGCTGTGGCCGAGCGGTTCCAGGCACTTCAGCTCGGACCCGCGCTGCTGCTACGGTCGCAGGTTCGAATCCTACCTCGGGCATGGATGTATGTTATGCCCTCGGGTTAGTTAGGCTTAAGTGGTTCTAAGTCTGGGGGACTGATGATCACAAATGTTAAGTCCCATAGTGCTTAGAGCCATTTGAACCATTTTTGTGTTTGTTGTTTCTTCGCTGTGTCGAACAGGCTTCCCACAAACACATCACAGACTTTACGACCTGAAATTTTCTACGTGGCCGTGACTGCAGCACTAACATGGGGGCTGCACGAACTTGCCCTCATCAGTTTAATTCATACTTCAGCATAAGTAAACAGAAAGGCGCAACTCTCAATCGTTTTCGAGATAATCGACTTTGAAGATTTTAGGCGTACTTGTACACTTTGTGTGGTCACCAGTATTCCAGGAATCCGCAGCCGAGCGACTCATAAGCGCGAGGTGTGTGGATCGATTCTCGCTGCGGGTACTCTTTTCTCCATTCCCATGTAATTCTAACAACAGGTACGTGTGGTTCGCCACCAAATGTATGACGACCGAGAGCTGTTTGTGAATGTAAGTCAAGTTTATTTTGCAACAGACACATGAAAAAATTCGGCGTTCCTTACAAGTCTGTATGTCGCAATAGTTATTGTTTTCGATGTTTCTATGATCAGTATCATCCCTATTCGTGCTGTGCTCCGTACGCTACACATTACACTTGTCACAAATGTATATGCAATAATATAAATAAAATGAATATACCGATTTTATTGAAAGTTCTATGTATCGTATCCTTTTTTATTTCTAATTCCCTTACGAAAATTTTTTCTCCTTTTTTCCAGAACATAGATTATGAAAACTACATCGAAAAAAAGTGCCAGCAAGGAGATTCGATCAAAAGACTTCGACTTCTGAAACTAAGCGCTCACTCGCTTTTTTTGAGGACCACTGGACTACTAGTGACCACACAAAGTATATAAGCACGCCTAAAATTTTCGAAGTCGATTTTCTCGAAAACGGTTGAGAGTTGCATCTTCCTGTCCACATATATTGAAGTACTGTTCTTACCCTAAGATGCTGTCAGTATGAATCAAATTGGTGAGGGGACGTTCGTAGGTCCACCTGCATACGTATGGTCACATTGTAAGTGGTCAACGCCTCTCAGCATAAACAAAACGTTTTGCGTCCACGTGTCCACACTTCAAAATTTGACCTGCTGTCCAGGGGAAAATAAGCATTGGTTGATTACTCTTGCCATATGTAACGAAAAAAAACGTAATAAATCTTTCGTACCTGCACGCGCCATTTCGTTGTTGTTAGTAGGAACGGATTAAAATTGACTCGCTCGGTCGTTATTTCCACCAGCAGATGACCTTTCGCTAATAAATTTACGATGCATAAATGGAACTTACTGATCTGCGAGTAGTAATAAATACTGATTTCCTTATCCAAGTTATTATTTACAATTATCTCTGTAAATTATGAGGACAAACTATGAAAAGAGAATGTCTAAAAGTTAGATTAATAAAATATGGGGGCTTAAGTATCATGTACGAAATGATACAGACAGCAATCCGTAACGTGAATGAATTGTTTAAATGATTCATAAGCATTTTATTCGAATTTCCTTTGTTCAGTGATACTCGTTGTGCCTCAAACGTAAGAATGAACTTGAGCGTCCAATTCTGATACATCCATGGAGACAAAATAAAGGCATTACTCAGAAGACTGATTACAGGAAAAACCATAGTCCATCTCCGTCACAGTGCGTCAGTAGAAAACTTCACCGGGATGTCAAGGGCAGCCGCAGGAATTCAGAGTATCTTGGTAGCGGCAGCTGGACAGAAAGGAAGATAAGGAAAGAAGATGGGGTTTACCCGCATGGTCTGAGTACAAAACGCTGATTTTGTTCAGTTTGTAAATGTAGGTCACCACCTGGAAAGTTATGCGCACACAGCAAATGGGAGCAGCCCTCGTGGATACAACAGAAAATTTGCAAATGTAGATAAGCACCTGGTAAGTTGTGTGTAGACACGAGTGAAAAATTTTGAATTTCTATCCATGCCTGAAGAAAAACTAATATTTCCGATTATCAAATTAACATTCACTTACTTTGATGAGTATAGATATAGGGCCGTCAAAACACTTTCTTTCCCTGCCTTCCTTCTTTCCATAGTCAATAATGAGGGTGAGGGTACCATGTTAACTTCATCGTCTCCCTACGCAGCCAATCAGAGCCGCGCACTATCTTATTTTATGTCGCCTCGAATGAATAATTATGCTGTGTGAGAGTGGCAACGTTATGTTTCTGATGTTATGGGATTATGTTCAAATGTGTGGGAATTCCTAAGGGACCAAACTGCTGAGGTCATCGGTCCCTAAACTTACACACTACTTAAACTAACTTATGCTAAGAACAACACACAAACCTATGCCCGAGGGCGGACCCGAACTTCCGGCAGGAGGGGCCGCGCAGTCCGTAATATGACGCCTCAAACCGCGCGGCCAGTCCGCGCGGCTGGGATTATGTGGATACATACAGTGGGAAAGAGAAAACCTGGTCTCGGCTACTGGAAACATCTCTCGAAAATCACGTTAGCGGTCCACGGTCCATGTCCTTCTCTAACTAAGGGATACCCAACAATATGTTACCGCCTCGTGGTTCAATTTTCGGTGACAAAAGCCTTTTTTCTTCATAGCAGATATCGGCTAAGTTTTTCCTTTCGAGTTACTCTGCATAAACCAGAATTAGTGACCTGCCTACGGTGAGCTTGGTAGGTGTACTCCAGTACTCGCTCAATATAGCACTATGTGGACCACATTAATTGTGAGCCGTAGGTTAGGAAAAGTTTCGTGGTCGTTGTATCTTCTCATTTATCATTACGGACTTCGAGAGGAAGGAACGTTCATGATTGACGAATCCGAGCAAATTTATTTTCATGGTATACCACAATAATTAAAATGGAAATTTATGAAAAGGAAATACGAATTAATAGGTAAGAATGACAAAAATAACCTCAGAAATGAAGTAATATAAAACTATATCAAAAGCAAATTTCACCTGAGAAAATGGTTAAAATTACAAAGTGACAGAATGATTGACCAGTACTCTTGAAGGTAAGTACTGAAATACACACTGAGGTGACATAAGTCAGAGCATAATTCCTGATATCCTGTCTTACCTCTTTTTGCCCGACGTAGTGCAGCTACTCGACGTGGCATGGACTCAAAAAGTCGTTGGAAGTTACCTGCAGAAATATTGAGCCATGCTGCCTCTATATGCGTCCAAAACTACGAAAGTGCATGAACTGTTTTATCAATTACGTCCCATAAATGTTGGATGGGATTCATGTCGGGCGATCTGGGCGGCTATATCATCTTCTCTCGGAATGTCCAGAATGTTCGTCAAACTAATCGCGAGCAGTTGTAGCCCACTGGTAGGGCACATTACGAGGTGTGGCTAGAAAAAAACCGGACTAGTACTGGTGAAACAATAAAACGAATGCAATAAGGCTGAAAGTCGCGTGGCCTGTCACGTGACTCTCGCGCCGCCTACTGCTCGAGTTTCATCTGCCTCCTGCACTCAGTCTGCCCGTGGCGTCTGTTTTAAGTAGTTGACGTTTTGTCTGTGCATCGGAAAATGTTGAGTGTACAGAAAGAACAGCGTGTTAACATCAAATTTTGTTTCAAACTAGGAAAATCTGCAAGTGAAACGTTTGTAATGTTACAACAAGTGTACGGCGATGATTGTTTATCGCGAACACAAGTGTTTGAGTGGTTTAAACGATTTAAAGATGGCCGCGAAGACATCAGTGATGACACTCGCACTGGCAGACCATTGTCAGCAAAAACTGATGCAAACATTGAAAAGATCGGTAAACTTGTTCGACAAGATCGCCGTTTAACAATCAGAGCAGTGTCTAAGTTAACAGGAGTTGACAAGGAAAGTGTTAGGCAGATTCTTCATGAAAGTTTCAACATGAACAAAGTGTGTTCAAAAATGGTTCCAAAGTGTCTCACAATTGAACAGAAGGAACGCCGAAGAATGATTTGTTCTGACATCCTGGAAAACATTGAAAGTGATCCCACCTTCTTACAAAATGTTATTACTTGCGATGAATCGTGGTTTTTTACTTACGATCCCGAAACTAAACGCCAATCGATGCATTGGAAAACTCCTGGTTCTCCACGACAAAAAAAAGCACGAATGTCAAAATCGAAATTCAAGGCAATGATGATTGTTTATTTTGACATCAAAGGGATTGTGCACATTGATTGGGTACCAGAGGGACAAACAGTGAATCAGCATTACTACATTAGCGTCCTGGCTACCCTACGTAAGCGAGTACGGAGAAAACGGAACGATTTGTGGAGAAAAAAGTCATGGATCCTTCACCAAGACAATGCCCCAGCTCACAGTGCGTTGTCAGTGAACACGTTTTTAGCAAAACACAACATTCCCATCTTACATCATCCACCCTATTCACCTGATTTGGCCCCCTGTGACTTTTTTCTTTTCCCTAAAGTCAAGTCAGCTTTGAAAGGAACTAGATTTGAGACTGCTGAAGCAGTAAAAGGAAAAGCGACGGAAGTAATGTATGGACTTACCGAAAATGATCTGCAGCATTGCTATGAACAGTGGAAAATTCGTATGGAGCGGTGTAGAGACCGAGGAGGAGAGTACATTGAAGGAGATAACATGAAATTGTAAATAATTGTAAATAAATGTTTTTTCCAGCATCAGTCCGGTTTTTTTCTAGCCGCACCTCGTATAATTCGTAAAAGTTCCATCGTTGTTTGGGAACATGCACCACACTCGAACAGTACCAGAAGCTCTTACCAACTTAAACCGGGACTCATCTGACCAGGCAACCGTTTCCTACTTGTCTAGGGTCCAACGAGTATAGTCACGACCTCAGGATAGATGCTGTAGGTGATGTCGTGCTCTTTGCAAAGGCACTTTAGTCGGTCGTCTGCTGCCATAGCCCATTAACGCCAGATTTCGTCGCACTGTCCTAGCGGATACGATCGTCGTATGTTCGACATTGATTTCTGTGGTTATTTCGCGTCGTGTTGCTTGTAAGTTAGCACTGACATCTCTATGCAAACGGCGCTGCTCTCGGGCCTTAGGTGAATGTCGTCCGACACTACGCTGTCCGTGGCGAGAAGTAATGCTTGAAATGTGGAGTTCTCGTCACACTCTTGACACTGTGGTTCTCAAAATGTCAGTGAGGGTTCTGCGGTCGTCAAATCATACAGCAATGGGTCTTTCTGTTTACGCGCAATACACTACATTTGTTTATGTTGAGGGTCAACTGCCAGTCCCTGCACAAAGAGTCGATTCTCTGCAGGTCTAGATTTTCCACAATTAAGTGGAGGTCAAAAATGAAGACCAGTGAAGAATAACCCTCACCCGACTGAAGAACAAGTTAGTGAGACGCTCTCACATAGCCTCTTTTTTTCTTAACTATTCCGAAAGTTCTACCTGTACAGAGATAATAGAGCATTGTCAATCCAGTTATGAGGCTGATGAGCAAAGTAACAGTCGTTGCCTTGCGAGAAGGTTCATACTAGAGTGGTAAAACTACAGTAGACTATCGTAAGTTAGCGTGGACCTCGGTAGTTTTTCTAGTACCTTTGGTTAGTTAAGATCGTAATCGCGCTACCTGAATGTTAAGTGTGTTGCATAACAATCGGGCGCTTTACCTGCGTTTGCGATTAGTGTCTTACTAGATTCCCCTAGGAACTGGACGCGCTGAACCGTCTAGAAACTGTGGGAAGAGATACAAACATGTTTGTTCTACATAGTTATCTTCCTATCTGTCACTTAAAAGTAAACAGTATTTGTAAAAAAATTGACAGTCAGTATTCAGTTCAGGTTTTATTCGAAAGTTGTTGATTTGCAACGTGAAACATGAGGAAAAACATAACACAGATTTATCGTATAGTGCTAGACAACGCAGTTTCCTTAAAAATAAAAAGGTAAAGTTTAAGAAGACTGCAAATGAAAAACATATCAAACATCCCATATACAAAACATGTTTCTGTTACTGATAAATAATTTTCGCACTTTTCCATAATAATAAGAAACTCTTCCTCTTGATCAGGTTGAAGAACTTTCTATTGAGTAATCATATTTTTCTGTGTTTGTGTATATTACTGCATTTGCATCAAAAGTAACTGGAAATTGGAAATTTGTGGTAAGGTCGTATGAGACCAAACTGTGGAGGTCATCGGTCCTTAAGCTTACGCACTACTTAATCTAACTTAAACAAACTTACGCTAAGGACAACACACACACTCATGCCCGAGGGAGGACTCGAACCTCCGACGGTGGTAGCCTCGCGGACCGTGACAAGACGACTGAGACCGCGCGGCTACCCCACGCTGCATCAAAAGTAATTGGTTTGATTACAAGTTACGCTATCAACTAGTTTCTGTTACTTATAAAATACAATGTGTATTTTGTAAGCATATAGAATAAACAATAGACTAACACCGAACGATGAGCGGTTCTAATTAAGCGCAAAATAAGCAAAGAAACAATCAAAAAAGAAAGAAGAGTCGTCGACTCCCATTTCCTCTCCTGCACACATTTATTAATGTTTCTTCCCGTACCGATGGTACCACCGCTACCGCTAACCCCTCCATCTGCTACGTCATTTATGTATTACACCAAAACGACGGAACCGTAGTTTTGGTAGCGCGCAGCTCTCCTTCACACAAATGGTCTCTCACTGTCCGATATGTGGCTGATCACGTGCTTACGGCGCGCACTGTAATTGGACGGCCGTGTTTAAGGACGGTCAGGCAGTGTTTACCTTCGGAGAGCGGCGCTGTCGAAGTATTTCTGGTAGCCCGTATCCCCGGGTCAGCAGTCGGCAGACAGCGGCGCGAGCGGTTACGGGCCTATTAAGTAACCCCGATCGGTTTGGTGTCAATGTTAACCGCTCGGTGGAATGCAGGGCGTGCGCGCGCAGCCCGTTGCCAAACGGCGGGCGTAGCGGCGCACGATCTATGCTAATCCCAGCAGAGCAGAGCAGGTGCCCGCGTCCGTGTCGCCAAATCTGACATTTCCCTCACCAAGCATCCAGGCCCCGCTGCGTTTTCGCGAGACGCTTTTCTCGCAGCTGTCTTGCAATGGAACCTACCTAAAGAATCTGAAAGTCGCTGTATAGATATGTCAATACGTTACACTCTGATACATGTACATTCACCATATACATATGTACATATTTCACTTAGGCAACATCTTTCATGTGGTACCATTCACAACGAATGACGTTATCTCACAAATAAAGTGATACGGTTTCCTCCCTCTGGATCTGATCAAAGTCTTCGGGAGTTTTCCTTGGTTGTAAGACGAATTGGGATCCCTGAGTTGTCCATCTATCAGCCTCTCTGATTATTGACAGAATAAAACTACGACTAACAATTGGCCGGGTCTAGAACTGCCCGCTCTACTCTTTGTAATGCACAACGAAATGATTTAAATAAAATAAAATTAAATAAAACCTTCCTGGACATGAGCCATGCATTTCTCAAAAATCACTCAAAGATATCGACTTAATACGTTTCCGAGTGCTGATAAGCACAAAAAATTCGGAAGTATTTAACACAGCCTTCACTAGCCGGATACGCAGCATTTTGCCCTAGAGGTTGCTGGTTCCATTTTCGCTCGAATCAGTTATTCTTTCACTTTTATTTGATTTCTATGTTTAGTGTTAATTTCAACGTTAATTGACAAGTATTGAATTACAGTTCTTAGTGAGAATAAGATCTTTAATTACTAATCACATGAAAATGCGATTCCTCATACTAAATTAAAATTTGG
Organism: Schistocerca piceifrons; assembly: GCF_021461385.2. Lineage (NCBI taxonomy): Eukaryota > Metazoa > Arthropoda > Insecta > Orthoptera > Acrididae > Schistocerca > Schistocerca piceifrons. The sequence goes on from NC_060141.1 coordinate 563,407,064, forward strand.
TGCAAACAGGATAAGCATAAAACACAAAATAAAATATTTTTATCATTTCTAGAGATTATGAATGGCCTTATCCTGTGTGTTCGCCGGGTCGTCATGTTAATGTGGACTTGACAATGACGGTTCACACCCTCGGTCTGGCCATCCTGATTTAGGTTTTCCGTGATTTCGCTAAATCCCTTCAGGGAAGTGCCGGGTTGGCTCCTTTGGAAGGGCACGGCCGACTTCCTTCCATCCCCCTCTAACCCGATGGGACCGATGATCTAGCTCTTTGGTCCCCCCCCCCCCTCCCCCAAATCAACCAGCCCACCAAGTTGACAATGCCAGTGGTGCAAGGTGGCCGGATGTCCTTCCTCCCTGAGGGAAATTGTGTTCCCCATATATCTGCGCTTAGAGTTATCCCTGCGAAAGTATGAGAGCGCTTTCCGAAGGTCCCAGGTCCCGAAATCGAGTCTCCGTCCAGCATACAGTTTTAATCTGCCAGGAAGTTTCATATCAGCAGACTCTCCGCTGAAGAGTGAAAACTTCGCTCTGAAAACATCCCCTAGGCTGTGGCTAAGCCACGTCTCCGCAATATCCTTTCTTCCAGGAATGCGAGCCCTGCAAGCTTTGCAGGAGAACTTCGGTAAATGGGGGAAGAGAAACTTTGAGGACGGCTCTTGAGATGAATATCTCTCTCGGCAGAGCACTTGCCCACGAAAGGCAAGGTCCCGAGTTCGAGTCTCGGTCCCGAGTTCGAGTCTCAGACCAGCTGCCGGCCGATGTGGCCGAGCGGTTCTAGGCACTTCAGTCTGGAACCGCGCGACCGCTGAGGTCGCAGATTCGAATCCTGCCTCGGGCATGGATGTGTGTGATGTCCTTAGGTTAGTTAGGTTTAAGTAGTTCTAAGTTCGAGGGGACTAATGACCTCAGATGTTAAGTCCCATAGTGTTCAGAGCCCTTTGAACCATTTTCGGACAAGCACTCAGTTTTAATCTATCACTATGTTTCGTTTTCCAGATGTTTGCGAATAGTGGAACTGGGGCGGGTAATGGGTACCAACCCGGTATTCACCTACTTCGATTCGGAAACCACCTAAAAACCACATGCAGGTTGACCGTCACACTGGCTCTCGTCGTTAATCCACCGAACGTATGATCCGGGCCGTCGCTCCTTCCCGAATGTCGGAAGGGACATGTTAATGCGCGCGGCTGTCCGGGCGGGTCACAATAAATACAAACATTATATATGTACATATTTGTTTCATTTAACAATCTGCCATTTCACATTCTTTACCAATTTTTAATTTTATTACGAACACTCCCTTAAAATGAGTTTAGTAATTACGAATAGCATGTTAGTTTTACTAAAAATTGCGATTCTGTGTCTGTTAGCTAAAATTCAATTTGATAATAAACACAGAATACAAATGAAAGTGAAAAAAGTTGTGTCGAAACATAATGGAACCAGCAACCTCTCGTCTACAAGGGTAGAGCGCATACAGCTACGGATGCTGTGTTATTTATTTATTTATTGGTTGTGCGTCGTGCTGCTTTAGAAATTTGACGTTCCAACACTAACGTTCAAATCCTATAAGTTCGGATCTTGCTACACAGAAACACGAACAACACACGTTCCCCTCTACATTAAAGCACTTGTGGATAAAAATCATAAGTCAAGATTGCACATTTGCTGTACTGATCACAGGTTTCGGCTCATACCCTGACATCTTCAGAAAAATTGGAAAATAAACTGAGACAGCTAGAAGGACTTTTTACAGAAAACTGGTTAGTTGTATCAAAAATGAATGGGAGAGGCGTCAGGCCGTTGGAGGCAATAATTGAACAGATAATTGAAAGGTTATAACAAAAAGTTGTAGAGCTAGAAATATAAAAAAAGGAAAACTAAAAAAATAGGTAGTGTTTCAGTATACTGACGCGTAGGTCAAGAACTCGAGTCCCACTGCCTACCTCAGATTTTTCTGTGATGTAAAGGCGTGGACTAGGGTCCAACAGGCCTCGTAAAACCACATGCGAAGCTGCTTGAATAAATAAGCAGCGAAAGCGACATGCAAGATTCCGAAGTGGCGTCACACCGACAAGCTTGCAGCATGCTGTAAATGGCACAACAGTCATCTACTGATCGAATGAGACACTCCCTTCTAGGACACCTTCCGTCCTTCTGACGAGGTAGATAGACTGTAACTTAACATTCCTCGACTTGACTTCCAAGCGGAGCACATACTCGGAATCGCGAATGCAAGACAGAAAATCAGTTGCAACCATTAAGAAGGTACGTCCTTCAATTCGCATGACAGAGATTTGAATACCGTTTCTCCTGAGAGCGATTCGGTGCTTCAACGTTGCATCGTCTTGCGCCGCACTTTGGTGAGTGTGGCGATGGTTCAAATGGCTCTGAGCACTATGGGACTTAACTTCTGAGGTCATCAGTCCCCTAGAAATTGAAAAACGTCTTAAAAGAACGTCATTTTGGGACTATGAAGAGCATTCAAAAGAATGTGACTGACACGTTAAAGGCGCTCCCAGTTGAAGGCTTTCAGTTGTGCTACCAAGACTGTGAACAACGTTCGCCGGTGATTAGCTGCCGAAGGGAACTACTTTGCCGGCCGCTGTGGCCGAGCAGTTCTAGGGGCTTCACTCCGGAACCAAGCTGCTTCTAATGTTGCAAGTTCGAATCCTGCCTCGGGCATGGATGTGTGTGATGTCCTTAGTTAGGTTTAAGTAGTTGTCTAGGGGACTGATGACCTCAGATTGTTAAGTCCCATACTGTTTAGAACCATTTGAACCGTTTTTTGGAACTAATTTGAAGGAGACAATATTGTTACTTGAAAAAAAAAATAAAAACTCTGGTGGATAATAAATCAGTCTCATTACTTTTCCTATACACTTCGTACTTCTACAGCAAATAGGGTTCAATGATATATAAACTACAGTGAGACATTACTCCTACGCTCCTTAAGAAAAACTGGAATGACCTACGCCACAGAAGCTACGGACGTAAATCCCAGGAGAAAAAAGAACGTGAGGTCAGTCGTCTAGAAGATGAATTATAGGTGTCAAGGAAGCCATAGGATCCATGAATCTCCAGGCAGGGGACTGGGGATTGAGAAGACCGTCTGAGGCTGAAAAGTCGAAAATACGGAAGTAATTGTAAACAACTCGAAACGTACACACACGCAATATATATATATATATATATATATATATATATATATATATATATATATATATATATATATATAAGTGATTGCGTGTGTGTACGTTTCGAGTATCTGATCAAAAGTGTCCGGACACCAGTTAGTGGACATTAGTTCAAATGGTTCAAATGGCTCTGAGCACTATGGGACTTAACATCTGTGGTCATCAGTCCCCTAGAACGTAGAACTACTTAAGCCTAACTAACCTAAAGACATCACACACATCAATGCCCGAGGCAGGATTCGAACCTGCGACCGTAGCGGTCACGCGGTTCCAGACTGAAGCGCGTAGAAACGCTCGGTCATAGCGGCCGGGCAGTGGACACTAGTATCGGGTGCCCATCCATCGCCTTGTAACGGCTTCAAGCCCGCTAGGAACACTTTTCTATGAACAGTCTAGAAGTCTGTGGCGGAACGGTGGCCCATTCTTCCTCAACAGTCGAAACCAGGAAAGGTTGTACGCTGAGAAGAAAAGAAGGAATATGGGGTTTAACGTGCCGTCGACATAGAGGTCATTGGAAACGGAGCACAAGCTCAGAGTGTGTCAATGATGCGGAAGGAAATCGGGCATGCCCTTTCGAAGGAACCATCCCGCATTTGCCTCTAGCGATTTAGGGAAATAACGCGGAAAACCTAAATGTGGATGGCCGGACGCTGTGATCTGGAGCGAATTCAACGTTCTAATTCATTCCACACGTGTTCCATTTGGTTCATGTTGAGACTCTGGAAAGACCAGTCCATTTCAGGAACGTTATTGTCCACAAACCATTGCTTCACTGATGCTGTTTTATGACAGAACCCATCGTATGCTGATACAGTCATCGTCTCTGAACTGTTTTTCTACTGTACGCAGTACACAATACTCGAACATGTGTTCACATCCTTCTGCATTTACAGTTTTGTTAACAAGTGAAAAAGGGGACGAGAACACAACCACGAAAAGCACCAGCATACAGCAACACCACAATCTCCATACTTCACTGTTTGCAGTATAAATAATGGCAAGTAACGTTCCCCAGGCCCTCGCCAAGCCGAAGCTCTGCCATCGGATTGCCTGATTCATCACTCCAAACCACTCGTTTCTAGTCTCCCACTGTTCAGTGGCGTTGCTCTTTACTCCACCAGAAGTATCATTTAGCATTGACTATACCAAAGCGTGGATTATGAGGAGTTGCTCGACCATCGTATCCAGTTCTTTTTAACTCCCTAAGCGATTTTGATAGCTGGACTGCTAATAGTGCTTTGAAACTCACGCGCAGTTACTTCCACCGATTTCATGCAAGTTTTTACAACCACCTTCCGCAATGCTCGAGGATCCCTGTTTGTCAGAACATGAAGTGTGCCTGGTCTTCCTTTAGCTATGTTTGTTCCTTCGCATTTCCACCTCACAATCAAGTCACCAACAGTCGATTTGGGCACCTTCAGAAGGGCTGAATTTCCCCTGGTCGATCTGTTACTCAGGCAACATCCAATCACTAGTTCGCGTTTGGAGTCACTGACCTCTCCTGAACGGCCCTTCCTGCTGTTCCTGCCTCTCTGCTGACTCCTTTCGTACTGGCGCGTCCGCCTTTTGTGACATCTAGTGGTCAGTTCCGCATTACATGGAGGTGTCCTGATGCTTTTGATCAGAGCATGTACAGAGTCCGCCAGAAAAATGTATACACTCTTTAAGGAAAGAAAAGTGATACTTATGTGTTTATTTTACATTTAATAATTGATCACACATCTTGTACAACCTTCAGTTTAGCACATGGTTGGCACCGATGGCCTTTGTAGTCTGGTCCGTTCAACCCCCACAAACCAACCAACCTTAGCACATGATTACTTTAAATGTTCAAAATGTTCACCGTTGGTGGCTGCACACGTAACTGAATCACGTGGGGTCGCCGCAACGTCAGTCAGTGTTATAGTGGAGATCGCTGCAAAAAAAATGGCTCTGAGCACTATGCGACTTAACTTCTGAGGTCATCAGTCGCCTAGAACTTAGAACTAATTAAACCTAACTAACCTAAGGACATCACACACATCCATTCCCGAGGCAGGATTTGAACCTGCGACCGTATCGGTCACGCGGTTCCAGACTGAAGCGCCTTTAACCGCACGGCCACACCGGCCGACAGATCGCTGCACATGCCGCTGAAATATCCTGGTGAAGTTCCTCTAGCGTGCGTGGTTTACGTCTGTAGACGTTATCTTTCAAAGTCCCCGCAAGTAAAAGTCCAAAGGTGTTACATCTGGCGACCGTGGAGGGAACTCAATGGGTCCTCTTCGTCCAATCCAATGCCCCGGAAGACTGTCGTCCAGGAAAGCTCGTACGGCTACGTGGTAGTGTGTTGGCGCCCCATCCTGTTGGTACAAGACCTGTTCATCAGCTCCATTAAGCGCACGTACACCTGGCAAAACTGATATGCTTAACATTTCCAGGTACACTTCTCCAGTGACAGTAGCATCAAAGAAAAAGGGTCCTACTAAGCCCTTAGATGATAGTCCACACGACACATGAACCCCTAGTAGATTGACCGCTTTATTCAGATAAACATGCGGAATTTATGGTGCCCAGTACGCACTGTTATGCCGATTCACGGTTCCATTAAGTTTAAATTGTACCTCGTCACTCCACACTACCTTCGTCACAAGTTGTTCGTCATCAGCTACCATTTGCTGATACAATTCACAAAATTGCATTCGGCGAACAGGATCGCTCTCTTCCTGACCTTCCTTTGTGACTTTCACAAATCGTTCCATGCAATACGAACTTGTCAAAGATGCGTTTAATTGCTAGGCGGATTGGCGGTTCTATTTCAAACTGTTTCACTTCAGCGGCATTATCAAACTTGAAAAACCACTGCACAAAACATTTTCATTGCTCGAATGTCAAGCGTTCTCCTGCCATCTTGTTTTCTCAGTACCGAGATGAAAGTACTAACGTCTGTGGAGCCAAAGACCATACTACAATACACGCGTAACTCAAATTGAACGACAATCTCGATATCTCGATAGAGCCTGACAAAGATTGTATACATTTTTCTGGCGGACTCTGTATATGCCTTTTATTCGACCGAATGAGATCTCCAGACATGTGCGGTACTAGATGAAACGTCTGTTTCAGACTAAAGATTTTCACACCTCATCTAGTGGAACACCGTCCACCGACTGACTTCACGTGCTTTTCAGCTATCGCATCACGACGTATGAAGGGCTGTAGTTTATCGAAACAAATCCCGAAAGATGGAATTCAGTATTTCGGCATGTACTTCACCATTTTCCTTTACGGCGCCAGTCTGACGAACTGGTGAGAAAATGGACGACAAACCGACGAACCATAGTGAGCGCAAGAGTCACCCATGCGAGTAATACAATGCCAGATAACACTGTGGTAATGTTCCATGTCGAACAATTCCATTCGTGGGTCTGGCATCTCTTCAGTGTTAGTAGCTAACTCTAATTTACTCGTCCGCAATAAACGGTTCGCGAACGCCAGATAGGCGGCTCCAGATTCACAGTGCGGGATATTCGACAAGCTGGAACTGCCAGCTCGCCGCAGAACAATAGCCCTGCAGCCGAGCGGCATTTCACTGGGGACAGAAATTCAGGCGGTCCGTAGCAGCCGCGGCGGTACCTTCTGCTGCAACAGCAGCCGGAACACTGGATATTCGTTTTCACTGATGAAATTAGCCAGTACCCTACACGAACGCGCCATGCTCCTATCAGATTGAGAGGCTTTGAAAGAAATACATCTACAAAGAAAATTCAAAAAGTAACTTCTCTTTTCATGCTAACTAGGAACGGAGATACCTAGTGGCATATTCTGTACGCTATCTGGCGTAGGCCGAGAGGGAAGAGCGATGAGACGTTGTGTCTTGGATTGACAGGAGTTTCAGGAACAACAGCTTTAATCGCAAATACCAGCAGCTGTATTTATTTCATTTGGCCTTCAGACGTAACCCAGCCAGCCATGTCTAGTATAAAAGGTGAAAATTATTTAAACCGACAAACTCTGAGAACAACTGGTTTTTGTTCTTTGGTGCCCGCTGTGGAACACACGTCTTGTGGTGCCACGATTACGATAATGATTTACCAGTTACGCAGCTCTTTATGTGAGATTTCTTGCGTAAATCACAATACGGTCATTACGGCATATTGCTATTGTCAGGTGTTCTTTTAAATACATTAATACGTAGTAGTCTAGATATTGTAAACTCTATGACCGTAAAGTTATTATACATTCAATTGCTCCTTTTATTCCATGCGTAATATCGATGCTCTCATATCTGTCTTTGCTGGAATTTGTATTTGCACTTAACTTGTATACTAGTCAGGTTCCTCTCAGAGTATGCTGATAAAATAGCTGCATATTTAGGAATTATACAGGGTGGTCCATTGATCGTGACCGGGCCAAATATCTCACGAAATAAGCGTCAAACGAAAAAACTAAAAAGAACGAGACTTGTCTAGCTTGAAGGGGGGAACCAGATGGCGCTATGGTTGGCCCCTAGATGGCGCTGGCATAGGTCAAACGGATATCAACTGCCTTTTTTTTTAACAGGAACCCCAATTTTTATTACATATTCGTGTAGTACGTAAAGAAATATGAATGTTTTAGTTGGACCACTTTTTTCGCTTTGTGATAGATGACGTTGTAATAGTCACAAACGTATAAGTACGTGGTATCACGTAACATTCCGCCAGTGTGGACGGTATTTGCTTCGTAATACATTACCCGTGTTAAAATGGACCGTTTGCCAATTGCGGAAAAGGTCGATATAGTGTTGATGTATGGCTATTCCAGTTTTTCTGTTTGCAGGAAACACTGACTAATCTATATAAAAAAAGCAGATGCAACAGTGCGTCTACAACGAACGTCCAAGTAACGTCGAATTACAAATTCCAACAAAGACAACATACGGCAGCATCGATATTACACGTAAGGTAAAAACACCAATCGAGTGTATAATATCCTTACGATCACAGTTACAGTTAACAGTATTCGGACTATCATCTATTAATGTATTTATAGAAAACCTGAGGATGGCAATATGCCGAACTGATCTCATTGTGATTTACGCATTAAAATTTATATAAAGGGCAGTGTAACTGGTATATCACTATCGCAAACTCTGGGGAATTGCACAGGACAGCAAAACAAATATTTTCCTTTGATGTCACAGTTTTCTGTGAGCATTATTTAATCCAGCAGAGAACGTGTTCACTCTTCAGTTGTAACGACTGATTCGTTGTTCTAACGAATCCTGTTGCACTAGTAGAGGGCATACTTCACTATTCAGTTGTAGTAGCTGTTTCACATTCACGTTTACTTGTACGTCTTGACCCTGAGCAGAACTTGTTTACTTATTAGTGCGATACACCTGGACCGAGTACACTGATGTGGTTGCCGCTTATTGCAAAGCGACGGGGTCTTCTGTATCCACAACATCCACAATTCGCATGTCTGGAGTGAGTTTAATCCACCTGGCACATTTAATCGCGCTCGTCGAGTGAGGTCGTACGTGAATGTTGTTCCCTTCAAAATTTAGTGTTTTATTTGTTACTCATGGTCCTGAGTATCTGCTCTAGAGATATTTACTGAGTTTACATCGTCGCAGTATTATATTACCACTTCCACATGAAGAAATGACTGCCCGCATCTCGTGGTCGTGCGGTAGCGTTCTCGCTTCCCACACCCGGGTTCCCGGGTTCGATTCCCGGCGGGGTCAGAGATTTTCTCTGCCTCGTGATGGCTGGGTGTTGTGTGCTGTCCTTAGGTTAATTAGGTTTAAGTAGTTCTATGTTCTAGGGGACTGATGACCATAGCTGTTAAGTCCCATAGTGCTCAGAGCCATTTGAACCATTTTTGAAGAAATGACTGATTGGGTCAAAGTAGCCCCGAGTGCGGGTTATATTGGTTCACTATTTTTTAATAGCGCCACAACAACAGACATAACTTATAGTACAAGTCTTTAACAATACTAGAAAAAGTATATGAAGTTTTCTCTGCGCATCTGTCCTTTCTTTTCTTACCACCTATATAAAAAAAAGGACAGTCAAAAATTGAGCCGAAGGAAACCTGGTTTACGGTACCCAGAAATAATAGCAATAGTGGCCAGAGCTGTATAGCAGGCAAAGATTACAATGTGTAGACAACATATAGACAGTATACAGGGTGAGTCACTTAACGTTACCGCTGGATATATTTCGTAAACCACATCAAATACTGACGAACCGATTCCACAGACCGAACGTGAGGAGAGGGGCTAGTGTAATTGTTTAATACAAACCATACAAAAATGCACGGAAGTATGTTTTTTAACACAAACCTACGTTTTTTTAAATGGAACCCCGTTAGTTTTGTTAGCACATCTGAACATATAAGCAAATACGTAATCAGTGCCGTTTGTTGCATTGTAAAATGTTAATTACATCCGGAGATATTGTAACCTAAAGTTGACGCTTGAAACCTTCGACGTTCAGTTGCGTGTTGTAACCAACACGGGCCACGGTCGGCGAGCAGCATCTGCAGGGACATGTTTACGATGACGACCGTGTTTACGAGTGTGGCTGTAGTGCACTGTTGTGGTTTGGTCTAGCTGTCGCAGTGTCCGCATGTAGCGCTTGCTGCTATTGTTATTCTGCATTTGTCTCCGCACGCAGATCAACTGTAGTACACCGTGTTACCAGACGTCTGTGATAGTGTAGTGTTGTAGGAACTGTGAACATGGTGTATTCGAACTCTTGAAAAGGCGGAGATGATACTCATCTATGGCGAGTGTCGACGAAATGCAGAACGGTACCCGGACAGAGAGCATCCAACGTGCAGCACATTGTAAAACATCTACCGCCAACTGTACGCAACAGGTATGGTCGTAGCTCGCAAACGGGTCCGTAACAGGCCCGTCACAGGAGAAGCGGGTGCAGTTGGCGTGTTAGCTGCTGTTGCCGTGAACCCACACATGAGTACACGGGACATTGTGAGAGCCGGTGGACTGAGTCAAAGTAGTGTCATGCGCATACTGCATCGTCGCCGCTTTCACCCGTTTCATGTGTCGCTACATCAGCAATTACATGGTGATGACTTAAATCATCAAGTGCAATTCTGTCAATGGGCATTAACAGAGATTGCGTTGCAGTTCTACCTGTTTACCGATGAAGCAGGTTTCACAAATCACGGGACAGTGAATCTACGGAACATGCATTTCTGGTCCGTGGACAATCCTCGCTGGCTCAGACAGGTAGAGCGACAGCGACCGTGGACTGTAAATGTATGGTGCGGAATCATTGGCGACCACCTCATTGGTCCTCACTTCATTGCAGGGGCCCAAACAGCTGCAACATACATCGTGTTTCTACAGAATGATCTGCCAACGTTGCTCGAAAATGTCCCACTGGAAACGCGTCGACGTATGTGGTATCAGCATGATGGTGCACCTGCACATTCCGCAATTACCACTAGGCTGACCCTTGACAGGATGTTCGACGGGGGTTTCATAGGACGTGGAGGATGCATAAATTGGCCAGCCCGTTCTCCTAATCTTACACCTCTGGACTTCTTTCCGTGGGGTACGGTAAAGGAGAATGTGCACCGTGATGTGCCTACAACCCCAGAGGATATGAAACAATGTATTGTGGCAGCCTGTGGCGACATTACACCAGATGTACTGCGGCGTGTACGACATTCATTACGCCAGAGACTGCAATTGTGTGCAGCAAATGATGACCACCACATTGAACATCTATTGGCCTGACATGTCGGGACACACTCTATTCCACTCCGTAATTGAAAACGGAAACCACGTGTGTACGTGTACCTCACCCCTCGTGGTAATGTACATGTGCGTCAGTGAAAAAGACCAATAAAAAGGTGTTGGCATGCGGACGTAATGTGCTGTTCCAGTCTCTTCTGTACCTAAGGTCCATCACCGTTCCCTTTGGATCCCTACGTAATTCGGTGCTCTCCGATACACACGATCGAACAGCGGAGGAGTGGTACTCAAGCGTCAACTTTAGGTTACAATATCTCCGGATGTAATTAACATTTTACCATGCAACAAACGGCACTGATTACGTATTTGTTTATATGTTCAGATGTGCTAACAAAACTAACGAGGTTCCATTTAAAAAAACGTAGGTTTGTGTTAAAAAACATACTTCCGTGCATTCTTTTATGGTTTGTATTAACCAATTACACTAGCCCCTCTCCTCACGTTCGGTCTGTGGAATCGATTCGTCAGTATTTGATGTGGTTTACGAAATATATCCAGCGGTAATGTTAGGTGACTCACCCCGTGTATGAAGACAGTAACGGTTCTCGAAAGAACAGAATACTGTTGATGACCGTGCAGCTTTTCCCAGGAATAAATGATGACTAAGTGAAACCCTCAGCTGCCGACAGGTGTTGTTGATATACCTCGATGTGGACAGCTGAAAATGTGTGCCCCGACCTGGACCCGAACCCGGGATCTCCTGCTTACATACGCTCTATCCATCTGAGCCACCGAGGACACAGATGAATAGCGCGACTGCAGGGACTTATCCCTTGCACGCTTCCCGTGAGACTCACATTCCCAACTGTCCACAATTCTACATATGTAATGTACCTTTGCCCATTCACTCATTACTCGCGCACGCTTTGGCGAATCCCGTAAGAGTTTGGGCAACCTGTGCGCATTCGCACAGACGAAGGTGAATGGCTGGGTAGCGTGCAAGGTATAAGTCCCTGCAGTCGCGCAATTCATCTGCGTCCTCGGTGGCTCAGATGGATAGAGCGTCTGCCATGTAAGCAGGAGATGCCGGGTTCGGGTCCCGGTCGGGGCACACATTTTCAGCTGTCCACATCGAGGTATATCAACAACACCTGTCGGCAGCTGAGGGTTTCAGTTAGTCATCATTTATATAGAAAGTATTTCGTCACAGTCGGCATGCGGACATGAAATTATTGGCACAAGAATGACGGAGGTTGAGCAATACATCAAAACAGTTCAAAAATGATATGACTAGCGACAAATATATTTATTTAATATTCTTTAAAGTCATTAGTTACAGATATTCGAGACAAACAAGGATAGTCAATTCTGCACCTCCCATACCTAACGACTGTTGCTTAAAGACTGTTGTACACCTACAGGCCTGCTGAACGTGGGAAGTAAGTGACGTTTTGTGCCGAGTGCAGATAGCAGCTGGTGGAGCGG